>NC_091733.1:27426749-28676749 GCF_030179895.1 Drosophila kikkawai
AGTACCCTGTAAAAATGTAAATTTATTTATTTATTTATGAATTTATTTATTTTTTATGAAATTTTTAATTTTTTATTTATTTATCTGTAATTTATTTTTTATTCATTATTTAATTTTTATTTTTTATTTTATATTATTATTTGTTTAAATGAATTTATTTATTTTATTTATTATTATTATTTTTTTTTTTAATAATTTTATTTATTATTATTTGTTTTAATGATATTATTTTTCTTTTTATTTTATTTTTATATTTTTTTATATTTTTTTTTATTATAATTTTTTTTAATTATTTAATTTAAAATAAAAATTCCAATTTAAACTTGATTAGTTTCAGTCAATTTACTAAGCCTAAGCATTCATTTTATTTTTAATTTAATTAAATTTTAATACATATTAAGATTTAATTTATTTTAAAATGCCTCAGACGTCTGTGTCTATTATGGAATGGTATTCCATTGTTGGAACGCCGCTCGCTGGTTTCCAAATTTTCTTCTCAGCTTCTCCGTTCGGGAGGCGCTCATTCGAAAACGTGCGCTGGACGCGGGCAGTTCTATCGATCGATCCGCCGTGGGTTTTTGAAATCTCATCTGATCGGTAACGGTATCTTGTCCTGGAAGACCATGCATCCAGCCTCGCCGCACCAGCATCGTTCGCGTCTGAATGTCGGCTCGCCGGGATCGGGTTCGGGCTCGGGAAATGTCCAGGCCTCCTCCTCGACGGAGACATTTCCGCTGACACCGCAGCATCAGCATTCGGTTCATATACCACCAGCCACGTCACTGCCCTATCAGGGACTAAAGACCTGTAAGCAATCGAAGGGATAAGGGTTATTAAGGATATAGATACTCACGGAGATGAAGAAATTATAAATATTTAGAAATATCTTGTGGAAAAATATTTTTTTTGTATTTTTTTATTTGTTTTGTTGTTATAAATATTTTTGGTTTCTTGAAAGTAAGAAAAACCAATGATAAGTTGTGTTTTAAAATATATAAAAATATAAATAATTAATCTAAAAATATACTAGGGATGTTGTAGAAGTTGTAAAATATTTAAAAGTTTTTTTTTAACATTAAACATTAAAGTAAATAATCAAATAATATTTTTAAACATTAAAGCAAATAATCAAATAATATTTTTAAATATTATATAATTAATATATAATATTTTTAAAATATTATATAACTAATTTATAATATTTAAAAATATTATATACTTAAAATATTGCTTAAAATATATATTGATATTTAATTAATGCCAAAATTTTATTTTTAAAAATAAGTAAAAATTTTTAATTGAAGGATTTCAAGTTCTCATTAACTTTAAAAATCGAATACATTTTTAATTTATTTTATATTATTATTTAATATTAATCTAGCTTCCCTTAAAAATCTGAAATTATTGTGAGTTTTTCTATATATTTTGATAAGTAATTTGGAATCCATAATATTTTTCTTTAACCCATATAATTGTTATCCCTTTTTCCAACTCTAAATATTATTCTTTGTCCTAGTAATCTCGAATATTTTTGGTAATAAGTAAAGATACCTCTATTTCTGGGCCGGATTTCCAGTTGCACATACAAACATTTAACAAAAACATTCGCTCGGCGCTTTGATTAGCTCATAAAACTACACGCACATTGACTGCCAGATACAAATAGTTTTTCCACATGACCTCACATACATACATACATACATACAGGCTCCGCCAAGACCTCCATGTGCCCCAGAATAATTCATAATTTATAAATGAAAGGGGGGAATGTGAAATTGATGCGATATTAAATCATAAACACCGCGCGAGGTGGGCAATAAATCAATGCCATTGAACCGAATCTCGAACTGAATGGACCCCAGCAGCAGCATATTGAATCGTATCGATCGTAGGCGACCACCTATGAAGTATGCAATATAAACTGTGCGCCGACATGTGAAAATAAATAGCGATTATCGGGCATGCCAGATACCATCTCCAGGCACAGATCTGCACAGATGAACCGACCTGTATCCGTGATATAAATCGTATTGTCGAAACCAGCCAGTAGGTAAACAGAGGAGGATGGCAAAATACATACTCAGTCGTACGTAAACATGGGAATAAATAGTCCCAGGCAGTAAGGGATAAGCTAAACAATTCTCAGAGATCATATTCACGAACGAGGTCTCTACCCATAAACAAAACTAGTCGAGCATACAAAAAAAAAAAACAAGAAATATATATAAAAAAAATATTTTGAACTAAAGAAATCCATAGCATTCCCTCTGGGTATTTATGGAATTCTCTCTAGTACATTTCGTACCAGATCAAAAGCAATTTGTACAAATTAATTGCCATGGAATATGCTTGGGGCAATTGGAGGAACGAACGCCATGCCCCAGAAACTACTTTTCATAATACCAATCGGGATAAACAAACAAACACAATATATATACAACAAGAACTGACTAAAAAATGTTACGAAAAATAACAAATTATAAACGAAAATTGTTAGGTCAATGACTTTTGAAATTCAACAATCTGGTTTTATTACTAACATATAGCTTTCTATACATAATGTTTAGTTTAGGTGTGAAATAACTTTAAACATATAAGGAAATGAAAAATAAATAATAAATAAAATATAAAAATAAATATAAATAAATAGTAAATAAAATATAAAAATAAATAATAAATTGAATATAAAAATAAATATAAATAAATAATAAATAAAATATAAAAATAAATATAAATAAATAATAAATAAAATATAAAAATAAATATAAATAAATAATAAATAAAATATAATAATAAATTAATTACCCATTAAAAATAAAACAAATAAAAATTATTATTTAAAAATAAAATAAATGAATAATTAATATGATAGATTATAGACTATTTTTTATAAAAAAAAAGAAAAGTTTAACCCAAGACTAAAAGGTAATGGAATATAATAAAATATATATACTTTACCCATAAATAAATAAAAAATAAATGATAAATAATAATAAGAAAATAAATTAAATAATAAAATAAAATAAAAATAATTATTATTCTACCCTAGACTAAGAAATAATAACTCTATAAAATATATTATTATTATTATTTTTAAATCAAATTTAATAGTTTTAGAATTTAATTGAATAACTGTTTTAAATATAAATAACACCTAATTATGCTCTAGGTAACCTTATTAACCCAATATTACCCAATAACTCCAAAGAGTATTATCAAATTTCCCATAAATTGTCTATTAAAAATCCTCGCACCTGCTAAGAAATAATATATATATATAATATACACATATATCTCACAGATTACCTTTATGTTATCAAAATATCAATCACAATTTCCACTTGTTTGCTATATAATCCACATTTGATTACCCAGAAATTCTCAAATTAAATCAACGAACGGAAGTGAATTTCATTTGAATTTAATTTCAAATAGCAACAAGTGCTCCAGTTGAAGGCGGGAATCCGAAACGGAATCCCAAGTGCCTGGGACGGACAGGCGGAGCGTGCCAGGCGGGATATGTACATATATATGTATATATTATATTCGCCTCCGGAGTCTATATGCCAGATGTTGCCTTCGATTGCCTTTCAATTGCTTGTGAAATTCGCGGATAAACAATCGACGAAGCGAGCAACGAGGATCCCTTTCCATTTTTACACAGAAAAAAATGATGTAAAATTCAGGGAAACAGGGAAAATAATAAACATATATCATATTATTATAATAATGATCATAATTATTCAAATTGATTTATTTTTGCAGCTGAAAACGATGACATGGGCTGCGTGGAGATCCTGGCCACGGTGGTCTCTGTGCTGATCATGGTTCTTACCTTCCCAATCTCGGTCTTCATCTGCTTCAAGGTCGTCTCCGAGTACGAGCGAGCGGTGATCTTCCGTATGGGACGACTGCGCAGCGGCGGAGCCCGTGGTCCTGGCGTATTTTTTGTCTTGCCCTGCGTAGATGACTATTATCCGGTGGACCTGCGCACAGTCTCCTTCGATGTGCCGCCGCAGGAGGTGCTCTCCAAGGACTCGGTGACGGTTACTGTGGACGCGGTGGTCTATTATCGCATCAGTGATCCCCTCAAGGCTGTCATTCAGGTGTACAACTATAGCCATTCGACCAGTTTACTGGCGGCCACCACATTGCGCAATGTCCTGGGCACCAGGAATCTCTCCGAATTGCTCACCGAACGCGAGACCATATCGCACACCATGCAGATGTCCCTGGACGAGGCCACCGATCCCTGGGGCGTCAAGGTGGAACGTGTGGAGATGTGAGTTGGAGTTTCGCTTGATTCTCTTGGTTGCTTTCTCTGTAATCTTTGTCTCTCTCGCAGCAAGGACGTCTCTCTGCCCACTGCCCTGCAGCGGGCCATGGCCGCCGAGGCGGAGGCGGCGAGGGAGGCGCGTGCCAAAGTCATTGCCGCCGAGGGTGAGATGAAATCCTCTCGAGCCCTTAGAGAAGCCTCCGAGATCATTTCAGCCAGTCCTTCCGCCCTGCAGGTGAGTTAAGAATTTTATTTTAATAATTTTTTTTAGATTTATAAAAAAGATAAAAGTAATATTTATTTTAAATATTTTATTTTTATAGATTTAAGAATTTTTATTAATTTGTATTATTTATTTTATTTTATTTAATTTTATTTTATTTTATTTTATTTTGAAAAGTAATATTTATTTTAAATAATTTTTTTTTTAGATTTTTAAATAAAATAAGAATAATATTTATTTTAAATTATTATATTTTTTTAGATTTATAAATTTATTTTAAATATATATTTTTTTAGATTTATAAATAAAATAAAAATAATATTTATTTTAAATATTTTATTTTTATAGATTTAAGAATTTTTATTTATTCTATTTTTAGAAATAATTTCATTTTAAATATTTATTTTAAATATTTTTTTAGATTTCTAAATAAAAGAAAAATACAATTTTTTTTTAAATATATTTTTTTAGATTTATAAATAAAATAAAATAAAATTAATATTTTTTCTGCTCCCCACAGTTGCGATATCTGCAAACTCTGAGCAGCATTTCCACCGAGAAGAACTCAACTATTATCTTTCCGCTGCCCATGGAGCTGCTCACGCCCTTCCTCAACTCCCACGCCCACTCGCAGCAGTTGCAGCTGCAACATCAGCAGCAACAACAGCAGCAACAGCAGCAGCAGCAACATCAACACCAGCAACATGTGGCGCCTGGCACGCCACTCCACCGGCACCAGCATCAGCACCATCAGTGACGCTCGATGTCGGTGCTGCAGCCATATCTGGAGGCACTGCATCGCTGCGAGCTGCGGCGCCAGCGCCGGCAGCTGATGGTCGGCGCAGATGCAGTGCCAGTGCCAGATGACGATGATGATGACATCGTTGGCTATCTGCTGTAGCGGAGCAACGGCGGCAGCAGCGGCAGTTCAGCGGAAATTGCGGGGGAAATCCCCGGAAAATGATTCATCAGTGTGTTCGTATCAATGCCCTTGCAGAAGGTCTTTATATAAGGTTTCTGATAGGAAATGTATGCTCTTTCTAATAATTATTTACATTTTAATTTCAAATTTTAAAGTAAATTAACATAATTTTATTTATTTATATAAAACTAGCTAATTTTACTACCCTGCAAGGGTATTAATGCAAGTTAGCCATCTTTTCTTGTTTTTGTTGTCATTTATTGTTGTAAAAAATAATTTTTCTTTTTAGTTTTAGGCCAGAGACGTTAGTTTTAAATCGTAAAAAATTTAAAAATAACATTTAAATACCTGAAATACGTAGAAAACATTTTTTTTAATAAATATAAATGACATTTTTGGCTATATGACCCAAAGTGTGATCATAAAAAATGTTATTTATTTTTTAAAAATAGATTTCTTCCAGGAAACAATTTTATTTAGTTTTTAAAAATAGATTTCTTCCCGGAAACAATTTTATTTATTTTTTTAAAATAGATTTCTTCCAGGAAACAATTTTATTTATTTTTTAAAAATAGAAAATGCCACTTAAGAGTTACTAAGTTAATATTTACAAAAATATTACACTCTTTGGAGAGCAGCTGACAGAGGCATTAAAAAATAAACACGCTCTATTAGTCGAGGTAAAAAAAAAACTCGTATTATTAGAGCTGCAGTTTAAATTTGCATAACACCTATAGCAGCAGATAATATTATATTAAATATGACTTTAGCCTCAGTGTCTCAATGTGACTCATCTCGGCTCTTGACTTTCCCAACGTCTAGACGTGTCTTTACCCTCTGATATAGCCTTTTGCAGGTTATTATTATTTCAGTCAAAAGCTTGAAACTCGGTGAAGGAGTCATTTCTAAGCCTATAAATCATATATATTATTGATCAGCATCAATAGCCGAGTCAATCTAGACATGTTTTAAAGAAAAAAAAATTTTTTAATTTTTTTAAAACTTTTGTAAGGGGTTACATCGTTAAAATTTTTAAAAATTTGAAAATTTGAAAATTTTTTTATATGTTAAATTTAGTATGCAGTTTAGTTAAGCTAATAAAAACTAACATAACACCACTTTCCGAATTGAAATTAATGCATTTTTGGCCAAGTTATGGTAAATTGAGATATTCGGTCTCCTGATGCAAACTTCGGCTTCCCGAAGTTAAAATTCTGCCTTGTTAATATTATAAATTGATTACAATAATTATGAAATTGCGAGCGAGTTTTTAGCAATGATAGACGTTTGTATAAACCCACTGAGAGCAAAAGTGGTGAATCACTAGCATTAAATTTGCGATCTACAGAGCTGCTCTTTGTTGGAATTTTTGTATTTCCCCAGATAAATACACTGAATGAAAAAATTAAAATAATTAATAAACTAATAAATTATGAAATTCAATTAAAAATGGCATTAAAAATAAATTATTTAATATCCTTCCTATAAAAAGTAATCCTTAATTGAGCCAAATAATACCCTTTGATATTATAAATATTTTTTTCTCAATGCTCGCTTGAAAGCTTGATATCCGCTATCTCTGAGAACCCAACGGTTCTGGCTGTGTGTGGGCTTGCAGCTTGGGTCTTATCGCATGTTTGCGCTTTTTTCCCCTTGGGCAAATGGGCTTTTGCAGCTCAACCGGCGACAGTTTCGATTGCTTCGCTGAACGGAGGAGAACTAGAACGAGAGCGAACAGCATGGAGTCGCAGTCGCAGCAACAGGATTCGCCGGTTTATGCCAACTACGAGGACATGCGCAACTCTGGTCCCACCAGCTCGACGGCCTACATGATCAACATGGGTCCGGGAGCAGTGGCAACCGAGCAGCCGCAACAGCGCAAGCGATCTGGACTCAATCAGCAGTATCGTGGCTTTAAGACATGTAGGTATTTATATTTAATATAATATTTATACAAGGTGGCTTTAAATGATTCTAATTATAAACATTCATAAGAGATATCATAGACAGATAAAAGGTATATAAATAAATCCCCAAGAGATAAGATTCTGTTCTGTTCACAATCTAAATCTAATTTTAAATTATTTAAAAATTACAAAAATGCAAACATGAGTTGTTTAATGAACTCTTAAACAGCAGCTGCTAATTTTAAAAAGCTTTTAATACTTTATATGAACTGTATTCATTTTTAGAGCCTTTATCAGTTGAAATCGATACACATTTCAAGCGAATTTCTTAGGAATCGCAGCTTTAGATAAGATTAGGGTCAAACAAAAGGTGTGAGCAACTCTGTAGTGACCGCGTGAGAGAGTTCTTCTTTTCTTTTTTTTTTTTTGGCAATATTTCAGACATGCAATATCGTAAATCAATAACAGCCTTATCGGGGCGATAAAAAGGGTTAAAAAGGTAAATACATTTCGAACAAATAATTGATAAAAACTCAAATAATGGATTATTAAGGTCTAATGAACTGAACAAGTAAACGAGTAGGAATGACATTTATTATCAAACAAGATAAGATTTTGTTTGGTTTATATACGGTATAATTATTTTGTATTTTTTATTAAATAAATTTAAATTAAATAAATTTAATAATTAAAAAATTAAAATTAAAATTGATTCCTTATTTGTAACATTATTTAAAATTGGTTCAAAGTTGAAATTTATTTGAATACAAATATTTAAATTTAAATTTAATAATTAAATAAATTTAATAATTTAATTTAAATTTAAATTAAATAAATTTAATAATTTAATTTTACATTTAAATATTTTTATTTAAGTAAATTTCATCTTTCAACCAATTTTAAATCATAATAAAAATAGAGAATCAATTGATTTTAATTTAATTTTATTAATTAAAATAAATACTCCTCATTCCTCTCCTCTTTCTGGTAACCCCTCTGTCACCTAACTATATTTCTCAATGAATGAAAGATAAGTTGGCTCAAGTAGGGCCGACTTCCCGGAATTACGAAATTACCTTGTGCCGGATATACTTGAAAAGACAGGGAGATTGAACCAATCTTATCGATCGTCTCCAATCTTGGGCAATCTGAATTTTATTTTTGTAACAATTTTATGTTACTTTGCCCCATGGTTTTCTCCCAGTGCAGCTTGTACAAACTCCAAAAGGAGGCTTTATCTCGTGTATATATTTATATAAAAATTCTTTACCGATATTAAACATATATCCTCTTGATCTCTATGCATATATCCCTTTCATTTCCAGCTGAAAACGAACCCCGCGGCTGCATGGAATGGCTGGTGACCATCCTCTCCGTGCTGGTCTTCATCATCACCTCGCCCATCTCCATTTTCATCTGCTTCAAGGTGGTGGCGGAGTACGAGCGGGCGATCATCTTCCGATTGGGCAGGTTAAGTGGTGGAGCCCGTGGCCCTGGCATGTTCTTCATCCTGCCCTGCATCGACGAATACCGCAAGGTGGATTTACGCACAGTCACCTTTAATGTGCCGCAACAGGAGATGTTGACCAAGGATTCGGTGACGGTGACTGTAGATGCGGTGGTCTACTATCGCATCAGTGATCCCCTCTATGCGGTGATCCAAGTGGAGGACTATAGCCTATCCACCCGCCTGCTGGCGGCCACCACGCTAAGGAATATTGTGGGCACACGGAATCTCTCGGAGTTGCTTACCGAAAGGGAAATCCTTGCCCATCACATGCAGGCCACTCTGGATGAGGCCACCGAGCCCTGGGGCGTTATGGTGGAGCGTGTGGAGATGTGAGTTGTTTTGTTTCTATGCATTTTGGGAATCTCTTAATCCCCCACTTCCAGCAAGGACGTTTCCCTGCCAGTGTCCATGCAGCGAGCCATGGCCGCCGAGGCCGAGGCTGCCCGTGATGCTCGTGCCAAGGTGATTGCCGCCGAGGGTGAGAAGAAGTCTGCCACCGCCCTAAAGGAGGCCTCCGATGTGATATCCTCCAGCCCCTCGGCTTTGCAGGTAGGTCTATCCTCGAGGGAAAGGCTTTCGTTGAGTTATAAGCAAGTTTTTCCTTTCAGCTGCGCTACCTGCAAACCCTGAGCAGCATTTCGGCGGAGAAGAACTCCACCATTGTGTTCCCACTGCCCATGGAGCTGCTGACCCCGTACCTGGCCAAATATGCACAGTTGATGCCACCACCGTCAACCCTGCCTCCAGTGCCGGAGAAATCAGACGCCGAGCTGATCAATGCAGCGGCCGCCTGGCCAAAGACCAATCTGTAACCAAATTCCAGAGATCCCAAATATTTAGTATTTCCATATATATTTTTTTTTATAAAAAGTAATTAGTTTTTATTTACAAATTTCCTAAATTTAAACTTAAAGCCAAGAGTTTTGCTTGACTTCCATGACTTTAGGGTCCTTGGAAATCACAGCAAATAAACATGGGCAGGATCTATGGCCAAGGCAGTGGCTGCCACTTCCTGTATAGCCTTTTGGAAGGTTGAATCTCCTGCCACAATGAGGGTTCGCTGTCCAGGAATACTGGGATTCATGTGACTGGCTAACTCGATGGCATCCAATCGGGCAACCTTGGCCACCTCCTTGTAGCGTAGACTCCGTCTGAGTTCCTGGCACTCTGCAACGCAGTGACCCGCCTCCTGGCAGCCGGGGGAATCACACTGTTGGTGGGGCAGATAGAGACAGCACCTGTAGTTCCAGCTGTGGCCAAATTCCAGCAGCTTCTCGCGGAAAAAGACATGCTCCAGATCCCGGGCGCATACCAAGTGCCAGATGCGACTCATGTCCTCCTCGTTCTCCAGCACGTCCCGAACTAGCGGCATTGTGGGTGCAATGGCCACACCTTGGGCCACGATAAAGATGCACTTGGTCAGGCTGGGGTCATTGGTATAGTTCCCAATGGGACCACGGAACTCGAGCAAATCGTTGGGCTGCACGGCAGCCAAGTGCCGGGACATGGGTCCACCCGGCTGCAGTTTCACCAGAATCCGAAACTCTCGCCGCCGGAAATCGCTCCAGTAGGGGGAGTAGGGACGCAGCAGGGAGCCCATACGCAGCATTACATGGTGACCGGGCGGAATGTCCAGCACGGTGTCCTCGGCGACGTCGTCGCCAGCATCTGCAAAGTGGAGGAGCAGCACCTGGTCATCGGTTTGGTGGGTTGCCTTCTCAATTAAACGGAATTTCGTGTAAGTCAAGAGAATGTTCCGCTTGCCGGCCAGCAGGATGCGCTTGCTCGGCTGGGGCTTGTTGTCCAGGATGCAGTTGGTGCAGCCATTGCCACAGCAGTCGGATTCCTGGATCTGATCAAGATCCTTTTCCCCCTTCTGTTGCTCCTCCTCCTCGTCGAACACCATGACGCTGCCAGTGTTGGTCAAGTTTTAGCTAGAATCCGTTATAGCTAAAAATAGCTAAAACCAAGCAAACTAATTTTTTAATTAATTTAAAAAAAAATGCATGGAAATTATTTAAAAGCATACAATAATGTTAAATATTACCAGGAAAAACAATTTCGTTTAGTTTGGCTTACAAAAACTCGCCAACACTGACAGCACCCCCGCTAGTGTTGCCACCTATCGGACAGTCATCGGTATCGCTGTCAGTGTTATCGAAACGGAGCACAACAAGACAACACGAAGACTATGCCAGTGGAAGAAGTGTGTAAATAACGTAAAGAAAGAGGAGAAGCTGAAAAGGAAAAGGAAACAAATACAAGGCAGGCAACGCAGCAGATCCGGCTCCCGTTGGCGGGGAGTTAGTTCTTTGTCCCAACCCATAGACAGTCCGTGCGACGGAGGAGGAGGAGGTGGGGACTACGAGTGGATGCAGTGTGTGCGCTGGAAGAGCATGAGCAACTAGTGTCCAGTTACGGTCTCCCGTGTCCAGCCTATATAATCCCTCCTATGCTGGCATCAGCAATATGAACCTAGAATCGCTGTTCCGCGACTTCAATCCCTGGTGAGAATCTCTTTGGAACGGATCTCTGAGAGGGAAGCCTTTCCTAATCTTGAATTCGCGATGTTTTCATTTTCCTGCAGCAAGTTCATCGTGCACTGCAGCCTGTTTGCCTTTGTCACGCTCTTTGCCCTGCGCCTGGACAACTATATTGGTGAGTAGTAGTGTGGATTTCTGCCTCCTGCTAACCAAATCCACTCTCCCAATCCATTCTCCCCCCTGCAGATTGGCCTTTTTGGGCCATTTTTACACCGCTCTGGATATGGAAGAGCACCGCCATTTTGGGGGCCATTGTGGGCGCCATTGTCTGGTGCCGCTATCCCCACTATCGCCTCGAGGGCGATGCCTATACACAGTTCAAGGCCATGCTCATATCGCTGGCTTTGCATCTCATCCTGCTAATGTTCGAGCTGCTGGCCTGCGATAAGCTCACCTCGGATCGTCATCTCTGGGTGCTGGTCTTCATACCGCTGATCTTTGGTTCGGTGGTTAGCGTTGGCGCCTGCGTCTGGGCCGTCAAGCATGATCGCTCCTTTGAGCTGGAGCTCTTTCTGGCCGTCAATGCATTGCAGTTTGTGTCGCTGCCCTTGAAACTGGATCGGTTTGTGTATTGGAACTGGGATGTGGTGTTTGTGCCCATGTGGATTGTGATTTGCCTGAGCCTGGTCAGCGTTCTGTACAATATTATCTTTTGTGGGATCATGATGCGAACGCCGGAGGTGTCGCTGCAGCAGAAGAAGGCGGCCTTGAATGCGGCTGTGGGCAATATATGCACGGTGCTGCCGCTGCTCTGCTTCCAGGTGAGTGTGTCCTAAGAGTCCCATTTTTATGGCATCAGATCTCTCAACCCGAAACCTCTCTGGGGCCAGGTGGTCATCTGTGACAAGCTGGATGGTGAGCTGAAATTCCCCTATGTTGTGGTATTCTCCCCGCTGCTGGTGTCCATTCTGGCGCTGATTATACTCAGCTTTACGGCCAAGGGTGGCAATATGTGGTGGTTTGGCATACGCAAATCCTTTAGCCAGTTCCTTTTGTCGGCCATGCCCTTCCTGCAGGAGTACGGCAACATAAGCTATCATGCCGAGGATATTAGCAATGCTGGGCAATCGGTGCCGCTGGATGCCACCTCATCGTCAACGAGCACGGGGACGGGGGGCAGTGAGCAGCTGCATGAGTTTGGGAGGCATGACAAGAAGTCGAAAAAGGCGGCCAAGAATGATATCCTCAAGCCGGTGGTGCCCTTTGTTAGCATTGATTTGCCGGACTAGAAAAAAAAAATACACACGGACTAGAGAGAGATAGAGAGAGAGAGAGAGCACGCAACAACAACAACAACAATAAATAGCAAGAACCACTTAGGCTTAAGGACAGACTCTCAGCACAAACACACACACACGCGCACCTTTCCAGGTGTTTATATTAAACATACTCCTCCCCCCATCACCACCTGCAGTACCAGACCTCTGGAATTCATGAGGAATTCCCAAGGATTTAAGCAATTTCGAAAGGAATTCCCGGGGATTTTTGGAAGTTTCCCGAGGAATTCCTTAGGAAGTTCCTTAAGGAATTCTGGTACTGCAGGAAACATACTCCAACCCCCGCCCCCCCCCCCCCCACACACACACACACTTACACACATCGGCCGTAGCTTTTAGACTCGTACTGAATTTTAATTGTAAGCCAAAATGCTAACACCAAGCCCATCCATCCACATCCCCCAAAGCAACCATCTTCCCCACCCGCCAGGCACTCTTAGCATATAATAATTGTATATACATACATATATGCATATTCCCAAACCAAATCGGCGCTTTTTGATCTTGACAAACGAAATGATTACTATTAAATATATGAAAATGTATGTTTATATGTGCAATTATTATGTGCTTTTATCGGCTCACCACGCTAAAAAAATGAAACGCCGCGAGAAAAAGTGTAAATAATTTACAAATTAAATGATTAAACAAAAGAAATATCTACTTAAGTGCTTCCAAAACACACACAAAATGAAAGCGTTGACTATTTGATTATTTCTTTGGGGGGGAATATGGGATACAAAACACCAGTATTACTTTTTCGATTTCAAGGGTCTTCATTTTAAATATCCTGAAAAGGGTATTTTGACGTCGTCATATTTTATTTTTTTAATTTTAATGGTGATTATACCCTGCCAGGGTTTTATATTTTATTTATTATATTATATTATATTTATAAATTCTAAAAAAATTTATAACTTTGCAAATTTTTAACACATTTTCTTAAATTTTGAGATATGCCCATAATTTACTAGTTTTTAAATATAGATTTTAATTTTATGAAAATTGAAAAACTATATATTATAGATAGCATAGCAAAAATTCGGAAAATTTGTAGGAAAAAATGTAGAACTTTGACGTTTTTCAACATTTTTGTATATACTTTGAGATACAGCAATATTTATAGGTCTATAATTTTGGTTTTAATTTAATAAAATAAATAAAATAATTTTATAAAAATCGGTCTACTATATCTAAAAGCTATCATAGGAACATTCCGGAAATTTTTAAATAACTTATAATAACTTTTCCGATTTTAAACACATTTTCCTAAACTTTATTTTCATAATATTTAATTAGTCTAGAATTTCGATTTTAATTCTATCTATCTAAATCGGTCTAATATTTCTTAAAAAACATATATATATATATATATATATATATTCCTTAAAATCTACTTTAAAATAATAAATTAGGTTCCTTAAAAAAAGTATTAAAAAATATAAAAATGTTTAATTACTTACTGTAAGGGTATTTAAACTTTGGCTTGACAAAGCTACCTTCCTTTTATTTATATTTATTTTGTTTTATAATTCTGTTAACCATACGTACACATCAGCTGGAATTTAAATAAATTAAAATAAATATAAAATATAAATATAAATATAAAATTTAAATATATATATAATATATAACCCCTTGAAATTAGTACAGAATTCCAAAATTCTAGAATAGAATTTTACACGAAATTCTTCCGGTCTTCCGATTTCCGTATAATTAAATATATATCTCTGGATCTTTTTCTCAGGATGGAAGAAGTTTATTATTATTTTAGCCACCTGCATTTTGGTAAACATGTTTTTGGAAATTAAGCCTAAAATAGAGTTGTTTAATTAAGATCTTGTCCGATATATATATATATATGTACATACATATATCTTAGGGAGTATATATATATATATGATCTAACTTATATTCTTGATCCGCATTCACCAAACATACTTATTATTGAACTAAATCTCTGAAAAACCATGAATGTTTCGAATTGTACGTATCAATAATTGTGGTATTAATCTTTATTTAAATTAGGAAGCTACAAAGTTTACATATTTTCATAGTTAATTTCGCATACGTTGTGTTCTGTGTGTTGCCTAAAAAGTTGTTTGCCTTTTAAAAACTGCTATATAATTTGTTTGTATACAAAAAACAAAAAATCAATCGAAAATAGAAGCCGCTGATGGATATATCCGAACTTGGAAGTACAGATTTTCTAGAGAGAGAGAAACGGAACGAAACGTTTTAGCGAGAAAGGAGGGAGGCGTGTAAACATTAACAATAATTCAAGTATACCCAGCAGACAAAAACTTGTGTTTCCAATATTAAAAACGATAGTTTTGCGGACCATTTTTGAAGCCACCCCCGCTTAAGGTCCGTTTCTTTGTCTGCTGGGTGTATATTTTGCAAGGTGCTAGCTGGCAACTCAACTATTGCCTAACATATATATCAATATATATATATATAAATCGTGTGAGAATTAACAATTGTTTCATTGATTTAGCTACGCATGTATGTGGGTTTTTTTTTTCGGGAAATACACAAGTACAAAGGCTACTTCTCCTCCTGGCTAAGGTTATCCAGGATGTTACAATGTGGTAATAATAATAATAATAATAATAATCATTTTACTTATGGAATAAAAGCTTCCGCTTGACTCTCTTGACTCTGCTTGCCCGTCTGAATGTGTGTATAGTACAAAGTTTAAACACGTAAAATACCTATTTATGGTTCTTTGTGGCCGTAAAAGTATTATGGTTTACAATTCGGTTAACTATAGCTACATACATGGTGTGGAAAGTATTTGTTCGATGATCGCTCTAGAAATATATTTGGTTTTTGGTTGCTGCCTTTTTTCGATTTATAGTACTCTTTTTTGTTGCTATTCAAATTGGCTAAAAGAACAATTGTTTATTTTCTACACTTGCCGCCACACACAATATGAACAAGACAGAAAGAAAGAATCACCCAGCAGACAAAAAACGTTCTTTTATGATATTGAAAACGATAGTTTTAGGGGTCCGAGATTCAGGCTCATAAACCATAATAAAGTCAATCACCTGTCGAGGGTTTTGTGGCAGAAAATGTTATAATTTTCGGAATCAAAATAAGATTTCGATTGCGGACCTTTTACGACATCATTATCGGGTATAATCCTTGCTCGCTATTCGTCCGTTTGCGTGTCCGTTTTATGTTTGATTTTCATATTTTTAGCGAACATTTTTCGGATCCAACCGCACTAAGTCCGCCCTTTGTCTGCTGGGCAGTTGCCAAGTCACATTGTAATTTTGTGGCTAATTTTTGTATTTTAATTTATTGATGTCCTCGTTACCGTTACTCATCTTTGTATGTAGGTTTCAATTCAATACCAGGAACAGTGATGGGAAAGGTACTCTATATAGTACTTGGAAAAATAAATAAAATACTTGAAGACTTTGGTAAAGATAGTTCTATGATATTTCAAATACATCATATTTTGAATATTGAAATTAAATTGGAATTACTTAAGGAATACTGATTGAAGTAAGGAAATTGGTGTTTATCTACAGAGATCATTTTCATATATTTTAAAAAAATGAATCAAAATTTAGAAAATCTTTAAAAAATCAAATATTAAAATCGATTTTTACCCAGCTAGATTTTATAATATAGACTTCCCATCACTGTTGTTTTATCCCATCTATATTTGGTTTATATTTGTTCATTCGTTGTTGCAGCTTAATGTCCTATTGTCTGAATTCTGAATGTGTGGTGGTTGGAGGAGATGATGGGCCGGGCCAATAAGGCCAATACTGGCCCAATCTGCTCGCTTTACATTTTGTATAAACGATATGTACTAAGTGGTAAGTAGGTAATACAATCTCTATTTTTATTCACTTTACTTTAAGTTACTTTTACTTTTACTTTTAATTTATTTTTTACTTGACTAACAAATGAAACACTCTGACGCGCTCGATTCGAAATTGACATGAGATCTGGCGAGCTGCGAGCTGCGATCTGCAATCTGCAATCTGCTATTGTTGGTTTGGTTTTTGGGTGCACTTAGTCCTTAGTTAACTTATATATCGTGTGTTCAGAATGTTTACATAATTTTTGTATATTTTATAATTATTATAAATTGCGGAACTCTATGGAACATTTCGCTTTCGCTTAGGTTATCATTTTTCTGGGTCTTTGGTTTCGTTTTTTGGTTAAGAGGAGAATCGAAGTAAATAGAAGAATTTTAAGGGGATTTCTTGTTGTGGAAGCGCTTAGTTTTTAAAGTTGAAGAAGTTCGTTAATTGTACGTTTCGTATGGGAATTATACACACACACACACACTCACACACACACACACACACACACTGTGCGACGATCCGAAGATCTAGTCCACTTTTGGGCGATTGCTCAAGTACTGGGCGAGATTCTTGCGGGGTCCCTGCACAATTATCATGAACTGTGAGGGGAAGTCCCAGATGATGGTGAAGTGGAACAGCATGTTGGCGATGGCGATTAAGTACTCGAAGAAGGCGAACCAACTGAAGGCTATAAAAGGAGATGAGAGTGAGATTTTAATACAAAGTTTATTTAATTTAATTCAAATTTAACTTAATTTAATAAAAATCAAGTGTAAGTCTAATTTGAATATATTAATTTAATAAATATAATAATTACCAAATTATAAAATATACATAAAAATAAGAATTATAAAAAAATTATTAATTTAACTAAAAATATATATATATATAAATATATAAAACACTTATCAGAGAATTTTAAATTAAATAAATATAAATATATAAAAATTAAACAAGTAAAAATAAAAATAAAAAAAAAAGTAAAATGAAAATAAAATGTATATCAGAGAATTTTAAATTAAATAAATATAATAAATCTAAATAAATATATAAAATAGTCATTAGGGAATATATAATTAAATAAATATATTTATTATAAATATAAAAAATATATAAAAGAAGAAAAAAAATAGTATTTATAAAATACTTATCTCAGAATATTAAATNAATTAAATAGATTGAATATAAATATTAAAAAAAATTAAAAATTATAAAATATTCATTTGAGAATCTTAAATTAAATATGATAAATATTAATAAATAAAATATATAAAACACTTATCAGAGAATTTTTTAATTAAATAAATATAAATATATAAAAATTAAACAAGTAAAAACTAAAATTATAAATCACTTAGCTGAGAAAAATATATAAAAAAAAAACCAATATAAATAAAAATTGTAAAAAATCAATTTTCTGAGAAAATAAAATTTATTAAATATACTAATGATAAATATATAAAATTTAATAAATAAATACAAATTTTAAAACACTCATTTGAGTAAATTAACTGAACACTACCACTAACTGAACTAACCCAAATCGTGACAGTAGAAACGGTGTTTGGCAAAGAACACCAGCAGCCCGATGGTGCTCAGTATGGAGACGATAAACAGGATCTTCTTCCACTTGATGGACTGCCGCTGATTGTGGCTCAGCGATTGTCCGGCATTGAGGATGCCGTTCAGCTTAATTGTGGCCAGCATATAGCACAGCGAACAGATCATGAACGTGATGAAGATTCGCTCGTGGACAGCTATAAAAAAAGATGACAAAAGATCAACTAAAAATCAGAATCTCTTCTATTGTTCAAGAAGCTAGACCTACGATAATTCTCTCGATTCGATATATAGGTAACGCCGCCCAGGGCCGCTATCTCGATGCAGTTTAACACAAGAATCACCGTGATCAGCAGGCTGGTCTTTGGCACCAGGGCGGGACTGATCCGCTCCAGCTGCGAGCGGTAGTAGTTCTTGTAAACAAAAGCTATGGGAATGCGGGGTCCGATGTGCAGCGCAATACTGAAGCGCCAGAAGTAGCGCTGCGGACTGACGCCGGTAATTGCACTTATCGAGGGTATTATGTTGTAGACCTACGGAGAAAAGTTTAAGGAATTTAAATTAAAACAAGAAAGGAAGCTAACTTCGGCACGCCGAAGTTTGTATACCCTTGCAGATTGGTTTCGATGTTTATATTATAGATTTAAATGCTGAAAAGACTCACAAAACAGTGTTTCATTACATTTTACCTATACTTATTATGTTTACAGTTTGACAGTTACAGTTTTACATTCCCAGCTTTACATATTTTATACATTTACCGATCGTTCTATGGCAGCTATAAGATATAGTTGTCCGATTTTTATGAAATTTATACCAAAATTCTAGAATAATAAAAAAAGCTTATATCTTAGAGTAGATAAACATACGTTGAAAAACAACGAAGCTATAATTTTTTTCCTATTAATTTCCCGATCGTTCCTATGGCAGCTATATCATATAGTCGTCCGATTTTAATAAAATTTTTACCAAAATTCAGAAATAATATATAATGGCCACATCTAAAATATGGTGCAAAAATATTGAAAAACAGCAAAGTTATAATTTTTTTTCGAAAAATATATCGTACATTTGTATGGCAGCTATATGATATAGTCGTCCGATCCGGCCCGTTCCGACATATATAGCAGTGAGAGCATATAGAAGACTATATGCAAAGTTTCATTCAGATAGCTTTAAAACTGAGGGACTAGTTTGCGTAGAAACAGACAGACAGACAGACGGACAGACGGACAGACAGACAGACGGACAGACGGACAGACAGACAGACGGACAGACGGACATGGCTAGATCGACTCGGCTGTTGATGCTGATCAAGAATATATATAGTTTATAGGGTCGGAAACGTCTCCTTCACTGCGTTGCAAACTTCTGACTGAAATTATAATACCCTGCAAGGGTATAAAAAGGCACAAATTTAATCAGAAATTTTATTGTTTTTATCATGAAGTAGAAAAAAAGCAAACGTAATTTATTACTTTACAAAAAAGCTTCTGGTTTTTTGTTTCCTTCTAAGCAAAAAGTGAATTTGCGTGTCTGTTCCCCCCTGGGGAGACCAGTGATTTGTTGGCCAGGGGATTAGCCGAGATTGAAAGCAGATTAGCCAAGGAAACACTCCCAATTTGGACAACAAAAACAAAAAACAACAACTCACGCGGCAATGTGTCTCGTGTACATCGTCGTACTGGAAGACGTAGGCGGTCACAAAGCACGTGAATAGCGTCACCAGTGGCAGCAGGGCGGTGACTACGCAAATCTCATGGAAGCTGGCCAAAAAGTGAATGGCAACCTTCTGATCCTTCTGCTCCAACTGCTGCATGGAGCCAATCGTTGTGCTAATCTGTAATTATTAAAAGTCATTAAAATCAACTTAGAACTAAGCTCAGCAAAGGGATAACTCCGCTGTAACAATACAATATATTTTAAATGCGAAAATGATTTCAAAACAAGAAAGGAAGTTAAATTCGGCATGCAGTTTGTCAAATTTATAGAAAAAATTAACAGGAAATGTATAAAAGTTATATATTTAAATATATTTAAAAATATATTGAAAAGCAGTGAAGCTTTAATGTTGTTTTCAATAAAATTCCAGATTGTTCCTATGGCAGCTATATGATATAGTTGTCCGATTTTTATAAAATGTATACCAAAATTCTGGAATAATAAAAAAATCTCAGAGTAGATAAAAATACGTTGGAAAACAACAAAGTTAAATCTTTTTTCCTATTAATTTCCTGATCGTTCCTATGGCAGCTATAAGGTATAGTCGTCCAATTTTCATAAAATTTTTAACAAAATTCTGAAATAACATAAAATGGCTGTATCCCAAAAATGATGCAAAAATATTGAAAAACAGCCAAGTTATAATATTTTTTCTTAAAATTTATCAAACATTTGTATGGCAGCTATATGATATAGTCGTCCGATCTGGCCGGTTCCGACATATATAGCAGTGAGAGTATTCAGAAAACTATATGCAAAGTTTCATTGAGATAGCTTCAAAACGGAGGGACTAGTTTACATAGAAAAGAACGGACATGGCTAGATCTACTCGGCTGTTGATAAGAATATATGATATATACTTTATAGGATCCAAAATATACCCTTCACTGCATTGCAAACTTTTGGCTCAAATTTTAAAAACATAGAACTACCATTTTCGTAAAGTCACAGTGGGATTAACCCTGAAATATGGAAGAGTCGTTGATGGATGACGACGGCCTTACCTGGCAACTGGGTTTTAGGTTCTGTATTCGATATTGTTAAATGCACAACAACTAAAAAGCGCTAAAAACAAAGGTAAGAAACAGAAGAGGTATAATATAGGTGTGAATAAATCAATAAACAAAAGACAATGACGGAGGCACGGCTATATGGAAAACTATGCGAATGTGCCAACTGAGTGTAAGCTGAATAATGCATGAGGTCCCGCATGGCATCCCAAATTGGATGAGCCGGAGTTATAAATAAACCAGTCCTTCAGTTTGGCCAGGGAATGGGTCTGGTATGGGTTCTGGGCTCTAGGGGGGGGTGGCAAGGCCGCCTTCCCGCTCCTGGCAAGGCCTCTCTCGCCAGCTATGTGGCTCTCTCTCCGGTTCGGAGCGGAACCAGCAAAGGATTAAGAGCCAAAAATAGATGAGCTTTGCCTGACGTAATCATCATCATCATCATCATGATGAGCAGCTGCTGGCCAAAATTAATTAGCACCAGGCGTTTGTTAGAAATGAAATTGAATATGCTCGGCGATTAAATCCAAGCCGGAAGCAGGAAGCGGGCACAAACGATGTGGGAGTTGTTAGGAAAATGGCAGAGAGCAGGCCACAAGGACATGGCCAAAATCGAATAAATGATTAAAGCCAAGAACACAACAAACAAGCAAGGAGCAAAAGTAAATATAACGCATTTCCCAAAAATTAGTCAGAGGAAAAACTGAATGTAGGAAAACAACACACGTGAAACGTTAAGATGCACCCTAAGAAATATTTTATTCAAATATATTATATATTTTATTCAAATAAATTATATTCAAAAATTAAAATTATATACAAAAATATTATAATTAAATTTAAATTTAATAGAGCTAAAAAAAGAATAATAATAATATTTATAAAAAAATGGTATTAAATAAATTTTAAAAAATTGAAATTATTATAATTAAATATAAAAAATATAATAATAATAATATTTATGAAATAATACTCTTAAATATATTTAAAAGTAAACAAAATATATCAAATATTCTCAATATGTCAAAAAAAATGTTTTTTATTAAATTATTAGAATTAAATTTAAATTCAATAAAATTAAAAAAAGAATAATAATAATATTTATGAAAAAATTATAATAAATTTTAAAATATTTAAATTATTATAATTAAATTATAATAATATTTATGAAAAATGGTATTAAACAAATTTTAATTATATTATAATTAAATTAAAAAAGAAAAATACTAATATGTATTTATGAAAAAATGATAATAAATAAATTAAAAAATATATAAATTATTATAATTAAATTTAAAAAAATTAAAAATAATACTAAACGCTCTCAAATATATTTAAAAGTAAAAAAAATATATATAAAATATTCTCAACAAGTCAAAGATTTTGCAAGTCAAGACATGAATGAACAAGAACTTCTGAGGGCTTATTCAAGAGCTGATAAAAATCCTTTTTTTTGTGTTAAATATTTTCCCGCTGTGGAAAACAAGGACCAAGAGCAGGACGTTTGAAAATGTGGATGTGGGTGGCGGGGTGGCATGCGCGGTGGCTGCGGAAAATTACAACAAACGAGCCGAGGAGCATGGCAAATAAAACAGGCGCGCATACACACTCACACACACAAACACGCTGCCACACTCCCACACACGCACACCCACACACACAGGGGTTTTTCATGACGACTGTAAGGGGAGGGCGTGGGTGCGGGGTCAGGTCACTAAGCGTGCGCTGCCTTTCGCTTAATGTTATATAATTTTTGGCCAGGCCAAACAAACCGTAAATATATATACACACACACACACACATGCACTGTTAACAAAAAACTATAAAAAAAAGAACTTTTACGTAGGCAATTGTAACGGGATTTCTCCCATCACGCCTCTCACCGCTGCTGTATCGGCGGATCCTAGGCCACCGCCGGAGGAGGAGCAGCTGTTCCCGCCGACTCCGCCGGATCTGAATGCCGCCGCCTCCGACTCCGATTCCGCTCCCTTCCCGCTATCTGACGCCGATGATGACGTCGCCGCGTCCGTGCTCCGCTGCATTTTCTGCGTCCGTTCGTTTGTCGGCTTTGGCGTTGTTGCTGCTGCTGGTCGTGTGTCCGTGGATGCTACTATTTGGCATAATTTGCATGCCCCAACGCCGCCGTCACCAGGTTATGACCGCGCGCGCGCCTCTCTCGCAACTGCTGCTCCCACGGTCGTTTGTTCTGTTCCGTTCCGTATTTTTTCCTGCTTTTCTCCCACGCTTTTCTCCAGCTTTTTTTTTGCTCTCGTCTTTCTCCTGGCTGGCCCCCGGGTGGTGGTCACACTGGCGTCACAGAGTGGGGTTACACTAGCAGCCATGTACCGTTATCTTTTCTCAAGAAATATCGATTGCATGCGCATCGATAGCTGCAGGATAAGCGATGATTCTTAGAAAATTTAGCAACAATTTGTGTGCATATATTTTAAGGGAAAAACTTTGTTTTGGTAAACTACGAGTGTGGGTTTTAGAAATATATTTTATAATTTTTTTTCTATAGAAAATTATAATAATAAAAAATCATAACTTGGCCAAAAAGTGCATTAATTTCAATTCGGACAGCTGTTCTGAATTAATTTTTAATGAATTAATAAATTTGCATAGGTTATTTAATTGAAGTATTTATCCATAATTTAATAAAAAAATTATTTGGAAAAGGTAAAACCTAAAAATAGCATAACTCGTCTAAAAAATTACTTATTTTAATTCGGAAAGCTGTTCTGAGTTAGTTTTTATAAGCTTTATAAATCTGCATAATTAATTAACATTTTTTTTTAACTACAATTTTTGGTCAATTTTTTGTTAATTTTTATGATGTAACCCCTTATAAAATTTTGAAAAATGGCAAAAAAAAAAATTTTTCCTCCAGATGTGGCTAAAACGATTCGGCTGCTGATGCTGATCAAGAATATATATACTTTATAGGCTCGGAAATGATGTCTTCACTAAGTTACAAGCTTTTGACTGAAATTTTAATACCCTGCCTAACTTTGAAAATTCATAACTCGGTCAAAAATGCATTAATTTTACTTCTGAAAACGGTTTTATGTTAGTTTTTAATAGGTTAATAAATCTGCATACTTAGTTAGAAATTGAAAATTTGATCAAATTTTGAGAATTTTAATGATGTAACCCCTTATCGAATTTCGAAAAAATCACAAAAAAATTTTTTTCTCCGGAGTTGGCTTAAACGATTCGCCTGTTGATGCTGATCAAGAATATATATACTTTATAGGGTCGGAAATGACTCCTTCACCTAGAAAAAAATATTTTTATATATTATTTAAACTGATTTTTTATGATAAAAAAAAACTGATTTTTCATGTTAAAAAAACGTATAATCTGATTTTTTTATGTTAAAAAAAAACCTAATAATCTGATTTATTATATTAAATTTAGTAAAATATTATAAAGTTATTAATTATTAAATTATACATTTTTTTTAAATTGAAAATCAATTGACGTCTTCACCTAGAAAGAATATTCTCGTATATTATATAATTATTTTAAATTAAAAAAATTAATAATTATTAATATTTTAAAAATTTAAAAACACATTTTCCTGCAAAATTAATTTAAGACACGCTATAAATATATATATACCTGGTAAAAAAAAAATGCCAAACTAAAATGTGGGAAGTAAGTTTATTATAGTACCAACTAAATTATATGTTAAACTTACAAAAAATACAAACAAAATTATTTCTAAAAAATAAACAAATGTGCAGACTCCAAACTAAAGTATAAGAATTAACTGAAATATAGCTTACGAATTAAGATTACACAACCTAAACTTACAGATTTAAGAAAAAAAAAATAAAAACATATTTTGCAAGTTGTAAATTCACATACAAGAAAAAAAAAACATGTACATTTGTTTACACAGTTTCATATTCAAAAATAAGTATTACTTCTCTCGATTTTAGATTCCGTTGTTTTATTTGAAAAACTAGTTACTCTTTTACTCTGTTACAATATGGATGTATGCTTTTGTGTCTTTTGTTTACACATTAAGAAGATGATTTGACAAAAATATCTGGAATATCCGGCTCAAGGGGTTTTATTTTCAGAGGTTACAGATCGTTGCAAGAGGTGTTTATGTTTATGCTTCTGCTTGGGACACACTTATGTAGCTATTCAATAAATTAGGATCCCCCCCTGCGTATATCTTATATTTTTTATATATATATATTTATTTACTTCCACAGCTTGCCCTCGGCTATCTCCAGGACCATCTTCTTGCGGAAATAATCCATGTGCTCCTGACTGAATGTGATCGGTGCATCGCGCGTTATATACTCGGCAAACATGCAGCTAAAGACGCCACAATCGCTGCCATTACTCTGTTGCGGTACATTCGCCACGCTCTCGATCTTAAAATCGCTGGTATCAAAGGGCTGCTTGCGCTTGTCGAGCGACTCCAAACGCAGGTACATCTCCAGTGCGTCCAGCACATCCTGGTTGGGCTTACCCATTGAATCGTAGTAACGGATCGTCTTGTTGCGCATATGGATAATGGCCATGCACCAATGCACACCATTGCAATGCACTGGCACCGGTATAATATCCTTGCTGAATAGATCCACTTTGCGTGTCCAACGTTTCACGCCGCCATGTCCAGTCTGTAGCAAACGCGGCACAAAGAAGGTATTCATCGCATATACCCTGGGCAGCTGATCAGAGCGTAGCTCTGAGCGTTCCGTCAAAAGGTTCATATAAAAATTGATGACCTCGTCGTTGAGCCAGCTGCTGCCAAGCAAAGTCCGTATATCGCTGCGATGAATTTGTAGACTAAATTTGTTGACAAGCACCTGAAGAGCAGGGGGAACAGCAGAGAAAGAAGGTTTACAAAGTCACAAAAGTTTTGAAGCATTTTCCCCTGTAGAAACTCACCTGTTGAGGAGGACCATTTATCAGTTCACTGAAACGCTTCATGTGCTCTTCGGTAAGCGGTACAAACTCGGGCTCCTTTTTCTCCTGGGTTTTCTCTATGGAACCGATTACCAGAATCGGTTTGTGGGTTAGACGCATTTGGAAAATGTTTGAGCGCAAATGCTGCTCAAATTCGAGGCGTACGGCGCGTGATTTTTCAGCTCTACAACAAAAAATATACAAAACATTTAAAAAAAAATATAAAATATAGAATAAATCATATAGAAACTCACTGAATCGTGGCCAATTGACGACGTTGTTCCAGCTCCTTTTCCTGTCGCTCAATTTTCTTCATATGATCCTCGGCAAAGGTGTCCTTGAAGAAAACACAATTCTCCAAGCTACGCTGCAGCAGCTCATGACGCGACACTGTGGTATTTAGCTGATCACTCTTTGGTGATGACTTCAAGGAAGCACTGAGAAAAATAATAGTTGGATTTCAAACTAGATTACAATATTTACAAGTGAAACTACTCACATTTTGTGGTTGGTCAGGTTAGCAGGAGCAGCAGCTGCTGCCTGATTTTCATCGGAGGCATTTGAGCAGCTATCTGAGGAACTCGATATGCTCTCCGAGATGGATATTGTGGAGGCATGACTGGTGAGGCTCTTGGCACTGCCCAAGCGTATAAGCGGCGGCGGTGGAGGTATGTTCTTGTGCTGCTCTCGATTAAGCAGCTTGGCATAGTCCTCAAAATCACGGTTACTAATCGGTTTTGGCGGCTGTGGCTTCTGCTGCTCCTGGCCCGCTGGTGGTGCCTTGTTGTTGGCCAATATGGAGCCCCAGGTGCTAGAACGTTCAGCGTTTCTGTTAATTACCCGCAGCGGCGGAGGATTTGTGTTATTTAAAGCACGAAGCGAGGATTTGTCCGAGCAAAGATTGCGCAACAAGGCCAGATATTGCTCCCGCTCCGAACGACGCTCCTCCTGGCTTAGCAAGCTATCATCGCCATGTCCCGATGGTTTATTGGGATGCCCATTCATGCGACTTTCGGCGAAACCATTCTGTCCCAGACGCACTGCATCGGAATACAGCATTTGGGGACGCATGGTGGTCGAGGAATCAGAGCCAAGCGGGGCGGCAGATGCCGCTGCCGGCGGTGGTGGTGGTCTATAGGAAGCACCCGGTCGAAAGAGGGGCACCTGCTCATCATCATCCGACAGATCGATCTGTATGTCGGCGGCATTGTTGCGAACACGCTGCTGCGTTAGTATCGGTGCATTGAATATGGACAGTCGCTTGGCGTACTGCCGCTGAGTTTCCCTCTCAGCCATGGACCTGTTGTTGGGCACGGGTTCCTCGGCAGCCGCCTCATTCGGTATGAAGCGCGGAAAGGAGTTGTCCACGCGACGGTATTTGATCAATGGCGGTTCGTCCTCTGCGATGCTGTGAAGAAATAAGGTAATTTTAATAATAATAAGTGAAGTAAAGAGATAATTTTAAAATAATAATAAGCAGAGGTAAAAGCAAACTTCAAGCAAACAAAAAAATTTTTAGAAAATTCTTTAGATATTTTTAGGGGTTGTGTAGAATTTGAGTTAGAAGAGAGTTCAATGATTTTGAAAACAAAATTATATTTAAAAAAGAAAGCTTCGCTTTGCTCAAAATCCTCACCGTCGCTTACGGCTGTCACGCTGTTGTTGTTGTTGTTGTTGGTCCCCAGCGGGACCAGATCCGGAACCCGCCTCCTCCGGCTCCAATTGTGCCTCGTTGCTCCTATACCAGCCAGATATAACTTTGCGTATACGATTCAAAAGCTCCAAACCCATTGAATAGCTTGACTTGGCGCAACTATTATTGACCCTTGCCACCTGCTGCCCCAAGTCCTGGCAGACCTGCGAGGCACCTTCTATGGCCAGCTGGAGTTCCCTGAGTATGGGCAAGGCTAGCGGATCGGGATTATCTATTAAAAGTGGCCGCAAATTGATCAGTTTCTGGCGCAATCTTAAGATCCCTAAGATTTGCGATTCAATAAGTTCCGGGTGGCAATCTGGTGTCAGGTTGAAGGTTTCGCGTAGGATGTGGAAACTTTTAGACCCAACGATGGCTATACGATTCAGCAGGTGATAATTTTCAGTTAGATCTTCGATCTGGTGCTCTCTGCTGGAAAGCTGAACAAAATCCAAAAATAATTTTTCTCGGCTGATCGATGATTGAGTTTCTGCTTTTTGATGATGGATTTTCTTCTGTCCCAAGACACTTTTCTGCTGCTGTTCCTCAACGGTAAACTGTTGCTGTTGGTGTAGCTGATCCTCGGCTCCTAGTTTTACCTTCGATTCTGATACGGCGGCTGCCTGTTGTGGCTCGCCTAGTGGGATATGTGGCTGCTCGTTAAGGAAATTCTCTTGAGAGGCAAACTGTTGTTGCAGGTAGGCTAGCTGCTCCTGGTTGTAGGTCTCAAACTGTAGGCCAAGTCCAAGCAAGGGTTGTGTATTGTACTGGGGCTCCTCTGCCTCCGGCTGCTGGTAGTCTACTTCGAGCTGCTGGCTCTCTGCCGGCAGATACAGCTGCTCCTCTTCTGTGGCCGGTTGCAGTTGCTCCTCTACTGTGGCCAGTTGCAGTTGCTCCCCTACTGTTCCCAGTTGCATTTGCTCTTCGGCATCATTGTATTCCGGCACATGGCTGGACGTGTAGGAGTCGTGGTTTAGATTGTAGAGCTGGCGCTCCTGCTGCTGCTGCTGCTCCTCCTGGCCAGCGCTGGCGGCAAGCGAGTAAGTTGCGCTTAGCACTACAGATTCGTGTGGGCCTGCGTTGGGTTTGGTAGCGTACGCATTATGCCCGAAACCATCGGGAGTCAGCGACATGCGTGTGGGGATGTCCGCTTCCTTGGAACCAGAATTCTCTGCAAGGAATCGAAGAGCGTCTCTTGTGAGAAAAGCCGGCTTCCCGCTTTTCTGTGCCGCGGCTCGGGGAAAATGTCGCCTTCAACACGGGCCGCTGGGCTACGGTACAGACCCGACCGATCACTTACCGTTTTGCTACGTTGCTGGGGGACACTTGGGATATGTGGCCGTTAATGTTTATAAATCGATCTAAAAAGGAAACACGCAGGCAGACACAGAAGGAAACTATGAAATAATTTCTACATCTGAAAAATTCGCGTTTTTTGGCGTGCTGCTTGAAGGTGTGACCGTAGGCGGAGATCTTCAAAAATCTCACAATCTGAGTTTTAGGACATGGCAGCGTTGCCAGACTGTTGTTATGACTACTACTGTTGAATATTATTTTTAAAATATATATATATTACTCATTTTTTACTATAAAAATTAAAAATGAAATAAAAAACATTTTTTAGGATTTATGGCAATGGTCTCACAGTGGTACACTCCATTTGACCTATAGCTGTCTCCCTCTAAATTGTGCAACTCGCAGGGGAACACGAATTAGAAGAAACCAGCATCACTTTTTCATTCTACTAATTCAACAAAAATGTTAACAGTTTAGTTCATAAGAAAATAAGTGACTAAATTAAATTTTTATAAAAATAAATATAAATATTTCCTCTGTTCACCTTCAGTACTATAAATGGTATTTTTGAGTGGCAGTATGCCGGTCACAATGGTATTTTTGAATGGCAGTACTCTGGTCACACTTTAGCGGAAAACATTTTTATTTTCAAAGATTTATCTATAAAAAATTATAAAATTGTTTTAATTAATTTTAGAACGCAAAACATAGATATTTTTGTTATTTATTAATATCACTGCACAAGTACAACAACTACCGACAACATTAAGATCAACAACAGACAGACTAGGCTCCCCCAAGATCCTTTACTCCCAGAGCTTAAGCTAACCGAGATCGCGCCGCTTCCTCCTAATCCCTGCCCTGGCAGCAGAAGAAAAGAAAGTTCCAGAGCAGCGAACTGGCTCCGTAAAGGGCGCCGGCAAGGCCAACGGTGGCCTGGAACGAGTAACGTTCCACCACCCAGTGGGCGAGGGCACCCCACAGGAGCACCAGCAAACCATTGGTGAAGTGTACGGGTCGCCGGATGGCCGTCCAGTTGGCCCGCGTCATGCCCATCTGAAAGACAAGCTCCTGTAGAAAGGCGGTGACCACCTGGCCGAAGCCCAGCAAAACGGCAGATACGCTGAGCAGCAGCTTCGAGGTGGAGAAGCTAATGACTG
This sequence comes from Drosophila kikkawai, assembly GCF_030179895.1. Classification (NCBI taxonomy): domain Eukaryota; kingdom Metazoa; phylum Arthropoda; class Insecta; order Diptera; family Drosophilidae; genus Drosophila; species Drosophila kikkawai. The sequence goes on from NC_091733.1 coordinate 27,456,605, forward strand.
AATAGAGTTTATTAAGTTTTAGGGTCTCAAGAAAAAAGAGAATCTACTCACAGATCAGGGCCAGGCACTTGCAGAGGCTGCCCAACGTGTGCCACTGAAGCTTGCGCTTGTAGAGGCTCGTCCCGAAGCGTGGCGTCATCAGGGAGAAGCACATCCAGGGAAAGGCCAGCAGCGAGAAAAGAAACGGAATCTCGGCATTCTTCAAGGCATGATGACTGACAGCCAAACCCGGGAGCACCGTCAGGCACATCACATAGCTGAAAATGTCCGCCGAGAGCAGCAGTGTGGTGGCATACAGTTGCGGCACTAGCAACGCCTGCTGCAGCGGCATGGCAATCTTGTCCAGCAGATTCCACCACAAATGCGAGGTTACCGCCCGCGACATTCGACGGATGCGTTGCTGGAAGAGATTTCAGGTTCCAAATCAATGGGAATAGCACACAACATAAAGCCATACTCACCAGATTGGCATGGTCGGGCGGCAGCGGGGAGGAGCTGCCGGTTCCCGCTCCCGTGACCGTGGGATTTAGAGGCGTCAGCGGATAGAGGCGTCCATTGGAGAGGGACTTGTGCGACGTTTGCGAAGCAGACATGCCATAGTTGTCGATTGTCGCATTGCTCGATCGCATCATGGACAGCGTCTCGTCCTCCTCGGGTATGATCTCCATGATCTCCACACCATTCGGATTCACGTAGGTCACATAGGCCTCGTCCGTGGCCAGCATATAGTTGCTGTGCGTGTCCACCACGGCGGCGGCCACTGCTGCTCCCGGCGAAGCACCCATTTCGGTGGCCGGATTACGCCATGACAGCGTGTCCAGGCCATCCAGTTGATCTGCCACCAAATTGGCGGCCAAAGCGGCTCTCAACGGCAAAGCAGCGAAACCCGTCTCCGCCTTAATTACCGAGATGCGTTTGGTGGTAAAGGCATCCTCCCGATGCTTGGTGATGATCAGGCTTAGCGGTATGAGATTCACCAGGAGGGCGGACATCAGGACTATCGACTGGGCGGTGCCATACAGTGTCCGAAGGCTGGTGAAGACGAACGAGAGGAACAGCTGGCAAAAAGCCTCGCCGCACAGGTGGATTGTCTTGCGCACATACTTGTCCTCCCGCGGACGCACTGCCTCCAAAATGACGTGCGTCTTCCACAGGTACAGGCTAGAGCCAATGCCTGTGAAGGTAATATTTTTTAAGAAATTAATCAATTTTGATTTGAATTTAATTGAAATTTTGTTTAAATAAAGAACCTGCTTAAGGCAACTTTTACTGTTTAAAAAATGCCTAAATTTCCTGTTTTTGTTTGTCACAGATAAGGTTAGCTCTGGGCCTCCATAAATGTGAAATAAACCAAATCAAACTGATAATAAGCCTGAAATATCGACCCGTGCACACGTGTTGTGTGCGTATACGTGATATATTGCGTATACGCAGCGTTTTTCATTGGCAATTTTACCTGCAAAGCAGCCGTAAAAGACAATGGCCACCACCTGGGTGGTGGTGGTCACCACTATCCAGGCGGAGGAGAACAATATCCCAGCCACCATTAGCGAGACGCAGGCAATGAGGGTGGCCAAAAGGAAGACCCGCCGATACTGTGTGGTCTCCCGAGATCTGCCGCTATATTCCGTATCCAAATGCTCCATAATGGAGCGGCACAGCTCCCCGGTGGCCTGGTAGACAATGGCGGGCCAGATTCTAAGCACCAGATCCTTGTCGGATTCCACCACATTGCCGTACAGGTAGGCGGGTGTGGCCAGAAAGGCCTGCGGAGGGGAAAGCAAATAAATAAAATATTGAAAAATATGCTAAACTTTAGAGAGTGAAAATCTCTAGGTTGGCGTTACGAAAGAGAAGCTGCTATTTACGTGTATGGCAAAGCCGCAGAGCATGTACTTCTGTTGGATGTGCTTCTTGACCACTCGGCGTCTCTGGATGCCCGCGGTGGCCCTGGCTGTGGGCCGACGAACAGCACCGCCGGCTGCCACGCCCATGCCCACGCCAACGCCCACTCCGCCGATCGATGTGGTGGCCATGGCTCTCCGCTCTCTCTCTCTCTTCTAGCTGCTCTGGCACAGTTTCCGTTGACTGAAAACAATCCTGTCCTGGCAAAGGCTCAACTGGACTGCTGACTGCTCCCTGTGGAACTTGTGTGTACACTTTGTCTAGCCGCTGGCATTCATCATTCCAGCCACAAGCCAAGCAAAGCCCGCAAACCAAAACCGAAACCCAAATCCAAACCCAAAAAAAAAAAAAAAAGAAAACACCGAAACGTTTAGATATAATGGCGAACAAAAAAGACTGGCTGACAACGGATCCGGAGAGCCCCGGAGAGGGAGACTGATAACCATCGGGGAGCTTATCATGCCGCCAGATAGATATATCTGTGTCCACACAACACAGAGGCGCAAGTGTATCTGCGCAGCTGCGTATCTAAGTATCTGAGCCAGCGAGTATCTATCTGGCCAAGTATCCGTGAGATTAACGTCAGATATGTAAAGCGTTTGCGTTCTGCGTTTGCAATTCTGTCAGCGGAGCAGCGGATTATGTTTATGGCTGGAGGATACGCCGGAGATGAGCACGCTAAAAGAGAGGGAGACAGGGATTCTTTTTTGAAACCGGAACACTGCAGTTTAATTGTTTATAGTTTGTTTATTATAGAGTGCCTTTAATAGCTCAAGGTAAGCTTAATTATATGTTTTTTGGTGATATTTTGAAGCTAAATTCCATTTAAGATATCAACTTTTCTAACTCTTAGTTAATTTATGTATAATTTGGGTGTTTTTTAAGCGCTAAAGCATTGGTTGTGAGATAAACTTATCATACTTTTGGGCGCCTTGCTTTAAAGATATAGCTTAAAGCTAGAAAATTGATAAATAAGTAGCACTTGAAGAAAAAAAAAAGAGTTTTAAAATGTGAAAAGTGTTTGAAAAGTCTAGGAAACTATATAGTTGATAAATAATTAACTAATTTATACCTTAAATATATATTAATACAAGGAATAGTGAATTTAATAGAGCTCTCCGTTCAAGAGAGCTGTCCTTATAATGACCTTCTATATTTCCCTGGAATCCGGGACATAAAAACTTTAATCTTTATAAATAATTTTAATAGTTTTCTGAGACTTTATAAATAATTTTAATAATTTTCAGTCTTTATAAATAATTGTAATAATTTTCCAAGATCTTATAAATAATTCTAATAATTTACTATATCTTGATTATCCACTTGCAGTTCAATTATACTCCAAATTTTCAAAAATCTGCCAATCCTCGAGACCCGTTGAGGCTGCAGCAAAGCTGCAAAGATTCCATTTTCGGAATGTCAACCGGCGATCAGTCCCCAGATGCGTCACGTTTTTTGTTGTGGTGCCGCTGCTCTGGAAAGATCCGCGAAAGATAAACAGATGGACAAACAGATATGTACATAGGTAGGTACGTGCATAGGTGGATCATATATAGTATAGTGCAGCCGGCGTCCTGACCTCCCCCTTTCGGTATTATCTGGCGCGATGCGAGTTATCTTTACACACTTCCGTTTCAGATCCGCGGGGGCAGCTTCTGGGGCTTTATGGGTTTACAACTGTATTTTGCAACCCGAAAGAGGCGACGGATACGTCAGAGCGGAGCAGAAAAACACCCGCCAACGGCCTGGCTATCTATCAGGCGAAGGTGCTAAGCCGTCAGATAAGGCGGTCCCAGCATCCCGTCCAGATTTGGCTATATAATCGTCGGCGGCCCTGCCGGCAGCTCATACAACGATCGACCGACGTAGCCACTGGCAACGATGACGATGCAAACGACAACCAACACCACCTTTACCGTACGCAAGATGACCGGCCGCCGGATCTCCAAGCTGTCCACCATCCTGCTCTTCTGCGCCGCTTTGGTGAGTATCTTCGGATGAGTAAAGATCCCTGGTTGAAGGATCAGATATCTGACACCTGACCGTTGCTAACTTGCAGCTGCTGACCAAGTCCTGCGGCATTGTGGCCCTCAGCGGCGACGGCGAGTCCGCCAGCTCGGGCCAGGGCTTGGCCCAGGCAGAGCCCTGGAGCGATACCACCACCATCACCACGCTGCAGCCAGGCGAAGAGGGCAGCGGCGACTGGGATACCACAACCTTAACCAATGAGGAGACAACCGAAGCTTCGGCGAATGAGGAGACCCCGATTACCACGCTATCGCCCGAGGAGACGACTCAGCCGGAAGAGGAGACCACCAAGGCAGACATTGATGATGAGACAAGCACCGCGGCCGCAGGAGGTTCTGGCAACGGTGAGACCACCACACCGGCCGAGCAGGAGAGCTCTTCTAGCGGCTCTGGCGATGGAGAGACCACCACTGATGCTCCCGAGAACTCCTCCTCCACCTCAGCACCCGAACAGTCCTCCTCCTCGGTGGCCCCAGAGAGTTCAGCCGCTCCCGAAGATACAACCACTGTGGAGCCAGAGACTACCAGCTCCACCGCTGCTCCGGACACCACCATTGCACCCACGCCGCCTACCTTCAACTGCCAGACGGCTGGACTCTTCCCCGACATCAACGGCAACTGCCAGCGCTATCACAACTGCCTGCTGAATCCTGTGCTGCACCAGCTCCAGGATGTGGAGGTGACCTGCCCCGATCTGACCGTTTTCTCGGCGAGCCTCAAGCGTTGCGTACGCGATGTGGCCGAGTGCCCGGATGACACCTTCCAGTGTCCCGGAGTGGGACGATTTGCCGGACACGATGATACCTACTACTATAGCTGCGTGGCCAGCTTGCAGGGTGGCTTCCACAAGTTCGTGGTGCGCTGCTCCAGTGGCCAGCGATTTGAGGCCACCATCGGTGGCTGCTGGCGTTACGACTGGACCCAGATTGTGCCCGGACAGGAGGCCAGCGAGGTCAGCGATTTGGCGGCCATCAAGCGGGAGCTGAAACAGTACAAGGCCGAGGAGAAGCTGCGCCTGAAGGCACAGAAGCAGCAGGAGAAGCTGGCCAGGAAGCAGCAGAAGCTGGAGGAGAAGGCCGCCAAAAAGGCGGCCAAGGAGCAGGCCAAGCAGCAGGCCAAGGCCGACAAGGACAAGGCCAAGGGCGAGTCCATCGAGAGTGCCGAGTCTGCGGAGTAGGCTCCACCCAATGAGCCACCACTTCTATGTTGGTCCCTTGCCCTAGTCTAGAGAAATTATCTTTTCCCAGCTACTTTTTTTCTTGTTATATTTTTATCCTCTCATTTTTTTTTTATTTTTTGCTTCCTGGTATGAATAAAGATCTAAAAAGTATATATATACATTTTTTTTAATTGTATTTCTTAGCTGGAAACTAGAAAAAGGCGAAAGGCTACCATAAATAGCTTAGGAGATAACAGTTTTTCCCCAGATAAACCCTGAATACGCATATAGAAGGTCGACAACTGGAATTTCTGAGAGGTTTAGCGGAAGATTAGGCAGCTTGAACAGGTGTGAAGGCTTCTGAATGCAAATAAACCTCTTGATTCTAGAATATATTTCTTGATTTCCAGGTATTTAAATTGATATAATTCATTTTAGTGTGGAAAAATTTAATTTAAAGTATTATCCCAAATGTATGTTTTTAAAAAGTAGTTTCAGGATTATCCACAAGTCACGTTTAAGTGCATTATACTTTTTAATCTCACTTATAATTTAAATAAATATTTTTACGCAAATCGTCTAGTTCTCTTATCTGGGATATATTGTGTTAACAACACACTATCTTAATGACACAAAGCAAATAATCAATAAAAGAACATTTTAATTATATACTATTTTATTTAAATTCATATTAGTTTTCCCAGAAAAGAAAAAAAAAGAATTAAAACTGAGCATTAAGCAGTTTTGTTAAGCTTAGGAAAACTAAAAAAATATAAGCATAAATAAATATATAATATAAATACAAATTATTGCAGCTCTTTTTTTAAAAAATAAAGCCAAAATACAACCAATAAACTATTTAAAACCATATTTACTTTGTGTTTTATTATTTTTAGGCTATATCTATATTTTTTATACCCTTGTATGGTATTATAATTTAAGTCAGAAGCTTCAAAAACAGTGAAGAAATCATTTCCGACCCCATAAACCATATATATTCTTGATCAGCATCAACAGGCAAAACTTTCTAGAGATGTCTGGAAGAAAAAAATTTTTTGGCCATTTTTGCGAAATTTGATAAGGGGTTACATCATTAAAACTTTCAAAATTTGATAAAAAATTTAATTTTTAAAATTTTTAAATAAAGTATGCAGATTTATTATCTGTAGAAAATCTTGCACTGAACAGTTTTCCGATTTAAAATTAATGCTCTTTGGCCGAGTTATGATATTTTTAAATTTTAAAAAAATCAGATTTAATAATACAAAATAATATTTTTCTAAGTGAAGGAATCATTTCCGACCCCATAAACCATATATATTCTTGATCAGTATTGAAAGGAGAATCGTTTAAGCCATGTTTGAGGGAAATCAAATTTTGAGCCATTTTTGCGAAATGTGATAAGGGGTTACATCATTAAAATTTGCAATTTTTGACCTAAAATTTTTTTTTCAACTAAGTATGCAGATTTGTAAACCTCATAAAAACTAGCACAGAACAGTTGTCCGATTTAAAATTAATGCATTTTTTGCCGGGTTATGATATTTTTTAATATAAAAAATCAGATTTTATAATACAAAATAATATTTTTTTAAGTGAAGGAGTCATTTCCGACCCTATAAACCCTATATATTCTTGATCAGCATCAACAGGCGAATCGTTTAAGCCAACTCCGGAGAAAAAAAAAATTTGTGTGATTTTTTCGAAATTCGATAAGGGGTTACATCATTAAAATTCTCAAAATTTGATAAAATTTTCAATTTCTAACTAAGTATGCAGATTTGTTAACCTTATAAAAACTAACATAACGCCGCTTTCCGAATGCAAATTAAGGCATTTTTGACAGAGTTATCCCTTTTTTAGTTTTTAATTTGCTAATTTTCTCTTTTCAATTACAGACTTTCCCCCGTCATTGCCATCGTCATCGCTCCTAGTCATCAGTATCAGTAGACCTGATACCCACCCCGGCCAAGAACCAAGAGAAAGGACCAACGACACACGCAAAAGGATTGTTGACAAGGGATGGGAATGGAGGAAGAGGGATCAGGAATCAGGGATATGGAGAGAGCACCGCCAGTCAGGTCTGCCGGCTACTTTTAAACCAACAGCAACGAATACAACAAGCAACATTTAAAATACTTTATTTTATACCATGTTAATGAACTTAAATAAAAACAATGAAATACATTATTTTATATTATTTTGTTTTATTTTATTTTTCCTATATAAGAACAATGAAATGAGCATCGCTTAGTCGCATTTATCGTTATCAATTGGCAGCGCCAGCTTTTCCTAATTGCCATCCAACAAATTTTGTTTTGTGTTGTCGCTCCCCAAAAAACCCCCCAGGCCCCCCCCCCCCCCATTTCCATGTGCAAAACGGCAGCCACAAACTTAAGCTGCTTAAAATGTACAATTGCAACATGGGTCATAAATATGATGGCCGAAGGGACAAGCTGAAACCAGCAAAACTATGGTAAGTATGCCTTTTTCTCCCAATATTTTTAATATAGCTAGGTGAGCGTGGCTCAAGCTGCGCTCCCCTTTCCCCAGGATTTTCCCGCTTTTCCACACATGCACTCTGCCAGCGGCAATTGCTTGAGGAGGCGCTAACAATGGGTGCAGGTTGCCCTTGCGGAAACAGTGGGGCCAAATGGATATTTATAAAAATAAAATGAAAATAAATAAAAAATAAAATAAAACATATTTAGAGTGTTTTTTTATGGTCTAAAAAGTTGTTGTGGTAAGTATTTTAGTTGTTGGTAAGTACCTAGATTTTTGTAGATATTTTCTAGATATTTTTTTATTTTTTAGATTTTTTGTTCGATTTTTTAGATTTTTTAGATTTTTTTTAGATTTTTTAGATTTTTTTTGATTTTTTAAACATATTTTTGAAAATTAACGGCCAAACTCGAATTTAAATGTAACGTCCAGTTTCAGTGTGCCCAGGTGCATTTAGCAACATTTTAGACAGAAATTAACAATATGGTCACATCTGGTTTGAGTCTGTGCTTATTCTTGATCAGTATTGAAAGGAGAATCGTTTAAGCCATGTTTGAGGGAAATCAAATTTTGAGCCATTTTTGCGAAATGTGATAAGGGGTTACATCATTAAAATTTGCAATTTTTGACCTAAAATTTTTTTTTCAACTAAGTATGCAGATTTGTAAACCTCATAAAAACTAGCACAGAACAGTTGTCCGATTTAAAATTAATGCATTTTTTGCCGGGTTATGATATTTTTTAATATAAAAAATCAGATTTTATAATACAAAATAATATTTTTTTAAGTGAAGGAGTCATTTCCGACCCTATAAACCCTATATATTCTTGATCAGCATCAACAGGCGAATCGTTTAAGCCAACTCCGGAGAAAAAAAAAATTTGTGTGATTTTTTCGAAATTCGATAAGGGGTTACATCATTAAAATTCTCAAAATTTGATAAAATTTTCAATTTCTAACTAAGTATGCAGATTTGTTAACCTTATAAAAACTAACATAACGCCGCTTTCCGAATGCAAATTAAGGCATTTTTGACAGAGTTATCCCTTTTTTAGTTTTTAATTTGCTAATTTTCTCTTTTCAATTACAGACTTTCCCCCGTCATTGCCATCGTCATCGCTCCTAGTCATCAGTATCAGTAGACCTGATACCCACCCCGGCCAAGAACCAAGAGAAAGGACCAACGACACACGCAAAAGGATTGTTGACAAGGGATGGGAATGGAGGAAGAGGGATCAGGAATCAGGGATATGGAGAGAGCACCGCCAGTCAGGTCTGCCGGCTACTTTTAAACCAACAGCAACGAATACAACAAGCAACATTTAAAATACTTTATTTTATACCATGTTAATGAACTTAAATAAAAACAATGAAATACATTATTTTATATTATTTTGTTTTATTTTATTTTTCCTATATAAGAACAATGAAATGAGCATCGCTTAGTCGCATTTATCGTTATCAATTGGCAGCGCCAGCTTTTCCTAATTGCCATCCAACAAATTTTGTTTTGTGTTGTCGCTCCCCAAAAAACCCCACAGTCCCCCCCCCCCATTTCCATGTGCAAAACGGCAGCCACAAACTTAAGCTGCTTAAAATGTACAATTGCAACATGGGTCATAAATATGATGGCCGAAGGGACAAGCTGAAACCAGCAAAACTATGGTAAGTATGCCTTTTTCTCCCAATATTTTTAATATAGCTAGGTGAGCGTGGCTCAAGCTGCGCTCCCCTTTCCCCAGGATTTTCCCGCTTTTCCACACATGCACTCTGCCAGCGGCAATTGCTTGAGGAGGCGCTAACAATGGGTGCAGGTTGCCCTTGCGGAAACAGTGGGGCCAAATGGATATTTATAAAAATAAAATGAAAATAAATAAAAAATAAAATAAAACATATTTAGAGTGTTTTTTTATGGTCTAAAAAGTTGTTGTGGTAAGTATTTTAGTTGTTGGTAAGTACCTAGATTTTTGTAGATATTTTCTAGATATTTTTTTATTTTTTAGATTTTTTGTTCGATTTTTTAGATTTTTTAGATTTTTTTTAGATTTTTTAGATTTTTTTTGATTTTTTAAACATATTTTTGAAAATTAACGGCCAAACTCGAATTTAAATGTAACGTCCAGTTTCAGTGTGCCCAGGTGCATTTAGCAACATTTTAGACAGAAATTAACAATATGGTCACATCTGGTTTGAGTCTGTGCTTACTCCAAGATCAATGGTTCGAAACTTGGACTTTTTATAACAGTTTATACCAGTTTTCAGTTGCTTGCTGCTGGTTTCTGTTCGCCTGGTATCCCAGTTTGGGAAACGGCCAATTTGTATGGAAAATTTCAGAAATTTGGATGGGCTGCTGTAGGGATGTTGTTGTAAAAAGGTTGTTATTCCCATCAAGCTGTTGTTGTCGGCAACAAATAGGTATAAATGCATAAAATGAAATATAACAGTTTATACCAATTATTATTTTTGCCCATAAGTTTTTATAACAGTTTATACCAGTTTTCAGTTGCTTGCTGCTGATTTCTGTTCGCCTGTTACCCCAGTTTGGAAAACGGCCAAATTGAATGAAAAATTTTGCTCACTTGCATCAGTGATGCTCATCTGGCTATATTTCAATATTGGGGGGTTTAATGGCAGTGATGCCCAAGTGCATCAGTGATGCTCATCTAGCTATTTTTTTGCATTATTGGTAGAAAATGGCATCTATCTCACTAGTTGCCAGTGATGCTCATCTAGCTATTTTGCATTATTGGGACAAAATGGCATCGCACTAATTGTCAGTGATGCTCATCTAGCTATTTTGCATTATTGGCACAAAATGGCATCTCACTAACTGCCAGTGATGCTCATCTAGCTATTTGCATTATTGGGACAAAATGGCATCGCACTAACTGCCAGTGATGCTCATCTAGCTATTTTGCATTATTGGGACAAAATGGCATCTCACTAACTGCCAGTGATGCTCATCTAGCTATTTTGCATTATTGGGACAAAATGGCATCTCACTAACTGCCAGTGATGCTCATCTAGCTATTTTGCATTATTGGGACAAAATGGCATCTCACTAACTGCCAGTGATGCTCATCTAGCTATTTTGCATTATTGGGACAAAATGGCATCGCACTAACTGTCAGTGATGCTCATCTAGCTATTTTGCATTATTGGGACAAAATGGCATCGCACTAACTGTCAGTGATGCTCATCTAGCTATTTTGCATTATTGGGACAAAATGGCATCGCACTAACTGTCAGTGATGCTCATCTAGCTATTTTGCATTATTGGGACAAAATGGCATCGCACTAACTGTCAGTGATGCTCATCTAGCTATTTTGCATTATTGGGACAAAATGGCATCTCACTAACTGCCAGTGATGCTCATCCAGCTATTTTGCATTATTGGGAGGCTATAAAATCGGGCTTAATGGCAGTGATGCTCATCTAGCTATATTGCAATGTTGGGAGGCTATAAAATCGGGCTTAATGGCAGTGATGCTCATCTAGCTATATTGCAATGTTGGGAGGGTTTTTCTGATTTTTTGCTTAAATTTTTTATAAATTATAGGTAAGTATTTTAGCAAAACTGAGTATGCAGTTTTGTTAAGCATAGAAAAGGCAACTCAGAACAGCTTTCCGAATTGAATTTCATGCGTTTTTGGCCGAGTTATGAGGGTTTTTCTGATTTTTTGCTTAAATTTTTTATAAATTATAGGTAAGTATTTTAGCAAAACTGAGTATGCAGTTTTGTTAAGCTTAGAAAAACGAACTCAGAACCGCTTTCCGAATTGATAAGAAATAAAACAGAAGAAAGCTTAGAGTATGCAGATTTATTAACCCCATAAAAACTAAGACAAAACGCTGCCGATTTATAAACCTTACAAAATCCGAATTGATATTAATGCCTTTTACGATATTCTTAAGTTTTACGTTTTCGAAAATGCCCTTATAAAATGATTATCCTATTCAAATTCATCATTTGAATCGGTCAACACCTGTGGAAATTTTCCTGAGGGCTTATACCCCAAACCAAAAACCGGTGCAACGGTTGTGGTCGAGGCAGCCACATCAACATATGCACCAGGGAAATTGTCCAGCTTCTGGGCCACGTCCTCCACGCGGCAACACTGAACCAGGCCGTAGGCGGGGAACTCATGGAGGCTGGCGAACAGAGTGCCCTTCAGCCAGGGCACCTGGTCGCACATCGAGGAGCACAGGGCACTCGAGTTGTCGCTGCGGAACTGCCAAGAAAACATCCAAATAGTTAAAATTCTAGGCCGAAACTCGGGTACATACGAAAGGTGAATTGTGGCCGATGAGGACAAACTCGTCTCCGGCTCCTCCTGTGGACTCCAGGGCGCGCACATGCGCCCAGATGTGGGCGGGCACCGGCAGAAAGGTGCCATCACTGAGTTCAATGATCATAGAGCTACTGGGACTCACGGCAGCCACTGGTAACTGCAGCGTCCCGGAGACGCCTATTCGGACGTCGAAGTCATCGCCAGCATCGGTGGCCATGCGCATAGCCGATAGCCAGTGAGCCCAGTTGCCGGAGCGCAAAACTCGCAGCCAGACGGTGCCCAGCATGTCCTCGTAGCCACCCAGCTGTTGCTCATCCTGGGCCAGGCTGGCATACTGGAAGGCATTGCTGACAAACAGCGATGCCACTTTCTTTTCCGTTGACATGAAGGAGTCTATATCACTCTGGCTGCTCAAGCAAAAAAATTAATAATAAAAAATTACGAATTATAAATTGTTTTCAAAGACATTGACTATTTAGTATAGAAACTACATTATTCATCAATATATATAACACTAATCTAATGCGATCTCAACTCACCTGATGCTTCTGATAAGATTTTTGTTGTAGGTCACATTTATGTCCAATCCCAGCTGATACAGCTGGCCAACTTGGGTCTGTAAACGGAAGATTAAATAAGGCAAGGAAAATATATATATATATACCGCTCTTACCGTCTCCATAATTCGATTCTTTGGGATGGTCGTGTAGCCAAAATATTTTTGCTTAGCTTCCAGGATGTCATAGCATAGGGCGGCGTTTTTTAGGGATCCGATTTCACCGAAATCGTAGCCCAAAACAAGGGTCATATCCTTTTCGCAATTCGGCAACTTGATTCGACTCTCAAACATTTGATAAACTCTATTCAGGCAGTGGATACTTCTTAGATAGTTATCCTGGTGTTCATCAAGAGAATAAAACCAACCATTTGAATCGCAACGCAAAGTTATTTTTGTTTTAGAAGTTGTTCTGGTTTGGTCTCCATAACGTCTAAAAAATCACATAAAATATTTTATTATCATTTAACACAGTTCTCTTTAAAGTTGTAACCCTTGACAATGTTGTATCATTCCACAGTACAAAAGCATAATCAATAAATAAACAAACCCGTATTTGTAAGAGAATCCGCCCCCGCAATGCAGCTCAATATCATCGCCATCTTCTCGTTCGTATTCACTGGCTTTGGCGTTGACGAAACTTTTTGAACCGAAAGTAGTAACAACCAAGGGCGCAGGACTTAAGGTTGGAATCGAACAACTTCCTTTTACATCCTGCGGCAGTCCACTAAGAACGAAGAGTCCCAGTAATAGGGCAAGTAACGGCAGCATCACGACGGATTTTACTTTTCAACTGAATATATTCTCAACGGGGAGGCCCCTTATATAGGCGCCAATACTGCTGATTCTGCAGAAATCGGATCACTACGATTACAGAGCAGGGTCTCCTCTGCATAATCATGCGGCGACAGTAGCGATAACCCAAGGGATCAGTTGTAATGGCAACAAACTCAGCGAAATATATTAAAAGAACGATCTGAATAAAAAGACTTCTTCCAATACAAATTGCTAGATTAAGAACCAATCTTAATATATAAATATTAATAAATAATAAAAATAAAATAAAATCAAATGAAGTATAAGCTTGTACTTAAGCTGATTAATCAGTTGCTCCTCATTCAAGCTGTAAATAATGGGATTCCCCGTTTTGCTATTTACATTATCAGAATTTTTCTATAGCTTGCTGATAAGAAAATCTACATTTTCCTCGGGCAAACGAGCTGTTTTGATAATGGCCTGTACTCACCTAGGTAAATAAATTATTGAATAAATAAAATCATTAATTGAATTAATTAAATAAGTAAATAAAATAATAAATTGAATTAATTAAATAAATAAATAAAATAATAAATTGAATTAATTAAATAAATAAATAAAATCATAAATTGAATTATTGAAATAAATAAATAACATAATAAATTGAATTAATTAAATAAATAAATAAAATAAACTTTTTCAAGTATTATCAAAGAAATTACTGTACCTGATTGAAGACCTTTTACTCTATAAATAATTTATAATTTTTTTTCCAACTAAGTATGCAGATTTATTAACCTCATAAAAACTAACACAGAACAGTTTTCCGATTTAAAATTAATGCATTTTTGGCAGAGTTATGATATTTTTTAATATAAAAAATCAGAGTTTATAATACAAAATAATATTTTTTTAAGTGAAGGAGTCATTTCCGACCCCATAAACCATATATATTCTTGATCAGCATTGAAAGGAGAATCGTTTAAGCCATGTTTGAGGGAAATCAAATTTTTAGCCATTTTTGCTAAATGTGACCTAAATTTTTTTTTCCAACTAAGTATGCAGATTTGTTAACCTCATTAAAACTAACACAGAACAGTTTTCCGATTTAAAATTAATGCATTTTTGACAGAGTTATGATATTTTTTAATATAAAAAATCAGATTTTATAATACAAAATAATATTTTTTATAGTGAAGGAGTCATTTCCGACCCCATAAACCATATATATTCTTGATCAGCATTAAAATACGAATCGTTTAAGCCATGTTTGGAGGAAATCAAATTTTGAGCCATTTTTGCGAAATGTGATAAGGGGTTACATCATTAAAATTCTCAATTTTTGACCTAAATTTTTTTTTCCAACTAAGTATGCAGATTTGTTAACCTTATAAAAACTAACATAACACCGCTTTCCGAATGCAAATTAAGGCATTTTTGACAGAGTTATGCCTATTCTAGTTTTTAATTTGCTATTTTTCTCATTTCAAATTCCATCGTCATCGCCATCGCTCATTAGTACCACCCACCCCGGACAAGAAGCAAGGAAAAGGACCAGCGCAAATATTGACCAACATTTTTTTTTCTAACTAAGTATGCAGATTTATTAACCTCATAAAAACTAACACAGAACAGTTTTCCGATTTAAAATTAAGGCATTTTTGGCCGAGTTATGATATTTTTTAATATAAAAAATCAGAGTTTTTAATACAAAATAATATTTTTTTAAGTGAAGGAGTCATTTCCGACCCTATATACCATATATATTCTTGATCAGCATTAACAGGCGCATTTTTCTAGACATGTCCCGAAGAAATCGATTTTTTGGCCATTTTTGCGAAATTTGATAAGGGGTACCATCATTAAAATTCTCAAAAATTACGAAAAAATGAAATTACAAAGAACCCAAAACGTAGTATGCAGTTTTGTTAAGCTTAGAAAAAGCAACTCAAAACAGGTTTCCGAATTGAATTTCATGCGTTTTTGGATGAATTATGAACACTTGAAAATGAGGTTTTTTTCTGGCTGAGTTATGAACGTTTGAACATTACTTTTTTGCTTCTTATTGTTTAAAAAATTCTTTAAAAATTCCAGATAAGTATTTCAGTAAAACTGAGTAAGCAGCTTTGTTAAGCGTAGAAAAACGAACTCAGAACCGCTTTCCGAATTGATAAGAAATAAAACAGAAGAAAGCTTAGAGTATGCAGATTTATTAACCCCGTAAAAACTAAGACAAAACGCTGCCGATTTATAAACCTTACAAAATCCGAATTGATATTCAGGCCTGCTCCGGTAATCGTAAAATTTTTTCGATTTCGTTTTGGGCGAAAACGAACCGTTTTCGTTTTTAGCTGCTCCGGTTTTCGGCAAATTTCTGCTATCGGATGTTTCGTTTTCTCATTGTTTCTCACTGCTCAAGCAGCTAACTTGTGTTGTTGGTAATAAGCAAACAACGTAAAGTACTGCCTATTATATTTACAATTGCCCCTTTTCTAAGCCAGAAAAAGGCAAAAAAATGGTAGAATTAAGCAAATCCAGGCACCTAAGATGCTGCCACACTTTTCACAGTTCTAATTCCGGTGGTCTTAAATAATTATTTGGTTAATTTGGACCATTTAAGTAATCACATTAAATAGCATTATTTATAAACAACCATTTTGGCGGTCCTTTAAAGTTATTAATGTATTCATTTATATTTTATAAGTATTTTTAACTGGATGTTTCGTTCCACCAACAATATGGCAACCTTGGCGATAACTTTTTGCGGTGAACTTATCGACCTATCGCCAAACCGAGAAAACTGGTTGAACACGGCAAAAATTTTGTTGTCAAATCTGAGGAGGGGTCAGAAATAAATTTTTTATAAAATAACTAAGTGCCAGAATGATCTTGTGGTGGTGTGGAATAAACATCAATAGACCACTGAGTAAACTATTTTTTTCCTTTTGTAAATAAGATCTGATTTCATTTAAAAAAAGCCATTTACTTTTCATTCCGGCCAGAAAAAGGTGCCCGTTTTTCAAATCGAAAAAATCTTTCGATTTCGATTTCCGGAGCACCAATTTCTCGTTTTCAAAAACGAAAACGAAAAATTCTTGCCGCTTTCGATTACCGGAGCAGGCCTGATAAATGCCTTTTTGGCCGATTTACGATATTCTTAAGTTTTACGTTTCCGAAAATGCCCTTATAAAATGATTATCCTATTCAAATTCATCATTTGAATCGGTCAACACCTGTGGAAATTTTCCTGAGGGCTTATACCCCAAACCAAAAACCGGTGCAACGGTTGTGGTCGAGGCAGCCACATCAACATATGCACCAGGGAAATTGTCCAGCTTCTGGGCCACGTCCTCCACGCGGCAACACTGAACCAGGCCGTAGGCGGGGAACTCATGGAGGCTGGCGAACAGAGTGCCCTTCAGCCAGGGCACCTGGTCGCACATCGAGGAGCACAGGGCACTCGAGTTGTCGCTGCGGAACTGCCAAGAAAACATCCAAATAGTTAAAATTCTAGGCCGAAACTCGGGTACATACGAAAGGTGAATTGTGGCCGATGAGGACAAACTCGTCTCCGGCTCCTCCTGTGGACTCCAGGGCGCGCACATGCGCCCAGATGTGGGCGGGCACCGGCAGAGAGGTGCCATCACTGAGTTCAATGATCATAAGGCTACTGGCGTTGCAGGGACCCACGGCAGCTACTGGTAACTGCAGCGTACCGGAGACGCCCATTCGGACGTCGAAGTGACCGCCAAGATCGGTGGCCACGCGCATAGCCGATAGCCAGTGAGCCCAGTTGCCGGAGCGCAAAACTCGCAGCCAGACGGTGCCCAGCATGTCCTCGTAGCCATCCAGCTGTTGGTCATCCTGGGCCAGGCTGGCATACTGGAAGGCATTGCTGACAAACAGCGATGCCACTTTCTTTTCCGTTGACATGAAGGAGTCTATCGCACTCTGGCTGCTCAAGCAAAAAAATTAATAATAATAAATTGCAAATTATAAATTGTTTTCAAAGACATTGACTATTTAGTATAGAAACTACATTATTCATCAATATATATAACATATATATATATTCATCAATATATATATATAACACTGCGATCTCAACTCACCTGATGCTTCTGATAAGATTTTTGTTGTAGGTCACATTTATGTCCAATCCCAGCTGATTCAGCTGGCCAACTTGGGTCTGTAAATGGAAGATTAAATAAGGCAAGGAAAAAATAATATGTATATATACCGCTCTTACCGTCTCCACAATTCGATTCTTTGAGGGGAAGGTCGTGTAGCCAAAATATTTTAGCTTAGCTCCCAGGATGTCATAGCATAGGGCGGCGTTTTTCAGGAATCCGATTTCACCGAAATCGTAGCCCAAAACAAGTGTCATATCCTTTTCGCAATTCGGCAACTTGATTCGACTCTCAAACATTTGATTAACTCTATTCAGACAGTGGATATTTTGTACATGCTGATTCTGGGATTCATCAACATTATAAAAATGATCACTTGAATAGCAACGCAAAGTTACTTTTGTTTTAGAAGTTGTTCTGGTTTTGCCATAATATCTAAAAAATCACATAAAATATTTTATTTTCATTTAACACAGTTCTCTTTAAAGTTGTAACAAGGTTGACAAGGTTATATAATTGTACAGTAGAAAAGCATAATCAATAAATAAACAAACCTGTCATAGTAAGAGAATCCGCCCCCGCAATGCAGTTCAATATCATCGCCATCTTCTCGTTCGTATACACTGGCTTTGGCGTTGACGAAACTTTTTGAACCGAAAGTGGTTATAACCAAGGGCGCAGGACTGAAGGTTGAAATCGAACAACTTCCTTTAATTTCCTGCGGCAGTCCACTAAGAACGGAGAGTCCCAGTAATAGGGCAAGTAACGGCAGCATCACGACGGATTTTACTTTTCAACTGAATATATTCTCAACGGGGAGGCCCCTTATATAGGCGCCCATACTGCTGATTCTGCAGAAATCGGATCACTACGATTACAGAGCAGGGTCTCCTCTGCATAATCATGCGGCGACAGTAGCGATAACCCAAGGGATCAGTTGTAATGGCAACAAACTCAGCGAAATATATTAAAATAACGATCTGAATAAAAAGACTTCTTCCGATACAAATTGCTAGATTAAAAACCAATCTTAATGTATAAATATTAATAAATAATATTAATATTGTAGTAAAATAAAAATAAAATAAAATCAAATGAAGTATAAGCTGTACTTAAGCTGATTAATCAGTTGCTCCTCGTTCAAGCTGTAAATAATGGGATTCCCCGTTTTGCTTTTACATTATCAGAATTTTTCTATAGCTTGCTGATAAGAAAATCTACATTTTCCTCGGGCAAACGAGCTGTTTTGATAATGGCCTGTACTCACCTAGGTACATAAATCATTGAATAAATAAAATAAATAAATGATAAATAAAATAAATTAAATAAATAAATCAAATAATAAATTGAATTAATAAAATAAATAAATAAAATAATAAATTGAATTATTTAAATAAATAAATAAAATAAACTTTTTCAATTATTATGAAAGAAATTACTGTACCTGATTGAAGACCTTTTACTCTATAAATAATTAAAATTTTTAATTTAATTTTTAATTTAAAAAAAAACATAAAAAGCTTCAAAAACCCTTTCAAAATCCAAGTAAATTCTTGTTTTTTTTTTTTAATTTTCTGGAATTTTATTCTTTTTTATTGCTTTTTACTCTCCGCCCTCGACTTATGTGTGTGTGTGTGTGTGTGTTAAAGAATGTTCGAACGAAAGAAGTGACAAAGAGAATGAGAGACAGAGACAGAGAGAGAGAGAGAGGGAGAGAAGGGGATAGAGAGCAGCAGGCCTCCTTATCAGTGCAAAGGAGATGGCGGACGAAAGGATAAGGATATTTTCAAAGCACTTATCACCGTGCCATTCCGTTTCATTGCCCTCCGCTTCGCTTCATTCCGCATCAAGTGTTTTTACAGCTATAAGTACTTAGCCTAAAATCCCTACAGAATGTGCCAGCGATCGCATTTAGTTTTTTTTTTTTTGTTTTTCGTTTTCATTCATAATTTGCTGTATTTTTGTGGTTGTGTGTTGGATGTGTGTGTGTGTTGTTGGTTGGTTTGTTTCTAGCTTAAAACCTATGCAGGACAAATCAAGGATATATTTACTTTTAAAACTAAAAGGTTACAACTTTAAAATAAAGGACACAGAATTAAAACAAAAGGATCATTAAGGTAAGTTGGTGATGCTTTTTTAGAGAGAATTTGGAGAGGTGATGGTGGCATATATGAGGCGATAATGTTCTCCTTGTTTTCTATAATCTAATTACATAAATTATGCTAGGATATAGCTCATGTGTGTGTGTGTGTGTGTGTGTTAGAAGAAAAGAGAACTACATAAATTACTTAGAAGATGGTTTGCGTTTCCCCCATTTCTCTTGGTTGCTTCTGGTTTGTATTGTTTCCTGTTTCTACATGCTAGTTCCTTCGGCCGACAGTTGCTATTCTGTCACCAAAGTGTGTGTGTGGTTTAAATAATCGTATATATGTATATGGTAACTGGATGCACATTTCTTTGGAGTGGTTCTTCCTTGCCGATCTCCTCAAACGATCTCTACCGGAATAACGCCTTAGCTTTCTTGCTCTCGTTTTTTGTGTTTTTTTGTTTCCTAATTTTCGTCTTCTCCTTTCTTTTGTTCAGATCAGTGTAAAATTTCATAGCGCGCCTGCTCCAGCATAGCTCCCGATCCACGCCATCCATCTTTTGTCCTATCGTTTATCTTAATCTTTCTCCACCTCCCCTTGGTTTCCGTTTCCGTTCGCGTCGTTCTACTGCTTCTGCTGCCTCTCCGGCTTCTGCTTCTGCTCCTGGTTGATTAGCTAGTCCATGGAACTCGGCCTTATGCCTCTCATAATCTCTTCAGCATGCGCTTCTTCTCCTTGAGCAGCTTCTCCTTCTTCTTGTCCTGCAGTTTTTTGTCCAGGCCCGCATGCTTCTTTGTCGAGGGTCCATCATCGTCTTTGGCATCGCCAGCAGCGCCCGCACCGCACTTGGCCGGCTAGAGTTAAAGAAAATAATTCAAAATACACATAGTTTTTTTTAAAGATATTTTGCAGATTCTACCTGGGCGTGAATCTCCGTCATCATGCGCGCTCGCTGCGAGTAGTCATCATAACGCTCCAACAACATTTTGCCAGCCTCCTCATTTAGCGCCGACTCCGGATTCGGTACAATCAGCAGGCATTTGATGGTGAGCAGTATGTGCTTAATGCCCAAATCCGGCTTCCAATCCTTCTTCAGTGTGTTCACACAAATCTCACCATTGGCGGCCACATTCGGATGAAAGATCTTGGTAAGGAAATACGCCTTTGGCGGCGTCTGTGGGAAATCTTTGTTCAACGTCAGCTTGACCCTAAAGATGCCGGCGGCATATGGAGTGCCGGCTGGACCATCGATTAGAGCCTGGACATCTGTCACATCACTCTCGTTGATCAGCACCTTGATGCCCTCTGGCGGCGTGGTCTCCATCTCCTGCAGTTCCCGCATCACCTGACGTATCGTCTGCGGTGACAGGTTTTCCACATTCGAGTATTGCTGTAAATATGAATCAATAAAATGGATTAGTTTTGGTTTCTTTAAGAGGGGGAAACACTTAATGAATAATAAAGAGTAAACATAATTGTTTTATTTTTAGAGAAACTGTTAAGAATAGAGCTCGAAAGAAAGGTCCTAGAAGTATCTGCCCATAACCTAAAATAGTTTTTCCTGTTTTTAAGTTAAAGTAGACCTCATTGGGATAATTAGGGAATCGCTAGCTTATTGCATAGCTTCCAGGCTTTGGGTATATGTAAATGGGGAATCTGCTTTTGCTGCCCTTGTTTAATATTTTGTTTACTTTACCGAACTCATGGTGCCTGCAGTTTCAGTTCCAATTCCACTTCCTGCTGCTGCTGCTGCTGCTCTTGCGCCCGTGTGTGTGTGTGTGTGCGTCAGTGCGTGCTTGTACGTGTATGTGTGTGTGTCTCAAGGTTTCGCGTCAGCTTATTCCTGCAGCTGAGCTACCGAGTGCTTCGAACGTCGCAATTTCACCGCCCGCCTTACGGACGCTGGAGAGGACGCCTGCCTCTTGTTTCTTTCAGCTGCGTCGTGATCACACTGGGCTTTTCCTAGTCCCACCTTCCGTTGTTTGTGTTTTCCTCGGCTGTTTTCCCACGCTCCGCGTTGGTGGACTCGTCGAGCACCCTCGAATTGGTCGTGTTTTGATTTCAATCAACTGGCAATTAGGTTTTAGATTTGTTATTGTTTTGAAATCGAACCCGTTGTTGTTGTGAGGGTTTTTTAAACAAATTCCCAATTCATTTGCACACTTCACGCTCAACAACAACACACAAAAACAGTTTCCCATTTACAGAAACCCTCGTCTTGAGCGATGCCCTACCTGTGGGGAGTATGCGAATAGCTCGGGTCGTTTGCTTCAACTGGATTATTAAACACTTTTAAACTTGATTTAAAAGAAATTTTTAACTTTAAAAATTAGTAAATAATATAGTGGTAGATATGCAGTAATTAATTATTTGTAAAGTTGGCAGTTACAGCTTAATATAAGACATTTTTTCAACTGTAGCGCATTGCTAGGTCCACATGGCCAAAGCAAACAAAGTGTCTCTACACTAATGCGCCGTTCAGGGCTGCTCAGACTCTATCGATATATCGATAGACAGCCATTAGCTTCGGTGGGGCTTGTTTTGCAGTTTATATAAAGTCAAGTTAATTAAATCCGGCTTATTTAACTAATAATTAGCCTGGCATTAATTGTTTCAATAATAATTTGGAATTATTCAGCACTAGCACTACAGCTTGACATATCGATAAAAGTATATTTATACCGTGCCGATAAATAATACCAAACACTCGCCCGAACGAGATTTAATACCATCCACCTCCATCCATTTCTTTTATTTAATTAGTTTTTAATTTAGACTTCTAACTCTAATTTATTGGCCTCGCAGCCTTTTAATTTCGGTGCCCCCATCGCCCATCGGTTCGTTTCGGTTTCCATCGTCCGGATCCAGAAAGATCAGCTCGGTTTTTCACAAGCAGAGAAACTGAACTTGGCAACTTTGGGTGTTGTGTGTGAAAATTGCGTGGAACGGTGCAAGGAAAAATGTCAAAGAACAAGATAAACACAACCACTGCCACGGCGGCCACTGGGGAGACGATTCTAATCGAGGTGAAATCGAAGGTGAGTCCCGGCTTCGCGTCCGTGTCCCTACACCGCCAGAGAATCCCACGCGCCGCCCCCTCCGCCATCCACGCCCCGATGCCGCCGCCTGAGCTGCTGATTCATGCGCATAGAAATTGGATTTCAATTGCTTCTGGGATGTGTGTGAAACTGGAGGCCACGATATTGATATATCAAACCTTGGCGCAGCTCAAAACGACAACTACCTGTGGAGTTTGATTGATTATTCCGTGGGAAGGGAGGGAGGAGAGATAGAAAACCCACCCCAAAAAGTCTAGTTATTACATCTTGATCATCTTCTCCTAGTTCGATGCCGAGTTCAGGCGCTGGAGTTTCAAGCGGAATGAGACGGAGCAGAGCTTCGACAAGTTTGCTGGCCTCATTGAACAGCTCCACAAGCTGGCCAACATACAGTTTCTCATTCTGTATATCGATCCGCGGGACAATGATCTGCTGCCCATCAACAACGATGATAACTTTCTCCGGGCTCTGAAGACGGCACGTCCCCTGCTAAGGGTAATAGTCCAGCGGAAAGGTGTGTACAAAAACCTTCCTCCTTTGACAGGTTCTTATATCTTTCTCTCCTAACCCACAGATGACCTGAACGAGTATTCTGGCTTTGGAACGATGAAGCCGCGTAATCTTATAGGCAGCATTCTAATGGGACACACGCCCGTAAAGACCAAGGCCCCATCGATATCGATACCCCATGACTTTCGTCAGGTGTCGGCCATTATTGATGTGGATATAGTACCAGAAACGCATCGGAGAGTGCGTTTGCTTAAGCATGGCAGCGACAAGCCGCTGGGATTCTACATTAGGGATGGCACATCCGTAAGGGTAACGGCCAGCGGTTTGGAGAAGCAGCCGGGCATTTTTATATCCCGTTTAGTGCCGGGCGGTTTGGCCGAAAGCACCGGTTTGCTGGCCGTCAACGATGAGGTAATCGAGGTGAATGGCATCGAGGTGGCTGGTAAGACGCTTGACCAGGTCACCGATATGATGGTGGCCAATAGTTCCAATCTAATCATTACCGTAAAGCCGGCAAATCAGCGAACGCTGACCTCGACACATCGCGGCTCCTTTTCGCGGAACAGCCAGTTGTCGAGTGGATCGCATCACACTAATAATACAAACACCTCCGATGAGATTGAGCATGACGATCAGGATGATATCGTTGATCTTACGGGGGTGACACTTGACGAGAGTCCCACAGCCACTGGCAATCACAATCACAATCAAGCGGCATCATTGCAGCCATTATCCTCATCACCCTCGTCGCATCACCAGCAGGCAGCCTCCAATGCGTCAACGATAATGGCCAGCGATGTCAAGGATGGAGTGCTGCATTTGTAGGATTAGCCTAGCCATCATCATAAGCATCATTTTTGTGGTCATTAGATTGGAAAGTCGAGTCAATCTTGTAAAGTTATGCCAGCTAGGAATCGCTTGAATCCGCTGCTCAACGCCGGCTTTTGGTGAGGAGTATCTGTAAGGAGAATATCCTTGTTAATCATATCCCTTAAAGGCGGCGATCCCATTATTATTTGTGCAGAGTTTCCCCCTCATAAACATTCCACACAATTATTCATTTGCACGTTTTTTTGAATGCAGTTCCAGTCAGTTGTCCCCGAAAGATATATTTATATATTTTTGTGTGTGTGTGTGTGTATTTAAATTTGTAAGATTTACGTCTTGTTATTATTAGAGTGAGACGGAGCATCAAATGCAGAAGGCAGCCAGAGTGAAAGAGATAGAGAGAGAGAGGGAGAGAAATTTACTTAATTATTAATTTAAACAACAAAGATCATTATACACAAAAGCACGACTAATTTATAACCAAAAAAAAAAAAAACATTCCATTCGATGTAGCAGAATCTATATATATTTTTTTAAATGTGTGAGACAATTTATTAAACTCGGTGTACTTTTTATCCCAGCTTCATTTTGTTTATTATTTTAACTTAATATATATACTTTATATTTTTTTGTTTTATTTTTGTTTACTTGTCGTCCTTTTTTTATTTGTATTTTTTCTTTTCAAATTATTTTATAAACAAAAACCTTATAAAATAAATTGAAAGTAAAAGTATACTATATAATATTGTCCCAATACTCGTTCAATTTTGTTTGTTGTAAAAATTGTAAAAAAAAGACACAAAACTGTGGAGACAAAGTTAACAAATAACAAAAAAACGAAAAACACCAACAGCGCCTTCGCCTTCAAGAGAGCAATTTCGAAACTTTTTTATAATATACATATATATACAAGAGAATATTATACAAAATCTATATAAAAAACACACGTATCTACGTAGATCTAATTGTAAAGTCTGTGTACGCTTTAGTCAACAAAATCAAAACAAATCGAGCAAAGACACTGCTAAGGCACTCACCTACAAGTACTAGATAGCAAGCGAATCTGAAAACTAAGATGCGTAACGTAACCCAAAACACCCTCATTTCCCTCAAGAACAAGAGCGAACCTTGTGTATCCCAAAACTACCCCCTATATCCATATATACGAAAAGTAAGCAACAAGCGAAAAAAAAACTTATATATTTTGATGTATGTATTATTATTTTTTAATAAATCATAAGTGAGCCCTGTAAAAAGAGTTGTGGGTGTGTTTTTTATTCATTTAATTTATTTATAATATTTTCCAAAACGCTTCAAGGTAAACCCTATAAAGCTGGTAAGTAATATAAATAAATTAAAATTTAAATTAAATAGATTAAGTTTTAAGATTATTATTTTTTAATAAATCAAGAGAACTTTCTAATCGAGTTTTGTATTTTTTTTAATTTAATTTTATTTATTTATAATATTTCCCAACGTGAAAAGCTGTTTAATATTATAAAAACAATTAAAATAAACTTGATTAAATTTCCAGATAATATATATTTTTTTTTTTTAATCAAGAGAACTTTGTAATCGAGTTGTTTTTTTTTAAATTAAATTTAATTTATTTATAATATTTCCCAGCTCTACAAGGTTACCCTTTTAAAGCTGTTAAATCTTTTAAATAAATTAAAATTAAATTGATTAATTTTTCCAAAAAACCCAAATAAAGCCCGAAAAAACCACAAGCCTTGGGCTTAGTTTTCATACTTAGTTTAATCAAGGTCAAAGCTCATTTCGTAGTTTATTTAAACGGAATTCAAATTACAAGATTTAACTGGATAAACAATGCCACATGACATGATAAATCTTGTTTGCTCTACTTTTTACTTCCCTTTCAGCCAGAGATATTTCTTAATTTCTTGCCACTCTCCTTTGACTTTCGTTATGTACATTTAAATTTAACTTATAAAGTGCCTAATTTGGCATTAAAAAAAAAAGGAAATGTAAATATTTTGAGGAAGCTTCTGTTGTGTTTAAAATCACGACGACTTACATACAAATCACTCAGTCAGCAGTGGAGACATTTGCCGTATTATTCTCGAGGCACTGCCAAATGGTCTTGGCCGCGGGTCGATCCTCGCTGAGAGCATTTGTGCACAGATAGAACAGCTCCACGATGCAATTATAGTCGTCGCTGAGCTGGAAGGCCACGGGTAGAGGCGGTCGCGTGCCATAAGCAGATTGTAGATTGTTCAGTGAAAAGTCAGAGACATCAGACTCGTCATCAGCATCTTCTTCTGATTGCTCCTCTGGCATCTCGGTGTCGGAATAATTAAGCTGCTTGCCCTGCAGCTTGTCGTGATCATCGGTCAAGTTGTGGGAATTCTCCAGCTCCTCGCCCAGCGCTGCATCCAGTTCTAGGGTATGTGGCGGCACCAATGCCAGGGTTTCGTATATAACCAGGCCAAAGCTGAAGATATCCGCTTTGCTGTCAATTATACCCACCTCGTCAATGACCTCCGGTGCAGACCAAAGCCTAGTTCCTTAAATAGGTTTCTCCATGAACACAA
Source organism: Drosophila kikkawai (assembly GCF_030179895.1). Classification (NCBI taxonomy): domain Eukaryota; kingdom Metazoa; phylum Arthropoda; class Insecta; order Diptera; family Drosophilidae; genus Drosophila; species Drosophila kikkawai. The sequence continues at coordinate 27,482,974 of NC_091733.1, forward strand.
TTTCCCTCTTTCGCCACAGGTTTCCCCCTTCAGGAAAATACTTACCCACATAGTTAAGCTCGGGATTCTTGTCCATATTCACCTCGCCGTTCTCGTCTAGCGGCAGAGATACACCGAAATCGCAGAGCTTGCATATCTCAAATTCTCCCTTGACCAGAACATTGAAGGACTTGAGGTCACCGTGCAACAGGCGGGCCTCATTGTGCAGGAAATCCAAGGCCATGGCTATGTCCATGATTATTTTCAGTGTGTTCTTTGGCGGCAGCGGCCCCAGATCCTCATCGTGACGCTCCTCGAGAATGGAGCCCAGCGATGTGGTGCATAGTTCCAGAGCTAATGTGTCCACGCCCTCGGCGGTGGAGACCACGCCACGGAATCCAACGATATTTGGATGCTGCAGCTTTCTGAAATTACAATTTGCGTTGTTAAATGGAATTTCTAGGGTAAAGGTTGGGAGGGTGGAGTTGAGGCTAAATTTTGGGGGATCATTTTGAAGAAAACTTCAGGGGGTCAATGTGCTCCTTGCCCATCCTTGGATGCAGTCTGTGTCTGTCGCAGGAGGAACTTAAGCACCCGCTACGCATGCACACTAGGGTGATTCATATTTTTTAATATTTATTAATTTTTTTAATTTTTAATTATTAATATTTATTATTTTTAATTCCATTCTTTTGGGAAGACACCCTATGATTTGATATTGACCCACAAACCGAATCACCCTATGGCACACGCAGCATCAAGCCACCAGGAACAACGCATTGCGACACACACACAAGCACAAACACGCACACAAACACACACACAAGCACAAACACGCAAACACCCACGTACAGGAGGCGGCACACGCACACCAACAGGCGCTTTCCTGTGCGTCGACTGGAATATATAGGCCAGCCGCAGCGCCAACTGACATGGACTTACCGCAGGATCTCGGCCTCGTAGACAATCCGCTTGTTGAACAGAGGATCCTTCCTGATCCGGGGATTCTGGGTGATCCGCTTAACCGCCCACGGCGAGCGGATCTGTCCTTGGCGCGGCGAACGGTCCAAACGATAAACGCTGACGCCGGTGCCATGGCCCAGCAGCGTCTTCAGCATCGGTGACGGCGGTATGCAAATGGAGGTGCTGCTGTTCTGTACATTCTTCAGGTGCAGGTCGCGCAGCTTTCGGCGCGGTGTCTCCATTTGTTTTCTAATTTAATTCAATTCAATTGACGGGTGAAATCTTGTTGAAAAGCGACGCGCAAAACCTCACCAAGTATTTTAAACACAGCAAACGGTCACATTGGTGTGGTCGCCAGATTTACCGCTTATAATGACCTAATGAGGGGCTTTTTCCCTCCACAGCCGCTGGTCACACTGCGTACCAGTTGGGAGGCGGGAAAAAATAAAATTTCAAATTAAAAACACATTTCCAAACTGTAATTAACATTTAAAAATTAGTGTTCAAAATTTAAGGAGAATAATTTTATTAAATCACCGAAAAAATACTCACCCTAAACTGTTATAAACTTATTCCAATAATTACACAAACCGCTTTCTTTTCATTCAGTTTTTTTTTTTTTTTAAATTTATTTATTATTTTCTCACGGAGGGTTTTTTAGATAAAAACAAAAAATGGGAAGCTGGGTAGTCGAAATACAACACATTACATTTTTCATTATTAACAGCATATAAAAATATCGCACATATTTGTTGTTTGTATATTGTGTATAATAGATTATTAAATGCTAAAAACAGTTGGGCGGAGTCACTGTTATACTGGCCTAAGTGGAACAGCGCGCATAACAGTGGCAAGGCTCAAGTGTTATACAGAAGCTGTTAATGGCAAAGCGTTTCAATTCGATCCTGTATAGTGGATACATATACATATATAAAGTACAGTTTCAACAGTATAACAGTTATTAGGCTTGAGCGTGTGCGTGTTTTGTATAACAGTTAGCATTGTGTGTGTGTCTGTCTTAAAACTTAAATCGCCTTTGAGCAATACATTTTCGTATAATTATTTATATAACTTTATATTTTTATTGCATTTTGTTTTTTTTTTACTTTACAAGTTAGACTTTTTCTCGTCAATACAAAAAATGTGTACCCTTAGCATGGTTAATTATTGTTCATGAAATGGGGTGAAACGATAAATAATAAATTAGATTTAAGCACTAACATGGAATACGTTTATCGTTAATCTATATAATTATGGAATATATATTATATATATATGTATATAAAAAAATATGTAAACCACAATTTACCTAATACAAGTTCTTTTCGTTCCTTTGTCGTTTGTCTTTTGTTTTTGTTTTTGTGGGTGGGTTATCCCCTTTCCTTTCCTCAGATTCTTCTTTCGCTCAGCTTCATGGCACAATTTTCATTTCTCCTCTCTTTCTCTCTCTCTCTCTATATCTTTCTCTTCCTTTTCATTGAGGTCCTGTCTGTTATATTACCCGCCTAATCAATTATTTAGGTAATACATAAACCGGGCCTTATAGTGGCTTTAAAAAGTAATTGCTTAGCAGTTTAGTTGAGTTCTCGTTAGGTTAGCAGATAAGTTAGTCGGAACAGTAGTAGTCGCTGTTATATAATACCCTGTAATCTTAAATACTATAATTATTCGCTTGGTTTCTATACAATTTGTTATGTAAATATTGCAACTTGTTGAATTTTACTTGCTTAACAGGCACTTAACCTTCGCTATAACGGTAATCATCAGCTTAAGCCTAAAAAAAAAATATTTGAAAAAAAATAAACACTTTATAGAGAGCTGGGTATAACAGTTTTCGTTGGGCTTATTGAGCATTTCTGTTATATTTAGCTGCCTCTCTCTTTTTTCTTTTTTTGACAGTTTTTTTTAAAACTGTCGTCGATTTCGTTATTCGTAATTGCTTAATGGAATCTTGTAGCTTTTATTTTTGTAATTGATCGGTAATCCAAGTGTCGATTATTCGCTTTTCTTTCGCTATTCGTTTGTTCTTTTTTCGTAGTGGGTTTCTTGATTTGTTTTGTTGGAATGTTTTCAGTTTGTTTAGGGGGGAAAAGGGCGTGCTGCATGTGCGCTTTTTAACAGTGCAACTGTTTTGAATTGTCCGGCTTCCTGTGGGAAAAGTTAAATGGTAAAGAACACAAGCAAATTTTATTTAAATAAGAAATATCGATAGATAAAATTCCTATAATAATAATATTAAAAATCTATGATGTAAATCCATCTAATTTAAATGATTTTCGATTAAGATTTTAATTGATTTATATGTATTTTAACAAAAATATATAAAAATCGATATATTTAAATGATTAAAATACAAATATCGATAAATAAAAGAAACAATAAATAATAATAAAATAATAATAGAAAAAAAATAACAATAAAATAAATAACAAACAAAAACACAATAACATGAAAAATCTATGATCTAAATAATTTAAATAATTTTCGTTTTCGATTAAAAAATCGATTTACTTGTAAATTTAAAAAAAATTATATATATATGTAATCGAAAATCTATTTATTCAAATTATTTTAATACAAATATCAATATATAAAATTTATATAAAACAAAACGAAAAATCTACGATCCATATTTATAATAATTATAATTTAAGTTATATCAATTTTCGATATAAATCGATTATAATCGATGTAGTTTAAAAAATAAAATATATATTCATAAAAAATCAAAGTATTTCCAGCTCTCCTGCTAAGTATATATGTATATATTATGCCTTAAGACTTACCACAGCCTTTTTACATGAGCTCCCTGAGTGGAGGAACAGCTTCCCGAGCTGCCCCAGTATTTCCGCTAGCTAGCAACGCGTATTGAAATGCGTACGCACAGGCGGCGGTGGTGCTGCTCTTCGTCTCCTCTCACCCGTCGCCGGATTTGTTGCTGCTCCTCCAGTTGCACTAGACCGATGGACACCATTACTGGCTCCCTGGGAGGCACTGCCGCTGCCGTTGGCTGCCTCTTCCCGAAGCTTTTGCTTCTGATCCGTGAGTCGAGCGCCCAGGCGATGCACTTTCTCCGGACTGAGAATGTTCAGGCGTGTTGTTCTCGAGGATTGCTGCTGCTGTTGCTGTTGAGTTGCAGTCACTGGATAGAAGCAAAGTTTAGACTAGAAATTAACCCAAAAATAAAGCTCTTCTTACCATTGGTCAGTCGCTGGGCCGTGGCGGCGGTATGCCTCTGCGCCAGATGCTTGCTGGGCGATCCCGGCCTGCTGCTGCTCCTGGTGGGCGAGGAGGTGTTGCTATTGCTGTTGGCGGTTGTCCGACTGGAGGTTGGCTTCAGTGGCTTCCCCTTGCTGTTGCTGGCCGGCGGCAGGCGGTGATTGCTACTGCCGATTCGCTGTGGCGTTGTCGGGGTATGCGTGGGCGGGGGTATGGGCAAAGTGAGCCTGTGCTTTTTGGGCAGCCAGTCTGGAGCGTTGGGCGGCAGGAAGAGTGCCTGAGGTTGGCTACTGCTTGGATTGCTTACCGACACGGTTTTTGTTGTCGTTGTTGTTGTTGTTGTGCCTGCCTTGCTTCTTTTGGGCGCCGGTGCTGGCTTGGTAGCCAAATGCTCTAGGGACTCGGCCTGCTGGAGCTTTTGCTTATCCATAGCTTCTACCGCTGGCGGATTGCGACGGCCAAAGATCGGCGTTTGATTGATGCGCTGGGTGCGTGGCGGTGGAGGCGGCGGACAATTGTGGCCACCATTCAGGGCGGCGGCCTCATGCTCTAGGCGCTGGAACATCTTCAAGGCCACCGGCGGTGTCTTGAAGAAGTTGCGCATGGTGTGTTGCGTCTGACTGAGGTTCCGTCTGCTCTCCTCCTCCAGTTGCTCGAACATGCTGCGGCATTGATGCAAACGGTTGCGCATATCCTCGATGGCCAGGCGGTGGGGGGAAGGAGTCGTGTCCACCATTTCCAGTTTGTGTGAAGGCTTCTGCTGCTCCTCCACCTTCTCCTCCACCACCTCCTCCTCCTGTTGAGCTACTGCCGGCTGACTGTTGACCTCCAGGTAATTCAAGCTGGTGTCGCAGCTGGAATCCACATCGGAATAGGTATTCAAGTCGCGCACATCCTGCAGCTGCAGCTCACCACCTGGCCGCAGATCCACCAGGTAGCCCCTTTCCCCAAAGGGCCGGCATTTGCGCAAAGCCTGCTTCAAAGCCCGCTCCTTGGACTCCGTTTCGGGTGTGAGGGTGCGTCTTTGCTCCTGGGCACCCAGAAAACGCTGGCGACGACGCGCCCGCATGCTATCTCTCAGTCTTTCGCCGCTCGGCGAGAAATCCTTCCCCAAATGCGGTGATTTTGGTATATCCTGCGGCCGTATCACCAGATTTTCCTTCTCCGTCTCCGTTTCCGTAGACTTTTCCTCTTCCTGGAGAGGTTCACTTACCAACTGATCCAGATTGTCCAAACTGCGCTGTGAGGTGGGCGACAAGGCATCCTCGGAGCTGGCATAGCACTCCTGGAAGTTCTCAATCTCATGGAGCAGCCGTTCCGGCGGCACACGCTCCACGGCCAAGTGTTCGCCCAGCCGCTGCAGCCACATGTGCAGGGTCTCAAAGGAGGGTCTTAGATCCGGATTGAGGTCGCAGCAGACAAAGGCCACTTTGACAAAGGCCTCCGGGCACGAGTGGCAGAACTTTTCGCGGAACTCCTGCTGATTCAGGCTAAAGTCCGAGTTGCGTGGCATGTAGTCCGGGTCAGCCTCCACGCGTCCAATGATCTGTGAACCCAGAAAGTTGAAAACATAACCAGGAGGAGAGGCTCTTTCCTCGCTACACACTCACCTCACACAACATGATGCCAAAGGAGAACACATCCACCTTCTCGTCGTACTTGAGACCCTTCATCATCTCGGGTGCCATCCAGTAGGGATTGCCCACCACGGTGTAGCGCTGCCTGCGCTGCCGGCTCTTGCTGCGCCTTAGGGTGCCGCCCGGTGACATGGCCGCATCGCTGCCAGCACCAGATCCATAGCCGCCGCCAGCCGGCGTTCCCTGGCCACTGGAGGAGGAGGAGGATGCAGGCATACCACCAGGTAATCGCGGTGCATCCACACTGCGTGCCAGACCAAAATCCGCCACTATAACCGAACGATCCTCGCGCACCAAACAATTCATAGAGTTGAGATCTCGATGGATAATGTTCATCGAATGGAGGTAGCTCATCCCGCAGGCAATGTCCCTGGCCAGGCATACCCGTTGCGACCAGGTTAGAATCTGGGCGGAATCGTGTATTAGCTCCTTGAGGCAGCCGCCAGCCACATATTCGGTGACCATGTGCAGCTTCTTCTCCTTGTAGAGCACACCGATGAACTTGAGGACATGCCGATGGTCGAGCAATCGCAGGACGGCCACTTCTTTGATGAAATTCTTCTGGGCCTCCTCGTCCGCCCGATGGAGTTCCTTGAGAACCATCACCTCGCCACTCTGCCGATGGGTGACCTTGAATACCTTGCCAAAGAAGCCCTCGCCTAACTTCTCGCCAATGACCAAGTCGGAGGCACGAAAGATTCGCTGTGGCTTCTGGACAACGCGACAGGATTGCGTCCTGGACAGATCGTAGAGCTGCGGATGCGCCGATTGCTGTTGCGCCTGATGCTGTTCGTCGAGCAGCTTGGACAGACTGGAGCAGCGTTCCTTCTCTTTTAGCTGCGTCATGGCAGCCGCTGCCACGGGTATGGTGGTGGCCGAGGCATTGCTAGCCTGTCGCAGCTTACGCGCCTTGGTGCCCTGATTGGGTTCACCATTGGGTGTCTTATACAAACGCTCGCGGCCACCAACTTCCACACTGGAGGCCGAGGTGCTCAGTGGCAGGATCAAGGTGGAGGCGGAACAGGCTCGCTGTATATCCGCCTGGCTGCAGGAGCGGCACACCTGCACCGGATCATGCTCCACGGTCAGCTGTAGCATCTTTTCATTGCTGCGTATCAGCTTGTCGATTTGCTCCACCGAAGAATCACTCACAGGTGTTCCATTCACCTCCAGGATGCGGTCGCCAATGTGCAGGTTGGTTAGATTGACATCGATCCTTGGGAGGATAGAGGATAGAGTAGGGTCAGGGGGTTAATTGGGGGAGCTTGGATCTGGTATTTAGGTAATCATTTTAATGGAGAGGTTACCTATAGGAGGCACCACAGCACTGCTCCGCCATCGAGGTCAGCCAGAGGAAGAATTTGCAGAACAAGCTGCTTCCAAATTCATTTTTTTGTTTTTTTTTTTTTATGTTAGTAAGCATGTTTTTAGGGGGGGGGAATGCAGAAAGAGGAGGCGCCAGTGGAGAGCCACCAGCGGGATTAGTAGATGAAACAGAGACTTGAAGAGGAGCGGGTCAACGTTAAGGGAGAGCTTTCCCAGCTACCTCAAGGGGATTCAGGGTATAAACATAATGAAGAATGAGGAGTTCACTGTTAATATTAATACTTACTCCGTTATCCGAACAGTGGGACAGCCATCGTCCAGCGCTACACCATCCACCCGCAGTCCCGGAGTCGCATCCTTGGGTATCTCCACCAACCTAATGGAATGCATCGGCTTGCCGGCCGTCGTGATCCTTGCCTTGGCATCTGCCGGCTGGCAAGATCGCTTCCCATAGCACTGGCCACAGTAGAGCTTGGATCGCTCAACCAAGGCATACGATTCACCCTCGCCAATAAAGGATCCGCAGGCGGCACAGCAAAAGCACTCAGGATGAAACTTATGCTCACCGGCCACCATGACAGGACCCGTAATGACGGCCGTGCACTGCTGGCAGGCATCGCCGAACCGGGCATAGTAATCCTCGCGACAATAGAGCAAACCCTCGCGCTCAAAGTACCAGTTGTGCAGGTGACCCTCGCACACGGAGCAGCGGAAGCAGTCACAGTGCCACTGCTGACCCAGGGCCATTACAATGGGCTCCTCGGGATGCGGCAGCAACTGGCCACGACAGTGGGCGCATAGTGAGGCTCCAGGACCTGGTCCTGCTTTGGTTCCTGCTCGCCCTCCTCCGCCATTCGGCCGAAGGCGTTGCTGATGATACATGGAATGTTTTGTTTCCATTTCTATTTCCTTTTTTGTTGTGGAATCGGCCAAGATTAAGTTATAACTGTGGAAAATGGAGCAATGAAGGGGGATTAGCGAATGACGGAGTAGGCATTAAATATAGCAAATATATCATAGACTTGAAGGGTGGAGCAACAGGAGTATCTCATAATATTTATATAAAGAAACTGAGCACATAATGTAACTTATCTCGTATCATAAATAACAAACGTCGGTTACAGATGGAATAAAGTGTCAGCAAGCTGATTTCTATAATTTATCAATCAATATCCTTGTTTCAATTTGCATATTTCAATAGCTAATGACAGCTATAGGATATATCTGATGTAAATTAAACAAAAGATTTATCGATTTATATAGTATTATCCCGCTTTAATTATTTTTTTGTATTCTATTGTTTTCTTAAAGCTTTTTTTTAAACACTCTGCCAAAAGGAAAAACAATAAAATTTAAGTATTTATATAACCTAACTCATGTATGTATATAAAATACGTAAGTCGGAAGTTGATTGGACACACCATATCGCCACGATATAGATTACGATCCTGAGTCAGCTTTACCTTCGCTGGAATGCGTCTTAACTTGCCAATCGATGATTGCAATAATTAAATATAAACTAATGAACAAATGTATTTTGTAAATATAAATTATATAAATAAATAGTAAACTATCAGATACAAATGGTTTCTAAGTAATTAAGACAAAATTTCCGTAGAGCCTGAATCTTCTTAGATCTTGGTTAAATCTTAGAATCTTAGGTCTTAGAATCTTAGATCTTGGTTAAAATGTAAAAATATCATAACTCGGCAAAAAATGCATTAATTTCAATTCGATAAACTGTTCTGAGCTAGTTTTTCTAAGGTTTATAAATCTATGTACTTTATTTAAAATTTTTAAAAATTAAAATTTTTTTCAAATTTCGGCACTTTTAACGATGTTACCCCTTATAACATTTTTAAAAAATTGGCCATTTTATTTTTCTTGCAGATATGCCTAGATCGACTCAGGTGTTGATGCTGATCAAGAATATATATATGATTTATGGGGTCGAAAATGACTTCTTCACTGTTTTAGAAGTTTCTGATTGAAATTGTAATACCCTGCAAGGGTATTAAAAAGGGGAGGGCATGGAGCAGCCATGGGCGCTGCAGCGCTAACTGTAGTTGTTGTGCTTACCTTCCCCCGCTCCTGCCCCCGTAAACGCCAGGGCAATGACGAATGCGCCATCAAAACACACACTCACACTACCGGCCTAAGCACAATGGGCAGGTGGGAAAGAATTCATCAATTCTATAAACATTTAATTGGTGTAGCTATTGTTTCTAAGGCTTTAATTATTATTTTTTTTTTTTTAATTTAATAGTTTTTTAAAGCATTAACAAGCCAACCTTATGTTAATTGACTAATCGCTTTTATAGTTACTGCGTTTAATCAACTGTAACTAACAACAATTTATGTTAATTAATCCAATTAATGCGCAAAAGCAGCCCAAATTCAAGCACATTTCATTTGTTTAGTTTATGAGAGAAAAACTCCCAAATGTACCCACTGTGCGGCCGCTCAGCGCTTACACACACACACACGAGTACTCGTACAGGTGCTCACGCTTACTCATACAAACACAGCAAAAACACACTGCCCGAAAATGTGAGTGGGGGAACGGGAACAACAACGACATTAGCAATGCCCCAAAGCAGCTCCAACAGCAACAACAATAGCAACAACTGGTCTGTTGTACAATAAAAAAAATAAAGCAAATACAGCGCGCATACACACACACACTTACATAATTGCTCGTTTGTATTTGCTGTTGACTTAACGCACATTGTACATTTGTTGGGTTTTCTGGGAAAATAAAAACGATTCCCGCCGCCACACAATTTACGCCATGCGATTTGCCGAAAATAATTAAATACGCGCACAGCAAAACTGGCAAGGGCCGAAACCGAACTCAAACAATAAACAAAAAATTCATTTGTTTAAAAAAAACAAAAATGAAACTAGCGTTGGGGCACTAGAGATGAGCGTTACTGGGGCCCCCAACCTGTTACTTGGTCATGCAGTCAATCGATAGTCACCTCACGGGTTGGTATTTTTTCTTGGTGTTATCGAAATTAAGACGCTAGAGGGCGCTTTTAAATTTGAAATTAATTTTATTTTCATTTAAAAAATTAAAGTTTTTTAATTTGAGTTTTTTTTTTTAAATAATTTTAAATGTTTGTTTGATTATGACAATGAAATACTGGTTTTATAACAAAAACAATACTGTCTTCAGCGTCTATTTTATTGTAAACTTATCCTTACCATTTTTTTTTTTGTCATTTGAAAAAAATAAAAAAAGAGGTGAAAACAAAAACAATCTCAACTAAATTTAGAGGGAATTATCATCATCATCATCAACAATTTGCCTAAAATCGCTTAGCCTTGGGCGGTGTTTGTCCTGCCGCTGGAACTGCTGCTGCCCCCCACTGTCGCCGGCGCTTCACCGGGCGCAGACTGCTGCTGCTCCTTGACGGCCACCGCCTCCTCCACGGCATCTACCTGCTCCAGGATTTCACGCCTTTCCTGCTGGCGCACTAGCTCAAAGTATAGGCCGCGCTTGACCATCAGCTCGTCATGTTTGCCGGTCTGAAAAAATAACAAAAAAATATGGAAATTAAAATAAATAATTTTAAATTGATTTCCAAAAAACTCTTACCTCCACCACACGTCCCTGGTCAAGGACCACTATCAAATCCGCATTTCGTATCGTCGACAGCCGGTGAGCTATCACCAATGTCGTCCTATTCTGCACCGCCGTGTCCAAAGCCCGCTGCACCTCCGCCTCGCTGGTGGCATCCAAGGCGCTCGTCGCCTCGTCCAGTATCAGGATGCGCGGATTCTTTAACAAAGCTCGGGCTATGGCAATGCGTTGCCGTTGACCACCGCTCAACTGGGTGCCACGCTCGCCCACATGCGTGGCATAGCCCTCGGGCAAGGCGGTCACAAAGTCATGGGACTGCGACAGGCGTGACGCAGCAAAGACATCATCCTCGCTGGAATCCGGCTTGCCATAACGAATATTCTCCAGAATGGAGGTACCAAAAAGCACCGGTTGCTGTTCAATGAAGCCCAAAACATTGGCACGCAGCCAATAAGGTGAAATGTCCGAGAGTTTGTAGCCATCGAGCTTGATGTTGCCCGCAGTGGGTTCATAGAAACGTTCCACCAGCGAGGCTATTGTGGATTTTCCTGAGCCACTGGCTCCCACCAGGGCCACTGTCTGGCCCGGGCGGAGCGTGAGGCTAAAGTCCTTGAGCACCACCTGAAATGAAACACAAAAGATAAGAGATTTCTTTAAAGGCAGAGAGATTCCTCTTGCCACTCACATGATCCGGTCGCATGGGATAGGCAAAGGAGACATTCTCGAAACGAATCTCGCCATGTAGCCGCTCCTGCGGTATCACATAACCCCGCAGCAGCTCCACCTGCGGCTGCAGCGAAAGGAACTCAAAGACCCGACTCCCAGCAGTCATGCCCCTGATCATGGTTCCGAGGAGTATAGAACCCTGGGCCAGGGATCGTTGCACACCCTGCGAGGCCACCAGGAAGGCCATTAAAGCACCCGGCGACAAACTCTCCGTGGACATTAGATGGCCGCCCATAAACAGGGTGGACAGCACCAAAGTATTGAGGAAGAAGTTTGTGAGTCCCTGGAAGATGGCAATCCCATAGCCCAGTTCCTGGGCTAGTTTAGCTGCCTCGTTGGTCTCCGTCTCGAACAGCTGCATCTCGCGGTATTCGCAGGCACTGGAACGCACTGTTCGTATGTTGGCCAGCGCCTCCTCGCACACACCCGTGGCCCTTTCCGCCTGGGCCTGTGAGCTTTTGCTCAGTGAACGCAGTTTCCTGCCCAGATAGGACATAAACATGACCACACAGGGAACACTGGCCAGGGCTATGGCCGCCATGTGTGGCGATATCATAAAGAGGGATATACTGCCGCCAATAAGCTGGGCGGCACTCCTCAAACCCTGGGCCACAAACTGCTTGAACGAGGTCTTAAAGTCTTGGACATCGGCGGTCAAACGATTGACCAGCTCACCCGTACGATTGTCATCAAAGAAGGCAATGTCCTGGACAACAATCTGCTTAAACAGATCCTGCCGCATCTTGGCCGCCATCTGCTCACCGACGCGGCTCAGCAGGTAAATGTACATGAAGGTGAAGCCCGACTGGAGCATATACAGGCTCAACAGGTTGCTGGCCGGCTTGCTAACATCCTTCACAAAGGAGTTGTTGATGGGATCCGTCACATAGGTGTTGGCATAACGGGCCAGCGTGTTGACCAGGTCGCCGAGCAGGTTTGGTATGCGTATATTGATATAGGCCACTATCAGGGCGGCCTGAGGGAGGAGGAGGAGGAGGAGGAGTAAGTAAACCAGTGATTGGAATAGCTCTTGGCTTTGTAAGGCAAACTACTCACGCATACGGCACCGATCAGCTCCCAGAGATGTGGCTCCAGATACGACCATAATCGCAGCCAGTCAAACTTCTCCTTGTCCTGATCCTCCTCCAGCGGTTCTTTTCTTACTGCCAACCGGCTGCCTTCGCAGTGAACAATGTGCCCTCGTCCTGCCCACCAGGAGCGGGCGCCCAGTCCCAGGGTGAGACTACCGCCGCCCCACAGAAGGAGGCGTGTGGTGTGCAGCAGGCGAGTGGCAGGAATACCAGCGGGCGTTGTGGACGTTGCTCCTGCCTTGGCATTCGTACCTCGGAGGTGCTGTCTCATCAGGCGGGCGGCATTCTGGAGGCGTGGCAGTGGCTGCTGCGTGGGCTGGAGCAGGTGGCGACTGAGGGAGAGAGAGAGCCGTTGGAATGATGACATAACCGGGAGAGAGAGAGGCGAAGGCGAGGCGCGGGCCAGGGTCAGGTGCGTGGTTAGCATCATCCTCACCTGAACAGGTCGCTGCTGCGACCGCAGTTGGACACGAGTAGGCGCAGCATCGGGGGCTTCTCCTCTCTCGTCTCGCGTGGCTGGCAAATAACAACAACAACAACAACAAAAAGGAAAAACGCAAGCGCTAAGGCATCAGAGCGGTGTTTTTGTTTTTGTTCGCCGTTGTTTGGCTGGCGCGGCAGTGTGACCAGACCTTGAACTTTTTCAGCCAAAACAATCATTGCAATTTCGATTAATCTATCGATTACAATGTGAAAAAATACTAAAAACTGTTTACCTCTCGCTCGCTCTCTTGAAGTTTCTGCACAAATTTTAAATTATAGAAAAAATTCAATGTTTCAACCTTTTTTTGTACGAATTATGCTTTTAATTATTGTCTAGCTTATAATAGATTATATTCTACTGCGAGTCGCTGGAACTAGAGCTGGAGCTGTCGGTGGACATGACCTCCACATCGTCCTGGGCCCGAGTTTCCAGGGCCACAGTGTTCCCCGATGCGCCCATGGTCATGTGTAGTTCACCAAGATTCCAGTTGAATTGATTTTGGAAGGCATTCGGCACTTCGCCGCCCGCCCCACTACCACTGCCGCTACCAGCGCTGCCGGACAGAGATCGTTGCTGCTCGGAGGGAATCCCACTGTTTTGATGCGTGGCAGGTCCTCCATTGATATTCTGCTCGGATTTGCCCAGCAGACCGTTTCTCATCTCAATGTCCGTGGGATATGGTCGTCGTAGGTCTCCAATGCACCAGGTTAAGGGAGCACTGACCGCATTTGCGGAACTAATCCGATGGGCATACTTGATTAGCTCCTCGGAGGAAACCGGTCGCTTGTTGGCCTGATTTATGCTGGCCAGCTTCTGGCGAGCCTGGAATATGGCTGTGGATAGGATGAGCTCGGCATCCTTCAGTGACTTTTGTAGCTTCTGTATTTCACGGTCCTGATTCGTGTGGGACAAGTTATAATGACAAACTGTAAACCACTACAAAATAAGATGAGAACTTACATGCACCTCCACCTTGGCCCGCAACTTGTCCATGGCCTCCTCCACTTTGGCCTGCTCTTCCGCCAGCTCTAGCATTTTCCGAAACTCCTCATCTTTGGCCACCAGCAAGTCCAACAGATCCACCAACTCTGTACTGGATACCTTCTGGTGGGCCTGCTCGATCAGCTCCTTGGCTATTATCTCGATGTCGTCGATTAGGAGGAGCAGGCGCTCCTTGGTGCTCAGGTGAAAGGACATTATTTCGCTAATTTGCAGACTTTTATGCCGGTTTGCAATTTTATTTTCATTTACAAGCTGTCAAGAAGTCGATAGAAAGTTATCGATTGTTAAAAATGCTCACAAAGTAAAACCTTATCGATAGCTAGTATCGATTGGTTTTCATCGCCTTTGGCTCATCTCTATCTACCTTCTCAGGAAATTCGACCATTTTGCTAAACTTTGCAAATTCATTTTGCATTTTTAAGGCAGGGAAAACTTATTAGCAGAGAGCCAGGATGGAGGTCGATGATGAAGAGTACGAGGTGCCCTCCAGCAGCAACAAGGGCGAGAAGAAGCGCTTCGAGGTGAAGAAGGTAAGTTTGGTTGAGTGAGGCCCCGCACACAGTCAGCGTTTTTTTTTTCCGGCGGTCATTGCCTTGAGGGAAATTTCATTGATCCGATCTCTTTGTCTCTCTCCCTCTCCCCTGCTTGCATTTCTGGAACTCTTTTCATCCTGGCCTCGTTCAGTGGAATGCCGTGGCTCTCTGGGCCTGGGGTAAGTACCAAGTAGCTACCAAAGCCACTGCCTAACAGCAACACTTCCTAACGCTCCGCCGTATCCCTAGACATTGTCGTGGACAATTGCGCCATTTGCAGGAACCACATCATGGATCTGTGCATCGAGTGCCAGGCCAACCAGGCCTCCGCCACCAGCGAGGAGTGCACCGTGGCCTGGGGCGTCTGCAACCATGCCTTCCACTTTCACTGCATTTCCCGTTGGCTAAAGACGCGTCAGGTCTGTCCCCTGGATAACCGCGAGTGGGACTTCCAGAAGTATGGTCACTAGACGGGAGTCACGGGAACGATGATGCACCACCATGCGATGCATGCCACAACCCTATAAAAAATACCTTCTTAGATCTTAAGCGAGCACGGGAGAGAGCTACACATGGCGGCTGAAGTTGCTTTCCCGGAAAAACCACACACACAAAAAAACAACAACAAGAACAACAGGAAACCTTTTTGTAACGCTACGGAATAAACAAAAAAAAATGTACAAGTTGGAGAAGTGAAGCGTAATTTCAGGAGTCATTTTTACTGGGGAAAAGGGAAATTTTGGTAATTATTTTTCTTGTTTTTCTTGAAGATTAAGCAAGTAACTACTTCCAAGGTTCAACAAACAAAAAAGAAAGTAGTTAGCTAAGCATAAATAAATATTAAATTTTAATCAAGTAACTTTAAGGAAAATTAAAAAAAAAAATTAAGAATACATATATAGAGCAAATAGTTTGAGGCAAAAAATATATATTTTAAAATATTAATCTAAAAATTTGTTAATTATTTTTAATTTTTTTTCAAAAATTTAAATGAAGGAGTCATTTCCGACCCCATAAATCATATATTCTTGATCAGCATTAACAGCCGAGTCCATCTAGCCTTGTTTGCCAAAAAAAAAATGTACCCATTTTTTCAAAATTTGATAAGGGGTTACATCATTAAAATTATGAAAAATTGAAAAAAATTTTAATTTTAAAATATTTTCAATAAAGTATGCAGTTTTTTTAATAATACAAAAACTAACTTAGAACAACTTTCCGAATTGAAATTAATTAATTTTTAGCTGAGTTATAGATTTTTTTAATTTAAAATTTTTTCCCAAAAATTATTTAAAAAAAAACACTTTTTCAAAATTCTATAATGCTTAAATTTAAAAAAAAAAACGTAGGGGAAAAAAACACTAATAATAAAAATAAAAATTAATTTAATTATTTAAATTAAAATAAAAATAAATTGAATTATTCAAATTAAAATAAAAAGTAATTTAATTATTTAAATTAAAATAAAAATAAATTGAATTATTTAAATAAAAATTTATTTAATTATTTAAATTAAAATATAAAATAAAGTTAATTATTTTAATTAAAATAAAAATTAATTTAATTATTTAAATTAAAATATAAAATAAATTTAATTATTTAAATTAAAATAAAAATTAATTTAAATATTTAAAGAAAAAAAATGTAATTATTTGAATTAAAAAAAAAATAAACAATGAAAATAAATATAATAAAAAGAACTCTTAAAAACACAAAAGCAAAAGCTCTGTGATGATGATCTGCTGAAAAGCCTTGATAGAAACGTGAAACTCGGTGTGGAGTGCAAATGCAAAAGAAAACGAACATGCATTTTGCAAAAGAAAACTTAATTTTCTTGTTTAGTTTATTTATGAATGTTGTTGTTGTCGGCTGCTGCAGTGTCTCTTAGGAAATAATACACAGTAGTTACACAGTATGAATATAAAGTATATATAATATATATGCATATCCGAATATGATTTATGTATAATTATACAACTAAACTAATTTACAATTAAAACTTAGATGGTAAACACAAAAAAATAAACTAAAAATAAATCATAATTAAAAAAAAAAAAAGAAATTTATATATCGTAATAAAAACAAAATCGTATTCATGATATATTTATCGTGATGGGTGTGTGTGTGTGTGTGAGCAGGATGAATGGATAGATGATGATAGACCCCCTATGAATCCTTTCGACTTTTCCTTTTCTTTCTTTCTCTTTTTTCTTTCCCTTTTCAGAATATATTTCCCATCATTAGTTGTATTTGCTTTTTATTATTATTTCTCTCTCAACTTGTTGTAATTCTTTTTCGCCTTTTTTTGTATATACAATTATATTTTCGGGTTTATTGTGTTTTTAGCTTTCTTCCCTCTGCATTTATTTATATATATTTTGTTGTGTTTATATAATTACTTAAAATTGAGTTGTTGATTTTATATATTGCTGTTGTTGTTGTTTCTGGTTTTGCTGGTTGCTGCGCTATATGGTTGGCTCTTGTGGGACTTTCTAAAGTATATCCTTCATATATATATATCGATCTGTATTTTTTTGTAAATATATATATATTTATATATATATATATATATATAAGGTTTATAAAGTTAACATTAAGGTTGGTAAGGCGTCTAAAACCGCTGCTAATTGCATTTGTTTTTGTGTTTTTCTCTTGCATGGCTTTTATTTATTTTTGTTTTTTATTATTTGTTTATTTACTTTATTTTATTATTTAAATTATGGTTGAATGGCTCCTCCTCCTGCTCCACCGTTGTGTCTCCCTCTGTCTCAACAGTACATGATTTGTATGCGATTTAATTCTATTCTTAGCTTTTTAACTATCAAGTTGCCGCTGCTGTGGTGGCTCCTTTTCCGCTTCCTTCGGTTGCTGCTGCTGTTGCTACTTTTATGCTTTAAATCTTCTCCAACTTTATCTGCAAAAAGAAAAGCACACACACACACACAAACACGCACGCACACACACACACACACACACACACACACAACATAGACAACACACAATGAGAGAGAAAATAGAAGAAAGCAAAGAAAGAAAGAAAGGTTATCATCAGATATATATAAAAATATATCCAAAATGTGGCATATATATCCTGCTTTCCTGCTCTTCTGCTTGCCTTCCTCAAGGGGTTTATATAGGGGATCTATAGCTAATATATATGTTCTTGTGTGTGTGTGCTAAGGCTAAGGTCTAGGGGGCTTAGTCTAGGGGGGGGGATGGTAGCTACAGGTCAGCAGCAGAGGCAACGCAACACGCCAGCAGTGCAACAAGGCTCCTCCTCCTTGGCCTTCTTTTCCTTCTCCATCTCCCTTGTTGTGTTGCTCTTCACCTGCTTCTCTTCCTGCTCCTGCTGCTCCTCTTCCTGCTCCTGCTGCTGCTCCTCTTCCACTCCTCCTCCTCCTCTTCCTCCTCCTCCTTCCTTGAGCTTAGTCAATTTGCTTGGAGATCAGTCGTTGGTTATTTCTGGCCATGATGATGATTGTTGTTAAGATGAGTTGTGGATGTTGAAGTGGCCACCACCACACCTCCTCCTACTCCTCCGCTGGACTTTATCTGTTGCTGTGCCGCCGGCTGCTGCTGCTGGAGGCTAGCAAAGCTAGTGGGCGCCAACAGGGCACAAGTGCCAAATGTATGCTTGGGCATGCTCAGGAATCCTCCAGCTCCTGTGGCTGCTGTTCCTGCTCCTGAACCACTGCTACTGCTAACTATGGCCTGTCCCTGGCCGGGACTCGAGGTGCTGGCAAACTTGCCCAACTGGTAATAGTGCAACGCATAGGACTCCTCGCGCTGCTGCTGCTTGCTCCCGTTGGGAAAGTAGCTATTGCTGTTGGTGGTCGACGTGCAGGCCGATTGAAAGGAGCTGGTGGTGGTGGAGGATGGCGATTGGGCAGCGGTGGCATTGGCTGGAACAACACTGGACGAATCCACGGCCTCTACAGAAGATGTGTTGGTGCTGGTGCTGGCGGCACTGTTGCTGCTGGTTGTCTGCGAGGAGGTATTAACCGTCAGGCTGGTGCTGCTGGCATAAGAGGCATTGAAGGACTCATCATCGCCGCCGCCACTGCTATTGAGCTCATCAACGGTGCCCTCTGATCCAGCTGCTGCTGCTGGTGGTGTTACTACTGCTGCTGGTGGAATGTCTATGGTGTGGGACTCGTTGCCAAAGATCAAGCGGAGTCGCTTCTTTTGCGGTGTGCCGTACACAACACTGTTGCTGGGAGCCGGCGATCTCCGCTGGCAGCTCCTGCTCCTACTGCGCTGTTTTTTTCTTTGCTTTTTGGCCAGCGGCTCGTAGTGTGGCGGCTCTGGTTCTTCCTCTTCAGGTGCTTTTTTTTGTTCCTCTACTTGACTCTGCTCCTGCTCCTCCTCCTCTTCATCTTCTTGCTCCTCCTCTGTATCTTCTTCCTCCTCCTCCTCCTCTGTATCTTCTTCCTCCTCGTCATCATCGTTGCCATGCTCCGAGATGCCCTCCATCCGCAATATCTCATACTCAATGCCATTGGAGCTACTGCTGCTGGTTAGATTCAATGCTCCTCCACCATCCGTTGATGCTCTGCCTGCAGCAGTTCCTTCTGCTCCAGCTCCTCCTTGCAGACCTGCTCCTCCTCCTCCACCTCCACTCGCTGCTGCTGCTGTTGCCCCACTGCGGCCCAAGACGCTGCCATTGTGCCGCATCGAGTGACGATGATCGTTGCTCAAACTCGTTCCCAACTCAATAACTTCGTCCAGAATGGGCGAACGCTTCATGCGCAAGGTAAGCTTTAGCCTGCGCTCCGGCGTCTTTAGCAGGGGTTCCAAGTTGGCAGTGGCAAGGGGAGCAGCTTCTCCAGCATTAGATCTCTTTCGTTGGCTATTAGAGGCTCCACGATCGCCGCCCGCCGCCGCCGCTGTTGTTCCCAAGGCATCACAGTGTATACTTTGGGCTGCTGCCAAAGCGGCCGCCCGGCGACTGCGCTTCTGCTTGACGAGGGGTATGGCTCCTTCCTGCTGCTGCTGCTGTTGCTCCTTGGGAGGATCGAAGCTGGCCAAAAGGTTCTTTTTATAGGCGGGACTGTGGCTGCGACTGCGACGCGTTGCCTGCTGCTGCTGCTGTTGCTGTTGCTGCTCTGAGGATGTGGCTGAGGTTGAGGATGTGGACGAGGCCTCACTTGGTGCTGGCTTCTTTGATTTAACACTAAGTCTACCGCTAAGATTAGAATTATGGTTAATTCTACTGCTATTAGTACTATTATGATTATTACAATTTGTAATCGTTGCTTTGTTGTTGCTGCTGCTGCTGTTGGTTGCCATGTTATTGTTTTGGGCAGTGGCTAATCTGGCTCCCAATCCTCCTCCTCCAGCAGCACTCGCTCTTCCCGCACTGTTACGCGTCACACGCTTCTCCTGCTGCTGCTG
Organism: Drosophila kikkawai; assembly: GCF_030179895.1. Taxonomy (NCBI): domain Eukaryota; kingdom Metazoa; phylum Arthropoda; class Insecta; order Diptera; family Drosophilidae; genus Drosophila; species Drosophila kikkawai. Next base: position 27,502,914 of record NC_091733.1, read on the forward strand.
CTGCGGCTGCTGTTGCTCCTCCTCCGAAAGTATAAACATTTTGCGCTGCTGCTGCTCCCGCTCCCTTTCTCGCTTCTTTTTTTGGTGCTGCTGCTCGCTGGCATCGCTGCTCTCGCTATCCGTTTGCTTCTCCTTCTGCCGCTCGCTGCGTCTCAGCTGGCGTTGCTGTCGCATCTTGAGCAAAGCTGCAATTTCCGCGGGCTTGCAACGTGGCACCAGGACCATCAGTGATGTGCTCGTAACGGGAGGCGGCACCACCACCACCTCATCGGTGGAGGCTGTGGAAATGCTGCTGCTGGTGCTATTCACACGCATCGATTTGCGCAGGCTGCTGGAGCGACCGCTGTTGCTGCCATTCACTTCGGAGCCTGCTCCGCTGGCCACGCCTGCTGTTGCTGTTGTGGTTGCTCCTGTTCCTGTACCGCCGCCTCCCGTTCCTCCTGGCTTTTGCATGGCCATCTGCTGCACGGCTGCCGTGGCCTCGGCCCCGGTGCTAGCATGCTGGCCATGATTGTGCTGCTGATGGTGGTGATGATGATGATGATGGTGGTGGTGGAAATGATGCTGGTGATGATGATGCTGCTGCTGATACGCAGCATTGGCCATTATCATTTCGGCATCATACTTGGTCATGCCTTTTTGGCGCAGCTCCTTCATTGTCAGCGGGGAGACAACCACATTCGTTGGCAACTTTTTCTCTAGAAGAGAGACGGCGGCAGTGGCCTCCTTGCCTTGATGAGATGGTAACGTTAAAGCGGAGCCAGTAACTGGAGGTAAAGCAGGTGCCGCCGCTGCTGCGGCTGCTGCAGTTGCTCCTCCTCCACCACCACCATTCGTGGTGCTGCTGCTACTCTCGCTGGTGCCAGTGGAATCATTCGTGTTGCTATTACTGTTCGAGGTGCTATTGGTGGAATTGGCACGGCTCTTGATGCGATTAATACGATTATCCGTTTCACGGAGACGATAGCCACCGCCATTGCCGGCACCACCGGTGCCCAAACCGAGACCCAATCCTAGGCCCGAGCTAAGACCAAGCATTAGGCCATCCTCCTTGCCGGCAAAGGCACCCATATGCCGTCGCTCGCATGTCTCGCACTCACAGTAACGATTTGAATCACCAAAAAAGTCCTCGCCATAGAAGCAGGTTATCTCCTCGCCCACCTCAATGTCGCGCAGCACTTTAACGCAGGCAGTGTCACGTCCGGTGGCCAAAAATTTGCAATTGGCACGACAATCATGATTGATGTAGGCAGCCGGTCCTAGCCACAGCTGGGCACAGTTCTTTCGGCAGCTATACATCACCGAGAAATCATTCTTGCCCGAATGCAATAAAGCCGCTTCCTCGGATTCGGTCAGCTCAGCGATGCAGCCCACTAGGCATTCGATTTTGTCATTCTTTGACCAGCGCTTCGTTGAGCTTATCTTGGCGCCGCGCTGCTCCTCCAGCGAGTAACGATAGCAGGCCTCAATCGCAAAGCCGCTGTCCTTGTCAAAGACCCGCAGATAACGAACGATCTAAAAGGGATAAGGAATAATAGATATTATAAGTTTATTGCCTCAATAAAATCATCATTCTGATACTCACATGATCGTGCAACCGCTTGGTGGCTATCTTGTTCTTATTCTTGAGGTGGCGCGGTATCCAGGGGCCATCGTAGATCCGCTGTATGGCCACATCATAGTTCTGCGTGTGTATAAAATCATCAACAATGGCTTTTAACTGCTGCGTATCCACTTTAAGCGGCCGGAAGCGTATGTTCATCTTGTGGGTTTGGAAACCAAGATGCGGATCAAGGATCAGCGATGTGGCCAGATCATCGTTCTCGGATAGTTCGCGCGGCGACATTCCGGTGGATTGGGACAGACGACTGACGGCGCTGCCGTTGCTATGGCAGCCATTAAGAACACCTGCTGATGATGATGATGATGATCCTCCCGAACCTGTAGCCGATCCAGCGGTTCCTCCATTCGAGTGATGATGGTGATGCGTCTGCTGATAGTGGGCATGATGGGGATGCTGCTGCTGGTGCGGATTCGAATGCGGCGGCGGCGGTTGCTGTTGATGCTGCTGCTGCTGCTGCTGCGCGGATGGTGGTGCTGCTGGTGGTGGCGGAACATGACCTTTGTGGGACATTGACGACAACAGAGCTGCCGCTGCCGCTGACGCCGCCGTCGCCGTGGGATTTGTATTGGGATTGGGGCTGGGGTTGTTGGCTAGTGAAGACGTTGCGCTGGTGGTTATACTGCTGCTGGCCGAGGAGGCTGCTGTGGAGCCGCTGGAGCTGCTGCTATTGTTGTTGTTGCTTGTAAATCTGCTGCCAGTTTCACCGCGACGCGTGTGATTCGAGCCGACGACCATTCTGCAGGACAGTCTGAAAGTGGTAAAAAAAAAAATTAGGATTAATGAGATTTTCAATTTTTTTTATTTTTAATTTTATTTTTAGATTTAGTAATTGGTTAAAAAAATTAATTAAAATTAAAAATTAATAAAAATTTTTAAACATAAAGAAAACCTTAACAAAATATTTTTTTAATTTTAAAATTCTCCATTTGGCAAATTATCAGCTGTTTTTTTTTTTTTTTTTGTTGATTCTTCTTATTCCTAGCATCTGGCAACGCCATCTGTTCTTGGGTTACATGGTTCAAAGCGAGATAGCTAGAGTGCTAGAGAAAGAGAGCATATGTTTTGCAGCAGGACTAGGACAAGTGCAAAGTATTTGCAGCACTTACACACACACACACATACACACACTTCCTCTCTCTCGTTCACTCACTGCCCCGAAATACAGGCTAGTTTTGCAGAAATTATTAATCTACAGTTGTGTCAAGTCAAGGGGGTGGCAAAAAACAGCTGTTTTGGCACTAATCACATTGTACAACACCTCAGCTTTTACTTATCTCTTTCTGACACACACAAAATAATATGATTATTATTATTTTTTTATTTTTACGCATACAGCTTCAGCGGGGAGCGAAAGAGCGAGGGAGAGGTGTAACTGCTTGCTTGCTGATGGGGTCGTCGACAGACAACGCTCTCGTTCTCTCTCAGTCTCGTTCTGGCTCTCTCCCACTCCAGACAAGTCTCGCACACACACACGTGCAAAAAAAAATCAATTAACTTGGCAAGCACATGTGTAACAATAAAAAAAAAAGACCATATCGATCCACGAAAATCCTGCACTTATTCCAGATATTCCACCCGCACACACACACTTACGAGGCCAACTAAAAGTATTGAACATTATTGCTATGCCGCTCGCTCACTCAATGTCCATCGCTTGTGTTTGCAAAGGCAACCAAAAACAAAAGCCAAAACGAAGAAAAAAAGGAAAGGAACAAAATGCGGACACAACAAAAAAAACGTATTATCGATTTGCATGCGCAGCGATCAGCAATTTGCAATTTTGCATGTTCTTGTCCGCCTTTCCGATTCGCGAGAAGCTGCGCGGCGTGGCGGCGTTACAATATAACTGTGACTGGGCGACGTCACAGTTATCGCTGCTCCACGCCGACGCCAAACTCTTTTTCGTTTTAGCTTTAGCTTTAATTTCGGTTTTAGTTTCAGCTTCTTTCGCCGTCACCTCTTGGTTTGTGTACAAAAGTCAGTTTGGCAGAAGTAATCAGATCATGGGATAGCATAAAAGAAGACTTATAGCAGGGGGGAGAGCAGTGGGTGGCAGCTAGGCAAGTGTGCGAACTTTGTTGGAAATTGATATTTGTTGCTGCCCGAATTGTTCTGAATGGATTTCGATTGCAAATTACTCTCAGCTGTTTACAACGCACACACACACATGTATACACGCAAACGCACACGCACCCATATGCACGAGCGAGAGAGCAGCATATGCGCAGTGAGAATAGGTGAGCAGCTGAAAAAGGGTTGCCAAATGTCTGGGAATCGGCTTTATAATTATTAGTATCTTTATAGACTGGTGACTGCTACAAAAAACAGAATCACAAGTTTATTAGAACACAAAAAAAAAAATTAAACAAGCCACATATAAGTTTCACGCTTCTTGGAACAATAGCTGGCAGCTTTCGGCACCTTGCCAACCCTGGACGAACATTTGCAGCGCTCGTTACATGGGAACGAAAAATGGCGGCGCCTGTTACACACTCTCGCACCAACACACGGCACACAATCACACTCACACTCTGATATGTTTATACTTCTTGATTTTCTTTTGCACTTATTCGATTGTTTTAAACATTTACCTTAAATGAATTATTCACTAAGGCGCTACTGGCTGCTGCTTCTCGGCTCCCCACTCCTCTCCTATCTCTCTCTGTCGCTCCAATGTATGATGCTTTGTCCACTTCGTCTGTGTGCGTGCGTCTTTTTCAGCTTTTTGTTGAGACATACACACACCAACACACTCACAACAAACGGCACGTACACGGGCTTGTTTAATGTTGTTGCTGGATTGGATTGGATGGTTTAGCTTTGGCTTCGTATCCAAAATATATCACAGTGGGCCGTAGCTGATGCTGGAGCGCGTGCTGGTGGGCTTGGAGTCGTCCCGGCTGCTGCTAACGTTGTTGTTGCTGGCGACTCCGGTGCGGTGGCAAATCATTTTAACGCCTTTGTTCCCAAAACATCAAAACGCCGTCGTCCATAGCTCTCTTCGCTCGCTCTTTACCTCTCTCCTGGCTCTCCTGCTAGAAGCTGCAGCCACCACACGTCTGTGTATGTGGATTTGTGGACGCACACACACGCACGTCCGGATACATATATTCCTTCGCAGCGGCGACGTCGACGCGTTTGTACGTGCGTACGTGTGTATGTATGTATGCCTTTTTCTTGCCTCTTCTCCACGCCTCGCTTCACCTGGCAGAAACTACTTAATTCTCGCGTCTACCGCTGGCGACGTCTCGTGGAGGCAGCGCGCCTGTGTCCCTGCATTTGTGGAGCCTGCGTTGATTAAATTAGCAAAGTGAGCTCGACTTGGGGCGCTGCGATCTGCTTTTTTCGCGTTGATTTTCCGCGATATTCCGAAAATCCGTTTTTTTTTTCGCCACCCGATAGAGCTGACAAACCGAACAATTGATGGCGCTATCGATAACAACAGTGGCTTCAGCCAGCCGGTATCTATCGATGGTTTTCTGACAAGGGCGATAACATCGCGCAATTCTGTATTTCTTGATTATTTAATTAAAAATTCACTAATATTATAAATGGAAAAATAAATACAAATAATATTCAAGGGCGGCCATTTGGTAAAGGCCAAAAATTACTTTTATTTCTATTAAGGTAGAGCTTAGCATGGTTCCGCACCTTTTGTTCAATGTTCCTTACTATTTTTGTCATTCTACCAATCTAGTGCTCACTTAGGTTAAGGAAACTGCTTTGACAGCTCGTTATATACAAATAAATATTTTAAATTGAGCAATAAATTAAATGATTTCGTTCTGGTCCTAAACTAATTTGTACTATTCAATTCCTCAAAAGTTTTCCACCATTTCTTCAGCGTGACCAGCTGCCGTCGAGGAAATAACCGTTCTTCTGGCCATTTTTGGCTACTTGAACGGTGACCACACTGCTGTCTTTCATCCCTGAATCTTCGTTTGTGGAAATTATTTTTTCTGGAAAACGCAGGCAAAGACGCTTCGCAATTACGTCTCGACGCAAATAGTTCGCTGTACGCTAAGGTAAGCCACCGTTTTCCGAACAAGTATTAAAGTATTAAAAGGAATCGGTAGAGAAAAACGCACGGCAAGCAAACGCCATTCGAGATGGCCGCTGTTGGGGGGCAGGGGATAAAAAAAAAATACACGCACACCGATACACCGACTGCATATACTATGTATGTGTGTGTGTGCATTGGTGTTCGTGCTTGTGCATGACTATTTGTGTGCGTATTTTCTCGAAAATGTTTTTGTTCGCTCTTTTCCAACGAATTTAATCCCTGTGTCTGCATTTTTATTTGGTATTCCAGAATCCATCCAGTCCTTTTGTGTAAACATGCCGAGCATCAAGCTACAATCGTCCGATGACGAGATCTTCGACACTGATATTCAGATTGCCAAGTGCTCGGGCACTATCAAGACCATGCTTGAGGATTGCGGCATGGAGGATGATGAGAATGCGGTGGTGCCGCTGCCCAATGTCAACTCGACGATCCTACGAAAGGTGCTCACCTGGGCCCATTATCACAAGGATGATCCGCAGCCCACGGAGGATGATGAGAGCAAGGAGAAGCGCACCGATGACATTATCTCGTGGGATGCTGATTTCCTTAAAGTCGATCAGGGCACACTCTTTGAACTGATTTTGGCGGCCAACTATTTGGATATTAAGGGTCTATTGGAGCTTACCTGCAAGACGGTGGCCAATATGATCAAGGGCAAGACACCGGAAGAAATCCGCAAGACGTTCAACATCAAGAAGGACTTTACGCCCGCCGAGGAGGAGCAGGTGCGCAAGGAGAACGAGTGGTGTGAGGAGAAGTAGAGCAGTACGAGCAGAAGGAGCTGGAGATATGGAGGCCAAGTTGAAGTTGAATATGCGCGAAAGCAGCATAATCTTACTTTAGTTGCTAATTTTATAACTCATTTAATCCCATTTAAAAAATTTTTTTTCTGTAAACTTGTCTTCTTCTTCTCTCTATGATGAAGCCTAAATAAGAGTATAAGACCTTATGATTTCACCAGAATAAATATTATATTATCCAAACCAAAAGTGTTTTTTTTGGGGCGAAAGGGTGGAGGGTTTCCTTTTGAAAATTAAATTGGACAAGGAAGCTAGTCAAAATAAATAAATAAAAAAAAATTTTATGAAATATTAAAATAAAAAAAATATTTAAATAAATTAAATATTACAATAAATTAAATAATAAAATATTAAAATAAATAAAATATAAAAACCAAATAAAAATAAAATAAACATTAAAATAATTAATATAAAAAAATAAATAACAATAAATAAATAAATGAAATAATACAAATTATATTTAGTATATATTCAAGGGAATCCATTGAGAGTAGCATTATCTCTCCATGTTATCAGAACTATTTGCAGGTATGTATGTATATACATATGTACATATATACAACATATTTCTTAAGAAATTAATATTAATCATTAGTTTTCAAAGAGTTGGACTTTGGAGTAAGCCACTCTCTGTAAAAGCTTCTATTGGGGAAAACCCATGATTCATGCCTATAAATTAAATAAAATAATTTAAGCTGGTAATGTTTTGTTTTTTTTTTTTTAATATTATAAAGCTATTTAATAGTTTTATTCAAGATAATATTGTTCATATTATGAAAATATGTAATATTTTTAATCAAAATTTATTTTTGAAAAATAAATCAATTGAGATCTGAGTTTACAAATATATGTAAGTATGTTATTATACATATTTATTTATTTTTTTTTTTGTTAAATTGTGAAGAGTGTCAAAAAAAATATATTTTTTGAAGTAGAAGCCCGTCCAAATGTGATTCCTTCAGGTATATAAAGTACTATATGGCTGCAGCTAAAAGGCAATTTAACAATAGTTAATTTTAAATATTATATATATATGTATATTTCAGCTTGCCTTATTTTTTTTATATTTTTTAATTAAAGAGTTTGACGACAGAGCGGGCAGCGGGGAAAGGTCATGGAGTTGCTAGCGAGCAGGTTCAGGCAACCAATGCAGAAAATGTGTCCGCATTGGGTTATGGCAGGCTCCTCGAAGGGCAGCAAACATATTGGGCAAGGTAAACCCAGATGCGGATGCACAATGGTTGGTCCTCCTTTCCCAGAACCCTTGCCCGATACCGATCCTGATTCCTGTCCGTCGGCGTTTTCTCCGGACTTGTTGGTCTTTTTTTTCTGCGATGAAGACATTTTCTTTTTTTTTAGAGGTCTCTCTGATTTTTCGACTTGAAAGTAATCAAAAATGTTGCGTCTGACCACGTGATTTGACAGACAACAAGAAAGAGGTTCCATTTCCCATTGGTTCTATTTAGGAAGAAAATCTTAAGTGTTAAAAAAAACCATTTTTTCTCATAGGGCCCCTACACACTTTGTGACATCTGCAAAAAAAAGCTGCTTTAAATAATTAAAATTATATGTTTATACCAAAAAAAAAAGGAAATTTCTTATACATTTTCTTTAGTAGGTTTTTGATACGTGTTTTTTTACATTTTATATTAATTATAATTACATTATGGGCTAAACTTAAAAAGTGCGCCAGGATTATAATCGATAGACAGATAACTTGCGTCTAACAGCGCTAAAAAACTGTTACCAAGTAAATTAGCAGCACTAAAAATGATGTCAGTTAACAGTACTTAAAAAGGATGGTTAAAAGTTGATAATAAATACAATTAAAAATTTATTAAATTGTTCAATAAATAATATTGCTTTTTAGTACAAGTTTGATTTTGGTTTTTTGATTTTCTGTTTTTTTTTTTAATCTAACATCTCTTTAAATCTTTAACAGAACTGTTATCTGGACTTGGCCTCAGCGCCATCTGGTGCTATTAAATGGAACCCCATTTTCACTCAAACCGCTTTGAGTGAACTTATGCGCGCGCGCGTTTTTAAGTTTGAGATCAAACCAACAAGTGTTGAGTTATTATTATTATTATTTGTGTTTTTTTATAATAATTAAAATAAAAAATATAAAAACAAATAAAATAAAATTTTAGTTATATATAAATAGTATAATAAATATTAATTTATTAATAAAAAAAAATATAATAATAATTAATGAATAAATGTTGTGGAGTTATTATTATTATTTGTGTTTTTTTTTTATACATTTGTTGCTTTAAAAATATTGTTTTATAATTAATAAAATAAAACAACTAAAAAAATTAAACAAATTGATAAAAAATTAATATTTATTGATTTAAATAAATAATAAAAAAAACTAAAGCTGATAGATAAATATTAAAATAATTTTTCTAACGAAATTGCAAATATTTTATGAACCAAAGAGTCTATTTTTAGTAAACCCACTTTATTTTTATTTAATATTTAAATTAATATATTTTATAAAAATTTTAAAATCATACTAATTAATATTTAAATAATTAACCACATATTAAAATGAAAATTAAAGTAAAGTAATATTTTAAAAACCCCAATAAAACACTGCCAAAAAGTTATAAAATACATTTTTTGGTAGCCCCAAAAACTTGGTTTCTTTTTTTGTAGCATACTTTCTGTCCACAATTTTCAATAGATTTCAATTGAGGATATCAAATTTAAACAAATTCACTGGCCAATTGGAAATATCCCCGTGGAAAACAGAGCACAAAAAATCGCTTCTTTATCTGTTTTCGCTTTTGTTGTTGCTGCTGCTGCATTTTCCGTCTGCATTTTCTTTTGCTACGTCATTTTCTTTGTAGTCGCGCGCTCATTTCGCTGGCCTGTTTATGCGTCTCGCTTGCCAATACCAAACAAAGTAGATAACGGGGGGCTTAAAGAGGGTAAACGAGGTGTCACCCCCCAACGTCCACCTGCCTCCCCCCAAGAGGGGGGAAAATGCCAGAATGCGAATAGCATCGAGAGCTGGAAAACGTATTGAACAATCGCTTTGAGTGTGCACTTGGCTTAAATGTCCGTGCCAGACTTTGGGATTGATCGATGGCCGAGAGTCGAGAGAGCGAGAGTCCAGGTTGGAAATAGGTAAAAATAATAGTAAAAATAATAAAAAAAAACAAGGGAAAAATCGAAGAAGAAAACGTTGGCAAAATGAAAAGTTCTGCCAGTTTTTAGGTGAATTTTTGGTCACTTAAATGATTTTGAAATTAAGGCAGGAAAAAGGTACAAAATGTAAACATTTTTGTTAATTATTTTCTTAAAAATAAATACGAATAAATTATAAATATAATTAATTATAAAATTATAAATATAATTAAATATAAATATAATTATAAATATATTGATAAATTAATTAAAAATTGAATGGAATTGAATTAAAAATTGAAAAAGTTTTACCTTTCAAATTGATATTAAAACAAGAAAGGAAGCTAACTTCGGCACGCCGAAGTTTGTATACCCTTGCAGATATTATTTCATTACATTTTACCTATACTTATTATGTTTACAGTTTGACAGTTACAGTTTTACATTCACACCTTTACATTTTCTCTACATCTACCGATCGCTCCTATGGCAGCTATATGATATAGTTGTCCGATTTTCATAAAATTTATACCAAAATTTTAGAATAATAAAATAATTTTATATTTTAGAGTAGATGAAAATACGTTGAAAAACAACGAAGTTATAATTTTTTTCCTATTATTTTCCGGATCGTTTCTATGGCAGCTATAAGATATAGTCGTCCGATTTTCATGAATTTCATTTTTACCAAAATTCAGAAATAATATAAAATGGCCATATCTAAAAAATGGTGCAAAAATTTAAAAAAACAGCAAAGTTATAATTTTTTTTCTAAAAATTTATCGAACATTTGTATGGCAGCTATATGATATAGTCGTCCGATCCGGCTCGTTCCGACATATATAGCAGTGAGAGTATATAGAAGACTATATGCAAAGTTTCATTCAGATAGCTTTAAAACTGAGGGACTAGTTTGCGTAGAAACGGACAGACGGACAGACGGACAGACGGACAGACGGACGGACAGACGGACATGGCTAGATCGACTTGGCTGTTGATGCTGATCAAGAATATATATACTTTATAGGGTCGGAAACGTCTCCTTCACTGCGTTGCAAACTTCTGACTGAAATTATAATACCCTGCAAGGGTATAAAAAAGGTATAAATGTATTTAAAAGAAAAATTTTAAATATCCTATGGAAAATATACTTTGATTTTTTTATATTATTTATTTTGTTGTATTTTTTTTCTTTAAATATTTTTTTGATTTAAAGATTTTTGCGGCACAGCGGGCAGCGGGGGTGGGTGGTGGCGATGATGACGAGCGTGTTCAGGCAAGCAAAGCAGAAAATGTGCCCGCAGCTGGTGAAGGCTGGCCGATCGATGGGCAGCAGGCAAATGGGGCAAGGTGAAGACAGATCCGGATGCTCAGCTCCTGATTCTCCTTCTCCAGAATCCTTTTCCGAATCCGATCCTGATTCTCCTGACAGGTAGGTCAGCCTATAATGCGTTGTAGACATCTTTTTTGCTTTCAAAAACTCACAGGTATTCAAATTGAAAAATCCAAAAATTATTCGTTTGACAAGGAAAAGAGTTTTGACACAAAACTTAAGGAAAAGTGATGCTTTTTCAACAGAAATACGATTTTAAGTGTTAATAAATATTTGTAAGCCCGTATAGTTTTTAAAAAGAAATACCAGTAAATGTAAAAAAAGAAGTAAAAAATATGTAACCAATTATTCAAACAATTTCCCAAGAAAGCTGATAGAATTCCAAAACAAATTGCTATTTCTTGTGCAAATTATAATTGTTTATTTTTGAGAGACACTTAAAATTCAATCGAAATTGCAATTTTAATTGGCCTTTTGTGTTTTGATTGCGCAATGTGGCCAGTTATTAATATTGTTGGTTTATTATTATTATTATTTTTTGTTCTCTCTCTTTGCCTGTGACTGTGGCCCCTTCATTCCCTCCCTCTCGCACCCTAGGGGCGCAGCTCGCCATTTCAATTATCATAAGGGAGGTCTCTCCCTCTCTCTCTCTCTCTCTCTCTCTCTGGTCTTGAGTGAAAGAAAAAAAGAAAGAAAGGAAGAATAAAAGAAAAAAGAAAGCAAGAAAGAATGCAAGAAAGAAGAAAGCAAGGCAGAGAGCCAAGAAAAAAAAAAACAATGAAGAAAAAAAATGGTGAAATGGCCTGAGCAGAGGAGCGTGAAAGTAAAAAGGGTTTTTCCACTGCCAAGGAGTAATTAGTGTGCATTTCCGTTTCAATCCCCCCCCCACACGGCTCCCCCTTTTTCCACTTCCATGCGTGTGTGTTTGTGCAACATTTGCTTTTCCACTTCGTTTGCGACAATCAAATGTAACAAAGGAGCGGAAAAAAAACGGTTGCACACAGAAAAAATCTGGCCAAAAAGGGGGAGGAGAGCCAGAAACAGCACAGGAAGATCGGGAGCCAAGCAGGAGATACACAGAGAATAAAAAACATGAAAAATAGGTCGTTATGGGTTAAAGCCCTTTTTTTTGGGCAGCCAAAAATATTTAATAAAAATGTTTTGGTTTAAAAAAAATGCATAACAAAGTCAAACAATATATTAAAAATATTTATATGTATTTTTTCTGCGTTTTTAATATTTCATTTATATTTATATTATTTTTTCGCAGTTTTTAATATTTAATATACACAAAACTAACAAAAAATTAAAGATTTTGTAACAAAATATTTTTTTAAAATATTTGTTTTCGCTTTAAAATGTCTACAATTTTTTTTTACAATTTTAAAAATAAATTTTGAGTAAATTAAAATTTTGTTTATATAAATTTGGCAACAAAAAATCATAACAAAGTAAAAAAATATATTTAGTTTAATTTGAAGCGCTTTTATATGTTATTTCAGTTCTTATTATTAAATTAATAAAATAAAAAATTTCAAAAAATTAAAGTTTTTGTGATATTATATTTTTATTTAATTTTTGGCGATTTAAAATGTCTACAATTTTTTTTTGATAATTTATTTATTTCATTTATGTTAATTAATTATTATTTTTTTATTATTTAAGTAATTTATTTATTTATTCTATATTATTTATTTATCCCTTTTTCTTTTTTATTTATTTATCCCCAAGAATTTCATATAAATTTCGAATAAAATATATATTTTATATATTTTTCAAGGGCTTCAGATTTATAAATAAATATAGTAAATACAATTTTTTTTGTAGTGCATAACCTGAAGCACCTGGCATTGCCATTGCACTTACCTGGGCTGGGGCCCTTTTATCATCTAAGTCGTCGTCCTCCACTGGAACGTGACATTGAATACGTCTGCATCCTGGCTGCTCCATCTGCTCCTTGCGCTCCTTGTGCTCTTCTGCTCCCAGCTCCCAGCTCCTGCTCCTGCTGCTCCTGCTCCCCCCCGACGCTTTCTTCCACTTTTCAAGCCCTGGCCATGCTAATCTCTCTGTAATTAAGACTGTCACTCATTCAGGCATTTGCTTGCCATTCAGTTGGCCCATCTTGGTATGGAGTGCTCCTCCTGGTCCTCCTACTCCTCATCCGTCTCCTCAATTGCATCCTTTTGCTCCACCATTTCTTTTTTTTTGTTAGCAGGCTGCACCAGGGGCGTGGCCCATCTGAATTGCCTTTAATTGCATGTTGTTGTGCATCCTTCGGCAGTTCCTAGGATCAACCGGGGGCTTCAACGGGGGGGCGGTGGAGGATACAGGCAGAAATTGGCTGGCTAAATTGTTTGGCCAAGAGCCTAAATGTGATTTTTATTTACTTCCACTTGACTTGGGAGTTGAGTAAAGAATATTGAAATCACACACAAAAGGTTGTGAGGGGGAGAGATTTAGTAATTAAAGTCTTGTCTTCTTTTTTGTATTTTATTTTTAAAGATTTGAAACAAGGGAAACAATTCATTTAGATTTTCAGGGGGTAAACTCTCAACAAGGTAGGTTTAATTACAAAGTTGAAAAGAGGCCTTTGTACTAATCATTATTGAATTTCGATTAAGGAGTCACACATATGATAGGCATATTCCGCAGTATTTATATATAGATCTAAGGTACACTCATAAAAATTGTTACCTATAATTGGCCGTAAGTCTGAGCCTGTGTAGCTCTTTCTCCATTTGTGTCTCTCTTTCACTCACGCTCTTTCTTTCTTTCTCTTTCTCCCCTCTCTCACTCTCACCTCCTCTCTCCATCTCTCTCTCTCTCACTCTCTCTCCATCTCTCTCTCTGCCTGCTCTCCGCCTACACAAGCAGAGACTATAAAATCTTAGCTGACACCAGTCACTTCACTTAAATTGTGTTAAAACCAGTTGGGAATCATAAGCGCACTTGCACGAAATTTATTTAATTGTTGTTTTTTTTTTTAGAAAAAAAGTCTTTAATTTAAGAAAAATATAAATTTACTACTGAAAATTATATATATAAATAAATTATATATATTTTTATAAATTATATATCCCTTGAACAAACTAAAAATGACATAAATTATTGTCTCGCAATTAAGAACACCAACAAAAACAACGATATTAACACGCTGTGGAACTAGGCAAATTAGCCACCAATTTGTGGAGGTCACCTCGTAAATTGTCAACCGATAAATGAGACTATAAACAGATTTTTCCTGCTGCTGTTTAGCTTTTATTTGATTTTCCTTTTGTTTTATATCGATTGAGAAGCAAGTGTTTTGGGGCTGCTGCTGCTTGGCCATTAAGTTTGCCTTATGATGTGCCGCCATAAATTAGCGCAAAACATTGGATCAGCCGGAGATGGAGCAATGGAGAGAGAGAGAGACTACGACTTGGACTCCTCCACTGTCGACTCTATTAATATCCGAGTGGAGTGGAGGAGTAGCGAGAGGAGACCCAAAGATTTATGGCCACCGAGGGGAATGTGCGTGGGACGTTATCGTAGGACTCGACATCGCATCGGCAAATGCATAATCCACACACATGCTTATGTAAGTGCGGATGGGCGATGGCTATGGCGATGGGTAAGTGTAAATTTCATCTGGCCCCCGAGAATTGCCCCGCATGCAAATGTAAATAATGCAACTTTTGGTTGCTCCACAACAAACATCCCATCTATCAAAGTCTTGGGGTCTTTAGTATAGAGAGCTCCCCCCCCCCCAGCTCTGCTTCTCTCCTCTTCTCGAGGTTTTGTGACTAAAACGTTTTGTTTATTGTTGGCATCGCCTTCTGTCGGCCAACAACTCGTTCGCTTTTGCTTCCGCTTCGCGTGCATTTTTTCTAAAGCACTCGTGACACGAACTAGAGATGGTAGTGAGTTAAGAAAGGGAGGGACAAAGGAGAGATATAGTCCTAATATCTTATTCTTGAGCTACCATTAAGGTATTTTTTTTGACCTAGCTGCTCAAATAGTTTTTTATAAAGCCACAACCTTTAAATTTCTTTAGATTAAAATATATTTAAATTAAAATAAAACCCCACGTGACACGAACTAGAGATGGTAGTGAGTTAGGGAAGGGAGAGAGAAAGGAGAGATATAGCCCTAATGTTTGATTTTTGAGCTAAAATATTAAAAAATTATTAAAATTTAATAAAAGTTACAGTTTTATAAGAATCTTTAAAAACAATTCTGGAGTAAAAATTAAAAAACAAAATCCTAAGAAACAATAAAGCTGACTTTAAGATCCCTTGGCTCGTTAAACAGGCACTCCACCCATCGCTATATATACCATATTCAACCCTTGCCACAGCCCTCGTGTATAAATGCTATTTTTAAGCACTGTACTTCAAAGTACATAAGGGGAAGAGGAGAGGGTCGAGGCGGAGATTCACGTTTGCGAGGTGTTTGAAATCTTCAAAAGGGGCACTTGAGATGAATTTTCATAGCGATCATTACTTTTGGGAACGTACTATACTACCCCTCCCCCCCCCCCCCAAATCTTTATTTCTTCCCTATTTCCCCCTTGTTTTTTTATATTCGCTTCACACTAGTTGATCAATGTGTTTGCTTTGCACATTTCTTGAATAAGTTTTTCCCGATTTTTTCAGTTTCAAAGTCCATCTGTTGCCCACTAAGCAAGCATCTAAAAATTGTAATGGTCAAACAGTACAGTGCGTTTCATGAAATATAATTATTTTTATTTATTTAAAAAATTTAAAAATTTGTTCAGAAAAAATTTAATTTTAAATTTTATTTTTTAAGTATTTCTAATATTATTTAAATAAAATTTAAAATTTATTTCTTAAAATTTAACAAAAATAAAACTATATAAAATATATATAACAAGAAATCCTTAAAACCAAAATGTTTTAATGTAATTTTCAAGTTTTTCCAGTATTAGCCTTAGAATTCCCAAAGGGTTCTGGCTAAAGTTCGATCTCTGAATATCGTAAATATTTTCTTTGAATATTTAATATACCAAGAAACACGCTGGTGTATCGCAGCGTACGATTTAACAGATGCTTACTATATATCTTATGTGCATATATGTTCCTGAACAGTCATAAACAGAGCGTGCTGAATGCAGCTTTAGTGGCGTCATAAACTTCACCTCCGCCTCCACAGCCCTTTACATTTTTTTCCGCCGTAAAAATTGCACAACAATAAAAGATAAGAGAATGACTACGTAGAACTTTACGGAAGAAATAGTGCTAGAAATTCAAAGTTTTATAGACAGAAACAGAGAGAGAGAGAGTGTGTGTACTATTCAAATCACTTTTCCCCCTCGATTTATTTACTTTGTCTGGTAACATAATTTTTATATTTTTGCCCTGCTTTGCATATATTTCAAAATGTTTATTTGGCCCCAAAAATATATGTACTTTCCGTTCGATTGAATATTTTGTTGCAATTAGCCTGCATGAGTGAGAGAGAGAGAGAGAGAGAGACAGGAGGTGGTAGAGTGCGCCTGACAGCTGTTTCCTTCGAATTTCCAATCGAGTTTTCCCGAATATCAAATCGAATCGTTTTGAATCGTATTGAGAATTCGAATTAGTGGCGAAAAGCAGGGGAAAAGCAGGGATTGGGAGCTCATTTGTTTATACAGGCAATGTGTGTGTGAAAACTGGTCAGGCGTCCATGCAAATTGTTGGAAATCACACACACTCAAGGCTGAGGGGGGTGTACAATTGCAAGGGGGGGCACTGCGACAGTTGCATGGACAGTTGTGCATGAAATTTACATAAAAACTAAAGAGCCAAGAATGACTCTAAGAAGGCTCAAGGCTAACTTTATGCACACACTGAACGGCAAAGTCTCTTTCTTATAGAGAAAAAACATATAATATATTTAAGCATTATTAAAACCATATTTATCGATATTAGAATATTTTATAAAAAGCATATTTATCGATATTTAAATATTTTAGAGTTCACAGAATATAAGAAAAATTTTATAAAAATTATATTAGGAGTATTGTATTTTTTTAATATATTTTATTATATATTTATTAAATATTTTTAATTATATTCTGTGAACTCTAAAATATTCTTATATCGATTATAAGAAAAAATACAGTTAAAGAAATATATTAGAACACAACAAAATTTTTTAAAAATATTTTTGGGGCTTTAAAAAAAAAATTAAATAGGTATAATTATAAATATTATTTGAATCTTCAAGTTAAAAATATATTTTAAAAGCAAAAAACAATAAAAAGTATTTAAGTAATATTTTTAAAGCCAATATATAAATAAATTAAACTTTTTATAATTTATTAAAAATATATAATATATTTTTATAATTAAAATTATATTTTTATAATTAAAAAATATATATATTTATAATTAAAAATATTATAAGAAATATAATAATATGTTATTAGAAATATAAATATATTAAAAAAATAAATATATTTTTATAATTAAAAATATATTTTAATGACTGAGAAAAAAAAAGAACTTAATTGTTGTGTTTCCTATAATAAATTCTAAAACTGCTTTGTCTTCTTTAGAAACAAAGCTTAACTTTTTATAATTTTCAAATTTTTCTATAATTTCTAAAAACACCACCAAAGGCACTTTGTAGCCCATGTTACCTCTTAAAAATTTCTCAAAAAGCCGTACCAAGATTGGCAGCAGCTGTTCCTGCTGGTCCTTGTCCATCTTTCCTTTTACTCCCGAAAAACGGCATACCGTTACCGCCCCCCAAATCATTTGAGCAATTGAAGCCAAAGATTGGATTGACTGGCCAGGGGAATTTTTGGGGCTCCCTAACACCACCACCAAGTCCTAATCGTGGGATATATGGACATACACACTATATATGGTGATCCGTAGGGAGACACACATCTGCTGGCTGGACACAAGGACAATGTCTTTGTGGAGCAACTAAAAAAAGGATATGGACAAAGGTGAAAAAGGATGTGAAAAGGGAGATGCTTTGGAAAATGCGGGCAGCAACGCAGCAAAGTATGCAACAAAATACGAGAACACGCCGGCAATGCAATCGAGAGAAATGTATTAAAAAAAGTCACTCTCTGTTTCTATCTCTCTCACAGTCTCAGATTTTTCCAGGTCGCCAACAAGATAGAGATCCTTGAGATAGAGATAGCCGGCACGGGCCAAGCCGGTTTCAGTTCGTGACCATCCATGTAACCGCCGGATTTGCATATGGACAAAACAGTGAAAAGTGAAAACGGGAAAACGGGAAATGGGAAAGTGAAAAGTGAAAAGAGCTTGGTCCATTGATAAGCGGCTTAGAACCGTGTGCCTCTGCTGTTAATGAGTCAAACCCTTAATAAAGCCGGTATCTATTTCTCTCCCCTAACGCTGCATATTGTATCTGGCAGATACATATAGTATTCAGATTCCTGTTTTCCACCCGCTGGGCTTATTAGTTTTTTTTCGTTTTTGGAATTATATACCCTTTTCAGAAGGGTAGTAAAGGTAATGAAGTCTGTGATTTTGCGGGTTGTATATTTATCGAGGGGAATATATATATGTATAACACATATATCGATAAAAAATCGATATACTCATATTCAACAAAATTTGGAATTTTGATCAAAATATAGCACACAATAAATTAAAAACATTGTGAACTTTAATACATAGATTTTTTAAAATATTAAAAATATCGCATTTAATTTAAAAATATCGATTTTAATCGAAAAATAAATTCAACAAATTTTTTTAAATAAATAAATACATATTTTTAGTTTATTTATATATATTTAATTTTTTGATTTGATTTTTTTATTTTATTTTAATTGTAGAAATGCGATATATCGATTTTATCGAAAAAATATCCTTAAATTAATATTTAAAACACTTTTTTCTCTCTGCCACTTTATATAAGACTGATTTTTAGATTATTCGCACAAAATACTCTTTAAAAAATAGATTTTATCAAAGAATATGCTTTATATATTAATTTAATATTTTTTTCCGCCATTTATCTAGATATAAAATATAATTCGATTTCGATTATCGATCAAATTAATTGATTCGAATATATTCCTTGTTTTTAGAAATTTTATAAATATTTATTTATATTTTTCAAGAAATTTTTAAATTTCCTTCAAGTGAAAGAGATAGCGATGGTGAAAGTGAAAGAGAGAGCATACAAAACCTCATTGACCGCATTTATCGCCTGTTTTTCCCCGGCTTGAAGTCGACGCGTGTTTTCCAAACTTTTGACAGCAGCCGCCGCTCACATCATGTACCCCTTTCGCCCTCTTTCCCTGCTAACCTATCCTCCCCGCCTCAACCCTTTTTTTTTTCCTGGGGAAAATAAAACCCCTTTAGCCGACTCCAAACGAACCGCAACTTTCGCCACAAAGTATTCAAAATTAGCACGCAGCCCTGGCAAACCGCACTCGCATTCTCGCACTCTCATTCCACGGAACACAAAAGTTACTTCTTGGCGCAAAAACCATAAAAGTGAAATTGATGTCAGTGGAGGGACAGGGTTAGGGGTTGGGGGGTGGAAACTGGGGGATTATGACACGTAGCTGGTGCATATATTAATGCCTCCTTCGGGCTGCCAGTTTGCTGCTGTCACCTCATCTCGCAACCTCAAGTCATCTGGCGAATGCTGAGATTTTGTGCGGTTTTCGGGGGGTTCATTTTAGAGGGTATATATTTGCGGCTCAGAAAAGGGGTTGAGTGGGTTGCCAGAATAGCAGGATAACAGGACATGGCAGGACAGGACCCTTGAGCCTGGTCAACGTTTAACCATCCATTATCCATTAACCGCAGCTTGGACTTGGAGCCATTAGCGTTTAATTCCCAATTCCCCATCCATTGCAGAGCTTTCTTGTTCCCAGGATATAAATAAGGATCTTTTCAAGAATATATAGAATATATATACCTTCGATTACAATTGAATTTGTATCGATAGCAGAATTCATCAGATATCAAGTGCCTGGGAATCGAGTGCAATTTCTGCTAAATTGAAATAACTCTGAGATGCAATTACCCAAACTGAATGAAATGGTCAACGATAGAGGGGGGGGGGGGGGGATGGGGCTGGGACTGGGAGATGTTTCAGAGTTGGGGGAGTGACTGAATGGCGGATGGAGGCAGGAGGCAGGAG
Organism: Drosophila kikkawai; assembly: GCF_030179895.1. Lineage (NCBI taxonomy): Eukaryota > Metazoa > Arthropoda > Insecta > Diptera > Drosophilidae > Drosophila > Drosophila kikkawai. Next base: position 27,522,995 of record NC_091733.1, read on the forward strand.
GAAAGGGGAGTCGCTGCTGCCAGGTGCCTGCCAGAGTTATGCAATCCAAAGTCATTCGTTTTGCCTGGCACTAAACAAGCTTCGTTTATACCGGCAAAGCTGACCAGTGATGGGCTATAAAAAATAAATAGAAATTAAATAATAATAATAAAATTTAATACAAATAACATATAAAATAATTATAAATATATATTTAATATTAAATAATATTAAATGAATTCTTACAAGAAGCTTTTTAAATCCAGTTTACACCAAGATAGATGATATATCGATACTGTAAAAATATTTCAAGCTGAAATCGATGCAGAAAACGATAAATTCTAACAAAATAATTGCGATAAATCGATAGTTTCATGAATATAATGAATAACTAAAATAAAAAATTAATAAAACAAATTAAAAAATATAATAAATAAAATAGAACAATTTTATAAATAAATTAAAATATTAAATGAAAAAAAAAAAATAATAATTATAAAATAAAATAAAAATAATAATAAATTAAAATAAAAAAAGAGGTAATTAAATTAAGTTAAGGGATTTGCAAATTGTTTAATAATCAAAATTAATTTCGATATTTTAAAAATCGATATTTTTGATATCAATATTAAATCAAAAATATCGATTTTTTAGATATCGAAAAGGCCTGAAATTTGTCTATAAATTAATTTAGATATTTGCTCTTAGTATGAACCTTTCTAATTTTCAACTTAAATTTTTAAATAAATAATTATTAAAGCTAATAAATATTTGCTAATTAAAAAAAATAATAATACAAAAAATAAAATAAAATATAAATACTATATATAAAATCCTGTTAAAATTCATTTTAAACTTGGCTATAAAATAGCTTGGCCTCCAGCTGCCCCATAAAATGTCGCCGTACCTGTTTCGCTCTCACCTTTTACCTGCCAGGCACCTCTCACCTGGCTGGGCTATTCGCTCTGCTCGCTTGTTTGTTAAATTGAACAATTTATTTTATTTTATTTTATTTTATTTTTATTTTTGTCCTTTCCTCCCCTCTCACCATTTCAATGTTTGCCGCTCGACTCCCAGCAAAGGATATCCTGCTGCTCCATAAAGGACAACGGCTCCTTGCCGCTCGAATCCAGCTTCATCCTGGCCAGGGGAAATGGCACTGAAGTGCGATAGTTTAGCATTTGTTTGCCTTGCTTTTGTTGCAAACGAATGCGCTAGATTTCACTTGCATTTTATTTGCAAACAATGTTCAATGTCCTCCATGCTCCTGGCTCCTGGCTCCTGGCTGCTCGCTCTCCACCGATTTTTATTTCTGTTTGCCATTTTCCGTCTCTCCAGATATGACAGCGAAAGTTGTCAACTCGGGCCGGAAATGTCCTGAACCCAATTAAACAAAAAGATATATATCTCGGGCAAAAGGTAAGCAACAAGGAAATGCAAAGCATTATTTTCTTCTTTTTTTTAAAGGGGGTCTTTATGGCAAAAATATATTTTATAAATAAATGAAATATATTTCTTGTATTTCTATATTAATTGGAGGGTTAACCAATATTTAAGAGACAAGGAATATGATTAACTATTCTTGCAGGATTTTATAATTTCAGTCAGAAGCTAGTAAATGCTGTGAAGGAGTCATATATATTCTTGATCAGCATCAACAGTCGAGTCAATCTAGCTATGTACGCTAAGAACATTTTTTTTTAATTTTTCAAAATTTTCTAATTGTTAAAATTGTAAAAAATTGACAGAAATGTTGATTTCTTAAAATTTAAAATTCATTTTGAAGATTTTTTAACCTTAAAGAAAAACTCCAAAATTTTATTCGAATTTAAATTAGTATAAATATTTTTGTTAATTAAGAATGCTAAATTATAGAAATTTCAAACACAAACATAGTTGAAGAATTAATATAAACATTTAATTATTAATTATTAAATAAAAAAAAAAGATTTCCCTGAGTTATAAATATACATTTAAGAATTTTTAATGCAATTTTAAATTTAGAAAGAACTGAATTTGTAAGAATTACACAAATAATAATATTTTTCCGTAGTTCTTAGACATTTAATAAACAATCAGCGCGAGACTATAAACATTTGATTAAGCCAAATCCTTGATTTTCTTTATGAACCTTATTCCCGCTGCGACTTGCAACGACTTGGGCGTGGCATTTGGTCCTGATTAGGCCCGCATATGCGGGGGGGCGGAAGGGCGGAGGGGAACTGTGGCTAATTACCGACTTGATGCCGGTCATTAAGCTGCAAGTGGCTCCCAATGGGGCTGGACTTTTGGCCTGGTCCGGTCCGTGAAAAGGTGGGCGTGGCAGCGGCCACAATTAGAGCAAGTGCAGCGCGCCTTTGATTTTCCCCACAGCTGCTGGTGCTGCTGCTGCTGTTGCAGCAAACTCGAGTTCGTCAACGAGTTCGCGTGTTGTCACGCCGGGTCCGCTATTTGATGACAGGCCATAAACAGCAACAAAAAGAGCCTGGCCAGGCCATAAAGGAGGGTCACGTCGGGTTTAAAGGGGTCGAAGGATGGCATACCCCTTGAGGGTCCTCAGAAACACAAGAAAAAAAAATATTAAACATTATTTTTAAAACTTAATAACTATATTTTATATTTAAAATTTTAATTTCCATTCCAGCTTCAATAAAAAATACAAATCAAGAAAGAAAGCTAAAAAAACATTAAACATTACTTTTAAAAAACATCTAATAGCTATATTTTTTTTTTTAAATTTTAATTACCATTCCAATTGGAACTAAGCTTCAATAAAAAATACAAATTAAGCGGTTGATCGTGCTTTCTTTGGTCCTTCCTTCGTTCGTAGGCGTTGCCAACATCGCTGAAGGATGGAAGAGAGAGAGAGAGTGTCGCTCTCTGCGCTCTCAGCTTACCGCTTATTATGCCGTCTACAAGAATTTCGCAATTCCCTTTCAATTTCATTTTCGCCTAACAATTTTTCAGTCGGAAAACGCGTGCTCCTTTGAAAATGGGATAAGAACGTGGTAAAAACAGTCGGAAAACTGCGGAAAAACATCGTCGCGGCTTGAGAAACATAGCGTAGCCGTTCGTTTTTATAAGTTTATTCTGTGCAAGCGCAAGTCCGAGTGCGAGTGGTAGTGCCGGTGACGCGATCAAGTCCCGTTAGTTTTCGCCTTGCTTTCGTTCTCTGCTCCTTCGCTGGATCGGCAAAAGCGAAGCTGAGCATAGAGTCAGGAAGAAGGTGGTAAACGCTTGGTCTGCTTAAAGTAAAAAAAATGACAGAGGATTTCATTGTTTTTGTTTTTTCGTCTATAATAAGGAGAGATATAAAGAGGAAGGTAATAACAAGGTTTAGATACAACAAGCAGCGGGTGAGTAAAGATAATCCATTTCTTTCCCATAGTATTTAGTTTATTTTATTTTGTCTCTCTTATTGCTTTTGCTTTTTCTGCATTTCTTATGCATCGTTATTTTGAACAAACACTTGCGGAAGGAGCACAAAAAAATATCAGCTGCTCTGCTCTCAATTTTTTTTTACTACCGCTGGCTGATTTTTCTAGTTTGTGTTGTTTTTTGTGGTTTTGATACTTGCCCTTGAGAAGGATATGTAACACAAACGAAAGGAAACTGTTCTCTCGTGGGAAGCTGATCCCGGAATACGATCCACATTTGTGGATTCGAAATTTTAGGCGCTGTTTTTTTTTATTGTCTGGCTGTAAACGAATGTCTGTGTTAATGAAGCTAAAATTCTATAATTAACACAAAAAATAAATAACTAATTTACGAAATATAGCTATTTAAATATTTATTTTATTTTATTTATTTATTTTATTATTATAAAATTTATAATTTATATTTATTATTTATTATATTTAAATATTTATCTTAAATTTCAATAGTTTTCTATATTTAATATTCAATTATATAAGATATATATATATAAGATTCAAAGTTTATCTATATAATATTTATATTCTCATATAAAACTATTCTGTGGATGCACATATGTTTACTCTTTGATCTGCCAATGAAATCGGCTTCAAAATAAATATCTAAATCTGTTTATTTTGCAATTTTCCCTTTTTAAAAATATATTTTCTTAAGATTTTCTGGTTGAAGTGTTCCGGCATACCCACATGAGAATTGTAAAGCGCAATTGCAAAGAATAAAGGGGCCATAAAATAAATCACACATACGACCCATGGCCAGTTGGGAAGTAAGGAGTTATCCAAGAGCAGGGGGGGCAGAGAACCCAGGCCTTGTCCCAATTGTTTCCCAAAAGGCAAAAAGGAGTAGGAGAAGGAGCAAAGGAGTACCGCTCAGTATCCCATTTCAAATAGTTGTAATTGAAGGAGTCCTGTGCGCCATGTGGCAAATCCCAAAATATATTCTGCGTCAATCTCTGGTTCGCCGGCTGTGCCTGGGGGGGTGACCCCACCTCCCGGCTCCCAACTCCTATCCAGACTTGAGACTCCCCCACTGCCTTGCCCGAGGGACTTAGCCTTGGCTCAGCTTTCCACTTAACCTTTTTTCGCTTGGCTAAGGCCATGGCTCGAGTTTGGCTTTGGTTTTTGGCTTGTCTCGGCCTTGTCCTCTTGTCATCCGCGCTGCTGCTGTCGTCGCTTCCTGTCCCAAAGATTTTCCACGATTTTCGCCGATTTTCCTTGCGCACTTCCCTCCACTTTTTGGGTGCTTCTTTTCTGCATGTTCTCGGATTTTCACTTGGCAATTCAATTGCATGAAAAAGTGGAGACTGAGACTGAGACTGCCTTGGCTTCCATTCTTTTGTTTTTTTTTTTGTCTTGCTAGGAAGCTTTTCCTTTTTGGTGTGATATTAATTCTATGGGAAATCCATTTCCAGCATAAACGTGCCCATTGAATCGCGCTCTAGCAGCCGTCAAATGCTTGGCGCCAGACTTTTTGCCACCACTGTGTGTCGTGGCTCCTTAGAGGGAAGTCCTTCCGCCTTCCTTCTTCCGGTTTGCCTTTGTTTTTTGTACTTTTTTCACGATTTTTTTTTATTTTAAGTTTTTTTTTTGTTGCCCGTTTGTGTGGCCCTTGCTTCATTGGCTGCACTCGCACTTCGCATTCAATTGGATGCGACTCGTTTCGGACTTGTTAGAGCGCCATTACGAAGCGAAATGCAAGGATATCGGCGTTTAACAACACTGGCTGCAATGGGGGCCGAAATATATTTGTGGGGGGGGGGGTTACCGATGGGGATTAGCGGAAACGGAAGTGGATGTGGAAGTGCCATGCATTTCTATCAAGGGAAATGCATTTTCCAGGAAAGAACCTGAAGAAATTAAGCATCGATTTAAGGTCCTTTCAACTGTTGTTGTTATGTAAAATGATAGGCGATTATTTTATCTACAATTTTAGTTTATCGATAACTAAAAAAAACACCTTGAACGCATGATAAAATGTTGTCTAGATTCGAATAAAACTAATAAAAATATTTTATATTTTATTTATAAATAAACCATTTATCTTCAAATAAATAAGTATACTTTGATACATTAAAGAAACATTTATCGAAAATTTATTAAAAAAAGACTAAGCTTTTATATGTAATCTTCTCATTTCTATTTTCTACACAATTTATTTACTTTTCACTTCACTTTGCTGAAGTTTTCCTAGAAATTCAATTAACTCGATGTCATGCAAGTTCGATTAAACCACAATGTGAGCGATATGCCGATGAATATTCAATTGACATTTCGATGCCACACTCAATTGAGTTTCGGTTAGCATTCGATAAGCAAGTCGATTCCCATTCGTCAAACATTCGATGACAGTTATGTGTGAAGAAAGGTTAAAAAAAAAGAGGTATGGAAAGGCGGTGCAAATCGAGACACATACCCATATCCCATATGCAATATCCAATATCCCATATCCCATATCTCGTAAACTGTAAACCCCCCTCCTTCTAGTTGCATCTACATCTATGCTGCGAACAATCCATCTGTCTATCCTCCATCCCATCTATTCGTCACCCGCCCACTTTACTAGAACGGCATCTGCATGCTACAGTTACGCCCCCTTTTTTGGTCCTACCTCACATACCCTCCCCCTCCCCCTTCCCCTTGGCCGATTCACACCATCCCTGTTAAACTGTTGAGTGACTTTCAACGATTTTTGGATGCATCGCATCGCATGGCATGGCATGGCATCGCATCGGCAGTGACGCAGTGACGGAAGCTGCCTGCCGTCTGTCGTCGTCTGCTCGCCCAAGATAAACCCGGCAAGCCAGCTGTGTCTGCCTTCATCCACCCCCTTTGTTGGCCTTCTTTAACCTCCTTTACTCCTTTGGCTATGCCCCTTGCATATGTGTGTGTGTGTGTGTGTGTGTGTGTGTGTGGGGGGGGGGAGAGAGTGGGATTCTCCCTTTTCGGTAGGAGTTGAGCCTTCACCTGTGCCAGCTTGAAAATCTCAAAAAACTTTGCTTGCTTGATGAAACTGTTGCTGCTGCACTGCAAAAAAAACAGGGAACCATTTGTAAAATTTATATTATATATATATAAATTATCGATTCTTCTTCAAATATTTTGTCATATTTGGCTTTAATAACTCATTGATAATATTATTTTTTTGTATATAAATTTCCTATAGAATACTTAGATTTTTTTTTCCGTGTAACTCCGTTCCTGCTTGCAACCTCCTGCTGCTTATGCGGGCTCAGACTTTGGGGGGATCCGGGTATGGTGGAGCTGGGTGTGGTATAGTGTGGAGTAGATCGGGATCGGGATCGGGGGCCCGAGATTGGGGTGCTCCCCTCTGGGCAGAGAGTCGTGCAAAAGTTAAGCAAATCGCATATTTTATTCATGTGTTCATTAGGCAGCTACAATGTGCGACCGAAAATGTTTAAAGGCAGCTACAGTGGCGGGACAGGTGGAAGGTGGGTGTATGTAGGGTGTGTTGGGTATGCGTGTGTGTGTGTGTGTGTGTGCAATTCATGAGGCAGCAAAATGGGTCGTCGTGGAACTTCAAAAGGGAAACCGAAAAGGATGCTGGGGACATATTCAGGCACCTTCTGCCAATAGAATGCAGACGGTGAAGATGTGAGTGCAATGCTACACATACACCCACACATTCTCATATTATATAAGCCAAAAAAAAAAAAGGAAAAAAAAACGGGGACAACCCGATAAAGTCACTCTACACGGCAACTGTTATCCTCGGGATGTGTGTCCTTAAAGCCAGCACATAAATTTTTACGTAAATTATATGAGGCAAAATGGGAAATATTTAAACCATATATGACTTGAAATATGGCTTAAAATCTGGTTTAAGGGTTTAAGAAAACCACTAAAAAATAATTGAAAATAAGGTAAAGTCTTGATTAAAAAAGATTTCACACATAAAACCACTATTTTAAAAAGAATAAAATCCCCCTTATTTCAAAGGATATCGGTAATCGCATTAACTCCAATCTAATTACCCCTTTTGCCTTGCCTTTGCCTATCGATAATTATGATAGGTTTTCGCCAGGCAATCGACACCATCAATCGTTTAGAACAAACGCGGAAATTCATGCTGTGGCAATTATGGTACCTCTCCCGCTCAGGAGCCTAATGAGGCACCAGGCCAACGATTCGGTTCTCTCCAGGCTCTCTTGGCTACCAACTCTCCAATTCCCAGCGCAATCATTAACCAGCAACAGCACCACTTCCACACCTGGGGGGGTCACCAGCCCTGCCGTGGCCTGCCCACCTGGTGTGCGTCCGATTATCGAATGGCCATAATTAAACACCCTTCGAGGTGAACTTAATACATTTTACAAATCGCATTTTGCATTTCACATTTAGCGTAACTTTTGCATATACATTTCACCCAAATTTTGCATCTAATTACAGTCACATTTATTTGAGTTTTCGGGTTTTGTGGGTTTTTTTTTTTGGCAGTTTTGGATTATGGTGGGATTTTCATAGGATTTTCATTAGATTTTGTTGGTATTTTGGGTTTAAATTAGTTTTAAATTTAGCTTAAATTTCAATGGTCTTTTAAGCGTATTGAACTCGCCCAAAACTTGACCTGAACTTTGGTAATAGTTTTGGTGTTTTGTTCACGTTTGTACTGTTTTTTTCTTTTCTGAGAATTCCTTTGGCAGAGTCAGCGGCATAAATATCACGTATACGACTTCAATTTCGTCTTAAATTTAGCTTAAATTTTGATGCTCTCTTAAGAGTTTTAAAATCTCCCAAGACTTGACTTGCTAATTGTTTTGGTTTTTTGTTTAAGTTTTTTTTTCTGCTATTATTTTTTTTTAAATTCATTAATATCACGCATACGGACAGGTGGGACGCTCATAAAAATGTTCTTGTCATTTTCTGGCCTGATCTTTTTTTTTGTAGCCGTGTGCGTATATTATAATTTATATATATATTTAAATATATATATATATATCGCGTTTTTTTTTAAATAAATCGTTGCTGTTGCTGCTGCTGATGTTGCTGCTGTTTGCATAAATTAAATGTTGCATTTATGCACATCAGTGCACATTTAAAATTGTACAAATTGATTAAGAACGATTCGCATTAAATATTTTCAAATTGGATGAGTTGCGATGGCTGTTGATGTTGATGTTTTTGCTGTTATTATTGTTTTATTGCCGCCCGCCAACCGTGTCTCTGTGTTTTCACTGTGTTTGTTGGTTGGCTCTCGCATTGCTGATAAATGATGTGAAAATCAATTAAAATAAATTACCAGACAGTGCAGTTCCAGGGGAGAGCGAGAGAAATGTCAACTTGCCCAGCCAAGTGCGAAGCAAACATGCAGCACAGAGGAGAGTCTAGGCGATATTTTCAGGTATGTATATATATTGATATTTGTTAACCCCTACTAGTGATGCTTATTTATAAAATATAATAGATTAAGTATATCAAAATATCATATTATATCGAAATAAAATTGGATATCATATCGAAAATATGGCAAACTTTGACTAATTGAATTTTTTAAAATATTGCATTAAAGTTAAAAATATTGGTTTTGTATATCCGTAAAATGTTTTTTAATTTATTTGTTTATTTTAATGAACAATATACGAAAGAAAATATCGATTTTATGTTTAAATATCGATATGTTATAATATCGATTTATATGTCGACATCTTCATAAGGTAAAGGCAATTTCAATTTTGTTTTTAAATAGTTTAAAAACATTTTAATTAGGGACCAAACAACTTTTGACTTTCCTCTACACTTTCCTATCTTATCAAGTGCTGTATTCTTAAGGGATTTGACTCACCACTCCTATAATACCATTCCTGATCAAACTGATTGCTGGCGATATGTTAATATGCTGACTATTAAATTAATTTCACATCATTATTGAGACGGCAACTGACAGATTATCCCGCTGGTTACTCACATTTATTGGCAATTATTAAACATATTATAATCTTTAAATCTTATCGAATTAAATGGCACAAAATAACTTCTTAAAAAATGAGCAAACATTTTCGGCTGCTGATCCCAAGCGGATGGCCATCTTTGATTCAGCACTAGAAATTTCCATTTTAATTGTTTTACCATATAATGTTATAAAACTTAACTCTCAACGCGATTTTCCTTTGTCATTGTAAGCGCATTAACGGTACATGAGAGCAGCAAAAATATAAAAATTAAAAAAATATATATAGCATAAAAAAAAGGCAACAAAATGTTGATATGGCTGACAAAGATGCTTTGCCCGCCGGTCGTCCATGGCGATTATTTATGCATATTGTTCAGATTTGCATATGGCGAATGTTCAACAACAACAGGATTGGTCTCGGCGAGGAAGGAAAGTAGTGTGAGAGAGGGCGTGTCACGGTGACACAGTGTAGCATTTTGTGCTGTGTGTTGCATGTTTTTAGGCGCTCTACCGGCCATTCGACGTGCATATCCATTAATAATAAACCAAATTACCTATACTCCATGCACTCGCCCTCCTTTTGTGTTTGCCATATCGCTTACACTGCCCCTTTCCTCCCCACTTTATACTCTCTATATTCTATATGGTATATCCTGAATTTTCTGTGATTTTTAACCTCCCCCTTCCGTGGCTGTTGTTGTTGTTGATGTTTTTCCCGCCCCGTTTGTCCCCTTTTTTTTAGCGCTTATCCGCTCTTGCCCCGTTGCAATTAAATTATGCAGGGACCGTGCCGCCGAAAGGGACAGGAAATCGGGTTTCTATATAGAGAGCCTTTTCCAACCGCAGCTCTGTCTGGACAGGAATGGCACACGGTTGCCCGGGTACACCACCCACCGCGGGTGCTTACATAATATGCATGCACACGCAGCACATTTGGGAGCAGTTCGGCTTCGTTCCTTCTTCCTGATAGTTTTTTCAATTTTATTATTTTAATTTTTGTTTTTTTTCGCTGTTGTGTTGTGGCTTGGCAGATGGCGGAATAGCATGACCCGAATGTGGAACCAAACACCCTGGTCAGGGAATCGAGAGAATATTGGGTTTGCTCAAGAGATTTATATCGATAATATCGAAAACTTGGATATATTGAATTTTTAAATATAGAAATATACGGAAAAATAACAAAAAAATATTATTTAAATTATTTTTCCTTTTCCGTTTCTTTATTTAATATAATTAAACAGATTATAGATTTAAAAAATCGATTTATATATCTGTTTTTGCTTTAAATATGTATCGATAAATCCTTATCTTACTTTTTCTTTTTGTAAAATAATAAATAAAACTGTAATATACATAATAGTAACTTATTTGTAATTATTCTTAATTTATTCTTAATTTTCCCATCACTTTGGGACACTGTCCATTTTGTACTTTTGCCACCTGTTGTTGTTGCTTTTGTTAGATATTTTTTGCTGTTAGCGCTGTTATCCTGTTGTTGTTTGTGTTATGCATATTTTGCTCATGTTCGACAAGTAACGGGACATACATGTCAGTTTTTTGCGCTTATATGGGCCAATTATTTCTCTTCCGCTTTCTCCTCTCTCCCTCTCTCAAACTCCACTTGACCTCTCCGTCTCTTTCCCTCGGCCACCCAAGATGGCCGCACTGGGCTCCATTAGCGGCCATCGGGATTTGCATGTATATGTAAATAACCATGCGTACGTGCGTATGTGTGTACGCGCGAGAGAGCGTGTTTCGCTTTTACTTTCACATTAATTGGCCCCTCACGCCCCAGAGAGAGGGGGAGAGAGAGGTGAGGGAGCAGAAGGATAGCATGGAAAGGGAAACCAGAAAGCATTTAACGCGCGTTTCGCGTGAATACCTTCCTCTCTCACACACTTGTGGGTCTCATGTCCCACCCATCTCCCTCGCACCAAAGTGACCGCATTGGGGACTTTAATTCCAGAACCGTTGTGTTCCACTTTCACGATCCCAAGTGCAATGAACTGTATTGTGGTAGTTGTTGTTGTTGTTCGTACAAAAATCCCAATGATTAACCCTTTGATGGCCAACTTATTAATGGCTTTGGCTAGCCATTTTATTTAAAAATTGCATAGATTATAAATTTTATGGAAAACTTACAATTACTGCATTATTTGGTATTTACAAATACTACTAAAATAGTAATAAAATCTCACTTGCTGAGATTTAACGCTTTTTCTTTCTCGGTGCTCGTCTGCTGTTTCCTCTTATTGTTTTCCCTTGATTTTAGCTCTGACTGAACGCATAAATCTGCGGCTGCGTGCGACTTTTGCAACAACAACAACACACCCTGCTGCCGGAAGACGTGATAGAAATCTTTGTTTTCGTTTCGGGAAATGCTTAAATTATGTTGCTTAGGCCACGATGGTAACTGCATGGGAAAACCAGCAGCAAATGGCAAATCTTCCGGGGGAGATGAGAAGTTCGCAGAGCGGTTGACAGGCAAATGGAGTGCAGCAATTTACATAGTCTCCAACATGCACAGAAAGCAATGCAAAAATGCAGAAAACTATGCGAGAGAAGGGCCACCAAAACCCAGAGATTCTAATTCTTTGCCCTGGGAAAATATCGAAGGGCAAAGCTCCAGTTAATTCTTCTTTGTTTTGTTTAGATTTCCAAGTATTTACTGTTGCTATAAGCCAAGAAATTTAGTGTTTTTAATTGGGTAGCTACGATGAGTTAAAAAGAGGAAAATTATTTTTAAAATTCAAGCTAAAGAAGATAAAAAGTATAATTTCCAAAAACCTCAAAGAATATTCTGCCTAAAAAGTTGTACTTGTCATTCTTGTGCTGTGTTGTCCCATTACTGCTGCTCCGTTTCTTCTTGTTGCCAAAAACGTGTGCGCATAAATATTTAAATGCCAAAAAGTCACGTCCTGAATAATTGTTTAACTTGCCAAGAGGATGGGGTAAGCAGGGGGGTATTAGGGAGCCGGGGTTAGCTTTTGCTATTGCTATTTTAAGAACTTTTTCAACTAAGTGCAGCTGTTGCTGCCTTTCTGCGCCACCCTGCGTCAACGCAGGCCCAAGGATTCATTATTATGAACGCAAATTACTCAAACTCCCACACACATACACACATCCATGCACAATTAAGTAATGCGTGAGTGTGCGTGTGGAGAAGGGGTTGGGCTAAGCATGTGTGTGTGTGTGTGTGTGCTGTTAATTTTCATATTAAATCCGTTAAAATGTGCAAATACCCAACAGGCATTCACTGAGCACGGACACGAGGCAGGTTGCCCCAGCTAGAGATGGTTGCGTGACACGATAGTCGATTTTTGTTAAGAAATTCTTAATTTAAAATATAAATAGGGCTTGGTTTTATAGATAAAAGTCGAACTTTTACTTTTTAAAATTAAAAGAAGGGCCGATTTTGTGAGTAAAGTTGTATGTTTTTGGGTAATGAATAAGTTATACTATTTTTATAGTTTTTAGCTTTTAAGATGGTTTTTATTTATATAAGGAAACCGGTCTGTATCCCTTGGTAATATATGTATTTCGTGTAAAAATCGTTTGTTTTAAGTGATTTGTCAGTTTTGTTCTTGTTATATTGAATGCGTTTCAAGCGTTGTTGTTTTTAATTAAGTTTAAAAGCACTCTAAAGGCTTATTATTTAAATCTGACAATTAATAAACCCTACAGCAGATAACTCATCTCCTTGATGGTAAGTAACTCTTGAAAAATTCCTAATAAATTCATATAAATGGGTTTATCTCTCTTAAATATTATGAAATCACGTCAACATCTCCGGATCGAACCGCACTAAACATAAAATCCATTCAAGATGAGGCGGCAAGGCAAAGTCAAGTCAAGAAGGACGACCGAGGACGACGATAACGATGATGATGAAGGCAGGCGCGTGCCAGGCCCCCGAGTGGGGAATTTCAATAAACGAGCATCGTGTAAGTAAAGTTATTAAAGGTACTTATACAACCGAAGCCCACAAAACCACACCCGTCACCCGTACCCCCACACAGTTACCTACTTACCTGTGTAACTACTTACATTATGCATATTACTTTCACCCACTTTCCACAACATTTTGGCTCCTGCTGCCTGTTGTTGGCTGTTCAAATGCGCGATATGTAATACCTGGTCTGGGTCGTGGTCTGAAGAATGGGGGTAGGGAAAAGGCGCTAAAGGCATATACTACTTTACACACATCCAACATAACATTTGGAACCCTAAACTCTCCTGCCTCTCAAACAATTTCCCTGCCTAATGGGGTAGAAAGGAAATGTAAGGATTAAGTCAAAATCATGGTTGCTGCTGCTGCTGCAGTAGGTTCTACCGAAAATTACCGAATTTTACGAAACTAATTTGGGTATAATTATGGTCGGAAAATGTTGTGCTATGAAGTGGAGGAGGAAGTGTGCATTATCTTCCAATTAATCTATTTAAAAAGTGAAGATTTAAGCTAGTTAAGTTTTAGTTGTATTTACAATTTACTTACAAAAAGTAAGTACAATTTCCTCCCCCAAGTTGCTATATTTTCGCTATATTTTTGCTATATTTTCGTATATTTTTGTTTCCGTTTCTAACCGGGATCACCTTGACCGTAACAACTTCCAGATAATTGTCAATTAAATGGGTCAGCATATGTGCAGGGCTGCATTCCGGTCCAACAAGCATGTGCAGGTCAGCAACGTTTGACAGAAACAACCTAAAAAAAAAAAGACAAGCACAACTGTACCGCGCGGAGGCAACATTGTGCCAAGCCAACCGAATTGTTAATAACTGGCAACTGGCACGTGCTTACCTGCAGCTAACACGGCTTTCTCCAGCCGCCCCACTTACTCCTTGGCCTTGGTCAACCCATGAAGTTACCCCTTTTGGACCATCCTGAGGATAAAGATGGTCATAAAAAGGCTAGGGGCAAAGAAAACACATTTCCACATGCCCACAAATTAGTGGCACATTTGGGAGAACACACACACACACACATAGTGAGTGTGTGTATGTGTGAGTGTGTTTGGCAATGTGTGTAGTGTGGTTGCATGTGGGGGTGTGTGTCTTTTGCGGCTGTCATGCAGCAAAGTTGCAACCGGCGAACAACCCACAGCAGGCCACAAAAACAGCATTAACTAGCTGACAATCCTTAAAGTGGGCGGAACAAGCAGGAGCAGGAGGAGGAGCAGGAGGAGGAGTACCAGGGGCAGAAGCACGAACAGGAGCAGGGACAGAAGCAAAGGCAGGGCCAGCAGCATGAGCAGGAGCCCGTCCAGGTGCCAAGTTCACAGTAAAATGGATGTCAGGACATTACGTGTGCGGTAAAAGAACATTAATGTAACACTATGTAACCCAAATAGTTGTTCCTTAACATTTAAATAATTTAAGTGACAAGAAAATAAACACCAATCATTAATCTATAATGTTATTTTTTTTACACAAGTCTATATAAGCTTTCCAAAGGGTATTTGGAAATTCCCAAAAGCAAACACCTTTAAAAAAATATTGGTTTCCCGTTTACATTTCTGATATTTCACAGCTTAATTGAAAACCAACAAAGATGTTAATGAAAAAGAAAACCCCCCCTCTCAATAAGCGTACGCAATTTGCAAAAACCATTTCGTGAACATATATGTTTTTATAAAACATTTATGTATGCGTGTGTGTGTGTGTGTGTGGAGCCAGCTGTCAAGGACATGAAATCGGTAGGTATTGTTGTTGACTCTCTCTGTGTCCGTCCGGGCAATGAATAAATCAATAAAGCGCCTTTGGCGCATATATTCATTCCGCCAAAGCTCATTACAAACAATAAACAAACAATAAAAAAGACAAAGCATAAATACAAATAAATAATAAAAAAAAATACGCACAAAAAACCACTTCAAGAATTGATGTATTTATAAAAGTTAAATGCCAGGTTAATAAGGGTGAAAAAATATTTGAAATAATTCAGAGATTTGGGAGTTTTAAAATATTTATTTAAAGTGTTTTTTATTAAGTTTTTGCTTGATAAGAAAATTAAAATAAATAAAGCAAGATATTTTAAAATGTTTAAATATATTTTCCATCATGTAAGTTGATTTTTCTATTGAAAGAAGTGGTTAAAAATTAATCCAACTTAGGTAATGAGAAGTCCATGAAACTGTTCGCCTGGTCTTCAAGTTTAAATATTTTTAATTGCTTAAATTAGTATTAGCCTAAACTTAATATAAAGATTAACGAGATCTTTAAGGTAAAAAATATGTTCTGTACTCAAATTTGTCTTGGTCCCTCCTATGATTGATCAATCTTCTTGGTTTCTCTCTGATCTCAAAGTCTCTCCGGTGATATCTGCTCGTTTATATTATTTATTTTTATTATTTATATTTTTAATAGAAAATTTGCTTACTTATAATTTACTGAGAATATTTTTTCAAGCTTCTATATTACTGAAAAAATTCAAAGCAATAAACAAACTTTTTTAAAGCTCCAAGCTAAGGATGCATACACTGCGTATGCTTGATGTGGGCGTATGCTTAATGTGGGCCATCAAGCATACGAGCCGTGTGCCGCCAGGCCATCAAACATAAATAAAACTGTTGGTCATCATCATTATCACACTCACTTTTTAAAGCCAAAGAAGAAACGATGGCGGCGGCGGCGGCGGCAGGCAATCACACATTTTATGGGCTTTGATTGCTTTTGACATTTATTGATTTATTTGGACAGAGAGACAGAGAGAGGCGGCACTTGTGCGTTCGTGTAAATATTTATAAATTGCTGATATGCAATTAAAAATTACAGCAACAAACTGACAGCTGCCTCAGGTGCAGGCACATGCAAATCCTGTATATCTGAATATTAAGCTTCCATGCAATTGCGGCTTTAGTTTCAGTTTCAGTTTCATTTACCAGTCTCAGTCTCAGCTCTCTCAGCTCTTTAAAATGCAAATTTTGTGGGAAAAGGATACAGAGAGTTTAAGACGGCTCCAATTTTCACAATTAATAATTTTTTAAGAACAGGCAGCATCCTAGGCAGCTCTTATTTATTAAAATAAATATTGAATAGATAAACAAACTTTTGCCTGTGAAAATATAAATATTTCTGTAAATAAGTGAGCTTCATCTGTGCAGCCTTGTTATTAATTATTTGCTAAAATAAATATTAAGAAGATAAATAAACATACAAATATCTCTGTAATTAAGTCAGGTTTATCTATATTTAGCCTTGTCTATAATTATCTTTATTTGCCAGAGCTGTGGATGCTTTTTGCTTTTAATTGAGTTTTGGTTTACAAAGACTGCAAATGAAAGTTTCAATATTATTGCACTAACTAATTAGCTTAATTTGTAAAGGTAAAGGCAGGAGATGCCTCTGCTGCTTTTAGATATTTAATTGCCATTGTTGACTGAGAATCAGTGAGAGTTTAATTGCTATATTGTTTTATATATTTTAGAAACAGAGAGATGGAGAGAAAGGGAGACTTAGGGTTTAAGGTTTAATGTTTTAATAATTCTCTTGAGTTTAAATAGCAATTTAAAAATTGTAATACTTAAATAAAAACTCTATAAACTTGGTAAGCTTCAGCTTTATATTTATTTAAATATTTAATTTACTTAAACAAAGACCAACGGATGTTTCTATTTTTTTTCTAAGAGAATATAATATAATACAAATATAAGAATATTTTCATTTTTAATATAAAATATAATATTATATAATATTATGTAATATTTTAATTTTTAATAATATGATAAGAATATAATTTTATTTCAGAAAATCCCTCGTTAAAATTGTCAAAAATGAGAACAACTTTTCATGTTTTTAAATATAAAATTATTTAAAAATTGTGTATTCTGATCTAATTACCAACTGTAAGGGTATACATACTTTGGCTTCTTTTCTAGTTTTTTTATATATTTCTTTAATAATTTTTATATATTTTTTATATATTTTTTATATGTTTTTTAAATATTTTTTTATTTTAAATAATTTTTTTATATACTTTTTTGGTTAGGGAATTAAAATATTTGTAACTCCCTTAACCATAGTATGTGGTTCGCAGGAGAGCAAAAAACTGATACGACATGCTGATAACCTTCATAAAAGTGTTAAACGAGATGGGCGGAAAAGTGGGCGGTCTAATAGAGGCCGGCTTCTGACTTCGCATTATAATATACTTCAAAATACGCTTGTATTTGCTGCTGCAGGGCAACCAATTCTGATTAAAGGCGGCATGGCCAATGCGAGAGCTCTACAAAGATATAAAATTGTTTAAAAATAAATTTTAATTTTAATAATTACTCACTGATGATATCATTTCATCGCCATAATAGCAAACCACAAACACTTGCACCAGCGAGGCTGAAAAGAATATAAAATACAGCACAATGTCCTCCACATTGGAGGCTGTGATCTGAAAGCCAGCAAAGCATATAACCAAAGAAGCGGCTATAAAGTTCCATAAAATTAAGAAGCTAAAGATGTTGTTAACCTCCTCGCTGAGACTAGAAAAAATAAAGAGAAAATATATAAAGATAATATTTCGTATATTTCTTAACCAAAAAAACCTTACTCCAAAGCTCTTGAATGATACACAACCAAGTCATGCAGATACTTGATATTCTCCTCATCCGTGTGCTCGCCGCCATCGTAGGCCTCCAGGTTATCCGCCAAATAATTAAAATGCATTGTCAACTGGGTAATGGTCGTGATCAGCAGAAGATCCACACAGACATAGGAAACACCAGCCACATAGGCACAATGGGCCAAGCCCCAGTAGGAGAACCAATAAACCGTGAGATCCGTTTCCGCATCATAGGGAAACTGTATATGAAAGCCATAGTTTCGCTCAAAGATCTCCGAGCCCATCAGATAATACTTGATGGTGGATTTTATAGCCGGATAGAAGCTAAAAGATGAAGTGTACGTCATGCAGAGTATGGTAAATAGTGTCATCACACGATTCATGTGCTTCTGGTAGTAGGCCACATGGTAGACGCGCTGACTCTCCGCCTCCATGGGAAATATTTCCTTGAGGTCATCCAGTAGCTTTACCAGACGCTTCCGGTTTACCGTCAGACCAAATTGCTTGAAATCCGCCATGAAACTGAAGCCAATACATGGAGCCACAGCCGTGGCTTCCAGCAGGGTCGTCGTGGAGGTGATGTGCACTATGAAGTAGGCGATTTCACCCACCACATAGGCATTGAAGTTGAGGAAACCCAGGATCAAATAGAAACGCAGCAAATAACGTCGTATTAGATTCGGATCCCGATCCGAATACAGATCCTCGCCGATGGTCTTGTAAAATGTCATCGGGAAGCGGGTAAGGTCCTCGAAGGTCCGCACCTCGTTCTCATCCTGCTGCTGCTGCTTCCGCTTGCGAAACAACATGGCGCCGGTATAATCCCGGTTACCACTGCGCCTATGTCCTTTTATATATATTCCGGGCGCCACGGCGGGGCCATTAAATTGTCATGAAACCAAGCTGACCAGCTGACCAACTGACCTCATAATTACTTAATTGAATTTCGGGTAATTGCAGACACCTGCAAGCCCACAACGGCTTGCTAAAATATTTAGCCCCCCGGAGGTTACCCGCAGGAATGTCCACATGGGCTATATACTGAAGAAAAAAAAGAGAATATACTAGGAATTCTAGATAAACTTTGTATATAAATGATTGTTTAAACCTAAAGGTTTAGGGGGAAAATATAATATTTTATATATAATTTTCAGTAATTTCCTTTTTGGTACTTATAATTCTCAAGTGTAGATTCATTTTCTAGATGGATTTTTTATAAATAAAGGGATTGTCGAAAGGAAAATGAATTTTTCGGTCACTTCAAGTTCTAGAAATAAATAATTCTGAATATTAAATAATACCAACATAGGGATAGGGTAGGTAGGTAGGCTTAAGTGGTTGGGCTCCATCCCGGTAACCTTCAATTAGAGCCAAGCTCTGTTTCCGTTTCCACACCTTCGTTGGGGGAGCTGTCAGCACAGGATTTCAGTCCCTAACTGCCTTCCCACTTCTTCAAGTGACTCTTGGTGGTGTGCTTTTTAGACTTTTTAATAATATTACATATTAATATAAGTTTTAAATATTTCTAAACAATTTTTAAACCATTTTTGTAATCTAAATATATTTATTATAAAATAATTGCTTAAAAAAATGGTTATAATTTATGATGATGAAGTGCTTTTTATACCAAAACTAACTAATATTAAATACTGTTAACTAATTTAAATTTCAATAAATTTGTAATACAAAATTCCTCTTAATTTGCTTATAATTTTATAATTTTATAATTTTCAAGTGTAAGTTCCCTAAATAAAAATTAACAAAAAGTAATGGGTTATAAATTTCTTGAAATGTAAAATAAATAAATATTTAAAGGCATTTCACTTACATTTATTTGTTGTTTCCGTGTGTACTAAACCCTATTTCCGATACAGAATTAATTCAATTAAATTTCAAAAGGATTTGGCGACTGCCAAGCACCAACCAAAGGCAGAGTGGGAGGAATTGACATCAAAGACAAGTTGGCCAATCAAGTGGCAACTGTAAGTACCATTGTGCCCCCGGAGTAGCCCCCTTGAGCCAGTTATATATCTATATATATATATCCCTACTTGGGTTTTGACGAATGCGGCTTCCATAACTCCTCCGCAACTCCCTTGTCTCCCAGAGTCTCCTCTTCACATTTGGCATTTCGATGTTCAAAAGGTTTCCACAGAATGCTTCAAATATTCATTAGAAATGCCAGCGAGAAGCGCCTTTTGTCGCTAATATATACATACGTATATGGTTTATATATATATAGGGTTTATACGTATATCTTAATCTGCGAACAATATGTTGTTGTGTATGTTAGGTACGGAGGTGGATTTCTCATTGGCCGTAAGTGAGTAAGTTGAGGATTTTATCGAGTGTTGGCCAGGCAGAACAAAGGCCGAGATTCAGGGATTTCCATTTGCAGAACAATGGCATCCTAATGTAAATTCACTAATAATGCCAAGCCAAGAGCTATTGACCCGCTTAATTATATGATGTATTTCATAAGATTTCAAGTGGGGATTACAGTTGGGAATTTAATTAGCTAAGAACTAACGGGGGTTATTTTAAAATAAAGTTGAGTTTAAAGGGAAATTCTTAAAAACCAGAGGTTTTTTCTAAAAAAAGAAATATAGCCATTATACTTAACTTCAAGAATTTTCTACATATTATAAGTCTTAAATTTTTTTAATTTAAAAATTAATTTTAAATTTTACATTTTATTTAAATAATTTTCAAGTTTTAAGAATTTATAAACATATTATAGACTTTAAATTCTATTTCATTTTTTTTATTTATTTATTTTATTTATTATTTATTTTTATTTTATTTATTATTTATTTTTAGTTTATTTATTATTTAATTTTATTTTATTTGTTATTTATTTTTATTTATTTGTTATTTATTTTATTTATTATTTATTTTATTACTTATTTATTTTATTTATTATTTATTTTTATTTTATTTGATTTTTTTTATTTAATCATTTTTTTTACTTAAAAAATTTTATAAATTTTTTTTTATAACAAAAAAAAAATGTACTTTGGTAGAATAAATATTAATAAAATTATTTAATTTGAATTTACTCTTAAAATTTGACTAAAATCACATAAAGACAAGCTTTCAAACCCATTTTAATATATTTTTATTTGTTATTTAAATTTTGGGTACATAAGTTCGATCCAATTAGACATATGTATGTATATATATTCATATAATTACCAACACACAGCATAGCACAAAACACACACAAAATAGAAAACATTCCTGATCCTGGGACACTGGAAATTACATCGAAATTCGATGATTTGTTTACCTTACGCTTAGTTTGCGGTTAAAGTTTTGCAATTAAATGCTGCATAAATTACATGTCTGGCGAATGCGTCAAATAATTTACGGCAAATTGAAATTAATTTGAGTTATATATTTACAGACATGCACAAACAGATATTCAAATACGCATTTTCTGTCTCTGCAAAATCATATCAAATGTAAACTTTAATAATAATATTCAGGCAAAAAAAAATCGGACAGAAAGGGGAGGCCAAGGCAGCAGATACAGACTTGCAGGCGCCACATTATGACTCTGGTAATTAGTATAAAAAATACTTAAATATATATATATTTTACGCTTGTGGGCTCTGAATGTGAAAATGAGAAGTGTATATGCAAATTAGTGTCTGTGTGTCCGGGCAAACAATTACATTGGAGATATCAGTGCTCATTGGGCTAATAATTGATTTAAATATTTGCACATGGAAATTCAAAACGACTCCGGGGCCAACGGAATATGCCAGCAATGAGAATATATTTTAATTCGAAGCGTTGACTCAATTATTAATGCAAATTAATTGTGTTGCCAGTTGCAGCAAGCGCATCTGTCACGGTGTTGTCCACCACGTACCATGTACTGAATGTCCTTTGTTTGTTTTTTCAGCTTTTCCTGAGGTAGGGAGGCGCTCCTGAGATGGTAGAAATTATATCTTTTTAGATAATTTAATAAGTTTAAACCTGAGAAACGTTCATTAATGTTTTATATATATTTTTAAATAAGATGTATGACAGCTTTTCTGCTTATTTAATTGATTTTTTCCCCTGCCAATTCCAGTTTCCTATTTTAATTATTTAAATAGCATTGAAAAAACCATCTGTAGTTGCTCAATTATAAGTTATTAGTTATCAAAGTTTGATTTAATTGCCATTAAATTGTTCACAAACTTTTATATGCTTGGTCAATTTCGGGGAATCCCCAGGATTGGCAATTTAAAATAACCCCTCCCCAGTGTGTGTGTGTGTGTGTGGTGTGTGGGAGGCAATTGGTAGAAAATTCTGCAACTTTCATAGGCCGTTGGGCTTTCCGATTTTGTCCAAAGGGCAAACACTTCCATCACTTGTCGATATTTTCCCAATGCAGCCAGAGCCCAGAAATTTCTATTACAATTTTTGGCTCCATTTTTTTTTCTTTTTTTTTTTACCGCTTCCAGGTTGAACTATCAAAGGCCAAAGGCACTCTATGTGTGTGTGTATGTGTGTTTTCCTTTCCACGCCCTTTTCCCCACCAGCATTTTCCCATTTTCCAGCTGAGAATTGAGCTGTCGGCTGTCCACACAGCAAAAGGAAATGCTGTAGGAAAGGGTATTCTCGACCATCAAATTATTCTGAGACATTTTCGAGGAAAATCCCTGGGTAAAACTTTCCCCATAAATTCCACTTCAAGTGGTCTACATTCCCGGGGACCAAAAGGTATTTTGCAAAAATCTCTATTCTTTGCCCCAGCTAATTTTAGTTATTTTAGAGAGTTTACTTTTGGGATTATATATATATTTTACTATAAAGTTGGAAGGAGGAGGTTATTTTCATAACCTTGGAAGGATTATAGTTTAGGTCTAAAGCTTACAACTCAGCAAAGGAGTTATTTCTGATCCTATAAACCATATATATTTTTGATCAGAATTAACAGCAGAATCTTTTTAGACATGTCGGAAAGAAGAAATAATATTTTGAATTTTTTAAAAAAATTTTTAAGGGGTTTAAGCGTAAAAATGGTAAACAAAATTAAAAATTTTATATTTTTTCAAATTATAAATTTAGCATGCTGATTTGTTTACCTAGAAAAAACTAGCACAGAAAAGCTTTCCAAATTGAATTTAATGCTTTTTTGGCTTAGTTATGGAATTTTTAATTTTTTGTTAATTTTAATTTTTTATCTTTTTTTTTATATAAAAAGTTATATTGACTTATTTAATTTATATTTTCAAAGAAATAATTGTTAAATAAAATTTAAAAACATTTTTAAATCCCCTAAAGAGCTTATAAGAATATTAAACTAATAATATATATAACAAAACATCGATTAATTTGAATTCTTGCATATGTGTTCAAAAAATAATATAAATGGTCCGTTCTATTCTAAAGAAAAATAAAAAAAAATGCCCTGAAAAACCAATATAATACTAGTTTATTGCAGGACTCATTGAAAAATCGAATGAAGAATTCCTTGCATAGCACATCCCTTTTTGCGAGAGCATCAAACTTCGTTTTACATTCATGTGTTTTCTTCTTTTTTTTTATTACAACCAACTATGTTCTCCCCTTGTTTTCCTCCCGGGTTTTTTTTTCTTTTTTTTTTTTGTTCTTTGTTGGCATAATATTCAAATTGGTTGGCCGGGCAAAGAAATGCAAACTCAAAGAAGTCCTTTCTGCTCGCGTACCTTCGATGCACATTTTCCATACCTTCGGGATGGATTTTAGCAGGTGAAGCTGGGGGGACTGCTTCCGACACTTTCGACCTTCTTCTTCCTTGGCCCCAACATTGTTTTCGAGAAGGAGCAAAAAAAAAAAAATATATCCGAGAATGTGGCCTCAGTCAAAGGCCAGGCAAATCTGCCCGAAAGAGCGTAAGGAAAACCATTAAATGCTCAATTTGACACACACGCAGGTGTAGAATAGTAAGGGGGAAAACTCCATTTAATTGCACTTTGAGCATAGCATTTTCTTGGAATCTCTACAAAAGGTGAAATCACCGAAAGAAAATGCAAGAAAATCAACTTAAATTGCTTAAAAATTCTTCACTGCCATTGCCTCCTTTACTTCCTTTTCTTCTTCTTTCATTTATGGCTACTTAACGGTAAAAGTGGGGTATCTTCCGCCCAACGGAATACAAGGATATAAAGAAAATTCTTGCAATTTATTGACTACCACAACTAGCGGACAGCGTCCATTGATTGCCAATTGATTTGTCTAGTGTGTTTTTTGCCTGTGTGTGTGTGTCTGTTTGTGTGTGGGCGTGGTCGAAAAGGGGCGTTTTTCCTAGGGGCGTGGCAGGCGGTAAAGTGTGGCCAAACTTACAGCACAGAAGTCAAAGTTGATCGTTGCATTTTGGGGCGTGTGTGTGTGTTTAACAAGCTTAACCCTTTAAAGGTTCTTATTATTCCATTATCCTTGCAGAAATCAGTTGGGAATTATAAGCAAATGAAACAACATTAAATAAATAAAATAAAAATTATCAAGAAATTATATCATTTTTTGTAGATGTTTTAAATGTTCTTTTTTTTAATAATTTTTTTTTTTTGAGAATACCTTTTTTTATTTGAATATATTTTCTACATGATAGAACCACTTGGGAATTATAAAAAAAAATAAAGAAAATATAAAGAAATAAAATAATTCAAATTTATATATATTTTTATGTAGATTTTCAAAGTATTTTTAGTAATTATATTATATTAATATTTATTTTATATTTTCTTTACCTTAATTTGTATTAAATAATTTATTTTACTTTAATTTTTTTTTTGTATATAGTTTTTAGTTTAAGTTATATTTATTTCCCCTTGTGGGTTAAACAATTTCACACTTAACTTATGGGCCATATGAACAAGAGGAGCTGTCCAGGACTTACATATTCGTTAAATTTACAGCAGAGAGACCGAGGACGAGGTCGTCCTGGACGTGAATGGAGACAGGCACACCAACCGCATAGCTTATGCAGACGAGACCGAGAATGGCGAATGGCGAATGGAGAATGGAAGTGGAGCCCCCAGCTCCAGTCCGGACCCGGATCCGGGGCCCATAGCCGTATTCTCGTATCCGTGCCCGGACTCGCACACCGGAGCGAGCCGGAGGAGTGATGGCTCGGGATCCCCCTTTTGGCCCGGTACAGGAGCAGCGGAAGAGGGATCCTGAGCCGGAGCAGAAGGCAGAGAAGTCGGTGGCAGTTGGTAGTCGGCAGACAAAAGCACGCAAAAACTTTGTTGCAAAACACTTAGCACACACATACTCCACGAACACACACTGAAAGCCTAGAGAATGTTGACCAGGCGGCCAAGGTTTACAATTCATATTGCCTTTAGGGGTTTATTATTGTTATAATTATTTATTTATTATTATAATTATTTATTATTATAATTATTTATTTAGTATTATAATTATTTATTTATTATTATAATTATTTGTTTATTATTATATATTATTGGGTATTTTTACCCCAGAGTTAAATGTTGTTATTTATTTAATTCTTTTTAACTCCTAACCTTATTTTTTTTGCTAAATCTAAATTAAAACCAGACCACAGCCGTCACTTCATTACTGGGATTCTAGAACAGGTTGAGAATTGTAAGCGCCCTACATTTGAGAAAAATAATAAATAAACCCTAAACTTCGGCACCCCAAAGTTTGCAATTGGATAATTAAGAATTAAATTATTGTTATTGTTAACTAGAAAAATAAATAGCAAATAATTGAATAATATACATTTTTTTAAACCTGTAAATATATTTTTAAAATAAATTTTTAAATTTTAAATATAAATTCCCTATGCCAAGACATGGTTTTCGTTACACTTGTCGCCTGATTTTTGCATGTTAAATGCGCGCCGCCACACATTTCTCATTGAGTGCGGCTATGTAGAGTGCGAGTGCGAGTGTGCCGGCCTGGGTGTGTGTGTGTGGTGTGCGTGTGTCTATGTGTGTATTGTTGTGCATTGTCTGGTTAGTCCTTTCCGCATATATTTGAAAATAAAGTTACGACAAGTTGCACTCAATTTTCAGCATTTACTGTCAGCGCACAGGCACGCCACGGCAGCCAGTTGAGCAGTGCCAGGGAGTACAGTACAGTACAGTACAGTGAAGCCTGGGTGGGAGATGGGTGGAAGGGGTACTGGGGGGACTCAACAAAAACTGTGTCAGGCTGGTTGGTTGGTTTGGTTGGTCTTTGTTGGACACTGGGCAAAAACAAAAGCCAAGCAAACGCATAAAACGCTTGAAATGAATACGTGTATTAACCCCCCTACAGCTGCTACTACCCTTAACCCCCCACTCTACAGTCAAAGCAGCCTTGCTATCGTGTATTGCAGGCGCATCCGCAGAACCCCAGCTTGGCCACCTCTTGTCCTGGTCTGGCTGGTCCTATGCGATTTGGAAACATTTTCATTATGCCCTGCTGACATGGTGGAGGCTAACAGCAATTTGATTATGGATATGTATAGTATATAATATATATATTATATACTATATATATGATATATATTTATATAAAGTAATCATATCTCTTAGAAACTTATAAACAATATTTATTACATTTATTTATATATATATATGCTTTTTTTCAAATTTTTAAAATTATATTTTTCACAAGTCCTTATTTTCAGTTGTGAGATTACTAAATATAGGGTATTTCAACTTCTAATGCATTCGTAATACGTTGTCCTAGTCGAAAATTAACCCAATTATTCCACCTGATGGGATTTCTCATTAAAACTGAGCTTCTTAATGCACAGAAATGCACAAGACTAGTAGCTTAAGATCCTTTAGTCTTAAAGAAGTTAGACTTTTAATATTGTAAAGGTATTTAAAATATACAGTATTGGATTTTGGGTACAGTTTATCTTAAGATTCTTATTATTTCAAACTATCAGTTCCTAAAAAAACATTTTCACATGTCTTAATCCTTGGCCTTTTCCTGTGTGTCTCAAACCCGGAATTCATTGATCCCGGAAGAGTTGACCAAGTCAAAGTAAATTCCTTGAACTGCTGCTGCTGCTGCTGCTGCTGATCATGATAAGCGACTTTGCCAAGGACAAAGCAGCCAGGACACACACACACATACCAAGTGCGTGGAACGGTGAAAAGGATGCGAGGGATGTGAGGTTTTGTGAGGATTGTGGTGTCTCGTGTGGTCGGCGTGACTTGTCACTTGTCACCTCGGCACCATTCTCAATGAGTCCGAATGCGGTTGCACTTTTGTTGAAAAAGTGTCGCTGCAGGACTCGGCCACCGGAGATAAGCTCGGCAGGTGGTCCTTTAGGTACTGGTTATACTTCTCCTACTCCTCCAACTCCACCTCCACCTCATTCCCGTTCAGATGCATTTGCATATGGAATTATGTCTGCGATGCGTGTGGGAGGTGAAAAACCCTGGACATGTGGAAATGGAAATGAAACTCATAATGGGCCAAACACACACACACCCACTGAAATGTGTCACAACATGCTGGCTGGTGGGATGCCAGCTGTCACAGCCTCCCCGGCAGCTGCAAAGTGTATTTAAATCTCCAACAAATTAGCTTAGAAAATTAGCTGCTCATAAATCTCTCGGCGAACATAAAAAAAAGAGCGAGAGAGAGAGAGAGAGAAAGGAGAAAAGCGGGAGGAAAAGCGGTGAAAAGCTGAGAAAAGCACAAAGAGAACACGGCCTGACATTTCAGACACGTCTGAGTGGCAGTTGCGACAGCATCTGTCATTGGTTTCAGCTTGCAGTCTCTTCATTTTCCATTTTTCATTATCCCATTAAGGATTGGATTTCCTTTTAATGTCATTTGTTTAAATAACATTTATTGTCTGCTTATTTGGGATCCATAACCTGCGGAGATTCCTTACGCTCCTGAATATTCAAACGTGCCATTTTGCTGTAGACCTCCAACAGGCGGAGGATCGCCTGGACATGCTGACGATGACGCATTAGTTTCATTAGACCCTTGCGATCTCCAGCCTCCTTGGCACTTTTTAAACCCTTATTGATGAGATGGAGGGCATGAATTGGATGGATAACAATCTTGCCCGGCTTGCGTCTTGGTGGACCCATAATGGCGTCCAGTTCCGGGCAACTCATGTGAAAGATACACGATTTCTTGGTCTTGCGCTTGGGTTGCCGTTTCTTCACAATCTTGGCGAGTTTGAGTTTCATTCGCATCGCATAAAACATGATGACCTTGAGAGGGGTTTAATTTCAATTTAATTTAATTGAAAATCTTAAATAATAATTTGAAATAAACTCACCTTTTTGGGTTTCTTCTTGTTCACCTTTTGGAGCTAATCTAAAAATTCATAAAAAATGTACATAATTAATATCAAAGGAATGGAATTTAATGATGGCCAAGTCTATGATAGCTTGATTTAAAAATGTCCGGAACTCAAGGCTTCCTGGAGTTAAGTTTTTTAGTTTTATTTTTCAATTAAAAGTCAGAGCTTTGGTTTCTTTTATATTTGCAAATAAAATGCGGGTTTTCTGCTTGTTTTTTTAAACTCAAAATTACTTAAGTTTGTTTTTATTTCTAGATTTTATTTGATAAGTTCTCTTTATGTTACTTTACAGTGGCACGTGCTTTTCGTGGGTCAATCGCAGACTGACCAGAGTCTCAATTTTTACTTAATCCCAAATTTTTCTTTCAATAAAAATAATATTTTATATTATATTGGAACAGCGAAATGGAAACATAAATGTGAAAATGTTACTTTAAGAAGTGTCAAATGCATTAATATTCATATTATTTTATTTTTAAATAAATAATTAATAATATTTATTTTATTTTATTTTTAGAATTACATTTTAAAATTAAGTTTTTAGGATTAAAAAATTAATTATGATCTTTTTAAATAATATGTAGAGTTTTCTTTATTTTATTTATGAAAAGATATACCTTTTATGTAATTATTTATTAAATTAAAATAATTGTTGAATAATAATTGTTGTTTTCCCACTTTTTCCCAATTATATTGTTCGATACATCAAATATAGATACATATATTTATTATTATTAAAAATAATAAAATGAAAAGAAAATATGAAAAAATCTTAAATTAAGATTTTAGCTTTTCTATTCTAAATCCGCTTTTCCAATTTTATTGTAAAAATAAAAATAAATAAATTAGAATCGAGATTGATAACCTGAAAACAGTCTTAAAAATAATAATTAAATTAGAATTATATTAGCCATACCTTGACTTAAAATCCAGAATAATTTCAGCTTCAGAAGCTTAACTTTAGGCATCTTCAACCTGTTTTTTTGTACCTTTTTTGCAAGCTTCATTTTAAAGTTATCACCACAGTTATCAGTTAATTAAGGCTTATAAATTGTTGAATAAATTTTTAATGATTTTAGGAAAAGTTTCGCCCCATTCGTTTTGATTCACTTTCACTCCTCCCCCACCTAAAATGTTGGCCCTTATCAAAACGAAGTTTGTTTCCTCATTTTCTGCATGGCCAGCACGAGGGCAAGACAGCTTTTTCCTTCATTTTTCGAGGGCGTTGGACACCGGACTAACTTGCGAATGCAATGTACATTAGTTGCACACACACGTTCCGGCTACCCAAGCACCACCCCCCTGAGAACAGAGGCGTAGGGGTATTTTTTAGAGGACTTAAATACTTAAAATAAATTTATTTCATAGATTTTTGGGTATTTTGACAAGATTTTAAAATAATTTCAAGCTTTTTTTTTCAATTTTTTTTCGTTGATTTAAATAATAAAAATTAGTTTTTTTTTTGTTTTAAAAATTAAAATATATAAAAAAAATTTAAAAAAAAATGTAAATAAACCATTTTTAAATACAAAACTTGACCCTCCCTCTAAGTCCCCTGCCACTGCCCCAAATAAAGTAACATTTTGCCCAGGACCTTCTTGGGGGGTCCTAGCACATGGACCATATAAGGACGAAGTGGGGGACAAGAAATAAGTTGTAAACTGCAGCACAAAGAGGGGTAAAGTGGGGGGATAGAGGAACTTGTGACGGCAATTTCCAAGCAGTTAAAATAATTGCAACAAATTTTCAAGTTTTCCTTATTATCCCTTTTTGCATGCTCCTGCACATATAATCCAAAGCAAACAACGAGGCAAGGGGAACGTCCTGTCTGCGAGAGCTTCACCTCCAGCTCCTGCTCCCGCTTCAGCTCCAGCTCGAGGCGGCAGCCACATAAATGTTTTAAGCTGTTGTGAATTATGGTAATGAATGTCAGCGCAAACTTCCGGATGCCTGGGCTCAGACCGAAGACCAGACCCCGGCTAAAGCCATGCCACCTGCTCCTCCTTCTCCTCAGCTTGCTTCTGGTGTGAGGTGGTGTGTGTGTGTGTGTGTGTGCCTTTTGTTTTGACCGTCTTTTGTTCTCGGCCACGTCGCCACTCGACATTGGCCAGCGGCAATACGCCGCCGCCGCCGCGTCGGAAATGCAACGTTTTCAACTGCATGCGAAACATAATTGACAAACGCTTTACACTGGCAGAGGGGGGGAAAAGGGAGGTAAACCCTGGTACTAAGATCTATAGAAAGTTTCAGGAAATTTTAAAACTAACATTTTCTTAAAACAAATTTATAGCAATTTAAAAAATATTTAAAAAATTAATTGTGTTTAATAGTTATTTGAAACAAATTTTAGAAAAATTTTTAAAATATTTTAAAAATATTTTAAAAACATATTGTGTTTAGAAAAAAAACTTTCCAGTGAAAAAGAAAGCGGAAGGTACTTCTTTTTCACAGGGAACTTTTTTTTTTTGCTGAATGCTATTTTTTTAATATATTTTAAATTGTAAATTTCTATAAAATATTTTTTTTTTACGTTTTTGAAACGTAAATATAACTAAAAATTAAAACCCTTTTTCTTTGAAACCATTTTAAAATTAAAAAAATATATTTTTAGCATAGATTTTTGTGTAATAATTATTTTTTAATTTTATTTTAAATAATATTAAAAATCAAACATTATATTCAAACCACTATCCCAGATATTCAACCAACAAAAGAAGAATATTAAATTTTCACTTTTGCGCATCACAGTGATTACTTTAATTGGTTAAGTTCATGGTTACCAAGGTGGTGCCAAGTTTTTTCCTTGGGGGACGAGTATTCCCTGGGTTGGTACCACTGTGCAGGGCGCGGGCTTGCCGCAAGACAATGCCACAATCCGCAACAATGCTACTGCTGCTGTTGCTGCTGCTGCAAGTCTGCCGCGCAAGGCCTGCCCCTGACCAGAGGAGCGCATCCTTTGGGGAATCCGCGCCAAAGGACACGGCAAGGGAGCAGCAAAAGCAGGAGGAGCAGGAGAAGGAGGAGCCACAGGCACTCCTGATTTATGGCGGCGCGCATTGCCATTTTTACCTGTCCATAACAAATTGGACACCAGTTGATAGAAGCGCCAACTTGTCGCAATGCAGCAGGCGCCTTATTGCGATGTCCCCCCCCTCCTACGCCCACTTCAGGAAAACCTCGGTTTTCCATGGTTCGTCTTTTCCGTTGCCTTTCCACCCCCGCTTTTCTTTATTTTTCTTGTTTTTTCCTCGCTTTTACCCTTGATTTTCCCTCCTGTCATTGAGAGGAAATTGCTTATTGGACGGGGGAGTTAATCGAAAACAATCACAAGTTATCGATAAGTATCGAGGAACAAAGGAGCTGAATTTAAATTTGTTGAAGTGGAAAAAAAGAGAAAGAAATTGAGTGTAGTTCCAATGAGAAGTAAGCGGTATTTAAATTTAAAATATTTAAAGCTTCAATTTATAGTTTGGTAGTTTAGGGAAAAGTGAGTTCAAGTTTTGCTTAATTTATAAGAAAATTTTAACTAAACAATATTATTTAAAAACTCTATATTTATCTCTAAGATATTTCTCTTTTAATATTATTATTTTAAATATATAATAAAAAAAAAAGGCACACTGAAACTTAAATAAAAATATTTTAATAATATTTTTGCCTGGCAGTGGCCTTTTAACTGTAGTTTCTTTTTCCAGTTTCCTTTTTGTTTTTGCCAGTAAAGCAAGTTTGTGTGCGTTGTGATTTTATTCAATTATTTCTTTATTCAACGCAATTACGCGAAATAATTGATTGTAGAAAATAAAGTAAAGATTGGCAATAATCCGCAACTAATTGAGCATTTATATCGGATAAATTCTCTCGCAGAATCAGAAATTGAAGCTTAAGCTTTCGCTGGTGCCCCAAATGGACTTGTGACAACTTAAGCGATGAGTTAGTTATCTTGTAATGCTGCCACGCCCCCGGAGGCCAAGTTGTAATTTCGTTAATCGATAAAGTGTCAGATTAACAACGCTCAACAACGGTAATGACAGCCAACGGGGGTCTTCGCAATGGATATGCAATGTGCCATTGACACCTTCAGTTTTCGGTGCCACGCCCACCACTTACGATGCACAAACCAAAGACAAATCAGCTCAGAGGAGAGAGACTTCACCACGCCCCCCCTCTATATACTGAATGTCGCATTAGTCACTCAAAGAGGATGTTTGATTAAATAAGCTGCCACACACACACAACACACTGAGAGCACTGGGGGAAAATTTGAGGTATAGTCTAAGTCTCAGTCTATGTCCCTCTCCATCTCTCCCTGGTCATCTTCATTCATGATAGGTTAAAACCAGTTGGGAATTATATGTGCACTTGTGCTAAATTTTTATACAATTGCAGGGTATTATAATTTGAGTCAGAGCTTTCTTTCTTGTTTATATAAGTATATAGTTTTTCTTAAAATCTTAAAAATAATATTATGATAAATAATATTAGAAATAATAATATAAAATTTAAATAATATATATATTTTTTATTAAAAAATATGAATATTATCGCCTAACTATCTGCCAGGCACGTTGACAGCCATCGATAACCATGATACATATCCATGTTGCTTAACGTGATGCACTGCATCATCACTTGCCTGGCCAAGATCTATGTTTTCCGGATTGATCAAGGTGGTGAATATAGACACAGCTTCAGAGAGAACTGACATCGGGAAAGATTTAAGAAGAGGTTACGAAAAATATATAATATAAATCTTATATATATTCTATTTTTATATTTTGTATTTTTTCAGTTTGTATTTTTCTTAAATATATAAAAATAGTTGTATTAGTGTAAAGTTGATAGTGGGGTAGACAGCTGCTACATAATCCCTACAGCCCTCGAAATGCTAAAATCTGAAATTGCACTCGATGCCCGATGCGCTTCATTTAACGGGAATTCAAATTCGATTAGCCAAAAGTGTTCGTGTCCGTATCGAAAGCGAGACAGGGAGAGTGAGAGTGAGTCCTGTCCGCATACGCAACCACAGCCGTGTCCAGCTTCAGCTTCTCCATATCCATAGGATCCGCCATCGCCTCCAACTGCATCTGCTTTTGCGATATCCTGAAGTCTGTGTCCACATTCCGGCGAATGCCAATAACGCCAAGTCCTGGCTTATATTTCGCTGTGAGGAATGGCGCATGACCATGGGCTTGGTGGCCAGCGGGGGTAGGTGTTGATTGGCAACACGGATTCGGGGCAAATGGCCAGGGGGGGCGGGGAGGTTGGAGGTCGTAGTTGCGACCATGCAAAAGTTGCAAATGCCAAAGAACAAACAGCAACAATAATAAAAGGATTTGGATTGGAATGATTACTGCAGGAGCCAGAGACTTGTTGCGCTTCTATTTCGCTATATATTCGATCCACCCCTCACCCCACCTCACCCCACTGCTTTTCCAGAGGCGCTGGGCAAAGTGGGTTAGGTGGAGGGGGAGGGTATGTTTTCGGAGCGGATGGATTTTCGTTCGGCAAATAAATTTAACAGCTGCCTTAGTGACGGGTTAGGATAATGCTCTTTCTGTGCAAGGAGTAACTTTTCGAATTATATTTAAGTTTAGTCTTTAAAAAATATTTAAAAAAATATAAATAACATTATAATATTTAATTAATTAATTTATTTTTTTTTTATTTTTTATATTATATTTATTAATAAGGTAAAGTAGAGCCTTGAATGTAAATCTAAATAGGTAAATAAAAAACCCAAAATTATAAACCATAAATTATCGATATAAAATCAAAAATATATTAAAAACCCAAAATTATAAACCATAAATTATCGATATAAAATCAAAAATATCGCTTTATTACCCTTATTTTATACGTTTTGATTTTAGTTGATTTATAATTTATATAATTTAGTTTATTAACTAAAAACATAGAACAACTATTTCATATCGATTTTTATCGATACTTAAATATTTTTATATCTATGAAATTCTTAAAAAAATAGATTATACCAATATTTTTCTATACAAATAAGAGTTTTTAAATAGTTTTTCCAACTTAAATATTAATATATTATTATTAAATGTATAAATAATAATATTATAAATAAATTAATAATTTAAGTAAATTTTTTGAAGAATATTTAAAGAATTTTAACAAATAAATACTAATATTTACCCCTTTAAATTATTTTGAAATAAGTTTTTATTTAATTATAAAACCATTATAAAAGAAAGAGCATTCGAAATATGTTTTCCTTTGGGATTTCCCCCATATTCCCGTTGTTTTCAACGATTTCTCTCATTGTTGTTGCTCCTAGTTGGCGGGGCTTTGCAATTGTTTTTGTTGCATACTTTGTGTGATTTGCCAACGAGCTTGTCAACACCAAAACCCCCGAGGTTTCCCCCTCCGATTTTCCACGAAAATGGAAAAACGAGGGGGGGCTTCCAGAAAACAAAATAGAGAAAAAAAATACGAGCTTCGTCTGTGGCCTGTTGTGATTTGTTTTTTTGTAATTTTTTAATTTTTTTTTTGTTTGTGTTTTTTTTTTGCGAAATGCATTTTGCCTGACCATATATTGCCATTTTCTATTTCCGCCACCGCCGCCATTCGATTTTGGCCCCAGCTCCGGTATATAGCATAATTTTTTAAGCACATTTCAAATCAATTTGAGTGTTAAGCCATGTCCGACTGACCAATCGACTGGCCATGTGGAAATTGAATGGATCACAGGTCACATGGAAATGCGACGGCCAGTGGGGGGATATGCTCTTCGCTCCGCTCCGTTAATCATTTAACTCAATTAGCCATAATTAAGTTCTCTCTCTATATTCTGTCCTATTTCATTTTTGTTTTTTTCGAGAGTGCGTTCGCCGAGGAATTTGTAATGAAGAGTTCAAATTGGAAATGACACAGAAATGGTTGGCGTATAAATAATGCGAAGATGGTTGGGCATACTATATGAAAATGGCAATTATTTGTTAGTAAAAAATCTTTATTTTTTCCTCTTAATTTAAGATTCACTCATGATGACATTAAGGACTGATTTCACAGATTATTTGTTTATAAATTATTTAAGACAGTTTCTAACTTAATTTATATGGGATTTTTATTTTTGTTTTAGGGTCTTAAAATGCCGGTCAGAATGTTAAAAAACAGTGAAGAAGCCATTTCCGACCCTATAAATCATATATATTATTGACCAGCATTAACAGCCGAGTCGAATTAGACATGTCCGGCAGAAAAATTATATTTTCCAATTTTTTTCTACATTTTACATCAATAAAATGGATTAAAAAAATTGTTAAAAATTTTGATATCTTCAAAGTATAAATTTAGTATGCAGATTTGTTAAGCTAGAAAACATTATTACAGAAAAGCTTACCGAATTGAAATTTATGCTTTTTTGACTTAGTTATGGGATTTTTAAGTTTTCATATAACCAAAAAATTACCATTTAAAATATAACAATTTAACAATAAAAAATTTCAATATTTCTTTTTTATTTTTTGTTGATAAGTTACTGATTTTTAATTATTTAAATTTTTTGTGAGTTAAAAATAAATTTGTAATAATAATATTACAAAAGTTATAGTTCTAAAAATGGATGCTATTATTTAAATATTTTTTTAGAGTTTTTTTTTTATATATATATTTTTTTTTTATCTATATTTTATTTTGTTTATATATATTTTTATTTTTAAAAAATAGTACACAAATAATCTTAAAAATTGTATTTTATTTAAGAATTTAGTTATATAATATCAACAAAAATGACTCAGAACATTTTTTAAAGTAATTTTTAAAATAAAAATAAGCTTAAATATTTATATACATAAGCCTTAGCTATGATTAGTCTTAATCTTTAATCTTTAATTCCTTAGAATCTTGCCAATTGAAAATGTATAAAAACAAGCCATCATCATCATTTTAACTTAATGGCAAACTGAGCTTGGCTAGCTGGCTTAATTTAATCAACTTTTTGTTTTGGCCAATTTCCTTGGCAGCCATTCAAACGACTAATTTTTCCAAGCTTTTTATTTATCCCTCTCCCTCGTTTGTCTGTTATTTTTTTTTACCTTTTTTTTCAGCTTTTTGGCCGGCTGAAATTTCAGCTCGCAAAGGTAGGCAACACTTTTTCTTTTTTCTTTTCTATTTTTTTTTTAGCAAAATAAAGTTTGCGTTGGATTTCCGATTTGCGTGTGTGTGTGTATGGAGTAGTGAAAGCGTAACTCAAACTCAAACCCACTGAAAACTCTCACTCCCTGACCCCTCCCTTTGTCACCGCTTACCTCACTCCTTAACCGGGTACCACCTACATGTAATGCGATTTGGCCAGCCAACTTGTTGCGCGATGACAAAAATATCCAACTCAAAACAATACACGGACACATGCGTGGGGGGGGGGCGTGTGGTGGGCGTGGTGAGTGTGAAAATCGAGTGGTTTTCCTTTGCTTTATTTTCGAGTGCCAAGTTACGTTTAAATCGAACGATTGGCAAACGGATTTGCATATATATATTTCAGGCAAGTCAAAGGAGCTCTTTTCGCCCTTCATTCCTCTATATATTTTTATATATATATTCTCTTTATTTTTATTTATTTTTTTATTAGTACTTTTTCTCTTTATTTTTATTTTTGCTGCCAGTCTGGCCCAAAGCCCCTTTTCTCGCGCCCCTTTTCGCCGCGTAATTGTTGTGTTGTTAATTAACTGAAATCGCATTAATAAAGTTACTTGAAAATGCGCTTTCCATATACGAATGTGTGTGTTTCGCGTAGATGAGCACGTGACACGGGGAATTATTTTAATTTTAATCAATTAAATTAAGCTGCCTTGAAAATTCAGTATATGAAATATTATTTAAATGTTTATGTAAGTTATAATATAATATTAATATATAATCAATTTTAGTTATAATAAAAGCCTTTAAATTGTCATTTATTTCATATATTACATAAATTTCAGGTTTATAAATTGATATTTTATCTCTACTTATTTATAATGTTATATCAGACTTATATATTTGTTAAAAAATACACAAAAAATTAAAGAATTATACGTTTTTTTATGTTAAAAATATTTTAAAATTTTATATAAAAAAGGTTTTGATATTTTAAAATTTTATATAAAAAAGGTTTTGATATTTTCTATATTTTTTGAAGTAAAATATGATACTTTTTTCTTCTTTAAAAAATATATTTATCAAAGTATATAATAATATTGATTTTTACGTTAAGCGTTAAATGTGTTCTTTTTTATATTTAAAATTTAATACATTTTTGTCCATCTTATTGTGACTTTTCAATGTTTTTTTGTTAAAAGCTCCACAACTTTATAGTCTTTTCTGTCTTAATGTTTATTGTATTCTTCAAATATGTATTTATATTTTTTTTAAATTTAGCTTAATATTTTTTTTTGAGCCCTCATCTCTGGCATGCTGTTTATTCTTTTCGTTTTGTGTGTGTGGAGCCGCGCCGCAGCGCATAAAAAGTTTTAATTGGCAGGCGACGAAGTTGACCTGACCTCTGGCGGGACTTCACACACACACACACACACACACATGGTGGCACACTCGCACACACACACACACACACACTCCTCACACAGCGACAACAATTTTTAAGTGCATTTTGAAATGCATGCACATTTTATTTCGCATCTTCTTCTTCTTCGGCAACAACTTGTGTGAATAAAAAAGGGGTTGGGGGTGGAAAATCGTGGGGCGGGCGAAACACGCACACACCACACACTACTTACAATTGCATTACATTTTGCATACATTTGGTGTGTGTTTTTAATTTTAATGCGGAGAAAGCGCCAAGTTTAATAGCCAAAATGTGTTGTTAACACACTTATAGTGGGGCTGGCTACGAGTGTGTGTGTGTGTGTGTGTGTAATCAGAAATTATTCATTTTTCACATTCTTACATGCATTTTCCATTTAAAAACGAAACCCTAGACACTAGACTGCCACTGCGATGCCAGGACAGGCAAGAGCAGCGGAAAGGTGAATTTATTTAGTAATATAATCTCAACCCTTAATTGGAACTATTTTTCTTTAAATTTAATAAAGAACGATTTAAAAATTAAAAAATTTTAGAAAATTACTCAAAGCTAACATGGTTTTCAAATATAACTGCCAGTTGCACCAGATGGCGCCACTCAACCGAATGCTGCTCGTGCCGCTGTGAGCGCTTTGCGTTGAGTGGAGTTTCTGAGAGAGTCCGCACGAGTTTGAGTGGATTTTGCACAGTGGTGCTGATTCTCCCATATTTGTATTAAATCATAGTGAAGTGCATATAGGTTCATGTACATGTAGTAAATAAATATGTAGTATTTTGATTTTGATAATATTTTACTATGTATGTATTAATTTCAAAAGTTAAACATTTTAAAAAATATATTGATAACACAGGAACACAAAATTAAACTTTGTGAAATTTCCACGAACCATTTCAAGTTTTCCATGATATTTGGGTGCTCCTGAGTAAAAGTCCCATACAAAATTATTTTCCATCACCTACAGGTTCCGCGGTATACCTAAGAATACAAAAAACCGATGTTTGCCGACATTTTGAATTACGTGGCCTATATAATTGGACTTGGTATTCAAATAAGTCAAGGCAACCTATAGAATGGTAGTAAATATGTATCTTTTTATATATAATATAAATTTAGATTTTTTACTCGCATTCTATAGGTTGCCTTGACTTATTTGAATTTTGACAGAAAATAGTAGTAGCTAATCAAACCAAAAAAACCTATAGAATGCGAGTAAAAAATCGAAATTTATATTATATATAAAAAGATACATATTTACTACCATTCTATAGGTTGCCTTGACTTATTTGAATTTGACAGAAAATAGTAGTAGATAATCAAACCAAAAAAGCGGTTTTATTTGTTTAATAAATCCAATAAAATGTCCTCATGAAAACGCTTTAAACCGAAATTAAAGAATACAATGAACAATAGATTCAATGAATATTTAAAATTAGTTCCATATAAGATTAAATTCTGAGAATTGTTTTTTCATCACAGAAATGTTGAAAATTTTGGGAGTTTCAACTTTGGCGTCGAATTCCAAAGACATGGGCAATGGTCCACGATTGGGACTATTTTTTAGTAGTGCCGTGATGTATTGAGAGTAGGTCCTACCGAAAATAATAAAGGTAAGTCCAATTATATAGGCCACGTAATTCAAAATGTCGGCAAACATCGGTTTTTTGTATTCTTAGGTATACCGCGGAACCTGTAGGTGATGGAAAATAATTTTGTATGGGACTTTTACTCAGGAGCACCCAAATATCATGGAAAACTTGAAATGGTTCGTGGAAATTTCACAAAGTTTAATTTTGTGTTCCTGTGTAGTTATCATATATTTTATATTCCTATATTCCATAGCCACTTTAAAATATTTCAATATTAATTAATACATTAAGCACTAATTTATATTCTTTATTCACAATTTCAGACTGACCACCTTTGCGATTGCGCCATCGTTTAGTTTTCGAACAGGCTCTGCCCACTGTTCGGAGACGAAGAAGAGGAAGCAGCAACGGCAGAAAACAGCAGCGCACTGACGTCGCTCGCATTTCGTTTTCGTCTTTCGTCGCGCGTGGTAAACGGTCGGAGGTCTGTCGCTCTACTCGCGATTCGTGGATTGTTTGTTGCCGTTTTTAAAATACGTTTAGTTAGTCCAGC
Source organism: Drosophila kikkawai (assembly GCF_030179895.1). NCBI lineage: Eukaryota > Metazoa > Arthropoda > Insecta > Diptera > Drosophilidae > Drosophila > Drosophila kikkawai. The sequence continues at coordinate 27,562,826 of NC_091733.1, forward strand.
CGCCGTTTTAAGTTTGTTTGTTGCTGCCTTAATTTGGTCGCGTGTTTCAAGGAAATAAGCCGATAAAAGGGAAAAGAAGCAGCTGGAGTAGAAATACAAGGAGAAGAAGAAGTAAGCGCGCTCTTGCCTCTTGCCCGTCTCTTTTGCTCGATCGCGTTCAAACATTTTTGTTGGTTTTTGTTCTGTTTTATTATGTTGTTTTTAGTGCGAAGAAGAAGAAACAGCATTAATGTGCAAAGAAAAGCGGCAAGAAAATAATAATACAAGAAAAACCTGGCAAACAATAAACAAAAATGTACAAATTATATATTGTAGCCATGAATTTTTGGAGTGCCTGTGTGTGAGTGTGTGGCAGCGTTAAACGAAAAACAAGAGAATTGCATGTGAAAAACGGGTTCTTGCAACCAGTCTCAAAAAGCCAAAAGAAAAAGGGTACGAAACAGACGGTAGAGAAAGAGAGCCGCAATTCTCCCAATTTAACTGTGATCTCTCGCTCTCTTAGCTGAGCCCGCCGCTCGCCCCGTCTCTTTTCTACCTGTGGCAGGTGTGCGTGCGCGCTGCGCCTCTGTGTGTGAGTGTGCGCGAATGGCTGGCACAAAGGCAAATGTGGCAACACTAAAACAACAACAACTACAAAGTGACGTTTAGCATTTCATGTTTCTTATGCTTTTCGTACCTATTCTCTTCTTTTTTTTCAGCCAAAAAAATGTGAAAAATGATTAATTAAAGACTACCCAAACTAGACTTGAAAGAGAGTGCGAGAGAGGAAAGAAAATTCAATTGAGAAAAAGCCGCCGAGAAACGATTGAATTCAAGCGAAATACCAATAAAAAAAAAAACAAGCAACAACAAATGCAGAGATCTGCGGCGTCGTCGCTGCGTCGACGTCGTCCAAAAACAACAGCAACGACTACAAAAACAACAACACGGACTGGGAGATTCTGGCTTGAAATGCCGTCGCTGCCAGCAGCGCTGCTGCTGCTGCTTTTTTCAATAAAATTCAACAGCTGCTCATGTTACGCGGGTAAGTTCTTCTTGCATTCCCTCTATTCCTGCCCCTTGCATCCCGTTTTTTTCGGTTCCCTTTCGAGAGAGAGAGGGAGAACGAAACAAGTACAAAACAAACAGTCGTGGGAATTTCGGCATTATTATAGGTAGCCCATTCGAATTTGAATTCGAGTTCGAACGATCATGGGCCTGCAGTTTTTCGGTTTTTGTTTTGCTGCTCCCATTTCTCTCTCTCTCTCCCTCCCTTTTCCTTATCAAAGTGAGGCAAGCAAACAGAAAATAAATTGAAGTCATAAAAGAAAAACAGAGATACAGGGCGTGATCGGTAAAGAGAATATTTACACGTGTGCTTATTATTTTTGTTTATATCTATATAAAAAAAATTATTAAATTATTAAATTTTGTTAAAATTCTTTTCTTTTTAAAATATTAAAATTTAAAAACAAATATTCACTCTTGGCAACTTGCACTGTAGATTAATTCGCTTATCTTGGCCTCTTTTTTTTCTGGAGTGTGAAAATATTTCATGCTTTTCCACACGATCTTTCAGAATTCTCATATTCTTTCTGCCATTTTTTTTGTGCTGTGTGAAAATATGAAAATGGAACCAGAATCATCGTCAAACCCAACGGTAAACTCAGTTTACACCTGACAGCAAGCTTTAGTGGAGCTTTATTGCAAAAAAAAGAGATAAAACAAGAAGAAATAAGCCAGAGAAGCTTGCCTCATAATTCAAGAAAAATATGCAGATCACAGGCGTTCGTTCTCAAAGGAAATATCCAGTTTCAGACACAGACCCTATCTTGTCTTTAAGTTTTAATATTGAAAACGAGAAGAGGATTAAATAACCTTCCAGGGAAGGAAGCTAAGAATTTGATCGTACTTATTATGCCTTTGAATATTTTAAATTTTAATTTATCTTGTGAAATGCTCTCATTTCTTTGTTATGCTCACCTTGCATCTTTTCAAGATTTGCCAGATTAAAAAAGAATAAAATTGAACATTATCTTTCACGACATGAAAGAATGTCAAGTAAAAAATTTACCTCTGCTAGTTATTATTTGTTATTTTTTATTTTTTACCGACATTTACTAAGTAACTTCCACATTTGTCCTTCTGTTGTAATATTAAATATATTTTAAATTTACTTGTTTCGTTATCCCGGAGGATGTCGTACACCGTACACTTGCATTTTGTTCATTTATTCGCCAAATTGTTTGCACAATAAATCCTTGCCCGCAAGCTTGGCGAACCAAAACATTATATTGTTGTGCATTGTTTAATGCCCGCCAAACCAAATATTAAATACAGAATCAACAAATTTCCGATTTGAATTTCGCGCGGGGCCTTACCCACTTATATATAAACCTCACATTTGTCGGGGTTTTTGGAGAAAACCATATATACCATTCCATACTCCACCACTATACTATACTATACTATATATATCGGGGACTTTTGGGTGGCGACAAGTCACCACAATGAGTCCCTCGGGCAGCTTGTTCAGGCTCTGTTGTTTGTGTGTTGCTGTTTGCAGTGAGTGTGTGGTGTATGTGTGTATATTTGGGGGCCTTTGGTTTTGCGGGGGCGTTTCGTGGAGCCTGAAATTGTTGTGCAAATTGAACTCTACAGATAGGGAGCTGTTGCAAGACCACATATAAATACATACATATATGGAGTGCACTTCCATCTGGGAAGATGAAGCGAGGCGTTGCAATGACGGGGAGGAAAAGTCGGTTCCAATCATAAGTCCAACTTGAAGAGGAGTTTTCCTATAATGTGGATTAGGAAACACTGAAACATGTGTCTTTGCTCACTTGAAAACTATTTTTAGATGATTAGGGAGTTTTCTTTTAAAAATGTTCCAAAAATATCAAGTTTCAATAATCAAGTTTCAATAATCAATAGTTTTCAAAATAAAGTTGAAATTTTAAAGCAGTCTTTGGGTAAAATAAGAGTTTTACAGAAATGTTCTTTTTAAATTATAATTTTTGAGGTATTTTACCACAATTCCTTATCAATCTTTATAAGTTTTTCAATGGAAATAGCTTGCACTGTCTCAAGTTTATCGCTTTTTTGTTTGTGGCTGTGAAGGGTAAGGGAAAACCCTGATCTTGTTGTGTGTATTTGTATAAATACTATTGCGATATTTACATCTTCGCACTGCAATCTGACCTTGTCAGTGGCGGCGCTGCAGCTGAGGGCGTGGAAAGTGCTGATTTAGCCAAATTGTGTTTGTGAGCTTTGAGCTTTATATATCGGCTTCCGTGTGGCTCCGATTCCCTGTCTGTCTCTTTATTTGTTATACCCTTCTTGGGTGATATTTCTATTATTATTTATTAAATATATTTATTCAGCGTGGCCAGACGAGTTGATCTAGACATGCCAGTTTATGTCTTTATTAGAAAATAGTTTTTGAGTTTATAAAATAATTGGTTGCAATCCCAAACATAGTATCTTTCCTGCTTCATATCGGTGGCTTTTCGACTTTTTGAAGAGAAAATACAACATTAAAATTACCATAATATTTAAATTTTCCATGGAAAATATAATCATTTTTAAAATATTTAAAAATAATTCCTTTTAGATGATTTTTACTAGCTTAAAAATGGATTTAAAATATTTTTGGGAACTGAAAGGGTATAAAAACTTTGTTTTTTTATATTTATTTTTTAGCCAACTGTTTTTCAGCTTTTGCAGGTGCCACTGTCCAGTCAAACTGAAAGCAGTGAAAAAAAAAAAGAAAAAAATCGGAATGGCAAAGAAAAAAAGCGAAAAGAAGGGAAAAGAACGAACGAAGAAATCTGACAAAAAATGCAAATTGTTTGTCCAGCTGTTTTACTTTCGTCTTGTCTTTCCGCACTTGTCATGCCCTTCCCAATCGCCTTTCTTCTTACACAGAGAGATATTGTTGTGGAGATATTAATTTTTAAATAAAGTAGAGTTTTGGTTTTATTCAGCGAAAAAAAAAAATTGATTTTAATTGTATTTAAAAAGGTGTACAAAAAATATAAAGTTTTTGAATATCCTTTAAAATGTTTTCTTTTTGCAAAATCTATCTTTCAACAGTTATTTTCTATATATTCTTATTAAAATAATCATTAAATTAAAAATATATGAAAATACATTTAAAGATATTTTCAACTAAGGATCATATTTTATTTCTGTGTGTAAACTCAGTCCACATAGTTGGTCTTCTTAACTTTTTTTTTTGCGCATTTGTGTGTTTCCCATGGATATTTCTGGCATCGTCTCGGGTTACAACCGGCAAACACGGAACCCAAAAACTAAAGATGAAGATGAAGCGCCACTCGACAGTTTTATAATTGGCTTCAACCTAATGTTGTTGTCGTTGTTGTTGCACCTTAGGAGACCCCCCTTCTCTATTCATTAACTTGTGACATCTATTTAACAGTGCAACGAAATCGTTTTTCGAGCCAAAAAATCAGCCAAGTTATGAAAGGACCCAAGAAATGAACATGAAATGACTTTTTAAGCTCTTTTGCGCTCATCATTGTTTTTGTTGTTGTTGCCGTTTAAGTTGCAAACGGGAAGGTTAAGGCGCAAAAAGCAAAGAAAAAAAAAAAAAACAATACCGAGAAATAAATAAATAAAAAATAAAGAGTAGACGAGAGCGAAGCAAAATAATTTATAAAGATTGTCCAAGGGAATTGGCTGTGAAAGATATATATATAATAATAGTATGTAGTAATATCAACAATATGGAGTGACGGCTGGCGATGATGATGATGATGGGTCTTCTTCGGGTGTAACGTAAACAGTGCGTTTCATAACAGCAGCTACTTCACCACTCTGCGAGCACAATTAAATTCAAGTGCCTGGTAATCAGAGCGGGCGACTCTGGAATAAGCGAAAGTTTCAATATAGTTTTTAATGATAACAAACTGTCGATGATGATCAGTATTGCAGTTATGGTTTATTATTATTATTTATAATGAATTGAAATCATATTTTCAATTCATATTTATATTTTCTTAACTTTTTCATTAAGATACCTTCTGGCTAGGCCCAATTTACTTTTCGCTTCACCACATTTCTGAAACCATCATCTGTCGTTGCCTTAATTCTTGAGAGCTCCCTCCTCCCCGTTGTTCATTGCTTATCGGTCCATGCCGATATATAGACAGACATACAGATATATAGTATAGTCTGGGTATGCTGCTGCATTTCCACCTTACTTCCTTGCTTCCCTCCGTTGCGGTAACGATTTTAACATAGTCGAGTTATGGGTGCACCTACGAAAATTCGATTAGTTTTCCCTGCATCTCTCTTTCTGGTTTCTGCGTTCTGTTTTGTGGCGAAAAAAAAAATGTGTGCTGGTTATATTCATCAACATTGTGACATGATATTATACTGTTAGTTCTGTGTCTATTGCTGGCAAAAAAAAAAAGGAAGAGCAGATAGTTTCCATTTCGACTCCCTTCGGGGTGGGTCCCACACAATCTCAGCCAACAAACTGAAAATCTCCTTTCGGTTTCACCATTTTCCTACTGCAGCTGCATTTTCCTTTAACAAGCTTGCTCTCTGGATTGCCATTTTATAAGCCAGTAAGCGCCTTTGGCTAACAAAACTCTCTCTCTCTATACATTTGATGGACACACAGAATATTAGCAAGAAATCTGAATTCGATGGGAAAGACAAAACACACACGACGGAGGGAGTCCTATGACTTGACTTGATTGACTGGCAGCAAGAGGAATATCGAGTTATTCTTTTTTCCCTGGCTAATAATGACAAAATGCTTAAGGGTTCAAGTGAGTTGAGTTTCTTTTAAAAGTAAAATTATCTTTTCAATTATTTTTTTAAAAAGAATATACGAGGTTACCATAAAATTGCTAGGGGTTTTTAAAATCCTTACAAAGATGTACAAAAGTGTAAAATCTAAAAACATAACATAAATTAATTTTAAACACATTTTCAAGTGTTTTAAAAACTCTAGTAATTTCCAAAACATCCTGCTTATATATAATTGGAAAAAATAAAAGAAAAAATATGTTATTTGAAGGCTTTAAGTGTCTGCAGCTATGGGAAATTTGCTCATTTGAATTTGCATTATTTAGCAGCTAGCCAGATATATCAGATATTGTGCACAATGCACCACACACACACAACAGAACATTCGAGCTAATTTAATAAAGAATTTCTGGTCGAAGCACCGAAACGACCGCATTAGATAAATCAAATTTTCCCAGGCAATTGTTTGAATGCGTCAAAAATTGATTGACCCAATATAACCCAGGGGCGGTGAAGATGAAGGCAAATAACAGAGGGGGAGGAGTTTGGGGCTCTGGGCTGTTTGTCCTGGTGTGGCTTTTCGGCATTATCCTAATGCCATTCTATTGACAATGTAATCGGGCGGCGGCGGCGGCAAGCAAGCTTGTATTTTTGCATCAGGCAAACATTTGCACACACTCGGCTAGCCAGAAACAAAAGGAGTACAGAGGCGTGGGGCAAAAGGGGGGAAGAGGGTATTTAAGAGAAATTTAAGAATATAAATATAAATATAAATTAAATATTAACTATGGTTAATGGTTTCTAAAACCAATTTTTATATTTTTTAAAGGCTAAATCTTTAATAATTAAATGGTTACGTTTTCTTAGCTCCCCAAGCAAATTTTCCTTATATTTTGATAAATGCTGGTATAAATATGTGCTGATTGACAGTCTACTTGGTCTTAGAAAAACAAAGCTCATACATTTCCCAGACTATTATTTGTTTTGCCTTGGCTTTCTCATATTCTTAGACTGGCTTATGAATGCCATTTGTTATTATAATTATTATTATTCTGAGGCTTCTGTCTTTTAATTTAATGCTAAATTAGACTTTAAATGAAAATAATTAAATAAGAAGGAATAAAAATTTTTCCAAAATCAACTACTAGAAAATCTGAAAGAAAATCCCCCAACCAGAGAGGGGCAAACACAAAAATCAGTTGCAACAAAAGCCCCAAGCATAAATAACAACAATAACAATTATCCGCGATCTATTGCACTCTGGAAAATTCGATCCAAAGTGTTGATGCATGAGGGGGGGAAAGCGGAAAAAGCGAGCCACCCGGGCCAATAGAGGCGGCAAACCAAAAGCCGGTCAACAGCATTTACAATGCCAAATTACAACCAGCGGGACAATGTTTGACCAGCAGCAGAAGCTTACATACATGTATAGTATATGTTAGTATGTGTGGAAACCTCTCCTACCCGCATTGCAGTTTTCCACGCCCGCCCCCTCTACCCCTTTTCGTTTGGCCATTTTTCGGGATTCCCCGCAGAGCGATAGATTGACCAAAAAGTCAAATGTGTCTCTCACAGTTTGATATTTTCGGTGGCAAACTGTGACAAATGAGACAACAGTTTAATGATCCCCAAAAATGAAGTAAATTTTCTGTTTTTTTTTTATATTTATCAATTTTATTTTTAAAAGTTGGTTAGCTTTTAAAGTGATTAGTAAGTTTTTTGCGCTAGAAAAATCCTTAAAAACTTTGCAAAAGAATTAAAAACAAGCTAGTTTATAAGTAAAATCAAGATTAAGATTAAGAAAAAAATTAAGAATAAGATTAAGTGCAAAAACTAAGTATATTCTAAGTACTTCCAGTGATTTTCTCTTAGCTTAATTGTTGGAAAATACCTTAGCTGATGAAAGATAAACTCTACTTAGTTAGTTGCATAAATTTGTAACTGCTTGTGTAAATATTTCTTGATTTTTTTCCTACTCCGGCTTAAAGGTTTCTCTTTTTATTTATTTTTTTTCTATCTGATTTTCCTTTGCCTGCTTGCCACGCATTTCAATTAGCATTGATCCACTTGCAACAAAAGAAACTCGACAGAGAGAAGAAGCACAGGCAGTAAAACAAAAAAAAAAAAAAAACATTAAAAACTCACACAGCAAATATGCAATCAGAAATATATATATGCCCCCTCCCTCCTCCCCACTCGAAGCTCAATAATGATTTATTTGGAATTTTTAAAAAGAATATTTTTATGGCTTCTAATGAAGCAACGAAGATACAGTTAATGTTCACTAATTGATAAAACACCTGGTACTTGTACCCCACCCCCACCCCCTCTTAATGTTGATTACCAATATTTTTTTTTTTCGTTTCTTTTGTTACCTTGATTCAGGCAGCATTTTTATTGCATTTTCCACCTCCAATTTGGTGTTTTTCTTGTTCAATTAATATGCGCCAGAGGTAAAACCATCGAAGAAGCATGTCAGCCAGAGGTGTGGAAAGAAGGGGGTTAATGTGGGGGGGGGGGGGGTTGCCAGGGGGCGGCGGGGTGACGCATGTCAAGCTAAGCGAGCGAATGATTGAGCGAAGAAGCCAGCCAGCGAGCAAGAACCCACGATCAAGGCCAGGCTAAGAACTTGCTGGAAAACAAAGCAAAAGAGGTGAGGGGAGTTTTATAAGAAAGGGGGTTTTCAGTTAGGGTTACCAGTGGTGGCAGAAGGGGGCGTTCTGGGTGGGTCATTGCATGTGTGCTTACCTTCGTTGGCCACATTTGCATAAGCTGTGCAAAGCAACAACTATCAAGACATTTCATTGTGACTTGCATACCCAAGAAGATGGGTTTGGTTGCAAGGGTTTCTTGGGTTTAGAAGTTGTTGATACCCTAGTTATAAGGTGGAAGATAGGGTGAAATAAAGATGGGATCAAGTTTTTGAAATGTATAGTACTTTTAAGAAGTTTTTGTTATTTTTAAACTTCAGAAGGAAAGGTTTTTAAGAGTTTCTACAATAGATATACTTGAAAGTATTCTTCGGAGAAGATTATAGAAAATATATAATATCATGGAGTTTTGTTAGGTTTCTTGTTCAAAAAATACAAGTAATGTGAGCTTATACAGTAATTATACAAATAAAACCTATGAAAGACAGATTTTTTAAGAGTCTTTTTGATATATTATATTCAAGGTATTCTTTACCTATAAAATATTATATTAAAAAAAAGTATCAAAGGCTTTTCCTTAACTTCTTTACAACTACAAGTAGTTGTAGAATCGTAATATAGCCCTTCTTCTAGAGGGTAGCAAAATGAAGAAGCACTACGAGAAGCGGCAGACCAAAGCCAGGTGCAAATTGAAGACACAAACAGCAGAAGAAGGACGACAAGAGGGTACAAAAAAAAAAAAGAAGACACTGAAGATGGCGAAGAATGTTTAAGAAGAACCAAGAAGGTGGCAAAGAGAGGAGAGAGGCAGAGAGAAGAGTGAAGAGCACACGCACACCAAGACGACATTTTATGGAAGACGAAGCAGCGTGGCGCCGCTGACTGCTATCATTAGACATTTCCGGTCTTTGACTGCACTAACTCACACACGCACACACTTGAACACACATGCTGCACACATGCATCTTGCAAGTTGCCTCACGTTTCAGATTGCGGCAAAAGGAGCGAGAAAGAGAGATAGAAAGAGGAGGCCTGGGTAAAGGCAGGTAGCCGAAAAGTAGGCCTGCTAGGAGGAAATGGAAAGCAACATTCTGTGGCAGAATGGAAGTTTCAAGAGGTTTTTCACTGGCTGGAAAAACTCATTGTTGCTTCTCTTCTTCGTTGGGGTTTTTCATTCGCAATTAATTGTACCAAAACTTTTGGTTTGGCGGAAAAATCTCTCAGTGACAGACTTTCGTTCCCAAATGCCTGTTTCATTAAGGCCTGTTCTTAAATCAGTGGTTTTTTAATGTATTAATTAAAGAAAGTTTTTAGGGTTTCTGGTATTAATTATTGTTGATTTTGGTTAAGTGTAGAAGTCTTGTAAGATCGTTTAAGGATATTTTTGATTTTCTTACTTATTTTCTTTATAATTTCAAGAAAAGTATTATCAACATTTGAGAATAATCGTTATATTATTTTATTATCTTCATTAAACTCATAATTATATAAGCAGTCTGGTCACACTTATGAGCCCAAAAAAACCCCGTTACTTGTCTTAACTATGCGGTTACACGTTCTTATCTCTGTAGCCTACTTAACTGCCAGGCACAAGCACCCCTTGACGACCCCCCCCCCTGGATTAAAGGGGCACAAAAAGAAAAGGAGCAAAAGGGGGCGTGCCGGCTATCGCTAATTTTATTATGCAGACACACACACACACACAGGGACACAGCTTTTGACACGCTGCTTTATCGCTTTCTACATGGACTCGAATCTGGTCACCTTAATTCCCGACCATCTCCCCCCCCCCACTTTGCACGCTTAACCCCTGCTTGCCCAGCTCCTTCGATTGTTGACGCTTTTAAATATTAAATAAGAACCAGCGAGAAGAGAACAACAGGCGTGGAAAACACAAGCAGAAGGCAAAAGAACAGAGGTAGTAGAAGAGGTACAAAAAAATAAAGGTGAGCAGCGTATTTTTCAGTGCTTGGGCACGTTGTCAATACCCCATCCTTCCGCCCTTTTGGGGCAGCATCTTCCATGTATTTGCAGCAGTCACCCTGTGTTGTTGTCGGCGTTTTGAAGTTTGCTCAGTTTTTTTCATGTTTGCATTTTGATCAGCTTCAAACTTTGGAGATTTCCAGGTGAAGGGAAGGGAGGATAAGGGGGGCTTACCTTTTGTTTTCTCTCCTCCTTCCTCCTTCGTTCTTACACTGTTGACAAGAGTCTCCCCCGCTTGAATTTCATCGCTCTCTCCCTTTTCTTTTTTGTGGCTCCTTGAGTCGCATCGTTGGCTACTTCATCTTCTTCTTCGTCTCCTTCATTCCACTTAATTGTGGCCACTTTTTGAAGGGGGGAAAGGGGGGTAAAGTGTAAGTGCAGTTAAAGAAAAAGGGTATTACATTTTTAGTCAAAAGCTTGAAAAGTAGTGAAGTAGTCATTTCCGACCCTACAAATCATATATATTCTTGATCAGCATCAACAGCCAAATCGCAATAGACATGTTTGGCTTAAAAATAATATTTTAAAGATTTTTTCAAAATTTTACATCTATAAATTGTTTTAAAAAAATTATAAAAATTAAAATTTTTTAAAAATATAAATTTAGTATGCAGATTTGTTAACCTTGATAAAAATATCACAGAAAAGCTTTCCGAATTGAAATTGATGATTTTTTGAGTTAGTTATGAGTTTTTCAAACTTGAATATGTCCAAAAATTACTTTTTTTTTTTTTTATTAGCATGCTGAATTTTTAAGCTTATAAAAAGTAACATTAAAAAGCATTTCAAATTGAAATAAAAATAAGGAATTTAAAAAAAAATTATAAATGGTGTACAAAAATGCATTTGGATTCAATTTCTTAAAAATTAATTATTTATTTCTTATTTTAAAAGGAAAAAATAATTACCGGAAGCCAACTTTAATGGTGAGCATAAGTTGGCCAAGAAAAAAAGGCAACATTTTTACGAGTGCATAGTGGCATGGTTGTGTCTCCTACCTTTAACTCCTTGTACATTTTATTGCTTTTGTGTTTTATGACGCCTCAGCGTGTGCTGCAATTTATATTCATTTTCATACCTTAATCGCTTATCCCCCAAGCAGCTGGATAGATGGATTCTCCTTCTTTTTCTCCCTTGTACCCCCCAGCTTTTCCTGCTTTCCCTGGCTTTTCCCCCCTAGCCTTCCCTTTTTTCCCTTTGTAAGCTATCCGTTCATTGTTAATAGCAATTAAGTTTTGCTTTTAATATCTCATAATTTGCCAATTTGAGTTGATAAATGATTCCGGATAAATTTGTGTTGATACAGGGGATGAGTTTTCCTGGGAAAATTTATAGTTTTTAAAGTGAATAATTTGTAGTTAATTTCTAAAGGATTTTAAAGTTTTAAATATAGATTAAGGCCTTGCTATACTGCATAATTGAGGTTTTATATTTATTTAATATTTTATTAATTGATTTTTTTATCTTAGCTTGTTGGTGAAGGGATTTTAATCTATAATAAATATCGAGTCATTATCTATTTTATTAATTAAACGATTAACGATTATTAAAGACCTCCCTTCCCACTTTAGCTATAAGTTTTTAACCTAACTCCAGTTTTTACCTCTCCTGTGACAATTTCCGCACCTCATTCTTAATTTTCTTCAAGATAATCCCCGTTTGTTTTTCATCCGCTTGACTGCAGGTGGCAAAACAGTTGTTCTTCGCTTAAGGTACTTGCAACAGATAATAGTAATAATAATAATAATAACAACAAGTATACACCCGGCTCATGACACTAAGGCCACACAACACAGTCATGCATAATTTCTGATAATGGGCCGCCGAAACACAATCCGAAATCCACAATCAACAAACATAACACAAAATAATAACAACAACAAAAAAAGCACCGAAAAATCTTATCATCACACACAATTGTTGACAAACGAAGGTAGAACAAAACATCAGGAAAAAAAAATGAATCCGAAAAAAATGGGAAACAAAGAATAGAATTTATCGTGAAAGAGGAGGAAAGAGGAGGAAAGAGGTGTGAGGTGGTGGTGTTGAGTGGGTTACCTGGCGTTGTACCTACCTGGCTTTTGTTTGCATTGACATTGCAGCCGAGGAGAGCTTCTCCCCTCCTCCCCCCTGCTCGTATCTCGCCCACTCTAATGAGCCTCATGTGTTGGCTTAAATGTTTCAACATTTATTTAACTTTTATTGTTACCAACAAAAAACACACACAGTCATTCCATGTTTATCTCTAGGTTAGTGTGCCCTTTTTTTGGTTGATTTTTTGTTGAAAAGGGTTCTTATGCTTTGGGAATCAAGTTGTAATATGTTTTATTATTTATTATTATTTTGTGATTTACTAAATGTAAAAAATAAGCTGCTGAAATCAATTTGTATTTTTTTTAAAAATATTATTTTAGGTATTTTAATGATTTTTTACTGTTAAAAACATGCTATTGGAATTTTTTTACTGCTCTAAATTCGGGTTTTGGGCACAATTTTAATTTAGTTATTTTTTAAATTTTTATTTAAGCTTTAATGCTTACAAATTTAATTTAAAACTACAATATTTTATATGATACCATTAAAGTTTTTATTCTTAAATTTTTATTACTACAATATTTTATATTATTTTTAAAATTCAAGCAGAAATTCCTATAATTCAATCTTTAATTTAATTTAAAATTTAACATTTTTATTAAATTTTAATTTACCTATTTACTTTATAAAATTGTGATTTTTTTATAGAAAATATATATACAAAATCCTAGTGATTTTTTTTTTATAGAAAAATCAAAAATAAAAAAAAATAAACAAAATTCTTCTAGTTTTTTTTTTTTTTAGAACATTTATATTAATAATCACAATTTTATAAAATTTTCGAAGGTCTCTACAAAAATCTCACATAATTATAAAAAAAATTGCATTCAAACAAAAACATTACTAGTATTATAATTTCTCATAAATATTACTATTTATTTACCTTTATTATAGGGCATTTCCGCTTTCGTTTGTACTTTTGCTTTTGCCATGTTTTTTGTTTGGTTTTCTTTTATTGGTTATCAATTTGTGTTCCGCTGGTGGCCTGCCATGTTCAATTTCGGTATCGATGATGGATGTGGGGCTCGGCGATTAGCTAATAACCCAGCCAGGCCAAAAAAAAAAAAAAACACACAAAAAAACGGTAAGGTGTTTTTCCCTGGCTCTGAAAATGGGGGTAAAATGGCGAGTAGGAGGAAAAGGAAATGAGGAATGAGCTAAATGGGAAATGAGATAGAAAATGCTGCCAGCGGGACGACGATGACGGCCAAACAAAACAAGTTGAGACTCAAGTCAGAGCCGAGTTGAGTTCAGTTTGAGTTTGGCTTTGTCAACCTTAAAAGAAGAGGCAGAGAATTGGTGCTTAACTCATAAAGCTGGGCTGTATGTCGGTACCTGTATATATGTAGAATATCTGGTATATCCCCCACCTCAAACTGAAAACTCAAAACTCATTGGTAACCAGATGCATGCCAATGGCATGAATCATGAATATTGATCTCCCCTCTTTTCAATGGGTCTCTTGGTGTGTGACTCAGTTAGTGTAGCCTGTTGCCAACCGCTCTTTTTGGCCAGGTTTGCTGCTGTTGCTGCTGCTGCCGGTGGAGAGTGGAACATAAACAAGCAGCGGAAATGGTCAATAGCCAGCACTGGGCACCGGGCACCGGGCACTGCACCAGCTAAAAGTGTATTCGAAACTCTTGAAAATGAATTGTCATCTTTATTTTATTGGAGCAACACCTGGCCACCAGTTGCATATGGCAAGACTCTCCCTGAAGATCAGCAGATTATCTTCTTGGAAATATTTAGTTTTTTATAGCGCCAGAGTTTTTCTATTGAATTTTCGATCTGCATATGAAATTTTAGTCAGCTTTTATTGTTTGCAAATCATTTGAATTATTCATGGTTTAAGTGAGTGAGTTTGTGTAAGTGAGCTTATGACAAAAGGTAGTAACTTGTTGTGTTATTTAGTTGGTTTGATCAGGATTATTATTATTATTTATTTAATTTGTTTGTGGTAATTTGTCTTATATATATTTATTATATTTTTTTTTGTATATATTTTTTGTATATATTTCTTTTCTTTTTATATATTTTTTTTAATAAATATTTTTTTTAATAAATTTTTTTTTTATATATATATTATTTTTTATATATGTATTTTTTATATATATATATTTTTTTTTTTTATATATTTTCGTTATATATTTTTTTGTATATTTTTTATAAATATATATATATTTTTTATATTTATTTATTATTTTTATTGATTATTCATTGAAGATTCATTGATGTTTCATATAAGCAACCTTCGATCCTGTCATTTACCCATTGCATCAATCACCTTGGTTCAATATCTTTTCTATGCTTTAATGGAAATGAATTTCGTGTAAAATTGCCATCATAATCAAAGCTACAAATATATACTTTTTCTGTTTAGGGTTTACCTTTGCAATTAATTCAGGTTTATTCTTCGTGTGTTTTGTGTGTGTTGATTGAAGGCATTTTACTTTGATTTGTCTGGGTGCCGAGCACAAAGATATAGATAGTAGTAGAGTCCCCTAATTGGGTAAGTGGCATAGATTTTACTTCTCCCTTAAAAAAAAAACACACACACACCCCCCCACAACATCATGCTTGCTGTCTGTTCTTTGTTCAACTATTTGAGTTATTCGTAGTTTGCGTGCGGGCAACGCATTTCGCATTCTCCCATGGAATGTTCCGAGTCGTCGGGGTCTCTTTCTACAGTCTCGTCTCCGGATACGGATCCGCCCTCGAATCCATGTAATTGTTGAGATTTTTCCTGCCCCAGCGAGGAGTAAAGTAAAGGTTTTTCTTCCCAAAACGATTGAGAGCTTCTGTTGAAGAGAAATATTATTTCCAAGAGAAAAATAATAAAGTAACAAAAAAAAGAAAACTTTCGTTTTGATGTTTTCCCCCCTTTTGTTGACTCAATCTTTATGGGTGGTGTGTGTGTGTGTGTGGGGGGACTTTGGGGTGGTACTTATATAATTATGTGGTAATTATGTTGTTCAACTCTTTGTCCCAGTTGTTTGTGTCTCGTCTCTGTTCGCCTTTACAGCAAATTGTATGATGACAATTGACAAAAGGCAGCCAGGGAGAGAGAGAGTTAAATCGGGCAGGGAGAAAATAACAAGCCGGAGCTCTTTTAAATCGAAGTTTAAGTGGTCTCCCTGCGGAAAAATGTGGGGTGGAGGAAAACGGGGGGAAATAAAGGGTTCCGGACATATGCAGACTTAGTTTTATGCTTTTTCCGTAGGAGTCTATCAAGTTTGCTAGGTACTTTACTTTATCAAATTTTTATTTATTTGTTTTGAGAACTAAAAGTTTTTGGTAAGCGATATTATCCTTACTTTTTCAGATAATTAAAATAATTATGGGGGTTTTTATAAGGGTTTCTTTGAAACTTTATTATTTTTTACTAAAGGTGACTATTACAATGTGTCGTGATATATATTTTACGGACTGTAGGGGCTACTTAAGGTTAACTAAGTCTTACATTTTTAATATTCCAGAAAAGTTTAAAAGGCATTCCACAGTTTTAGATGACATTGGATTATATTTGTTAAAAAACATAACAAAAATTATATTTTATCAAAACTTTATTTTATTTACCTTGCCCCAGAATTCAGACTTCAGAATTTTAAGCCATCTTTACGCAAAAATGATTTCTTTTTAATTTTTTTTAGGGTCATAATTTGCATTATAGTGCATTCAAAACTTGAATTATTTTCTCATCAAAGTTAACCTCTTGTTCTGTTTCTTTTTTCTGTTGTACTTGTTGTTATTGTTGTTGACTGGAGCATCTTCTTAATTAATTTGACATAAATTGCAAGCGTAATAAAACGCAGAGTGAGTGAGTGGGACAGGAACATGTGTATTGTGTGTGTGTTTGTACCCCCCTTTTACCCTGTTTCCCCCCTGTCCCTGGCACTTGTCTTCTTCCTATTTGCCAACCAGTTGCACACACACAGTCTCTTGCAAAAGTTGGCGCTCAGCAAATTTGTTTGCTTAAACTCTTTGTCTCAGTGTATGCGTGTTCACTTGTTTATTTGCATGCATTTTGCCTGCAAAGGACGATTGGGCAAAGTAAACTTTTAATTGCATTCACTTTGCATCACACACACATACACACACACACAGGCGCACACTTTACTAACACTTAATTGGTCATAATATTGATCGACGCTAGGCTTCATTAGCCGCCTCAAAATATAGTTACAAGTTTTTACTATATTCAGTGGTTGCGATTTTGATCAAACTTGCTAAATAATTAGTTTTGGTTACTAGTTTTGATGGGAAAATTGGTGCTCAAGATGGAAAGTTATCCTAATTTATTAGACTAAGTCTACAATTAATTAATAAAATAATAAATAAATAATATAATAATAATAATTAATTAATAGAATAATAAATAAATAATATAATCATAAAATTAATTAATAAAATAATAAATAAATTAATAAAACAATAAATAAATTAATAAAATAATAAAAAAAATAAAAAAAATAATAAATAAATTAATAAAATAATAAATAAATTAATAAAATAATAAATAAATTAATAAAATAATAAATAAATTAATTAAATAATATAATAAAAATAATAAATAATTTACCTTTAATTAAATCAGTATTTTAAAACTATTCCCTGTTCCAGTTCATTAACTTTTTCCACTTCCTGTTGGTGGGGGAGTTGCATTTCGCATCGTTTGCTCTTTCTGGTGCTTTATTCTCGTATTATTTCGTCATTTGTCTTCTGGGAAGAGAGACGGAAGTTTCCCGCTTTCCCAGAGTCTACATATACATATTTTCCCCTCGCTTCTGTGTGTGTGTGTGTGTGTGTGTGGGAATCTTTAGCATCTGCTGTTCCAGGGGATTTTTAGTGGGTGGCCATCTTCGGTTCCTGGCCATGTGGCCATGATGTCCATTACCTGTCGATGTCTCTAGAAAGGGTTAAGTGTTAAGTGTTGTACAAAAGGGGTGAGTGTAAAGGTGAAAATAGCGACAGAAGTTGGCTTCTAGCTACATGGAGGTAACATTTGGTGCTTTTCGTGTTTCATATTAAATGTGCTTAAAAGGGTTTTGCGAAATAATAAATAAATTGGATTGAAATTTTAAGTTTTGGGTTATTTTTCTTAAGTGATTATGGCTAAATATTTCGTATAATTACCAAGCTTTCAATTTGAAAACTAATAAAAAGATAATACAACTTTGAAAACCTATTTCCTTTTATTATCCAAACGCTAGAAATTCTTTATTTATCTTAGACTTCTGGGTTTCCACCTTATTTACGCAATAATTCCCAAAGGGTTCTGGCTTTACTTAAAAATAGAAAATTTCTTTAACACAAAACTCTCTTTTCTTACTGTGTACCCGGCTTAATCATTGTCATCTCGATTCTGTTTCTCTTTCAGAGTCATCTCTTTGCATAAATAAACATTTTGTTTTGCAAAAAAAAAGAAGGTTCAATGGATGATTCAGCGCGGGTGGCTGTAAGGTTGGGTCATCGCGATTGTGAAAGCTTAGCACCTTGGCTATCTCCGCTCCGCTCCGCTCCTCTCCCATCCACTCCCTTTCTCCCCTTTGGCCTTTCTGCACATTTGTTAATTTTAATGCCGTAATTTTTGTTTATTTCTCTGGCTTCTTTTGCTCATTAAACGTAATCGGAGACCAGAAACCAAATCAAACTTGGCTGAGTTTTTCTTGTTGCCTTTTTCTTGTTCGCTTTCCTTTTTCTTTTGGCCCATTTCAATTGTTAATTTCAGCGTCAGCAGAGCGGCACAAAAAAGGGGTTGGGCGGTGTGCTGTATCTGTGTCTTTTACTTCGATAAGGGGGGGATACAAAATGGAAGAAAAATGTAAATATTTTGCCTATTAAAAGCTAAAATTGAAAATTGCTTTATGGCCCCTGTGGGGCCCCTCTTTCCAACGTCATGACCTGCACCAATGTGATTCTTTCAAAAGCTGCTGAGATGGCAAAGGAAAATTGAGTTAATGAATTGGAAAAGCAAAGCGAAAGCAACAGAGGTGCCTTGGCTTGGCTTGTCTATGTCAGGAGAGGTAGAAGGTATATTAATGGAGGGAAGCCTAGAATTAACCCTTGGTTAATCATTTAAGTTCATTTGACATTGATCTGGGTTATTTATCTTTCTTTGCTTTTTTATTAAAGTGGGAGTGTGTGGAGTGATTTAATTTATAGGATTTTTATTAGTTTGCTTAAAAATATATACATAAGAAATTAAAAGGGTTTGAATTACAATTTAAATGGGTAATTTTCTTGAAATTTAAATATTATAAATATTCAAGTTTTGACTTTAATTTGTGCTCCTTTTTTTTACAAAATCTGTGATTTAAACTGCAAGAAGGCTCCCTTAAACACATCTATATATACAAATATGTTGTGAAAATGCCTTAACTTATTGTCTACCCTCTGTTGCTTTTATTTTTATTTTGATTTTGATTTTTTTTTATATGCTTGCCCTGAGGCCGCTTATTATAATTGTTTTGTTTGTTTGCTCTTGCTTTTGCTTTCTTGCTTTCCTGCTTTTCTTTCTCGCTTTCTGCTTTACAATTTAATTTCTATTTGGGTTTGATTCGCTCCTCATTTTCCCCAAAATGGTTAATGACTTTTGGTTTATTTATTTAAAATTTGATTACGTTTAATTATAATTTTTAATAATTCGCAAGGCTCAACTTTTGGCTTCTTGGGGCTACACTTTCTTACATACTTTTATGTGTGTTTTTCTCGCGCTCTGTGTGTGTGTGTGTTTTTCTTTCACTCGTGACTTTTTTTTTCAGCTTTTTGCGGCATTACGCAAATATTTACGCCTCATAACGGTGCGCCTTTTACGGCAGTTGCACTGCCACCACCACCACCCCAAAATACACACCCACCACCAATGCCACCCACTCTGCTTGGCTTTTCGTTATTTTGCTCTTTGCTTTTGCTTACATGAATTTTTCAATAAATAACAAAAATAATTAATTTGAATTTTTCTGGCTTTTCGCTTAGCGGATTTTATGTTTTTTCTGCTTTCATTGGGGGAAATTTGTAAGATTTTATTTATAAGGGGGAGAAATTCTATGGGGACTGAATTTAATTATAAATAAGAGCCTGGCTTTAAGTATTAAAATCTTAAAAATTATTAAAGAAAGTATCAGTGTTTAAATATGATTTTTTAAAGCCAAATCAACGCTGCTTTCCATAGTCAACAATTTATAAACAAAATTCCTTAAACACAATTGTAAGTAAGAGCATCTCGGACTTAGCCTGGAATTTCCTCTTGTTCTATTCCTTTTCTGGCTTGCTCTCTGTTCTGTTCTGTTCTGGGTTTCCTTCCAGCTTCCTTCGGTTTCCTTTTTCCTTTGACGAAATTATAGCAGTTTTCAAAGAACTTGTGCAATGTGGAAATTCCGTGTGAAAAGCGCTCTTTTGATGGGGGCAACTTAACTGCTTTTCCAGCAAAAAGCACACTGGCCCCAGCATAAAACCGCATGCCACGCCCACTACTTACCAATGGTCTGGGCTTGTGCGCCCGCCCACTCATATGCAGCAGGCATAAAACTCGGCTTTTTCTCGGTTTTTTCTTTTGTTTTATTTGTTTTTATTTATTTTATTTTGCTTTGTGGGTTTTTCTTGCTTCATTTAATTTGGTTTTCTTTAAAACAAATAAAAACTGTGATGAAATGTGGGGTTTTTTTTTGTGAAGAAATAGCGGGGGCGAAAGGTCAGTGGTTTTTTTTTTTTTTTTTACCGAATTTAAGATTTATTTTTCAATTTTATTATTATTATAACTATTTTTTTTTAAATTTTATTAGAATTATTTTTTTACTTATTTAGATTTTTTTATTTTATTTTTTACCTTTTTAGTTTATTTTTTATTTTTTAATATATATTTTTTTTAATTTTATTTTTATTATTTTTTATATATATATATTTTTTTATATTTTTTTAATTTTATATATTTTTTATTTTATATATTTTTTTATTTTATTATTATTATTTTTATTTATTCATATTTTTAATTTTCTATTATTACATTATTTTTGTATTTTTATTTTGTATTTGTATTATTATCTTACGTATTTTCTTTTATATTTTTCCCTCACTGCTCTGGTATCTTTAGCTTCTGCTGACACTTGATTATCCTTCTATCTCTTTCTTTGCCCCGGTATGCCATCTCTTGCGACATCTCTGCTCCACTGACCCCCCTGTCACTCTCCTTCCCCTCCCCCACTCTCCCTCCCTCTCTCTGTTGCTGCTTAATTGAGCATCAATTAAAAATGTCTCGCCTCATTAAATATACGTTTAAAGAAAATACAACCAATGAAAAATGAAAGAAAAAAAAAATTAACAAGAAAAACAGAAGTACAGCAACACAGAGAGAAAGAAAAACAAAAGATAAAGCCGAGTGAAGCAGCAGTGAAAATATTCGCATTGCTTTATTTTTTTTCTTCTCCAATTTGTATTATTTTTTTTTGTTTATCAGAATCGCTGGCGATCTTCATCAGTTCAACAGTTCATCATCATTACTCAGGCTGTCTCTGTCCCCTTAACCCTCATAACCATTTGCTGCTTCTATGGTTAACAAAAAAAAAAAAAAAAAAACCACGAACATACGCCCTACTCTCATGTGAAACCCATGTAATTCTCGCCTTAATGGGCGCTCCTTGAGTGCGAGTTGTGCATTTTGTCATGACTCATTTGCATATTTAAGTCTTTATTTATGTGAATGTGTCTGTGTGTGGGATGAATGCAGTTGTCAGGGGTTAAACTTGAAACACCAGAAAAAAAGCGTTGAGAAGAGAGCTTGGAAGGTCAAACCACAAATGAACACAGACTTTGGTAATTATGTGTAGAAATATTATGAGGAAACTATGGAAAGTTTAAGCGTTAATTAAACATAAAAAGCTAGGAATTTAAAATTGGTTTTTTTTTAGATGGAGTTGTAGAAATATCGATAGATAAGCCATCGATGTTTTTCGATATTTTCGGGGCTCTTTCGATAATTAAGCGTTAATAGCATGGAATTTAAAGAGGTTATTTTGCTGGAGGAGTAAAAATCAACTACCCTTGTTTTTTATATACATTTTTTTTTTAATTTTTATTTTTGATATTTTTTCGATATTTTTTGTATATTTTTTCTAAGAATTTAATCAATTTTGATAAAAGGTCTGAATTTTTAAATAATAATAAACATTTAACAAAAATAAAAAATTTCTTATTTATATTCATTTATTTTTCATAGATTAATTTGATTTTTATGTAATAAAAAATCATGAAAGAGATTTAAAAAATAATGAAACAACTAACCAAAAATAGTTATTTTTCGATAGTATGCCGCCGATTGCCCTTTTATCAATACTTAAAAGATTTTTACAGTTTAATTTTCAGCTTCAAATGTTGAATAGTTATGCATTATATACAACAAATACATTAAAAATATTAAAACAAAATATTTTTTTTATATGCAAATATTATTTTTCTGATAACTTTCTTGCA
This sequence comes from Drosophila kikkawai, assembly GCF_030179895.1. Lineage (NCBI taxonomy): Eukaryota > Metazoa > Arthropoda > Insecta > Diptera > Drosophilidae > Drosophila > Drosophila kikkawai. The sequence continues at coordinate 27,584,782 of NC_091733.1, forward strand.
TTAAACTTTCCCTTCAAACCAAAAATCCGTTGTAACTAAATATTTCAACTGAATGAAAGCCTCAATCAGCTGGTAAACTCTTTGGTATTAAACCAATATTGGTTGTCGGGCATTTAACTTCCTCTTTTTTACCGACTCTGGGCCTTGGATTTTTCGCTAACCAATTTGGAATTATCGATTCGATTGGAGGCATTTCTCAAAAAGAGCTGATTGACAACCACGATGACTACGACACAGAGATCGTCGCAGTCGTTTCGAATTCGAGTTGACCCGCGACCTTTGGCCCACTTTGAGGGCTCTGTGTAATTAGATTAAAGACGACTTTTCTGACTCCACACTCCACTCCACTTCAGCCCGCTCTTTGCCTCCTCCCATGACCAAATTAAAATAATTCCAGCGAACATAAATGCCAAGTCCTCGCATATAAATCAAATCTTTTCCACTACCGCCTCCCTGGCTCGTAATTAAAAGATGCACAGCATCAGAAAGCAGTAGGGGGTTAAGGGGGGTAGTAAATGGGGTAAAAGCGAAGGGGAGCGAATGGGTTAAAGGGCAACGCAGATAGAGGTGTCATATGGGTAGGGTGGGTGGAGTTTTTTTTGGGAGACTTTTCGGGGGTCGTCGTCTGGGCCACACATGTTTGACACAGATGTGAAAAGCTCGTAAAAAGGAAAACGGAGAAAAGCGGAAGGGGGATTTCCCACAGCTTGGAGCACACACACACCACACACAGTGCACGAGTGCAGTGTAATTTAAAGCTGCAAAATTATGTAGTGCAGTGTGGCAGAGATTTATCTGGTGTAGTTAGGTGTAAAATAGTGCGGTAATTACTTTAGTGAAAAGAAAATGGAAAACTTATATTTGCAATGTGCATATTTTTAATTTTATTTATTTATTATTTGGTGTAGAGGATTTTATTAGTGTTTTTTTTTTAAATATCTAAAAATTATTATAAAGATAAATATATATTTTATATATTATTAGAATTTCTGGGAGAATCTAATTTAACATTTTATTTTAATTTTTATTGTTATTCAAAATCAAAAACATTTCCCAGCTTGTTAAATTTTTGTTCTTTTATTATTTAAGTAATAATAATGTCAAGCTTTATCACTATTATTTTTAATTTATTTTATTAATTTATTTTATTTAGTTTTTTTTAAATTTATTTTTGGGACAGACAGTAAACACTTTTAGAGAGAAAAAAAAAGGTGTGTGGCCTTTTGCAAAATGCACAGGGGTCAACCGAGTGCCGTGAGATATGTTTGTTTGTATCCATCCTGCTCCATCCTGCTCCATCTTGTCCCCTGTCTAGGTATCCCTTGGCTCTGGAGCGCATCCTAACCTCAAAAGGCTAGGGAATTGTATGCCCGCCGGCAGTCATCCATCCATCCCATTTCCCTCTCCCTCTCCCTCCTTTGTCCCCTAAATATTTCTGCAGCAGGAGTGTGTCTAGTGTGTATGTGTGTGTGTGTGCTATGTGGCGCACTTCCTGGTTGGGCGCAGGTTGCTTTTCCTTCTCATTTTCCGGCTAACCTCATCCTCCCATCTGTGTACCGCTGCTGTTTGTTAATGAAAAGAATGAAGGAAACCAACCAAGAAGTGAAAATGCCAACTGAGTAACGAATGGAAAATGATGTATACATTTTTGAGATATATTAGGGGATTTTATAAATCAATATTGAAGGTTGATAAAATTATTATTTAAATATTTTTTTTTTGGGGTTACTAAATTTGTAAAAATAAGAAATTCAAAAGTAAAAATCTTTACAGATATAAAACCCTCTTAAAAAAGAAATCTTAAAAATCTTATATATATATATAATGTACCCCTTAAAAAAATATAAATTTAAAACCCCTAAAAAAAACCCTTTTAAAAACATAATGAAAACCTATTTAAAAATTGCTTTTTAAAAATTTCCTTCAAAAAAAAAAGAACTTAAAAAAAAAACTTCTTTTAAAAAACTCATTTAAAATTAGAAATTTGATTTTTAAGGCATATTAAACATCTAGAAATCAAGAAATCTACATAATATTATTAAAATATAGTTTCTGTTATATACATGATTAAATTTTAAAACTATCTTTAAAGTTTTCATCTTCTATGAATTTCAAAATTTTTTAAATTGTAAAAAAGAGGCCAAAACAGCTGATGGTAAAACCCCACAGAACGCGGAAGCGTCAACATGTTCGTTCCCATCTCCTACTGCATATATCCTAACCCAACCAAAACCATCTCATCTCACGGCTTTCCCAACAAATTGTTGTTTGTTTGCTCAGGACGGGGCAGACATTTTTCCAGCCATTTTTCCCCCCATCCATTTTCCATCATCTTGGCTTTTGTTGGTGCTGGGCGGCTGCAACAACTATTTTGCAAAAATTGTCTTCTTTTTTTTTTTCCTGCACTTTGCTTGTCAAATTATTTGTTGTTGTTTCTGCTCAGCTATTTCATACTATATATTCTTATTATTTTTCTTTTTTTCTGTGCCATTTTGCGGAATGTGAGCACTGGGCTCTCTTCAGCGCTTCAGTAACGTTTCTAAACCATTTTTCCCCAGTTTTCGCGCCCATTTCAGAACGTGTTTTCTTGCCATTTGCGGCGAATGGGACAAACCAAACAGTTTGTTTTCTCTACGAATCTCTGGATTCTGCAATTCCCAGCCTCTCGTCATCAGTGCTGCTCCTCCAAAGAGCTGGTTTTTCCTTTATTTTTTCTTTTATGTGATGTTTGCTGTAGTAATTAAAATGCCAAATGTCCATAAATAGAACGAACTAGAAATGGGAACTAGAATGAAGGCAGAAAGCCAACAGAATAAAACCCAAACACAAACAAAAACTAAAAAAAAAAACCGAGAGAGGGAAAAACAAGAGTCGAAACAGAAGCTGGAACTGAACAAGATCTTTTAATTGAGATCATAATTCATTGGAACTGCACTCGGACTTGGACTGAAGATCCCTCAAAATCCGAAAAAATATAAAAACCCACCGAAAAGCAGAGGCACACACAAACATTTTGTCTGTTTCAGCAGGAAGTTCGTATTTAAAAAAAAAAAAAAAAAAAAAAAGAAATACAAAATTAAAACTACACACAGTCACGCACACACAAACAAAATTATGTGGATGGAGAGAAGTTACAGTCAATTAGCATAAAGACCTTTGACTTTGCTGTAATGCGTAGGCCCACACCCAATTTTTCTTGTTTTTTTCGTTTAACTTCGTTTGCATTGACGATATCAATCTGACTCTTAAATTCGGTCTTTAAATTTTCTTACTTGTTAACGAAGCTATAACGAATGTTTAACCCTAGTGTTTGTTTGGTCAAGCATTTAACAAAAACAGTGGGTCAACAAACTTAGATATCAGATAATAGATAATATTAGTAGGAATATTAGCTGGAATATATTTTATATATTATATATATAATGTTTTATGTATTTTTTCATATTATTTATTGATATACAAAGTTAATTTTTTCATTCAATGTTAATTTCCTTCTTATAGTTCTTATAGTTTTATATTTTCTTTCAAGTGTTCATTTTCTTTCAAGTGTTCATTTTCTTTTATGCGTTCATTTTCTTTCAAGTGTTCATTTTCCTAAATGTTCATTTACTGCAAAGTGTCCCATTTCTACATATTTGGGTGTTGACTTCTTTTGAATTATTTTTTTGAAAATTTAAAAAACTTTTTAAAAGTTTTAAACTATTACTATTAAACTTTTAAAGAAATTTTAAAATGTTATAAATGTATATTACAAAAATGAACTAAAACTGAACCAAAAATGAACTTAAATAAGAGCCTTCTTTCATGGTTTGTCCCCAGTTTTCTGTCATAAAAATATATATTTTATTATTTTTTTCTTTCTTGGATGTTTGTACTTGTTTTGTTTGCGGTTTGTTACCGTCTTCTCTTCGAAGTGAGTGTGTGTGTGTGTTGGTGTTGTCGTTTTAACGCATTTAAAAGTCATTAGTCGCAGGCCTTCTCCTTTCTTCATTCTCCATTGGCATTTCTCTGCCATATCTGTAAGGGAGCAGAGGAAGTAGCCCCTTTAGCATTTTCTTACCATTTTCTGCTTCTGCTGCTGCTGCTTCTGCCTGTTTTCCCCAATGGATTTTTCCCCCTTTTTGCCCCACCGATGATGTTTTGGTTTGATCAGTTGGCCAAGTTCTCTATGTTTCTGCCGTTCTGCCTTTGGGCCTCTTTATCTATCATGTACTGTCATTAATTGTCGTTTAGTTTAGTCCTTGGTTTATGGCTCACCCACTCGGCAATCCGCTCGTTCTGTCCCCCCCCTCTATCCCTACTGTGTGTCCGGCATAATTATGTCCATTAGCGTGCCGTGCCGCAGTTGCAGGCCAGCAGGCAGTTTCAGATTCCTAGCCGGAGCTCAAGTCCAGGCCATTTGGCTCAATTGTCTTGGCACGTTTCTGGTTTTCTCCCTTCGGACGCCTCGGAACTTCAAACAAATTTGTGCAACTCACGCACACACACTCACACACACAGCAAACATATCGATGGAAGGTCGAAGCAGAGAACACACCAAGAAAAATAAATCCAAAGATATTAAAGAATTTGCCCTAGTGATATTTAATAGTTAAAATTTCAAAAAATTTAAATATATATTTTTTAAATTATAATTTTAGAAAATAGTTTTTAAATACTTTTCGAGTATAATTTTATGCTTTTAAAAAAGCTTAAAAGCTTTGATTTGTTTTAAAATATTTATTTAAAAATATGGATAAATTTAATTAAAAAAATTTTAATATTTGCGGTCTTCTTTAAAGGTTTTATGATTTTAAATATTGAAGGAGTCATTTCCGACCCTATAAACCATATATATTCTTAATCAGCATCAAAAACCGATTCGATCTAGACATGTTTGGGGGAAAAAAATTTTTAATTTTTTTTCCCGATATTTTATTGTTAAAATTGTCATAAAAAAATTATAAAAATTTTTGATTTTTTAAAATTCTAAATTTAGTAAGCAGATTTGTTAAACTAGAAAAAACTAGCACAGAAACGTTTTCCGAATGGAATTTGATGCTTTTTCGGCTGAGTTATGGTGATTTTAAGCCAAAAAATGTTGCCAAAAAATTATATAGAAATATAAAAAAAATGTTGATTTAATATTAAATATATTAAATATTTAAAAATAAATTTAATAATAATAATCCAATAGCATTATAAGCTTATAATTGTCAAATATTAAGGGGTCCTTGGAAAGCCAATTATAACTTTAGGAGGTTTCTTTTCTTTTCCTGTGTAAGCAATATACATTCCTGTAACGAGTTGGCCAAGATTTATGTTGTTTCTCTTTCTCCTGGCCAGAGACCACATAAGTTTAAAAATAATTTCCCTTGTTTTATTTTCTTTTTTTGCATAACTTCCAGCAAAACGGCCTATTTATACAAGCCATTCGAGCGAAAGGAGGGAGGGGTGCCAAAGGATTGGGTCTGGGCATATATCCTCAAGCCAGGAATGGCACAAGGAAAGGCAATGTTTCCTTTGGCTTAAAGACATTTTCTAAGATTCAATTGATTTGTTTTCTATATTTCGCAAGTCCCTAGGATAACTATTAAATTTCATAAGCTCAGGCTTAATAATTGCAAGACATTTTCCCTTTTCTAAATGTACTTCTCTCTTGTTAAATTAAAAACATATATATTTTTCTCCTTAATAATCGAATTTTAATGTTTACCTTTTCCTTGTGATATTCAAGAAAATATTTCTGAGGAAAATTTAACAATCCCTTTGATTTTATTTCAACATTTTTTGCATGCCTTTTAACATTCCGCCGAATGGGGCGGGGGAAAATTTGGGGGAAAAACTATAGGGAAATCAAGGGGGAAATCACCCTTGCACAAACGTTTGCCAAAATGCATTTCTTTGCAGACGTCTCTCGCTCTCGATTTTTATTTGATTTTATTTATTTATTTACTCTTGCCACCGAAGTTGTTCACGACTGCTACTACCACTTCTTTTTCTCTCCCTAAGATACTACCTCCAAGAATTCGAGCAATTTGTTTTTGTTTGGTTTCGTTTTGGCTCCGCGTTTTGTTTGTTATTTTGTTTGTTTCCTTTTTGGCTTTTTGGCACACTTGAATTGATCGGGGGGAAGCACACAACAAGTTGAATTTCATTGAATTTGAAGTGTGTCCCTGGCAGTTCATATTTTAAGTGCTCGGGATTTTTCACAGTTCCGTTATTTTACAAGACGATTTTCTTTAAATTGGGTTTTTATTATATTTTTTAGGGGGATTTTTCAGAAATATTTATATACCCTTTAGATTTTATATGAAATCTTGGCTTATTTTTATTTCTATTAAATTATTGTGGCTTAGTTTAAATTTGTTTTAAGTTGATTGTCTTTTCTGCTTATTTTTAATAATTTAATTAATTTAATTAAATAATTTTATGACTTTAATTAAATTTTTTTTCATTAATTTAAATATTATTAATTAAATAATTTTGTGAATTAAATTAAATAATTTTATTCATTTAATTAAATTATTTCATTATTTTAATTAAATAATTTTCTTAATTTAATTAAATAATTTTCTTAATTTAATTAAATAATTTTCTTAATTTAATTAACTAATTTTATTAATGTTATTAATTTCATATTGTCGCCTCTTCTGGCGAACTTTAAAAATCTTAAAAATAGTAAAAAATCGCACCGAGATACGACATTTTTAATTCATTGAAAATATATCCCGCGGACTTATGTCGCTACCCCTTAACTAAACATTGTTTTCAAGTTAAGTAATAGCCTGTTTCCTACAACCAATCGCTTTGGGCCCCCTAGATCCATTGATGGGGGAATCCCCCTACCCCACACTTGGGGCGCCTTGTCATGTCTGGGCGATGGCAGAAAATACCCTTGTCAGCATTGAAATGGAGTCTCGGGTCGGTATTCTCTTAAATATACCGTATGCAGATGGTCAATTTTGTTCAGAAAATGTTTGGACAGCTTCCCCCAAAGAATAAGTATATGGGAATTTATTTTGTTGCTCTTTTTCTGGTTGTAGTCTCGGCGCTTAATTGGGCAGATAACGCGACGAGTTCATTGTTATTGTTTATGTCACACGACGACGGCGAGGAGGAGGAGGAGGAGGAGGGGTAGGAGTAAAGCCACAGCATAAATACGGCACCAACATTTTGCCTAAATCATCTGTCTGTCTTGATGACACCCCAGCTGCTCTGGCTGCTTCTCTTGTTTCACTTCATTTACTCAAATTAAGAGGGGTGACCACTTGAGGTGACCCTTTCCCCACTTCCCCACTTTTCCACTTCCCCAGTTACACCTAATCAAAAAAATTCTAAAATAATTCTCAGCCTTAAGTCTTAAGTTTCTTGAATGTTAATTAATTTTTATTATTCTTTTTTCTCGTTTCAGGTGAGTTTACCAAAATCTGCTTGGAAAGTCTTCAAAATAATATTAATAATCGTGTGGAGGAATCTATGAAAAACAGGTTATCTAATTTAAGAATCAAAATTAGAGTTTATTTACTCAAGAGAGCTTTGAATTAAGTTCTACTAGCTGGCTAGTAAAGGCTTTAAAATTTAATTTTCCTCGGAGGATTCACTTTAGTTGTGGAATTAAATTTGTATCAAATATTAAGCCCCTTAAAGAACATTTTAAATTTTATTTAGAGAATCTAAAATTCTCTTAAAATTTTGGATCTTTCCTTAATCTCAATTGTGTGTTACTTAAATACTGTTATTATTTTTAAATTTAACGTACATTTTGTGTGAATTTTTTACCTATTTGTAAAACTCTTTAAATATTTATCCCTTTATATTATTTATTTATTTTTAACTTTGTAAACTCTTGTAGCTTTAATCCATTTATAAATGGATTAACAGTTTATCCTTGTTTGTTCAACTTTTATTTTCTTTTTTTTTTATTGCTTTTGTGTCTGGCAAAATTAAGGAAAAACCGCCACCGTTATTTGTATTTCCGTATTCCCTTTCAAACAAAAATAAAAAAAAAATGGAGGTAAAATTGGGAACGCACTGAAAGTTTATACATATATGTACATGTGTGCAGTTTTATGCTTTCATCCAGAGATGAGCATCAGCCACAAAGTCAAATTCCTTCATTACGCTTCTGTTTCACAGTTGTTTATTGCTCATCCTCTTGCTCACTTGCTCATCCGCCTTTGGTGCTGCTCTTCTGCTTTTGCTCATGTGTTTTTTTCTTGTGCAATGGCGCTTTTACGTTAATACCCTTTTTGAAATGATGGTTACTTTTGATTTTGGAGCGAACATTTGAGGGCCTTTAAATTATTATTTGAAATATATATTTATTTTCTATGTTTATATATTTTATATTTAATTTTTATTATTTTATTTATATTTTTTTTTCTTTAAATTTTATGCATTGTATTTTTTTATTATATTTTTTTTATTTATAATTTTTTTATATATATTTTTTTGTATATATTTTTTGTATATATTTTTTGTATATATTTTTTGTATATATTTTTTATATATATATTTTTTATATATATTTATATATTATAATTATAGGGTATTTTCAGCTTCGGCTTCAGGGCTTCAGCTTAACTTTACGATGTATAACTTTATTTTTTTTTTTTCGCTTTCGCGACCGCAGTTGAGAGTTCATTTGTTGTTGAAGGCTTTGGGCCTGAAGAGAAGAGCATTTGAAGTTGCTTCTGGCTTGGAACCGAAAACCCCCTTAGCCCCCATAGCCCCCTTAGCCCCCTTAACCCCTCTATGCCCCGCTTCCATTCAACAAAATAATGCCTTTGAATGCTGCAACAGAGAATGCATGCGAATGTTCTTCTTTATGGAGTAAAAAATGCATATAAATCGTATTTAAATTTTATGGTTGACACTTTGTGCCCTGCTTTACTCTCATTTCATTTCATTTCATTTCTATCTCTTTCGCTCCTTCACTCGGCAAATGGTACGCCACGGGGCAGTGTCCATAAATTCACTTGAAAAATATATGTATATTTTTCCGCTTTTCTTCTACGGCCGCCCAGGCAATTATTCCATTTTAATAAACCATAATTTATATATTTTTTGGCTATTTTTAATTAAGTAATTGATAGATTCCAAAAAGACACACACAGTCCACAGGACACGGATCGGGGGAAGGCGGCGCGGGTTGCCTAGCCAAAATCGATGAAATTTAATTAAATATTTTCCGTTTCCTTGTCCATAAACTTTTATGCATTCGAAAAAGGGTTGAGGAGAAGAGCGGGAATGGAGGTCACGAAGGCCTCGGTTTTTGGTCTGGGTCTTGGTCTTGGTCCTGGTCGCCTTTGCCTTCGCTTCATTTTTGGCGGTAGTATCCTAGTCCCTCGAAAATTTGGAATTCTGAACGTCAAAATGTCAGCTGCGGGCACAAAATAATCTCTTGTCCCTAACTCTTAACCCACTCCCTCTCACTCTGGCACCTGCCGCCCTTTGTTTGCCGCTTAATAATCAAACACAATTTATACACGCACACACACACAGCGAGGACAAACAGGAGTTTATTACAGGACCATGGGATACCGTGTCCTATTGAACTATGGAATGTCTTTTACTGTTTATCAAGAGGATATATCTAAGAATATATAGGAAATATCTTAAACTTTAATGTATCGAACTCGAATATATCGAAAATTATCGCATTTAAGGTTAAAATACCGATATTATCGATAAGAAAAATATTTAATTTATCCGAAATATCCTAGACTTTGACCAAGTATAAACAAAGTCTATATAATTTCTCGAATTCCCGAAATTTAGATCTTCCTCTAAGAAAATCGCTGCCAAAGGAAGAGCTAGTTTGTCATGTCTACTTACTGGCGCCAAATTCCACTTGAATCAAATCGAAAAACAGCAGGAAAATAGGGAAAACTGGGTGGCAAGTCACAGGCAGAGGCCAAATCACACAATGCCAAGTCAAGCCAAGGCAAAGCAAGGCACTCGGGCAGGCAGAGGCAGTAGTCACGTTCGTGATTCGTGTAATCTACGGAAGTGAATCGCTTTACATGGAATAATTATTAACAGATTATGCCCAAGCTCCTTTCGCTCTGTCTTTTATTGGCCTGTGTGTGTGTGGTGTGTGTGGGGTGTGTGGGTGAATGTAATTGCCATGAAAGCGATTTTAGTTGATTAACCCAACTGATAATTGAAATCTGGTCACAGTTTAATGAGCCACTATTTTTGTCTTTAAGCTGTCTTTAGCTTTTAGCTGTTTGTTTATATATATTTATATTCAAGTCACTATCAGTTAATTAGGGTTTTAGATATGATTCGTTATTTGTTATGATTACTTTAATGATATATAATAAAAAGTATAATAAATTATAATAATATAGGAGAATATAAAAGAATATAGATATTAAAATACAGCAAAACTGTATAAATAACATTGAAAATATCCCTTTTAATTAATTATTTACATATTTACCAACAAAAAATCACCTCATTTTCACCTGTCACAGTCACAGTCACAGTCACATCCTCAACAACTCACCTCTTATTTGCCAACACTAATTATCCGCCACTAATTAGGTTTTGCTTCAGCGGAGGCGTGTTCCTGGCATAAACTAATTTTCAAAGTCAATGTCGCGACGTGGCCTCATGCACCACTTCCAACTTTTCCGCTTTTCTCTAGCTTTTCCCCCCCTCACTTTTCTGTCGTTCTTCCTTCTTCACTCCGGTTAACCCCTTTTTGCCACGTAACGAAAGACTTGCCTTGTTGTCGGCTTTACCGCTGCTGTTGGGGCCACATTACCCTCGGGGGCTTCTGGGGCAAAACTTTGCTCTGTAAAAGTGTGTGGGTGTGTGTGGTGTGGGGGGAAGGGGGGTGGTTACTCCTTAGTGTGGGTGCGTGAGAAGTTTTCATTATATATTCATATACAGTCACACACTTGAACGCTCGCACATTCACACACAATTTGCTATTAGATGCTCGTTGAAAAGTTTTCGACTTTTGGGTTTTGCACAATTCAATCAACAACAACAACAGCAACAAAAAGAAGAAGAACAACAACAACAAAGACGACTACAACAAGAAACACAACAGCAACAGTAATAACAACAACGAATAACACAACAACACCAACAATAAACACAACAACAACACCAACAATAAACACAACAACAAACACAACAACAAACACAACAACAACCATGAGTAACTGCAATGGCAACTTTTCATGGAAACAACAAGAAGGAAAATATACCAGAAGAAAATTTGCACTAAAGAAATAATAACTAATTATTTCAAAAGAAATCCGAGTAATGTTCTTGATTTAGAAAATTGAAGAACTCTGATTGTTGAGATTTTTGCTTACCTTTTAAGGATTACCTATAGGAAATATTTAGAAAATATAGTAAAATAGTTTCCATTATCACAATATTGGTCTAATCTTGTTGAAACTTCGCAGGATAATAGTAAACACATATAGATCTTAAACTACCAAAAGTATAGCCTACTTTTTGGGGTTTGCCTAGAGGAAATATTAGGAAAAGACAGTAAAACTGCTTTCAGAAACATAAAATTGATTTGTTTCTATTGAAACTTGACATGTGAATACTAAAATATAAAAGCTTTCAATTTGTAAATTTTTTTTTAGAATTAAACTTCTCTAGTTTTTCTTGCAGTGTTGTAACTACATCTCTCATGCAGACTCAGATTTGTGCAAAGCACATACACAAACACACACACACACGTTTGAGTCATAACAAAAACGTGTTGATTTGCTGAAATCATTTTCATTCTGATTTTCGTTTTCATTTTCATTGAAAAAGTTTCTCCAATGCAGAGAAAGTCAATTGTTTCAGCTTCTTTGTTCTGTTCCTTTCTGTATTTTTTTTTTGCATTGGCTTTTCCAATCCGTTGTTCGTACCCTTCTTGATTTTCCAAGCCAGTCAATGTGCCAATGTTTTCTGTCATGACTTGATTTCCTTTTGCAACTTGGAGATGATTTTTTTTGTAGCTCTTGTTGTTCCACTTGTTTGTCAATCTATCTTGGCTTTGTTTTTTAGTAGCTTAAAAAATTAATCCCACTTTTCCCAAAGCAAAGCGAGTAATACATAATTTCCACTTAAATAATTGTCTCATCATCATTTCCGAATAAAGTGCTCCCTGAAGTGGTAGAAAAAAGTAAAGAGGGTCAAGTGGAATTTTCTTGCAATTGCCGAGATTCAGTTGAAAATCTCTCCAGGGCTCGCCGTAAATCGTCCTTTTCTTTTTCCCTTTATCATATTGCAAGAAGATTTTTGAATATTTTTCTTTTTTGAGGCAGTTTCTGTCAAGGTAAAAATTGTACAAATCAAAAATGGAAAACCAACAAACAATAGGGTATGGATGATGGCTAGGATTTTAGCATTTTGCAGTACAAAAATATAATTGAGGCCTTCTGGCCGAAGGAACGCCGACAAAGGACCAAGGAAAAGGGCTGTGCCACATGATGATTAGCTTTGTCAAATTGCCCGGCAACCGGTTTGGAATTCATGGTAAGCTGGCACCAGGTCCTGCTCTGGCCAGAGGAATTGGGAGCTTATGCAGTTGACCACTGCAAAATGGCCAAATGTGTGTTTTTGGGCCAAATATTTGAAAGCCGGCGTCCCAATCAAAGAATCAAAAGGCTTGCAACCGTCGTACACAAAGGTGCACCAGGAATGAACAGGAGCAAAAAGGCACACAAAAGGGGGGTTATGTTTTTGTCCTGAAAGCCCATACATATAGGCCAATATATTTTTAGATTTCTGCCAGTAGAAATGGTAAAAGGGCTTCTTTAAAAGGCAGATCATTTACCAACAATTTGGGAACTGTATTTCCCTAAACTACTTTTCAAGTTTAAGTTAATTCTTTCTTTTTGACTTGTACATGAATCATTTCGTCTTGTTTACAATATTTTCATAAAGCTTTCTTTTAATCAACTGTGATAAATGTAAAAAAAAAAGAAAATGAAAATGAGGAAAGAGAAGCCGGCAATCGGGAGTCATAAAGCTCGATGATTCATGAATAAGCGAGTGAGTAACTAAACTGAGTGAAGGGTTAAAGCATAGAAAAGTCTGCAATCGTAGTTGTCTCATCTTTATTTTATTTTATTTTTCTATTTTTCTCACTCTATATTTTTATGGTCCTGGACTTTTTGTCTCTTGGCTTTAATCATTCAATTGGCAGCTGTTGTTATTTTTCCCCGCTGGTGATTCCCGGTTTTTTATTTTTTATATTTTTTATATATTTTTTTTATGCTATCTGGAAGCTTTATTCATGCCAGTCGCCAGTTGTTAGTCACGTTGCAACGGCCAAGATGGAAATGTGTTGTGAAATTGTAGAGGAAATGTATATATTTTTTAAGGCGATAAAAATATCGAAAAAATTCCCTTTTATCATTTAATGCTCTTTTAAAAAATAACTAAAATATATAAAAAGAACGCAAGCATAAAAAACATAGGGGAAAATTCTATATAATATATCTATCATTAAAATCTCTTCAAAAATATCGTAAACTTTAAATATATCGATATTTAAAATATCGAAAAATATTGAATTTATCGTTTAAACACGTATTATCGGAAAGAATTAGAAAAAGATTATTATTTGTCTGTTTTTCGATTTATTATCGATAATTAAGGAAACATTTTTAACAAAATATCGATTTATAGCACATATTTATCGTTAAATATCCATAAAGTATTCCTATAACGATATATTTTACCATTCCTAACAAAGATTAAATTTCTACAAAATAATAAAATATTTTGCAGTATTTTTAAAACTAAAAAGAATCTCTTTAATCTATTTTGGTTCCACCCAAGATCATCTGGGAGTAATATCATTAGTGAACCTATTCCCCACCGTCTTGGTTCATTAAAATTATATCTTTGAGACATTTTTATGCCCCTACATAAATATACAGAAAAAAAAAAATAGAAGGAAAATCACACTGATCCCCATCGGCAGACGACGAAGATTTCAGCCAAGCGGAATAGATAATTTCCTTTCTTGTAGATTTTCCCCCCCAATTTAATTAGATAACATGTCTCGGGAACATGTACACTCTGCCTCCTTCCTCCTTTCTCCCAGCAGCCCAGACCCCCTTCTCAATCTCTGTGTGACCCCAGAGGGACTAGGTTTCATTTTGTGCGTTAATTAAAATTAAGAAAGAAATAATAAAAAATAGAATAAACTGGCAAATGCAGCTGGAGCGGCGCTTTCTGGGTCCTTATCATGGCAGCAACTGTATTCTTGGGCGGGGCCAAAGGGGATAAGTGGAAATAAAACTTCTTATTCTTGGCTGCTGTCTGACAGGCGATAACAACACAAGTTGACTGCACTTTTTCCTATTTTTTTTTTTGGACTGTCTGTGTTTCCTAGGGAAGCTGTAGGGGGTTAGAGGGGGGCTTTGACTGCACTTATTTAGAAATTATGCGCAACTTAGCCTTGTGTGTGTATTTCTTTCTATCTTCTTCCACCTTTTTCCGCTTTCCCCTTGGCTTTTCTTTGGTGTTTCCACTCGAAGTGGAGCATTTCCATGGCTGCAGCAGCAGCAGCTCCTTCTTCGTATTCCTGCAGCTCCTTTTCCCGTTGTCAACAACTTGTACTCCGGCAAAACTTTTGGGAGCCATGTGTCTCTCATTCCGAATTATAACCCATGCACAAAAAACAAATATTTATATATTTTGTTTTTAATAGGTTTAAATAAAATGTAAAATAATTATGGGAAAATATATCCAAAATATAGATTTTAATCAAAAATCATAAGAAATTCTTTCACTAAAATAAAATAATACCAAGGTTCCTAATAAAATATTATAAAAAAGCCGTTGTCGGAATATTGATGACTTTGAGAATAATAATAATTACACTTTTGAACTATCAACATATATATCGATATATAAAAAATAAATCGAATTTTTTCAAATGAGTATATATTTTTCAACAATATGTTATTATTTCAAATTATCGATCTTCCCTTCGAACTTCACTTTTAGTTATCGCAAAATATCAATTTGATAATGCATTTCACAATTTAAAATTATCGATATTCCCATCGAACTAAAGATTTAGCAACAACTTTAATATATTTAAAATATCTAGTTAGCAGCTTTTGAGAGGGAATGCACTCTTTAGTCATTATCCTTTTTTTTTTCTGTGTTCCCTCCCCCTCAAAATTCTCCTACCCCCCAAAAGGCAAAGCGGCATCATCAGACTAAGACAAGTAAATCCTTCTACAAGAAGTCGCGAAGATTTCAGCTTGGCCTCACTTTGGTTTCTGCTGCGGGCCAACGAGAGAAACTCTACCAAGAAAGTGAATCAAGGGAGGCGCAGAGACAGAGACGGAGACAGAGAGGGGGTGCAGAACAAGGGGGGGGCAAGCTGGGAGCTAATACAGAGAGTGAGCCTTGACTGGGCTTGCGACTGATTGAATTGCCTGATTGCTCTGATTGCCGCCGCCAGACGTCATCAACATCATCAATTCCGCAGACAGAGAAGGTGGAAGAGGAGGAGAAGGTGAAGGAGTTAGAGTGAGAGGAGGAGTTAGCAGGGGAAGGAGGAGGCGGCAGAAGAGCAGGAGAAGCAACAGCAACAGAAGTTGGGGCCAAACTAAGTGGATGAGTAGCTGAAACAATTTCAAAAAGAGATGACAGCGTGAGAGTAGGGAAAGTAATGGGAAAACCATACAAATTAAGAAAAAAGATAGGAAAATATGACTAATTAGCTTTAAAAACATAAAATTATTTAATATTATATTAGTACAATATTTTTAAACTAGAAAACTAAAAAAAAAACTTGAGTGATTACATCATGAAACTTACCTTTCCTAGACTGTTATCAATAAAACTTTATAGATTAATTTTTCTGAAAAAAAAAAAACCTCCATAAAAATAAAAATGATTTAATTTTAAAGCAAAAACATTATATTATATTATATCTTATCACAAGCTACACGATGAGGTCATGAATATTGTGCCATCTCTAGCTAAAGAAAGGGTTTTAGAATCTCCGCGGGGCTGTCTTACAAGTTAATCTTCGAACATTTGCCGAACAAGACTTGTGTGCCCCACTTTGCCGCTGGTTTACTTTCGGTTTACTTTTTGTTATCTACAAGCGCCGCGATAAATGTGAAATGTAAACAATCCTCACTCCCTTTCTGATAAACGAATGAGTTAAATTTTGTAGTGCCTGAGATTTTCAATAACAAACTGACTTAAATGGATCGATAACAAATGCCTCAATTGGTTTTATTTCAATTTCAATTTCTATTTCTGTTTTTTTTTATTATAAGAGGCGCCCTTTGAATGTTGTATTGGGAATTATGTGTTCTTTGGCATTGTTTGTGTGATAAATTAGTGTATAATCTTATCACTGGGCAAGGGGATTGAGCAAGACTGGAATTGGGAAATGGGAATTTTTTTAAAGAATTAGAAAAATGTGAGCATATTTGTTTTTATAAGATTTACGAATTTGTAATTGATGATAATTGATATATACCTATAATAAAAATTTATTTTGCATAACTTAGTATTTTTTTTTTTTTTTGTTATCGATGCTATTAAAAGTTTAATCGATTAGTTAATCGCTTTTGGTAATTATTACATTTTTTTTATATAAGATTTACGAATTTACAATTGGTATATATATATTTAAATTTTAAAGTTTATATAATTTAAATATATAAAAATTTAATTTATCGATGCTATAAAAAGTTTAATCGATTAGTTAATCGGTTTTGGTAATTAATCGTTCATTTTACAAATTTTCACACTTTAGGAAGTTAATAATGTTTATTAAGTGGAAATAAATAGTCAACTTCAGAACTAAACTGGTTTTGTAATCGATTAATTATCTTTATATATTTTTTTTTTGTTGCAACACATTTTGACCATCTGCTGTCGCTTAGCTTCTGTTTTAAGCACACTCCCCTTTAAATGGCGGTGATGTGGAACCGACCAACCAACCAACCAACCAACCCCCTTTAAATGCACCCTAACTTTTGGCTTCCTGTCTTTACCTGGGCTCCCTGTGTGCTCTTCCGCCCCTTACTTCTTCTGCTGCTGCAAGTCGCTCGACTGAAATATGAAAATTTAAATTAACAAATAAATGAAATTGAGTTAACTTCCGTTGCAGCTTTTCGCTTTCTTTGGGGCGTGCTGGTGGTATATGTTGTATGTATTATTATTATTATGATTTGTTGTTGCTGTTGTTGCTGTGGCTGTTGCAATTCTAGAGCTGGAACAGCAGCAGCAACAGCAATTTGGGTTAACATGATTGGCGAGCAGCGAGTGAGCGAGCGAGCGGAGTAACAAAGCAAACGGCAAAATGGCCTGAAAGAGGCCTGAAAAGGAAAGAGTCAATGGCGCAGCAACAAAAGAGTCGGCGAATAAAAGAGCAAAACAAAAAGCCAAATTGAACAAAATGCAGTTCACTGCATTTGTGCCCCTCTGTTTTTCCCCCATTTCCCCCCCTTTTACCCCTTTTTCACCCGTGATTCACCCCCTGAGTCACCCCTTCTTTTCATCATACACATACGCTCGCTGGCTGGCGGTGCAGCAACATTTCATTTTTTTTTGCTTCTCTTCTTCGTGCCATCGACACTTGGCGATTTGTTGCAGCGTCCACTCTTGGCTTTTTGATTGCCTTTGTGTGTGAGCGAGTGTGTTCTACTTTTCCGCACGCAGAGCGGGGAATACCCTGTGAAATTGTGGGGTTAATGGAAAAGAGGCAGACAAGGGTATGATGGAGCCAAGATCCAAGAAAAATATCTAGAAAATTCCAAAGTGAGAAAAAAGCTAAGGATTAAAAGGGGATCTTCCTTGTTCTTTCTCTTTCTGTCTTTCTCCTTTTTTCTTTCTCTCTCTGTCTTTCTCCCTTTTTCCCCTTTCTTTTTCATTGTCTCGCTCTCTTTCTCTGTTTTTCTCCTCTTTCTTCCGTTATCTTTCTCTCTTTCTATTTTAGGCTTTGCCTGCAATGTACAAGCAAATGCAAAAACAGCTTCTATTTTGAACTGCTCTCAGAGAGAATTTCAAAAACTCCTTTCCCTTCTTTTGGCTAACAAGAAGTGATAGGATTATGGCCTTTAAGAACTAAACTCTTGAGAGATTTGTGGACTATCATCCATGCAGACACCTAAAGTTTAGCCAAGTCAACAGAGAGAGAGAGAGAGAGGGAGGTTTCGTTGATTGATTGATTGATTGATGTACTGCATAAGTTTACAGGTCCTCTTGCAGTCCATCCCGATGTGCTGCTGTCGTTTTGTATTTTATTTTTTTTGGAACAGCCACTTGGCTGTTTTCTTTTACTTGGCTGGATGGCTGACCTGGCCGCTTCCCCCTGTTCCAGTCCCTGTCTCTGTCTCTGTTGTTAACTGCAGCACATGTCGAAACTGACCGAGGGGCGGTAAAGGCAGGGGGCGTAGTGCAGCAGCAGTAGCAGCAGCAGCATGCAAAAAGGCGGAAATAAGCCACTTGAAGTGACCTCAAAAGGAGAGAGGAGGCTAAGAAGAAAGGGGCTTTAAAATGGTGGGGAAAAAGGCACACACACACATGTGAGTAATCGTGCGCGCCACTTGTGCCACACACTGGCCGCCAAAAGTCTTCAGCCAGGCAGCTTTAGCTCTTTAGCTGTGAGTCCTCACATTCCCGCTTGCCTCCCCTTTGAATTTTCCTGGCATTTTCCATAGTACACACACCTGAGCTAAGCTGCACCTGGGGCCCGGCCCCCTCTTAGTTTCCTTCGATTCTGCTCCGCTTTATGGAATATATATATATAACTATATATGTATATACTCGTAAAATGCCTGAAATATTTCACTAGCAGCAATGGCAGCAGCAGCAGCACCAGCACCGGCTTCAACAAGTCCAACAAAAGGTTAATACTTTGACGACTGAAAAACCTGATTTACTTGTTCTCCGAATCTCCCCCCCTCTTCTCAAAATCTTTGGTTCTCCGCTTCTTTTGTCTCTCTGTCCAATTCTCCCGCGGCGTTTTTCCACTACCTCTCTGTCTCTTTCTCTCTCTCTCTCTTTTGGATGACCTGCAGCCTGAATTTTCCAGCGTTTACTTAAGGTTGCACATTAACCAATTCTTCATCGCTCGAAACTCTATTACCTCCGTTTTTCCCCCTGCCCTCTAGTTTTCCGACATTTTTCTTGCTTAGAAAAGGAACGTGTTGAACACATGGCTTTAAAGTCAAAAAAATGACGCCCAACTGCATTTTATAATACTTGGTGTTGAGGGAAGCCAAAGGGTATATTGGGCTTACGATTAATATAGTTCAATATTCTGATATTATATATATTTTATTTTGTGTGAATTTTAATATATAAAACAAAATTATATAATACCTAAGAATGTTCCATCTGATCTCAGGAACTATAAGAGTTTGAGATGAACATTTTGGGATGTAAACTCTTCAGATACCCTACTTTTATTTGCTACCTAAAAACCTTTTCAAATCAAAGTATTTTTCAAAAGCAAGTACTATCTGATCTCAGAAAGTATTTAAGTTAGAGTTATTAAATTTGGGATGTTAACTTTTCTTATTTTTATTTACTTTTTAAAAACTTGTATGAATCGAAATATTCTTTTTTCTTTAAGAACCTTTCCAGTCAGGTATTCCCAAGTCCCCTGCCTAATTCCTCTTGTTTATATTTCTTGGTCTATGTGTGCTTTTCTTTGGATGCATTTCTGTTTGTGGAGTCTGTTTCTTGCTGCAATTGTGGATCCATCTCCATCTCCAGCTTCCCCCCCCCCAAAACCAAAATAGAGGAATAAACAAAAACATTTTTAGACGATTTCATCATCATCGTCAGCGGAATAAGAAGCCTTAGCAGCAGGCTCCAACAATAAAAGAGGAAAAAAAAAAAATTAAGAGTTGAAGAGGAAAATGCCGCCGCCGCCGACGGATGCAACGCCTGCATTTTCCACAGGCCCCTCATCAACACCCACACCCCCCTTTGCAACTTCGCTTTTCTTGCGTTTTTTTCAATAATGAAAATAGCAAAATTGTTTATAAATCCCGGGCAATTGCAATTTGGCGAAAGAGAGGGGGGGAGAGAGGGGGTGCTTGTTGCAATATCGGGCCAACGATGCGTTCTGTAAATTGGGTTAATGCGAGCATAACGATTTCAAATCCATTGCCTA
This sequence comes from Drosophila kikkawai, assembly GCF_030179895.1. Lineage (NCBI taxonomy): Eukaryota > Metazoa > Arthropoda > Insecta > Diptera > Drosophilidae > Drosophila > Drosophila kikkawai. The sequence goes on from NC_091733.1 coordinate 27,604,904, forward strand.
AGCTTGGGAAAACTTTTAAAAATTCGCCAGGCTAAGTGATTGAAAAAAGAAAGAAGAAAATAGAGAAAGAGAGAGTGAGAGTGAGGGAGATTGAGAGAAAAAAACGGCCAATGATAATGCGGAAAAACTCCTACTCCCGATTAGTGCCAGAGGCATTAGGAGAAGAGTACCAAAAAAGGAGGTTTTAAAAGTTTTAATTTAAGACTTGAAATATAAAGTCAAGAAAATAAAAATAATAATAAAGAAAATATAAATTAAAAAAAATATTTCAAAGAAATAAATATTATATAGAAATGAATATTTAATTATATATATAAGATTTAATAGATTATATAATATTTAATAATATAATAGTACCTAAAATATAATATTTCATAATATAATAATATATAAAATATAATTTTTTAATAATATTTAATATTTAATTCTATAAAATCTTTATTATTTATTTTATTATTAAATATTTTATGTGAATATTATCTTATATCACTGCTTAAAATATTTTAAATTAAATTTAACCTAAGAACTATATATATTTATACATGTTTACTTATAAACCTAATTGCTTAAATCAATATTTAGCCAACAAAAACGAAGGCTTGACTCTAGCCTGGGTCCTTGATTTTGCTGATGGTTATATTCTGTGGGGGGAATTGTGGGAGTGAGTGTTTTTTTTGTTGTTGTGAAAAATAAATTGCCCTGCTCAATTAGCGGTTTTTCACTCTCTCTTTTAGTCTCTCTCCCCCATATCTCCCTGTCTCTGGCTCGCTGTCCCTACCCTCTTGACCATTATTGCATTTCTCAATTGCCTCGAGGAGACTCTCCAAGCTAAATTCTTTTCAATTTGGAGCCAACCCTGTTCTAGATTGATGGCGATGAGCTATATATATATATATATACAATATATACATTTATATCTTCTCTCGGTTTGATTAGCCAGGTGACCCCACCACCATCTGCCTTGGGGTCTCTGGGTCTTAATTTCTGTTTCCTTCGTCTTGTCTGGCTGAAAGGAAATCTGAGTCCAATGAGCGTCTCAAATTGTGAGAGATGAGAGTTAATCGAGCACTAAATTGCCGGCAGAAGAGTCAGACGGAGCATTTATAAGTATTACCCCTTTTTATACCGACATCAGTGTTACGCTTCAGCGGTGGCAACAAAACCTAATTATAATAATCAGGCAACAAGAGAACAACTTACATATGACAGCAGCAGCACCAGGCACCAGCACCATCCCCAGCTCCTGAGGCAGCCCAAGAAAAAGAAGGGGCCCTGGAAGTGACAGAGTGGCGGGAGGATGAAATAATGCTGCGGGGCTGGCAAATAGGGGTCAGGTTTCACGGTACCATATGCATTACAACATACGGTTTGGTTTTCCTTTTTGTTTTCTATCAGAGATGGTGTTATAGGTAAAAATTTTAGGGGGTTCTTACGGGGGTTTTGGTGTGTCTTGCAAAAAATATGATTATTAAAGCTGTTTTTTTTGGTTAAAGATTAGTTAAAAATTTGTTATGATTAAATTTTGGTTTAAAAAAAAAACCAAATATTTTTTACATACATACAAAGATTTTTTCTAATTAACTTTAGGTTTTTTTTTACACTTTTTTTTTAGGTTTTTGAAATTATAAATATTTTGACTTTGTTCTTAAGATTTTTTTTTTAATTTTTAAAAATTTAATTTAAATTTTAAATAATTTAATTTCATTTTTAAAGAATTTAATTTAAATTTTAAAGAATTTAATTTAAATTTTAAAGAATTTAATTTAAATTTTAAAGAATTTAATTTAAATTTTTAAGAATTTAATTTAACGTGTAAAGATTTTTATAAATGAATATAAATTTTAGCAAAAATATATTCTTATGAAAATATCGATATTGAAACATTTTTAATACGATATTATCGATCTCATTCATAATTTTCGATATTAAAAATTTAGATTTATTGAAGTTTGTAGTACTTTTTCATGTAAAATTGAGCGAGATATTTTTGATCGACACTTTTATCCATTTTCTTATTTGCAATGTACTTATTTTATAATTATTTTTTTTTTATACTTTACTTAATCTGTAAGTAACCTATCGCAACTATCGGTTGCAACTCACTCAGCCACTGCTGTCACTCACTTTACTTTGCTCCCAGCGCTGGCATTGTTTCAATGTCAGGTTATCTGCTGGTGTTGATGCTGCTGCTGGTGCTGCTGCTGGTGCTCCTTCCCGCGGAAGTTGCTCCACTTGGGAGAGAGTGCGTGTTTGAAGTGCCAGACACTGTCGAGTGCTGAAAGGGTGGGAGGGGGGCAGGGATTCACGCTCCTCAGACACGGATGAAGCACTTCTCCTGTTGCAGCTGTCAGTGGCGGCAAGGAAATGCGCTAATTATGTTGTTTCTCCTACCCACCCTACCCTTCCCAACCCCTCTCCCACCCACTTTTGCAGCGACCTTGATGCCAACAGCAGCAGGCGAACAATGAGCAAAGTTTTGAGGTTATGAAAATGTCAACAGGAAGCAAAGGAACAAAATGTGAAGCGTAAATTCCCTTTTGATCAAGAGGGGTTTCAAAAAGTCACAACTCATAAAGCAAACAGTTGAGATGCAAAGAGAATATTAATAATAATAATAATTACATATTTCCTGGAAAGTTTTTGACTTTAAAAAACCAACTCAAGGTTCCAACTTTGATGTAGAAATCCATAGAATTTATAGAATTTACGAGATATAAACACATATCAAATTGATGAATGGACAATAAAACGCATTAACATTTTCCTGCTGGCAAAAATTCAAGGAAATTCTTCAAGAGACCTAAACACATGCTAGTGACGACAGAGTGTACATTTTTTTTTTATTACATTTTCATTAGTTTAAAATTTGTTGTGTGCTTTTGTTGTCTCCCTTGAGACACAGCACTAATTTGACTGCCTTTTTTTTTATATTCATGTCTGGTCTTTAAGAGGGCAAAAAAAAAAAAAAACAGAGTGTGGAAAGAGGGGGGAAGCCCACCATAAAAGGGCCAAAATGTCGTGGAAAACCCACGGCCAAAAAAGATACTGACTGACTGTGAAAAAAAGAAGAAAACAAAAAACAAAAGTAAAGAAAAAAAAAAAAGAACAAACAGTAGACAACAAGCGGCAATAAAGTACAAAATTATTTATATGTTACATATAATTCTGAGAAGAGAATGACGAGGAAGCTACACCAACCCAAAACTGAACTACTTAAAGTACAAATACGGCAGTACCTCCCCTCCTCCACCTTACATTTTGCACGTTGCCAAGAGTTTGTGTCGTGTCCAAGTCCCAAGTAACTCCCAATCCCAATCCCAATAAGATGAGGAAGGTTGCTCCATGCTCCATGTGTTGCCAGCCAACAGAAGAGACCAGAGCAGAGCAGAGAGACAGAGAGAGTACTACACTGACAGCTTTGAGAGGTTGTCTGGAAAGGGAATATAGTGGGGTAGGGTATGGCATGGTAGGGTATCGGGTGTATATTGTATATGGCAAAGAAAAAGGCACTACTTCATAAATAAAACGGGACAAGGAAGGCAAACACTGGCAAGGAGCAGGAACAATGACAATTGCTGGAAAATCATATTAAAATAAAAGCGCAATAAACAACAGGGAAACACGTAAGGAGCACAAAAACAGAAACAGGAGCTTTTCATTCTTCCTTCCTCTGTGACTGCTCTGCCATCGAGAATTCTGGATTCCTGCTGCTGGAGTTGGGTTGCGCTTATTAAGTCGCATCAAAACGCTCATAAATTACTTGAAGATTCCGCAGGATGAGTCTGAATAACGACAGGCATTAAATGGTGACCTCGTCATATAAAGATACATTTTTGGGGGGCGAGATATTTGAAGTATAATAAAAAGGTTTTAAAATTTATTAAAAATATGAGTATATAATATATACTTTATATATTTTTGTAATAATAATACTACAAATAATTAAAATATTAATAAGTTTTAAAGCTTTTGCTGCACTCCCGGCCTTTGCTTTCACTCTTCTTTCAATACTCTCTTGTAAAAAATATAATTCCACTCTCCCTTAAATTCTTAATATTACTTAAAAATTCTAGACATTAATCCGCACTTTTCAATTCATTTTTTAAGCCAACTTGAAAAGCTTATTATAATGCTGTAACAGTTTTGATATAAATATACATATATATTCTTTAATAAAACCCCCAAAAAATTAGTGAAAGCTGTGAATGAGCTTCCCGTTAGTGCAATTTGAAGATACGATCCCATGTACTCTATATACATATATATTATATACCTGAGCATACCTGTGTGTGTGTGTCCTTCATGCTCAAATGATTTCCGTTGTTGCCACTGCTGTTGCCGTTGTGTTGCCTGCTTCAGCTTGGCACAAATTTTCGCCGCTTTTCTTTGCCGTATTTTCCTACTGTCTGCCTGCTGCTGCTGCTGCTGCTGCTGCAAGCGTGTGCTCCACATATTTTCCTTTATTTCCTCGCAACACAGTCGGGCGCATTGTTGCCACACTGCCACACACCGTGGCAACTCATAATGAGCTCGAGAGTGAGAGTATAGAGAGTCTTGGCCAGAAAAGAAGCTGCAGCTGCCGTGCTTGGCGCTTGGCGCTTTTACTGATAAAGCAGCTTGACAGCCAAAAGCAGCTAAGCGGGAGAATGGCCGTGCTAAAGTCTACTAAAAGAAAATTGCATGCCATCCAATTTTTCGTGAAACAGCGCGAAAATGTTTGGTGTTTTTCCTGTGTGAATTTTCATTCAGCGATGAGAAATTGCACAAGTATTGCTTGGTTGCACATGAAACAGGTTGAAGTGGATAAGAAAGAACTTTACTATATATTTATATATTTATCTATATATATTTTTTATACGGAAATAATGCTTTTTATAGGCTTTACTTTATGGAAATGAGAGGTATACCTGTTGATGTTTTTATTTAAGCTTTTCATGATACTTTTAGGCAGTCTTTACTGTACTCTATAAAGTGGCTAAATGTTCGTTGCCAGCTTGGGAAAGTTCACTTTTGTTTTAATTGCATCTAACAAGTGATTATCGCTTGTATGCAAATCTGTGGGAGTGAAGACAGCTCCAGGCAATGCCTGAGATCAGCCGAAATGGAGTATATATACTATATATATATTTAACTGGAGTATATATACCACTATATACATATACCTGGAGTATATATATACCCTATCTACACACAAAAACAGGTAGCTTGTGGTGAAAACTAATAATAATGATAACAACAATAATAATTTCCAATTATAAAAAAAGGAAAATCCAATTTAACCAAAAAAATTTTTTTAATTGTCTCTCAAAATTCTCTAAATATGTGGAAAATTATTTTTAGCTCGTTAGCAGTCACCGGCACTTGAATGCAATTATCCGAGTAAATTAATTTTATAAACCTTGGTGTATTAATAAAAATTTATGCAGATTAGAAAATCTAAAAGCTTTCAATTAGTTCTACTTGAATAACGCTAATATGTGCGTAATGTGTGTGTATATTTTGTAAAATTGAACAAAAATTGAAGTATTAAATCGTTTCAAATTGTTGCCTGTCCCGGTGTCCTTGTATTATTTATTACCTGTCCACAAATCCCCTGAACAAAAATAGATAAATATTCGATCGTCTACACTAAATCCATTATGAATCGGAGAGACAGCAAACAAACATCTTTCCCTGGGTTTATTTTTATCGCAGGCTTCAGTTACAGGCAACGACGACGACGACGTCCGTCGGTGGTGGTGGTGGCCATTGGCCATTTTTTGCCTTTGGCCCAAGAGCAACAATGTCAGTGCAAAAAAAAAAAATATATATTTTTACAACTGCCTCTAACCTCTGGTACTTTGGGTTGCCCTGGCCCTCCTCCTCCTGGTCGTGTCTTGTGTGTGAAATGGCAAACTAAATGCTTTTCAGCTTCCATAGCTGCGAGTTTTCTAGTGGAGCAACGAAAAAAAAGAGCGGAAAAAAGGCGGCAAAAAGTTGTAACAGAACCAAAAAAAAAAAAAAAGAAGAAAAACAACGTAAAAATCAATAAACTCTGAACTTAAGTTTTTTGAACTTTCTTGTTCGAGTTGTGTCGGGCAATTCATTGTCATACATACTACCATAGGATGTAACATATATGTTTTGCAATGGAGATACAATGGAGATGTGGGGCATAGCCGATTGATCAAGGGGTTTTTTAAGCTATTTATACAATTTTTAATACAATAATATAATAAATAATATTATAAATATTGAATAAATATATAATAAATATATAATAAATAAATATGTATGTATCATAAATTAAAATATAAAAAAAAATAAAATTATTTTTTATTTATTTATTTAGGTTTTTTTTTATATTTATTTTTTTTTTATATATTTGTTGTTTTTTATATATTTATTTTATTATATATTTGTTTTTTTTTATATATTAATTTTTTTATATACTANTTTGTTTATATATTAATTTGTTTATATATTAATTTGTTTATATATTAATTTTTTTATATATTTTATATATTTATTTTCTTATTTATTTATTTTAAATATATTTATATTTATATATATTTATTTTTTTATATATTTATTTTTTTTATATATATATTTTTTATATATTTTTTATATATTTATTTTTTTTATATATATATTTTTTATATATTTTTTATATATTTATTTTTATATTTTTTTTTAATATATATTTTTTTGGCACAAAAGAAAGCTGTCTTGTTTTCGCCTTCGCCCTTTGCGTCGAGTGCCAAGAATTTTCGTAAAATGTAATTTTAATAGTTTGGCCACCACTTCCACAGCCACTTCCACTTGCACTCCTTTTTCTGCGCTCTGTCTCTCTCCGTTGAATTAGTGGTAGTAGTAGTGTGTAGTCCCATTTTGGCCATTTGTCGCATTCCAAAAACTTTTTGCATGGAAGGATTTCCACAAAAGTCCAAGTTAAGATCGTCTTGGTCTTTTGGTTGCAGGCAAAACAGCTTCATTGATTCCCGGAATGGATTTTTCCTGTATTTACCCTTTCTTCCTCTCCCCCCGCCCACCGCCAACCCAAAACAATAGTTCAAAGTCTGTTGATCCGGTGGGGAATTAGTGTTTGAATAATGTCTTAATTCCTTTTCTAGTCCACCCCCCTCTTAACCCGTTGGCTCCGCAACACTTAACCTTAACCCCTTTGGCCAATAATAAATACTACCAGAAACGTGCGTTAACGCACCCGCAGTGGCTTAAAGCGAGAAAAATCAGGGAAGGAATTTAAGGCAGGGAAAGCTGGGGGGAAAAGCTAAACAAAACGGAATGGAACAGGACAAGTGATAAGTGCAATTTCTCACGTGACAAGGACAGAGGGAGACAGAGGGACAGAGATACAGGGAGATGGAGAGACAGGGAGATGGAGAGACTGGGAGATGAAGGGACAGAGGGACAGGCAGACGCGGATTAGGCGACCGACCAGCGACAGCAATGAAATTTATGAGACGTGTCAACGACGGCTGCTTCAGCTGCGGGAGGAAAATTGTAAAAGAAGGAGTAGAATAGGGTGGAAAATACGATGGAAAATAGCAAATGAAATGGTAGGGAGGAGGAGAAGATAAAACTATTTTGCGGGTGGTTGGGAAATGGTTAGGAAAACTGCATTTGATAAACGACAAAAAAAAAAAAAAAATGTCGGCTGGACGAAACAAAAGTGAAATGAAATGTTTTATTTTAAATACCTTCAAATAAAATATGGAAATACCAAAGAGAAACAAATAAAAAATGGAAATTCTTATGGAAATTATTATTATTTGTGGATTTGCAACAATAAGAGAAATCTTATTTAAAAGAATTTTGCAGACAAAAATATTTATTAACCAGAAAATAAAATATATTTTAGGGTGTTCTAAAAATAACTAAAAATTTGCTATGCAACTTGCAATAATAAAACAAAACCAAATTTATATAAAAATTATAACCTTTTGGACACATTTTTAAGGGCTTCGTAATTTTTGCAGCTCATTTTGTCATAATTTAAAGCTAAAGCCTGATTTGCCAGTTTCCATTTCATAATAAATCACATTTTCTCCACCAAACTTCCATAGAATGAGATCCACTAACGAATTTCCCAAAACCAAATCAACTTCCACTCTTTTTTCTTTTTGAAGTATTACATTTTCTGCTCTATTATTAAGCTCGGTTTATAATTCCCTTTTGTTATCAAACATCATTCTGGGAGTGTGTAACTTGAAGCCAAATGCCATGTTTTTACTAGTTTCAGCTTTGGGAATATCCAGGAAGAACAAAACAATTGCCACTCCAACCTACTCATGGTTTCTCTTTGCCGGTTTTTAAGTAATTTAAGGCGTCACATGTGGTTCCGTGATGGTGGGGGATGGGAGTAAGAGCTAGAGTTTTCCCTGCCGGCCACTTTTTTCGTATAAATTATTCGCTTCTTGACTCGGGAAATCTCCCACAACCCTCGGGGAAATGCGACCGCACTTCAGTTGATGTCTATAATTACTGGAAAATTTTCCACCCAGCTCCTCCCTCTCCCTAGCTCTCCCTTTCAACTATTTTTAGGGAGTGGAGTGGGGTGGGTGGTGGTTGAACATTTTCATTATTATTGAAAATTTGCTGCCCATTTATCTTTCGTTTTTCCTAATCCCGCCCGCTTCATTGTGAACCTGAATGAGAGATCATTAACATGCCTATATATAGGGGAGAGGCTACCCAAAAAAGGGAGGAAAAAGGGGCATGGAAAATATTGAGAATTATTCTGAAAGGGAAAAATAAAATAATTGAACAAATTAAGGCTTTAGACTTAATTTAAAAAAATATTTATATAAATAAACTTGTAAACTTTTCCAAAGACACCCAAAAGTAGGCAAGGTAAAACCGCTTGGCCTACTTTCCGGCACCTTTTGCAGAGGGTTTTGAAATCACGTCTAATAAAATTATATTACTGAGACAAGAGAATATAACTCCTCCAGCACACATCACATTCAAGGAATGCTAACATTTTCCTTCTACCAACTTTCATCCAAAAAAGCCACATGAAACTTTCAAGAAAATCTTGGCCAAAAGTTACCACCTAGCATAATTTATTTACACTTGCAAGTTTACAATTCCTGAAACTATTTTTCAGCCGGGGAAATGCACAAATATATATATATGTATATATAAGATATATGTTAAGCTATATATGTGGGTTAAAAGTCTGAATGAAAAAAGGGGTCTCTGAGCTGCGAAAGAAATCAAGTTGAATTGTTTGTGCGGGTTAAAGTTTGATTGATGTGCCGTGTCCCGCGTGCAGACAACATGAAAATTAGTTGAGAGACTCTCGAAAGTTGTATGTATGGAATATAGAAATATGGGGGTTTTCAGATATTCATATATATATATTTCCCCGACCAAGAACTCTCTCACTACGAATGATTGACGGCTAGGCAAACGAGCTCTGGGCATTCTTGAAACGCGTTAAAAAATGAAAGAGAACCCAAACCGAAACCGAAAAAGAAACAAACTGCTGCCATGTTTGTAACTTGATCTATGGGGCTGTGTGAGTCATCGATGTATCAAAAATGTTGGGTTACTTGAAATGAAAATGGGAAAACATTTTTCAACAAAAAATCAAGATGTTAAACTAAGAAATTCTTTAAAATTTCTTTTATTAAAAATAAAGGTTTCAAAAAAGAGGAAACACTCTTAAGTTTGTTAATAATTTAATAATAAATCAAGTGGAAATAAGTTAAAGTTTTTAAATAAAAGAAAATTTTACTTAAAAAACTCTTTTACTTTTGCTAAATTTTTATATATATTTCTGCTCTCTTCACTCATTCTCTTTCTTCATATTTAAATACCTAAAAAAAAGGAATCCCAACAAAAAAAATCCTCTTTGAAAGGCAAAGGATATCAACAGGATCTAGGGGCATTTAAAATCACTTCCCCTTGGAGAATCCCTGAAGCTCATCTTTGGTTTATCCCTCAGCCAAGGAGATATCAGATTCAAGTGTGTGTGTGTGTGTGCTTTCTGGGAAGGTGACCTGCGACCCGAGAGGACCACCCAGAAACACGCCCACTTGAGCCCATGTGTGTCAGTGTGTGTGTGAGTTTTATCATTAGCTTGAGTTGTCGCATGAGGAAGTTGCTCGCTGGCTCCTTGGGTGTCCTGTCCTGTCTGTCTGTCCTGTGTGTGTGTCTTGCATCATTGGACAAACAAATGCAGCAACAAAAGCCGATGCTGCGGGTTGCAATTGCTGCATGCCGCACAGCACACAAGGCTCAAGCCCAAACGGAGGCTGACACAGTTTCCTGTCTGCCTGCCTGCCTGCCTGCCTGAAGCACTTGAGTGCGTGTTGCAAATTGAGCGCATCACTAAAAACAGCAGCAACAGCAGCAGCTGCCACACATTTAGTTTTCATAGCAGCCAAGAAGGCGTTAAGGTGAAGGGGGAGACGAGAGCTGGGTGAGGAGAGGAGCTACTCCCTAGCCGATGAATCGCTTGAAATATAGTTTGATCCAGCATAAGGATGTGTATAGGCGAAGGGAAAAATCCTATACGATATATCGATAAAAACATAGTGCTTAATTTTAGATACAAAATATCATAAATTTGGATTCGTCGATATAAATATAAAAATAATATTAAAACGATATAAAAATAAATATAAAAATCCTATACGATGTATCGATAAATATATAGTGCTTAATAGTAATCAAAAAAATATATCAACATTTTCAATATTAAAAAAATATTTATCTAAACTCTAAAGTATTATTATTATCGGAAGTTGTTTATAAAATAAATATTTAAATATTTTTAAAATATAAATAGTATCGAAAATTGTTAAAAAAAAAACAATCAATTTAAGCTATTTGTTTTTTCACGATAAAATTAAACCGATATATCAAACATATTATCGATATAATTGCATGCATTTAACAAGTTTATTGATTTGCCGAAAATATTTAATATCCCAAAATTGAAATATTGATTTATATATTGAATTTCGCTTTAAATATCGGTACTTTATCGATACATTGATACTTTACTTTACTGATACTTCACGTAGACTTCTTTTTTTTTGCCATCCCTATAAGCTTGGCCAAGAAGGTCGTTCGACCTGCAACTGCCACAGCATATCAAGTGTCCGATATATGGAGAAGCCCTGCAAAATGGAATTCGCGGTGGGCTGCGCATGCGCAGAGAACCACAAAAGCCAACATTTTTGGTGGAAAGAGAGAGGGGAGGGGGGGAGGTAATGCCAATTCCAAAAGGGGGGAAGTACCAAAGCTAACCTTCGACCAGAGCAAAGCAAAACCTGTACAAGAGCGTGCCAGAGACAGGAGTGCATGTGGAGATTTCCACCTGGCTGCACCTCACATCTCCCTTACAACAGCAAAAACAGCAACAACAACAACATCTTCATCTAACCCTTTTTGCCCATGTTTACTCCCCACCTCGATGATGGCAATTTAACGCCTGTTTTGTTTGACGGCAGGACAAATGGCAGAGCACAGTGCGAAAAATTTAAACTAGAGCTGAACATAAAATCGATTTTATAATTAATTAATCGATTTTTAATAATTTTAAATTTTAATTTTAAAAAATTTTTCAAAAAAATAAAATAAATCAATTTACTAAAATACTTTTGATAAATTAAAAAAAAAAAAGCTATTATTTTAAAATATTACAAAAATAGATTTATTTTAGAAATAAAAAAAAAAATGATTTATTTTAGAAATAACAAGAAAGGAAGCTAACTTCGGCACGCCGAAGTTTGTATACCCTTGCAGATTGGTTTCGATGTTTATATTATAGATTGAAATGCTGAAAACACTCAGAAAACAGAGTTTCATTACATTTTACCTATACTTATTATGTTTACAGTTTGACAGTTACAGTTTTACATTCCCAGCTTTACATATTTTATACATTTACCGATCGCTTCTATGGCAGCTATATGATATAATTGTCCGATTTTTATAAAATTTTTACCAAAATTCTAGAATAATAAAAAAAGCTTATATCTCAGAGTAGATAAACATACGTTGAAAAACAACGAAGCAATAATTTTTTTCCTATTAATTTCCCGATCGTTCCTATGGCAGCTATATCATATAGTCGTCCGATTTTCATAAAATTTTTACCAAAATTCAGAATTAATATATAATGGCCACATCTAAAAAATGGTGCAAAAATATTGAAAAACAGCAAAGTTATATTTTTTTTTCGAAAAATATATCGAACATTTGTATGGCAGCTATATGATATAGTCGTCCGATCCGGCCCGTTCCGACATATATAGCAGTGAGAGCATATAGAAGACTATATGCAAAGTTTCATTCAGATAGCTTTAAAACTGAGGGACTAGTTTGCGTAGAAACAGACAGACGGACAGACGGACAGATGGACAGACGGACAGACGGACATGGCTAGATCGACTCGGCTGTTGATGCTGATCAAGAATATATATACTTTATAGGGTCGGAAACGTCTCCTTCACTGCGTTGCAAACTTCTGACTGAAATTATAATACCCTGCAAGGGTATAAAAATCCGATTTATTTTAGAAATAAAAAAAAAAATCGATTTATTTTAGAACTAAAAAAAATCTATTTATTTTAGAAATTAAAAAAAATCGATTTATTTATTCGATTTATTATTTTAGAAATAAAAAAAAAACGATTTATTTTAGACATAAAAAAATCGATTTATTTTAGAAATAAAAAAAATCGAATTATTTTAGAAATAAAAAAAAATGTATTTATTTCAGAAATTAAAAAAAAATCGATTTATTTTAGAAATTAAAAAAAATCAATTTATTTTAGAAATTAAAAAAATCTATTTATTTTAGAAATTATTATTATTATTTTTTTTTTTAATTAAAAAATAAACGATTTTTTTTAATAATAAAAAAAATATCGACCTGTTGAAAAAAAAAACATTCGTCTCAGTGCCTGGATGTCTGGTCACTCATCGGTCCGTCATCATGGAAACGCCTCTGGCCGACTGGGTTTGGCGGTAGCCTGTGGCAAAGCGTCATTGACTCGGGCTGAAACCAAACAAGGGCTCAACAACTAGAACAACTGGGCAACACAACACACTTTCAAACGGGGGGTGTCGCCTTTGGTGAGATGTGCACTCATCAACACCATCGGCACTTAGCAAAGTGTACCCATAAACCTCATCCTCATCCTCATCCCCCATCATAGAAATCGACATTATTCGCACAAGGCCTAGCGATCAGCAACTGCGTTGGGTCAGAATGCTGCAGTTGACCAATTGATTGGCATCCTTAGCGGTTTCAAGATTGTTGTCCAAGTGTTGCTGCCTGTCAACACACACACACACACACACTATACACAGGGGGGGCTCAGTGGTCTTGGAAAGTACAGTTGTGTCCGTCAAACATAGAGAGAGTATTCATGCATTAATTACATTTGGATAAAGCTTAACTATATAGTGGTTATGGTTTAAGCAGATATTATTGGTTTCTAAAGCCTGTTGAGCAGCTGAAATTGGTTTGGTTTGTTTTATTTATTTATTAGAAATTATTTTATTAAATATAAATTGAATTTGGCTATAAATTAAACTTGTTTTTTTATCAATAAAAATTTTCTTTTAAATAAATTTCTTCACAAATAAATTTTTTAAATTTGCAATTTCTTAATAAAAATTAAAATCACATCTTTTTATATTTTTAAATATTTTAATTTGTAATTTAAACGTAAAATTTAAAAGTAATTTATTATAATTTAAATTTTTAATGAGAAATTTACCTCAAGTGTTTAACTCCATTAAACACCATTTTCTAACTCTTTAAAAATTTTAATTTTAATTAATTTTAAAAAATATTCTAATAACAACCCACTTGGGTTTCAATAACTAAGAACTTGAAGCCCTCTTCTCATAATATTTCCCCTATCAATTAATTAATTTAAAGCATGTCCTTTGCCTCCTTTTTGTGTGTGTGTCAAAATTGTTTACATAATTTGTAAGACATGAATATTAATTAGCATTTGCTGGAGAAAGCCCAATTATTTCATTTCCAACTCCATAAAATGTAACTCCATAGAATGTATTTCCATAAATGTATCTTCATCAAATGCATCTCCTCCTCAGCTGGGGGAATGTGTAAACCAATTAAATTGTGTTTATTGGTAACCATCTCATGCATATGCCATTGTATATCCTGAATAATTTACTCTCCCCTCGAATCAACGGAGGCGATGACACAACAGTTACACAGTTACGATTCCTTTGGCAATTTCGACTCCTTTGATAATTGCTCTTGATATCATTGTAACACCATATAGCATATATCTATGCATACAAATGGCAAAATATTTATGAAAAATAATTTAAACAACACACAAAAACTGTAAAATATGGCAGTTTCTGTGTTGTGTCTGCATTGAAAACGAATTTATAATCCCACAAACCGAACTGCAAAATATGTACTTGTAATGGGGCAAAAAAAAAGGAAAAAATACATTGGGGTATTCCCGATTTATTGAGAGAGTTGCATAAAATGTTTTTCAATAAAAATGTTTCTCATTTGAATTTTGCAAATACCTTTTTATAGTTTTTTTTTTTCTACCAGTTTCTTTTTTTATTTTTATTTTATTATTATTTTAATGGGCATCAAATATTCGTGTTTTGTGTGATCCCTTAATATTATTTCTCCGTTTTTTTGGCTTTGTTTTGTTTTATTACACTACATTTCCTCCTTTGAGCTTCTCGGTTTCAGTTTTGTGTTCGATTTGCGGGGGCAAATTAAATAAAAATGTAAATAAAATTGCAAATAAAAATGTAAATAAAAATGTAAATAAAAATAAAGCAAAAAGCATATAATAAAAAAATTCGGGAAATGTATGTTTTAATATTTTTTACACAAAATGAAATAATATGTGAAATGTTTTTATTTATTAAAGCTGCAATTTATTGTGTGTGGTGCCCTCTGCCATATTGTTGTAGTTCCTGCTCGACTTCCACCACCACCTGGTGGAGCTGGAGCCCTCCTCCTACTTGATCCAAAACTGAAACCAGAAAAGCAAAAAATAAAGGATAGTAGAGGGGGGTTTTTTCCCCCACTTTACAGAAATGGGAAATAAAATGCAAGTGCAATCGATCTCGGGGATATATACATATATACGGAGGGGTTCGCATTTTCCATTCGGCTTTTGTTTTTCTTCTTTTTGTCCTGCCATAAATCAAACATTTTCATCTTTAAGCCCTTCGATTTATGCCAGAGCCATACGAAATGGTTCGAGGGGGTGCGAAGCTTTTAAGTAAATCCGGTTAATGTTCGATTCGGCAACGGTTTTATCGTGCGTTTATTGCGGATTTTTTTTTTTTTACGGAAAAACCACTGATCTTGCTTATTATTAAATCAGAATTTTCAACTGCCCCAGCATTGGCCTTTTCTCTCTCTCTCTCTCTCTCTTTGTTTGTGTGGCTAGTAGCATTCATTGACCATAATTAAATTCCTCAAAGGCTATGCCCCCATAGCATTGACAACATGAACTAAACTCTGTCTTGGCTTTTTCCCTTTATTGCAGATGCCAATCCGCAGCCGCAGCAGCAGCTGGTTCCTTCGCAGCAACAGCAACAGCCGCCAACGTCACCGCAGCAACAGCAGCAGCAACTCCAGGCACCACGATTCACCACGCATCCATCGTCATCGGGGTCGATTGTTAGCGAGGGCAGCACCAAGATATTACAGTGTCATGCGTTGGGTAAGTCCAAGAAAATGTTACTTAAAACACTATTTAAAGAGGGGTATATAAGGTTCTAAGGAGTAACTAAAAAAACAAAGAGAAACTGAAAAATATTTAAAAAATTTTTAAAAAAGAAATGAAATTTAAAGAATATATTTTACTTAAGCATTTTTATCCAATATGTTATTATATTATCGAAAATATATAAATAAATGTATACAGAAATAATAAAAATCGATGAAATGTTAAAATTTAATTGAAATATCGATAATAACTCGATAAATAAAACTATATTTTGATTTAAAATCGATAACATCATGCTCATACTAAATACAGCAAGAATGATACTTTTTTAAAACCAATTTCCTTTAATTTTACAAAATAAGCCAAACCAGTAAACAATTCCCATAACTGAAAACCAAAATAATACTTAAAAACAACATAATTTACTTGAGAATAACAAGTCACAACCGAAAGTACCCAACTTATCTTAAAAATCAGCCAATAAAGTGTTTACAAAACGCACTGCTAAACGCTAAAAACGAATCAAATGCGATGGTTGCAAGGATAATAATCCGCCATAAACACATTTTATTGTGTGACCACAAGGAGCGGTGTGACAACATAATGCCCACCAGGGTGGGTGGGTGTGCCAGCCCGTAGGAGCCCTCCTAATGCCCCGGCGAGGGTTCTAAACGCAACACTTGTCCCTCAAAGCGCCTGACAGCTAAGCTGAAAGCGTGTCCTGCGGGATCCTGCGTGCGAGGAGGATGGGGGGAGTGAGGAGAGGCGTGTGTAAAATGAAACCATAAACGAAAACACTTTTTTTCCCCCCGCTTTTGAAAGATAATGAAGTAGAAAAACAATAACTTTTATGAGGTTTCCCTTGGCCGAGACCGAGGCCGAGGCCGTCTTTCTTGTACTTTTCCGAATCTCCCCCCATATACCACCAATCCCAGGACGCGTCCGCCGCGTAATCCTTTGAGCGCTTTAGGGCGTGTGCCGTCCAGTCCGGGACGTGAGTCTCCCGGGTTCCAGGTGGCCCCCGAAGTTCCAGGTACACGTAATATTTTTCCTCCTGGCGGCGCTTTTTACTCGGCCTCCTCCTCGTCCTGTCCTGTCCTGCTTTTGACAGTTTCAAGTATCGGTTTCATATTGTTTTCGGTCATGTTTGGCCTGCCCACCCAAAAAAAAAGCCAAGAGAATGAAATGTTATGAACTTCCTACGCTCTTCGTCCTTCGTCCTTTGGTTCTTCCTTCTAATTTCTGCTGTTTACAGCCTTTTTTGGGGTCTCTGTCTCAAAGTCCCGTGCTTTTGTGTTTTATGGACGGCGGATTCACAAAATTAGTCGTGAAAATGTCCCTGCCTTTGGGCATTTATATATATAGATATATATATTCATTGTTTGTTGTGCCTTAATTGGCAAATTACAGCTAAAGGGAATATTGGCGCTAGCTAAAAGTCAAATTCCTGTGACCCCTAATTTAATGACTGAAATCAGGTTAAATGGTGATCTAAGCAATCGACCTTTGAGCTGGGTCCCAGATTAGGTTTTCATAGTTATATTAGCCAAATTTTGGCTTTGGGTTTTCAAAATGTTATTTTCTAGAAAATAAACAAGGGTATTAAAGAAGATGTCAAGGAGTTTAAGCAATTTTGTTTTTAAAGAAGAGTTAAAATGTTAAGAAAATAGGTTTAAAAAATTACCTAGAAACTTATTTAAAAGTTGGAAAATCTACAATATTGTTTAGACTTTTCTTTTCTGCAAAATCATAATTATTAAACAAAAAAATATATTTTTAAAATAATATTTTTAATAATAATATTTAAATAAATATTATATATTTCTTAAATAATTATTAAATAAATATTATATATTTATTTTAAAAATTATTAAAAAAATATTATATATTTTTAAAATAATTAATTAAATAATATTATATATTTCTAAATAATTAATAAATAAATATATATTTTTTAACTAATAATTATTACCTTCTAACAAATAAATAGAAATCGTAGATTGTAAATTTTTTTTAGCAAATAAAAGGAACCCCCAGAATCCAAGTGATTTTGGCCGCTTTCCGACATAATCGCTGATGGTTTTCTGGCCTTTTGAGAGGAACCACCTTCCCAAAAAAAAAAAAAAAAAATTCCTCAGGTTGTCGCTTGAATTTTGATGCACATTTGAGTAGCAAAAACACACACGCACAAAACACATGAGCGGGCAGGTTGTGTGCGCATTTATGGGGATCTATGCAACAGCACCCGAGAGCCATGCACTTTGCATAAGCTGCAAGCGGGGAACCCCAAAAAAAAAGCACAGAAAGAAAGAGAGAGAGATGGAGATACAGTGAAAAAAAAACAAGAGAAAAACACTAGGGAGTGATGTTTTAGCTACAGGAAACCGAAGTTTGTATACCCTTTGCAATGTGTAATTTGAAAAGAAATTTTATAAAAATTATAATTTTTAAATATTTTAAATAAAGTATTCAGATTTATTACCTTTTTTAAAAACCAACTTGGAACAGCTTACCAAATTAAAGTCCCTTAGTTTTAAACTCGTCGTCTTTCTGAGAGTATTCGCTCGTCTTCTATACTCGTTTTTATAAACTTTTACTATTTTTTATTTTTCTGTTGTAAGGGTTATCTATTATAATTAATATTAACCAATAATGTACACACTTTTCACTGAAGGAGATACAGTGCAAACTTCTAACTAAAATTTGAATACCCTAACAAAAGGGAAAATAGCGAGTGTGTGTGGAGAAAAGGAACGAAAATAAAAACAAATGCAAATCTCTTTAGCTGCTCTTTGGCGTTTGTTGTTGTTGTTGTGGTTGTTGTTGCTGCCACACACACATGCCACAACAAGCGACAACGATGGCGTTCGCGCTTTCAGTCACTTTGGCGGTTTTAGCTGTCATCACTTGCACATATATCCATCCTCTCCTCCAACCACTTGAAGTTGCAGTAGTTCCTGCCACTGGAAAGACGGTGGTAGAGATGCTCCTCTTTCCACAAGCAAGTTTTCCTCTCACATACTACTTTTTTTTAGTGTTTTGGTAGCAATTTTTCTCCTTGGTTTTTCCCCCTTTTAGTTTTTTCTTTTTGCCTAGTGTTTTCCGTGGCCATGGAGAAGGGAACTCTCAAGTAAAACAAGTTCCCATCACTCTCTCCATCTCACTTTGGCCCTTGATGCTTAAGTTTGTTCGCGTTTTGTGCCGCGACAATCATGAAAACACCAAGAGAATAGCCCTGGGAATGGCAGGGGGAGGTATGTAGGTTCCTTAAAGGTGGAAACTACTACGGGAATATCCTGTAAAATAATGGGTAGTTGGGTTTTTTAGAGTTTAATATTGGGAAAAAATAGTCAAATTTGTAGGTGAATATTTATTTTTAAAGAACTTATTATCAAGGGGAAGAAATTTATAAAAAATATGAAAGGGTGTAATAACGTCTAAGTTTCATTAAATCAGAATTCACAAAATATTCGAAATTTAAAATATATTCAAAATTTACATTATATTCAAAATTCATAATATATTGGAAATTGAGGCAATATATATAAAATTTACAAAATATTCAAAACTCATAATATATTCAAAATTCACAATGTATTTAAAATTCAAAACATATTCAAAATTCACAATAAATTAAAAATTCACCATATATTCAAAATTTACAATATATTCACAATTTACAATATATTCAAAATTTACAATAAATTAAAAATTTACAATATATTCAAAATTCAAAATATATTGTATATTTCAAGGGTATTCAAACTTTGACTTTCTCAAGTTAGCTTTTCTTTTGCTTTTTAAGCCTTAAAAACAATTTTCGAAATACATTTTGTGATTAAGAAATTCTAAAAAAAAAGGAAATCTTTTCTTTAAGACCACGAGAAGTTCTGAAAAATCGTTTGAATCGTAAAATGGTAGAATAATAGGTTGTACCAGAACCTAAAGCAAACCCTATATTCTCCCTTTATGGGGAATACCATCAGTACCATAAAAGCTAAGCAAAGTGTGTGTGGAATTGTTTCTGGCCAACAAAATGAAATGCGATGAGGCCGCATTAGAGAGTGAGAGAAAAGGGGAAAGGGAGAATGGGGGGGGGGAGGGGGGTAAGAAAAGCAAGAAAGAGTAGGCAAATATGGGGCTTCTTCTTTTCTCCTTCTTTTTTTTTGTTTTGTTTTTTTCTTTGCAAATGTAGCGCATTCAGTTGCAACAAAGACTGCTTTTTTATGGCAACAACAAAAGCCGTTTTCAGTGGCAATGTTGTGCAAGCCCAACATGTGTCGAACAAGGAGAAAAAAGCAAAAAAAAAATATATATATATATATAAATAATATATATGTATATAAACATGGCCAGAAGAAACCGAAGAAGAAAAGGGGCCAACAGTTTGTAGAGAGAGACTTGTGCGTGTTTAAAGTCTTTCTTCTACTTTTCTTCTACTTCTAGGCCTTTCTTCTTCTTTTTCAGCTTCTTTTTTCCTTAAAAAAAAAAATGTATAAAAAAAATAGTATGGTTAAAAAACACTAGAAGAGCAAGAAGTATAAAAAAAATATACAGAAGGTAAACTGCAAAAATTGCAAACTATTGTTTTTTGTTGCAGCCTTTTGTCGCAATGCTTTTTTGTCCTCCCCCCCCCCTCTCTCTCTCTCTCTCTCATTCTACTCTCTCCCTCACACTTGTGCTGCTGTTTAGCCTGTTGTTTACCCCAAGAAAGAGACAGAAACTGGGCTCAAGAAAGAGATAGAAAAGGAGTCTTGAGGCGATATGCCTATATGCAGCTCTCTACTTGTGTCGTCATTTAGACTAAAGTGGATGGCTTTGCTTAATGTGTTGTGAAGAAAGAATACGATATATGTAAAGGCATCATCAGCAGCAGCAACAACGGCAGTTCTGGGAAAATATTCCTGAAATGGAGACCCAACAAATAAGGATTCCAGACAAAACAAGGATATTGTGTTTACTTAAAGATGAACATACGTTGTACAAGAAAAAATCAAGCAAGAACTGTTGACAGTTTATGAAAAAAATTGCCAGGCCAGGCAAAGGAAAAGCTTTACAAATGCAAATAGAGTTTTTCCCAAGACAAATTTTAGGCAAAAGAAAAGAAAAAACGTGAACTAAAGGAAAAATATTCGAAGGTTTTTTGATAATCAGAGAATTTCTGTGGGAGTACAAATTCCTTATCATAATTAACTGTTTATTTTTTTTAAGCAGGAAATCCAATTTTCCTCGGTGTCATTGTTGTTTTTCTTATTTTGCGGTATTTCGCCAAAGGAAAGGCAGAGGAAAATTGTGTGTAAACAAAAGGCCAATGCATAAAAGTGAAATGTGCAGCTAAAAAGTGCAGCGCCAGCTACACAATGCTAAGAAAAAAGCCTTTCAGGCACTTTTAAAGTTTACTTCGTTTCACACAAAACTCACCTGAGACTAGAAAAAAAAATAGAGAAAAAAATAACCTAAAGGAAAACCTAAAAAAAAATAACCTAAAGAAGAAAAAAAGAAATACTTGAAGATTTTTCGTGTCTCGTTAGTTAGTTGTTGTTTTTCTTGTTCTCTTTTTTTTTTGCCAGGTTTAAAGGCGTCAGCGCATTGCACTGTGCATAATTTAGCAAACATGTGCCAGAGTTGCCACAGAGCCACAACAAAAACACCAAAAACAACAACAACAATAGAAGGGAAAGAACCAACTACTCTAAAGGCAAATTAAAATTGTGTAAGACAAGCTGTGGAAACACGTGTAAAATAACAAAAGAAAAACAACTCAATTTGGATGTATATATATGTATATATAAATAATACAAGATGTGCAAGAAGTAACACCACAATTTAGTGCACAAGAAAAGACAAATGGCCTTAAATCATGATGAATAATAATGATTTGTATATACACTCAAGTGCCGCAAAATATATGGGGAAAAAATGTAGGACAAGTATTTTAGGAATTTAAAAGTTTTTTAGGTTTTAAGATTGTAAATCAAAGGTTTTATTTATTATTTATTTAAAGTTGAATGTTTTTTATGGGATATATATTTTTAGGAAATACAAGAATTGGTACTATAAATAAATATTTAAATAAATATTTATATAAAAAATAAATAAATCCTTTAATATACAGCCTTTAAAAAATTTGGAAATTTGGTTTTAAATATTAATAATAAGTATTATTATGATTAATATTTATTCATAATATTAATACAATAATAAAAAAATTATAATGATAATATAATAAAATAAATGAATAGATAAAGACAGAATAAATAATATAAATATTAATAACACTAATATTAGTTAATAAACAATATAAATATGAATAATAAAACGATTAATATCAACTATTGTAATAAATAATATTTATATAAACACTTTTCTATATTTTCCTCAATAAATCAAGCCTATATAATAACACTTATTGAATATATACTTATATCTCCAGGCTCTCACTTAAAAACCACATTTAACTACAATTTTTAAAGACTTTAAAAATCAGTTTTCCAGTTCGAGAGAGTTAAAGAGTTAAAGAGAGCCAATTTTCGGGTCACCAAACGTGGCTTTGGCTCGTTTCCTTTGTCCGGATTTTAGAGCGACCTCTGAACTCGAATGAAATCCAACGGAAAACTGACTGACTGACTGACTGACTAACTGACGGGACAAAGGATACGCACTGTGTGTGTGTGTGTTTGCCTGAGCTTTTTTTTTTTTTTGTGGATTTTAGGCCCAGGCAGGAGCAGGATGAGCTGATCGGATATCTTTTGGGTCGAGAGTTGTGTCCAAGTTGACGGATTGGCAAATGGACTTTTCAACTTTCCCCCAAATGTAAAGAGAGTACAGCGAGTTTGGCTTGACAAACATTCGAGGGCACATCGAGGGACTTATGAATTCGCTGCCAGACTTTACCTACACTATATATTTATATATATATAGTATTTGTATATATATCCTGCCTACATCCGACAGCTTCTAAATGCAATTGATTTCGCGTAGCTTTTGATGGGCTTTGCACTGGCCACAAATCAAACAATTTCCGTATGCGGGGATTTCCCCTTGACTTTACACAGAGTGAGAGAGAGAGAGAGAGAGAGAGAGTGAGGAGTGGGAGAAAGAGAGAGGCAGAGTTGTGTATACAAATGCAATTTGTTGCATTGCGCTTGCCTGTTTATTGAATTTATTTATATGCAGTTTGGCTTAGACACTGACTGGCTGATTGATTGATTGACTAACTGATTGACTGACTAGCTGGTTGGCTGATTGAGTGGCTTTTTCCGCCAAAGAAAACGCAGCGGAAATATGGCAATGACTTGGGGTTGTGACTTTAGCATACTTTTACGGGCTCCAGAAGTTAGGAATTTTCCAAAGATTATAAATTGAAGAAGCTCTCAAAGAAGCAAGAGTTGGTAAGGCAATTTTGGACATTTTATTTAGTTTGATATTTCAATCAACTTAAATAAAGTGTTGTTTTTTGTTGGAATTTTTTAAAGGTAATTAAACAAGCCTAAAAAATATACTTAAAACCTCTAGAAATATTTTTACAAAATTTAAATTTTCTTAAAATTTAAATCTAAATACAAGAAATAATTGCTAGCCCAGAAAATTTGTTTCTTTTTTAATGAAATGTTATATGTGACTGCGTTTCCATTTGGGATTTCGGTTTACCAAAAAAAAAAAAAAAGTCTCTTTTTACTATCTGATTGACTTTCTTCCCAAGAGAGAATGTAAATTTGTGCTTTCCTTGGCTTCCCTTTGGGTCTTTTTTCTCTGCATTCTCCCCTCGTCTTATTTTTCTTATTTTTGGGCTTGGCCTTAAATTCTTCTTTTTTTTCCTTACGCTTGGAGTGACAGGAGTGACTTTGTATGGCTTGGTCTTAAAGGATTTTTGTCAGTTTAGTTATTAAAAACTCATTACATACACAAATACACACACTAGCACATACGCTCGCTTAGTGGCACTTGCACATGTGGGCAAGCACTGAGAGAAAAAGGTTATAAAAAGAGATTAAATGGGAAATCAAAAATTAAGATATTTTTTATAATTTTTTTATATTTTTTATATTTTTTAAATATTTTTCTTTTATAAGTTTTCCGAAAATAGTATAAAAAATATTTATACATACAAAAAAAAAAAAAATATATATATATATATATATATATATATATATATATATATATATATATATGCATTAAAATTCCCAACGGCTTTTAGCAGCAAATTGCTAGTAAGAGTAGAGTAAACGTGGGATGGCTCTTCCTTGAATATTTGTATTCTCTGTATAAAATCCTTGTGTTTTTTATGCTTGAAAATATATTTACATTAAGAAATGACTTGGGAATTGTAAAAAATATTAATAATAATAATAATATTAAGTTCATTTTACATTTAAAAAAAAACTATCAAAATAATAATACAAACTAAGTTCTTTGATTTGAGCGATCTTTGATCTTTTTGGCAGTGTCTTTCTCGACTTAGGGTCCGTCTGGGACTATCTTTGGCTTTCCCCCTTTATCTCAGCTCTTCTCTCTCATCTTCTTTCCTTTTCACCCTCTTTTCTCCATCTTTTTCTCTGCTTATTGGGCTTTCGCTTCGATTTAGCGCTGACACATTTCGCTGGAGAATGTTTGTTTCTTCGCTTACTTTCTTTCTTTTATTTTTTTTGTTGCTCTCCTCCTTTGCTGTTGACTAACGGCACTCTGATGTGTGAGCTTGCTGGTGTCCTTGTGCCATGTGTGTGTGCTTGTGTCCATGTGTATTTGCCTTACAATTCCCCAAATTGTAATTTTATAGCAGCGTCATTGCCCAAAATGCTCAAATAGACTTTTGCCTTTTGGTCCTTTTTTCCTTTTCTTTTTTTGCCCATCCTTGTGTGTGCTTTCTTATCCTTGGATATTTTCTTTTTTCTCTTTTTCTTTTTCTTTTTTTTTTTGGCCAACACTTGAGAAACTTTTGGCTGCTGCTGCTGGCCGCCTTCTCCCAGCTATTCTCAAGTTGATTCCATTTGATTCCTATTCTCGACTGGTAGTTTCCAGTTTCGCTACTAACTCGGCTCAATTCGATTTTGTCTGCAAACTGAATGAACTGAATTGCATTGCCATTGGCCACGTTTGGTCCTAGATGCTACCCTGTAAGTGTGCCTTAGGGGGGGAGTTTCTTTTAACAGAGAATCTGTTGTTTGAGTTATAATTGTACTAAAACAAAGGATATGCTTTGTAGAAAGTGTGTTAATGGAACTTCGAATATATCCTAGACATTCTTAGCTTATTTTTATGTTAAGTAAACCAAAATTTCCTTGAACATTTGTTGAAAAAGTAAGCCTACCCTAGAAAGCATGAAATTTAGAAGAAAATTGAACCCAAAGGCCAAGTTTCAAGGCCAGAAACAAGTTTAGTTCCTGGAAAAGGATTTCAATTAAGTGCCCCGTCTGGCATTATTATTTCTAGAAAGAGTACAGGGTATTGGCAGGCTACACCCAAGCCAACACCTTCAGCCCATCCTTCTTATCAACCTGCTTCTCCAGACCCTCCTTGAGCTCTTTGCAAAAGCGTTGATGGGACAGCCGTTGGGTTTTTGGGTTGGGTTTTGGGTTTTTGGGGGAGACTGGGGGCCTGCCTTGATGACCGGATTTTGGGCCTCCGGCCATCCGTCTGCGTCTCGTCCGCCGTCCTGTGATGTGCACTCAATCCTGTTGCATCCTGGGCCAGTTAGGCGAACGGCATATTTTATTCAGACTTTCATTTAGTCCAACGGTTCCACCGCCCTGCTGTTCCCTCTCTCTCTCCTCCCTCAGGTCACATGTAATTTTTGTTTAGCCATTCCAATTGCAATTCCATTCCGCCAGGGGAGTTTCCCAAGCCCATATAAATCAACTTTAATTTAAATGCCTGGTCGACTGGCTGGCTCACTGGCTCCACTGGCTGACTGCAATGAAATCGGAATGAGCTGTGGAGAGCTACCACTTTGGCTCCTGCCGAGAGAGAGAGAGGTCTTGCCATATCCCATATCCTTTCTCTGTAACTTTTCTCGGGAAGCTCAAACAAATGAAGCCAACTGTGGCCAGGAGAATGTGTCCTTTGTGCCCTGCCGGCGACGCTTCCCTTTATGACGAGAAGGAGATGGAGCAGGAGGTAGAAACTTGGCCGGGGCCAGCATGCGATTTAATCGCTTTGTGCGGTCGTTTTCAGTGGCGGGGATTAAACAGTAGAGGAGGGGGGACAACTTATAATTGATGGATTACGAAACAAAAAATTGGCCAGTTAAGCCCTTATGTACTGAATATTTAAATGGGATTAATCGATTAAATCGATTTGCTCCGATTTTCATTTACAACAGATCAGAAGGGCTCCCATTTTAAATGCTTAAAATAGAATGAAATGTATTAAAAATATTAATAATTTAAGATTAAAGTATTAACAAGGGTGGAAAATTATAATTTGTTAAAGGGATTGAGGATATAGTAAACTAATATTAAAGAAAAAAGGTAAATTATATATATAAAAATCATAAAAAAAATATTCAAAAAAAATTTACAAGATTTAAAAAGCTTACTAGCAATATCAGAAAATATCTGTATATCGATACTGTATCGATATCGATATAAAAATATCGATAATACGTCAGAATATGAATTTTCTAATATCTTAACGATAATATCGATATTTATCTGTTGAGTGCGAAATTTTTCAATAATTTTAAACATTTTATACCAAAGTTTACGATATTTTCGATAAATAATAATATTCTGATATATTATCGATAATAATTGATATTTAAATTTAAAGTTTAATTCTTGAAATTTCCATATACCAAAGTTCAAGATATTTTCCATTTAATTTTATTTTTGTGATTTATTATTATGCTTTATTATTGTAATTTATTATTATTTTATTTAATATCAAAGAATAATATCAATCGTTTCATCTCCCTAAAATTATACAACCCTTAGACTTAACCTTTATGCCACGTCACTGGCCATTTCTGGTTCCTTTGTCAGTGGAAATCAAATAAAGCCATGTTTTTAATGATATGTACGAGATACCCTTAGCTCCTCTCCATTTTTCACTCTCCACGGGATATTTATTAAAGAATTTCTCCCCCAGTACTCCTTACTCACTCACTCACTCTCTTTTTCTCTTTCTCCATATATTTACAGGATACCCGCAGCCCACATATCGATGGTTAAAGGATGGCGTCCCCGTGGGCGACTTCTCGTCCAGCCAGTTCTATCGCTTCCACAGCACCCGGCGCGAGGATGCGGGTAGCTATCAATGCATTGCCAAGAACGATGCCGGATCCATATTCAGTGAGAAGAGCGACGTTGTTGTGGCCTGTAAGTACACATATATAAAAGCGGGGAAAAGTTAGTTAAGATTGGGTAAATAGCAACCAGAGAGAGAGAGAGAGAGGCTATGCTGGAAATTCGAGACTCTCCTGGGGATAAGCCCAGGACATCAGCTCGAGTTACCAATTAAATAGAGAATCCTGGCAGCAAGTCATTGATGGCTTATTGAAGCTTACTAGGGGTCTTGGGCAACCTTATTAGTTGGCCAATTATATAAAGTTTATAGCCAATAAGTTATAGGGTATTTCCTCTTGAAGTTTTAGTTTTTAAAAATTCAAACATTGTCCCAAATGGGGTCGAAAAGCGTGAGGGATTTCTAGGTTTTTAGTTGGGCTTTCTAGGTGGAGAGTACTAATCAAGCCAGCCAAGGACCCACACCTCCTTCCACGCCAACTCAATGTTTAGCTGCTAATTTTTCTTTAATGCGAACTTAATTACAACGAGAGCGTGTAACGGAGAAGGCGGAGCAGGTTAAGTAGTGTGGCGTCGCGTGTGGGGGTTAAGGGTCACCGGGTCTTAGGTGTGGATGTAACGAACAATTAGACAAGTAAGTGTGAGTGACACTTGAGCTGGCTCGCTTGCTCGCTCACTCTGAATTAACCCCCTAAGCCCCTCCCGTAACTACTTGAACCTAATAAATCGAGGGGGCCCTCGACATGGTACCCAACCACCCACCTCCTCTAGCCTTCCATCCATCCCATCCATCCATCCATCTATCCAGCCATTCATGGTGACCTTCTTTTCGGTGGGGATCTCTCTCTCTCTCTAACACCACCCCCCTTGCCTCCAGAGGAGGTGAAAGATGGGCGTGACGACGCACTGACTGACTCGTCGACGGGTTGACTTGAAGCAGCGGCATCGTCTTGAGCACTTAATTAATTGTAGGACCGAGAGCGAGTGCCTAAACTGAACTAATAACCTTTAAAGCTCAGCTGGGTAGCTGCGTACTTACAGGGGGGGCTAAAGAGGGGTGTAAGAGGGATGGTAATGGGAATGGGGGTCAGAGATGAGCGAGGTTAAATTGACTTGCCCGCAGGCCCAGCACGGCGTTTGCCTTTCAATTCAATTAGCGAATGACACCACAGGAAAACGATAGAAAACTCTATAAAAAATATATATAAAAATTAAAAGGAAACCAGGGAAATTAAAAGAAAAAACTTTAGAAATAATAAAAGTTACAAGAAAAATGTAAAAAAAAATGTATTTAATAATACAAATATTTTCTAATAATATTCCCTTTCCCCCACAGACATGGGCATCTTTGAAAACACCACCGAGGGTCGCCTTACCGTGACCAGTGGCCATCCTGCCATTTTTGATATGCCTGCCATAGACTCGGTTCCTGTGCCCTCGGTTATGTGGCAATCGGAAGATGGTCCCTTGAACTATGACATCAAATATGCCTTCACCCAGGCCAATCAATTGATTATCCTGAGTGCCGATGAGAATGACCGTAGGGGCTACAGGGCCAAGGCGATCAACACGCAGCTGGGAAAAGAGGAGAGCAGTGCCTTTCTGCATTTAAATGTCAGTGGAGATCCCTACATTGAGGTGGCACCGGAGATCATTGTCCCACCGCAGGATATCAAAGTGAAGCTGGGAACTGCCGTTGCTGAGCTACGGTGCATTGCCAATGCTCGACCTTTGCATGAATTGGAAACCCTTTGGCTCAAGGATGGTTTGGCCGTTGAAACTGCCGGCGTTAGGCATACTCTCAACGATCCCTGGAACCGCACTTTGGTTCTGCTTCAAGTGAATAACTCACATTCCGGGGAATATACCTGCCAGGTGCGATTGCGCAGCGGTGGCTATCCAGCTGTTACGGCCACGGCACGTCTTCAGATCCTAGAGCCACCCGTGTTCTTTACACCCATGCGAGCGGAGACCTTTGGGGAGTTTGGGGGTCAAGTGCAGCTGCCCTGCGATGTGGTGGGTGAGCCCACGCCCCAGGTCAAGTGGTTTAGGAATGCCGAATCTGTGGATCAGCACATTGAGAGTGGAAGGTGAGTGGGGGAAGCAAGGGGGAGGGAGGAATTATGCCGAGTATTAAACGAAACACCCTTTTTTTTTGTTGTTTGCAGATACTCACTCAGCACGGATAATACGCTGGTAATTAAGAAACTAATCCTGGATGACGCTGCCATGTTCCAGTGCCTGGCCATCAATGAAGCGGGGGAGAACTCTGCCAGCACCTGGCTAAGGGTAAAAAGTAAGTCAAGAACCGATTTTCCTACATTTATGACTAGGTGACACTGGGCGGAAAAAGGGATATAAAATAAGGGGGAAATCTAAATTAGAAGGTTTGATGGGGTTTTAAATGTATAAAGGCTTTACTTTGAATCAATTGGAAATCTTTTAAGCTACTTAAGAGCTAAAATTTATATTGAAATTATAGAAAATTACTAAATGAATTGAAAAAATAAATAAATAAGAGAAGTTCATTTTTGTAAGCAAAATGAACAAAGGTTTAACTTTAAATCAAGTAAAAAACCCTTTAAGCTATTTAAAAGCAAAAATTTCAATTAAAATTATAGAAACATTATTAATTTATGTACGCTATTGCTTAAATATTATTAAATTAATTGATTTTCTTCGATGAAAAATTTAAAAAAACCTTAAAATATTTAATTTTTGTTAGCAAAATCTTTTTATTTATTTATTTTCTACTTCCTTAAAATTTTTTAAAATAATTTTTGTAAAAAGCTAAAATTTAAACTAAAAATTATGGTAAAATCAGAAATATATTTACGCTATGGCTTGAATTTTATTAAAATAATTAATTTCCCTTCTTGAAAAAATTTAAAAACCTTCAAGAAACTTATTTTGGTAAGCAAAATACTTTTATTTATTAATTTTTATTATTATTTTATTTTTTAAGCCCAGTGTCACTTGGTAAAAAAGCTATACAAAATTTTTAAAAATTAATAACATAATTTATATATGCTAAAGAAAGGGTATTTTCATATGTTAAGACCCCCCCTGACATACATATATATTGCCTCTATCTACCCGCTCTCTCTTTATGCGAAACATATATCCCATTAACCATTTTGCATTTTGCCTTTTACCCTTTTTAACCCCTTAAAAAAACGAAAACGAAAAAATATATTAACAATAACGAATCTATAGCTAACGAGGCCAAGAACCGCGTGAAACGCTTGGCCCAGCCACGTATCCTGAGGGTAAGAGCTTCGCATGCTGGCATGGGAACGGAAAAGGGATCGGGAACGGGATCAGGTTCCTCTTCTGGTAGACGCAA
Source organism: Drosophila kikkawai (assembly GCF_030179895.1). Taxonomy (NCBI): domain Eukaryota; kingdom Metazoa; phylum Arthropoda; class Insecta; order Diptera; family Drosophilidae; genus Drosophila; species Drosophila kikkawai. Next base: position 27,635,200 of record NC_091733.1, read on the forward strand.
GGAGTTACGCTTTGGTATGGGCATATACATTGAGCAAAACACACAAAAAACAAAACACTCAAGCACCAATTTAAAAATATTTTATATAAATAGTTACATTTTTGCACTTAGATATTGACACTCCCTAGCAAGTAGTAGAGGTTTTCTAACTCATTTTGATTGTTTTGCGATTGATTGCGATTGTCGTTTTTATTGTCATTTTATTGCCCTCAAGCTCTTAAGTCTAAGCTTGGCTATTATCTCTCACTCTGTATTTCCTTTTCTAAATTTGCTTTTCCCCTATTTTCCCCCCCTTCAAGTTCCCTTCTTAATTTGTTTTTCACCCTTCGGCAGCTGCTGGAATTTCTCTTCTGGCTCTCCTAGTCTCTCTAGTCTCTAGTCTCTAGTCTCTTGGCATTTTCTCTCTTTTTTTTCCTCTCGTTCTTCGAGTCCTTAACTTTGGCTTTATCAAATTTGTCAAAAGCAGAAGAATTTTTCATTCAAGTTGATTAGTCCAGCGGCACGCACCCTTCCTTTTACTGTCTTTCCTCCTCCTCCGCCCCCCTTGGAAAAACAAGGCTAATATAATTGAGTCCCAAAAAGTTTTGATATGCATAAAGGGAAGCATTTTTTACACAGTTAACTCAATTTGTACTTAACTGTTGTTTTTATTTTTTTGTGAGTTTAGAATTATTTGAAAAAGTCTTTGTTAAAAAAAAAATAACAAAGGGAGTACAGAAACAAAGTAAAAAAAGGGGTAAAGGTTTTTTTTAAGGAAAAGAGTTTTGTTTAAATTATAAAATTTATAAAATTAATGCTAAACTGGAAATATATTATTTTCATTTATTTAAAGTTTATTTAAATAACTAAATAAGCTTATACATTTTTTTTATAATTTATAAAATGTTATACAATTTTTTTTTTTTTTTTAATTAATAAAATTTTATAAAATTTATACTTTACTGGAAATATATTTTTTTTATTTAAAGTTTATTTGTATAATAAAAAATTACAAAATTAATTAAATTAAATTTAAAAAAAAATCTTCTATGCTTTAAAACGTTATTAAATAAATTCTACATTTTAGATATATTTCTTTTATATTTAAAGCTTATTTAAATAATAAAATAAGCTCATATTTAGTAACTTAAATTACCCTCTAACCTTTTCCATTTCCAAAATATCTTTTCAAAAATTACCCTATGCTTTTTGCCACACTCAATGACTTCAGGTTAATACAACTGGAAACTTTGAGGAGCCCTAAAGTACCGTTAAGTGTTGGGAAAATGGCCACTCCAGGGTTTGCTTTTTCAAGGGAAAGTCACCCATATTTTCGTGTCTATATATATTCTATATATATATATGAGTACTTGCTTTGGGACAATTTTGCATTTTAATGAATTTCATAATGCGAAAATTAAGACTGACAGACAGACACACACACACACACACACACACAAGTCACACTTCTTAGGGTGTCATGGTGACATGACATCGTAGGGTTGTCCAGGATATGTCCCTTGCTCTGGTCTTCTTTCTAAGTTGTACTCTCTCCCTTCCCCTTTCTAACTTCTCCTTTCTACCCATCTTTCTCTCTCCCCCTTTCCCTCTTCCCCTTTCTCCCTTCCCCTTTGACTTCATCTTAACTTGAAAGTTTCCCTGTTTTTGGCCCAAGCATAATAATTGGCCATTCATGAGCCTAACCCAAAAAAGCGAGTGACTCCGCTGACGTTTTAAATATTTGACAGACAGGAAATGAGAGTAAAGTTGAGGCAAGAAGGTGGAAGGACATATTGTTTTGTGGGTCTCAAAATAAGTTTCCTCTTACTCAGTGTCTTTTTTGATGGGACTTTAAGCAAAGTTTAGGTGTCACCCACACCGCCCACCTCGCTTAAATTTTTATGGCGTCGCTCTCGAAACTGGGAAAACTCGAAGCAAAGCACAGATTTTTCATGTAAATTTCAAATTTCTATGCATATTTCGTTGAGTTATTCTTTATGTTGGCTCTCCGCTGCAGCAGCGTCATCTCAACATCCTCGAACATCTCATCATTCAATCCATCTATATAAATATCTTTTTTTTTTGTATATAAACCACTCTTTAGCCACAGCTGCATTGTATATGCGAGCCGAGGCTAAACTAGTTAAGAGATTTTGTCGTCGGCGGCTTATTGAAAAACTTTTTAGCTTTTATAGTTAACTTGGGCCAAGTTTCTGCTGGCTTCGATATATACTGGATTGTATATAGTAGTATATTTTTTTCTCTTTGGATTTCTTGGCATGAGTGACTGGTAACCAATCGTTGCGGCTCATTTAATTTTATTTGCCTAGGCTAATTCGAGTCAATTTGTTTGTCTGCCCCAGCGCATTTTACGATTCTGAAACCGGGGGGGCCCATCATTTAGTCTCTCTCTCTCTAATTCTCATAGCCCCTTGTCTTGTCCATAGTCCCTCCACGCTCCCCCGTGGACGTGTCTGTATCTCTGGGATAAGTTTTATTGCTGGCACAAGTTTCTGTTTCTCTTGCTTGGTTCTCTGGGTTCAGTTTTTGTTGTCTAAATGCATTTAGTCCCTGGTATCCTTGGGGTAGGAGTTTGGCCTAAGCGGCTTTGTTTTTCCCTCCTCATACCCATGTGTGTGTGTGTGTCCTGGCACTCTTTTAACTTGGTCTCTAACCGTATGCGGTGTACGAGGGCTCGGTAATTGGTCTATGCCAAGATTATCCAGATCAGGATTAGAATCGGATTATAAACACCTTTGGCTAGCTTGCTTTTTGACTTCCATCTCTGATTCGATTAACACACCACCAGCAGCCAACCGGACATCCGGTTCAACACTTTTACAGGATTACTCTTTGGAACTGGCAAAAGGTTGAGAATAAAATACATTCAAGAAGAGGCTGGGGTTGTAAGAAGGACCGTAATTAGCTTAGACCCCTTGAAATAATATGGTCTTTAGCTAATTAGCACTCAACAACAGTCTTTGGTCAGAGTCTCCTACTTATCATTTAAATATCATTTTAGTTTATGCCTTGCCATTGTCTTCAAGCTTACACTGAAGGGAAATTCTGCTAATTGGTTGAATTTGTGGTTAAATTTTAAGCTGAAGGCTTTTACAAAATTCTTACAGAAAGATAATTGGTTCACTCTAATCTTCACAGAGCTCTTTTTAAAGTGACTACTTAAGACTTGTGGATTTTCCGGTAATATAAAATGGCTAATTGCCTTTTTTTGTGGTTGAATTTTAAGTAGAATTAGGTGTTTCCTTGGGTTTTTTTAATGTCTAAAAGAAGTATACTGGTTCACCCTAATCTTCTACGCGCTTCTCAAGTTGACTACTTAAAACTTGTGGATTTTTCTGTAATATAAATCTGCTAATTGGCTTTATTTGCGGCTGAATTTTAAGCTAAAGGCTATTACAAAAAGTTAATTGGTTCACCCTAATCTTCACAGAAAGCTTTTTAAATTGACTACTTACTACTACTAATAGGTTTAATTTGTGGTTGATTTTTTAGTGGTATTATAAATCTACCTTCGGGCTATTTTAAAAATTATAAAAAAATGTATACTGGTTCACCCTAATTTTCACACAGCGCCTTTCTCCTCGCTTCTCAACTTGGCGACTTAAGGCTTCTAAATTTTTATGTTACATAAAAAGTAGCTAATTGCTTTAATTTGTGGTAAAATATTAAAATATTTATAGAGAAAGCTTAATGGTTCACCCTAATCTCCAGAGAGCGCCTTTCTATGCGCTTCTCAAGTCCTGGACACTTGGAACTCGCTTGATTTCATTTTGCAATTTCTTTCGTTTATTGTTTGTGCGCTCGTTCATCTCCAGGTGCTGCTGTTTCTACTCCTGCTGTAGGTCCTCCTCCTGCTCCTCCTGATCCTCCTGCTTTTCCACCTCCTCCTCCTCCTCCTCCTCCTCCTCCTTACACCTTGCTATGGCAACAAGTGTTTGGCATTTGTAATGCTGATTCTCCTCCGTCGACCCATCACCCCGTTTTCTATTTTCCGCTTGATAGGCCACTTGAAGGATAATCCTTGTGCCGGAGGAGCACTTTTCACTTAGATAGGCGAAGAAGTTGAGCTGGGAAAATTATTTTCCAGCTTTTGCGCGCGTCGACTTCAGTGGGTTTGTGCGATTGCCATTGCAACCTGGCTGCATTTTAATTGCAATGCGCCAGCCTCCTCCTGCTCCTACGCCTCCTCCTGATGTTTGTCAAAGTTTTTAACATCTTTTGCTGTTGGCCTTTTCCTGGAGCTCCTTTTGGAGCTCTTCATTTTTTTTTTTTTTTTTTTTTTTAAGTTGCCGTAAATCTGCGTTCACTTCCACCAAAGGTAGCACCACCTGCCACAGTCTCGGAGTCTCTTGGCATAGCTATAAACTTGGCTAGTACTTGCTGTGGCTGTTGCTGTTGTTGTTGTTGCTGCTGCTGCTGTGCATTTTCCGGCTGCCTGAGCTTTTCCTTCGAAAACTCAACTCGAGTAACATAATTTCGTAATTTCCCGAAACGCAAAAGTGATTTTAATCGCCGCTTCCTGGGGAAGGAAGCCCTGGTGCCCTCACTTAGCACCCCTACTATACGTGTGTGTGTGTGTGTGTATGAGTAATTAGGTGACTGTGGGGGCGGTTGGGCGTGGCCAAATTCACTTCCTTTCACTGCCTTTCCTGCCTTTTCCTCTTCATTTCCATTTCCTTTTGCCCTGACGACTCAATGTGCTGCCATTTCCACTGTGAGAATTTTGTGTTCTCTCTTTGTGTGGGTGTGTGTGTTTGTGAAGTGAAAAGTTTGGCTTAGTAAAAAGGTAAGCCAACAGGTGGGCGGAGGTTCAGAGGTCACCTTAAGCTTAACCCCACATTGCCCACGGTGATTGATTGCAGCCAAACGCTAAATGCCCTTGGAGTTTCGAGTTGATTGGCCAGCGACATGCCATCTCTTTAGGTTTAAGGATATAAAATTCTACAGGCACATAATGTTTTCTTTTTTAGGTTTTTTTCAGGTTTTAGAAGCGGGAAAATTGTGCCTTAAAAAACTTTATAAATTCTTTATAAATTCTAGGTATTAAACTCTACAAGAACTTGTTGTTTTTTGAGGTATTTTAAGGTTTTGGAAGCTGGAAAATTGTGCCTTAAAAAATATTTATACATTCTTTATAAATTCTAGGTATTAAACTCTACAAGAACTTGTTGTTTTTTGAGGTATTTTTAGGTTTTAGAAGCTGGAAAATGATGATTTAAAAATCTGTATAAATTCGGGCAGTAAAAATGCCATTTCTTGGGTTTAAAATGATGATCCTTTTCACATTTCTTCCTTCAAGAGGGTCACCAAAAATCTTCTCTCTTTTAAAATCAGAGTTTTTTTTCAGAAGTTTTTAGTTGAAATTCTGTAATCCCAAAGAAAATTTAATTGTATATTTTTTCTACAAATATTTATAACAAAAACATGTATTAATCATGTATTTTCTTTGGCTAAGAAAAGCTTTACCCGATTAGTGTTACAAACACCAACTTACCAGCACTCTTTCTCTCTATTAAAAAAATTCTTTAGCATTAGCTCAAAGGAGTTGGCCCAGGAAGTTGCCACGGAAAAGCGGCTCTCTTTATGCTTATTAAAAATAAAGAAAAAAAAAAGGGCCAAGGAGGGAATAACTGAAACGAAAAACCGTTTAAGAAGGAAAAAGTTGAGAAAAGTGAGGGGGAAATTTAGAGTCCGACACACACACCCACACCCACAGAAAAGCATACAACGGTTAAAAACAATTCGCATGCAAATGTTGGACTCCTCTGAAATGGCCAAGTAATGGCAATTATTGCCATCGCACGCCATTGGCCGCCTTCCTTTCCTACCAAGGCAGAGGGTGAGGCGCTTTCGCCCCCTTCAAGGGGGGGCACTTGTCCGGCTGAGTGAGCGTTTTATTATGACTGTAAGTTGATGGCGCGGCCTCTTTAGTGGGTCAACTTGAAATTAATTACGACCCAAAGGCAATGGTTGCCTTGACGATAGAACATTGACAGAAAATATCAAGTTCTTTGGGGTTTTATAAATTATTTAAAATTTTTGTAGGCTTATTATTATTATATAAATATCTTTCTCCAAGTGCACACACGACGTATGCTTGCTGCATATTACGTATACGCACTGTGGAGCTTAGGTATAAATTTGTTCTTAAGGTTTTGCCCTCTTGATTTGTGCTTAGTATAGCTTCAACCAGGGCGTATACTTAATATTAATATTACGTATACGCCAACCTTTTGCATAGATGCAAGTTTTCATTTTCAAGCCCACTCTTCACTCTCTGCTTTTTGTGGGATTTTCTTGGTTTTTAGGTCTCCCTAGCGAGAATCCAGCCACAAATTGTTTTCCTCTCCTTCGTCCTTTCGTGTCTTTAATATGCGCCTTGCGTGAGCCATAAAAAAAACCGGGCCAAAAAGGAGCCTAGAAAGGAGCTACTGACCACGGGGTCAGCTTAAGCACACTTAACACGTTGCCTTTGGCTGAAAGAAGGAGTTATTCGTGCAGATATATACCGTGCATATACATGCACATACAGACATTTATATATATACATTTTCTGGCCTGTTAAATTTTTCATACCTTTTCTGGCGACGACCGGCGGGTACGGAATTAAGCCCCAAAAGTGATGTAATATCGCCGAGCAGCTTAATTGTCCTTTAAGTGCATATCGCAAAATAAAGTTACTGCTGATGCTGCTGCTCGACCCTCGACCAGGGTTAATCATATTTAAACCCGACTTAAAGTTGCCTTTTCATATATGCGTTTTCCCTTGGAAAGCATGACTGGATTTTCCCTTTTTATTTTTCTTTTTATTTTCCCCCGTATCAAGCAGAGTTGATGTCTTTATGATTTCCTCAACAATTGCAACTGCACCGTAAACATACACACACACCATACACATACACAATACAAACACACACACACAAACGCATTTAATATCTTAATGTTGCAAGGAGCTGGGAGGAAAAACTGGAAGAATGGGTCTTTTATTGTAATTTTATGCACTTATTTACATAAGCGTAGTTAACGGGAATGCTTCATCATGCGAAATTATTACGAATATTATTACATTTGCGCCCCAAGTAGGAAAAAACACAGCGGAAAAGCTGCCTCTTTTAGCTACAGTCTTACAGTTTTACAGTCTTAAGGGGTTATGACATCTATAGGTAAGGGGAACTGTGTGTGAAAATTTGTTTACAAATATTTCTGAAATTCATTAAACTCGTATTTATATAGAATGTATTTTAAACTGATTTTTAAAAGAATTTTGTAAACCTTTATTTTAATGTTTAAAATATAAAAATCCAAGGATTTTATTTAATATTTGGAATTTATATGGATATAAAAAAAAATATAAAATTATATATAAAAAAATTATAATTTTTTAAATAATTTTTGATAAAATTTAGTTACAGAAATATTTAATATTTTAGGTAATAATATTTTAGAAAATCTTTTAAAATTGTATTTGTATGGACAATTTATAAATATTAGATTTATACGAAATTTTTCAATAATTTTTTTTGATATTTTTAAAGACCGAATTCCAAGGAAATATAAAATATTATGAATAAATATGGATATCCATAAAAATAATAAATATTTTTAATAAATATAGAAATATGAGCTACATTTTTAACATCGTTTTAGCCATTAAAAAATTTTAATTAAAATTATTAGACTTATATTTATAAGGAAATAATATTAAAATTAAAATTGTACATCATAATTCTATGAGTTTTTAACGAAAATAAAAGCTAAATTATATTTTTTAAATTAATTTTTGACACCAGAAAAATATTTTGAACCTTTTTTCAAACTCTTAACCATATCAAGTTAATTTAAATTGATTTTAACTCATCACCTGTGTATATATATTTTTTTTTTTTGGTGGCTAGCCAAGGTGTCAAGGCCCCTTAAAACGCGTGGCATTTGGCCATAACAATGAAAACAGAGGCAGTGTCGCGTCGTCGATATCGCGAGTGAAAACAAGCAGCAGCAGCAACAGGGGAAGGGGCAGAAGCAGCCATCGTGCCACTCAAAATCCAATAAATAATTCACATTAACCAGAGGCAGCCAAGAGAGCGAGAGACCGGGGGCCAAAATGAGCTGAGGAATCAACCAGATATATACATATATATATATATACAGAGAGTATATGTATACGCCAACAAGCACCTGCTGCAGAGCCCCAGCGTGATTAATTGGCCAGCCTTTAATTTGGTGTAATCATAATTGCAAAAGTCAGCACACAATGAAAACAGAAAAAGAACTGAGAAATCGAGAACCGAAACAATGGGGTTGAGTTAATCAGGGAAAGGGACACAAAAAAAAATATATTAAAAAGGGAATCAATTACAGGGAATTTAAAGGAATCAGCAGAGAAGAGAAGTGATTAAGGAATTATCAATCGTTACGCAAATAATTTAATTAAATTCTGGCCATGTCTGCTGCTGCTGCTGTTGAAATTAAATCAAAGCTTAAATAAAAGTCCCCTCTAACAAAAAAAGAGAATAATAACTACCTATGTATAAAACTTTTGTAACAATAATTCCCTTAAATTCCCTTTGCTTTACATATTTGATATCTCCACGTTTTTTATGGTACAAATAATTGTCACGTATTTATCATGATTTTAGTATAGTGAATTATTTAAAAGGTAGACTTGCAGCAACTAGGCTTACATATGTAAATATAAAATATTTAATATTCAACACAACAAACAAAAATAACAACTACAACCACAGCAACAACAATTACAACTTCAACAACAACAACAACACAAACAACAGCTACTGCTACTGCTTCAACTACTACAACTTCAACAACAGCAACTACTACTACAACAACAATTACAACAACAACAACAACAATTACAACTACTACTACTACAACAACAACAGATAAAAAAACACACATTTTGCACAGAAAACATAAAATCCAGTAAAAATCCAGCACAAGTTAGAATTTAATTTTTTATTTCAGGCTCATACATTTTATTAACTTAGAGAGTCCTTCACTCCCCCACAACCCATTCTTTTCAACTAACCACTAATTGAGTTAATTTTTAGCCTAAAACGTACAAAGATATTTTCCAAGAATTTCAATTAAATTAAATTAATTGTTTATTGTAATTGTAATTGTAATCTAATTATAATTTCTTTGTAATTTCTTTAGCCTCGGCTCCTGTGCTAGAACAGCCTCCCCAGAATGTCACCGCCCTGGATGGCAAGGATGCCACCATATCCTGCCGGGCTGTGGGTTCCCCAAATCCGAATATAACCTGGATATATAATGGTGAGTTTTGAAAAGCAAAACCTTAAGCATGACACTTAAATATAATATTAAAAATAAATATTAAAAATAATTATTAAAAATAAATATTAAAAATAAATATTAAAAATAAATATAACAAATAAATATTCAAAAAAATATTAAAAATAAATTTTAAAAATAATATTAAAAACAAATATCAAGAATTAATATATTTTAAATAAATAGTAAAAAAAATAGGAAACATAAATATTAAAAATAAATATTAAAAATAAATATTAAAAATAATTATTAAAAATAAATATAACAAATAAATATTCAAAAATAATATTCAAAATAAATATTAAAAATAATTATTAAAAATAAATATAACAAATAAATATTTAAAAGAAGTATTAAAAATAATATTAATAATATTTTAAATAAATATTAAAAATAATATTATAATTTAAAAAAATAGTATTAAAATATTACAAAATATATATTAATGCTAATCCCAAAATGTTGTTCTCTTTCTCCGTTTGCTCGTCCTAACCAACGCAACTCGTAATGCTAACACATCGAAAACTGCTTGTATCCGTATCCGTATCCGCATCGTGCACCAAAAACATAACCACCCAAAACAACCCAACACCTCAACCATCGATTGCTCCTGGAACAACCCGAACAAACAGAGACCCAACTGGTGGAGATATCCAGCCGGGTGCAGATACTCGAATCGGGCGATTTGCTCATCTCGAACATACGCTCCTCGGATGCCGGCCTCTACATTTGTGTGCGGGCCAACGAGGCGGGCAGCGTCAAGGGCGAGGCCTATCTAAGTGTCCTAGGTGAGTCTCCTCCCCTCTCCCCCTGTAACCCTTAACCGTTACTCTAACCCCAAGGCAAACAAAAAAAAAGCCGCTTCTAAACTCCCCCCCCCCGAAAAAACTGTAATTGCCTCCGCTCGCGTCTGTGTTAGTTTCAAGTGCGTCTGTCTAGTCGGCCGCTTTGAGTGTTTTAGCGTTTAGTTAGTTAGCGTGGCTAACGAGGGTTGAGCTACTCTGCCCTTCTCGCAGCTAACTGTTTTAACTCGTTTTTTATGCACCATTTTCGCCCCTTTTTGCAGCATTTTACTAGACAAGCAGGAGGGCGGGGGGACCCGCAGCTTTTAACTCGTATTAATAAACATTTAAATGGCTTAAAGCATGTTAAGTTTTGGTGCCCTTTTGCTTGTTTAAAGGGTTTTTCCAGTTTTGTATTTAGTAAAATAGTTTAAGCTTTTGGTAATTAATTGAAATTGAATTTTAAAAAATATTTTAGGTGCTTGAAAATGATAAAAAAGCTGCTTTAAGTTATAAAATTATTAATTTAAATTGAAACAATGTCTCTTACTGAACTTATTTTTTTTTTTTAACTATTTTTAGACAGCCTTTAAATTTAAATTTCAAGTCTAAAAACCTTTTAAAAATTATTAAAAATTATTTATAAAAAATTATTTAAAATGTTGTAGTTGTAAAATAGTTAAACCTTTGGGTAGTTCATTGAAATTAAATTATTAGAAATATTTTAAGTGCCTAAACCTGTTTTAATAGCTGCTTAAAAGTTTAAAATTTGACTTAAATTTAGAGCAAAGCCTTCCTAAACTTTTACTAGCTTATTTTTAGTTTGCTTTTAAGTTGATTTCAAGTCTACAGATTAAAAACCCATTTAAAACTTATCTTTAAGAAAGATTTTGTGTTCAAGAAAGAAACTTTTTAGCACATATATATTTAATTTCTTAGAAATTTAAGTGAATTCTCTTAAAGCAAATCCTTGATGCACTTTTCCTGGCAGCTTTTCAAGTAATTTCAAGTCTCTCTTGTTTATTTTTTGTTCGAATATTTTGTTAAAGCAAGAAAAAAGGCATCTAAAATACTTGCTCAAAATCCTAAAAATATGCCGTGAGGCTTTCGTTTAATAGAATTAAACCTTTCCCATTGCTCTTTCTCTCTCTCTCTCTCGCTGAGAGCATTTAACTTGCGGCAAATAATTCTTTATTTCTTATTCTTTTGGTCCTTTTGGCAGTCCTCCTATCTCTGGCTCTCTCTCTCTCGCCGTCCATCCCCCCGCATCAATTGTTCAATCGCAGAGCTTTGATGTTGGCACATCCTGCCTGCGACTGTTACTGAAATGCTGTCAGCAGTTTTCATTGCTTTTTTCGAACCCCGCTGCCCCCCCTGAGAAAACTCTTCTGTAACCACAAAAGAGATTTAAATTGAGTTTACTTACCAAAAATGCTTCCTATTAGAGAGACAGTTGTTTGTGCACCTGTTTTTCCAGGAGAGATATCTGCGAGTGCGAGCCTCGCTGGCATTCAAATGATTGCCAATGACGTTTTGGTGCACCGAAAAAAAATTATGTTTGATTTGTGTTTACTGGGGAAAAATTTAGTTGAAAAAAAAACTAGCAAAGAAAAGCTTTCCAAATTGACTTTAATGCTTTTTTGGCATAGTTGTGGGTTTTTTTTAAGATTACTATTTGTCCCAAAAAATATCGATAAATATCAGTTTAAGGAAATCGAATTTTTCAGGTCTTCTTGAAGGGTAATTATGATTTTTCTCATTGAAGAAGCCATTTCTGACCCCATAAATCATATATATTCTTTATCAGCACAAAAAACCCAGTCGATCTAGCCATGTTTGGTGGAAAAAACAAGTTTTCAAATTTTTGCAAAATTTTGTAAGGGGTAACATCGTTAAAATTGTAAAAAAAAAACAAAAAAATTTAATTTTTTTAATATTAAATTTAGTAAGTAGATTTGTTAGCCTAAGTAAAACTAACACAAAACTGTTTTCCGATTTGAAATCAATGCATTTTTTAAATAGTTATGATATTTTTAAAATTCGATCCTCTGCTCAAATGGCAAGGGTATTCAAATTTCGGCTTCCTAAGTTAGCTTCCTTTCTTGTTTTTTTTATGGATGTATTTATTTTAGGGATGTATTTATATAAGAGATAAAATATTGCACATGGAAAATATCATAAACTTGGACATATCGAAGTTTTAAATATCGAAATATATCGCCTTAAAAATCGATTTTGAAAAATGTTTAAAACATTATTTTATTTATTATTATTTATTCCCTTTTTCAATCAATATTTAAAATTCTCTATTGCATTTTGAACCCAATTCAAAATTTTAGAAATTACATCTCAGTAATAATCAGTAGTAATCACAATCAACTTTATTTTTTACCGTGTATTATCTAGGTATTGGTATATCTAGTTATTTGTGCGTTTAGTGTTCGCTCCCAACGTCGCATCAAATCAACTAAAATGCATGGTCCAATAATAATAATGTATGTCATCAAAGCCGCAGTGGCCACAACAGGACAACATGGCCCAAAGCCAGGCCAGGATGATGAGAGTTCCATTTTAGGAGTGCTCTCCCTCAGCGTCTATTGCTTTTGTGATAATACAAAAATCCAGCCATACATTTCCACAGCACAAACACACACGCTCGTGTCTCTATGTTATATGTATGTAGGTATATGGCTTTGACTTTTTTCCGACCAGTGAAAACATGGCCGGAAAACCGGAAAATCCGAGAGCTTCAAATGATTTTTTAAGGGTTTTTGTTGTTGTTGCTGCTGCTGCCTCCCCTCCACCATTGCCATTGTGTTGTTTGTGTAATTAAAGTTGATTTGCACATGCAATATTTTTCGGTCCTCACTCTGAGTGTGTGTGTGTGTGTGTGTGATTGCAGTGGGTGTCCTGTATGTGTGTGGTGTGTGTGCGGGCTCCTAAAAGGCAGCATCAATGTGCGGCTAATTGGCAAAACGCCGCTGCCGCCGCTGCTGCTGCTGCTCAGGAATGTGGAATGCGTCCCGCGGACTGCAGACTCCACACCACTCCGGGTACCAGTCCGGACTTTGGCCACCAAAATGATGGCAGTTTTCCATCACCCTTAACCCATCAGGACCGCGGCAAAGCCCCTCTTCCTCCCCGCCCCACCTTATTTGTGTTTGTTGCATAAAACACAGGGGCCCAAGACTGGCAAAGAAATAAAAATGAAAAGGAACTAAGAATTAAGGGTCGAAGTAAGAAATACCCTTTGGTTGTAAAATAACATGGAACCTTTAAATTAATTGGAAAAAGTAGAAATTTCACAAAGTTTTCGGTATTTCAAATTCCACAAATTAAGATTTTTTTAAGAAGGGTAAAAATTAAAATTGAATATATAAAATATAAATAAAAAATATTTAACTTTTTTACTGAACTTTTCTGGAAAATGTTTTAATTTTCAATAAATTCAATTCTACAAATTTTGTTAAAACTTATTTAAATTATTTAAATGGCTTATCAAAATTTATTTAAAATTTGTTCAATTAAATCTATATAGAAAATTTATTTATAAGTATTCCCTAATTGCAAAAAATCGTTTAATCAAATATAAAAATATATAAAATTAATATTATTTACAGCTCTAATAATTACAAGACTTTTTACCATTTTTTTTATAATAAAATATAATTAATTTAGACTCTTAAAAGAATTCATTTAAAATTTAAAATAGTCTTCCTAGTAAAAATAAACCCCCCCAGAGCGTAAGCTTTGCTAGGGTATTAACCCCGCCAGTTACCGCACATTTTGGTGAACGCGAGAGGGGATAAACAAGGTTCATTTGTGGACCTTTCAGGGCAGTGCAGTGCAGTGCCATGCCATGCCATGCCATGCAGTTCATCTCGTCTAGAAGAGTCCATCCGTGCAGTACCCATATGGGGAACACCCGAACTGAACTCTAGGAACTTGGCTTATGGCAAACAGACCGACACCGTCGGCAACAACCAGGACAACAAGTGAGGAGCCGCCCAGAGGCACCACCAATGTCTGGGCCACGGGGCGCGTTGAACTTTTGATGCATGCGGGCCAAGTGACTGAAAAGGGCTAAAAAAAAAGGAAGTACAAAAAAAAGAGAATCAAGAAAAAAAGAAAAGCTTGTGCGGCTGCAAAAGGAAAGCAAAGAAAAGAAGGCATAAAATAAATAAAATCAAAAGAGAAAGCCATACATAAAAGAGAACAAACGATGCCCGAATGCACTGTCCCCCCCAGAAAGAGACCATGGGATACCCTGTAACAGGAATAGGTTTGAAGTTAATGGGAAGTTTGGGTATTTTTGGGGGAAAAGATGAGGCTTTATTTGTCTTTATTTGATTGTATATTTTAGTGTTTTTGTGGCTACAACTGATCGCTTAGGCTAATCCTTAAGAAGTTACAGGAATGCTTTTAGGTCGCCCTTGTGGTCCTGGCACACCTCTTCAGTTTTTTTTTCTGGTTTTTCAAACGGAAAATCTCCGACCAGTTGTGTCTTTTCCGGAAGAATTGCCGGCTTCCATTTTCTGTAAAAGTGAAACACTAGCTTGCTGTTCGATTTTCTTTGTCTTTTCCTTTTTATCTTTCATGTCTTTGTCTTCTTCCTTCTCCTCCTCCTCCTCCTCCTCCTCCTCCTCCTCCTCCTCCTCCTCCTCCTCTTCCTCCTCCTCCTGCTCCTCTTCTTCCTCCACCTCCCCCTCTTCCTCCACCTCTTTCTCCTCCTCTTCCCATTCCTCCTCCTCCTCCTCCTCCTCCTCCTCCTCCTCCTCCTCCTCCTCCTCCTCCTCGTCCTCCTCCTCCTCCGCTTCCCCTTCCTCCTCCGCTTCCCCTTCCTCCTCGCTATCCTGCTGATCATTTTGATCCTTCTCATCGGCTTTACCATCATCCTCCATCTCCTCAGTTTCCATATCCTCCAATTCCTTGACAAGATTCACTTGTGTCCCGGATAACCTCTTTCGCAGTGAATTTATGGGTGGATATATAAACTCCCCAAGCAGGCGCAGACTCATTCCCACGAATATGGTGGCCATGACTATAACGCTATAGGATCCCCATATGGGCAGACCGTGCTCCTGCAGGCGCCCCATAAAGCCATTCACTATGTGGGACAGCTTACTCAAATAGAACAAAATGGACATGTGAAAGGTGTTGGGTTTCCTCCAGGTAGCCACCGGTTCGATGCTCTTCCACAGCTCCTTCTTCACAAAGTGGAGCAGAGCAGCCTCGTATCTTCCACCGCGATACTGCCGGAACTCGTAATCCTTGACATGATAGATCGTGGGCAAAGTGGTGACCAAGAAGCGAGCGGCAAGCGAAGGTGAGGTACTGACATCCACTTTGGCCACCTGAACGTTGACACCAATGGCCACGTGAGCAAATTGCCTCCATTGGGCAGCCATATCCTTGCAGGCCGCACACCATGGAGCAAAGAATCCGATCATCCACTCGCCCTGGAGCATCAGGTGCCAATTGTCCTCGTCCAGGTTAATGAGCTGGCCAGCAGGCTGCAGCAGGTCTGTCTGCTCTGGTGTTGTTGGTGGTGGTGGCTCTGCCAATGCTGCGGCCAGGAGAAACAGCAGGACACCTGAGGCAGCCGCAAGGTGGGATTTGCAAAACATTTTAGGTTAGGTTTTCGTTTTCAACGTGAGATTCAGACCAGGGATTTTTGACAAACTAAGTTTTCAAAATTTCCTTTTGACTTGAAAAACCGAACATATTGGTTTATCGATAATTTATTGGTATTTGAAGCCAAGGTTGGTTGGGATAAATCGATAGGAAATGGGGTTGAGATTAAAGGGATGCTAGAAAATAGTGATATATCGATACAGAATCGTTATTCAATAAGAAATTGGGTTTATAAATTAATATTTTAATGTTGCTATCTACACATTTGTGATAAATATATATTTTGTATTATATTTCGAAGCAATTTAAACAAAAAGCGAGACATTATTAGATAATATTGATATATTGAAATTAAAATCGATAATTTTATACCGTTTAAATTTAAAAATATTTTTAAAAAATCATAAAAATATTAATATTGATAAAAAAAAAAATAAATTAACTCTTTTGATATTATCAATAAGTTATGAATAATAAATAAAATAATAGGAAAGTAATATATAAATTTTATGATATTTTCAATAATATATAAATGATAATAAATTATAAACAATAAAAGAATATGATAAAACTATAAATAAAATTAATTCATTTGTAAAAATAAATTCTAAATACCACAAAATTGTAAATAATAATGAATAATAAATATAAACAAATTAAAAATTCTACAGAATTACACATAAAAATAAATTATAAATAAAAATTAATTATAAATAATAAAAAAAATTAAAAATAATAAAAAAATTTAAACAAAAATCAATTTAAAAATATTACAAAAATATAAATAAATATTAATTATAAAAAATCATAAATATTTAATAATAAAAAATAAATAAGTTTAAGTATAAGGAAGAGGACCATCTAATGTTCTTTATATATACCGATCTATATCTAATCTTAATTTCTGAATGTGCCTCTTATGGAATGCTGTGTTTTTATAAATATTATAAAACATTCCCTAACTTCTCTAAATTATTATTATACATGCATGAATACAGCTTACAATTTTAGGTACTTTTCCCCAAGTACCTTCAATAATCCCTCCTTATATCCATATAGTAAGCATACCCCTTAATCTGTGCCATCCCAGGGTAACAGGGCACCAACATACGGGCCTCGTGTGTCAGTTTTGGGGCTTTAAACTTCATTTTCCACCTTCCCGCAGTGCCCTCCCTTCGGGTTAAGAGTGAAGCACTGGCTGTGGAAAGCTGAGGCGGGCCTTGTCTGTGGGGAAATGGAGGGCAATAAAAGTGGGCGGGGCAGATGCCAGGCAGGCGGCAGGAGAGGCGGCTGTCGCGACTTGTCATTGCCACGACTTGCGGTCGCTGGCCACGCTCGTTTAATCCGCATTGCCGTGTTGTTAATGTGTTTCCCCCATCATCCAGATCTCCCTCTCTCTCTCTCTTTTTTGGTATTATATTTTTTTTCTTATTTTCCATTTCCGCTTTTCTTTTCCCCGCAGTGCGGACACAAATCATCCAGCCGCCGGTGGACACAACGGTGCTGCTCGGGTTAACGGCCACCCTGCAATGCAAGGTGTCCAGCGATCCCAGTGTCCCGTACAACATTGACTGGTACCGCCAGGGCCAGGCATCGCCCATCAGCAACTCCCAGCGGGTCGGTGTCCAGGCCGATGGCCAACTGGAGATCCAGGCAGTGCGGGCCAGCGATGTTGGTAGCTATGCGTGTGTGGTCACCTCGCCGGGAGGCAATGAGACGCGAGCAGCCCGGCTCAGTGTCATCGAGCTGCCGTTTCCGCCAAGCAATGTGAAGGTGCAACGTTTGCCGGAGCCGCAGCAGCGTAGCATCAATGTATCCTGGACGCCGGGATTCGATGGCAACAGTCCAATATCCAAATTTATTATCCAGCGACGTGAGGTCTCCGAATTGGGTAAGTTACTCTTGTTCCTGGTTACTTTTATCTGCTGGCTAGCTGGCACTACATATACTACATATAATATTTTTTGGTAGCGTAGTTTGTGGGTTGCGGTGGTTTTGGTTTATACTGGATTTATGATTTATTCAAAGGGGGTAGCACAGGGTGGAAGTTATACACGGTTGGCCTTTAAAAAAATTAAGAAAGGGTTTTATAAAGAACTTGAATTACAAAACTTGAAAGACCTAAAGAAATCGAAGAGAAATTTAAAGTTAATTCAAATTAAAAGAGTCGTAAGGGTTTCTTTTAGAGACTCTGATATGGTTAATATCAAATTACCAGGCAGATTTTGGTTAATTTTTTTATAAAATACTTTCAATTTGAAGCATTCTGATTTCAATATACATTTTAGAAACTGAATAAGTAGAGTTGGAGAAGCTAAGAAATAAAAATATATATATTTTGGGGTTTACATTCCTGTTAGGCACTTATAATACAGACACACAGACACAACCACAAAGAAAGCCAATATATTTTGATGCGTTTCTTTTTTGTTCTCTCTTTATTCTCTCTTTTCTTCCATTTAATTTACAATTTTTTTTTAAAAAACACACCAACAACAACAATACCAAAACTGGATCAAAACGAACCGTACCGTTACGTATTGTAAATTTATATATTAATTGTATTTTATATATATATATACATTGCATTATATATTAATGATGACATCTTTTGTGTATTGACTAATTTTCAATTTGTAATTTGTTGTTTTGTACTTTTGATTTCATCGCGTTTACATCAACCATCACCAACACGGAACACGCTGTATAATCTACACACTAAAACACCAAAAACTCCACCACTATTGTAAACTTTTTACCCACCATTCACCAATATTGTAAACTTTTCACCCACCATTCACCAATATTGTAAACTTTTCAACAACAAATCAATACTATTATTTTGTTGACCAACATTCACCACTATTAATATATACTTTTCACCATAAATTCACCAACAACACCCACCAACAACTCACCAAAATCTCACTTACACTCGTAATTTTGTAATCACACATTCCGCACTATCATCCTATTTCCCACTCACCCCCCTCCCCCACCCCGTCTGCTGTTTTTTCCAACACATTAACATCACAGAAAAATTCGTAGGTCCAGTTCCAGACCCTCTGCTCAACTGGATCACCGAACTGAGCAATGTCTCAGCGGATCAGCGTTGGATACTCCTCGAAAACCTCAAAGCCGCCACCGTTTACCAGTTTCGGGTTAGTGCCGTGAATCGTGTGGGCGAGGGTTCGCCCTCTGAGCCCAGTAATGTCGTCGAGCTGCCCCAGGAAGGTGAGTACATAACCTGGCTATACGCTTGTAGTAATGTTTGTAGCTCCTCATTATGTGTTTTAGTATTGTATTGTATTGTGTGTGTGTTTGTTGCTTTTACTGAGTTGAATTTGTATTTTATTTGATTTATTTTTCTGAATATTTTGAATATCTTGTGAATATTTTTATTTGAAATAGAAAACCACAAGCATTGCCTTTAAATTTTAGATTTTGTATAAATATTTTAAAGGCCTAAACCAGCTTTTTTCCTAGATTGAGTTTTGAATTTATTTGAATACTATGTGATTTTGTGAATATTTTAGTTTCCGTTTTAAACAAATACAAAATCCAGGAGTTCCCCTTTGTATTTTTGCTTTTGTACAAGTTTTTGAAGGCCTCAACTTTCTTTTTTTCTTGAATAGAGTTTTAAATTTATTTGAATATTTTTGTGAATATTTTCATTTGCCAAATAGAAAAATCCAAGAACTGTCTTTGAAGAAGTTTTTTAAAGATCTAAACCTTGTTTTTTATTTTGTTTATAATAGTTTTCAACCAAATCTTTGATATACTCAAAATCTATTAAGGCTTTTGGCTTATTATTCAAAGCTTTAGATTTATTTTGAGTTATTCAATTTATTTCAAAGACTTAACTTGATTTCTAGTTCACAAATATTCCTTAAAGTAAAGTAAAATCTCTATTTATATCTCCATTAATAGTCCTGTATAGTGTAAAAAAGAAACTAATGCTAAATACCCTGTATGTATTGTACTCTTAACTGCTATCGTTGTCGTCACGAAAATGAAATTTGAAATCGCCGTTGGTCGCCGCTTTGTGAAATGAACAAAAACGCGCGTAGAGTTTCCGCTTCACCGAGGTATAAATATTAGTCCCCCTTTAAAAATCACAAACCTCTTAAAATTCTACTGCCCCCAATCACACACAATATAAAAAATATATAAAATATAAAAAATATTAAAAAAAGAAACCCAAAAACCCAGAGAGAAGTACAGACTCTCCCTTAAAAGTCCCACTTGCACCAAATTTCTAATAAAAATCTTATCTCTAAACCCTCCCTGTAGCTCCCTCGGGTCCGCCAGTGGGCTTTGTGGGCTCCGCTCGCTCCATGTCCGAGATCATAAGCCAATGGCAACCGCCCCTAGAAGAGCATCGCAATGGCCAGATCCTGGGCTACATCCTTCGTTACCGCCTCTTTGGCTACAACAATGTGCCCTGGTCGTATCAGAACATCACCAACGAGGCTCAACGCAACTTTCTCATCCAAGAACTGATCACCTGGAAGGATTATATAGTTCAAATTGCAGCCTACAACAACATGGGCGTGGGAGTTTACACGGAAGGCTCCAAGATCAAGACCAAGGAAGGAGTACCCGAAGCCCCGCCCACCAATGTCAAAGTAGAAGCCATCAACTCGACGGCTGCTCGATGCAGCTGGACACCGCCCAATCCCCAGCAGATCAATGGCATCAATCAGGGCTACAAGATTCAAGCCTGGCAGAGTCGCCTCGTCGACGGAGAGTGGCGAGATTTTGAGAAACGCATGATGACGGTGCCCCCCAGCCTGATAGATCCCCTGGCAGAGCAAACCACCATATTGGGTGGCCTGGAAAAGTTCACCGAGTACAACATCAGTGTGCTTTGCTTTACGGATCCCGGCGATGGAGTGGCCAGCATTCAAGTGCCAGTGATGACTCTAGACGATGTACCCGACGAAGTCACAGCCCTGCATTTTGACGATGTCTCCGATCGTTCGGTGAAAGTGCTCTGGGCACCGCCACGCTCCGCCAATGGCATACTCACAGGCTATACGGTACGCTACCAGGTCAAGGATCATCCAGACACCCTCAAGACATTCAATCTCACAGCCGAGGACACGGAGTTGACGGTGAATCAGTTGCAGGCCACCACCCACTATTGGTTTGAGATCTTTGCCTGGACTCGGGTGGGCAGTGGCACACCCAAAACGGCAACTATACAGTCTGGCGTGGAGCCTGTCCTGCCGCATGCACCCACCAATCTGGCTCTGTCCAACATCGAGGCCTTCTCCGTGGTGCTGCAGTTTACGCCCGGCTTCGATGGCAACTCCAGCATCACCAAGTGGAAGGTGGAGGGTCAGACGGCCAGGAATATGACTTGGTTTACCATTTGTGAGATTAGTGATCCAGATGCGGAGACCCTGACGGTGACTGGATTGATGCCCTTCACCCAGTACCGCCTGCGTTTGAGTGCCACCAATGTGGTGGGCAGTTCGCGACCCTCGGAGGCCACCAAAGATTTCCAGACCATTCAGGCCAGGCCCAGGCATGCGCCCTTCAATGTCACCGTGCGGGCAATGAGTGCCCAGCAGCTGCGAGTACGCTGGATACCCCTGCAGCAGACCGAATGGTATGGCAACCCACGAGGCTACAATATCTCGTACAAGCAGCTGGAGAAGACACCAGGCACCATCAAGGGTGTGCCACGCTCGGTGGTAATCGAAGATCACACGGCCAACTCGCATGTGCTAGAGGGACTCGAAGAGTGGACCGTCTACGAGGTGCAAATGAATGCCTGCAACGATGTGGGTTGCTCCAAGGAGAGTGGCACGGCGGTGGAGAGGACACGCGAGGCCACGCCCAGCTATGGACCCTTGGATGTCCAGGCGAATGCCACCTCCTCCACCACGGTGGTGGTTCGTTGGGGCGAAGTGCCGCGTCAGCATCGCAATGGTCAGATCGATGGCTACAAGGTTTTCTATGCGGCCGCCGACCGAGGACAGCAGGTGCTGCACAAGACAATACCCAGCAATGCCTCGTTCACCACAACGCTGACGGAACTCAAGAAATTTGTGGTCTACCATGTCCAGGTGCTGGCCTACACCAGGTTGGGCAATGGTGCTTTGAGCACGCCACCCATAAGAGTCCAGACCTTTGAGGATACCCCTGGAGTGCCTTCCAATGTGAGCTTCCCGGATGTGACTCTCTCGATGGCCAGGATCATTTGGGATGTGCCCGTTGATCCAAATGGTGAGATTCTGGCCTATCAGGTCACCTATACCCTCAATGGCAGTGCCATGCTCAACTATAGTCGAGAGTTTCCACCCTCGGATCGCACTTTCCGGGCCACCAGTCTGCTGCCAGAGAAGTACTACAGCTTCAGTGTGACGGCACAGACGCGGCTTGGCTGGGGCAAGACGGCCACGGCTTTGGTTTATACCACCAACAACAGAGAGCGTCCACAGCCGCCCTCAGTGCCGCAGGTTTCGCGCAGCCAGATTCAGGCACACCAGATCACCTTCAACTGGACACCAGGAAGAGATGGCTTCGCTCCGCTGCGCTACTACACCGTGGAGATGCGTGAGAACGAAGGAAGATGGCAACCCCTCCCAGAGAGAGTGGATCCTCTGCTCAGTTCCTACACAGCTCTGGGTCTCAGGCCACACACCACCTACCAATTTCGCATCCAGGCCACCAATGACCTGGGACCTTCGGCTTTCAGCAGGGAAAGTGTGGTGGTGAGGACTCTGCCAGCCGCTCCGGCAGTGGGAGTGGGTGGCCTGAAAGTAGTGCCCATAACCACCACCTCGGTGCGTGTGCAATGGAGTGCCCTGGAGACGGGCATGTGGAATGGAGATGCAGCCACCGGTGGCTACAGGATACTCTATCAGCAGCTCTCCGATTTTCCCACAGCCCTGCAATCCACCCCCAAAACGGATGTCCATGGGATCAATGAGAACAGTGTGGTGCTCTCAGATCTCCAGCAAGATCGCAATTATGAGATTGTGGTTCTGCCCTTCAATTCCCAGGGTCCGGGACCAGCCACGCCCCCAGCAGCGGTTTATGTGGGCGAGGCAGTGCCCACGGGTGAACCTCGTGCCGTGGATGCTGCACCCATTTCCAGCACAGAAGTGAGATTGCTGTGGAAGCCACCGAAGCAGAGCATGCAGAATGGTGATATCCTGGGCTACAAGATCTTCTATCTGGTGACCTACTCGCCGCAGGCTCTGGAGCCTGGCCGGAAATGGGAGGAGGAGATTGAGGTGGTGTCGGCCACGGCTACATCGCACAGTCTGGTGTTCCTGGACAAGTTCACCGAGTACAGGATACAGTTGTTGGCCTTTAATCCCGCCGGGGATGGACCGAGGTCAGCTCCCATCACGGTGAAGACGCTGCCGGGTGTGCCAAGTGCTCCTTTGAATCTACGATTTGCGGACATAACAATGCAGAGCCTGGAGGTGTCCTGGGATGCGCCCAAGTTCCTGAATGGCGAGATTCTGGGTTACCTGGTGACCTACGAGACCACCGAGGAGAATGAGAGTGAGTAGGATTTTTGAGACATTGATTTATTTAATTGATTTAAAATTAAATGAATTATAATTTATGAATATATTTTATTAATTCTTAAAATGTATTTATATATTTTATTAATTCTTAAAATGTATTTATTATTAAAATTTATTAATTATTAAAATTTTTTAATTATCATTTATTAATTATTAAAATTTTAAAATATATTTTATTAATTTTTAAAATTTATGAATTATAATTTATTAATTATTTTAATTTATTAATATAATTTAATACTTATAATAAATTAATTAATTAACAATAATCTTTTTTCTTAATTATCCCAATCAGAATTCAGCAAACAGGTGAAGCAAAAGGTATCCAATACCACACTTCGTGTCCAGAATCTAGAGGAGGAGGTCACCTACACGTTCACTGTGCGCGCCCAGACCACCGTGGACTATGGTCCTGGCATAAGTGAGAATGTGACCACGGGACCCCAGGACGGTTCTCCGGTGGCGCCGCGAGATCTCATCTTAACCAAGACGCTCTCCAGCGTCGAGATGCACTGGATCAATGGACCCTCGGGTCGGGGGCCCATTCTGGGCTACTTGATAGAGGCCAAGAAGCGAGGTAAGTCTTGGTTTAAAAATTTATAATTTGGTTTTGGATTCGATATACTTACCTTGATGTCTCCGTATATCTTCTCTCTCTCTCTCTCTCCTATATATTATCTTCGATTACTCTTTGGTGGCTTGGTTCTATAAAATGACCAAAAAATCTTTTCCAAAAATCATTAAAAAAAACATTACATTTTTGAAATGCTTGCGTAGAAAAAGGAGAGCCATCATTTGTTTGTAAGTATTGCCTGTACCGTAGAAAGTAGTATGTAAGGATATATTATATATTATATATATTATATATATTAAATATATTATATATGTTTTATGTTATATATTATTATAATATTAACATTTTATAATTTTATAGCAAACTAAAACGAAACCATTTCATATTTTAACAGAATTTAATTAGAAAAACTAAAAATAAAACATAGTTATAGCCTTGTAGAATCCTTAACCCATTGAGAGATTGCTTAGCCCAACGATAATCCTAATCCCAGCCAGATCTGCTTCTACTTTTATTATTATCTTTATTATATTATATAAATATATATGGTTTATAGGGTCATAAATGGCTTCCTCACTGTTTGCCACTCTTTTTACTATTATAATATTAATATTATAATAATATATTAATTTATATTATAATTTAAGTCAAAAGCTTAAAAAACAGTGAAGCAGCCATTTCCGACCCCATAAATCATATATATTCTTGATCAGCATTAACAGGCGAATCTTTTAAGACATGTCCGGGCGAAATTTTTTTTGAGCCGTTTTTCAAAAATTTGATAATTAAAATTCTCGAAAATTGGCTAAAAATTGAATTTTTAAAAAACTAAAATGGATTATGCAGATTTGTTAAACGTATAAAAACTAACACAAAAACGCTTTCCAAATTGAATTTACAGGATTTTTGGCTGAGTTATAGATGTTTGAAATTTCGATTTTTCCCAATTTTTTTAATTATGTTTCTTTAAAAAAATTATATAAAAATATAAGTAAACATTTAAATTAAATTTGGTAAGCAGTTTGATTAACCTTTTAAAGTCTAACCCAAAACAGCTTTCCGAATTGAATTAAAGACATCTTTAACTGAGTTACAGTTTTTTAAAATTAGAACTTTCCCTAAAAATTTGAACCTTTTTTTAAATTTTATGTTTTTAAAAATTTGGCCAAAAATGAAGTTAGAAAAAACCTTAAATGTAGTATGCAGATTTATAAATCCTATTAAAACTAACAAAAAACAATATCCGAAATCAATTTGATGCTTTTTTATGGTTAAAATATTTTAAAACATTTATTTGTCCAAAAATTCTTGATATCAAATAATAGATAAATAACCATTTAAAAAAATTAAATATTTTGGGTATTCTTAAGGGGTATTTATAATTTTTTTCGGTGAAGCATCTATTTCCGACCCCATAAACCATATATATTCTTGATCAGCATTAACAGGCGAATCTTTTAAGACATGTCCGGGCAAAATTTTTTTTCGAGCCATTTTTTGAAAATTTGATAAGGGGTTACATCATTAAAATTCTCGAAAATTGGCTAAAAATTGAATTTTTAAATAATAAAAAAGGAGTATGCAGATTTGTTAAGCATATTAAAACTAACACAAAAACACTTTCCGAATGGAATTTAAAGCATTTTTGGCTGAGTTACAGCATTTTTATTTTTTTGATTTTCCTAAAAATTATCAAACAAAATTTTTACATTTTGTAAATTGATTTATTTAAATTGATTTATTAACCTAATAAAAATAAGCACTGAAAAGTGTTCCAAACTGAAATTACTTCATTTTTGTCTTTGTTAAGATCGATTTCCTATCGATTTCATAATGTAACTGCAAACTGCAAGGGTAAATTGGCTTCCTTTCTTGCTTAGAACTAACTTTGTGGTGATTTCAACTTGAAACAAAACACTTTCTTTTGATTCGTTTTTAATTTTATTTGAGCTTTAATTTATAGAGAATAACCTAATTAAAAGCCAAAACCTTAACTATATATATGCTTATTCCCCCTCAAAATCACAGACGACTCCCGTTGGACGAAAATCGAGCAGACAAAGAAGGGAATGATGCAGGACTTTACCGTCAGCTACCACATCCTGATGCCCTCCACGGCGTATACCTTCCGTGTGATTGCCTACAATCGCTATGGCATCTCGTTCCCTGTGTACTCCAAGGACTCCATTCTGACGCCCTCGAAGCTGCACCTGGAGTATGGCTATCTGCAGCACAAGCCCTTCTATCGACAGACCTGGTTCATGGTCTCCCTGGCTGCCACCTCGATTGTGATCATTGTGATGGTCATTGCCGTTCTGTGTGTCAAAAGCAAGAGCTACAAGTACAAACGTAGGTCTTGGTCTCCTTACTTAAAAAGGATTTTGTAACCAATTGAAATTGAATTCTCACCCAAAACAGAGGAGGCCCAAAAAACCCTAGAGGAATCCATGGCCATGTCGATTGATGAACGCCAGGAACTGGCCTTGGAACTGTATCGTTCGCGTCATGGCGTCGGCACTGGCACTCTGAACAGCGTTGGAACTCTGCGCAGCGGCACCTTGGGAACACTGGGCAGAAAGTCTACCAATCGACCGCCGCCGGGCGTTCAGCTGGGCAAGAGTCCGCCGCGTCCATCGCCAGCCTCGGTGGCGTATCACAGTGACGAGGAGAGCCTCAAGTGCTACGATGAGAATCCGGACGATAGCAGCGTCACCGAGAAGCCATCAGAGGTCAGCAGCTCGGAGGCATCGCAGGTGGGTTTCAAGGTGGGAAAAATTATGGTATACTTGATGGGGTTTTGTAAACAAAAAAACACAATCGAATCGAAACATTTCGAAAGATATATGCCAGGTGCTGAGTACGAGACTGGGCAGAGTTGGAAATCTTCAGCAGGCATGTGTTTTTTTATTGTTGATTTTTATTTGATTTTTATTTTGATTTTGATTTTAATTTTTAATTTGATTTTACTTTGATTTTTATTTGATTTTTACTTTGATTTTGATTTGATTTTTGCTTTGATTTTTACTTTGATTTTTACTTTGATTTTTACTTTGATTTTAATTTGATTATAATTTTTATTTGATTTTGTTTGTATTTTATTTTATTATTATTTTTTTTTACTTTTAAATTTAACTTGTATTTAATTTTGTTTCGATTTTGATTTGTTTTATTACAAATTTACAATTTGAGTTGCAAAACCCCCTAAGTTACTTATTTTTATCTCATTTTTAATTAAGAAAATGCTGAATGCTGGTGCGATTTCATGGCCAGATTCGGGTTCAGTGCGCAAATATATTGGGAAGACAACAACTAAATATCAAATATTATATATAAAACTATATATTCCCCAATATATTTGCCATGACAAGTGTGTTCTGGTATATGTGTGTGTGTTGCATTTACAAGACCGCTTTCCACAAAACCCAAAAAACCATACTCATGTCCCCCCCCCCCCAACTTTCAGCACTCAGAGAGCGAAAACGAGAGCGTGCGCAGCGATCCGCATTCGTTCGTTAATCACTACGCCAACGTGAACGACTCGCTGCGACAGTCGTGGAAGAAGACCAAGCCGGTGAGAAACTACTCCAGCTACACCGACTCGGAGCCGGAGGGCAGTGCAGTGATGAGCCTCAATGGTGGCCAGATTATCGTCAATAATATGGCCAGATCGAGGGCACCGCTGCCCGGCTTCTCCTCGTTCGTCTGACAATCAACCGAGTTCTAAGATCTAAGCACCAGTAGCAGCGGCACCGTCATCCGGGAGACCTTTGTCTAGGCAAAAGGACGAGATATAACATATATGTATGTGGAAAAAGGAGGACAAACCGGTGAGGAAGAAGGAGCTGGAGGTGGCTGCGGAGAAGGAGGAGGAGGATGAGTAAGGAATTCAAAAGCAGAAGGGACGACATATCAGCAAGGCCACAGCCCCTCCAGCTCTCCGACGATGCGCTGCTACACGGTTACGTATACACATTACTATCTATATATATAGTATATATACTTGGGTTTAGTTTTAGTTACTAGTTACGAGAGATCTGAGATTGCGAGCATTTAGTTTATAGTTTTTTTAGCCTGTTTTTTTTTTACTGTGTGTGTTTTTTTCAGACTCTGCTCTCCTAATTTTTTAGTATTTATTTAGGGCCTGCCACGCCTCCAAAACAGTGGCATTTAATGGTAGAGGGCGGCAATTGTGAGCGAGAGAGATATAGAGAGAGAAAGAGGAAGTCCTGTGATAAAGCAATGGCCGCCCAGCAGAGAAAGAGAGAGATAAAGTTCTTACAACTGATTTCCAAAAGTGTTCATGGAGTGGCAGGCAGGCAGCAGGACTTTTGAGTGAATGTGTAAATGATCTTGAGAGTTTAGTCTGGCGCAATCTCATTATATTTAAACAACAACAAAAGGACGACTCGCATAAGTTTATTATTAATATATTTTTTTTGAGAAGAAACCTAGTAAATCTAGAGACAGAGAAGGATAACGATAACAATTAACGAGACAGCAGCCGATGCAATCGGTGGGCTCAACGAGGAAAACCCAAGGGAAATATAGAGTTCCAGGGAAAACGAAACAAAAGAAAGTATGCAAAAACGAGTAAAGAAAACACAAAAAATCATATCTTGTAAGCAAAAAAGAGAGATAAATATAATATTTTTTTTTATTAGTTTGGAAAAGACTAACTAAGAATGAGGAAAATGAGTTAGGGAGCTGACAAAGAGAGAGAGCTGATAAATGAGAGAAGGATACACATATTCAGATAGATTGATAGGCCATATTAATGCAATTTTCTTTACCACGTAAGCCACGAAAAACAAAAGTAAGCAACTGTAACACACACAAAGCAAAATGGAAAAGCGAAAAGAGAGTTGGTTTTTGGAAGCGCATGCGCAGCGAACTCTAGGCACTAGGTACTATCAGTACGATCAGTACGATCTTGGTAGCAAGTAAGACCCATTTTTTTTTATTGCGCGTTTTTTTGGGGTACTCGTGGGCGCGTAACTCTTTAATCGTTCAATCCGCGTCGTAATTGTAACTGTAATGGTAATTGTAATGGTAACTGTAATTGTAATTGTACTTGTACTTGCATATATTTATGACTATATTTATATATCGATGTATTGTACATGTATATCTAAAACTTAAACGACTGATTATATATTTTCCCCCTCAATTAGTTGTATACTACCATATATATATACTACTTAAAGCCCTTGTTTGTACGACTTATGCATTAACTATGTTTAGAAACAAAAAAAAACTTTGGCGCCCTCACAAAACAAGAAAAAACCCCGAAAAATCAGCGCGCAAAAATCGAAGGAGCTTTCCGCTTTTCCCTAAAAAAATTCCCAGAAAATCCAAACAAAGAAGAAAGCATGCTAATTTCTACTTCAAAGACTCGAAGCACAAGTTCATCCTAGTTAAGTAAATGTAATTGTAATTGTTGATTGATGATCGGATCGCATCGGATCGGCAGAGGCGGAGCTGGAGGAGCGAGAGCAGCTGGGATGGCGGAGCTCAAGCCGATGGCAGCGGAGAACGGAGGTCGGAACTTGGCTCGGGGCTAGTTGAAATCGTGCAGAAGGCGCAAAGTATTAGAATATTTATAAATACAATTTAAATGTGTAAATGTAATTGATGGAACATACGAATATGAATCAATAAAAGAACGTGAAATCAATGTGAAAAATTTTCTTGATGGCTGCATTTATTTGGGGGCCTTGGGATTGTTTGGGGAAAATTCTTTTGAAAACAAAATCTACATTTTTACGATTTTTTCCTGAATTTTTAACATTTTTTTTCGGATTTTTACAATTTTTCTGGATTTTTACATTTTTTTTCTAAATTTTTGAAGGTTTTCCTGAATTTTTACAATTTTTTCTGAATTTTTAACATTTTTTTCAGATTTTTTAGATTTTTTTTAGATTTTTTAAAATTTTTTAGTAAAAAAATTGCCTACTTTTAGGCATTTTAAAATATAAGTTGGTCATTTTTGTGGCATCTTTTGCGCTGAATTTAAATTAAAATTAAAATATAAAGTAAGGCATACTTTTGGGCGGGGATGAATGCAACTCCACTTTTACAGTTTGACAAGCACTGGTCTAAGGGAGTTCCAAACTTTTACAGTTTGACAAGCACTGGACCAAGTGAGATTCGATTTTTACAGTTTTAGAGCCACTGGACAGAAACTCCACTTTTGACGCTCAAAAGGGAGTTTCTGACCAGTGCTTGTCAAACTGTAAAAATTGAATCTCACTTGGACCAGTGCTTGTCAAACTGTAAAAAGTTGAATCTCACTTGGACCAGTGCTTGTCAAACTGTAAAACGAACTTCCGCCTAAAAGATGCCACGTTTTTAATAGAAATCCCCAAAAGTATGCTTTAATTTTTTAATTTTGCCACTAACTGCCAGTGATGCTCATTTAGCTAGGATGCTCCATTGGGACAAAATGGCATCTCACTACCTGCCAGTGATGCCCAGGTAGGTATATTGCAACATTGGGAGAAAAATGCATCTTACTTTACATCCGTGAAGCCAACCCAGCTATACAATAAATAAATAAATAAATAAAGTATACTGGGAAAATACTTTTCACCATATTTATTCAATTTTTATAAATAAAATTGTACAAAAATCGTTTAAAAATAGTAATATTATTGCTTATGTATAATTTATAATTTACTGTAAGGCTGGAAAGAATCCCTACGAGAAGCCACTGCCGTGCTCCTGCAGCAGCCCTGCTCCGCCGCCGCTGCCCTGCTCCTGCTCCTGCAGCAGCCCTGCTCCGCCGCCGCCGCCCTGCTCCTGCAGCAGCCCTGCTCCGCCGCCGGCGCTGCTGCCGTGCTCCTGCTCCTGCAGCAGCCCTGCTCCGCCGCCGGCGCCCTGCTCCTGGTCCTGCAGCAGCCCTGCTCAGCCGCCGCCGCCGCTGCCCTGCTCCGGCGCCGCCGCCGCTGCCCTGCTCCTGCTCCTGCAGCAGCCCTGCTCCTGCAGCAGCCCTGCTCCTGCAGCAGCCCTGCTCCGCCGCCGGCGCTGCTGCCCTGCTCCTGCTCCTGCAGCAGCCCTGCTCCGCCGCCGCTGCCATGCTCCTGCTCCTGCAGCAGCCCTGCTCCGCCGCCGCTGCCCTGCTCCTGCTCCTGCCGCAGCCCTGCTCCGCCGGCGCCGGCGCCGCTGCCCTGCCGCTGCCCTGCTCCTGCTCCTGCTCCTGCAGCAGCCCTGCTTCGCCGCCGGCGCCGCTGCCCTGCTCCTGCTCCTGCAGCAGCCCTGCTCCGGCTCCAGCCCTGCTCCGCCGCCGGCGCCCTGCTCCTGGTCCTGCAGCAGCCCTGCTCCTGGTCCTGCAGCAGCCCTGCTCCTGGTCCGGCAGCAGCCCTGCTCCTGCTCCTGCAGCAGCGCTGCTCCGCCGCCGGCGCCCTGCTCCTGCTCCTGCAGCAGCCCTGCTCCGCCGCCGGCGCCCTGCTCCTGGTCCTGCAGCAGCCCTGCTCCTGCTCCTGCAGCAGCCCTGCTCCGCCGCCGGCGCCCTGCTCCTGGTCCTGCAGCAGCCCTGCTCCTGCTCCTGCAGCAGCCCTGCTCCGCCGCCGGCGCCCTGCTCCTGGTCCTGCAGCAGCCCTGCTCCTGCTCCTGCAGCAGCGCTGCTCCGCCGCCGGCGCCCTGCTCCTGGTCCTGCAGCAGCCCTGCTCCTGCTCCTGCAGCAGCGCTGCTCCGCCGCCGCCGCCGCTGCCCTGCTCCTGCTCCTGCAGCAGCCCTGCTCCGCCGCCGGCGCCCTGCTCCTGGTCCTGCAGCAGCCCTGCTCCTGCTCCTGCAGCAGCGCTGCTCCGCCGCCGCCGCCGCTGCCCTGCTCCTGCAGCTGCCCTGCTCCGCCGCCGGCGCCCGCCCCCCGGCCCTGCTCCTGCTCCTGCAGCAGCCCTGCTCCGCCGCCGCCGCCGCTGCCCTGCTCCTGCTCCTGCAGCAGCCCTGCTCCGCCGCCGGCGCCCTGCTCCTGGTCCTGCAGCAGCCCTGCTCCTGCTCCTGCAGCAGCGCTGCTCCGCCGCCGCCGCCGCTGCCCTCCTCCTGCTCCTGCAGCAGCCCTGCTCCGCCACCGCCGCCCTGCCACTGCTCCTGCTCCGCCGCCGCCGCAGCCACCCTGATCCGCCGCCGCCGCCCCCCTCCTCCGCCTCCGCCGCAGTCCTGCTGTTGGCTGTGACTGGGACTGCTAATTCGATTAAAGCACCTAGACGGGACTGTCGGAGGTCGTCTCCAGTGGTTCCGGCTCGGTTTTGCTGGCACCCTCGTCGTGCTGTCCCGGCTCCTGGTCCTGGT
The DNA here is from genome assembly GCF_030179895.1 of Drosophila kikkawai. Classification (NCBI taxonomy): domain Eukaryota; kingdom Metazoa; phylum Arthropoda; class Insecta; order Diptera; family Drosophilidae; genus Drosophila; species Drosophila kikkawai. The sequence continues at coordinate 27,667,341 of NC_091733.1, forward strand.
CCTGCTCCTCCTCGTCCTGATCCTCATCACCATCGTTCTCCGTCTCGCCATCGGCATCCGCTTCCTGTTCCTGGCTGTGCCTTTCGATGTGCCGTGCCGCCGGCTGTGACTCCGAAGATGGAGCTGTGATGGCGGCCAGCGGAGGCGCTGTGGCTGCTGCTGCTGGAGGAGAAGCGGCCGAGACGACACTGGGCACACTAATGGGACACATGCAGGGCACGAACTGGATGCGAGTGCCACTGGCGCCCTGCTCCGCCGCCGCTGCCGCTGCCGCCATCATGTTCTGCGGCGCCTGGTAATTGAAGTAGTCCGGATACGGATACTGCGGCCGGGCGTTGTACAGGTTGCTCACCCGCCGGCTGTAGGTGGGGTATTCTCCGTAGCGCAGCAGGCTGGAGCCCGCGGCTGGCGAGGATCCCTCGGAGAAGCCACTGCTGGCAGCTTGCTGCGGTGGAGGAGGAGGTGGCGGTGGTGTCGTAGTGCTCGTCGTCGTCGTCGACGTCGTGGTCGGTGCCGGCGTTGTGGTGGTTGTAGTCGTCGTCGTTGACGTTGTGGGCACAGGTGTGGTGGTCGTGGTGGTGGTACTGGTGCTTGGTTGGGTACTGCCCAATGCCGCCGCCACCGGAGGAGTCACTTCCGGCCGGGAGGCCGTGTCGTGTCGCCGGGCAGCCGCATAGCTGGTCACCGCATAGGGATCGTACTGGGGACCAGGGAGCAGGGGCGCCTGGGCCGCTCCAAAGCCAATGAAGGGCAGGCTGAAGGGACCGCCGGGCGCCAAAGGCTGGTATGTGTAGGTGCGGAAGTAGGTCAGGGGGATCTGCTGCAGCACCTGGCCACCGCCGGGGGATTCCCTAGGGAAATAAAGGAAAATATTAATTAAATTAATTTAATTTGAGGATTTTTCCCACGCCCACTTACGTCGTTGTCTTGGGCCACCAGAAGGCATCGGCGAGCTCGGAGCTAGCCAGGATAGCTGTGATCTGGATGTGAATAGAAACAGGAGAAGATCAGCATGAGTTTGGGAGAAAATTAATGAATTATTAAATAATTAAATTGTATACAATTTTCCAATAGTCATTATATGAATTAATTAATATTCTGAATTAATTAATATTTAATATTTTAATATTTTCGGTCTTCCTGAAGGGAATTTATAATTTTTTTCAGTGAAGCATCCATTTCCGACCCTATAAACCATATATATTCTTGATCAGCATAAATCAGCGAATCTTTTAAGACATGTCCGAGCAAAATTTTTTTTTGAGCCATTTTTCAAAAATTTGATAGGGGTACCATCATTAAAATTCTTGAAAATTCGAAAAAAATTGAATTTTTTAAAAACAAAAAAGGAGTATGCAGATTTGTTAAACGTATTAAAACTAACACAAAAACGCTTTCCAAATTGAATTTACAGGATTTTTGGCTGAGTTATAGATGTTTGAAATTTAGATTTTTACCAATTTTTTAAATTATGTTTCTTTAAAAAATGTATATATAATAGGTAAACATTTAAATTAAATTTGGTAGGCAGTTTTATTAACCTTTTAAAGTCTAACTGAAAACAGCTTTCCGAATTGAATTTAAGACATTTTTAACTAAGTAATAGATTTTTAAGATTATAACTTTATAATAATGATTAAATATTATTATTAATTAATATAATTATTAATTAATCATTAATAATAATTTTAATAGAATTTTTAAGAGGCCTTAATCCCTAATGAAGATCCTAATTTGCTTTTCTACCATTGTATTTTCTTTTTATTAATTAAAAAAAAGGATACTAGAATATATTTATTATAAATAATAATAAATAATAATTTGTAATACTTCTAAAGGATGTTAAATATTTTATTTGCTTAAATTTACACACAAGAGCAAGCCACAAGAGTTGGCCTGTTTTTGGCTCTTTATAAATATTCCTTTTTTAATTTTGTATTGTTTTTAATTATCAACACATCCTATGAAATTATTATTATATTATTTATAAATTTTAATCCTTTTAAATGTCCAGAATATAATCCTGTTTGCTTGCTTTTTTCATCACTATTTTTATTTTTATTATTTTAATTTTTGTTATCCTTTAGTTATCCTTTGGTTCAACTTAACACATACCACAAAATATAGCCACATTTTTTGAAGCACTTTGCTTGGAAATTTCTTTCCCGTTTATCCTTCGGGGCAAACAATAAAAAAATATTTAAAAAAATAATAATTAAGAATTATTAGAAGCAAACTGCGACTTCTTTCTGCCTTCGAACCGTTCGCGATCGCTGTTGCCTTTGTTCTAAGCCCAAAAAGAGTCGTCTCCAAGCTTTTATAGCCGAAAAAAAAGAAGAGGAGAGGAGGCTTTGGGAGTGGGAATGAAGATGGGAAAGGGTCAGGGGAAAGGGTCAGGGGAATGGGCAGGGGAGATGGGTTTGGGGGATCGATTGTGTGGCCCAGCAGCGGGGACTGCCCCACAGCAACAGAAAAAGCCGCCTTTGCCGCCGCCTTCATCTGGTTTTCCCGCAGATGAGCGGTTGGAAAACGCTTGTAAGAACAACGAGAAAATTAATTGCAGGCTGCGCAGAGCGAAAACTAAGCTGGGAAATCAATAATAATAATGAACGTGGAGAACGTGGAACGCCGCCGCATCATTGACAAAGTGATTGAATGAATGATGGAGCCAATGACGGGGCCCCGAGGAGGCGATGGACATGGTGGGTATGGAGTGTGGGGCATGGGGCATGGGGCATAAAAGGGCCGCCCATCCATGCCTCTTTCGATTGGCCATAAAAATTTGTTGATGACTCTTCCCTGGCCCCTAGACTCCCGTGTTGTTTGTGTTGTTTTCCGCCTCGCTTTTTAACACTTTGAGATTTTGTTTTTCTTTCTGATTCTGATATTGGGATTTTGGTCTCTGGAATTTGGGTCAGTCGACGCCTCCAGCTCATCCTCTTGCCTCGTCGCGGTTCGATTTGCACGCCGCTGAACGTGAAGCTGAAGCTAATGTTGCTGCCCCTGCTGCTGTTGGGTTATGCAACTCAATAGAGTCCAGCGGAAAATTCTGGGCTCTATTATCCACTTTCCAATTTACGACTCCCCGTTCAGAGAATGGCTATATTCTTTGGCCAGGAATTTATGGTTGCCCTTTATGTGTTTATTGCTTGTAAAACTGTTTTCCAAACTGGGCCCCATCACAATCTAAACTGTCTCATGAACCCAGAATCCACCTTTCTTGTATCTTTTGATTCGTACTGCCCTTTGGGGAGGCGTTAATGATCATCGCCGGATCGCATTCGGACCCTTTTTTTAACTTAATTTGTTACTTGTGGTTTATTAATGTTAAGCTTAAAGTTTTAAGATAAAATTCTATATTTCAAAAATCTATAACTCTGCCAAAAATGCCTTAAATTCAATTTGGAAAGCGTTTTTGTGTTAGTTTTTAGAAGGGTTTAAAATCTGCATACTCCTTTTTTGTTTTAAAAAAATTCAATTTTTGGCCAATTTTCGAGAATTTTAATGATGTAACCCCTTATCAAATTTTGAAAAAATGGCTCGAAAAAAAATTTTGCCCAGACATGTCTTAAACGATTCGCCTGTTAATGCTGATCAAGAATATATATGGTTTATGGGGTCGGAAATGGATGCTTCACTGAAAAAAATTATAAATAGCCTTCAAGAAGAACGAAACTATTTCAGCCTATTTTTTAGATTTTAGATTTTAAATGTAAATCGGATTAATCGGATTCCCGATGCTTCCAAGAATCCCTGAAATATTAGCATTGTAAAGCCTTTAAAACCATAATTATTAATATTATTAGTAAATATTTAGTAAACAATTAAATAATTATCAATTTAAAGATTTTAAATTTGAATATTTTCCCTTAAATGTGTCTCTGCAGCATTTCTCTCTTGCTTTTTCGCTCTTTTTAATTCTAAATTTATATTCCGTTATTATTTTCTACTTACTATCCCTGCAAGGACTCTCTTTCCTAGCAAACCAACAACTTTATCCTCTCTTCTTATCCATTAATCTCTAGCTCTCCGTTTATCCCCACTCCTGTTGAGCTATCTCCTTGGCCTGAAGCCACTCTCCACGTACTTGGAGGTGTAGTACTTGGTCTGGTTATCCGCTCCCCCGGATGCCCGTTGGTGGTGGGGTCCCTTGTAGCTAAAATTAGAGATCATGTCGTGAGTCATTGCGCTCCTGTGAGAGGGCTCAACCCACCGCGAATTGAGGATGAACCAGGTGTTGGGTCCCCTCTCCGAGGGCAGTCCCCTCTCCGTTCGATCACTCTTCTCCAGGAGCAGCTTCTTGGCCTGCGGCTGGAGGAGTTTCCCCAGAGTGTAGACGGGAAAGGCATAGTACTCCCGCTTGAGGGCATAGCGGGAGCTCTGCCGGAGCATGGGGGGCTGGTCAGTGGTGGTGATGGTGGAGCTGCTCCTGCTGGTCACCGGTCTCTCCAGGCTGTCGTCCAGGTAAACAATCTGAAAGGGACCACTGCTGGGGGTGGTGGAGATCTCCGCCTCCGGTTCCGGCGGCAGTTCCACCTCCGTTTCTGTTTCCTGCTCGGTGGTGACCCATGCCTCCTCCTGATCCTGCTCCTCCTCCTCCTCCTGATGCTCTCCCTCATCCATCAAGATTTCCTCATGACCTTGTTCCTGGTGGCTCGGCCTCTCCTCGCTCGAGTAATGCCTGTGGTTGTCACGATCCTGCTGCTGCTGCTCGTGGGCATGCCGCCTCAGCACCGTCTGCCACTGCATCACCTCCTGCGGCGAGTGGAAGGCCTCGTACTGCTTGGCCTTCTTCCGTTTCCGCTGCTGGCTCCTGGGCAGTTGGGTTTCATAAGGCTGCAGAGGCGGTAACGTGGGCGTGGCTTGGGTGGTGCTGGGTGCTTGGGTAGCCACTCCTCCGCTTGGCTTGGCGATAGCCTCGTGGGCATAGAAGGGTATCAGCGTGAGATTGAGCATCTCCCGCTGTCCTGGCAACCGGAAACGCTCCACAATGGGCTTCGGCCGGAACATGGGCGTCGAGGGGGGATAGAGTACCTGTCCCGGCACTGGCTCCTGCATCGGATATCGCCTTCTGCTCAGCATAGTGTTCAGGATGAGCTCACCTCGGGTGCCATTGTACACAAAGATGGGGTAGTTGTCATGCCCAGTTTTTAGGGAATTCTCGCCGGGAGCATTATCAAAGACGGGCAGGTGACGACCTCCTGTCCGGCGGTGTTGGCTGCCACTGCTGCTCCTGGCTTTGCTCCTGATCCTGTGGTGGTGGTTGGATTGCACATACTGGTGGGGCAACTGCAGACGGTGGGGCATCATGAAGCGTCGCTGGGGCAGCGAGGGCATAAGCCTGCGAGCCACCGGTGGCGGCTCTGGTTCATCATCTTCCTCCTCCTCGTGTCTCACTAGAAAGGTGATGGGTTTTGGTTCTTGGTTTCCTCCTCCTCTGGTCTGCCTCCTCATCAAAGGTTGCCTGGTGGTGGTGGCATAGTCCTCCTCGGGCCTCTCCTGCCGCTGCCTTTTGGCCAGGCCATCCTCTAGTATCCACAGGGGACGATGATGCTCGCTTCCCTGTCCTGCCGTCAAAGTGGTAACTAGGAGAAGGCAGCTAGCTGCTAAGAGCACCTCCATTTGCTTGGCTTAGTGACTGGTAAATGGTCATGGTAGTACTTTATGTTCTTGGCTTTATAGAGTAGGGTTTTATGTTGGTTCTTCATTTGACCATGTCTCAGATGTCGTAACACTTACTTTCGTTTTGGGCGAAAATCGCACAGCTTGTTGTGGGTTTCTTGTGGGTTAAAAGGTGGCCAAGTTGAGCCGGTTTATGGCTTGGCAGTGGGTCACCTGGTGTAATGTAGGTCCTAAAGCAGAAATAACTACTTGTATTTTACCTTGGAAATATGTTTCAGGAAGAGTTTTTTTCTAGGTCTTTGGAAAGAAGGTAACTTCATACACAAAAGTAGAGATTTTGACTTTGTGGGGACTTCTAGAAGTCTTTAAAAATATGTTTTTTATGAGGAGATCACTTGTGAGGTCTTCTATAGAATTTGGAGAGCTGGAACTAGTTATTTTAGTGCTTCAGCTGCTGGATTTTGGACCCAGCTCCCTGCTCCATCTTCTGCTCCATCTCCTGATCCAGCTCCTGATCCAGCTCCATCTCCTGCTCCAGCTCCCTGCTCCAGCTCCTTCTTCTGCTCTATCTCCAGCTCCATCTGCTGCTCCAGCTCCCTCCTCCAGCTCCAGCTCCATCGCTAGCTCCAACTCCATCTCCTGCTCCATCTCCAGCTCCCTGCTCCAGCTCCAGCTCCAGCTCCAGCTTCATCTCCTTCTCCTACTCCATTTCCTTTTCCTTCTCCTTCCCCTTCTCCGTTTCCCATTTTCCAGCGGTGGCAGCTCTTGGACAGCTGTCAAAACTGGCATTAATCAAAACACTCTAAACTGATTCCCTGATTCTCTCCTGATTCCCTTTGTTGTGGCTGCTCCAAGCTGCCAAGTCCAGTTCCTCCTTCTCCGGTAAAAGCCTCGCTCCTCCTCCTCCTTCGCTAAGAGCCTCGCTCCTCCTCGCCTTGGAAGTGAACATTTCGGTTAGCCTTTGAAGGGCAGACCCCCAGATCTTAACCTTCCCCCTTTTGAAGCCAACGCTCTGGTTTGTGTTTTGGGGCCAACTTGTTTTTGTTTCTCAGTGCCACAAGTGTGTGTGTTGTTTCTGGTGTTTTGGTTTGCAACAAGTGGAACACACACTCTAGAGTGTCCAAAAAAAAAACGGGGTTAATAGCCTTTGACGGACACCAACGGACACGGACAAGCTGCAGGCGGTCGTGAGTTCTCACTTTGCAGCCAGCTTTGGGGGGAAAATGGAAAATGGAAAAATGATTGATTAGCCTGGTGTATCGCAGCTTTGATCGATCAATCGGCGCTCGCATGTGGCATTCTACAAGAGCCGCGCAGCAGCCGCATGTTGCGCTCGTAAAACTCGGGCTAATTACCAAACATGGGGGGGAATATCCATTTGGCCAGGTGATCATCCGGGCGAAATGAATCGAAAATCGATGGGAACAAATGGGATGTGTGCTGCGGATCCCATTCATGTTTCTTGGGGCACTCATCCGATTCCCGATTGCGTGACTTGACAGCATTATTAGGTCAGGAGCGAGGGGTCAGGTCAGGTGGTTGCCCGGTGTGATTCCTGGTCGGGATTAATATGCTTTTAATGGGTTTTAATGCGTTTTCCATTGGAAATTCCACACAGCCAGGAAGGCACATCTTGGGGATTTGTATTTGTAGCTGTATCTCTAAGGTGTCTCTGTATCTATATCTTTAGCTGTCTCTATCTGTATCTCTTAGGTGTCCCTGAATCTCTAAATGTATCTATATCTTTAACAGTCTCTATCTGTATCTTAAGCTGTCTCTGCATCTCTGTATCTGTATCTCTTCTAGCTCTCCTTGTATCTGTATCTCTAGCTGCATCTCCATCTCCATCTGTCCATCCTCTGGCTGCCATCAGTCACGCCAACTCGTGCCCATAATTAACAGCCAAAAAATATTTGGACAATCATAAAACACACGCAGACAGACAAAGCCACAGAAACAAACCTGACAGAGAGACCTGAGACACTGAAAAGAAAGGCATCTAAATCATAGACCGCTGCTAGTTGCATTTTTGACACCAACAAAATTTGTTCTATCAATTTCGGTTTAGAATGCATTTTATGTAAATGAAAGTTGTCCTCAATCGACGATCGTATCTGGTGTCTCTTGATTGATGTCCGGCCTGCCGTGGGCCATGAACAATAAACCAATCAAGAGTCAGGCTTGGAGTTGGAGTTGGAGATATCTTGTGGAAGATGTCAAACGATTTGTTTGTCCATTGTCTCGTGCTTTGGCAGCGTGTGTTTACATGGGCGAGGAGCAACGCTAATGCGCCGTCTTGAGAGCCTCAGATAAGCTATCTAATGGATGCGATACTGTCAAAGATCAGGTGTGAAGCTGAAGGATGGCTGAGAGCTCAACAAATAATTGTACCCAGATTGCAGAAAGATACTTTTATATCTCACTTTGTGTAGGTTTAAATTAAAATATATACTATATAAATAAATTCCCTACTTCTAAACGATTGTTTTGCTTTACTGAAATTAGTTTCTTTATCGCTTTATGACTGCCTTTCATCATCAATCATAACTAACTTCGTTATCTATTAATTTGCCCATTTGCCTGTCGTATCTGTAAGCCACTCCATGATATACACACTCTGTAGTTTGAATTACAGTTCCAATTATTCGTCAAATGGATTTCACTATCTGCCGGGCCTCTTGAATGTTCGAAATTGTTTTTCTTTTGGTTAAGAGGGTGGAATTTTCTAGTCAAGAAGGCCTAAGTCTGTCCATTCTTCTACCTGTTGCAAAAGATACAAGAGTATCTAGAAGTTTTTGGGTGGATTATCTGGGTTTTTCAAGTGTGGAATTTCATGTTGAATAATTTAGGATTGATTTTGAATTGGCTAAGTAACTGTTTTTACTGGAAAATAAGTTGTTGTTGGTATGGAAAGAAATTTTAAGGAACTCTCTAAGTAAAGATACAATAGTATCTGAGGGGTTTTCAGTTCGTTATTTGGCTTAAAGGCTTATGAAAATATATGTTAGGTATTTTTATATTGATTTTTAAGTAGCTTAAAATAAGATTTCACTTGAAAATAAGTTAAGTTTAGAATTCTAAATATCCCCAAACTTTTTGCTTTTTATTGTCCCAAAATACTTAATATCGAATTATAAATAAATAACCATTTAAAAAAATTTTATATTTTCGGTCTTCTTGAAGGTTATTATGATTTTTTTTCAGTGAAGGAGTCATTTCCGACCCCATAAATCATATATATTCTTGATCAGCATTAACAGGCAAATCTTTTAGGACATGTCCGGGCAAAAATTTTTTTGAGCCATTTTTCCAAAATTTGATAAGGGGTTACATCATTAAAATTCTCGAAAATTGGCCAAAAATTGAATTTTTAAAAAACAAAAAAGGAGTATGCAGATTTTTAACTCTTCTAAAAACTAACACAAAAACGCTTTCCAAATTGAATTTAATGCGTTTTTGACCGAGTTATAGATCTTCGAAACTTCGATTTTTCCCAAAAATGAAACCTTTTTTTTTTAATTTTATAAACTTTGGCTTTCCGAAATTAAGATTAATTATTATAGATTTTTCTCCTATATTTCCAATATATTTCTCTATGAATTTCTCAATTTTCTCAATAGGTAAACCCCTTTAAATATATTTTCTAAATATTTTCTCCCTACAAAAAGGGGGTCACACATTTCCACCCTCGGTCTCCCAGCATAAACCAAAGCTTTCTTTGTCCAAAATCCAACAATACTTGGGCATATCTTGAGCTTTTCGAATCGCCAAGATCTCGACGGCGATGACGAAGAATAACTAGAATCGCGCAAAGCTCAACGATCTGTGCGAGCAAATTCAATTAACGCGCTATTCCAGCACATGTCTCTCTCCCGTCTGGCTGAGAATCTGAATCTGAATTCGAATTCCCTCCGGAATCCGAATGCGTATCGGAATCGGATTCCGTTTTTGCTTGGCTGCTTTGAGGCTTTGCTGCCTTGTGGCTTTTCAGCCGGCGAAAGCTTAGCCCCGACCCCGTTCCAGCGACACCCCATGTACCGTGTCCCCTTGTCTCCCCCCTCTTGTGTCATAAAATGTCGTTCTTTCTCTTTCCGGCCATGTTAGCCGTCTTTGTCTGCCGGCCGAGGGGCAGCTGCCTCTTTCTACCGCGTCGAGGGGCTCAGTGCGAATTGCGTTCTCGAACTGTGCGGCGGCGAGCAGCGTTCTCCGGTGCTGCCCAAAAAATAAATATTATTTACATATTTTAAGGCACATTTTGTTGTTTAAAAAGTTTTTTTTAACATTTTTTAAACACTTTTTTAAAGACTTTTTACCCACTTTTTTACTGGATTTTTTTTTTTACAATTTTTGTTTTCTTCTCAAAAGAAGGCTTGTAATAAACTATCAAAAAAGTGCTTTAGTTTTACATTTTATAGTTTTTAACTAAAAAAAATAAAAGAAGCTACAATGGCCGCCTCAGCCCAAATTGTTGCGCCAGAAATCTCGCACGGCAAGCGGGCTGCCTTCCAGGTGCTGGCCGGCGGATCGGCTGGCTTCCTGGAGGTCTGCATTATGCAGCCCCTGGATGTGGTCAAGACCCGCATGCAGATACAGGCCACACCCTCAGTGGCTGGAACGGCACTGAATGAGGTAAGTCTACTTTAAGATAAGAAATCGAAATAGAATTTCCAAGTTCAACCAAGAAAACCTATTAAACAGGTCAAGTTTTTCCACTAAAAAACCTTAATTCTTTGCTTATTATAAATATAAATAATGTAATTAGCAATTTCAAGGAGTTTTTGGTTGCTAGAATATATTTTAAGATGAGTATTTGTAAGCTACAAACTATTTCTAGGTTTTTTAGGCATCTTTTAGATACAAATAAACAATGTCTAGCCTCTCAGAAAAATTATAAAATTTATTGCAAGCTTTAAAAGTCAAAGATAGCTCGTAGAGAGTTTCCAACACTTTAGCTACAGCTTTTCTTATCTCAAAGATACACCTGTATCTCTCAGCTGTTATTTGCCTTTGTATCTTGTATCATGTAGGTAGCTTCTGGTAGCCCTAGCTCAACAGCTGATTTCTTTGGGTCTATTATGCTCTCTCTTTTTGGATAAGGGCAAAGCAAGGTCACGGACACACGCACTCCAAGAGTCTGCCGAGAGCTCCACTGTGTGTGGGGAGTGGGAGAGGCTCTCTGCCGCTCTCTCCCTTCCACTGCCTCTCCCTGTGTTTACATTCTCTGGCTGGGTGGTCAGTGTCAAGCGGGGGAGGGGAGGGGGAGGTGCGAGGAGGACAGATAGTCCATATTTATCAACCGCCAAGCAATAGCCCCCCGTCCCCGTCCCTTTCAGCCGCCGACGCGTGTCGCGCGATTTATCAGCTGAGTTAGCCGCCACCAGGGCCGGACTTCAAGGGGGGAAGGGGGTTTGTTTTTAATATAAATATTATTTTATATTTATAAAAATATAAGAAATTTTACATTTAATAGAAACTTGAGACCAAATAAGTTTTTGATGTTTCTATATATTTTTGAAATATTTTTTAATATAAATATTATATATATTTTTTTTAAATATATATAAATATACAAATATTTATAAAAAATATTTATATATTTAAGTTCTTGTTCTTCAAGTTGATTTTTCTATATTTTTCATAAGAACCGCTCCTGTCCCCCTTTCTTACCCACCCCACAACTGAAATTGAAATCGGAATTATGCTTTGATAGTAGCCTTAACTTTCGATTCCATTTGTTTTCGACACTGGACACGCGTGTGTATGTCATTAATTTTTTTGGGTATAAAAAAAAAAGGTTAAGAGTAGTTACAGAAAGCTTTTAGGTGGAGAATTCTTTTGAGGAATAACTAAAGACTAAAACTTCTAGAGGACTTCTAGAGGGTCGCAATATATATGTACAGGTATTCCTGATAATAAAAATATATATTACAGATAATTTACTATATAAAAAATAAATTCTATATATATTATACTACATAATATATGTATTTTATTTGATTATAGTATTTTATATTATATATTTTATTAATTGGCAAAAATAAATATATATAATGTAATAAATTATAATAAAAAAAAGATTACAAACTTCTTAAAAATGTTTATTAATTGGTAAAAAGAAATATATATAATGTAATAAATTTTAATATAAAATAAAATATATTATAAAATATATTATATTATATTATTATTTATTATAACATTTTTTATGGAGTTCATAATCGTTTTTAATTTTTAGTTTTCAAATTTCCATTTGTTAAAATCCTTTAAAGCTCCCCAGAGTCTCCAAATACCCTATCTTATCTGGGTATACTTTGGGCTCTTTGTTTTCTGGAAATCTTTATGCTTTAAATGCTCTAGATAAGGCCCAGTACAAGTATAAAAATAAGATTTTCTCATAAACAAGGGGTAAAGAATAAATATAACAACAAGGCAGGAGAAAAAACAAGAGCTACTGGAAAAATTAATAAGAGTTACAAGCTAACCCTCTTTGTTGTCAATAATCAGTTAGAGATATGAATTTGTTACGTTTATTATTAGTAATATTTAATATAATATTTAGTATTATATTTATTATTTTATTATTATATTTATTTTATTCTTTTTATTTATTTTATTATTTTTTCTTTTATTATATTATTTATTTTATTATATTTATTTTATTCTTTTATTATATTTTTTTATTTGTTTATTTTTATGTTATTATTTTTTTTATGATTAATGTATTATAATTATTTAATATATTCAAATATTTATTATATATCTCTAATCCATCAGAAGTCTCATATAGTTGACCTGCATTTCTTATTAAGCTTTCCAGTAGCTCTTGTTTTTCTCATTTATACATGATCACAGGCACTCCTCTCGTCATTAGACATCTATATTTCGCTTGTGTAGGCCCCCAGCATAAAAATGTCTCAAAACTGCGACACAATTTCATTTTCATTTGCATCTCTTGGACGACGAGGCGTGATGATTAAACAAATTTATGGCTGCATATTAAGAGAGACCAAGAGAGGGGGACAAAGGGGGTGGACGTGGGGTTGTTGATATTAAAACAAATACAGATTTAGCAAATAGACAAGTGGAACAATGCTCGTTATACATAGTTCCAGCTCTGTGAGCTAAAGTAAACAAAAAAGAAAAAGAAAAAGACTTTCCAGACAAAGAAAAAATACAGGGATTTTTATAGTTAAAAGAAGAATCTTTAGCTTAAAGAAAAATCTAAAATAAAATTCAAACTAAATTCCCTATCCTCCCACAGCTCCACTACAATGGCGTCTTTGATTGCTTCGCCAAGATGTACCGGCACGAGGGCCTCACCTCCTACTGGAAGGGCATCATGCCCCCCATTCTGGCCGAGACCCCAAAGCGTGCCATCAAATTCCTGGTTTTCGAGCAGACCAAACCCCTCTTCCAGTTCGGCTCGCCCACCCCCACACCGTTGACCTTCTCGTTGGCCGGCTTAACGGCCGGCACTCTGGAGGCCATTGCCGTCAATCCCTTCGAGGTGGTCAAGGTGGCCCAGCAGGCGGACAGGCAAAAGAAGCTGCTCAGCACATTCGATGTAGCCAAGGAAATCATCCGGAAGGACGGAGTGGGTCTGCGGGGCATCAACAAGGGCGTCACAGCCACCATGGGACGCAATGGGCTGTTCAATATGGTCTACTTTGGGTTCTATCACAGCGTCAAGAACGTGGTGCCCGAGTACAAGGAGACGCACTTGGAGTTCTTGCGCAAGGTGACCATTGGTTTTCTGGCCGGCACATTGGCCTGCTTCGTCAACATACCCTTCGATGTGGCCAAGTCGCGTATCCAGGGACCACAGCCGGCGGCCGGCGTCATCAAATACCGGGGAACGTTCAGCTCCATGGGCATTGTCTACCGGGAGGAGGGTTTCCGCGCTCTTTACAAGGGTCTGGTGCCCAAGATTATGCGTTTGGGACCCGGCGGTGCCATTATGCTGCTGGTCTTTGACTACTCCTACAACTACCTGCTGCAGAACCACTCTTAGTTGTTCTAAGTTTCCATCTCCCTCAGCCTCTAGTACTAGTTTTTACAATTTTTTTTTTTTGTTATGATGAAAGTGTGGCTCTTAAGCGTAAGACTAGCGTGTGTGAGATGTATGTAGAAATAATAAAGGTAATAACGAAGAGAATACAACATTTACAGGTGTTTTTACTGCTAAATTAAAAGGGTTTGAAAGCATTTCATTTTTAATTTTAAATTTTATCTATAGTTTGGTTTGCCACCTAGCTAAGTTTAGTCAAGTTCTACACTTATTTAGTCTCTGGGTTACACTCTAACTACCGCTAGAGGTCGCTTGCAGAATTTCCCTTTTTGGGGCGCTTTTAATAATAAATACTTTGGTTGAGATCTTTGCTACGAAGTTAAATCAGGCAATAAGTTCCACATAAAATCAAGTTCCACACCACCTGCACAATTGGGGTCATATTTATAGAATTAAAAACAAAGTTTTAAATTGCTTTTAAATTCTTCAAAAATTCTACACTAAAAAAAGGATCAATAAATAGTAAACATTAAAACAAAATCCAGAAAATTAACATAATATTAATAAATAAATAATACACATTATTTATAGATAATTCCATTTTACAAGAAATAATCTGTTAGCTTTGTTTGTTTTTCTGGCACACCACGAGCACCTGCTGCTGCTACTGCTGCTGGCTCAGCACATTCCACAGGCCACGGAGCAGAAGCAGGCAGCAAGACCGAGTTCCGAATTCCACCCCCGTGCAGGTTTCGCCCTTGATATCGACCGCGGGCACGCGCTCTGAGCAAGAGCTTCGAATTCGGATTCGGATTCGCAGCCAGGAACCAGTGTGGCCAACAAAGCGGTTTTCTGGCCAAGCCTGGAGGAAACCATACAATTTAGCAGGCAGGCAGCCTTTTATTTTGGTTATTTTACAAAATAAATTTGTATAAAAACAAATAAACGGTTTGTAAAATTCGTTTTTTATCACTTCATTTACGGTCTGGATTGTTTTTTAATTCAGACTACCGGGAAATTTTGAAAATTAACAATATTTTATATTAGAAAAATATATCTCTTCGTAGTGAAAATATTGTAAAGTCAGTAAAATCGGATGAATAAAAATTGAAATGAGTTGACTCGAAAGATTGGTACAATAGAAATGTACCTAAGCACCTAGGAGGTTGCTGTAGATTAAATTTTCGATAATTGATGAATGAATAACATTTAATTTAAAGGTATTTCTTTAATAATATTAATTATACTATAATGAATAATATTAATAATATTTTTTTATATTTATATAATAATATATAAAATAATATAAATATGTATTTTTAAATAAATTAAATTTTAGCTAAATTTTAGCTACTTTTAGCCATTTTAGTTGTCCTATCTAGCTATAAAAACGACCTATGGTTGACAACACTGGCCAGGACTCGCCTTGCCTCGAAGGATACGTAGCAGCCGCGCTCGCAGTCGTTTGTGAGCGTTCGCAGCGCCAGGTACATCTACAGCTCAAGAACTCCAGGGCCGCAGCAGGCGGCAAGCGGGAGCTTTGGGCCTCGATTAAAGGCGACTGAGACACACACACACACTCAAAAAGAGAGAGAGAGAGAGAGGAAGAAAGAGAGACACTGCAACAAAAAGCTGATACTGATTGCATACGTTATGGCGTTATATTTTTTTGTTGTTGTTGTAACCAAGTGCAAAGTGTAAAACTAAAAAAACAGAGAAAGATACAAAAAAAAAGAAAGAAAGAGAGAAACAAAGTGAAACTATACAAAAAAAGAAACATAAACTAAAGCAATGCCAGTGGATTTGTGGTGCCAATTTTAGCTGGGGAAAAAGCCTCGGGTTTTTCCCTCCTTCCTTCCTTAACTGCTTCTTGCTTCTCTTCTTCGTTTTCGTGTTCGCCTTCCTCTCCGCGCAGGCCCAGAGAGCGAGCGAAAGTGCGCAGAAGTCCAAGGAAAGCACAAAGAGAGTGCACAAAGAGAGCGCACAAAGACAGAGAGAGAGAGAGAGGCGGGAGGGGGGTGGACCTGCGTAGGAGCTGCCACTAGCAGCAGAAACAAGTGACACGGGGAAACCGAGAACTCCAGCTGACAGGTTTTCCCAGCTTCGAGTGCACTGGATTTTCCACAGATTCTACCTCAGTTTAGGATTTACTTACATTTTTTTCTTCCTGGCTTAATGCCCGCGAAAAGCCCAGCGAGTGGCTGCGAGTAGCGCCCTCTTTTCCGTTCACCCACCCACTCCCACACCCGCTCCCCTCTCTCCTTTTCACTCTCTCAGCTACTACGTTCTACAATCAAATACTACGACGACACACACACACACAGACTTACAGACACAGACACAGACCGTGGTCCGCAGTCCGCAGTCCATTTTCCGAGTTGACATTTTCGGTTGCATAGTCTTTGGGGCAGCAGCGCTAAAGGGAAAACCCGTCGCGAAAGGAAGGGGCACCGCAAATCGAAAGGCGAAGACAACGCATAACGAACACCCCCCAGAAAATCAGTAGCCTTCAGAATCAGAATCCGCATTCCGAAACCAAATCCGAATCCGACTCCGACTCCGAATCTGAAAACAAAAAATTCGTTCCCCCCACAAAATTCGTTCGCTTTGCTAATGAAATTTTTTTTGTGTTTTTCGATTTCTTGTTGCGGTCGCCGCAGTCGCAGCAGCAAAAGTGTTTAAACGAACAAGCCAACCAAAAATCAAATACAGTTTAAAAAGCAGAAACAACATCGGAGTCCGTCGGAGTCAGAGATATTCCGAGACCCCACTTGGAGACGACGGGAGAAACGAGAAGCGAGAAAAAAAAAAGAAAGCAGCAGAAAGCCAAGGAGTGCGAACAATGTGCGCCGCGTTGCGTCGTAATTTGTTGCTGCGGAGCCTCTGGGTCGTCCTGGCCATTGGCACCGCTCAGGTTCAGGTGAGTCACCAAAATTTACACACACACACTCGCACACACACCACCCTATATACACACACACACCACATGCCCTGCTGCCAGGCCATACAATGCCCCCTTCCAAGTCGAAGAACAACGAAGGAGTAAGCCGAAAGACCCGAAACAGAAACAGAAACCAAAACCGATGCCGATGCCGAGACCAAAACTGAAACAGACACTGACACACAGGCAAAGGCACAGGACACAGGCACCATTGCGCCAGCACTGATAGAAAAAATGGCTTAAATCCATACAATTTAGGGATTTTTATAAGAAAAAAATCTAAATAGTAAACAATGGAAATTATATTCCCAAATATTCCATAATATTCTTAAGGATAACTAATCCAGAATCAGTTCTAATTCTTATAACACTGAAAACCCCTGTTTAAAGGATAATTTCTAATAGAAAACAATGGAAAGTATGATGATTACTTTCATATAATTCCGTAGATTCCAAAATGCAGAATCAGTTTCTAAATTTAGGGATTTCTTTTTTTAAAAGATTATGATATATTATATATTATTCCTTAGATTAAATATATCCAAGAAATCTAAAAAACAGTTTAAAATCTTATGACACTAACAACCTGTTCAAAGGACAAAGGAACTAGGGTCTTCTTATTAGACTTATACTTCCTCTGACTAAACCTAGCCATACTCTTTAATTTACCGACTTTTACACACCATTAAACACCTATGTACATAAAACTATATATATTTAATAGCTCCAAATACCTGACTTTAGTCTATCATTCTATAACTTTTTAATCCTATTTAAGGCTCTCAAAAAACCAGTTTTTAAAAATCTTTTAAAAGTAAGCTATACAATTTTGTATGCTCCAAACTCGGCGTCAACTTATCTCTTTTTTAAGACTATAAAATTGTATAGCTTAATTTTTGACAACTTTTAAGGGGTTTCCAAACAAATTCTAGTGATTTCTGTGGCAATCCTAGTAAAAAAATATATGTCTTTTATACCTTTTCTACTAAGATTCTATATCAGGCTTAGTTTTCTAGAACTCCTTAAGCCCTTTTAAGTCTCATAAAAAGGGATTCAAGTTATATTATTAAATACAATATATATTATTTATATATATATACGTGTATGATATATATATATGTATACTATTTTTATATAATATTAATCAAAAATCAAATTCATATAAAATCTATATTAAATTTATATAAAAAAACGATAAGAATTATATAAGTTTTATATGAATTACTTGGGAATATTATCAAGTTAATTAAACATTACTAATTCTTTTTAAAAAGATAAACAACTTTCCAGCAAACTAAACTAACTTGTAAGCCGTTCAAAAGGGAGAATTTCAATTTGAAAAAATCTATAAAATTATAACCATTTACATTACTTGGAATATGACTTCAGTTAGGGCCAACAGTTTGGTTTTTTATGTGGCAATATAGATTCAAATCGGCAATATATATATACATATATAATCACCATTTAAGAAATATTATTTGGCAGCTCTCTAAGCACAGCCACAGCGTGTGTGTGTGTTTGCTTCGTTTTCTTTCTCTGTGGAAAAAGCAGCGACACAAATCCCAACCACAGACAGACACACACACACGTACACTCTCTCTCTCTCACACACATTGGCAAAAGAAGGACAGCTCACGCACACGGCGAGAGACAGATACACAAACACTTGAGCGGGTTTTCTGTTGTGGCCGTGGGCTAAGCAGCCGCAAAGCATGCTACGAAAAATGTGCCATCGCTTAGCAGCGGCCTGTAGAGCGGGGGGGTGGATGGTGGGGGGAGGTGTAAAACGGGGGGTGTAAAAAAGGGGGGGGGGTGGTGGTGGGTGCTAGTAGGGGGTAGCTAGGGGTTGTGTCTTGGCTCTTGCCAAAACTATAGCAGCGCGAGTGTGCGCAAATATTGGCTTAATTGAACCGTTTTCTTTTCGCCTGGCCTGGCCAAAGGGGGTTTTCTCAGTGCTTTCCCATGGCTTTTCGGCTTACACAACCGCGGGGGAGACACACACAAACACATACATACAGAAAGGGAAACAGAGGCAGCCAAGCAGCTGGCTCTCTCAGCAATTTGCATACGAAAGTAGCCACTGGCAGCGGCCAAAACTAATGAAGGCTGTGGCTAAGCATTTTGATTTGGCTGCCAGAGGGAGGAGCAAGAAGAGCAGGAGGACTAGGAGCACCCCTAACAGCTGGCAATTATCATGGAAATTGAATGAGTGGCCAGGTTATGGTGGCTCCTCATCGATTGCCTTGGCGGCAAATCCCTCAATTATTGCCCAGATCTCAGGCCTAATCCTCAAATTGCTGGCTGTCAGGGCAAGACCATGTCCTGCATTCAGATACGCAAGGACTCTTAACTGGAACTAGGACTTGGATTCAGGTTTAGGGGGGCAGTCAGCCAGCCAGCATTCATCAATTCATGTGCATGTGTGTGTGTGTATGTGTATGGCCAGGATATTGTTGGCTTAAACTGAAATGCTTTTTCAAATCATTTCAAAACAATTTCTGCTCCTGCTTCTGCTCCTGCTCTCACAGCTTTCCTCCTCTTCAATCTGCTCCTGCTGGTGGCTTCTGCTTTTCTTGACGACGTGCCTGGCCTTAACAATTTTCCACAACCATCCTCTGTCTGCGTATATTTTTCCCTTAAATAACTCAAAGCAATTTGCCTTGGCAACGGTACCCAGAAGTGGACCGGAGTAGGAAGGACCAAGGACCAAGGTTTTCAAGACTGGAAGACTAAACTTTTTTTTTGTGGCAAAACAAAAACCTTATCAAATTCATATACATGCGAGTGAGCAATGGGAAGGAAAAGGGGGAATGCCTGCTGCTCCTGCCTGCTCCCACTTCAAGGATCCAAATCCCGGCCAGGAGGGGGGAGCAGTTAAGCTGCTTTATGCTCCTTTTTCCTAGCCTTTCAGGTCTCTCCCTCTCTCTTGTTTTGTATGCAGGCTGCAATTTGTTTTTCGCTTTTCTTTCAGGGTCCACCTATAGCCTAACCTATCTCAGTGTCCTGCTCCTGCTTTACCACCCTATTTTGATACCCTTCTCCCGCTGCTCTCCTCTCCCATCTCCCTCCTTGACCCTCTTCCCCTTTTGTTTGGCTGATACTTTAATGCCGCTATTCATGCTTGTTCCTTGTTGCCTGCAATTTATGACTGGACTTTGTCCAGCGACCAAAACCTGGTACACCCTGTCATCCTGTGGTAGCCACCCATCCCCACCCTCTTGCAGGACCTGCCGCTGCTCACACCATTATCCTTGGTAGCCAGCCGTCAGCCGTTATCAGTGGCACGCATCGCCCGTCATCGTTTTTGTGGTCGTCAGTGGTTGCTTATGTGTCGCATGTACCTGGCACCAGAACCAAGTCCTTGTCAGACCAGCCCCCTCTTCCTACCCCCTCTAGCTACCCCTAAACCCCCTCTGACTGCATTTTTTCTCCGCCTTTTCCACACTGTTTTCTGCTTTTTTTTCTGCGTTTTTTTTCAGCTTTTTCCTTTTATTTTATTTTATTTTTTTGAAGGACTTCACGTTCGCATGTCTGACTCATCATCCTTTTGGGCCAGGAGCGGGCAGGACTAGCTCACAATGTGCAATATGCAATATGCCCGAGCATCTACCCAAACACTCGATGCCATCCCCCACTCACTACCCACCCTACCCCCTGGGCAAAGGGAACACGCAATCGCTGCCGCTGCCAAACAACCCATACAAAGTCCCTTTCTCCCCGGTTACCAGGACTTTCAAGGAGAGAGATAGAGAGAGAGAGAGAGAGGGGATTGGCCGGGTGTCGTTGGCCATTTGATTGTCGGCTGGGAACTGCAAACTGTCGGCCAACTTTAGTGGGAACCCCCGATGGCAAAGCGGCCAGGGGGAAAGACGGGGAGTGCAGCTTGGAAACTCGACAACTGGAGAAACCCCCCCGTCCAATGGCACTGCGAGTCAACTGAATTAGTTGGTTCGCTGCTTTGGCTGGCTGATAGGAGCAAGGACCAAGGAGATGGGGGGGAGGGCACAAGGACTGGCACTAGGACACCACTGCACACCCTCCCCTTGCACCCACCCACCACCTTCCTCGTGAGTCACCCGCTGGGCTTGGGAATGAATCATTCGGGAATCCGGGAATTTGATGCAGTGCCGCCGCCGTAACGGAATTTGCCGCAGCCGCAAAAACTTTTCTGGAATTTCGCGATTCGATCCAAAAATGCCCCACTTCAGTATGCACATTCTGCAGTCCCCCCACCCACTGAATCTCCTCCTCCCACCTCCCCTCCGTTAGGAACTTCATTACCCCAAGCTCATCCGCACATTTTCACATGCGGAATGCACGAGCAGAAAAAAAATGAATAATAATAATACATGAAAGAAAGGTAACTTGGAAAGGTCCAAGTTATTTATACCCTTGTCAAATAATATTTAAAAATTTATTGATATTTTTTATGATTATTTTTTGGACTAATCAAAGTTTAAAAAAATCACAACTAAGTCAAAAAAGCTTGAAATTCAATTTAGAAAACTATTCTGTGCTAGTTTTTTGTAGTTTTACACATCTGCATACAAAAATATTACATTTTATGGAATCAAAAATTTGGTAAATTTTTTAGACAATTTTAACAATGTAACCCCTTATCAAATTTTGAAAAATGGGTCAAATTTTTGGGAAAAAATCCAAATTTCCAAATTCTGTAACTCAGTTAAAAATGAATGATATACAATTCTGAAAACTGTTTTGTGATAGTTTTTTCCAGGTTTACAAATCTGCTTACGAATATATAAAACTTATTAAATTCAAAATTTTTAAATTTTTTTACAATTTTAATGATGTACCCCCTTATCAAATTTTGAAAAAAAAATTTTCAAAATTTTTTTTCTCCCAAACATGTCTAGATCGACTCGATTTTTTGTGCTGATCACGAATATATATGATTTATAGGGTCGGAAACGACCCCCTGACTGCATTCCAAGCTTTTGACTGAAATTACAGATGTCCTGAGAAGAATTCCCTTTTTTTTTTGGAATTTGTAAGAGTATTTATCCTTTAAGTTAAAAAAATATATCCCTGAAATTAAAATACCCTGTAAGGGTATAAAAATGTACTTGCACAAGGGTCAAGTCAAGTCGCTCCGTGTCCACTTAAGGCATTGAATGTGGCCAGAGAGCCAAGTGGAATCTCTAGTAACTTATTAAACTTATTGAATATTCAAGCCAGTAAGTGGGTCCCATTTTATATGAGTTATTCCTTCAAAGTTATCCTGGTTTTTCCTGACAGTGTACTAACTGATTCTCGTTTTTGGACGGTGTCACCACATGGGGGTCGGTCGGTGTTGCTGCAGCCAGCAGCAGCTTCAATGACCACAGTTCGTGATTGGGTTAAGTTTTGGCTTCAATTGGGTTTGCCGCTGGTCAGCCGGAGTAAGTCACTTACGCAGTCTCAGTTTCCACGCCCCACGCTGTCATCGTTAGACCCCAGTTCCAGTGTCCTTAGTCCCCATGTCCATGTCCATGTCCTGCCTGTCCGTTCATTAGTTGTGGTGTCGATGTCGCCACACGGACACACGGGGAGGGTAGAGAAAGGGGAGTAAAGGAGTAGAGAGTAGGGAGCACGGAGCTGGGTAAAGGAAGTTAGAAGTAGGGAGTTTGGGAGCTTGGGAGCTGAAAACTGTAAGCAGTGTTGGCTGTGCAGTGAACCCCGACTATCCTGCTTTCCCCTCTTACTTTTGTTTGTCCAGGTCCTTGTCCAAGTACACCCCCTCGTCCTGGCCCAGCCATGTCCATGTCCTGTCTCTGTATCTGTCCTTTGCAACTCGTTTGGTTTTGTTTCGTTTCGTTTCGTTTGGTTGGGCTCGGATCGGATCGGATCGGATGGGTTTAGGTTTACGTATTCGTATTCGTCCTCCATGTAAACCTCCTTCTCTTCTTTAGCTTCTCCCTTGTAGCCTTTTCTATCACCTCCTCCCCTACCACCTCCTCCTCTTCCTCCTCCTATACCACCTCCTCTTCCTCCTCCTCCTCCTCCTCCTCCGTATCCTGTTACAAAGCATTTACGCTTCAATGATTTTTTTCGATTATGCATTTTGCTCATTTCAACGTTGACAAAGGAGGACAAACGGACTAGGGCCAAGGGACAGAGGGACATAGAGACAACATAGAGACATAGGGACATGAACGTGAATGTGGACGTGGCTGTGGATGTTGGACATGGCCACAGACCCACCCGGACTGGCTTAGGCTAATGTGGCCATTGTCTGTGGCTCAGTTGATGTGTCAGAGTTGCAGGAATTAGGGTTAAGTGCTCCTGCCGAATGCCTTACCGTGAGCTATGCTCTGTCCCTGTCTTTTGAAGGGGCTCTTCAATCGCTGGGCGCCCATTGCTTGAGTGTTCGAGTGGCTTCAGGGGCCTTTGTGTCAGGTGGATTCATGGATTCAGGATTGAGGATTGAGGGATTCAATGCTATGGGGCCAAAACGTGGGTCAACAACTTGTATCCGGCGGCAAGGTGATGGCGATGACGATGACTCTGCCACCAGCAAACCCAGCTGATAATGATAATCATCATCATCATCATTATCGTTGTCATTATCATTATCCTCCTTTCCAGGCTGCAATAATAATAATGACGATGACTCACAATCGAGCAAATGAACCAGAATGAATGACAAACGTAAACGAAACGAAATGAAAGCCAAATGAAAAGAAATGGGTGGAAAAGCCGGGGAAAAAGCCGCATAAAATGTCGCTGGCAGGGGCCAAAAAAAAGAAATAAATAAATAAAATACAAGAAAAGGTGGAAGGTGGCAAGGTGGCAAGGTGGAAAGGCCAGGGGATATTGCATAGTGAGGGGTGACTAGCAAGGGACACATATAAAACCTGGCCAAAAGGGGTGGTGGTTCACCCCCAAGGCGGAAATAAGAGTCATAGGTTGGGAATATACAGAAAATAAACAGAATATATACACAGAATTTATACAGAATTTACACAGAATATATATGGTTGAATTAAGGGTAAATGATCTGGTTGAATTTAAGCTTGATCCCTGAGTTGTGTTTGGTGTAGGTTACAGGCGACTAAGGTCAGGAGAAGATACTTTAAAAGAGGATAGATGTATGTGTATACATCAGAAAATATGCCCTGGGAAAGGGAATATATACAAGGTTATAACTTTAACGGGGAGAAAATATATCTTAAAGAAACTTAATTTTGAGGAGAATTTAAGGAGATTTTTTCGGAGAGTCTTAGGAGAGTTTTAGGAGAGTTTTAGAAGTGTTTTAGAGGAGAATTTTCGGAGTATTGATGAGAGATTTGTGAGTTTTTTTTGGAGACTTTTAGATGAATTTTCAGAGATTTTTTTTTAGAATTTTGGGAGAATTTTAAAAGAACTTTCGGAGTGGTTTAAAAGAGTCAAGGCAGATTTTTAAGATTTTAAAGAGAATTTTCGGAGTGTTTTAGGAGACTTTTAAGAGAATTTTCTGAGTGGTTAAGGGTATTTTAGGAGTGTTGTGGGAGTATTTTAGACAGTTTTATATAAAATATATAAAATATATAGAATATATAAAATGAAACGCTTAAGTTTTACACATACAACACCTTATACCTTAGTATTCCAATTTATAAAGACTCTATAATAGTTTATCCCAACTACCAATGGTTCAGGTTCCCCCCTAAAAAACCTGCTTCTCAAACTAAATAGCTTTCTGGTCATGATAATAAATCCATTAAAAATATATACGTATATATATTTGTAATATGTAAAGTAACAGAGAGAAGACACATTCTAACCAAGACAAATGAGTTCTGTTTGTGCTCTGCCCCCTCCCTTCCCCTCTCGTTTGTTATTACTAAACCTAAACTATCCCCAAAGTATCCGAAAACTATCGCTTACCCTGCACCCATCCACCTTCCAATCACGAAAAACATCATCCTTGCTCACACACACACACACACACACACACAGCGAAGAAGAAGAGGAGAAAAACTTGGCCAGAGCGGGTTTTCCGAGCTGGAATATAAAAAAAAGTTCCCAGCTCCTTTCTTGATTCAAGCCCCCCGTCTCCTCCCTCCTCTGGCCATCGCATTTGTGTTGCACGTCTTTGGCACAGCCGTGCGGTAATGTTTTATACATTTGTATGGCAAACATTTACGAGAGGCAAAAACTTCTCGTTCGCTTCTCGCTTTTCCGAGGAAAACGCAGGGGAAGAGTCGAGGCAAGGCGAGGCGAGGTGAGGTGAGGCGACAACGTGCCGGGCTAAAATTGTGGCAGGTGCTTGAATTTGGCATTTTGTTGACTGAGCCTGAACGACTTTTCTTGTAGCCTTCCTCCACCTCGGCAGGCACGTTTTCCCTTTGCCTTCGTTTGTCCCTTTTCCCTAGAGTTGCCCCCAACAACAACAACAACAACAACAGCTTCTTCTTGTTCTAGTGTTATTTTCGTGGCAGCAGCAGAGCCGTCGCATGCATTATTTGTTCCTGATGGAGGGGGGTTCAGAGGAGGGGGTCAGGTGTCACCTCCCCATCACTTTACCCCACTTTAGTTTGCCGCTGATTTCATTTGAGTAGCACGAATGGCACTTTCCCAATCGCAATTCGCAATTCGTACACAGCGCCCCTACTCCTGATGATCCTCCTGACTCCTCCTGGCTTATAGTTTCTCGTTTCTCGCAAGGATTTGGGTTAGGTCGGAGGAGCCCTGATTCGCCGCATACGCTGGGCATAAGGACCAACTCGAGTTGACTTGACTTTTCCACTCGAACGAGCCAAGAGCAGGGAATGGCTACGACTTGGACTGGAATCCGGAATGAGGAGTCAGGACTCAGGACTTAGGACTCGCTAGTCCTAAGGAATTGGGAATAAGGAATTTGGAATTCGCAAACAGATGGAGCGCCGGGTAGCATCATCATTATCGATGGTGTCATTAGCAATGAGCATCGAGTGGAGTCACTCGAGCGGCTTCCTTTGGTTGCCGGCAAAGTGTCCTTTGCATTAAATCATTCACAACGAAAATCTTTTGTGTAAGCAGGATGGGGAGAATAGGAGAGAGAGAGAGAGAGAGAGAGAGCGATGGAGTTTACAGCTAAATAATATTCCATATACAGGGTTTCTATTCTAGAGTTCAGCCATTAAGTACTCAATCAAGTTCTGGAGAGCTTTAATCCGAAATCAAGGATATAAAGGAAGCAAAAACCTAACCCTAAATATATATAATCCTTTTATAAAAGCTTAGCTAAGCTTTATATTTATTAAATTCCATATCAATTGCCTTAAAATTCCTTTCCCATAATCAAATTTGGCCAAGCTCTCTGGCAGGATCTCCTCCTAAATACAAAATACTATATATATAGTATATATATGGGGTATAGCCAAACAAGCTGCTAATTACGTGACCCAATTAATTCTAAACACACATCGCCACACACACACACACAAACACACACACGAACATTTTTGTTGGCTTTTCAAATGATTTTCCACTGGTTTTTCCGTACTCGTATTTTACCATTTTTGATGCCTTTTCATTTGTGGACTCTCTTCGCTGCCACAGGAATACTACTGCGAAATACTGTGAAAAAACCCGAAATGTTTATTTGAAATGTGTGCGGGCAGGAAATACATTTGCAAAATGCTCCTTGCTCCTGGCTCCTGGCTCCAGCAACAACATTTAATTTTGCTGCTGCTGCTGCCGCTGCCGCTGCTCCTCCTTTTTGTGCCGCTCGGAAAATCCAATTTTATTTGCATTTTCATTAACAGCAAATAATAAAACGGAAATATGATTTTTATGCCATTCCCATAGCAGCTGCTGTGTGCTCTGTCTTCCTCTCTACCTACCTCTCTCTCTCTTGCTCTTCCTCTTCCTCTCTCCTTCTCTTGCCACCTGACTCTACCCATGTTGCCATGGCCACTACCAACCCACCGCCCACCGCCCACTTCCAGGCCATTACAGCGTGCATTTCCGCTTTTTTTTTTGGCTTTCTGCTGAATGAGCTTACTCCTCGCTCTGCCCTGCCTCTGCAGTGCCTCTGCTAGCACCTCTTCTGGGTGGCTCTTCCTGCTCTCCTCTCTCCTCTCCCCTCTCCATCCCCCTGGAAGTCCTTGTTGTTGTCGTTGCTGGGTGATTATAAGCAATTTGTGTTATAAAATCGCAATATTGCATTTTCGGCTGTGTTTCTTTGGTCCTTTCGAGGCTCTGGGCTCTGGGTTCTTCCTCCTGGCAGTACCTGTGCACTTTCCATTTTCCCCACATTTTCTGGCCGATTCCTCGATTGGATTATTTTTCAATTGGCAGCAGAGTTTTCGTTCGCTTCCTTGGATTTCCCTGTGGGCCATAACGAGTTTGAATCATTCAGGCGCTCGCCTTGGGTGAAATTGCATTGCCAGGGAAAAAAAAGGGAATTTAAATGGAGACAGGAATGTACAAGAACATTCAAGAAAATGCAAGAAAGGTTAAATAAAAGCAAAGGACCTTCAGGAATTATTTTTGTGTGTTGTGTAAAAACCATGAGTAATATTATTATTAAATTATACAAAACCTAAAATCAGTTTAGTAAGGATATCTTCTACTCTCACTCTTCTCACTCTTCTCTCTCCCATCTTTTTCAACTTTTAAATTCCTGCATTCTCTTATTCACTTATTCATTCCGTGCTCATTTCATTCATCAGCTGAGTGCTGGCCAAGCATTCCCCGAGGATATCACTGCTGGACATAGTCCGCCTCCATTGTCAATCGATTTCCGTTTCCGGGGGAAAGTTCCAACCGAGCAAACAATGAGAGCAAATCAAAGGCCAAGCCAAAATGAAACAGAAAAAAAAGTCAGAAAGAAAGTAGCCAAGAAAGTCCCCCGCTGGCAACTTCGTTTGACACTTTAATGCATCCGCATCCCCTCCAGCTTTATCCTCCTCCTCATCATCATCATCAGCATCCTCCTGGTGCCCAGTTCATGTCCCGGCATATTCCCCAAATCCCATTTGGCTATCAGCATGCCGGCAGTCAGTCAGAGGCGTAGCTATGAGGGGGTGAAATGGGTGGCACACACACACACACATGGACTGGCTGTTGTTGTCAACCGACGACGCCCTTTGAGGGCCATAAAAAGTGAGACGGAGGCGTGAGGCGCAATATTTGCCACATAAAATTCGCTATTAAATTAAATTTTATTTGCACATTCATTCAAAACATATACATACAACCCAAAAATATGCCCCGGCACGAAGTGTAAGAAAAAACGAAAAATCGTGCCAAGGAAAATTGTAAGAGAGGAAAAATGGAGCCGAGCCGAGTTTGTTGCAAAAATTGATTCGATGTCAGATTTTATGACCGCGTTTGCAGATAATGAAATTTATTCGCAAAGGGAGAGAACGGGGTTAGACAAATGGTTAGACGGTTAGTCAATCGCCCAGTCATTCATTCACTCATTCGCCCGTTCAGTCATTCAGTCAGTTGTACGTGCAGACAGCTCGAAGGGAGGTGGGGAGAAGGAGGAGCAGCCAGGATACAGACTACAGGATACAGTTGGGGAATGATTAAGCGAAACAAATGGCTCTGGGAAAAGTAAGACAAAATATGTGCGTTTACATCGGCATTGCATTCGAATGAGTTCGGTCACTGATGAATGTGAACGAAATGAATATTCAGCAGTAGCAGCAGCAGGGATGCATATTCAAAGGTATTCGAATTCGTATTCGTATTCGTATTGGTATTCGCTTTAGTAATCGAAGGATCGATGTCGCTCACGTTCAACCATGAATTGTTAATGGTTCACAGCAAGTTCATAGCACTTTACGAACTTCGTTCGATGGCTAGCTTTTCGGGTATTTGCAAGTTATCACCAGATTCGAGGCAACTACAGGGTTCCCTTTGAAAGTTTTTAGTGCCAATCGATGGCCACAAATAGCGCATGACTGGATTTGGGCACTTAATTTGCGCATTTTCGGTTTGTAATTCCCAAATCTGCACACAAAATTTGCCACAGTGTAACTCTGTAGAGAGAAATAAGTAGTCAAGAACTAAAAACAAAGAGTCCTTAAAAAATAAGATGCATAACGACCTCAAAAAAACCAATTGTGACTTCTATGCTTGCACCAAGTTGAAAGCAAAAATATTTAAAATGCGTTTAAAATATTTGAAATATAGAAAAATATATTTAAAATATTTAAATTGTATTTAAAAATATATTTAAAATATTTAAAAATATATTTAAAATGTAATTCATAACTCCTCATATTTCTGCTAAAACCAAGTCTTAAAATGAAACAGAAAAACTGCCAAGAAGCCTTGGATAATACCTTGAAATTCTTAAGGCTTTTAATTCTTATGTTTTTTGAATTCATTTAATATTTCTAATTTGATTCCTTCCCTTCCCTTTGAATAAAATTCATATTGAAGTTAGTATTTCCCTCAGTGTTGGCTTTAAAGCAAAGTTTATGCGGGGATTTAAATAAATCGAAGTTTATTGCGCTCGACTTTGCCGGCTGCTTCGTCTATTTCACACCCCACAGGGGGTGTCTTAGAGTCAGGAGGCGCCGCCATGAATCATCTAGACTGGCCTGTGTCCTGGCCTGGCTGGGGGGCTTGAAGCGGAGACCCATGCACATGCCAGCTTTGGCATGCAACCACAGAATGCGATCTGCCTTCTAGCCTCGACGGCGGACTTGGACTCTGACACGTTCCGAAATGGAACGGAAAATGGAGCCGCAGTCGGGGAATGTGCTATAGGGAGGGATATATATACATATGTATGTAGAAGGGAGTTCTATGCGGAGGACGCATATTGTTTTGGGACCCCTTGTTGGCCTCGTCTCACTTAATAAAATAATGTTGTATGCGTTGCGGCGCATAATGGCTGCCACACACACAAACACACATGCAGACAGCTACCCAGTAGACAAAAACATTGCTTATGAGATTGAAAACGATAGTTTTGCGGATGTCCGAGTCAGACTTATGATGGGCTATTGGCAGAAAATGCTGTAATTTTCAGAACCCGAATAAAATTTAAATTGCGAGCCTTTTACGACTTCTCATTAGCGGTTTTAAACCTGAAAATTCGCTATACTCCTGCGCTATTCATCCGCTTGCTCGTCCGTTTTTGAGCATTTAGCGAAACTCATGCGGAAAATGCAACACTTTATACGAATTTAATATCTTTAGCGGATATTTCTTGTTTATATCTGCTCCTTTGTCTGCTGGGAGACATTAAGAGAGGCAGACGACACACATGCAGCTGGTGGCGTCTCTATTAAATTCATCTGTGCCACCAAATTGCCAGAGCAGCAGAAGCAGCAGCAGCAGCAGCAGCAAGTTAATGGCCAGCCCCAAGTCCCCACTCCTTCGTATATTTGCCTTTGTCACTGGGGTTCTATTAGGCGCACACATACATGTACTCACACATCCTAGGATTACACACACACACACACACTCACACATGCTGTACTTTATCGCTTAAATATTTCGAGTGTCTGCTATGCAGGGCACATACCACGGGCATAATGTGCCGCCTGGATGCGACAATAGCCGCCAGATCCCATCAGCAAGGATTGCTATAGCTCCACCACCCCGAAAAACAAGACAAATTTTTAGTGCTGCAGTCAAAGTAATGACTTTTTAACGTCTCGCATGCGCGAATTCCTCGTCTAGTTTCATGGCGCCTCCGGGTGGACAGAGAGCTACTGAGCAAGAGGTCCTGGCAATACGTATGTATATATACGTACATATATGGTATGTACTAGGTAACCATAAAAGTCAATTGCCATTTAAGCGCTGATTTGTGCGCTTTATTGATTAATGTCCAGGCTGTACATTATAGCACTATACACATAGTGTACTGTGCGTAACTGTACCCCAACCCCCAAAGCTATACACGTTTTTTTATCGATAGTTTGGGTATATAATCGAATGTCTTCATCGATGCCTCAACGCACTTTATGAACTGTTCGAGCGTTAAATTTGATGATGTACAACATTTGACCCACAAAACCCGCCGCTGGCTTCCTTTTATTATTACATTCCTGTGAGTGTGTGTGGGTTGAGCTATAGAACGTGTTGGAACGTGTGTGGCCAGCCAAGCAGCAAACGAGTAAACTGAGTGGAAAAGACACAACTAGCAGGGGGGCTGGGAATTATAAATTTATAAAAAAAATATATATATATATAAAAAAGAAAAAAAGAAAAGGAGAAAAATAGAAAAAATAGGAGCAGACATAGCAGGACTTTGACTTGGGGGGGGGAGGCGGTAAATTGAAAGCATTCCCTGCGGTTGTGTGGCAGCTAAAAAGTTCCCATTCAATTTCGATTTTGTTTTTAAGCCACTCGAAAGTCGAGCAAATCAAATACACATACTCAGAGGAGATGCCACGCCCATAGAGCAGGAGGAGGAGCTGGAGCTGGAGAGGCGGAAAAAATGTTGTGTGTCGTAAATAAATCGGACAAAGAATGGGAATGAATGCAAAGGCAGGGGGGGGGGGGAAGCTCTGCGCACAAAAGTGTGCTACAAAATTGTTTAAGCGAGTGTGTGTTCTGAGTGTGCATATGTATGTGTTTGTGTGTTTGAGGAGAGGGGATGATGCCTAACGTAAATAAAACTGTATTGATATCGAGCCTGTCTCCCTTGAACCCAGCTCGGCTCCTTCCTCTTCTGCTGGTGTCACATTATGGGCGTTGAGTAAAAAATATTTCAGGGAAAAAAAAAAAGAAAAAAAAACTGAAACCCAAACCAGAAAACCCTTCAATACAGGCATATGTGTAAGTTTAGTTTTTCACACACACACATACAGAGAGAGAAAGAGAGAGGGAAAGAGCGATAAAGGACTGCAAATGAAAAAGGACCCTCGAAGCGGGGCACAAATATGGTGATTGAGTGGCGACTGCATCTGTTGTGATTTTGCGGTTGACAGTCGAGTTAATTTGCCCATTTCCCCTCCTTCAGTTTCTCACTTGTCGTCTCACTTCCCACTTCCCACTACTCACTTCTCACACTTCTCAATTTCTCCATTTCTCCCCCCCATTTCTCTATTCTCTGCTTTAGCTCTTTCCCTTTAGACTTGGGTTAAGCAGCGTCAATCGCTTTTTAATATCCCTTCTCAATGATACGGAAAATTAAGTGGTTAACACTGAAAGATCCATCCCTCTTCTCACTTGCCACGACTTTTGTTACCAACTGTACACTAGCCCTATGATGATGATGATTTTTCGGAATTAAACCCTTTGCCTGTCAAGCTCTGTTGGCCAAATCGATTGTTTCAAGTTTGGCCGGGTCATGACTGGTAATCAACCTAATGTGGGTTTTAGTCGAGCTTATTTCTGATATATACACATATATCCATCTGAATGGCCCCTTTTTTCTCCTACTTTATTGTAAAAAGAGAGCTTTCCCTTACTTGTACAGCCAGTTGCTGGCTTTTATGGTTTTTACAGGTATTTTGGCTTCAAAAGGTATCAAATATCTTTTGTGTTCAATTAAAATTTAAATTACAAACTTGGTTCAGAATGAATATACATAAATACCGTTAAAAAAGGCTTCAAGGGGATACCAATAACTAATGAATGAGAATTTAAAGGCGCTTTTTGAAGGACTTTTGCCAAAGATATCGATATCTTTGTAATGAAATTTACAAATTCATTTTTATAGGCAATAAAATAATAAAGAAAACAGGGTTTTACAATTAAAAATACATAAATAATGAATGATAAATAAGGCTTCAAGGGGTTATCGATAGCTAAAATATATCGATTTCCTTGCTGATGCATGTAGAAATTAATTTTATTTCAAAAATAAAATCTCTAGCAACTCAAAGAAACTTTGAATAGTGAATGCTTTTAGCTTGTACATATTTTTCAGAGATATTTGATATCTCTTCCTTTTTTGCCTTGACTGGCAAAGTAGAAAATCGGCAGTTGTTGTTTGTTATCGATAACCTTTAACCTGCAATCGATGGCCCAGAGAAAAGGCTAGCTTGTTGACCTCTTATCAAAGGGAAAGGCAAAGGCAAAGAGCCGAGACCCAAATCCAAATTCCGGACTAAAGCCAGAAAAACCCGAGACCCTTGTGTGCAGGCCTGCACATGAGTGTGTGTGGTGTTTGAGCTGTGTGTGTGTGTGTATCTTGTGTGTGTTTTGTACTTTGTGGTGTTGGCCAAATGTTGATGTCGACGTGTTTTTAATTTAAATTTTTCGCCTTTTCAACCCGCCGCCGCCGCCGCCGTCGGGTTACTCGTTTCGCACGATTCGGCATTATTTTGTTGTTGGCCCGCTTTTCCACTTTCCCCACTTTTCCACTTTGCCACTTTTGCCGTTTAGTTATTTCGCCTATTTGCATTTATCTTCCCTTTTTGTGGGTCTCCCTCACCCCTGAAATAACTTTCGGCCACGATTTTCCCATGTCCAAAAACGTGAATGAAGTGGAAAGTGAAATAAAAATAAAAGGGGCGACGAGAAAGAAATGAAAAAGTGGGTAATATGCATATATACAATAAGGAGGAGAGCGAGTCTTTTGGCTTTAGCTTTGGCTTTGGCTCCCAGATCCCTGATTCCGTTTTCGTCTTTGTATTCATAATTGAAATGAGTTTCGCTCTGAATATAAACTCAATTTCGTTTTGAGTTAAATGCGGCCTGGGCCTTAAGCTGAGGCTGAAAACTGAAACTGAATCTGAATCAGAATCTGTTTTTGAATGCGAATGCGAATGCAAATGAATGCTCGACCTTGTGTGGGGGTGTAGTGGGTGTGCTGTGGGTGTGCTGTGGGAGTGGACATTGTGCAACAAAAAAACTATTGTTTGGAGGGAGAAGGACCTGCCTGGGGCACAGCGCAACTTTCTCAAGAGTTGCTAATGCTTGAGCTTTATCTGCGCTCGCCTTATGGGCCTCCAGGGGAAGCTCTCTGTCTCTCCCTCTCTAGCTCCCTCTCTCCCCTCTGCTCTCTCTTTCTCCCTCTTACTCTTACATCTCTTTTTCTCCGCAATGTTTGTTAAACTTTTGGCCTTGTTTGGTTGAGGGAAAAATACATTTTTGGCAGCCTTTTCAGCCTGGAAGCAAGCCACCACCCAGCAGACAAAAACTTTGTTTATAAAATTGAAAACCGATAGGATTGGATTTTGTAGCAGCAAATTGTATAATTTTCACAACCCGTATAAGATTTCAATTAGGGAACTTTTACAACATCTCATTAGAGAGAGAAACTAATGCACAAAAATGCAACACTTTATACGTATTTAATATATTTAGTATACATTTTTTTGTATTCTTTGTTTGCTGGGCAACTGCTTTTGGCACCATCACACCATTGCCACCCATTTTTGTGGTAGGTTCTCGTTGCCGGCGGCAGATTTCACCACGCTTTTTCGCATGTGTCGAGAAGGCTGCCTGTGGCACCAAAAAATGGGTGAGTTCCAAGAGGGTGTGTGGGGTGGCACAGTTGGGGTTAAGCGGCAACGGCGGCGGCGGCGTCGTTTGCTGCTCGTCTATTTTACACAAATTATTTTGAATTTATTTCGGTTTTACCTGTCCCCAGGACCCAGCGTTTGTGTGTGTGTGTATTTCTGTAGTATACTTTTCTGCTTTTCCAAAAAAAAAAAAAAAAGAGGTTGAAGAAGCAGCAGAAACCAATTTCAAGCATTCATTCAAGACGCAACTGAGCGAGAGAGATGGCAAAAAGGGTGTTTTTGTGAGGGTGTTTTGGCTGGGTTGGGGGGTTGTGCAGGTTGGGGGGGGGGGGTATTTAAGCCCTCAGGCTCTTTAGCATAGTGACGACAGCAGCAGCAGGAGCAGTAGCAGGAGCTTTGCTACCATCCCCCTGCCGCATTCCTTAGCAGGACTTTGAAATACGCTTCAAATTTACTTTGATATCCTTTTAATTTGTTGTCCCGTCCCTTTCCCCCACACCGGGTGAATCCTCCCCTTCCCTCACCCCCTCTCTGGGTGATGAATGGAGAGAACAGTAAACTTTTGTTATTCTTAGCCAGGAACCGCTGCAGCCCCGCCTCTGTGGGTTAGCAGGGCTTCAATGTCTTAATTAGAACATTGTTTGCTGGAAATTCTCTCAACTTTTTAGGGAGGAGAGAAGGAAGATAAGGGAGAGGGGGGCAGAAAGGAAATGGGGAGAGGGAAAAGAAAAGGAAAAAGTATATATAGAAGATATCCAGGTAGGGGTTGTGGGTGGTTGCACACAAGTTCACAAGTTCAAAAACCCCCCTTGGGCTTCACGATCATAACTTTAATTGCAAGGACACTTGGTCGGAATTCCCTCAACTGCATTTACAGCTTTCCACCGCCCCTCGCTCCAATGATAGTTGAGGGCCGTCATAAAATACCACCCCCCCTTTTTGGCAATTCAGCCTCAGAGACCAGCGACTCCTTGGCGTATGTGCCACAAAGTTGTTGAACCCAGCAAATTGCCAAAAAAAGAAAAAAAAAAAAAAAGAAAATAAAGCTGGCAACAAAAGGGGGAAGTGGAATATCGATTTTATTTTATTGACACGAAAAATTGCGCCTTGAAATATATGCAATGCAAAAGTGGAAAATTCAAGCGAAGGGCCAGGACATGTGGGGGCACAACAACAACAACAACAACAACAACAACAACAACAACAACAGCAGCAGCAGAAGATAAGAGTCATAAAAACGCACACTCGTGTCCTTTGGAAGGAGGTTGTGCTTGAGTTTGGGTTGGGGGTATTTCTTAACTCAACAAGGGAGCAGCAGAGGGTCCTGCCTGAGCCCGAGCGAGACAGCAAGAACTAACGATTATGATGATGACAACAGCAGCAGCAGCAGGACCAGAGAGCAGGACACCAAAAGCTTTCTCGAAAATATATATACCCTGCCTTTCTCTGATGGGATTACGTGAAATCACATCAGCAGCACAACATGCTAAATTTCGTTACCAAAACAATAAATTCTCTCTCTCTTTCTCTGTGTTGCTGATTCAATAAGTCTCTCAAAGCAAAAGGGATTGCGTGGAAGAATATGTAAAAGGATATGTGTAAAGTGTCAAGTCTACAGATGAATATTTAAATAGGAAATGGATTTTTATAAATGTATTTTTGTAACTGCATTATGGCAAAAGAAGAAATAATAGAAAGCGTACTTTGGATAGCCAAAGATTCGACTTGTGTTCAAGTTTTAATATTTTTCATTGCATTATTAAGATATTTGTAGTAACCATTTCAAGTCTTTACTTAAATATTTAACATTAAGCACACATTTCAGTAGAAAAATCAATGTTAAATGAATGTTAAATGTTTCAATTAAAGTCTTAAAGTGTTTATTACAAATATCTAATTAAAAGTGATAAAAAATACTTGAAACTGTTTGCCTTTTTTTTCAAATTTCACAATTTTTCATTCGCTTAATAAAGTGTTCTTTGGTACCCCATAAATATCTCCAATTTTACTTTATGTTATAATTAAAAAATAAATATTTTTTGGTACTTATCCAGGTCCTCTGATTGAATAATCTCCTTGATTTCCGATTCCATACTCTCTCCATAGCGCTAAGCTGCAAAGAAGACGTGAAATATTCGGTTTTTTATTTTATTTAAAATTATCTATATTTTAAAAGGTAATTTTAATTAATTTAAATTTTTAAAAACTTTATAACTAAGCAAAAAAAAAGCATCAAATTCAAAGTAGAAAGCGTTTCTGTGCTAGTTTCTTCTGCATATCAAATTTTATATTTTAGAAAATCATATTTCATCAATAAATCGAAATCAATTTTTTACAATTTTAAGAATATAAAATTATAACATTTTGAAAAAAATGAAAAAATGGGAAAAGGTCTAAATTTCTAAATTCTGTAACTCATCTAAAAATGCATTAAATTTAATTTGGAAAGCGTTTTTGTCCTAGTTTTTATGGGGTATAAAAATCTGCATACTCCATTTAAGGGGTTTTCCAATTTTATTTTTGGACAATTTTTTTGCAATTTTCATGATGTAACCCCTTTTAAAATTTTGAAAATTTCAAAAAAATTTGTTTGTTCCAAATATGTCTAGATCAATTCAGTTTTTGATGCTGATCAAGAATATATATGATTTAAAGGGTCGGAAATGACTCCTAGACTGATTTTTAAGCTTAAATTATTAATATCCTAAGAAAAATTCGTTTTTTTTTTAATTTTTAAGATTATATATAAACTTAATGCTTATGAAATTGAATATTAAAGAAACCTATATTAATATTATTATATATTATAAATGCTTTTATCAAGTTCTAGAGAGTAGAATTCTACGCTTTTGAATTTTTAAAGGGTATTTATCTTTGGGGGTAAAAAGACAACCCAATGTCGGGGGCAAAAATGCCAAAATAAATGACACTGCGACAAAGTAAACTTCCTAAAAAAAAAAGAAAACCCCCTCTCTCTGTGGAAACCCCACTCCTTCACCCCTGTAAAAAACCAAGCCAGAAGTGAGCAACAAAAAAATACTAAATCACCAAAGGAGAAAGCGAGAGGGAAAGAAAGGAAATTACGTGTTGGATTCGCTCGCTTTCTTGTTGTTGTTGTTGTTGTTGTTGTTGCTGTTTCTTGGCATTTCCTTCTGTTATTTAGGTTTTTTTCTGTTTATTTTTTTTTGTGTGTGTTTTTTACTTGTTCTTGAGGGTTGCTTCTCGGCGTGTTGTTTCGCTTGTTGTTTTTTGTTATTTGGTGGATTTGAAGTAATGCAGACTTTACAGATTACAAGAAGAACAATGGGGCATGAGAGGACATGAGAGGACATGCTGAAGGCGGACAACAAAAGCGGGCAACAAATCCAAAGGAAAGCCCCATTCGAAATGCTTAATGAATGAGCAGAGACAAAAAACGGAAATGAAAAGAATAAAACCAAGAACAAGCTAGAAAAATACAGAAGAATCGGCCTCAGAAGAAGCTGAAGCAACAATGGAGGGCAGAAGACCCATCCGCCAGGAGGGAATGACACACAAGGCGACAACATTAAGCTGCATAGGCAACCCTGTCATCTTGCCAGGCGAAAATGCATTTCGGAAAGGAGAAGCTCGAGTTCAGATTGGGCTTCTCCTCCTCCTCCTCCTTCTCCTTCGTCCTCCGTCCAATTGGGATTTGCATTGCTCCCATTTTCCAATCCAACGGCTGCTGGCAGGGATCAACTGCGATTGAGGCCCTGAGACCCCGGGGCTCAACTCGATTGATATCGATTGCAATGCCTCGGCGCAGTGTACTGTAATCGATGAAGTTTCATTAGCAGGAGTGTGTGTGGCTCCAGTCAGGGGAATAAATATAAACGATTTTAAGCGACAATATGGACATTTTGACATATACAAGAGATAATGCTGTCCTTTTTGATAAATATATGGTGATTATTTAAGGGCTCATATCGATAAATAATAGATAAATTGCTTTAAAAATGAATCGAATTATTGTCTTCTTGTAGTTTTTTGTTGTTGTTGTTGTAAATAAGAAAATACAACCGTGAAAAAATACTTATAATTTTGTTGCTAAAATCCATT
Source organism: Drosophila kikkawai (assembly GCF_030179895.1). NCBI lineage: Eukaryota > Metazoa > Arthropoda > Insecta > Diptera > Drosophilidae > Drosophila > Drosophila kikkawai. Next base: position 27,705,349 of record NC_091733.1, read on the forward strand.
AATCGATTTAATAAATATCGATATATCATTACCGTATCTAATTTCAATGCAATATAGCTATATAAAAATCGAAATTTCTAAATTGCGAGTGAATGTCTGTTGGATCGATATTCGGTTTTAATTATCAGAAATATTTTTTGTTTATTTTTTCTTTATCGATATTTAAACGATAAATTTAATTTACTTTCTATTTTTAAAAATATAATAAATTAAATTTGAACACACTTTCGTAATAATATAATTACATATTAATATATTAAATTGAGGGTATGTTTTTCACATTAACATGTAATATTTTCGATTTAAAAAAAATCGATATAACAAACTTTAATGATATTTTCGATACGATATTAAGCGTAATATTTGTATCTTGACAAACATTCCCATTTGTAACTCCTGAGCTAAAGTACCATTAAAATGTATCCAATAATCAACAAATATTACTCAAATTCCATAGTAAAAAGTATCATAAATGCCACCCTTGGGCTCTTCAGTTCACAATATCAGGATCATAACAATTCAGGATTACTTTCCCCTTTTCTTCTACCACCTCTCTCACCCAGTAAGCTTAAGGGGATTCCCCACAAAAGTCGCCTGGCTGTGTAATTTGGATGCCATTCAAAGTGTCCGAAATCCTGAAAGCTGAAATTGCATATTCCGCCATTATGAACTTGTTAACGCTCCACCCAAACCACCCAAGCACCCAGCCAACCAACCAACTAACTAACTAACTAACTAACCCTGCACCCAGCCCTTGGCAGGCGTCACTAAAAATTACGTCAATTAAAGTTAATTGTGCTAATTTTAAACATTCCTACCCTGCCTCCTCTCTCGGGTTTACTTTTCCATTTCAATTTTTTGTTTTTCATCTTATTTTCTTCTTTTTTATTTTTTTGTGCAGAATATGCACAAATATTTGGGAGGCGTGGCCGGGGGCGGGGGCTTAAGTAAGAAAACAAAATGGCGTCAAGCTGACAAAAGCAACAACAAAGGAGGGATTTTTCCGGGGGGGTGGAGGTGGAGGAGGTAGTGGGGGGAGCAAAGCGCAGCTGGAAAAGTTTCTGTTTAGTTTTTTTCTCTGATGCTGATGCTGCCGCCTCGAAAATGGAGCTCGTTTACTTTTATCAAAATGAAGTTTGTTTTTCCTACTCTCTCGCCGTTTGCTGATTGTGCGCATAATGAGCTGGGAAAGCGGGGAAAAGCGAGGAGGCAGGCTAGCTGGCTGGCTGGCTGGCTGGCTGGTAGGAAGGATCATGGCCAGGACCTGGACCGAGCAGGACCTGCAGTGGACAGCGGCGGCGGCGGAGGTGACAACTAGAGGAGAGAGGGGGAAGAGCTGCACAGGCAGCGGAAAATGTTTAAAAAGTTTTGTGACCTTTGCCCAGGATAATACATATATATATATATATCATTTTTTTATTTTCTCCTTTTTTTGGGAATTTTTCTTTATTTTTTGTGAAAGCAAAGAGCTGACAGTAGAGGGCCATTCAAAGTTCGTGTGCAGAGGTGTGAAAGTTGACAGCAAAGTTCATAAAAAGGAACAATTTTAATTTATTTTATTTACACGGCAAACTCGAAACTAAACGGAGGGGCAAGGAAAAAGGTAAAGGGAGGCAGGACTTGAGGCAGGATGAGCCACCAATCAGTCAAAGGCAAGCTTAAAACTCTAAACTAAAACACTAACTAAAACGGGGATGCAAATGCAGATAAGTCAGCCAAGGTGTCCAAAATAAAATCAAGGGATTTACGCAGCCTTAAAACTGGGCTCACACACACCCACCCACTCCGGCTTGCCTTTCCTCCCTGCTTTTCCTCCCCCTTTCACCCGAGTCAAGGACAAAGCCTTGAAGTAAAACTTTTGCCTCGCCCAAAAATCCATTTAGAATGAGGAGCTTCCCCGAACCTTCCGCCACATTTTATAATGGCATTGCTCAAGGAAGCAGAAGCCGAAGTAGGAGAGGAAAAGGAAAAGCACCGGGGGCGTGCGAGGAGGTGGTAGGGAGCAGGACCTCCATAAAAGGAAGAAAGAATTACGCCGGAGCATATGAAGAATTTAATTAAAGTTCATTTGCTTGGCGCTCCGCTCTGCCTTCAGGAAGCTTCTTTGCAAGTTGATGAGGAGGAAGGAGAGCGGGATAAGAGAGAGGGAGGCAGATGGACGCAGAGGTAGGAAGAGCAAGGACGAGGTGCCATTTCCGCCTCAAGTAATTGCAGTCAGCAGACAGTAGAGCCAAGCCCATTAACACGCCCCAGGAAACGCAGCAGAAAAGCTTATTTTTTGTCGATATATATCGATCTATTATCGATTTTCAATAATCATCCAATAAACCCCTGCCTCAGCTCTAGCTGTGATTATTTTTAAATTGAAAGATTAAGATTCTAAAATAGACTAAAATAATAACTGAAATAAATTTCATTATCTTAATTTTTTTTAGCGAAATATACCGATTTTATCGATATACAATAATCAAGGGATTCTCCTGTCTAGCTGCCATTATTTTTTATACGAAATAAAGATGCAGAAAAAGTTAAATATATATAAGAGACTTTTTCTAAAAGAAATATTTCATTATCTTAATTTAAGAACTCAATTTTCTAGAACTTTTATCGAAAGCTAAGGCACTTATGAGCAATTAAGGCAGTTAATGTCATTTAATTCTTGGCAGCTGTTTATCGATTGATCTGCCTTCGATTCCTGTCTCCCTTTTATCCTGAGAGTGTGTCTCCTTCTTTGAGGCACTTAATTAAAATGTCTCAGGAGTTGGGAATCTACTGTTCCTGCTGCTACTCCTGCTCCTGCTTATTCCTGCTTATTTCTGCTCCTGTTCTTGCTCCTGCTCCTGTTCTTGCTCCTGCTCATTGCCTGATGTCTGCCCCTTCAGCTTAAGTTATTTCGATACGCATCCTGGCAAAAGCAGGAGAAACCGGCATAGTCGAGGGCATAAGTTCTGGCCCCTTGCCGCTAATCTTTTCGAGAAAAAAAAAGGAACAACAGCACAGAAAATAAAAGGCACGAGAAGAAGTTCCTTTTGCTTCTTGCAAAAAAGTTTAAATTGCATGTCTGTCACGGTGGGTGTTGGTGTGTGGTGTGTGGTGTGTGCAGGGTGTGTGTGTGTGTGTGTGTTCCAACACCTTGTAGCTGTCAACGTTTCCCTTCCTCTTCTTCCCCCCTTTTTTTGCACTGCTTTACTGTTGGCCAAATTGCGCATACGCCCCATGTGGCGGCGGGAGAAAAAAAGGATTCGCTGGGCGCCCGCTTCTGTTTGTAATTTATGCACGTAAGTCACGCCCTCAGCTCGCCCTTTGCTGCTCTGGTTTATACCAGCCAGGATTCTTCTTTGTCTCCCCCTTTCTCTTCCTCCCCTCTTTAGTCCTTTTTCCAACTGCAGTTTCGAATGAACACATTCATTGACTCCACGCTGGGAGCCAGGATAATGAGAAAAACGTAACAAGAAAGGCAAGGGGGAAAACTCGAAATACGAAATACGAGTTTCCACACACACACAGGTCTGATTTAATGAACTAGGTAGCTTCCCAGGATTTCCCTGCATTCTCCTCTTTCTCCTCCCCTTTATTCCGCCATTCAATCATGGCATTTATCCGGCAAGTGCTCGGTGGTAATGAGTGTGCCAAGTGCTACGACGCCTTAAATCGACGCTTATCAAAGCCACTGCGATTCATTTTCCAACTCAGATTTGAGGAGTCACTTCTGCTGCTCCTCCTGTTTCACATGTCCCTTATATTTCCCCCTCTTGTCCCTTGTGGTTGCAATTATCCTGTCAGACCTAATCGCAAATGGGTCAACATCTCATCCTAGCAGGGACACAAAAAAAAACACTCTACGAAGCAGTTTTTCAATGGGCAATCAATCAGCTTAGAGGATCTCCAAGGACTGGCAGAATATAGGGCAGCCTTAAAGAGAGGCTTAAGGAGCTCTTTAAACTATAAAGATTTCATAATGAATCTCTAATATATTTTATTGAATTTAATTACTGGAATTATAGTTGTGCCCCATCATTATTTGCACTCTGCCACAAGCTTACCAACTTACTGGAAAAGGACTTTTCCAGCTCTTCTTCTTCTTCTCCTCTTTGAAATCCCAAAATCCTCAATCTGCTTCTGAGCTTCCACGGAAATTCTATTCCAACAGGGGCATAAATTATGCACACAAATTTGTTGCTGGCTTCGCCATTGTTGCTCTTATTTGCTGGTTTCTTTGAGCTGCCAGCTTCCAGCTCTCAGCTCCAAGCTGGCTGGGTTATTAAATACCGGATAACACACGCAGTGCAGGACGAAGGACGAGCAGAAACTTGCTCCGATGATTAAGTATCTTTTTTGGCTAGGTAGGATACGTAATATCCGAGTGTATCTTGTGTGTTTGTGTGTGTGTGTTTCGCAACAAATTGAAAAAGCTTTCCGTTTGGCTTACGCTCGTGCGATTAAAATGAATGCGAAGCAAAGGAGTTAAGGACGAAGGACGAGCGCAGGAGGCACAGAGTGGGTGTGGAGTACTGGAGGTACTGGAATTAGTCGCTGTCAGTCGCTTGGCAGCTTGGCGGTGGGTAAGGGGGAAAAGTTCTCCCTGGTTTGCCGGCGAAAGCCATTAGCTCCAAGTGTTGTCGAAGTCGCCATCTTGGAACACGCACGAGCTTGGGTTCCGCCTCAGTCTCCTTTTGCTCCTCCTGCTCCTCCTGCTCCGTCCTGCTGAGCTTCCAATTTCAATTTGTTGGCCAGGCCAAAAGTTATGCCAAAAAGTATGCTTTGCCATAAACTCGCACACATGCAATCGCCTGCCTGCCTGCATTGCCTGCCAAAAGGGATCCTACTCTCTCTCTCGGCAGGAGTCACTTAATTAGTTTTCACAGTTAATTGAATTGCAAAAGAATGCAAAACCCTATCGTCTATCGTCAATAACGTCCACTTTTGACTTCCTTCACTTGGAGAAAAGCCTTTGCCATTCGAAACTAGAGGTTTTCAAGCTTAAAATTAAATCACAAAAATGTTTTATAATAACAAAAGGCTAAGAAATAAAGGAATCAAAGGATATTGTGACATGTCAAGACTTGAAAAGACATGAGAGAAATATTTTTGTAGTTTTAATATAATCCAGAAGTAAGATCTTCACTTAGTTTTGGATTAAACAAAGTGTATTAATATAATAGTCAATTATTTTATACCCATTTTCCATTAATTTCACCAACTTCAAGACACTCTATACCCCCTTTTCTTTCTCTGTCTCTGCCTGACTTTTCCCCGAAAATTTCTCCTATTTTCCTTCCCTTAGGTTTTTCCCATTCGAAACCACTTGCCTGCCATAATTTGTTGATTAGTTTTTTGTTTTTGGCAGCTTTATTGCATTTTAGTCCCGACAGTTTTACCCTTTTAGCCTTATTTCCCTTTACCCCCCCTCCCCCTATACCTTGTGTGTTTTGCGGGCAACTGTACTTAGTGGAGTGAGTATACAGCTGTCTGTCTCGCTCTGCTAGCCTGCACTTTCAGCCATCCCTGTCGCACCCGATGCTGGCTGGCTTACGGCTTTCCGGCCTGCTGGTCCTGGCTTTTTGTGTAAAATTAATCATATTTATTATCGAACGGAGGCTTTAAGCCTCAGCAATTTGTGGCCGGGATTAAAATGTTGTTAGCCCAGCATTTTCATTATGGCCGCTGCAGTGTTGTGTGTAGCGCAAATGCTTGGTATACATTTCGTATATATTTTCCATTTCCCATTTTCCAGCAGCAGCAACAACAAAAAAGCACCAGCTGATCCCCTGCCGCTTGTAAGCGCATTAATGTTGCGTAATTTTTGTTGATTGCTTTGCTGATTCAGCGTTAATTTTTCAGTTAACTTCGTTTTGGGTTTTCCCATTTCCATTTGCTCTACATGGGTTTTACTATATGTACATATAGTTCGTCGAATTGAGGCTACAACTAGTGGATAATTTAGTTGATTGGCCCCTCTCCCTAGCACCCCCAAAATGCGGTTCAATGGCAGAGTTATCCCAATCCGAGTGGATTTTCCCCCAATTCATTTTAATTTCCACCAATTAGGCATCGCATTTTCCATGCAAAACACAAATTTTCCATGATTTGTAATGATTTTCGTTTGAAAGTGAGGGATTTTAAAGGGAAATATCAGTATTTTGGCTATATTCTCCATTAGGCTTTACTTTTAATATTATAAATCATTCAATTTTCCTGTTTTTCTTCTCTAATAAGATTCCTAGTCTCCTTTTTAATATTATAAATCTATAATTTCTTTTGTTTTCCCCTCTCTCAATATTATTTCTGGCGAATAGGCATCGTTTAAGTACATTCGTGGCCCTAACAAATGAGTTTTCAATTGTCATCTTGGGCCATTAAACGCACTCTCCTCTGCCCAATTTCCCCCCCCTGCACACTTTTTCCAGCTCGCACTCAATTAGCTGAATAAAAAATTGAAATCGAATGAACTCAGATGAAGTGAAATGGAATGAAATGAAATGAAATGAGCTGGAGGAGGAGAGAAGGTTAAGGAGACTGAGCAGACTGAGGTGACCTGCTGCAAATCGAGGAATAATGAACCGCACAAGAGACCCTTTCGACACTCGACACTGGACACTAAAGACTCCCTCCCTGGCTCCTGGTAGGGGTGGTGGTGGGTGTCCTTGGGTGACCCAAATTATCAGCGGGGCAAAGCAAAGGCAGGCGTCAGAGGGAATCAAACATTATGCAAAAGAAACGCAGCAGAATCACAAGCATTCCATCGCATCGCATTTGCCAGAGAGACGACGACTCGGCCAAACTTGAGTAATTTCATTTCGGCAGCAAAAGTTGTATAATTGAAGAGCTCCTGCAGGAGATAGATACGGTATGGATGCCAAGGATGCTGCGCACAAATCAATTAGGTGCCAAAGGGGGTGAAAACTGGGGGTAGAAACTGTGGGAAATATCCCCAGAGTTGCCGATAAAAGTGCAAAAATTGAAATTGAAAATGCCATTGCAAGGATGATGAACTACTGCTGCTGCTGCTGCTGGCCAGATGGAAAGTACTAACATCTATGCACTGAGAGGAAATTTACGGTATATTCTAGCTAAAATCACTTGCTGTTTTGATTTATTTATACATCAAACTAATGTAAACAGCAGAAATGCCTAAAAATAGCGATATATCCTTACTCAACCGATATTTCAACTTTCTTTATGTACATCGATATTTTATCGGTAATAAATCGATACTCCTTTCCATTTAACGGACATGAAAGGTTTTTCATACCCCTGCAGGGTATTAGAATTTCAGTAAAAAGCTTGTAATTCAGTCAAGAAATCATTTGCGACCCTATAAATCATATATATTCTTGATCAGCATTAAAACACGAATCGATCTAGACAGGTTTTGGGAGAACAAAAATTTTGATAATTTTTTTCAAAATTTTAAATGGGGTTACACATCGTTAAAATTGTCAAAAAAAAATTGAAAAAAATTTCGATTTCCTAAAATTTAAAATTTAGTAAGCAAATTTGTAAAACTGGAAAAAATTAGCACAGAAAAGCTTTCAGAATTGAAATTAAAGCTTTTTAGACTTAGTTATGGCAATTTTAAACTTTGATTTAACCCAAAAATTATAATATAAAACTATAGAAAAATATAGAAAAATATCAAATTTAAAGAAATTAAAATTTTGTCAAGTGCACTATATTGCAATGATGATTTACGAAATGATGATAGTACGGTTGGCCCCAACTGTACCGTACCGATGATGATTACGGGGGACGATGAGCATTCGCTGGCACTCCAGTTTTCAGTTGAGTTGAGTTGAGTTTCAGGTCCTGGCAAGAGGGGAGGTGGTATGATGGAGACCTGGGGCCAGAGAGCCGCCCGCAAATGTAATTAAAAGTGCTTTCAGCAGCATCAATTAGAAAGTACACACTCGCACACACACACACACACCCACACAGACAGAAAGGGAGATAGAAAGAGAGCGAGGGGGTGGTGAGGGGGGGGAGTGCTCAGAAAAGTTGTCTTGGAAAAATTGTGTTGCATACTTGCAGGCACTTTTCACAAAATTAATTTCAATTTGCATGCGTGTGAGTGAGTGAGTGAGTGAGTCCTGTCAAAGTCCTGCCACTCACCTGTGTGTGTGTGTGTGCAAGGGAGACAGATATGCAAAGAAATGTTTGTATTTTTTGTTTTGTTTTGTTTTTGTTTTTGTTGTGTCGTTATTTTCGGCTTTACTTGCTGGAAAAACTTTTTTCGGTTGAAAAAGTTTCGAGTTTCGAGCAGTTCTTCGCCTTTCAACGCTTTCGATCTGCATTTTCCAGTATATATGTCTGTGTTTGTGTGTGTGTTTTTGTATAGTTGCGTCTGTGTTAACGCACACATATGCCAGTCGTGCACTCTTAGGCACGTTTCGACTTCAATCCAGAAAAGTCCGGAAGAGAAAGTGGGCAAAAAAAAAAATAAACGAAAAAACTAGTGAAAACCTCGGAGAAATGGAGGAAACGGAGGTGACAGGGAGAGTAGGAGTAGGTGCTGTGTGTGCTGGTGTGGGTGCAAATTCCCGTCCAGCTTAGTGTGCTGAGTCATCATCAACAAAACAACAAGAACAACAAGGCTTTTTGACACTCGAAATTGAGCCACAAACAAGCGAAAAGCGAGCAAAAAAAAAAAACTGGGAAAATCATGAGAAAAAAAAAGAAAAATAAAAAGGGAGAAAAAAAGTTAAATGGCAAAAAGCGAAAATGCACAAAAGACAGGCGGCGAACGTAGAAAACTCATAAATAATAGCCCTGTCTTTGGGTGTGCGAAAGTGTGTGTGTGTGTGACTATCAAAAAACAGGAGAAAATGTAAGAAAAAAAGAAGAAAAAACAACAAAATGGTAGAAAAAAAAATGTAAGAAAAAAAAACAACAAATATGGTAGAAAAAAAAAAAGAAAAGATATAGCGAAAAACGTTTCATTCCATTTTCCAACTTTGACTTACTTCAAGCGACACGCTACTTAGGCAATCCCCCTCCTGCTACGCCCCTGACTTGTGGCTATTTTTCACAATTTGTTTTTGTTTTCCCTCTCTCTCTCTCTCTCATGTGCCTTGGCTTCATGTTTTTTTTTTTTTTTGTCCTATGTGTGTTGGATGTTTTTGTGTCGGTAGCCCCCCTTTTGACGCCACCCCTGGTCTAGTCCTTCGTGCTCATTTCCTTTGCTTTCTTGTTTGGTCCGCAAATTTAACATGCAAAGCATAATTTGAATGTCCTGAACCCAGCTCAAGCTCGCCACTTGCCCTCGGGAACAGTGTGGTTCAGAGCTGTCAGGTCAAAAGCGATCAAAAAGGTTGTTTAACCTATATCTAATACCCCTAGAAAATGTAAAGAAAAGTCTTTTAAAAATGGAAAATAATAATAAAAAAAAAAGAGACTCATAACAAATTAGTTATAGGTATAATTTTGAAATTATTTTCCATTTTTAGAAAAATTTTGGTATTTAAATTTAAGTTTAGAACCCCAAAAAAATTATAAACATTAAATTGAAGCTCTCATTAAAATTAAAATAAATTGTTTAAGGCTTCTTTCTTTTTGTTTCTCTAAATAAATACCATATAAAATATATAACGTTTATTATAAAATTTAAAATAGGAAAAATTATAACCTTTTCCCTTACAAAAGACTGAATTTATAGAAAAACACAACAAAATAATTAAATAAATAATATAAAAAAAAAATATTAAATAAAATAAATAATATTTTTAAAGTATATATTCACCAAAATAATACCTTTGAAAATTAAGAAATCTATCATTTAACTTGAAAATAATAATAAATAATAATAAAAACATAGACTTTTGACTTTTGACTTTTGAGCAATATTTTGGATATATATTTTTCAAATATATACAAAATATATTTTTTTATATATGGGCATTTCCATAATGTCGCACGCGACATTCGTACGCATTCAAATCAAAAAAAAAGTATGGTACATTTAATTTTTTTTATTTTTATAAATGTTAACTTATAGCTCTTGCCTAGGATTATAATTGGTGTAAATGTTGATTTTGAGAGTTTGCTCAATTTTAAGAAAATTAAAAAAAACTGAAGGATTCGCACGCGACAAAAACAGAAGTCACTTTCGCGGCGAGCTGTTTAAACACTGATTTCAACGAAACGGCAGGCACTATTTTAATGAAACAAATTTTAAAATATGATGCAATAATGTCACTTTCATATGCTTTAATTTACAAGTAAAAATATAGCGTAGTTTATTTTTTATTTAATTTTAATCATATTCGCACGCGACATGTCGCACGCGACATATTTTTTCATTATACTTTGCATGTAATTTTTACTATTATAAGTAAATTGGAAGAGCGTATATCTATTTTATTTCGACTTTTTGCATTCTTCTAGTGATGTTAGTAAACAACAGTCAAAGCATAATGCCTCGGTTTGGTTGTCATTAACAAAAGAAAACAGGTCCATTTTTATGATGTTTTTCATCAAAATAATGAAAAATCGTGTTTGCGCGAATATGCATTCGAATATTTCGAAATTTGTTTTAGAATATGATAAAGCCCTTCAAATTTAATCAATTGGCCTTTTCCTAATGTTACTATGTTGGAAAAAAAAATTTTTAGAGAAGTTTTAGTTTTTTGGCCGCGGTTGACCTTTCTGTGGAAATGCCCATATATAATATTTTTTTTTTAAGAACCCTGCCTGCCTCTCTCTTAGCCTGCTCGGTAATTATCCTGGTCGATCAGGCCAAAACGCATTTGTTATTCCTTCGCCTGTCGCCGCAGCACAAGAAAAAAAAAAGGACGTCAAACAGGGAAAACACAAACAAAAAAAGGAGAGAAGAGCAGAAAATGAGAAGAAAAAGAAAAAAAAAATTTTTTTCGTTTTATTTTGCATTAAAATTCTATTTGTCTCCAACTCGCATTAAGCATAACAGGCCATAGGAGCCATAGGAGGGCAGAGCGAGAGGGTGGTGGTGACGGGGGAGGTACTACGTTCTTTTTTACGTGTGTTATTATAACGCAATTTTCTTTTGTTTGTTTCGTTCTGGGGTTTTCCAGCTCTCTCGCTCTATCCCACTCACTTTTTCTCTCTCTCTTACTCGAGTGTCCCGTTTGGGCGAAATTAAAATATCATAAATTTGAGTTAATTACGGTCGAGTAAACATTAACATAATTGTGTTTCTGTCGTCTGTACGCCTGCATCCCTACCCTCCCTAGCTCCTCCCTTCATCCCCTCTCCCCTCATCCCCTCCCCCTATTTGCATCCCCCTCTTTAGGGGATGGCCATTATAAGTAGCCCCCAAAGTACTTATTGCCGGCTTGCTTTCGCTTTGCTACTGCCACGCCCCTTTGGGCTGCCCAGGGACTTAAGTTCTTTAAATCGAAAGTTGGAATTGACTGCTCGGTTTTCATATCTTTTTTTTGCGCTCTCTCTCTATCTTTGGGAAAAGCGGGAAATAAGCTCCTTTTGGTATTTTCTTTTTTTGAAAAGCATAAGAACGGCAATAATTCAGCAAAGTTTTTCCGCGCTTTGCTTCCACTTACTTTGCTTTCCATTTAATTTGTTGTGGCATAAATGAATTGGAGGAGCAAACAGGTGATTGATTTGAGTTCCCTACTCGGGGGACGGAGGCGGAGGAGGCGAGGGAATATTAAATCCCAGTCTCTTCCGGTTGCCCTCATTTCCGGTTGCAGTGTAAATGCAATTTTCTCGCTTAGAGTCCTGGGGGGAAGTCTTGCTTAGTGATTTAAGTTAAGCTTGGTACTTGGGGCTGGGGGTTTAAAAGGAGCTCACTTCTTGATCAGAAATATTAGTTTTATGCTGGATTTTCTGGGATTTTTCTGGAATTTTCCTGGGATTTAACTGGAATTTTCTTCTCATAAATAAATTTCATACATTTTATTTCAACTTGAGACCAAAATATATGTTTTTCTCTAACTTAACCCAATTTTTCAACGAAATTATAAGCCAAAAGGCCTCTACAGTCTTACTTTGTGATCAGAAATATTAGTTTTTACTTCATTTTCCTGCGATTTTCCTTTTTTGAACTTAATTTTCAAGATATTTTCATAAATTTTATTTCAACTCGAGACTAAAATATATACAGAATTTTTCAAAGAAATTCTAAGTCAAAAGACCTCTACAATCTTACTTTTTGATCAGAATCATGAGTTTTATCCTGAATTTCCTGGGTTTTTCCTCTCTGTTACTTGTTTTCTCAATTTTATACATAATTTTCACTTTAATTTGAAATCAAAGGATATGTTTTAAAATCCTTAGCCAAAGGACCTTTCCTGGCTTCTTTACAATGGCTTGTCTTGATGTTTGATTTCAGTTGAGAAATACCTATATCTTATGACCCTTTGCCATGTAAGTGACTACTCATCAAGCCTGTAATCACATTTTTCGGATGCTTTTCCCCCGATTTTTCCTGGCATTTCCCTTCTACGCTTTTTGCTCTGCTGCTCTGATCGAAACTCCAATTACTTGGCAACTTTATGAGCTGAAGCCTGGCAAGTTAATCAATGGCTTTCCACTATTTTCCCCCCGACCAGTTGCCGCCTGTTCTGTCGATTAAGCGTGTTTTTCCGCTCTCTTTGGTCGTGGAAACAAGTGAAAAACCTGGCACAACACACGGGGCCACGCCCCTTACACACACACACACACACTCATGCGTGCATTTGATTACAATTTGTCGCCCTTTTCAGCTTGTTCAGCAAACACTGCGGATGCAAAGGGGCGTGTGTCCTGTGTTCGCCAGAGGTCCTGGCGGTTGCCAAGAGTCCTGCAAGGACCTGCACATAAACAAATTTTTAATCAAGACTAGGTTTTTAGCAAATTTCAAGCTAATTTTAAGAGTTTCTTTGAATTAATTTAGATTTTTCTTAAAGGAAAATTAGCTTTATTTTTCCTTGAAAAAAAGGGATATATTATCCTTTATCCTTTAACCTTTAACCCTTTTTTTTTCTTTCCTTTCATTTTGTTCCGTGTTTAAGGGGTTAAGCGGGTTGACTGAGGGGAAAACACGGTCATGATTGCCTTTCACGAAGAGGAAGCAACGCGACAGCGGCAGACGGAAGCTGGGACGGATTTGGCCGTTGGGCGATGGGCGTGGCTGCACTCGACCATATCACCCCCAACCTCCCTACTCTCCCCTATCTACGTTGACAGCCCCCTTCCGCTGGCAAACACCTACCCAGTTAACACTCCTCTGACAGATTGCCGCCTGGCACTGCTGCAATTTCCTTTTGTCGCCTGTCAGTTTGGCGCGGCTCCTTCAGCTTCAGATTCAGCTTTGCCTCCTCCTCTTGGATAACCCACTCTTTCCATTTCGATTTGGCTGCATCATTATGGTTGCGATGGCAGGCCGCAGGGCCCAGTCTCAGTCACAGTCACAGCAATTTCCCTTTGGAAAATTAGGGATAAACACCACGCATATTGGTCAGCTAATCGAAATCCGGCATTTTCTGGCTGAGGGGATTTTTCTCATTTATGAAGGGTTCTTAGTCTCAGTTCAGTTGATGATAGTTTTTAGGTGTGTTCTAAGCTTCTTGTGTTCACTTTTCTTAACTATTTTTCGCTTCTGTTTACTCCTGTTTACTTAAGTTCACTCCTCTTTACTCCTGTTTACTCCTGTTCACTCCTCTTTACTCCTGCTCTCGCCTGACTTCACCAGTTTACTTCTGCACATTCCTTTTGACTCCTTATCAATCCTGTTTTCTTTTATTCACTTTTGATCATTATGGTTCACTCCTGTTCATTCTTGTTCAGAGCTTTTCCCTTCTGATTACTTTTATACACTCCTGTTTCCATCTCTTTACTTCTGTTCATTCCTTTTCCCTTCTTCCTTCTTCTTTCTTTTTCCTTCTTCTTCCGCCGTCTTCCTTCATCTTCCTTCTTCTTCCTTCTTCTTCCTTCTTCCTTCTTCTTCCTCCTTCTACCTTCTTTTACCTTCTCTTACCTTCTTTTACCTTCTTCTACCTTCTCTTTCCTTCTGATTCTTTCTGTTCACTCCTCTTCCCTCCCGTTCCTGTTGACTCCTTTCCACTTGTGTTCTCTCCTGTTCACTCCTGTCTCTGCTCATTATTTTGGCGACAGTGAAAGGCTGGGATATTCTGCATAATTGTCGCAGGACATGCACTCCATATGGCGCTTCCTCTTTCAGGGAATATACCCCTCTCCTTTTCCCCGTAACTCAACGTTATTACAAAATTGTGTCTTTGTATTTTTGTTTGCACATTGCGTTGCCATGGCTAGCGACATTATTATTGCCCTGCCCCCCCGGCTCCCCCCTGGAAAAGTCCTGTTTTCGCCACGCCCCTGACTGCTGGCGATGCCGCCTGCCTGACCCGTTGTTTGGCATATGCCATTGTTGGTGTTAGTGTAAACAGCAGTGTAGCAGCAGCAGCAGCAGCAACGGCGGCTGCGGCGGCAACAACAACAACAAGTGCAAACAAAATCTGCATAAACAAACTAACACACACACATACACTGAGTATACAGAACACACACACACACACACACACATGCACATGTACTGAGGGCATTGCCCAAGCCATGTAACCATGTATTGTTGTTTTTGGTTGAATTATTAGATTGCCTGGAAAAATTGCTGACCCCGCCGCCTCTATATCACTGCATGTGTTCAGCCCTTTTCCTCCGCTTTTCCTCTTATTTTTTCCTCCCATTTTCCCCTGTCACAAGCCAGCTCTGAGCGGCAAACTGACAAACTGACAAACAAAAGCTGAGCCGGAGCTACGTTGTTGGCGCCTTTTTTGCCAACTTAATTACTTTTGAAATAGTTGAAGGCAGGCACACACAAACACATTGCCTCTGACTGGACTTAAGGCTTGGGAAGAGGAAACTTCAAGGATCGATGCATATTTCAGCTGCCGGAAGTTGGTTTTAATGAAGTTTTACAAGTATTCGACGTGGCAAGGATAATAATACATCATCATATATGGAGGGAGAACCCTCTGCCGATCAATAATTGTGAATGCATTAGGGCATCATCATCATCGTCATCCTCATCATTACAGCGAGTGCATTTCCATTTAATCACTTTACCACATTTGTTATGAGAGGCTCCTTCCTCCTCCTCCTCTGAGCTCTTTGGGGAATGCACTTATGCTCGGGGAAAGAGAGACACTCGACTCTGAGACTGACTGAGCGAACGAAAATCGCTTTCAATTAATTGGGAAAGCTCTCAAGTGCAGCCTTGAAACATTCTTTGGTATAATTCCCGCCAGCTGCCTGCTGCCTGATGGCTGCCTGCTGCTGGCCTTCTCGATTAAGTCCCAAACCAATTTCCCACTTCGCAGGGATCATTTTCCGGGAAAATGCTTCAGTCCCAGCCTCAGACCCCCCTCCCAGTTCATGAATCAATGAGTGCATTCTCCGGATTCCACGAATCGCGCCTGCTGCAGCGCTGCAGCATAATGGAAATGCAGCAAACAAAGGGGGAAAATGGAAAATCCCGGGTATGGAAAAGCCTGCTGCTCTACTTTGATTGTGCTCTGGGAAAAAAAAACACGAGTAAAAGCGAAAAAAAATTGAAACAAAAACCGGGGACTTAAGCTGTTGGATTTTTAGTCAGGAGAAAATGAAAGAAAGTAAAGCGCGGATCGGCCGGTAAGGCTGGAGATTTGCCATTGTTGCTGGCCATAATTGGAGAGAAGAGAGAGTGGGAAAATCTCTGCAGCAGCAACTCGCTTTGATTGCAATCAGAGGTGGCATTGTCTCTCAATTCAGCTGCAAATCCAGTCGTCAGCTGGGAGTTTCACTACCAATACAGTCCCCTTTCACTCAACTTTCACTCCTTTTTTACTCCCTCACTCCTCAGTTGGTAGTTTTACTACCATTTCAGTCCTCTTTCTCCCTTAATTCCTCTTCTAATTCCTATGTTCACTGATTCTCCCGATTGTCTCCTGTGATTATCCTTTTGATGGTTTATCCCTAGCCTGTGACAAGTGTTTCTTTACACTGATAAAAGTCAGGGAAAGTTTTGAGAGTCCCCAAAAATATGGAAAATATGTGGAAAATATGCCTACAAATTGTGAATTTAAACTTTATTTGTATAATTAAATTTCTCTAATATTATTTTATCCTTTATATTCAGACAAACTCAATAGTTTATATAAAAAATATTAATAATATTTAAAAAATATTAAAAATATGTATATATAAATAATTGTAAATAAATATATAAGTATTTTTAAAATATTTAAAAATTATAAAAAATATTTTTAAAATATATAGAAAATATTAAAAAATTAAAAAAAAAAATTAAAATAATATAAAAAACAATATAAATAATATAAAATAAATATAAATAATTTTTAAAAATATATAAATAATTAAAAAAATATTAATAACATTAAAAAATATAACAAAAAATTAAAATAATATAAAAAACAATATAAATAATTTAAAAAAAAATAAATAAAATTCTTATGCACTAATAAAATCCATGAAATCCGGAAAATCCCTTCAGAAAGTCGCGAAAATATGCCTAAAATATAAGACTAAAACCTGTTTTTCTATTGATATAGATCATTATCACTATTATCTGCTTTTATACTAAAAGAAACTCTAGTTTCTAGATTTTAGACTCTATTAAAACTGACATAATTTCTTTGCCTGCATTTATCCTTTTCACCACAATGGCCGTCAATCAATCAACGTATCAATTGTATCAAATCGTTATGCATAATTTGGCCAGACATTCATCATCATCGCCTTGGGCAGTCAGTAGTCAGAGTCTGTTGTCGTCAGTCCAGGTCCATCGTCAGCTGGTAATGAAGCATTTAAGCAATTCGCCAACGCAATCACAGGACGCTCTCTAGCACGGGCAACGCCTTCCGCCTAATGATGGCCATTAATTGTTCTTAGCACACACACACACACACACAAGGAGCTAGAAAGAGAGAGAGAGGAAGAGCTCCTCCTCCTCCTATGGCCATCATTTTTTATCGCTTTGTCACACGCCCCCTTCAGGCGTTGGCTGGTTCGAAATGTGGGTTGTGCCTGTACAATGTGGCGTATGATTAATGTGCCCTGGCATGTCTTTGTCTGCTGTTGCGGGCTGCTGTCTTGTCTATGGCTTTGTTGATGCCTCATCTGCCACACACACACACACACACACACAGGAACAGACGTGAGAAGATACTGGTATATATACACACACATACATAAATACCAGAAGCCACAGCCCTTGCACACATCACACACATCAGACATTACGCATACGCAGTGTTGGCCCTGCACAGAATTGCAAATTCTCCAAATATCTTGCTTGATTTTAGCCACTGACAGTGACAACTTCTTAGGCTCAATAGGGGGAAGAGAAAAGGGGTAAAGGCGAGGGCTAGACTAAAACTAAACATCAAATTACTCCTCTTTACACTCTTAAAAACATTGCTATACTCCCTCCTCTCTAATTTTAAATAAATTTCCCGTAACTAATTTTCCTCATTTTCTCTTTTTTCCCCGCCTCCTTCTAAACAGGCCGCCTCACCGCGATGGGAGCCACAAATAGCCGTGCTCTGCGAGGCCGGACAAATCTATCAGCCGCAATATCTGTCCGAGGAGGGACGCTGGGTGACGGACCTCAGCAAGAAGACAACCGGGGCCACATGTTTGCGTGATAAAATGGATTTGCTTGATTACTGCAAGAAGGTGAGTGTGGAAAATGCGTAACGATTCCGATTCCAAACCAGATCCCCCCTAGATATATCTAGCTAGCTGCATGCATTTGATTGAATTGAATTCAATTTGAATTGAAATTGTAGGGGAAAAAGGCAAAAGCCAAAAAGGGAAGCCGCATGAAAAATTGCAATTTCCATTGCACTTTTGCATATGGAAAAGTTGTTCAGATTGCGCATACGCCATGTGGTCAAGAGGGGGAAACTACGAGCTGGGGTCGGGGAAGAAATGTAATTTTATGGCCAGGCTAACGCTCAACTGAGCCGAGCCTCCAGAATGCAAAAGAGAGAAAAGCGAGAAAAAGCTTCAGAAGAAAACCAATAAATCAAAAGCAGGCAAGGCAGGAGGAGCAGCCAATATGCCCGGATCCTGAGTGGTCCCTGCTATATATGGCATCAACAATTTAATTTGCGCTGCGTTGAAAGCGTTTACATTGAGACAACATTAAACGACACTTAATTAATTTTCCATTAATTTCCGCTTTTTGCATTTTCTGCGGGACCTCACCAGGACACACACAACACAACACATGTGTGTGCTGCTGTTGCTGCCTCTGCTCCCTGTCGTCGCTGTCATAAATTGGCATTCCATGCCAGAGTTCTCCCCTCTTCCTCACTTCCTTTTACTTTTTTAATTAAATTTTTCTCTTTTGCCTCAACGCGGGCTAATGTAAGCCCGGCCCCGGCTCCTGCTCCTGTCTCGCTCCCCTTCCCCAGTTTCTTGTTTTTACATCATCATCATCATCTCCGTCAAATGTTCAATAATAGTTCATAAATATTGACACATTGGTCCCGTCCCGACCTGCAGATGTTTTTTTTCCCCCCATGAAAATGACATGTGGCATCGGCAGGGAAAATGAAATCAGATCACAGCTGTTTGTGTCTGTGTGTTTGCAGCTTAAATAAATCCGATTGCTGGCATATATAGCATATAGTTCGACCTTATTTCAAATTTAAAGAGCATCAATATTCGCATACAACAAAGTCCTAGGATTGCCATTGATTTGTAATGAAATTATAGCAACACTCTCACAGGAAAATGTGGTACCTTTGATGTCTGTTTTCTGGGGAGGGAAGGACTTTGGTTTATAATGATCCTTGTTAGCCTTCTTTTATTGAATTATGACACAGATTTTGGTCTTGAATAGCAGGGCTGGGAGTATTGGGACAAGTTGATCTTTTTAGACATTTTTTTTCTGTTTAAAATTGGAAAAAATATCCAATACATAATTTTAAAGATTTTTTAAAGGTTTTTAAGCTGCGATTTTAAAGAGTTTTTTTTTTTTAATGAAATTTAGAAAGGTATGAAACAAAATTTTATATAAAATAAGGATCTGGTTTTATGCTTTTTATTAGAAAAATCTTTGAATAAATAAGCTTCAGAGTTAGGATCAAGTTTGATGCTCTTTAAATAGAAATTTTTAAAAATAAAATTGGGATCAATAGAATAGAATAGATATTTTGAAGATTTTATAAAGTATTTGCCCGGTAAATTCTAGTAAACTCTGTATATAAGAACAGAATTTGGTTCAAGTTTTATGCCATTTAGAAAGGAGAAGATCCTAAAATCTAGAGGGTTTTCTGCAGGAAATTTTCAGGAAATTCCTATATAAAAGCATAAATTTAGAATAATACTTAAAAAAAAAAAAAAAATAAAATAAAATAGTATCAAGTTGAGTTCTCCCTCTCTAAAAATTATTCTGTAATCTGATTTAGCTTCAAAACCAGAGTTCAATGTTGATTTTCCAAGCAAAACTAAGTCATTGTCAGGCGTTTTGGGGATTTGGTTTAAGGTCTCCAGAGCGTGTCAGATGAGGTCCTGGCAGGTCCTCCACATACTCCTTCCCTGCCGCCACTCATCGCCCAGCGTCATTACGATCATCTGTATGCAAATAATGAGCCCGGCAAGCTGTCAAAACTGTCGCATTTGATTCTGACATGCAAATTTCAACCAGACTCCTGACTCCTGACTGCTGTGCTGGCTGCTGCTGCTGCTGCAGGTCCTTGGCTGTCGCCTGCAGTTGCTGTGTTGCCACAACATAAATCGAAATAACACACACACTCACACACACACACACGCATGTGCGCCTGATGTATGTAAATGACAAATATTGTATTGGTTTTTCATTTGCATTTTGTTTTCTCGTTTTTCATTTTGTTTCGTTTCATTGGGTTTTTGGTTTTGGTTTCTCTTTCTCTTCATTTCTCCCTGTATTTTTTTTCTCTTCTGTATTTTTTTTCTCTGCGATATTTTATGTAATTTTCACTGGCTTTTATACCATTTTTTTTTCTTCTCGGCGGCTCTCACACATTTTATAATTATGGTAATTTATTTATTATGCTTAATTTATGTCGACGGCGGCAATGTTTTTGATGTTTCTGCCCCCGTTCGTGTCGCCGCTGGCGTATGCCGCGTATGAAATCCAATAAAATCGTAATTAAGCTGAAGAGCCCGCAGCCGAACGAATTGGTTTCTGCTCGATGGACGATGCTCGATGGCTTTAAGATGGCTCTCGGCCTACGCCGTCGAGTTCTTTGGGAACACATGTCGTATGCGTAATGTAGGCGGATGCGAAATTTCAGCATATACGTAGACGTTTACGTAGTGCAAGAGCTGGTGGTGCAGCATTTACAAGGAACTTGTTACATATTTTAAATATTAAGAAAGCCAATTTTATACAAATTTCCTGGGAATTTCCTAGGAATTTTGTAGAATTTTTTATGGTTTTTAAACACGTGGAGATTTTTATTAATTGTTAAAAGAATCAAGTAAGCCCGGAAGGATCTAAGTTGGTTTAACTATTTCAACTTTACGCAATTTTTAATTTTAAATGTGAATCACAAAGCCCTTAAAAAACCAAAAAAGTCCCAAAGAATTCCCAAACAAGTCTCATAAAAAGAACCAAGAAGTCCCAAAGAAGACCCTTGAAAATGACAAAGTCCCAAAGAATTCTCGAAGAAGTTTCAAGGAAGTCGCAAAGAAGTTCCAAATAATTTTCAAAGAAGAACTATTAAAATCCCAAAAAAGTCTTATAAAAGTAGCAAAGACGTCCCAAAGAAGTCCCAAATAAATCCCAAGGAATTCCCAAAAAAAGTCCTATAAACGTGACAAAGAAGTCCCAAGGAAGTACCATAAGAGTCCCAGAGTCCTATAAAAGTCCCAAATAATTCACAAAAAAAAGTCCCAAAAAACTCCCAGCTAACGAAGGCTTTTCCTCGCTTTCGTCCTGCGTCCAGTCAAAAAGGATATCGGGCCTGTTTTCCCTCTCCAACTGCTGACTCTGTCCCCATTAATGTCAAGCCTGCAGGACAAATTTGGCTATTTGCATGCAGTTTTTGCACTCACTTGACTCACGCACACACACATGGTCACACACTTGTTCCCCACTTGACAGAGCGCCCGTTCCATTCCGTTTGTTCCTTTTTCCGTTCCGTTTTTGCGGAACATAAATCACGCGCCGCAACACTTTTTCGCAGCAACGTTTTCCGTTTGCATTTTTTCTTTTTTGGTTTTTTTTTTTTCGTTTTATTTGGTTTCACCTTGAAAGAAATTAATTAAAAGCGCTTTATTGTCCTTTTTATATAGTGGTGTGGTGGCGAGGAGAAACTGCGCTTTTTACCCGCCCCTCTGTGTTTATATTTATTTATATCATTTTTTCCCAATTTGTTGGGGATTTCTTTTGGTTTTTTTGGTTTTTTTGTTTTGTTTTGTTTTGGTTTCGTTTCAATTTTGGTACGGTGTGGGGTTCCCCCTTTTAGCGCTTGCTCTGCAATTCAAATGGAAATTAATTAATTTGCCACCAGGGAGAGTGTGTGTGTGGGGGTGGGGGACTGGCTTTATGTTTGCCTTGTGCGCGGTGTCAGGCTTCAAAATGTTGCTCGCTCCGCATTTATTTGACTCTGAACACTGACTGACTGACCCATCTGCCTGCCACAGGGAGAACGAGATTGGAGAGCAGCAAGCGAGCGAGTTTCGAAATCCCCGCGTTGTTTGCTTGTTTGGCTTGGCTAATGAGTTAAATTACATGTGCCAGAGAGAAGAAGGATATATCTCGGCAATGCTCTGGTTTGGGGATGAGTTTTTCCCCCGAAAATTCCACAAAACTCGGGTTCGCATTAATAATGATAAATGAGACTTGCTGATGAGTTGCCTCTGCCTGCCTGTCTCTGCCTACGACGACGACGATGCCTTTCCAAAAATTAGGAACCGGCCATTAATGCGGGAAAATTGCATTTTGCAGACATAAATCGCATCTAAATTCAATTAACTACATTCAATTCGATACTGGGTTCGTCGGGGGGTTGGGGGTTGGGGGTAATGTAAGCTCATTTGGTGGAAAATCTCATTAAGTGACTGGGCGAAGGGCCATGCAACCGCGGAGCAGAACGTTAATTAGGAAGGCTTGTAATTGAATATCCCCAAAAGCATTTCCTCGACTCATGTGTGTCGGTGTCTGTGTGTGCTTATCAGGCTCCTTGCTGTGTGTGTGTCCTGAGTCCTGTGTCCATTTTCTTGCATTGATTCCGCTGCCTCATCTTCCGCTGATCGCTCAATTAGTACGAGTGTTTGGCGTCGCTTCTGATTATTGCCTCCTCCTTCGACATGGCGCGCTCCTCTCTCTGCGCTTCTCATTGGAGGCTTTCCTAAGTTCCGGCTCAACCGATTACCGGGGCCAACTATTTAGCTATTTAGCCACCCCGCCCTGCCCCTCCCCTCCTCTCTCTCTGTGTGTGTGCTAATTATGCCCTGTCAGCGCCTCAAACGCATCCGCTTCGAGAGCGAAACCCAGCCTTTCATAGAGACACGTCGCTTCGAGAGCAGCACAAACACTGCATAATTTCAGCAACCGGCTGGAATAGTTTGCGCATCATTTGAGCTCTGGCCTCGCGATGCTCTCGGTGCTGTAATTGCGCCACTGAAGTTGGTCGGTTGCCTGCTGACCTGAAGCCCCGCCACCATCCGGTTACCAAACCGATCCCAATCCGTTGACGACGACAGCAGGAACAGGTCGAATAGGTTGGTGTGGCCACTCACCGTTAAAGGACATACACACCGACCGACCGACGACTCTATATTTACGAGACGCCCCATAATGGTCGCATTGAAATTCAGTGAACAGGCAAAAAGTAGTTTAGTCGCTAAATAGTTTAGCCAGGCAGCGAGGCAGGCGAGCGGGCGAGATGAGTGTGTTGCCGGCTTATGGCTAAATATAGTTAGCCAGGCCCATGCTACAGATACAGATACAAATGGAGATGGAGATAGAAATACATACAGCTACCCAGCAGACAAAAACGTGAAAATAATTGAAAAATCTGCGCTAAAGATATTAAATACAGACAAAGAATAGAACTTTCCGCATTAGTTTCGCTAAAGGCTCAAAAAAGGACGCGCAAACGGGCAAATAGCAGACGAGCAACGCGAATTAACAGGATTAAACTCGCAAATGAGATGTCATTAAAGGTCCGCAGACGAAATCTTTTTCGGATTCCAAAAATTATAGCATTTGCTGCCATAAAACACTACTTTATTATGGTTCATGAGTCTGTAATCCGCAAAACTATTGTAAACGATATCATAGACAAAGTTTATGTCTGCTGGGTACATTTCTAGATATATACAATATATATACATATACGGACAACAAAATGGGCCCGTTTTGCCAGCTAAGCCACGCTCTCTCGCTTAAATGCCTGCAAAATTGCACCGTCAAGAGCAGCGGGGTCCTGGGACAGGGAAAAGGTCCTGTGGTGGGCGTTGTTTTTAGCGTCGGGGCGCCCCTAATTCAATTGTTTGTAATGTTGCCGGACATTTAGAGTTAAATGCTTGCTTACACATAATGCCCATTAAAGGTGATGTATGTGCGGCCCATTTGGGGATTGCTAAGCCCCCCCCGCTGCACGCTGGAGGTCCTATCGTTGGAGGTCCTGGGCCCAGTACGGTTGGCTGGCTATGCGAAACTTGCCAGATTGTGGTCCGCTGGCCTGCGGTTTGGGGCAATTTCTGTGAGGGATTCCAGGGACGACAACCCCCACAACACTAAGCAACCTAAATAAGGATGTATAATAGTGGCCCTCGAAATTATTTTAGGACTTTATATCAAGAGCCACTACAAAGAAGCCTATAGAACTGGTAATTACTTTAAGATTACCATGAAGATTCAATGATTACCATGACGATTCTATGGTAGGCTGTAATATTAGTATAAGCTTTTAATTAAAAAAATATATATAAGATATATTTCTAAGATATATTTATAGAAAATATTTTTTAATATATTTTTATAGAACCCTTTTAATTACTAGAGTTTTAAAATAGCCACCTTGCTAAGCACTTTGATTAAAAATTGCGCCAAAAGCTTGGGACTTGGAGCTTCACTTGCTCCATAATCAAATGAGCAGCGCCAGCCCAAACAAAAGCCGTCTGAATCCGATTGAGCAATCAAAGGAGATAGACCACCGCCCACTGTGCGGCACAGTGGTTGCCATAGAGCAGTCGTAATTACACGGCATTACCTGACGTTCAGTGCGTATCAGCTTATCCCATAATGGGGACTTGTCTGTGTTGTCTCTCTGTCTCTCTCAATCTCCCTATCTCCCTGTCTCCTCTATCTCTGCCTGACTGTGCCTCTTTGGCCCAGTGAAACAAATGCCTCTGGGTAGGTCAGCCATTGTCAAAGCGGACTTTAAACACACATGTGGACACGCACAGCCTGGCCTGAGCACACACACAACCACCCACTCACCCACACCCACACCCACACCCACACCCAACCTATACTATACTTTAGAGACCCCCGCACTCGGATGGCACCTTGAATTGTGTTTGCTTTCTGGCCATTTGACTGAAAGGACTCGGCGACAACGTAGGACAGCAGCAGCAACAACAAAACAAAGCCCAGCGAATGATGGAACAAACGGAAAAAGCCGCAGGACCAGTCGCAGGTCCCTTTTGGCCTCAGTGTTTGTTGCTTTTCAGCTTTTTTTTTTAGCTTTTCTTGCTTTCCTTTTCTCTGCTTTTTTTTTAGTTAGAGTTTGAGGCGTATGGGAAATTATTTTTACAATTTCAATGTCAACATGTTGGTGGAGGCCCCCCAAGCACGCGCCAAGGACGATGAGAGAGAGAGAAGGCAAGGGGTTGTTGAAGTTAACTAAAAATACGTATGCGCAGCTAACGACAGCATATTACGTATACGCAGAGCTTGAATTTAACTCGCACACACAAAAAAAAAATACGTATACGCCGCGTGACCAGCTGGAGAAGTTACGTATACGCCACCGAAACAGAAACAAAATGGAATCGGAATGCCAAGGGGAAACGGAAACTGACTGAGGCGTGGCCTTAGTGGCACAAACTTAAATTAAAACAAGCGAAAGGCAAACAAATTTGAAAAGGAAAAAAAGAAATACAAAAAAAAATGCAAATAGAAAGTTGCCACAAAATGATTTGCCAGGATGAGAAGGAGGAGCAAAAGCTTGAAGAGGAGGCGGCGACGGCGGCTATGGCCCAGGGGAGCCAGAAGAGAGACCATGTCAGTGGCGCATTAAAAAATCATTTTCAATAACGCGCTCCACTGCCATCCTGCCTGGCATCCTGACTGCTGCTGGTGGTGGTGGTGGCTCCTCTCTCGCAACTCAATTGTTTGCATTTTGCATGCATTGACAGACAGAGCACACACGGGACCCCGCCGAGTTGCCTCCAGGAGGAGCTGCCCCTCCATCCTTCCGGACACAGATGTTATGCGGATGTTAGGCGCTGTCAAGCCAAGCACTCACTTGCCACGCCTTGCCTTTCACCTTGATCGCTTTGCCTTTCTTTCTTTTTCAGACTTTATAGGAGTATAGCTTAGCAAATTGGATAAACCAAAAGCCTGTTAAATACCTGTATATATACAAATCATTGTCTGGCAAATGGGATAAAATAACTAGCAATTTCCCCGAGTTTAAATTAACAATATAACTTTCACTCGCAGCCTATTAGCAACAATTTGTACAGCAAGCCAAGCCAATTACAATGCTATAAATACTATATATAAAGCTGGATATACATATAGTTGGTAATTCAGTTTCAACTTTTCAAACAACAAAACCAAACAAACAAACAAACAAAAAAATCGCTATAAATCCCACATCCCCCCGAGGTAGGCCATAACTTTGCGAGAGCAAGCATTTAGCCAAGCGGAATGAATCCGAAAGGATAATGCTAACGATAACGATGGGCGATAACGATAACAATAAAAAGGGAAGAGCAGAAGGAAGAAAAAAACAAGAAAGAAAGCTGGCTTAGGAAAACCAAAGCTGGTACACCCTAGCAGTAATTGGAATAATGAATGGATTTTATTTATAATCGATCAAAAATATAAAATTGATGATGAAGAAGAAAGAGAGGAGAGGCCTTCAGACTGTTCGTTCAACAACCGAATCGATTTAGCTGGGTTACCACTCAGAAGATCCTATAACTAGTTGGGAATTATAGTATTACATTAAGGAAGTATATTTGTTTTAGTAATTTTTTTCAATTATTATTTTTTTTTTTTAAATTTTATTATAAATATTTTATTACTTTTTCTTTTAATTTTTTTAATTTTTTGTATGATGATTTTTATATATTTTTGTATTATTATTTTTATTAAAGTTTTTTTATTATACTTTTTTTTATTACTTATTTTTTATTACTTATTTTTTATTATTAATTTTTTTTGTATTTATATTTTATTATATATTTTTAATTATTTATTTATTTATTTTTAATTATTTATTTATTTATTTATTTATTTTTAATCATTTATTTATTTATTTTTCATTATTTATTTATTTTTCATTATTTATTTTTTTTTTTTTTTAATTATTTATTTATCTTTAATTATTTATTTTGTATTTATAATTATTTATTTATTTATTTTGAACTATTTACTTATTATTAATTAATATGATTTATAAGTTCGCAAATAATATTTTCACTGGTTTCCAAACATCTGACTAAAATGATAATATCCTTGCAAGGGTATAAACAAGAGAGGAATAGCGGTAAAGGACATTCCGCTCTGTTATTCCGCCATTAATGTTCGCGTATTGAGAGCCATCTAATTGCATTTGCTCAAGGATACTCATGAAGCGTGTGGATAGCAACAATAGAAGCGTGTCCTGAGAGTGCGTATGTGTGTGTGTGTGTGGCGAACAATGGCTAAATGTCAAGTTTAATTGTTTGTCTGTCATTAGAGCACACTCACACACAAACACACACATGCGCGAGAGGGGGTGCAGCGATGCATGGGATTCTCTTTTTTATTTTCTCTGCTAATTTCATACAATTAAATTTTTGCTCCATGGCCGAAACAAAGGAATCAAATGCTGTGCTACAATAACTTGGGGCCCCGCGTCGCGTCGCGCGTATTTGCGGCAAACTCTCTCAAGCGAGCCACTTAAACAGCCTCACGCTCGGTTGAATATGTTTTGATTAAGCCAAGTATAACGAACACATTTCAGCCAGGACTTCAGGCAGGCAGGCAGGCAGGCTGCCAGAGAGGCATATGGCCCCGCCCGCCCGCTCTGGGTGAGTCTCACTTTCCGAGTGCCAAGTGGAAAGTGGCAAGTAGCAAGTGGCGAGTACAGCGGGAATACACACTCCTCCTCCTACCCCCCAAGCTGGGTGCACGTTTATATACTCCAACGGACTCTGGTCAGGCACTGGGCCGTGTGAATGACATGACGTCCTCGTCCTCGTCGTCGTCGTCGTCGTCGTCCCTCCAGAGTTTCTTTATTTTTAAAGCCATGTTGTGTGTGTTGCGTGGGCGGCCTATACACGTAGGATATATATTTATAAATATTCACCCAGCAGACAAAAAAGTGGAAAAATGTCCGCTAAAGATATTAAATACGAAAAAAAGAAGCGGACTTTCCGCTTTAGTTTCGCTAAATGCTCAAAAACGTACGCGCAGGCGGACGAAAAGCGGACGAGTATTGGAAATTATCAGGTTTAAACCTGCTAATGAGATGTCGTATAAGGTCAAAACTTAAAATAATGACTAACTTTAATATTGTTCCTAAATCGGACGTCCGCAAAACTATCGTTTTCAATATCATAGATTAAGTTTTTGTCTACTGGGTTATATATATATATATATATATACTGGAATGTTTGTGCTGAGCTGTTATCCTGCGGAGGTGCCATGGTGCCGTCGTATGCGGTTTATTTCAAGTCGCTGGCACGCACGCAAAACTCCCACGAAAACGACCAAACGAAACGAAAACATAACCCAGGGGGCAAGAGATCAACCGGGGGGGTTAAAAAGGTGGTGTTTATGGGGGGTATTTTGGGAGGTTTTTTTGGATGAATTATTGCAACGAAAAAGGACATTTTCTGTGTAAAATTCCAAAAAGATTATTGATTTCAATTAAAAAGTAAATCATACAAGTCCCATCTTGACCTAGAAACCCTCCTTAATTGTTTTCCAACCACATTTCATTTTCTACCAGCAAGGACTTGGGTCCTGCTACTCACTACTGTTGTCCTGTCAATGGCTGTAAGTCCCAAGACCAGTCTCAGTCTCAGGTCCTGGTGTGTGTGTGCTATTATGGGCTTATACACAGGCAGCATATGAAATGACCACAGCAGGTCCTGCTTTTCTTACTAGGGGGCGAAATGGAATGGAGGCGGTATCCTTTGGGGTTTCGGTTTTCAGTTTGACTTGACATGCATCAGCATCATTATTTTGTGCTTTTAATGTTTTATTTAGCCCGGTTTGCCGACAGCAATACGCAAACGGGGTGGTGCCTTCTGTCTGACCGACCGCCTACGTGCCTACGGTTTTGCGCTCATTTTCTGAGGCAGTGAGGCAGAGAGGAGGTAGGAGTGTGCCACCCCCTCTACTTTTCCACCCTCTGCTTTGAACCACACATGTGTGTGGATGTGGATGTGTGTGTGTGCCATGAGAGTGTTCGCCATTTGCAACGAAGCACTCAAACAACATTTAAAAAGGCCTCATTTTCATGAGCTGTAGAGGAGAAGGAGGAGGAGGAGGAGTAGCTGGCCCCCGGGAGGAGCCTGCTTCTGTGTGCGTATGCCACTCGGCACATAATTGTTTGAAACAAATGTAGTGCACACACACACACACACACACATACTGCACCCACTGGCATACACATACACACAGACATGCGGGGATATTTTATTAGGCCATTCAGTTAGTCAGTCATTTAGTCAGTCAATCAAACTGGGCAGGCAATTAAAGTTTCACTGCCCCCATCAGGAGCAGCAGGAGCAACAAGGATAACAACAACAACAACAAAAGGAACAACAGGACCAACAAGACCAACAAGCACATTGCCAACAATGAAAGCAACTGGCTAAAAAGAGGCAAATAAACACATCAAATGGCCTGGCAAACACAACCAACAGGCAATGGTTTTCCAAAAAGGGTTTTAGTAGTATGGTTTTATATGTGTGTTTTACATATATAAAGGATATAGCAGCAGCTATCCTGAATCCTTTCAGATAAATGAAATTTCACCAGAAATGAGTAAAAGAGAGAGTAAAGAGCAGTTAGAGCTTGATTAATAATGTATTGAAAGGCATAGAAAGGGATTTTAAAATCATTTTCATGTATTAAATAAATTTATATATGAGAAGTGGGAGCTGGTTTAAGTTTTCTAAACCAATTTTAGGGGTTAAATTAATGAATATTTCAGCAGAAATCCAAAAACTATCCCAATTTTAAATTTAAAATATTTTTGTTAAAAGCCTCGTCCAATTTCCTTACTTTTTCTACATGTAAAACCCTTTCTTACATTAAAATTACCATTTAAAATGCCATTTTTTGTAACTCTCTACCATTTTTTCTACTCTTCTTACAGGCCTATCCCAGCCGAGATATAACCAATATTGTGGAATCATCGCACTACCAGAAGATTGGTGGCTGGTGCCGTCAGGGTGCCTTGAATGCGGCCAAATGCAAGGGCTCACATCGCTGGATCAAGCCTTTCCGCTGTCTGGGTGAGTGCCTGGCCATCAACTTACAACCCAAATCCAACTAATCACTGATCCAATCTCTCTTTTTCTATATATATCTATAATATGTTACCCCCATCTTCTCTTCACAATGACGTTTGGCTTCAGAAGGACCATTCCAATCGGATGCCCTGCTGGTTCCAGAGGGCTGTCTCTTCGATCACATCCACAATGCCTCCCGCTGCTGGCCATTTGTGAGGTGGAACCAGACCGGAGCAGCCGCTTGCCAGGAGCGAGGCATGCAGATGCGTAGCTTTGCCATGCTTTTGCCCTGTGGAATCTCTGTATTCTCGGGCGTGGAGTTTGTCTGCTGCCCCAAGCATTTTAAGAGTGAGTGAACCAAGGAATAACCTTACTAAAAATATGGCTTAAATTTAAAATATTTTATATTTTTTATATAAATTAAAGAAGCAATCAAAAATATTTTCTATATTAATTAAAGAAGCCTAAACTTATATATTTTTTTTAAATAAATTAAATTCATTTTAAATTATATTTTTTATATAAATTTAAGAAGCTTTAAAAATATATGTTTTTAAATAAATTAATTAAGCTTTATATTTTTTATAATAATATAAAATAATATTATATTTTCTTTAAAAATTAAAGAAGCTTTAAATTATATTTTCTGAATAATAAATATTCTATAAAAAATATTCTATAAAAAATATTCTATAAAAAAAATCTATGAAAAATATTCTATATTTATAAAGAAATTATTCTATATAAATTAAAGAAGCTTTATATATTTTCTATATAATTAAATAAGATTCTTTTATTTTCTTTATATAAATTAAAGAAATTTTAAATTTTATTTTCTATATAAACCTTAACAGCTTCAATTTATATTTTCTATATAAATAAAATCATCTTTAAATTATATATTTTCTACATAAATTATACCCTGTTTTATGCTCCCTTGTAAGCCATATTTTTGTTGCCCTCAAATATCCCTGTTTAGTTTGAAAAACAATAATTTTTATGCCACAAAAATATGTTATTCAGCTGACGTTTACATTTCCCTTTTTCCTTTTTCTTTTCCCCCCTTGAATTGGTATACAATTTCCCTGGCATGTATGTTACACACATTTCTTTTTTTTCACCCAGTTTTGTATTGTTTTTTTTGGGGGGAGAAAGAGTTGGGCCATTAGTTGCTTTGGCGTTCAATCTGTGGTTATAGAATTAATTATTTAAACCGAAAATCGAATGCACAAAACTAACAAATGTGCCATTACCCACCCTATGCGATTATCAGTTGTAAATTATTTAAACAGTTTCGAGAATTATTTATGCAAGAACTCTTAACAATTGAAGGATTAAAGTTTTAGTTTTATTAGGAGGAACCTTATCAAGAACCTTGTTAAAACTAATAATAATCTCTTTTTTTAGCCGATGAAATCCATGTGAAAAAGACCGACTTGCCTGTAATGCCACCGGCACAGATTAGCAGTGCCAACAACGATGAACTGGTGGCCAATGACGAGGATGACAGCAATGACTCGAATTACTCAAAGGATGCCAACGATGAGGAGCTGGACGATGAGGATGATCTAATGGGCGACGATGAGGAGGACGAAATGGTGGCCGACGAGGCGGCTGCGGCTGGTGGTAGTCCCAGTGCCGGATCTGGATCTTCGGGAGATGCCAACAGTGGCTCCTTGGATGACATAAATACGGAATACGATAGCGGCGAGGAGGGTGACAACTACGAGGAGGATGGTGGAGCCGGTTCTGAGGCTGAAACCGAGGGAGATTCATGGGATCAGAGTGGTGGAGCCCAGAAGGCCCAGAAAGGTCTAGGTGGTGCCTCGTCTGCTTCCCTGGCCTCGTCATCCTTATCCTCATCCTCGTCCCCATCATCCCCGTCTTCGGTTTCTGACAAAACACCCACCCAGAAGTCCGACCTGGTGACCAGCACCCCACAGCTCTCGGTGGCCGCTGCTGCAGCTGCCAATGCCAATGGAGGATCTTCTGGCTCAGGATCGGGTTCGGGACAGGGAGCACCGCCTCCATCGACGGCACAACCCACTTCGGACCCATATTTCACCCACTTTGATCCACACTACGAGCACCAGAGCTACAAAGTAAGTCAGAAAGTAAGTGTTTACGTTGAGGGCGCAGGTTTATTTATCGATGCAACACAAAACGTATTCTAAACAAAGGAAGCCCAACAGCGCCTTGAGGAATCGCATCGCGAGAAGGTCACGCGGGTGATGAAGGACTGGTCGGATCTGGAGGAGAAGTACCAGGATATGCGTCTGGCCGATCCCAAGGCGGCCCAATCGTTCAAGCAGCGGATGACGGCCCGCTTCCAGGTCAGTCATCCATCCATCTATCCATCCATCCGTGTGACGCACTCAATCTCTCCACCATAACCCTTCACTGTCACTGTCACTGTCTCTCTCTACCTCTACCTCTACTCTGTCTCTCTACTCTCATCACATCTCTCTCTCTCTCTCTCTCTGTCTCTCGCACTGAACCCCACTTCGACTCTGCCTGAAAGCACTAACCACCCCCTACTACCCTGAAACCCCAGCCCTTTCCACCTGTATCCACCACTGTATCTACCTGTATCTATCAGCTCTATGACTATGTAAACGCTATGTCTCTGCATCTGAATGTGTGTGTATGTCTGCGTCTGTATTGGGGGGCTTCACCTGGCAAAGGGGGGTATCAAACGATTAAACTATTGATAATTCAATTACAATAATATTGTTAATAAAATTACTAAACTTTTAAGAGTAATTAATAAATTAAAGATGTTAAATACGCACAAAGAATCAGATTCTCCGCATTAGTTTCGCTAAATGCTCAAAAACGGAGCCGCAAACGGACGAATAGCGAAAGAGCATCGCGAATTCTCAGGTTTAAACCCGCTACTGAAATGTTGTAAAGAAATTTTAAAATGAATAGTCATAAAGCTACCTAAACTATCACTGAAACCTAACTATAAATTATTTAAATAAATTAAGTAAATTGTAAAACATTGTTAAATATAAAATTATCTTTAATCTATACAAAATAATATCATAAATATAGGGTTACTCTTTTGCCAAGTGAAGCTACCCTTGTAATAGGCCTCATAACTAGTATTCAAGACATTTTGTAGTCTATATAAACCATATCATAATCGTTTATTATTTCCCTGTGTTGATTTTGTTACCATTTTTAAACCATTAACATGCACCCTGTATCGTAATCGTAATCGTTATCGTACTCGTACTCCTACTCGTAATCGTAATCTTAATCGTTTCCTACTCTAACCGTAAGCGTAGCTCATTGAGTCGTCTTTTTTCCGACATTAAGTTGTGCTCATTGTATTCGCCTGCTTTTCGTTTGCTGCCCCACGAAGTCCAGAAAAGCTGAGCTGTGTGCCTCAGTAACTCTGAATATCGCTGGGTAGTCTTTTTTGTTGAATTTTTTGTTGTGTATCCATATGTATGGCAAATGGGAGCGAAAGAGGCATCAGATTGTAATCATAACAGCAATAACAGTAACAATAACAATAACAATAACAATACCAGCTACAGTAACAGTAAGAGCAAAAGGCTGCTCAAAGTACGGCCACAGCAAGAACAGTAAAAAATATTAAAAACAATAGATCAAAACTACTATTCATATTACTAACATCCAAAGTGCTTTGTAGTTGAACTGATTGGCATCTAAACTAACTAATAATCAATACCTATATACCAGAACCCTGTACCTATACCTATATATATCCTTAGTTATCTCTTCATTTCGAAATCCTGCAAAACCCAATATCGATCCTTTCAACAGACCCAGACCCCGGATATCTCCCAGCCTCCCCACCCCGACTTTGATGTGTATTGCTCGCATTATAGTCCTGTAAATGCTGCTTTCGTATAACCGCTGAGCTTTTGCAATAAACTGCAAATGGAATGAACTGCATCCATGTATATATTCCATAAAAATAACCCCTTCAGATTCAGATCAAAGTCCCAAAGTCCCAAAGTCCCAAAAATACCCAGAGACCCTGAGAACCGACTAGGATCATTATAAATCCAATAAAAAAAACTTATGCACCGCATCAGTGGCTCGCACTATCTCTCTCTCTCTCTCTCGCTCTGTTTCTGCCTAGCTCATGGTAGCACCATCTCTGTAGCGGCACCAAAAAATCCCATCCCATCCCCATCCCCGCGAGAAGTCCAGCCCACTCCCACGACCTACTCTCTCTCCCCAAACATTTCAACCACAAACATTTCACGAGATATATACGTACGAATCAAAGTAATTTTTCGAAAAAATGTAACCATAAAAACAAACCAAAAACCGATAAACGATAAACGAACAAACCAAATTACCGATAGACCACCGATCGACAGTTGCATATTGTTATCGATCGACGCAAATTCCCCATGCTGATAATCTTTCTCTCTTGGTGTGCAATACGTCTTTATATGGGAATGTAATTTTAGACTTCTGTTCAGGCACTCGAGGAAGAAGGCAACGCCGAGAAGCACCAGCTGGCCGCCATGCACCAGCAGCGTGTCCTTGCCCACATCAATCAGCGGAAGCGGGAGGCCATGACGTGCTACACCCAGGCCCTAACCGAGCAGCCACCGAACGTGAGTAGAGTCGGTCTTCTCAAAAAAAAAATCGAAAAAGGAAAGATCCTTAGCCTCAGAGAGGACTTTGAGTCCACCCATTTTTTGATCCTTTTAGTTTTTTTTTTCCCAAAATTATACTGAAAACTATCCCGATTTAATATTAAATATTATATTAACCACCTTTAATCCCCCTTTAGGCCCACCACGTGGAGAAGTGCTTGCAGAAGCTGCTGCGCGCCTTGCACAAGGATCGTGCCCATGCCCTGGCCCATTATCGCCATCTGCTGAACTCCGGAGGACCTGGTGGCCTAGAGGCAGCTGCCTCGGAGCGACCACGCACCCTGGAGCGTCTGATTGACATTGATCGTGCTGTTAACCAATCCATGACCATGTTAAAGCGCTACCCCGAGCTATCGGCTAAGATTGCCCAGCTAATGAATGATTATATTTTGGCGTTGCGCAGCAAGGATGATATTCCCGGATCATCGCTGGGCATGAGCGAGGAGGCTGAGGCCGGCATTCTGGATAAGTATCGCATTGAAATCGAGCGCAAGGTGGCCGAGAAGGAGCGTCTTCGTCTTGCCGAGAAGCAGCGCAAGGAGCAGCGTGCCGCTGAGCGGGAGAAACTGCGCGAGGAGAAGCTGCGAATGGAGGCCAAGAAGGTGGACGATATGCTCAAGTCGCAGGCGGCCGAGCAGCAATCATCACAGCAGTCACAACAGCCCTCGTCCACTCAGTCGCAGGCGCAGCAGCAGCAGCAGGAGAAGAGCCTGAGCAGCAAGGAGCTGGGCCTGGGCTCCGATGGTGGCCTGGTGACCGCGGCCAATCTTAACTTGGACACCACCAAGAGCGAGAAGGAGCTCTCGGACACTGAGTATGCCGAGGCCACAGTAAGGTGGGTATACTAAATATATTTTCCCCTTTCAGAATAGACTCTAAACTAATTTTGGTCTTTGTTTTTTGTTGTGCAGCAGCACCAAGGTGCAGACCGTGCTGCCCACGGTCGACGATGATGCTGTGCAGCGGGCGGTAGAGGATGTGGCCGCTGCCGTTGCCCACCAGGAGGCCGAGCCGCAGGTGCAACACTTCATGACCCATGACCTGGGCCACCGCGAATCGGTATTTGATTTTGGGAATTTTTTTATAATTGTGGAAATTTTATTTATATATTTTTTTAAATTTTTACAGAGCTTCTCGCTGCGCCGTGAATTCGCGCAGCATGCGCACGCGGCCAAGGAGGGTCGCAATGTCTACTTTACGCTCTCCTTTGCCGGCATCGCCCTCATGGCGGCCGTCTTTGTGGGCGTGGCCGTGGCCAAGTGGCGGACATCACGCTCGCCGCATGCCCAGGGCTTCATTGAGGTCGATCAGGTGAGAATTTGGTATCAAAGATACAGAAAGAGAAGGGATGTAGATCACACACACAAAATTTAGCTAAGAATTCCCAACTGGTTCTATACTTTTTCGTGATATATTTCCCCATCTATCTTTCTCTCTCTTATATTCAATATTCTTTAATAATGTGTCGCTTTTTTGACCATCTAGAACGTGACCACACACCATCCCATCGTGCAGGAGGAGAAGATCGTGCCCAATATGCAGATCAATGGGTACGAGAATCCGACCTACAAATATTTCGAGGTGAAAGAGTAAGCGGGACAGCTGCTATAACGGCGCAGCTGTGCAAACAAGAGGCACACACATCAAAGACAGCAGCGGCGTAAAAAATAAAAATAAAAACAAAAAACCAAACAACAATTTCAAAATGGAATCTTAAGCATAATATTAAAAAACAAAAAAACCAAATAAGCAGCAGAGAGAAGAGGTGGAAGCAGAAGAGAAATGATTTTTTTTTTTTCGTCAAACAAACAAAAAGGAGCGCAGTTCCAATAAGAATGAATAGAGAGAAGCAGGTGAAGAAGCAAAAGAAGATGCACGGAGAACGAAGAGAATGGAGAATCCGAGAAAGGGGTAGAAAGAAGGCAGATAAATTCAATGAATGGTAATATATCTATATATTAAATTAAAGCAAGCAAGCAGAAAGGCAAAGAATATAAAGCAAGCAATTAAATTTAAGTATTTGAATGTTTAACAAAAAATGCAGTAAAAACATCCTCTCTAGCTCTCTGTCTCTCTTAATCTTACTTTCACTCTCTCGCCCTCACTTTTGCTCTCTCGCTCTGTCTCACTTGGCCAGTCTGTACCTTTCCCACACACACACACACTTGGCACTTTGTTGTTATTGTTGGGAATGAAGAAGCAAAAAGAAAGGCAAGAAGAATTAGAAGGGAGATGCAGGAGGAGGAGGAGGAGAAAGTGAAGGAGGTGGAGAAGAATGAGAGAGAGAGAAGCAGAAGCAAAACGCAAAACAAAAGATATTCCTAGTAAATAAATTTGTCAACACACACACACACACAATACATGCATCACTCATGACTCACACATACACATGACTAGCACATGACTTACACATGACCTACACATGACCCAGGACACCACATGCAGCTTCGTAGCATACTTTTGAGCGTTGCTTGCAAGCCGATCGCAATAAAATTTTAGAGCCGCGCTAAGAAAGCTGAAAGCAAGTAAAAAACACACACACTTACACTCACTAAGACACACACACACAAGTGAACCTAAGAGCTACCTACGCGTACTAATCTCTATATATGAACGTGCATATATGCATATATGTATATGTATAACTCTTTCTAAACATTACATACACACACACACACACGCCATATACCACACACCCATAAATGCAAAAGCAAAAGCAAAACCACAAGCCCAACAAATTATATATACACAATATATATACATATATATATATACACAATATATATTTAAAGCAAAGCAAGAAGAAATGTCCATAAATGTATTTATGTATCTATACACGAGCAAAAAAAAATAAAAATAAAAAACACAACCCGTAAGGAAGAAAACAAAAAAAATAAGAGGAGATTTGCCAGCAGCCATTATAAAGCAAAAGCAAGAGAATTTCTGTAAACGTAACGTGATGTAACGTAAACGTAAACCGCAACGTAACGTGATGTAACGTAAACGTAGACCGCAACGTAACGTGATGTAACGTCATCGTAAAGGTAAACGTAAACGTAACGGTAACGATGCTTGGCAGTCTAATGAAATTAATAAATAAAATCAGCTACGTAAACAGAAACAATGCAAAACGCTAAGCTAATTGCAGACAGAAACAAAAACAAAAAACAAAATAAATAATTTGCAAAAAGGCAAAAATAAGAAAAAATGCAAATTGAGACATGAATGAGAAGAACTTTTAGAACTTTTTCTGCATATTTTGTGTGTAAGTCGATGGCAAAAAAAAAATGTTTATTCTCTTTTTTATTTGTTACATGTTTCACTCAAAGGCCAGCACAAAACACTATACCCACACATACACACAACACACACACACCAGAGGAGTCCTTGAGCAGGCGAAAAGCAAGAAAATTGCATTTTTATTTTCACTTTCCAAGCTTTTCTGCAATTAAACTGTTTAAATAATTGCCTGACTTAGGCGAAATCTGATAAGGGTTACCCAAACGGAGGCGGAATCGAAACCCAGACCGGACTCCGGGACGATGACGGAGACCGACACACCACCTACTAGTAGAGTGCCGAAGTGGCGAAGAGGCCCCCCAAAGATAAACCCCATTTCGAAATGGCTAGTTTCATTTCTCAACTCGATTGCTTGGCAAATATTTGGCCTGCTTTGTTCGAGCAGCAAGATACTGTTACTCAATCAAGCCAAATATAATCGAAATGCTATTCCCCCTTCAATCAGACGACGATTGGACGCCCTTTTCGCTCGATCAAGTTCGATTTAAATTGCATTCAACCAAGGGAAAAGTCTATCAAAGTCTTGCAGAAATTTTATTTGAAATTAAAACTAAAAGCTTAAAATTAAAAAAAAATATCAGAAAAGCTGAAATGAAAATTAAGATGGAACTGAAAGTAAACAAAAAACTATATCAAACGCTGAATCATTTTGTCAACTGTTGAAATCGATAACGATAACGATGGAAATTTGGAGCTCAGATTGAAATTGAAACTGATATTGAAAGGTGGTTTGAAACAGGCGCTACAACCTGGTTAATGGAGATTGAAAATGAGGGGTTGCCTTGTGCGATTCGAATATTAAATCGGAAATTGAGATTTTGAATGAGATTTGAGATGCGAATTGAACAATAAATGAAAATGCAATTAAAGCGTAGCAACAAAGGTTCTAATTGAAACTGATATTGAAGTTGTAATTGAAGTTGAAGCTTAAAGCCACTGCGATTGAAAGCCATTCATCGAAATCGAAAGAACCGAGCTAGAAACTGAGATTGAAACAAAGTTAGAAATTGAACTCAAAATTGAGGAGTTTTAACTGAAACAGAAAATTTGATTCAAATTTAAAAAAAACTCTTGAGATTGAGGCTAAAATTGAAGCTGGATGAAACTGAAAATGGGACTGGAATTCTAGTTGAAACTATTATTGCAATTGAAGGTGAAGATGAAAATGAAAATACTTTTTAAAAACAACTTACCCTTCAGTTGCAAAATTCAGAGTCAATTAGGATCACAGCCTTAGATTTGGTTTCTGAGCATCTGGATTAGTGACGATTTCATTTTTGAATTTATTTTAGATTTTTCGTTTCAATTGAAACCTTTTACTTTGGGTCCAATTTTTGGCGGTGCTTTAGTCTCAGTTTCTGGACTCAGTTTGTGCTTTAATATTCTCCTTGAATTCCATTTTTGATGTGAGTTTCAATTGAAATTTTACCATTTTAAACTCGAAACTTCAAGTTTAGTGCCCGTTTTATTGATCAATCAATATCCAAGTTGATTTTTAGAGCTCTATGGATATCAAAAGAATTTCTTATCTGTGTTTTTTTTTTCGGAAACCAAGAATCCGTTCTTCGAGGCAAGCTCACGGCGCTCCCCGCAAACACACACAGACACTGACAGACGACACACAACATTATATAATGCTAAATGTATTACGACAAACAATATATATACATCTCTATATATATACATATATATATATATATACAAACACATATATATTTCAACAGAACAACAAAACAAACAAAAGGCGAATCAACTACACAAAACAAGTAAATAAGAAGAAAAAAATCTAACTAGTCAAAGCTTGAATATTTTTTAATTTATTCATTAATACAACAAGAACAACAACAACAACAAGAAAGCAAAAAAACAAAAATGAAAAAGTATACATATATATAAAAACAAAAACAAGAAAAAAACAATTGATATTTACACTTAGTGAAGCAAAAAAAAAAACAAAACCAAAAAACAAAAAAAGCGGAAAGTAAAAGCAAAAAAAAAACAAACAAAAACAAAAAAATGATGCAAATGTGTAAGAAATAAACCCCGTCCTGCATAAATAAAATTAAATAAAATAATAAAAATAAATGAAAAACACAAAAGAATATCATAAAACAAAAAAGATTTACACAAAGATTAAAAAAAAAAAGAAAATAAGGAAAAGAAAGGAGAAAGCAGCAACAAGAAAATTATAAATGAAATCGCATGTGTTTTTGTCGTAGTCTCATCATTGAAAAAACAAAAGAAAAGAAAGCAAAACAAACAAAACACAAAAACAAAACCACAACAAACAAAAAAGCTAAAAAAAAAAAAAAGCAACCAAAAAAAATGCAAGTAAATCGTAACGAGAGAAAAGCAGCAACAATTTGTGTAATTCTTTTTGTCAAACTATGATTTTTGCATAAAAAAAACGAGAGGCGACGATATATAGACGAGGGCCGACGGCGATCGGAGGAGGAGAACTCTCCTTCCTCGCGCATAAATTTAAATATTAAATGTACTCAAAGACAATTGTAATTGCAACAATAATTGTACGCTATATATACTATTATTAATGTGGAAAAGATTTCAGCAGCATTCGGCATTTGGTCACTCCGACGAGCCCCAGGATCAAGATCCTTGATCCCCGATTATCTTGGGATCAGTCTTCGTTTGTTGGGCGTAAGGTCGAAGGTCGTTTCGGGAAGCTTGGGCGCATATATAACCAATGGAGTACCCACTCTCTGTCGGGCCAATGACAGCCGGGAAAAAAAATTGTATAATGTTTCACACACACACAACAACAACAAAAACAAAAAACAAAAAAAAAATAAAAAAAAAAAAGAAAACAAAAAAAAAAGAAAGAAAACCCCAAAACATAAAACATAAGAATGCAAAAGGAAACAAACAACAACAAAAGAAAACAAAAACAAAAACAATTTTCAATGTATAATCATATAATTTGATTTTGAATTTTTGTGTTCTTTTTCGAAATATTTTGCATAAATAAAATAAAATAACAGAAAAACAAAAAAAAAAACCAAAAAAAAACTTAAAGCAGGATGCAAAAATTTCAAATTGAATGAATCATCCTCAAGCACGTGGAGTACGGCAGGTGGGGCAGGTCCAGATAACCTCAAGATTACTATGATTTATTTGGACGAACTCCCAGCCGGCCGATCGGTCATATTTCATTTCATCGATAACCCAAAACCAAACGCAACCTAATCAATTTTCATTGCCGTTTTGGTATTTGGATTAGCATCGATAATAATCGATAATGAGGCTTGGGTTTGGATTTAGAGTGGCTTTTTTTTTGGAATTCCTTTTTAGGTTTTTGGTAAGTAAAAAGGGTAGATAATTTTCGTAGAATTATTATAGATGAATATATCCTTCAAAAGGTAAGTAAAAAATGTATTATTATTATTTTAGATAACTATTTCTTTTAATAACTATATATATCGAAACTTCTATCGATATTTTAAGGCTGCAATCGATATTCTGTTTAATATTTTTGTCTAAGGAAGGGATTAATTGAGAGAAGCTATTTTGTAAGCCATTTGTTATCGAATATCGGTATTGAATATAAATCTAAAGCAAAAGTCTTTTCGATATTTAAGCTACCAATCGATATTCTGTTAAAAGTATATGCCTAATGCAATCGAAATAAAAATCAAAGAAGGAACTGATTAACTAAGAGAAGCTATTGGGAAAGACCATATGCAGCTGAGAAATCAGTTTTGAATTAGTTTTTAATGTATAAAAAATATTATATATCATTAGTAAATCTTTTAAAAACTCTTTAAAAGCATAAAAGCATATAGCCAAAAATCCTCAACTAGCCCCCAAATGCCTTAGAGTAAACGGAGTAAATATACAAAAATAAATGTTATAAACCATTCAACACCCCCTTAGAGGTCCCACACATCGAGGGACAACATCCACTCAATGGGCTCGACTTCTAAGCCGCAGATACTGAGATACACGCCCCGAGGGGATACACATACACATGTGTGTGTGTAGTATGTCCGCCTCATTATGAGTTTCAACTTCGAGTGCGCCAACAAGCCTTTACAATAAATCACTTGAAAAGGTATATGTGAAATCAATGTAAGGCACTTCAGTCTATCAAGTGTCCAGAGCATGAAAATTGACGTACATTTTGATATATGAGCAGCGAGCGACAGAGCGCTAGAGAGCAGTTCTGACTTTAGTTTTGGGTTTTATTTTAACCATTTAATGTAGAGCATGGACTTACGACTTACTAACCCCAAACAGATACCAGATAGTAATCTGTCGAGTGGCGGCGGGCCTTGCCTTCATTGTGAAACTTTCCAAAGTGCATTCTGCATTCTGAAGAGTGCTGTGGTGCTGTGGGACACACAAGTGGCAGCCGCGACATGACAAATGACAAACAATACACTTGCCTTTCTATCGGGGAAAACAGTGTTACAAGCTCTACAGAAACAGATACATAGATACACAGATACAGATACAGACATAGAGATACTACAGATACAGAAACAAAAGAATGTAAAGATACAGATATAGCAGACAACTTTGAAATGCACTTGAACGTATTGGCGGCGACTCAACAAGTAACAACGAGTAAGGCTAATTTCCCTGTTGTGCACTTAGCAATCAAGGCCCTCTTCAAAAATTCTACAAATTCTATAATTATGTGGGCTTACTTTAGGGATTTAACTAGCTTAAAGTTGATGAAATGGAGCACACTTGCAAGTTATTCAAGACTAATTAGAGCTTAATCGAAGCTTAGGATTCCCAACGGGTTCAAGCTTAGATTGAATTAGCAATAGTTAGATTCTTGATTCTGTAAATTAAGAGCTTCTTAAATTTTAAATATTTTTCTATCATTGATTCTGTAAATTAAGAGCTCTCACTCGAGGGAAACACTCTCAAGCTCTCAAGAAGTTATCTCCCAAAGAGATCTTTAGTGGCAGGCACTCTCATTACGCTTGTCACCGGAGAGGAGTGACAAGATGTCACCCACCGATGAGATCGTTGAGAGATCCCAGAGAGCGGGACACAAGGCGGGCCAAAAGCAAGCTCCTACAAAAAGAGGGCGGTCGGTCCCCACACAGGTGCGATAAGGTAAGTGGGAATGGGACAAATAGTAAAGCCATCATATGTATATACCGTCTCACCTGAGTGATAATGGTGGTGGTAATGGTGCTTTCGCCTGATAAGGCAAAAACGGTAGCCCGCTCTCCCATCTGATAAGAGGGTGCTGCCTGCTTGCTGCTGGTGCTGGGAAGCCAAAACATGTTGCTACAACATTAAAGTCACATTCAAATGGGGCTGATTAGCAGTAGCAGCAGCATATCAAGAGGGGGGTTGGGGCTGTAATATCAGATCTAGAGGTAAGGTCTGGTCTGGTTAAGGTAACCCCGTTTGTAGGCTCTGCTTTTTTTTCTTTCTACTATCAACACAACCATATCGCCCACTGATATCGACTGCGACCCATAAGTAAACAAAAACAAAAGGGGGAAAAATAACATCAAAAAAACAGTGGAAAACAGTGACGAACGGGAGTTTTATGATCCCAACTCCCGATCGAGCTGGACGAGATATTGTTTGTCAATAAAAAAAAAAAAAAAAAAAAAAACATACGCGCCACATAATCACCCGCAATAATAATATCGTTTGGCGACTTATTATTATTATTATTTTATGATTCGACTTGAGCCCCTCCACCTTGGTCCGGGTGCTACCGAAACATCAAGAAGTATCAAGTGGCAGTCTTACGAGCCCCCCATTAAGATATTTATCGGACCCCGGGGGCACTCGACAAATTTATTCACCAGGCATTCGAAGAGCTGATGGATTGGTTTGAATGGTTGTTGGTTCCGCGGTGTCTTC
This sequence comes from Drosophila kikkawai, assembly GCF_030179895.1. Classification (NCBI taxonomy): domain Eukaryota; kingdom Metazoa; phylum Arthropoda; class Insecta; order Diptera; family Drosophilidae; genus Drosophila; species Drosophila kikkawai. The sequence goes on from NC_091733.1 coordinate 27,748,830, forward strand.
TGGGGCACAAGTGGTCGTGGGGTCGGTAGATCGAGTGCTGGCAATAGTCATTCAATAAAATCTAAGAGGGAATAGTTGTTGACGGACAAGCGGACAAGTTGAGGTTAGGTAACAGGAGGTTAAGTTAGAGTTTAATTAATAACCTGTAATAAGGTTAAGATCATTCACCAGGGACTTGTGCTTAAATCGTATGAATAAAATTTTAAAATAATGATCCAACGAGGGAGAAAGGAAAGGAAAGAATAACAGGCAGGCCCCCGTTAGCTAACAGGCAGATAAGTTATAGAATATTTCGTGGTCTTAACCAAACTCTGGGTTAGGTTACTTGATTTTTAGGTAAAGCTAAGTGGAAACTAAAACTCGATAACCCTAAAAGCCTATAACCCTTAATTAAAACAAAACTAAATATAAAAATATATAAAAAATATAAAAAAGTATATAAAAAAATTTTTGAAAAATATACAAAATATGAAAAAATATAAAAAAATATGAAAAAATATGAAAAAATATTAAAACCCAATGAAAAAGTTCAATAAACCTTCCGTTAACCCAATAAGTGGTGTTTATGATGGCTATATTCCCCTGAAACCTCTAATTTCCATTGCTTTTTGCACCACTGTGCGCTGGTTGCAACGGAGGCAACAAATCGGTTCAGAGTCAGTTAAAGAAAAAAAAAAAAAAATATATAAGCGAAAAGCCCGATTTGGGGCGTTGCGAGTATCTGTATCTGTATCTCCCCGATAGAGATATTCCCTCTCCTGCCAGAGTAAGTGTGTGTGTGTGAGCGATAACTGGACGCGGACAGCTTTATCGATATATATTTTATATATATATGTACATATTCTTGTGTACACTTATTGATATTTGTTCAACTCAGGGCGGTCTGCCCTCGCACACCGTCGCTCTCCTGCCTCTGTCCCTCCTCCTCCTCCTCCCCCTTGTGTGTTTTGTTTAATACCTATTTGACTTTAATAAGTGATTGTTGTAGCGCTTAAAGTGTCCCCTCTCGTTGCGCCACACACTCCACACTCCTGTGTGTCAGTGCCAGTAGGTAGTCCCTCCTGGCGGCACACTCGGATCTGCTCGATTCCCGATCCAGTGCTCCATTGGCAGTACGCCTCTCGACGTGGAGGAGCCGCTGCTGCAAAAGCCTGAGAACTTCCGCGGTGATCGTGATAGAGGGGGACAGACTGATTAGCGTCGAGTGCAAGCAAGATAGAAAGGTTTTTCTTTCTCTTTCTATTTTTTTTTTATACTTTTTTTTAACCGTCGACGACGCTTTTATGGCTTATTGAAATCGACGGTAGGCGGCAGTCAAAAAGCGCGCGCTACGCCTGCCACAACTCCCGAGATTCGAAATTCGAACAAAAAATTCTGATTTTCAAAAAACAGAACGGAATATATATATATATACCCATTGTGATCATATATACGTATATATATCGGAAAATGTGACTTATAATCGCCCATAAATCACATGTACAGCGTGTACATACCAATTAAAAAGTGATCGGAGAGCATTAAAAACCAATTCGAGTGCAAATAATTCCCTCCTTTCGTGGCGAGCTCAACTCAAATATAATAATAATTCATTACAAGTGAACCATCGTGGCGATATATAATATATATATTCGATATTATTATATACCTATTTTTTTGGTGTTGCCATTTCTTTTTCCCCAATTTCCTCGACTTTTCCCGCACGCGAGAGCCTTTAATTATGAGCAATTATAATCCGAATTGCGGTTACTTCGAGGATTGCAGCTATTACACGAACAACGTGTACCAACAGGATTATTGCATGCAGCCGGATTACGAGTACAACAAGCATGTCTACGAGTAAGTACACAGCCCCGAGTCAGGGTCCTTTCCTTGGTTGCAACCGAAAACCGGAGAAGGGCTACCGTAGACGGTAAACCGGGGTTTTGGTGTCCCGGAATCCTTGGTCTCCGGCATCCATCAGAAGACAGAAAATCACAAAAAAAGAAATCATAAACTGCCAGTGCCGTCGGCAAATGAGCCAAGTCACTCAGTTGTCAGTAAAATAATAATTATGTCAAGGGAGGGACACCATCATGGGAGAGGGGGAAAAAAGAAAAGTTAAGAAAAGGATGGGCTTAATTGGTCCATAAAAAAATAGTCCGTAAATAAATAGAGGAACAGAGCAAGAAGTACGTACAAAAGGATACATTTAAAAAAAAATAAAAAATAAAAGTAGATAAAGTTATAAAAGTTTTAAGCACAAATAAAATATACAGAAGCAGGGGTTCCAAGAAAAGGATTTAGAAAATAGACTATTGTTTTTAAAACTAAAAACCAATTCTCTTAACATAAAAAAAAAAATAAAGACTTAAATTTAAATAAAATTAAAAAAAAAATTGTTTATTTATATATGATTTAAAGGATCGAAAATTATTTCTTTACTGAAAAAAAATAAAATAATACCCTTCAAGAAGACCAGAAATATTCGATTTCTTGACATCGATATTTACCGATATTTCAAATGGTAATTTTTTTTGATAAACAATAACTAAATTAAAAAATAAACTCTACGGGGACTTTTCATATTATTTTTTCTTTGGATTATTTATTTTATTTTTTTATTTTTCCCTCATTTTTTTGACATCCATTTAAAAGATAACGCAAAACTTTAGGTAATCTTGTGATTTATGAAAACTCAAGTCCATTGAATTTATTTAATGACGTAGGTAATAAGGCCCATACTTGGTCGTTGGTCAACTATTTTGGTGGAATTTTTATTAGAAGTGGCTTTTCGAAATATGAGATTTAACAGGCATTAGATTTTCCACCCTTCTGCCAGATCACTCGAAGCACATTCGCATTCATTCATGAGCCTGGTGTTATCAGTCAATGGGTCACCTAGCTAGCCATTTATTATTATATTTTCGATTTTTTTTGGGGACCCTCAAGTACATGAATCTGTCCGTTGGCAGTTCACAATCTTTCATTCACAATCGTCCGTCGCTTTTTTTTGGACTTGAATGGCAGCATGAGTCTGCAAATTGGGGTTGGGAGGTGAAAAGTAAGCGTCGGGAAATGGGTTTGCCCGGAGGGAGATGAGATTTGTGAGTTAAATAAGTATTTATTTAATAATGTTTAATAATTATGCAGATTTTTAAAAAATGTTTTAAAAATTTATAAATATTTTAAGGTAGCAAAATAAATGTTTTTAAGATGAATAAATATGTTTAATAATGAATATATACTATAAAAGTAACAAAAAATTTTATAATGAATAAATATTTTGAAAATTAATAAATTTTTTTTTTTTAATAAATAAATATTTTTTAAACGAATAAATATTTTTAAAACGCATAATTATTTTAAAACAAATAATTATTTTTAAAAACGAATAAATATTTAATATAATTTTTTTACTTTCTTACGAACTTAAGTACTCATATTTAATTATTAAATAATTATTATTTAGTGTATTAATTAATTAATAATTAAATATAAGTACTTAGGTTCATGGAGAAGCTAAAAAAAATATTTAACATTTCTTGTTACTTAAACTAAGGCCTTTTTTAACGTTTACTGAAACAAACTGTTGTTAATTTTTTTAGTATATTTTAACCCTTAAAAAATATACTTTGTTTTAAGACAAAATTTATTCAAACAAAAAAAAATTAATATATTTTTTCCAATATATTTTTCTCCTACAAATTTCTTTCCTAATTTTATTTATTATTATTTGTTTTTTATTATTTATAATAATTCATAATTAACCAAAAATCTCTCTTTTTATATATTTTGGTATCTTTAAAATTTCTAGTACTTATTTCTAACCTTTCTCCCATTCATGTCGGTGTGCTGCTGCAGGTGATCTGTGATCCTGCACACACCTTCTTCCCACAAACACACACACCTGCACACACCCCAAGACACCTTGAAGAAGAATAAGTGTCACAATATTTCCAGGAAATCGATGAGGCAATTAAAAACAATTTGATTTAAAATCAGCTAAGAAAACACACCACAAGCAGCAGGCTAAGGATCAGGTCCAAGACCGAGGTCCGTGTCCGTGTCCCAGCTCTGCTCCTTGGGCGTATTAACATTTAATGGCATAACATAATGAAATTGTATTTTGGCTACCGAACCGGATCGAAATGTTTAAGGCTTAGCCCCTGATTTTCGCACACTCCTAAGCCAATGTTACGGCATTGTGAATGGTATGGATCCGGGGGAATGGATCTCCGAGAGAGTGACTGGTGACTGGTGGTAAGCCGAGGCAAAAAGGTGCACGAAATGCAACCAAAAACTATAGTTTTGTTCAGAGATGAGGAGAGAAACCCAAGCCGAATGCCAACAATGAGAATTATTTCCACTTTGTCACCTTTTCGTCGTCCGTCGGCAGCGGCGGGATTTTTGAAAAACCAAAACACATGTTTAGTGAAATCGTTTGGAAAATCACAAAAACACACGCACACACACAGAGAGACACAGAAAAGGTAGACCAGGAGGAGGTTGGTTTCCCTCTCTCTCTCTCTCTCCCACCGACAGGCGACAGGCAAAAATTGGGTTTAATTGGGTTTGTCCATAATCGTTGCATCGAACCCTCGGATAATCTGGGATAATGCTGTTTGCCAAATAAAACCAATTCCATTTATTTGCGCTTTATGTCATGTCCGGGAGGTTCATTGATGGATCGAGGAGATCCTCGCTCCTCGCTCCTCCTCCACCTTCTCATCTCTGTCTCCTCACACTAGTCTCTTGCCTCTTCTCGCCTCATCTTTGTCCCTGTTTTCAATCTTTGAATTTAGGAATTTCCCTTCCAGTTGTTGTCCTGCTCCATATGGCAGGTTGGGTTTTCCTCGCAGCTCGCAGAGGGACGGGGACCTGTGTGTGTTTTTCTGATTTTTCCCTCCGCGGTTATAGGTGTCAAAATTAAAAAATATTACAAAAATATTGTAAAATATATATTTTTGTTGTATTTTCTTAAGTTTATAAAGGTTATAAAAAAATTTTAAAAATATATAAAAATATAAACAAAAATATTAAAAAAAAAAAAAATAGAAAAAAAAATATTTAAAAAAAAATGTAAAAAAAAATATTTATAAAGAAATTAAGTGTAATAAAATAATTCTCTTAAATTTTCAAAGCAATAAGCTTAACAACAAATCATTAGAAATGCCTTAGAATACAAATAAATATTTTATATATTAAGTAATAAGTGCAGTTTCGCAGCTCTATAAAAAACGAAAAAAGGAGGGGAAAATATATATAATAAAAACAAAACTAAACGCTGAAGGACAACGGAACGCGGACACGCTAGGCTACACTTGTCTCCCAAAAAAAAAAAAAAAAAAAAAAATATAAAAAAAAACCAAAGAGCCCTGAAATATGAAGTTCGAAAAAATAATTTCATTTGAACGCAGTCAGTCCCCAAACGCAATCACTCAAGTTGAACGTACTCCAAAAGAGCAGAAAAAAATATAAATAAATAAAAATATAAAGACTGGTAAAAAAGGAAGAAAAAATACGGAAGGGAAAAAAAAGAGGCCATCAAAAAGTCGAAAGCTTCAAATGCCTGGGAATGTGTGCACATGTCCGCGACGGCGACAACGACGACCGATGAGCCAGGAAGTAAACAAAGACCCAGCCGCAGGAAAAAATTCGAAAAAAGTCAGGCTCTCAGTGGGATGAAGCCGAATTATTAAGCTAAATTCTACTTATATAATAAATAATTGATATTGATTAATTACTAATCACTAAGAGATTCATAGAGTTACTATTTAAAGGATTTAAAATCAATAAAATCGTTATAATTATATTATTATTAAATTATATATTTTTATTTTAGTATTATTATTAATAAATTGCATATTATTATTAATGTATAATTATTTTTAAATTATATATTATTTTTATTGTATTATTATTATTATTTTGAATATTAAATAATATATTTTAATTTATAGAAAGAGCCTTCGTTTAGTCGTCTATGCTTTAAGGGGGGATTCCTCAAAATGCGTTCAATTTGCGACCCTCACTTTGCGATAATTTGTGTTTATGTTTCTTGGGCATTTTTTTTTTTTGTATTCTCTATTTTTTTTCGATTTGTATTCCCCAAATATTAATGTCAAGTCCTGGCTCAGTGGCAGGGTTGTCAGGTTGTTAATAAAAACTATTAATGTGATAAAAATTATGATTAAAATACTCTAAAAGGTAATTTAAAAAAAAATAAATAATTAAAAAAAAAAATAATTAAAAAAAAAAATAATTAAAAAAAAATAATTAAAAAAAAAAATAATTAAATAAAAAAATCTCACAAATTAAAGCTAGTTTTGAATTAAATTATTTTGTTTATCAATGGAAACATTATTAAATATAAATAATAAATATATATATAAAATAAAATAAATATATATCTATAATATATATTTAAAAATAAATAAAAATATATAAATATAAATATAAATAAATATATAAATAAATATATATATAAATATAAATAAAAATATATAAATATAAATAAAACCTTAATATAAATAAAACCTTAAACGTTTCCCTTTTTCATGATGCAAATTTCTTAAAATTGAGATTAATTACTAGAAATTTATCTATATTTTTTGTGTGTGTCCAAGCTCGGCAACTCTGATTGTCTTACCCCCTCCTCCCCCTCTATGCCTTGTCTTCTCATTCAGGAAACTGTCACCCGCCAAATAAAAGGAAAGTTTTTCACCTTTTCCTCTTTTTTTTTTCGTTTGGATATCAGACTCGCTTAAACGGCGCTGTCAAAGCGACGGCCACTTGCCAGCTGAATCGGTGGGAGAATCTACAAAATATATATATAGGAATTATATATACATATATATGTTGTATAAAAACTAAGAGGAGGTCCCTGCATGTCAGCCCCATTGTCAGGAAAAAATCTAAAATAAAAAAAAAAAAAAGGAGGGGGAAAAAACAACGACCAGAAATTGATACATTTCACAATTTTGTTGCTGCAACTGCAACTTACGAGCGCGTGACTTTGTGACATTTAATGCCAGTTTGTCAGCCAGGTTTTTGTCAGGCAGAGGATTGCATGCATCCATGGGTATCCTGGGTATCCTTGATACGCGGATGTGAATGCGAATGCGAAAATAACACAATGAAATTTGCATTCGCGACATTTGGGGAGTGACAGACGAGGGAGGGAGGGAGGTAAGGGTTGGATGATGGGCCTATAATGAAGCATGTGATTGCCTGAAGTGTCACAGGGTTCCCCTCAAGTTCTTTTTTGGCACATTTCGAATGCAACACGAGATCTGGCAATAGAAAGATACATGGCAGGGTTGGATACCATAGGTTTGGTTTAGATACTTGGAAAGGCAAGGAAAATGGCTGTAGATACTTTTGTCAGGAGTCTGAAATATTTATAGGATTTTTTAAACCATAAAGATTGTTTTTTATATTACAAATATATTTTTTAAGGGAGTTATATTTTCTAAAAATAATTATGTGTTTGAAATATTAATGAAAATTTACTTGCAAGTATCTGGAAATATAAAGATACTTGGCAGGGTTCGATACAATAGGTTTAGATACTTGGAAATGCAAGGAAAATTGCTGTAGATACTTTTGTTCTGCGTTAAAAAATTTTAAAGGATTTTCGTTCAATTGAAAAACGTTTAAAAAACCATGGAGACTGGTTTTAATATTAGAAATATATATTTTTTTAAAGGTAGTTATATTTTCTAAAATATAGTATATACTTAAAATATTGATAAAAAGATATTTGCAAATATCTGTCAATAAAAAGATACATGTCAAGATCCTTAAAACAGCTGAAGATACATTATCCTTGCCTCTAAAATATTTCTAGAGTTTATATACCCTTTAAAAACTTTCCAAAACCCCTTCAAAAACATGTTTCTAAAGTTATATATTTAAAAAATATATATACTTTAAATAATTATAAAAACCAACTAAAAGTCCCAGTAACCGCCTCCACAGATCGTAGATTCAGAATCTGCACAATGACCACCACAAACTGGGCAAGGTGATGTTCGAAAAAAAGGCCAAAAAATAAATGAAATTAGGAGGCAAGACAATAGCTGCATTGAAACAGCAATTCCGCATGCTGGGCCATTCATGAAAAATATGGCAATTGAAGCCTGGAAATTGCCTTGGCATTTGGAATAAATTGCGAATGTATCTCTACCGGCCCCCCTGCGGTGGCCAAAGGAAGTAGGAAGTGTGCAGAGGAAGTTCAACAACTGACCAAAAAGGACACTGGGACACGGGACACTGGACAGTGCACAGTGGGACACACTGCAGAAAAGGTACTTGGAGGAAAAACCCATTTGTCAAGTTACAGGGCGCTACTCTCAGATCCCTACAGCTGCAGAGGATACAAGATACAAGATACAATGGCGGGATGCTTGCTCTCGCCTCTCATCCTTTTTTATTAGTCAATTGAGCGAGTGAATGATCCCACCTCTGTTTCGCTCTCTCTCTCATAGGGGAAACTTTCGCAGGATACAAAAAGGGATGAATGGCATCGATAGTAGGAAGCAATTTATCTCGATAGCTTGTCAGTATGCGTTTTGCATGTCAAATGTCCTATTTTTTTAAGTCCTTTTAATGATTAGAAAGCTGATTAATTGAACTAAAGGTTCATTAGGGGGTTTGAAAAGGAATTTACTTAAGGAATTTATATAAATAAAGTAAATATCTTTATAAATAATTATACTTGGACTAGGAATCCTGGCAAATATCTTGATAAATAATAATAAATTAATACTAGAAGTGAGAGACATGCAAAAATATCTTAATAAGACTTTACCTTAACCTCTTAACTCAACTTTCTCCTACTTAAACCACCATTTCCCCTACCTAATTAGATCCTTTCTGCTTCCTAAAACCCCCTTCTTAACTACTCCATCTTCAAGAAGGATAACTATTTGTCTTTAAGCTGACTTAAGCCACTGATGGATGGATGGCTCTCTGTCTGATCACAAAATCGACTTGGGATTGACTTTAGCAATGCAAATCTTGTATATATTTAGGGATCTTGCCGCTGCCACCCAAAAAAAAAAAAAAAGGTGGAAAAGAACCCCAGGAGAAGACGTGCACAGGAAAAGGAAACCCAAAACAGATACCAGCTGTATTTGAAGATTCTCTTTGACTTTTGTCCTGTGCCCAAGGCAACGCCTTCTTTTGCTTGTCCAGGACCAGGACATTCCCTTACATAATGAATGTATATATATATATTTTTTTGCAATAAAGCAAACAAATTGCCGCCGGAATCAATAGTAAAAGGGGATAGAGAGGCTACAAGATCACGCCAGACACAACTGACCAAAGGACAAAACCCCTGAAGATCAATTAGATTGGGAACGGGATGGAGGGAGATGGGCAGGGGGAGATGTGCAGGGGAATGTGTAAGGGAAGGGGAATGGGTATTGGGTACTGGTTATGTGTATAGGTACGAGTATGCGCTATGATTCTGCAAATGGAGAGGACAATATCATAGGTGAATGAGGCATTTCCGTCAGGAAAATACTACCAGCTACACTTGAAAAATAATTTAAGGGATTTCCTTAGTTGAAATACCATACATATTTCTGTTTTTTTTACGTTTTTTAAGATTATAATAAGAGAAAAAGTTATGGTAAAATTTAAAAAGGTTTGAATAAGGTTTACCTTTTAATTTTACAAGAAAAATCTGCATTAAATATATTTAAAATATATTTTAAAAAAATAGGCCCTATAAATGTATTATGTATTATCTTAAAAATATCTAAAAACATATACCTATGTGTATGTATACAGAAAATATAAATAAATAAATATATTTATAATTTAGAGTCTAAATTTGAGATATATAAGAACTTGATTTTAAAAATATTTTTCGCATTTGTATTTACAAGATTAAATAATAAAATTAATTTAAATAATTAAAAAATGTCTATATTCATAGATTATTTAATTTAATTTAATGGAAATATTTATTTATTTGTATTTAATTTAATTTAAATATGAAAAAATACCTGTAAAATACTTTAAATCTACCTAAAATCTTCTTAAAATCTTCTTAAAATCTTCTTAAAATCTCCCTAAAATCTCCCTAAAATCTCTTCAAATTAACCCCTTTTCCTTCGAGTGTAGAAAAGTCCCTTGTGGAAACTCTGTTTAAAACACTAAAACAGATTTTTTGTCTTGTACACTTTTTCTTTTTTTGTAAATCACTTCCGCGCATCGAATCGGAGCCCCGAAAATTGTCATGGCCGTCAATTGAGTGTGTGGAGTGGAGTGGGTAGGGAGTAGGGAGCACAGAGCACCAAGCGATGGTTCTTAACAGGAGAGGGTCAAAAGTATTCCCTTTATGCCGGAGAACCGGAAGGTAAATTAAAATGGATGACAATGGGAAGGGACAAGGGAGAGGGGAGAGGCAAACGAGCATTGAGTGAGGGAATGAGTATAAATGAATGAGAGTGAATGAATGGGAATGGGAATGGGAATGGGAATGGTGGCACGCTGATTGAGGCTGCTGCTGCTGCTGCAACATGGCCGCCTAATTGTATCTGAATCCGAGTCGGAATCGGGGAATCCGAATCCAAAAACTCTAAGCAAACACCTTTTTTCTGGCCCAGCACACACCTCGATTTTTTACGCCTGGCGAGGCGTTTAATTGGGGTTGTTATTGTCAACGACAAGGATATATGGAACGGAACGGGGGGGCTTGTAGCGCGGTTTGCCTGCGATTAACAAGGACCAAATTGTATATATATATCTCTGACATTCAACATAGTTTATTGCATTCGTATTTCGAAGGCTATATGTGTGTTTGTCTGTGTATCTGACGGATGCGAATGCATTGTCACACTTCAAATCGCATTGCAGACAGCTGCGTAGGATTCGTGTCTGGATCCTGAGGAGAGTCCTCGATGGCAAACACGAGGGCCATGACATTGCGTCGCTCTATAAAGGCTTTTTCACGAGGTGGTGGAATTTAATGTGTATTTTTTTGAAGGATTTTAATTGGATTTGTGGGTTTAGTTAACAAGGAAATGAGGTTGTTTTAATAACAACTTTTAAAATATTAAAATATTTATTCAAGTTAGTTAGATGCTAGTAACTCAGTGAAGGAGTCATTTCCGACCCTATAAATCATATATATTCTTAATCAGCACTGAAAACCGAATCGATCTAGACATTTTTGGGCGAAAAAAAATTTTGAAAATTTTATTTGGTATTTTTATTGTTAAAATGGTTGACAAAAATATTGACAAAAATTTCGATACCTTAAATTTGAAAATTTGGTAAACAGATTTGTTAAACTAGAAAAAACTAGCATAGAAAAGTTTACCGAAATGAATTTGAAGCTTTTTTAGCTTAGTTATGGTGATTTTAGACTTCAATATATAAAAAAATAAATACCATTTAAATTATCGATAAATATTAATTTAAAGAAATTGAATACTTCTGGTCTTCTTGAAGGGTTTTATATATTTTTTTATATTCTTGATCAGCTTTAAAAACCGCACTGATTAAGACATATTAATAAGAAAAAAAATTTTTGTATGATTTCTTCTAAAAATTTTAAGTTGTTACATTGTAAAAATTGTAAAAATTAAAATTCCCAAATATTTTAAACTGTAAAATGTTGTAAGTAGATTTATGAAACTAGATCAAAAACATTTTATTTATGCCCGTTTTTATTAATTTAATTTTTAAATCACCTAAAGCTATCTCCCACCTTTTCTTAATAATTCCAAAATCATGTTAATCGTGTTTTTCTCTCGTAAAAATAATAATAATAATAATAATCGTAAAACCCCCTTTCTCTCCATCTCATTGAATCCTTGCTCTCATTGCTATGCAAATCCAATATCAATTGAGAACTAAACTCCAACAAATAAAAATAAACTCGTAAAGAGGAGGACGACGAGCCAAAGGACTCGAAGGACTCTCATCGAAAAATGGGAAATACACATAAACACAAACAAAGTAGTTTGAAGTGCGGGACAAAACATAGAAAAACAGCAAAAACAGGCGGCAAAAATAAATAAATAAATGAAAATGAAAACAGAAAAACTGAAAATAATAAAAACACACAAATAAAAGCGAGTTGAAGACAATAAAAACAAACTGGTTTTTTGTGCGAGAGAATTTTCGAATTGAATTGAATTTGTATGTGGAAATGTGTGTGTGCTGGTGTGTGTGTTTGTGAGATACTTAAACTTCCTGCGGAAGCTAAACTACTTTTTACTTTGTTATTGTTGCTGTGTTTATTAAATGCAACATCATCATTAAGCCCATAACAATGGAAAACGCACACAAATACACTCACACTTACACACACACACTAATACAACACCTAAAGCACCAATAGAAAATGGGCGTGCGCAATGCTGGGAAATTTCCCACTGCCCACTTGCTTTAGCAAAAGGACTTTTTTTCGTAGGAAATTTCCCATACAAAAACATGCGCATGTAGCCCTCTCGCTGACTGTGTAGCTCTCTCCCGCTCACACGCAAAGCTGATTGGTCATGAGCGAGCGGCCATGACGCGCCCACTAGCGGCGGCAGCAGAGGTGACGCCGGCAGAGCTGGAACGGCGCGAGCCCCTTGCCTAGATTTACTTCCCTTTTCCCTAACTACTTCCACGGTGCTTTGATTCCACATTCCCCCTTCCACTGGGCTTTACTTTTAGAGTTCTTTTTCTTCCACATTCCCCTTTCCAGTTTTTTTTTTTTTTTACTTCCACATTCCCCTTTCCCTAGTTTTTCTTACACATTTCCTTTTCTTTGTTCTTTATTTCCACATTCCCTCATACCCTTTTCCACATTCCCATTTCCATGTGTGAAGCCTCATGAGCGACAATGGAGTGCCCACTTTCCATGGGGCCTCCGGAAGAAAGGACCTCTGAAAGAGGACCCTCCATGTACTCAATACATGTATACATATACATTTATATATAGAATATATTACCCCCCCCCCACACACACACGCCATGTAAGGAGCCTTTTCAATTGCCCCAACAACTACTACAACGACGCCCCCTTAATGTTCGTGTTGATTATGTACTTTGCTATATTTCATTCGGTTCGCTTCATTTCGGGGTGTGTCCTTAAAAAGGACATGAGTTGACAGACACAGACACGCGCATGTATCGGCATGTGAAGGATCTCTGAGCTAATCATGGGTTAGCTTATGAAATCGAAATTCAAATGGGGATATATATATAGATATATATGTATAGAGTGGGGATACGAAGCGAATCCTTGTATATAAGGACTCTACTTTAGCGGCCAAGTGCTCTCCATAACAGTTGCGTTACACGCAAGTAATATATGAAAAGCATAGCCATAAAATGGATAGGAACGTAGGAACGTGATACGTGATATCATAAAACTGGATAACTTTTGTGATACTTTAAATATACGATATTATATTATATGATATTATATGATATTATACTATATTATACTATATAATATGATATAATATTATATGATACGATATTATAAGATATGATATATTTAAAATGTTATTTTTAAGGTTTGTCTGTCTAATTTTTCATAAGATATATCTTAAAGTTTTGGGTAGGGATGTAAAGATGCTTTTAGCTTCAAGAGTTTTGAGAATTTACCCAAGTCATTTAAGGGTTTTCTTGGCTTTTTCGAATGGTATATATGATATGATGATTTTAAAAAAGTAAAAAAAGTATTATATAAAATCAAACTCACCAGTTATCTTTATCATGTGAATCCTTATTATTTTTAGATAAATCATATAACACTTTTTTAATTCCGGAACTTTGAATTTCACTTTCACTTTTTTGTTATTAACATTTCCATTGAATCCTTAGACCTGAAATACACATTATATTAGTTATACAAAATCTTATAAATTGTAGAGAAAAAATAATAATATGAAATATTTAAAAAAAAATCAATGTTTTTATATATAAAAAAGATTATATGTAAAAACATTGAATAAATAACTTATTTTGGAATATATAGAACTCTTAAAACTAAGAATTCTATAATTTAAAAACTGGCTTATTAAAATAGTATACAAAAGTATATAGATATATATTTTAGTATCATAGTTTTTCTGTATTTATCAGATATAACGATTGAAAACAATTCGTAGTTCAAGCTTTTCAAAATACTTTAAAGGATATTTTTCAAACCCGATAATAAAGTGTAGCTTTCACATAATTTCCTCTCCCTACCTTAAATTGCATAGAAGTCCTTAAAATAAATCTAGATATAGATTATTTTGATAGTTTTCCATTAGGAATATATCCCTTTTATCAATTATTATTATATTATTTAAAATTATTTAGAGTACATTTTAATTTCAAGCTTTATTTTACTTTAAAAAATTCTTCCCAAAGACATAATCCTCACTCTCTTCCTTCCTTTTTAAATTTCCTATAGAAGTCCTTGAAATAAATCTCTCAGAAAAGAGAGGATTACTTGCATATTATTTTGACCAAAATCTTATCTATATTTTTTGGGTTTACTTAAAATTCTATCTCTAATTGCCATCGGCTTTAATCCGTCTTAAATCTTCCTTATCGCCCATTCCCGCTCAATAGGATAATGAGAGGATATATCTTTCGCTCTCACTCCCTCCTCCCTCCACTCTCTCTCTCTCTCTCTCTTAGCCCTCGATGATATCATATCGGAGACATAAACAGGGACAAGAAGACACAAGAAGTTGTGTCGTAGTACAGCTGATAATGATAAATACAATATAATGACGCGGCGGCGCTCGTTGACAGCATCTCAAGTGCGCCAGAGGGAGACGACGACGACGAGTGAGAGAGTGAGAGAGGTTACCAGTGGAAAATGGAATACTATACTGGAGGTACCTAAGGAGCTGTTTCTGCTACTGCTGCTGGAGGCTCTCATCTCTCTCCCTCAAGTGCCACTCGAGAGCGGGTAGAGTAAGAAAAAGAGAGACAGAAAGAGAAAGACAAGAGCTGGGTGTTAGAGGGAGATGCCGGCAGGACACTCGCTTTGACTCCCTCTCGCTCTCTCTCTCTCTCTTTCTCTTGCTCTTGCTCTCGAAAGGTGGTTGAATTGGGCCACTCACATTCGTGGCTATATCCTTGTATCCTTGTTGAAAAGGACATGAGAAGCCACTTAGCTCGCGAGAGTCTCTCCACAGTCGCTTTGCCTGTGTGTGTATGCTATATACACCCAATGGCAGTGGAATATATATACATCTATATGTATATAGCTCGTAGAGACACCCCAAAAAGCGTGCTGACGCTCTGCCGTTGGCCGCCGGGACTCGACTCGAACTCGGACTTGGACTCGTGTCGAGTTCTTGATGCCTCGTTAGTTGTTGATGACACTTCAGTTTGGAATGTTTAGAGTGCGCTCCGAGCTCGATCGCGATACGGACACTAGCCAGGATATACCTTAAAGTCGTTCGTTAACCAGTGCCATCATTTCTATCAAGTGTTATCAAGTGTCCTCCTCACAATATACTATATATTTTTTTGTCGTGTTAAAAAACAAAATAAAATAAAAAAGAAACCCCGGTTATCAAAGTGGCGGAGAAACGCAAAAGTTCTTCAACGCCGTCGCCGCCGCCCGCGCCGCAGCGTCGCAAATCAAACGGTTCCTCACCTGGCGGCGGTTCCCCATTACCAGCGGAGATGACCACCTCGGGTCTGGGCTCGGTGGTAGCCGGCTCCGGAGCGATATCCTTGGAGCGTACGCCCACAAAGCGCAGCGATAGGGAGCGGGAACGGGAAAGGGAACGGGAGCGGGATAATAGCAGTGGCTTGGGCAGCGCTGGAAGCCTGCCAGCATCACCGCAGAGCGGTATCACCGTCAGTCCCGCCTCACCGGCCACACCCTCTACGCCCAAACGGCCCCTAAGGACATCGACGCCCTCCATGGAGCGGGAAAGGAATCGAGATCATGAGAGGATACGAGATCATGAAAGGACTCGAGATCATGAGAGGACACGGGATCACGAGAGGACTCGAGATAATGACAGAGAACGAGAGCGGGAAAGGGAGCGTGAGCGTGAGCGAGAGCGCGAAAGATCCGCCAGGATCTTTAGCACCGCCAGCACCACCGTGCCCACAAATACCAGCTCCAGTGCGAGTGGTTTGGCGCCGGAACAGCTCCGCATTCCGACGGGAGCTGCTGCCTTTAGTGGCTTTCCTGGTCTTCATAGCATGAGCAGCCTGATGGTACCTTCATCGGCAGCTGTAGCTGCCGCCGCTGCTGCCCCCTTCCTGCCCTGGTCACCTATATTGTTGCCGCCTTGGAGCCACGCCCTTTTGCCAGCCGCCTTCTATCCGGCGGCCCTGCGAAATGCTCTGCCAGGGTAAGCAATTGATCAGGATGGAGAATTAAGATATATCTTATGACTTGGATATGATGGGAATTAAGATATATATGGAATGTATCTTATAGATTGGTTATGATGGGGATATATCTAATGGATGGATAAATATTATCAGATTCTGTAATCGAAGGAGTACTTGATTTTTGTACTTTATACCTAGCTTTTTGGGGAGTTTATACGTCCCAGAATTCTGGGTTTATACTTGAAGAATTTCTTTGAGATAAATCTTTTCTGATTCTTTGGGGTTTATATCTTTATCTTTTAGGGGTTTCTTTTGGAAACTCTTGGAGGAAATTAAAATTATATCTTCTTGGAATTTTGGCTATATAATTTAATAATTTCTGATTCTCTGGTTATATATTCCGAACTATCTATATATATAATGGGGGTTTCAATATTTCAGAAATCTGTGTTTATCATAGAATTTATGTTCATTCATGTTTCATCACATAGAATCTAGAATAGAATTTGCAGGAGAGTTCATGTCATATCCTTGAGGTTTATGAAGAAAGTAACTCCTTATACTTATTTTATAATTATAAAATGTTTAACTTTTGATAGAAATCTAACTTTCAACTCATTCATTTAGAGAGGAAACCCTTAATAAAAACCCTTTTCTTTCATATTCAATTTTAAATTAAAATGAAATATTTAAAATATAATCTTCTATTAATAACTGTTCTCTGGTTTTATTCATTATTTAATACTGAAATCAATATTTTTTTTTAAATTCCATAATCAATTATCACTATAATAATTAATACCCCTTAAAAATTACTAAATATCCCCTAAATGTTTCCTCCCGAATTAAATTTAAATCTATTATCTTTGCCTTCTTCTCAAAAAAGAAATCCCCCTAAGCTGTAAGTTGGCCCACGCCTAAGCTCTGACTGAAAATCACACCCTAGCTAGTCCCATTTGCTAATCAAACCCATCCAAACCCGTCCAGCTAATGGACTTGTCCGGCTAATCCCGCGAGCTCCTCGGAGGCCAGTGGACCAAATCCCAATCCCATCCGAGAAGACACGGGACAAATGCAAAATGCAGACACAGGAAAATATTCCGCAGGATTGCAGGACAACAGGACGTAATTCCCCATGCAAGATGGGATGAGCAAGTACTCAAGGTCCTCCAAACGGGGAAAATTTGGAAATCCTGGCTTAGAAATTCCCGTGGTCAGCAGTGGAAAGCCCAAGGCGGCAAGGAACATGTGTGCAACAGAACAGAACAGAACAGAGGTGTGCAGTGGTCTGGCGGCGTCACACTGTCTGGCACAAGGGAATTCCCTTCCACAGGACAACCGGGGAATGCCCGCTCTTCCTCTCCCTCTCTCTCTCTCTTTATCTATTTTTCCTTCTTCTTTTTTTTGGCGTGGGAATTTCGCGCGGTTTGGGAAAACTCAAGATGGAAAAACCGGAAGCAAAGGCAGGCGAACTTGCGCCAACATGTGGCAGGACCTGTTTCGACCTGCCAAAGAAACGAACCCAAACCTGACCTGTGTCCTGTGTCCTGCTGACCCGAGCAGGTAGCAGATCCGTTTTAATTGTTGATGGTATTAGTGGAAAATCAAATCTGGTCTGGCGGCGGCCTAGGTGTCAATAATCCAGCGATTTGGTTGCACTTAATCGAAGTTAAGCCAGAGTCCTGCCCAGGATACTCTGCTTTTCTCTCTCTAGATCTGCATATATGCTTTATATATATATATATTTAAATCTATATTCCCCTTCGCCTCCTGCGGGGGCAAGTGTGAAAGTCAGACTGCTGCAGGTAGCTCAGGTTTGTTCGTGCTGCTGCAGGACTCCTTTGGTCCTTTGTCGCACCTTCCGGCCATTCATAAGATCGACACAGGACCGGATGTAGCTGCAATGAGCATGAAATGCTGGAATTTAACCAGCATTTCCTATCTTTACACCTCAAGATCTATCTTATTCACTTTTTCGTTGTCTTTTATAAGTCGGCAAAGGCCTTTGATTATTCATCATTTGCCATTAATCATTTGTAAATCAAAAAGGTATTGAGAAAATAAAATGGGAATTCATCTTAAAAGGGTGATTTTTAGGGGATTGATTATATAATTTTATATATTAATATTGATATTTATAAGTAAAAATATAAAATGTAAATATTTAAGAAATATAAATATATAAAAAATATAAATAATTAAATATATAAAAAAAATATATAAATATATAAATACATAAAAAATATATATAAATATTTAAAAAATATATATAAAAATATTTTGAGTTAGGGAAAATATTTATACACATATAATATATTAATATATTTTTTAAATATATATTTTTAATTTTTATTTTATATTTTTTTAATATTTATTATTATATATTAGCTAATATTTATACAAGCATATTGCTAAATATTCCTAAATAAACCAAGTAGGTTGGGCACTTAAAGTTTTATTAATATTTCTGTGTAAAATAACATTAATGAAGTTTCAGAACTCAAAGAAAGTAGATTTCTAAATTTATCCTGAAAAAATGCAGTTAGAAAAGCTGAAATTCATGGCAGGACTTGAGTAAGAAAGCTTTTTAGAAACCGCTCTTAGAAAATCGCTAAAAAAAAAAAAATCTATAAAAATCTTTAAATATCTATAAAAATCCTAAAAAAAAAATATTAAAAATCTATAAAAATCCTAAAAAAGCATAAAATACCATAAAAATCCATCAACAAATCTGTGAAAATTCTTTAAAGTGAATAAAATATCATAAAAGTTCATAAAAATCTTTAAAAATTCATAAAAACCTTTACAAAATTATAGAAAACCTTATAAATCAATAAGAAAATCTTTAAAAATCGTTTTAAACTCTTATAAAATCGCATAAAAATCTTGAAAATTCACGAAAAATCCCAGACAACCCCCTAATAATCCGCCTTCTTGTATCCCCTTTGCAGCCTCTTTGATGCCAAGGTGCCCTCCTCGCAGCGTTCCGGCTTCCACATATCGGACATCCTAAACCTGGAGGGTTCCGAACTGAAAAATGCCGCCGCTGCGGCTGCCGCTGCTGCCCAGCAGCAGCAACAGCATGTCAGCGATCTGAGTGAATCCACCAATGGACATGGTCATCATGGTGGACATGGACACGGACACGGTGGACCCTCGTCGGCTCTGTCGCCCACGCCCGCTGCCGCTGGTTCCGGTGGATCCGAAGACCAAAGCAGCGGTGCTGGAGCCGCGAATGGTTCCAGCTCGGCGGGTTCAGATCATCATACCACCGAGCATCATCATCCGCATGGCCAGCAATTACCGCCAGCACATACCCAGCATCCAGCACACCCGCACGCGCATCCACATCTCCATCAGCAGCACTCGCATCCGCACCAACAGGCGATCACTGCCTTGCCGCTGAGTCATCATCACCAGAGTGGTGGTGGAGGAGGAGTAGCAGGAGGAGTCGGAGGAGATAGCCATGCCCAGGCGGCGGCCCATCTGCTGGCCAGTCATAATGCCGCCGCTGCTGCTGCCGTGGCCGCTGGCCAGTACCTGCCCAATTTGCCCAAGAATTTTGCTGGAAGCTTTGGGGACGAAATGTCCTCGTATCATCACATTACCCAGACGATGCTCCAGCATACGGGGAGGAGTGCGTGGATCAAGGAGAATGAGCTATACGGTGAGTGGTCCTTTCTCTTTAAAAATTATATCTAGTAAAGATCCTTGTAAAGTGTGGCTTCATTCAAAAACTAAATCCTGTCCTGGGGTTGAACTCTACGATTAACTGGCCAGGAGGATATTGTTTCGTAATTGCCGCAGTTACTCGGTCAGTCGAGCGATGAGGCAGCTGTGTTTGCTTTCCAGGACGCCTGCCATCATCAGGGTTCAGGTGGTGCTGGTTCAGGGAGTGACTGACAGAGTTCTGATCCTGGCCCACACCCAAAGCAAACCCTCCTACTCCTCCTCCTCCTTCCTACTCCTCTTTCCTTCTCCTCCTTCTCTCTTTCCTCCTCATTTATTGGCAGTTAACTGCGGATCGAAATGAGTCTCTCACTCGATTTTTTTGAAGGGGGGACTTCCCCTTCTATATATAATCTTGACTAATAGTTTGTATGCGCTTCACACTTGAGGATTAGCTGCTGCTGCTCTTGTGTGTCCTTTTTTGCTCATTCGATCGCTCCTTGTTGTTGTTGCGGCCCAAACATTTCTCGTCCTGGAAATTTATGGCACGCACTTCCGCCTCGTCCTTTTTATACCACTCTCTCCTTTCCACTCCTCTGTTTTTTATTATTCCCTTTTTTTTTGTTTAGCTACAAATTATAATTGCTGCCCGCTTGCCGTTTTTTTGAGCGCTCTTTTCGCTTTCTTTTTTTTTTTTTGGGAATTTTCACAGCTGTGAAGGAGTCGAGGAGGCGTCGTTTTGATTATATTAAGTTATTAATTTGTTGAGTTGTCATGGTGAAGGCGAAGGGTATCGGAGTTGGCATCGGATTCGGCCAAAGGCAAGGGGAACCAGGGGGACTAATGGATGAGCATTAGCTGCTCCTATTTTCCGCTTTCTTTTTGTTTAGTCAATGGGCCCAGGACTCGCAAGGGGAGAAACAGGTGTTGCCTAATCGTTCTTGAGAACTCGCTAATGGTTTTTGGGTTCAAAATAAAATTATGTCGAACAGAAAAGTGCTGTATATCGACAAAAACTATATCAAAAGTATTGTAAACTTTGATAAATCAAACTTTTATATATCAAAATTGATCACATTTTAGGTAAAATGACGTAAACTTAAATATATCGATGTTTTAAATATCGAAAAAATATCGAATGATCGTCAACTTTGTTATATCGAATTTTTAATCATAAAAAATTATATCATTAAATTTAAAGTATGGATAATACTAAGGAAAATATCTTTAAATTGTATAAATCGAATCTTTTGCATTTATAATGTAATTATCGAAATAATCGATATTATCGGGAAGATTTTGGTTGTACTTTAGCTTTTTCAATTATATTGGTTTATCAAAACAGAATATCGATTTATCGCAATGCTTAACGATGGATTTATAAAACGACTTTATCGGCAAATATCGATATTTTTTGCTAAATAGGTTTATTGTTATATATTTTAATATATCTTAAAATATTTAAATATATTTTTTTTGTTTTTTTTTAGAAAGATCTTTTTAGGTTTCTATTTAACGTTCTTTATAATTTCTTTTATTTTTAAGTTCTTCAAATGTTTATTTCAAATTGTTAACCCAAGTATTCCTTTGGTTTATGAAACAAAAGCTGCATTATTTTATTATCACCCATTCTAAATGCTTTGTGGTTGCCCCGAGATCCCGCCCTAGAAAGCAGGACATCAGCCCAATGCAGACACGCCCGTCGATAAATCATAGATCAAAAATCACTCTGTATTTCTCTCTATCTCTATCTGTATATCTTCCTCTCCCTCTCTCTCTCTCTCTCTGTTCGCAATGAAAAATCCTTGCAAAGACCGGAAGAGCTCTGCCTCTGCTGCGACTGCCATTGATGCAGTTTTGAGGTTTGGCTTTTGTGTTGCCCTCCATTAGCATCCTGGTTTCTGGTTTAGTACAGGCCCGAAGGTCAGCAGTCATCAGTCAGCAGTCAGCGGGAGATCGCTCACAGAGCATAGAGAGTTCCTGCCAGGTAGACGACAAGGCAATACCTCCCTAATTGAGGTTATTAGGCAGAGCCATGTCCGGATAGGGGTTGTTTATAAATGTATATATATATCTGGTATATATATAGTGTATACATCTGGCAACGACCGCAGCCTCATGTCGGGCCTAATCCAATTGCCTCCCTGATTCCTCCACTTCCCCTTCCCTCTTTTGCAGATCCTGAAATTCTGCTCGATCATTCAGGTGGGGGGAGGGTAGGTTCTATAGTTCCCTATAGTTTTCTATATAGTTTGGGTTGTTCTATAGTTTAGGGGTGTGGCACTGCATTAATTTATGGCCAAAAAGGCATTTCAATTGCTGACAAATTTCCCAGCCAGCTACGAGTCCTTTTGTCTTTTGGTTTTTAAACAAGAATTGATGGCCTTTTAAGGCGCCTAAAAGGTGTGTTTGCTATTTTAGGGAGTCCCCTAAAAGGGATTTATTGTTCACAAAAAAATTGATTTTACAATAATATTAATATTTTTCTACACATTTAAAATATTTTCCTTAGTTTTCCTACATTTCCTACATTCCTTAAATATAAAAAGCATTCTTTTAAGGATTTATTTTTAACAAAAGCAAGAAATTGATTTTATAAAATATTTTAAAAAATTCTAGACATTAAAAATAGTTTCCTACATTTTCCTATATTTATTTTCAACATAAAAACTACTCCCTCTAACTTGAAACCCTTTTCTTATGATCCTTTCCAGGCTCTCAACAACCAGCCAGTCCCGACAGCACCTCGCCAGTGACCTCGGAGGTCTCCTACACCTACATTGGCTCCAATTGCCAGACCTCCCCTGCCCTTTCTGGGGATTACAAAAGCTATAGCCGATCGGCGGACAGTGATGCTTTGTCTGTGGGCGATGCCCTTAATAGCCACACGCTACATGGCGGCTCCTCTGGAGGCAGTGGTGGTGCTGGAGGACCGTCGGCGGCACATGCCCTGCACAACAATAACAACAATACCACAAACAATAACAACAACAACAATAGTTTGAAGCACGAAGGGATCAATGGCGGAGGCGGTGCCAGTAGTGGTCATGACGATAGCTTAAACGAAGATGGCATCGAAGAGGATATCGATGATGTGGACGATGCCGATGGCAGTGGTGGAGGCGGTGGCACTGGTGCCGATGGTCTACCCAACAAGAAGCGAAAGCGTAGAGTGCTCTTCACCAAAGCCCAGACCTATGAGCTGGAACGAAGATTCCGCCAGCAGAGATATCTGAGTGCACCGGAGAGAGAGCATTTGGCCAGTTTGATTCGGCTAACGCCGACGCAGGTGAAGATCTGGTTCCAGAATCATCGCTACAAGACGAAGCGAGCTCAGAACGAGAAGGGTTACGAGGGACATCCCGGCTTGTTGCACGGTCATGCCACACATCCGCATCATCCATCAGCCCTGCCATCACCGCGACGCGTTGCCGTGCCGGTACTGGTGAGGAATGGTAAGCCCTGCTTGGGCGATGGCTCCAAGCTGGGTCCCGACTGTGTCTCGGCCACGGCCACGGCCATGCAGAATGCAGCGGCTGCCCATCATTTGGTGGCTTTGAATGGAGCGGCTGCCTATCAGCATGCAGCGGCAGCTGCCGCAGGATTACATGCCCATGCCCATGCTCATGCCCATGCTCATCCACATGCCCAGCGGGCCTGGTGGCCCTAATATTGTTAGGATGGATGGAGGAGAGAGCTGGGTGGTGGGCAGGAGCTGGGATCTTTAGGGGGCCTGGAGCCACTCGAATAGGTGGATCGCACAGGGATCCCTTGGTGCAATAAAACAAAGAGAGAGAGATATATATATAAATGAGAGAGAAGAGAGAGGAGAGAGAGCATAAAGAGAGCAGAGAGAGCGTGGAGAGAGCTCGGATAGAGCTCAAAGAGAGCGGAGAGAGCGCAAAGAGAGCCAAGAGAGCGCGGAGAGAGCTCGGAGAGAGCTCGGAGAGAGCTCAGAGAGAGCTCAGAGAGAGCTCAGAGAGAGCTCAGAGAGAGCGCAAAGAGAGCGAGGCAAGATATACTGTAAAACAGAGCTGCCCAGGCAGTGCATCCAGGAGCAGCTCTGCCTTAGAAGCCAAAGCCAAAACATGATACATACTATAAATTATAAATTATAAAAAAAAAAAATATATAATAATCATAATAATAATATAAAAAACCCCTAACTATTTTGTAGTTTCATCGATTTCTCCTTGAGTCATTCCTGTACATAGGTTAGCGGGGAAATATCCCACTAAAAATATATATAAACTAGTAATAAAAAAAAGTAAAAAAAAAAAAAAAACCAAACCAACAAACGTAGCTCTAGAGCTATAAAACCCACTTAGTCAGGGGTTAACTCTTCATATATATAGACAGACCTGACAGCTGGCCCTAAGATAATGTTCTTTGGATTACTATTATATTTTGTTTAGTAGCTTTTTAGAGTATATTATCTCAATGTCATTTGTCAAAAACTTAAAGGTCTCTCCTCCCTCCCCTCTAAACCATTTTTCACTGCACTAAAGTTGATAATACTTATAAAATCTAGATCTAGACACCGACTATTTTTGTTTTTTTTTTTTTTTTCTACGCCTAAGTTGATTAAAAATATAAAGGAAAATTTTGTACATATTAAAAAACAAAAAAAAAAAATTAATAATAAAAAAAAAAGAAACCACAAAAAAAAACTTATAAATGGCAATGCAACTAAATCTGTACTATATAAACATAATATATATATATATAAATATATAAAAATCAAGCATAACTAGTGTTCAAATTTTTTAGACAGAATTTAATAAACCCTTTTTTTTTTTTTTGTATGAATAAATATATAATTATAAACACTTAGTCCTAATCGATATTTTTTTTTCGTGTGTGTGCGTGTATAGCAAGTAAAAAAGAAAACTCTTTGAATTTATAGCGAGTAATGAGTTCGTAAATGTTAACAAAAGACAAGGACAGCTAGACAGACGGACGAGTGAAAAGGACAAAAGGACACAGGACAGATCAAATGTATTCGAGACAGAAGCAAAGCGAAACAACAACACAAAACAACTGCAAATACATTTTAGAGATTTAATAAAAACCATTTACAAAAATTAAAAAAAAAAAAATAATAATAATACAAAAAGTCTTTTTATTGCAATTTTTGGTGGAAAGTTATTTTATTTAAATTTTTTAGTAAAAATGGGAGACAGGCAATGATTTCTTAATAATTTGAAGATTAATTTCTTTCTTTAAGTATTAATTTTCCCACAAAATTATTAATAATCATATACATATATAGTATAAAATTTACTACAAATTTTTAAGAATCCCCTTCCTCTACATTTATATTTTTCTCTTTCATTTCAAGAAATTCTTTAGTGATATAGGAACACATAGAAAAACTAATCTAAACTGAAATGAAATAATAGGAAATAATGGCGTATTCAAAGAGTTATTACCCCCATGCACTTTATGGGATCGTAAAAGACACCCTCCTCCATCGCTGCCCCCCCGGAAAGAGCTCTGGTATCGATGGAGCGTATAAACATGTTGGACACACCATAAATATGGTCTTGATTATGGTTGTTAGCTACCGTTCTGCGATTGGCATCGTAATCCGCCAGTTGTTGGGCTCGATTGCGGCACCAAAACAATATTTTGTGGACCCGGCAAACGATTACTATATAATATATATATATACACATAGGTATATAAACGATAAGGCGATACTGCCACCGGCCCAGACCCGGATGGATGGATGGATGGATGGATGGATGAAGCACTCAGTCTGGGGGCTTCGATTTGGAAACGATTAACTGACTATTATTAGGACAGGCGCCAAAAGAAGTACTTGTAGCAATAATATTTGGAAAGTGTTGTTTAAATTTAAATATACATGATTTATAGGATCGGAAATGACTCCTTTTATTACGTAATACCTTCTGACTGGAATTATAATACCCTCAAAGGGGTATTAAAATGTAAATGTTTATTTATAATTTTACATATTAATTTTTGATTAGCTTAAAAACTTGATAACTAAGCCAACAATTATGAATGTAAAAATCTTTGATACAACAAGGCGGAAGAAAAAAGAAAATGTTGACAAATGTTAACAAATGTTGCTCAAAATAAAGCTAAAATTATCGAGAAATCCTCATAACCTCTATGAAAAACCCAATGTTCTTTTATCCAACTTTCAGAAAACAATCTCCGATTTATTTTTATAGCTGCTTTGTGTGGCCACTTGAGTGCACTGACCGTAATGCCTTGAAATCCATCGCAATAAGAAATTTAAAACGTAAATGTAAGATATGTTTGTTGTTTCCCATTAGCACCACAATTTGGCAGAGAGAGAGAGTAACCAATAAAAACTGCTCAAGAGAGATCCTCTTAAACCTTGGTACGGTAGAACCTCCACATCTCGCATATGGATGGCGTCACAGTGCATTTACACTCCACGGGCGGGACATGGGGAACGGGCTCCTGGCGACACTCGGAGTAGCTGGGGTACTTGGTATTTCGCTTTTTACAGCGTCCACCCCTTTTGCCGGGTGTACATTTTGGGGGATCCCGGACATCCACACAGCAGTTGGGCATCTTGAAACGCGGACACAGGCTGGGCTTCATTAGCTTGCAGGATTTTAGTTCAATGTCCTGCTTGCCCAGGACACACAGGTTCTCTGTACAAGCATTCTTCTTGTGAACCTTGCGCGATCGGCGAGGTATCTTGGGCTCCACTGGGACACACTGCACCTTGCACTTGCGCCGCTTGACCACACACTCGTTCCAGGTGCGCGAATACTTGCGCCTGAACATATCCTGGGGCTTGTAGTGGGTAACATCCATGCCCTGGATTTCGGTGGCGCACGGATCATTCAGGCACGCCTTGCGCGAATCAATGAACGAGGGCATATTGAACTCGGGATCCGAGCGGCACTTGAACTCTGTGCGACGCATCGCCTGCCAGCAGGAATCGTACATTTTCGCTGGATCTGGGACCTTCATCTTCTTGAGATCTTTGCGTGCTGGCAAACTGGGATAGGATCCCATGTCCCTTTGGCATAGACGCGTGCGAAAAGGTTTCAGAAGAGCGGAAACGACGGCCGAACCCTTTGACTGCATCATCACTTTAGTCATAATTTTGATAAAGCCAAAAAATTTATAGAGACACTTGTTCCATCAAATTGGATAAAATTTTGAAGTCAAAGTGTTAAAACGATGGAAAAACTTTTTTGAGAAAAAGAAAAGTAACTACCGACTCAGACTGGGTTATATTGATGTGTTTTCCCCATAAATCTGTTGAAAAGACTGAGGCAGTTCCAGTTTTGGGTCAAGCATTTTGACAGTTGGGATTGAAGTAAGTTTCATGGGTGGCTTGTTGGGTTGAATCTTGTTGAAATCTCTCATTTGAAAGCAAAATTGATAGATTTTTGAATGCTTATTTCAAGGGATATAGAATTGTCCTTTCGGGATTATTTTGAAAATAAAAATATTTAATTAAATATTTAATAATATAAATAAAAACAAAAATTAAGTTACTAGTATAACAATTCCTTGTGGAAACAAGTCTAATCTAAGCTAAGCCTTAAATAAAATCTACAAAATATTTCTTATAATTTATCAACTATAATAATACCCTTTAAAAAAACATAAATATATATACAAGCCGACGGTAAATCAATTTCGGCAGATAATACTACCTAGTACATGTACTTGTAGGCCTCCCCAGAGATATCTCGCAAATAAAGAACTCGAAGTCAAGTAGAGGCTCTGGAGTATCTCATAAAATAGCAACGAGTGCTATTCTAATAAACGACAAATTAAATTACTCATCATCCATCCAGGATCCCATTATATTTGTGCGATATTAATAAACATCGAGTGCTAATGGTTCCTATATATGTTCCTATATATATACTTCGTATACAGTATATCAAGTAAGAGTACGAAATCGAAACACTCTTTTTTACACGGGGTGCCATAAACTCAACAACTGCAGCTGAAGTGCCATAAATATTGTCCCTACATACAGTGGCTATATAGTATAGTTTGCCCCTCCGTTTAATTATATACTTTAACGATCGTTCAAGCGAGCGAGCGACTTGTTTATATTTTTTTTAGGTTCCCATTCTCAATGGGGAAAGGTTGGCCTAATCACTATGCTAAATCATGAGGAATGGTCATGATTGCCACTCGAGGAGTGCTGATCAGTGGATGTGGGTTAACCGGGGGTTTAATTGTACCAATTAACCAGGGGATTAAATATTATAGTTATTTTTGAATATGAAGAAATCGGAAATAAAATGAAATTTTTGTATTTAAATTATATAATAAGCTGAGAATAAATTGTATATTGGTATTTACTTTTCTCTAAATATATATTTTTAGTTTTAAATTTTATTTGTTTTAAATTTTATTTGTTTTAAATTTAATTTCTTCTAAATATTTGTTCTTTTTAATTTAATTTCTTTTAAATTCTTTTTTTTTTTATTTGATTTATTTTAAATTGTTGTTCTTTAATTAATTTGAAATTAAATTTATTTACAATTTTTATTTGAAATTTAATTTATTTAAAATTTAATTTATTTAAAATTTAATTAATTTTAATTTAAATTATTTAAAATTTAATTTATTTTAAATTTAATTTATTTGAAATTTAATTTATTTAAAATTTAATTTATTTAAAATTTAATTAATTTTAAATTTAAATTATTTAAAATTTAATTTATTTTGAATTTAATTTATTTAAAATTTAATTTATTTAAAATTTAATTTATTTAAAATTTAATATATTTAAAATTTAATTTATTTAAAATTTAATTTGTTTTTAATTTAATTTCTTTTGGAATATTTTCGTTTTAATTTAAGTTTCATTTAATTTTAATTTCTTTTAAATTTAAATCCCTTTAATTTTCATGTATTTTAAATTTAATTCCTTTTAAATTAAATTTCTTTTATTTAAATTGTAAGCATCTAATATGTATATCCAGCTTCAAGATCCCCTCACTCCAAAATTCGTATCAAAAATCGTGGCACGCAGTGGGCTCTTGGCCAGCAAATTACCAGAAGTACATAATTGCTGCACCCGTTTATGAGGGGGCCCCCTTATAAGCGATATAGAGTATAAAGTGTGGCCATAAACCAATCGATTAGAAGCGGGTACTAGTGAGTGTGGCTGTGTGAGTATGGAGTGGAGTGGGAGTGTCTGAAATCCAGGTACAACACAACAGAACCTCCTAATCGTAGCCTAATCATTTGCATACCCGTATCGCTTGGATTGGATCGGATCGGGACAGGATGTTGATTAGGCCAGTATATATTCATATATATTCCCACATATATAGAATAGTACGTAAACGAGTATATGGCCCAAAAGCGAGTACATTTCAATACAATTCAATGATCTAGATTAGGAATTGGAGGAATTGGAATGGAAGTCAATGCGCAATCGTGAAATAAACTAATAATATTTCCCTCCTATGAGGTCTATAAGGTCTATAAGGTGGTCTATAAGGCTGAGATAAGGCTCGATTCTGGCTCCCTGCCTGTGTTTGGACTGTTGGACAACCCGCTACGCTTACACGCTGCCCAAAGCTGATATTGCCTTCCCTCCGACAGGGCGATATCAGCGATATGTCTCACCCGACGCTTGGACAGTTGGTATTTGGTCGATCGCCCCCGATCCGATTCGATTTGATCCGTTCCGTTCAGTGTTGTTCCTGGACTTTTTGTCAGTTGGTCTGGTCAGGAGGAGGCGACATGCATGACCGTCATGTCGTCGTCGTCGTCGTTGTTGTTGTTGTTGAGTACAAACGTGCAGCTTATCTCGCGAGGGGTGTTAACACACACGGTTTTACGGAGGCCCCAAGGGGTTTTGGCTTCGGAGGGGGTCCGGCGTTACCAGGTAACGGGGGTTTACCAGGTGCTCAAAAAAAAAAACTCAGGAAATTGGTTGCATTTCTGGTTTACAAAAGGGGTTTTTAAGAGATTTTTAAACAAGGTTTCCAAAGGTAATTAAAATATTTTGAACATCATAAATTTGTTATAATTAATTTAATTCTAGGTTTTATTTTTAATTATTTTTATAGGTTTTTATAAATTTTCAAATGTTTTTTTACAGATTTTCATCAAGTATTTTAAATTATCTATAAATTAGTATAGATTTTTAAGGACTTTTATTAGATCTTCAAAGATTTTAAAGGATTAGAATTCGAGAATTTTAAAAAATTTAGAATTTTAGAAATTAAGAAATTTTGAAATTTAGAATTTTAGAAATTTAGAATTTCAGAAATAATTGAATTTTTTTTTTTTAATAATTTAATTTTAATTTATAATCTCTTATAAACTGTATATATTCTCCAATTTAAACTCTAATCTTCTATCTACATATCTTCTCCCTAATTAATACCTAGTAATTCTTGTAACTGTAATAGACACTCTCAAACAAAAACAAAATATGATTCATTCTCCTCATAACAAAATCACTGTGACTTGTCATATTTTACACTTTTAATCTTGTTATTTTTACTAAAAGAAAATTCCGGAGAATATTCCGCAGATAATTCAACAGAAAATTCCCTATACATATAGTAAATACAGTTGTTTGTCCAGCTCTTTTCCCCTGAATTGGGTAATGGGAACAAGGCGAAAATGACTCCGAAATGGAATCAAAATCCATATCGAGGAGGAGGCGCCTCTGGACACTTGTCGTCGTCGTCGGAGAACATTGGCATTGGATGGATGGATGGCTTACAACACTTGGTGTTCGCTTTTGCCACCTGAAATGCCTGAATTTGGCATTGATAAAGCCGTGTCTGTGTCCGGACGGACATCGTTGACACAGATACGTATAGTCCAGATACAGATACAGATACAGAGGGAAGGGGAGAGACAATCGTTGGCAGTTTGTAATGAAAAATTGATTAAAGCTCGACGCTCGACCGATCAAATACTAAATTTATCACAAAATAAACGTGGAAATTAAACACAGAGCAGAGCAGAGTGGAGCGGAGGACGCGGGAGGGTGAGAATAAATGAGATTACAATTAATAAAATAATCGATAAGTGGCCTTTACGTGGCTGTGGCTACAATCGCATACATAAACAAATAGAAATATATATATATATATATAAATATATATATTTGTATTTATCGGTTTCAGATTGTAGGCCAAAGTTAATTACGCTTTTTGATTTGCCATAGCCACTCGACAACGACAACAGCGACGGATTCCATTCGGAATGACCCGTAGATCCTTATCCAGGGCCCGGCAGACCGGAAAATGTTGTTGATTTTGAATTGAAATCTATATTTTCAATGTATTTAGAACATTATCATATTGGGTTTGGGAACCCTAAATAAATTTAGCCCCTTAAAGTGTTTCAAAATGTCATTTCAAGTGGAAGTTTATGCAACATAGAAGCCTAATTTCGATTATTTTGGAGATAATTAAGAAAAAACGATTTATTTCGATTTATTTCGATTAATTTAGAAGTAAGAATCACATCAAACGAACCGAAAAAGGGTTATTCAGCAGAGTAATAGTTAAAGACAGTATTTTTCTATAAAACAAATTTATCGAAAATTTGAAGAAGATTTCGATTGATTTTCGATAAATTTAAAAGAGAGAGCCACATCAATCAAACAGTAAAAAGGGTTATTCTTCACAGTAATAGTTGAAGAACCCAATTTTTCTATGAAACAAATATAGCTTTGTAGCCTTTTGTCGATTAATTTAGAGAAGTTTAAAATATTTCGATTAATTGACACATATTAATGGAAAAATAGTAATTTTGCATAGTGGAAAATTCCCATTTTCCCCATTAAAAGCAGAGAGCTATCCTAGGCTCCCCCTAGTTTTAATTTACTTCCCAGCTGGACTCGTGTCCGCAGGCCAAATGCCATTTTAATGACCCAACTCTCTCGAATCTCCTGGGCTGGGAAAAGTGAGAAAATGGGAAATGGGATCCACGACTTTGTAGCGAACGCAGTTCTAATTAGCCTATGCGGTGCAATAAACCAACGGAAAGGAAAGCGGAAAAGCAGTGGGAGGCTTTGGGTTGGAAAATCAAATCAAATTAAGTCGCCGCTTGATGGGTGGTTGTGTGGGTTTGGATTTTACAGTGTTGCCCACCCGACACGACTGGCGTTTTTAATAATGTTGTTGCTCATTTCGCGACCAGCGTCATTATCTGCATGTAATTTCTCATTTTCATAGTCAATTAAGTCAATCACACGCCCTTTTAGCCACCGCAAGCAAGGCCGCCGCCGCCGCTGACGCCGACGCCACCCCCTCGCGATGAAAAGCGAAGCATTGGAAGGCGGCGTTGAAAAGCCTGGGCTGAAGGCTGCACCAACAGCTAAAGAGGAAAGCAGAAAAGGAGAATGGGTGAAAGCCGAAAGCCGAAAGCCACCCCCTGCAAATTAACACGTTGTTGTTTTTGCCCGCCAACGCCAGTGGCGGTGGTGTGTTTCCGTTTCCGCTTTGGCACCACCCCCTGGAGGCACTGAGAGAAACAAATTTGATAGAAATTGGGAATAAAATAATAATAATAATATATAATAAAAATACTATATAATAAAAATAATAAATATTAAAAAAAAAAATAATTATAAATATTAAAAAAAAATAAATAATAATAGATATTAAAAAAATAAATAATAATAGATATTAAAAAAATAAATAATAATCAATACTAAAACAAAAAAAAAAAAAAAATTTAAAATATTATTATTTAATATTAATTTAAAATTCGTTAAATATTTCTTCTAACTTCTATTCTAAATTCTATTTATAATTTCTATTTCTAATTTTTCAATTTTCAGTAAATTAACATTGCAAGTTCTAATAATTTTTTAAAGTGCACTCGCTCGTTTCCTTTGTTTATTTGTAACGCAATTTGAAAGCGGCGTTTATTGCTCAATTTGAGCGTAGAATGAATAGGAATTACGTATTCATACTCATCGTGGGCTTCGGGCCTCATCGATGAGCGATGGACGATGACTGGGTGGATTGCATCCCATCCCATCCCGGGATACCCGAACCCCGTAACCCCGATCCCCGAGAGAAGCCACCCTCGCGCGATGCCAAGCCAATATAACTGTTACAATTTCAAGCACTAAAAGGACACGTGGCAGCTGCTTTTAAAATTGAATTTCCTGCCATGTAATCTTGTCCAGAGTCAATTGTTTTTCTGTTTTCCCCTATCCACCCGCGCGCACGTGCATCATTTTTTTCAGGGAGGTGGAAAAGGAGAAGAGGACTTCCCTTTGTTAGCTTTCCTTGCCTTTTCGCCTTTTGGCTTTTTGCTTTTATTTATTTATGAAGATGCGGCCAATATGTTGACGATTTGCTGACCCCGTGGAAAACCCACAGAGACAGACGACAACAGACCAGAGTTTACTTTATGGGTGTGAATGAGGTTTTGTGCATTTCACAGATTCGACTTTTATCCACAAATGGGGTGTGAACAATCGAGGTGGGAGGATGGTAGGGTGGTAAGGGGGTTTTGGAAGGAATAACAGGGATCAGCAGGTCTTTGTGGCATTTGAAATGGGTAATTAATCGGGCAAGATTAGGCATCGGTTTAATAAATAAAAGGGCATTGTGGCAATGTCCTTTCACGAAATAATTGGAAAAGAAATGAAATTTATTTTTCAAATTTATTGATATTTATTGAAATTTGGAAATTTGATTAATTTTTAAGGATTTTGTATTTTAAAAGATTTTAAATCAATTTTATTACATTTATTTATTATTTTTATTTATTTTACTAATTTTAAATTTGAATTTAAAAATTTAAGTTTTTTTATTTCAAATGATTTAAAATAAATTTAATGACTTATGACTTTTAAATTGATTTTAATTTATTCATTTTATTAATATAATTAATTTTATTTTAAATTTAAATTAAAAGTCTATTCATTTTTAAGGATTTTATATTTTAAAAGATTTTAAATAATTTTATTATATTTATTTATTTTTGATTTTATTAATTAAATTAAATTAAATTTGAATTAAAAATCTATTAATTTTTGACAATAAAATAACCATAAAAATCATTTTTAGTATAAACAAGACCAAAAATTACTTAAAATTGTCTTTCTTTGAATAAGTTCCAATTAATATTTACTAAAACAAAACTAATTTTTATTAACTTTAAATGTAACAAAATTATTAAAAGCTTGAAAATAAATTTAAAAAAAATTAAATATAAACCTTAACTGATTAGAAAAACCATATACTATACATATAAAATGATTTATGAAACATTAATAAACGAAAACTAAACCTTTAATGGTTTCAGATGACGCCACCGCCAGTTCCCACGATCGATGTATTCACATGCCTCTAATTAACATGTCAATAAGTTGGGAAAAAGTCTGGCCAAGAAGCCACCAATTTGAATCAAAGTTACCCCTAATGGAAGGGAATATATATCTATATATATTTTTTATATAGAGGGAGAGAGTTCAACTGATAGAGGGAGTTGCGTGCGCCATTAAAAAGCCACGAACATCAATTTAAATATTGCATTACAATGATTTGCATAAAGGACGCACGCACGCTTATACTCGCACAACAAAATCACACACACACAGGCACACTCACTCCCCCGAAATCACAGACAAAAAACAAAAGCCAAAAACCCATTAAACCAATAAAAATTTGCACTTTCACATGACCCCTTTGGGTTTTCCCCTTTTTTCGTTATCCTTTCGGTGGTGGCTGCGGTGTCGATCGACTAATTTGAATTTGAATACACTCCACACACACACATACACACTCTGCACCTTGACAGGACCTTCCCACGACATTGATACGATGCCCTGCGATCTCCTAACCGATAAGATATCGTATGGAAAATGCAATTAGCTGACAAAAGCGCAGCTCACGAGTCACCTGTGAAAGGTGCAGTGGGCGAAAAAGGTAGGGGTTTGAAAAAAAAATACTTTTAAAAATTTATACAACAAGAAAAGGGGAGAAAAAAAAAACTTTACTAGAAAAATTTAACTTGGGAAGCAAAATATTTTAATTAAAGAAACTTTTAATATTTTCTACTAAGTTTAAAAACTTTCTAATTCAGAAATAATAATAATAAAAAAATATAAAAAATAATAATAAAAATATAATAATAAAAAAAAATAATAAAAAAATAATAATAAAAAAAATAATAAAAAAAAATAATAATAAAAAAAAATAATAATACAAAATAATAATAATACAAAATAATAATAATACAAAATAATAATAATACAAAATAATAATAATAAAAAATAATAAAAAATTATAATAAAAAATAATAATAAAAAAATAATACAAAATAATAATAAAAAAAACAATAAAAAAAAGTAAACAAAAAAAGGTAAATAAAAAAATAATAAACAAAAATATAAAAAAATCAAAAAGAAAATATATAAAAAAATAATAAAAAAAAAATCTAAAAACTACAAAATTATAAAATTTAAAAGATACACTTAAAATAAAAACCAAATAGTTAAACAGATTTTTCCCCAGCGTAAGCAAAGGTGTTTTCTGTTTTCTTTCCCCTCATCGATGGTCGCCCACACCTCAAGAGCCCGCGAGAGAGTTCAACCTTTTTGGCCTTTTATTGCATTATTATTGGTAAATAAACAAAGCAACAAAGGAGCAGACAAAGCAAACATACAGGATAGAAAAAAAGGCGAAAAATCGGAAAGGCCAGAGTTGGGGGTGAAAATCAATCAATGGAAATGGAAAATGCGGCAATTAGCGATGGAAAAGCCCGTCAGCGGAAGTCATTAAAAGGGTTGCCTTTGGAGTGTGTGTCCCCCGTGTGTCTCGGTGTCTTATGTCCTGTGTGTCCCTGTGTGTCCTTGTGACCTTGCAGCACACCCCCTCCTTCTGTCTTGTGTCGTGTGCCGCCTAATTGCGAGGGAAATTTAGAGTTAAAGGGGTAGGTGTAGGACGTGGGCTTGCAGGACCTACTGGATAGAGTGGCCTCTCTTCACTGAAGAGGCTACAGGACACCTGTCCAGCAGCTGCAGAAATACACAGTTACAAGAGATTTCCTTGAACTTTCTTTAGCTGAAAATATCTTCCTTTTTTATACAAGAAAACTCTATATAAATCTTTCTACAAAGGACATCCAAGAAAGTCACTCCAACCGGAAGCTTTGGAATAAAACGAGGCCATCAGGATGGACCCAAGCGTCCATCGTCCATCCAGACTCCTTCACAAAGTGGTCAGTCAACATAAATCAGGGCCCACGACCGGACCGGACAATCGACGTCAACAATAAGTAACAATGATGTCAACTTGTAATTGAATTGATTGACAATATTTTATGTGCAAACAGAAGGAGATCCCTGGGCTAACCAAGGACCCTTAATGACAAAATTTGTTTAGATTAGCATTAAAGAGAGAGAAAGCTGTCCTCCCCGGGATAACTTTTTTTTGTTATTCCTCGATGGACCTTCTCTTTGGGTGGAGTGGCCATAAAAAACGATAAGAAGATTCAATAAAAATACTTTAAGCGGAAAAACAAACTTGAATAGCGATAAAAAAAAAAATACCAGAGGGTAAGGATACGCCCAGGCGATTGAAAAAAAAAAAAAGGGAGAGCAAGGACATGAACAATATTGTGTTCTCTCCACTTTTCCACTGCGCTTTTTAGCTAATGAAATCGTTTGCTAAATGAAACGTGAAAAGTCAAATCAAATGAAACGGTGGGGGGGTTTTGTCCTGCCAGCGGAAGCGGAAATGTGTCGCCGTTCAGCGGCAGACAGGACAAAACAAGAAGACGACCGAAAGAAGCAACAAATAAAAACCCCGCAAAATTGTTAAACTGAAAAATTGAAGAATATATTTTAAAATCCCATTTCAACTGCGGTTTCGCCTTAAAAACCAATTTGAATCCACTTGAAAATGGGCTGCGATTCGCTTTTGATGTGTGTGGCTAACTGTGTGTGCGTTTCCGTTTCCGGGAAATAGAAAATACAAATAGAAATGGAGATAAATGGAGAGAGAAATGGCAAATTATTACGAGAAGTAGAAGAGGGGAAAAGGCGCAGGGTAGTCACTGCGGTCTGCACTTCGGAGCTGTGCGATTAATTTGCTGATTTATTTGCAACGGAAGGGTTGCTTAATTCCCGCCGACGGTCCTTTTCTTTTCCCATTTTTCCTAATATTTTTTTTTTATTTATTTACTCGTCCAGCCGCGGCATAAAACAAAGCCTTCTCGTTTTCAAAGGGGGTATTTTAGACCCAAAGTTGTGACTGAAAATTATATAATTTTTTAAGTATCGAAAAAAATATCGCATTTAATTTTAAAATATTTATATCGAAATAAAACAGAAAAATATTATTTAGTAAGATTTTTTAAATAATATTGATATTTAATTTAACAGAATATCGATTTATGGCTTATATTCAACTCATAGCGGTTAAAAATCGATTTATATATCGACTTCCACGATAGATCTTTCGATATTATTAATTTATATAATAATAAATTACTCTCAACTAAAATAAAAAAAGGAATTTGCTCATTATTCCAGTGTATTTCTCAAATGTATAAAATATAATAAAATAATAATCGATATATCACTAATATTCTCTTATTTATATATCGATTTCCACGTGAAAAATTTATAAAATTTATATATTATTAAATTTTATATTGACTAATTACTCTCAATTAAAATAGTAAAGGCAATTCCTCGAACGTCTCATAGAAACAAAGAGAATTAATAATCGATATATCAATAATATTCTCTAAAATATCGATTCAATAATCTCAATTAATATAGAAAATGAAATCTAATTATTTTTCCAGGGTATCCCTTGAACGCAAAATAGAAAAAGAAAATGAGAACATAATTTTCAGCGGGCCAAGCAAAAGTTTACCCTGGATGCCTTCACTTTGATTCATTTGCCTTTCTTGGCTGTCTCTGTGTTCCTTTTTTATTATTATTTTCCTTTTTTACCGCCGCTTTTGCATATGCAGAAAAGTTGTTTGTCGGATTTGCCAGCCAATTACTGCAATGAACAAACACAGCGAAGAGGAGAGATGAGGAGGGAGGAGTAGCACCACACACATAAATATTCCCAGGCAGGACAGGACACTGGCTAGATTTGTATACTTGTTGTCTGGTTATCAACTCGCTTCCGGAACTTAATGGCCTGAATCCTTTTGCTGCCTTGATTTGCCTCCCCCTGTCTCTGGCGACCCAAAGTGCATTGGCCTGTGCCATGATCCTGGCCGAGACTCTAACCCTTGTGAATAGGCAAAAGTCCTAAGTGAAGTCATCCAAATATTGAACGAATTGGTTGACTTTACAAATAAATAAATAAAAGTCTGAGAATTGAAAGTGTTATTTATCAGAGTTAAAAAAACTAAAGTCAAGTTGGAAAAAATTGAAATAAATATTATTTATACAGCTTTTGATTAATTTTGGGTTTTTTAACATTTAAGTTTTTATGATAATTGTATTACTTTTTTATTTTTGAATTTTTAGAAGGTAAACTTGAATAGTTTTCATTGGGAATCCAAAACCTTTCCTTTTCTTTTTTAATAATAAAAAGATTTTAATGATTTTAAAATAACAAACAAAAGGTGTTTAAATTAAAGAAAGAAATTCACTTAAGCCTCCAATTAGTTGTAAAAAAAAAAAGTAAAACAGAAACACATAAGAAAAACTATAAGGAAAACTGTAAGGGAAAACTATAAGGAAAACTAAAGAAAACTTTATAAGCAATAACAATGCCAACTGGCTTATCTCTTTTGGATACAAAAGAAGACCAATTTACGATCCAGGATTCAGGATTGCTTTTTTTTCGGTTCTTCTTTTTTTGTTTTGTTTATTTTCCTTTGGTTCTGCTTTGTTTTTAATGCGCTTTTGATGAAGCCATCATGTCACATTACATCAAACCAAACCAAACAGGACACAAACAAAGCCAAACAATGGGCTGAAATAAAACCGCCTGCGACTATATATATGGCATATCGGACGCACACGCAGATCCTGCAGTCCTTTGAGTCCTGCGAGGGTGGGAACAACAAGGATTTTGGCCATTTAGCAGCAGCAGCAGCTCGAAATCTCATAAACACTTTGCTTGGGCACAAATTGAAATCTGGTTAGCACACAGGACGAAGGACGAAGGACGATGGGATGAGAACGATGAGGGGTGCTAAACAAACATTGACACGGCATTCAAGGCAAGGAGGCTGAGGCCAAGGGTGAGGCTAAGGCGGAGGCTGGGTCTTCCAAGGAGGCCACTATAGTGAGCAAAGTGAGGAGGCAAAAGTACAAGGATTCAGGGGGAGTGTCTTGGATGTGGTTTCGGAAGAAGGGGGGTTGGTTGGGTGTTGCACAAACACAAACACACATTTATTGGCTCGACAAACGTTTGGCCCTGATGCGTATTACTCAGCTCGTGGGACAAGATTCATGAGGCTTGTTACTTCTTATTCGTTATTCCTTATTCCTTATTCCTTATTCCTTATTCCCTATATAGCATGTATTCGTATTCCTATTCCCAGGACCCCAGACCCAAGGGATTCTTTATTGAATTTTTATGGTCTTGTCGTAATGGGGATCGTTTAGCTGGAAGGTCGTACAAGTTATTTACTAAACCTTGTTTCTTGGAGGAAGTTGCAACAATTTAAGGGGTTTTATAAGCAATAGTTACAGGGGAAATATATATTAAATTTTAAGAAAATAAAATACATAAAAAACCATGACTAAAATCATAAAATTTGCAGAAATTTATAGGTTTTTATAAGCAAAAAAAATTTTCAGAAATTAAAATGTTTAAAAATATAATGATTAAAATCATTAAATTTGCAAAAATTAAAGGGTTTTTATAAGCAAAAATTTTGAGTGAAATAAACATTAAATTTTAAGAAAATAAAATATATAAAAATTGATCATTAAAATCTATAAATTAAAGGGGCTTAATCAATAGTTTCGGGGGAAATATATATTAAATTTTAAGAAAATAAAATATATATCAAAAAACAAGACAAAAATCATTAAATTTTCAACAATTTAAAGATTTTTATACTTAATACTTTTGAGGGAAATATATTAAAATTAAAACCAAATAAAATCTATAAAAATGCAAGACTAAAATAATTTAATTTTCAGAAGCCAAAAACCCCGTCAAGTGTTCACTGAGAAAGAGAGATGTAGTTCCCTAGTTCCGGGGCAGCAAAAAAAGTGAATTGCATTTGTCTAATCAAAATTTATTGACCCTCAGCCTCGAGATGACCCGACAACGATGAGAGGAGAGGAGGAAGGGATCTCTAGTACGATCCCCGAGGGCCAGTGACGGGCACTCCATGGGTCTTATTGTGATTGTCATCCAAAAAAGACCTTTTCCATTCAACTTTTTAGTACTTCCTCG
The DNA here is from genome assembly GCF_030179895.1 of Drosophila kikkawai. Lineage (NCBI taxonomy): Eukaryota > Metazoa > Arthropoda > Insecta > Diptera > Drosophilidae > Drosophila > Drosophila kikkawai. The sequence goes on from NC_091733.1 coordinate 27,789,164, forward strand.
AGCGCAGAGAGAGAGGCAAGCAAGCAGACAATGGCTCGATGGCTCGATGGCTCGATGGCAATGTGTCATGCTTGTTGATTTGTAAGGATGTAAAGAGGATGCAGTGCAGCCGCCGCTTGAATTGTATTGACCGGAAAATCATAAAGCTCTTTGTTGTAAAACCCAATAAAGGAGGAAGTCGAAAGTCAAAGTCGAAGAAGGCATGGCCAAAAGACTCGTCATGGATCTGAACCGGAAATGTTGCCCAATGCATTTAATCTCTGTCTCTTGCTGCTCTTCGATTATAATCCTTCTCCTTTTTTTTATTTTTGTTGTATTATTTTCCCAATTTTTCTAGTTTTGAAAAGGCGCCGCTTCCGCCGCAAAAGTTACTCTCTTCTTGGCGGCATCATTATCATGGAAAATTGTTTATAAGTTGACAGGCAGTAAACAGGATTTGACTGCGGGCATCGGAAATGGTAATGCTAAGAAGCTCCAAGTTCCGAATTTAAATCCAACTATGACAGGAAGTCAACTTTTTTTCCCCCTCAGTTATATCTATGTGTGTGTGTGGTCGGTCTGTTTTCCTATTTTCTTTAATTTTTTCACCCTTTTTTCTTTGAAAATCTAGAGCAAGTGGAAAATCGAATATGGAAATCAAAGGGAGGTTAAAGTTTTGGTTGCATCCTCAATATTTAAGTTTTATAAATTATAAATTGGGCTTAAACCTATCTACTTTTTTTTAAGTAAACCCTCTAAATCGTTCTTCTTATGCTATACTTGTTATATATATGAAAACATCTCCGATATGTATATCTATATCCCCCAATAATTTCCAGCTGGCTTGGCTCACTTGTTGGTCTCCAGGTTTCTGCGTGCAACCATGGCAAATGACCCATAAATGACACGCACACAAAACGATTTCCCGCCGCCTGAGTTGACATGACCTGACCTGAATGAGCAATGTCCGACCCGGGCACTATCTATCCATATATATCTCTGGGTATCGGGAATATCCACATTCAGAGTTCACCCATCCACCCATTCCTCTACACGCACTCGCCACTCATATGCACATCCATATTGGCCATATCACGTGTGCTGGTGGTCTCTCCTTATGTTTGGTGCATATGTGTACGTACACAGAGAAAAAAATATTTATATATGGAAATTACCTTTGAAAGAAATCAAGTTCAAAGTATGGATATACAAGTGGAAAATGATTTTATTACTGATTGAAATCATAAAATACTTCAAGATGACTGGAAATATTTAAATCCATATATTTTAGTTATATTTTTTTTTGTAGAAATGAAAATCTAAAAACACCATAACTAAGCCAAAAAGCCATTAAATTTAATTTGGAAAGCTTTTCTGTGCTAGTTTTTTTTAGGATATTAAATCTGCATACTACATTTTAAATTTTAAGAAATAAAAATTTTTGTCAATTTTTTTTGACAATTTTAATGATCAAATTTGGAAATAAAAAGTTAAAAAATTTTTTTTCTCCCAAAACGGTCTAGATCGATTCAGTTTTTTATACTGGTCAAGAATATATATGATTAATAGGGTCGGAAATGACTCCTTCAATGCTTTTTAATTTTTTTTGTAATATTACTCAAAAGTTTACCCCCAGGTTTTTCTCTCGGTGTCACCACACCAAGCCGAGCTTATCCATTTATGAGTGCACATTAACCATTATGATTTATCCACATATATGTTACATATGTGAGTGTGTGTGTGTGCAGGGGGGTTTTTTGGGTGGTGGACAAGGACACGGACATGCGACATGGACGAGGACGAGGACGAGCGTCGTCCGGTAAGTGCCGCTGTGCATTTAAGTGGAAACTATAGATAATATTTTTATAGTTTCGCTGCCACCGATTGAGTGAGTGTATAAACCATAGATGGATATATATATGAATATAGCCCTAGCCCTGGCCCCTTTGTCTTGGTCAGTGTCTGCTTTGTATATTAAAATGTTGCCCGCATTGAAATTTATTTTCGCCGATTCTCTGATTTATGACTAAGCGTTTTCCCCACGTTTTTTTTTTTTTTTTTTGTTAGTGGCTGGTCAGCAAATGATGCGTCAGCGTTTAATTTCATTTTCGACATGTGCAGGACATTAAGGCGAGCTAGCCAGCGAGCGAAGCAAGCAAAGAAACCGCCTAATTGACAGATACAATTTGGTTTTATCCTGAAAATGGCCTTTGTATCGGTGCTTAAAGGGTTTTTGGGGGGGAAACTACGTGGCAACTACGTGACTTTGGCCTAAACCAAAGGATAAATCTGTTAAAGGAGTTAATCTAGGGTTTTATTTTATCACAATTAAATAGGAATATTTTTAGATGTTAAAAGAAAATGAAGAAAGCTTTTGTTCGTGGGTCCTAAAAGTGTGCTATACATTTCTTTAAAAATTTCTAAAATATTCCATAGCATACTTAACAAGATTTCTTAATAAACACAAGCGTGGAGGGAGGTGCCCTAGCTACCGCTTTGGCTGCCTCTCCTCATTAGCCTCGAGTACATCAATCATCGGCTTGTTTTAATTTAAAAAAAAAGAGAAAACAGAAAAGAAAAGAAATCACTGTTCACGCTGTTCGCTTCCCTGTGGCGTGGCATGGACACTTAATTAAATCCTCGGCCACATGCCACACCCAGCTCGACGGCACTTCATCCCCTTCTTTTTGCTGGAATCTCGTCGTTCGACCAACCACGTCCGGAATCCCGCCCACGGAAAATGGGTAGAGCACAGCCATCATCATCATCAGAGTGGCGCCGTCTCTTTCCTGCTCCTTTGGGGGAAATTTTTCCCACTCAAAGGGAAATTTCCCCCGTTGCTCAAGGAGCCCGCCATTTTGAGAGACCACCATTACCTACTGCTCACTCCCCCCTCCAAGAATTTTCCAAAGGGCTTAAGAAAAGAAGAGAGTTCCTCCCATGCAAAAGATTGATCTATTTTAATAAGCGACTACGACGACGACGACGGGAAGGCTCAGAAAATTTTGATTACAAAAAATGCAAATTGCTAAAGCTGTAAAATTTTAAAAGAATTTTTAATTTATCGCCACTAAATCCATGGGCTTAAGGCGGCGCCGGCCTTAAGTAAGGTTATATGGCAGGCTCGGGAGCCACCCTCGTAGGCGGAAGACAGACAGAATAGACGGCGAAGGGGCAACGATAAACAAATACCTTCCACAAAATCAACTTTGTGATTTGTTTTCGTAATCCTTGGCGATGTGTAGACTTTGTTTTTACACATTGATTCTGAAAAAAAAACTCTACAAACCAGTTTTTTGGTTTTAAAAATTCTGAAAAAGTGGACAAAAGACCCAAAAAATAGGCGAAGGGGAAACGAATAACAAATAACATCCACAAAATCAACTTTGCAATTTGTTTTCGTAATCCTTAGCGATGTGTAGACTTTCTAAACGCGATGATTCTGAAAAAATAACTCTATAAACTGGAAAGAACTCTACAAACCCGTTTTTTGGTTTTAAAAAATCTGAAAAAGTGGACAGAAAACTCATAAAATAGGCGAAGGAAAAACCGAAAACAAATAACATCCACAAAATCAACTTTGTGATTTGTTCTCGTAATCCTTGGAGATGAGTAGACTTTGTTTTTACACGTTGATTCTGAAAAAAACTCTACAAACTGAAAAAATAACTCTACAAACCACGTTCTGTAGATTCTGAAAAAAAAGACTCTTGAAGCAAGCTCTTTGGCATTCAAAAATCACAGAAATTTAATAAAAATTAAAAAAAGAAAACAAGCATTATTTTTTAATTGTTTCATTTGCCTTTTTTTTAAGCATATTTTGTTCTTTATGGGTAGATCATAGAATGAATCGTTGACAGACAAAAAAAATACAGTTTGCTCTTTAAATTAGTTATCGGTTGTAGTTGGAATAAATAATTACATATACTAAAGCTAAAGCTAGGCCGGAGACCCGCTCTCCGTCTCCTTTAATCTTGTTCGTTATCTTTACCTTTATCTCTATAGTGTATGCTTCATCGTCGCTAATAATAATCTTTTTTTTTTTCTCTGCGTGTAAAAATAAACTCTGTAGCTCTGCAAGCAATAAACAAAACCTATTCTACCGACATACAGTGGACAGGGATTTTTTTTAAAAGGCCTGATGGAGTAAAACAACCTTCAAGAAATAGATATTTTAGGGCTAAAACCTAAGCTAAGGGCTAGAAATCAAAGAAACCACAAAAAAATTATACAAAAAAAAGGAAATAAAGGTTAACTCCTTTTTGAGGGACCACTGCACATCGGCAAATATAAAGAAAGAAAAGGCAGGTTTAGAAAAACAAAAAAAAATATAAAGAAGAATATACAAAAATAATAATAATAATAAAATAATAATAAGAATAATAAAATATAAATGTTTAGGATAGGAGGAAGGGAACAAATAAAGGAAAAATAAAGGAAAAATATAAAAAGAAATAAAGAAGAAAAAGAGGACTTACAACAACTACACCTACTCCTTCTCATTATCCTTCTCCTCTTTCTATTTCTCTTTCTCCTTTTAATTCTTAGTTTTTTTCACACTTTTCACTTTTACTTTATTTTCATTCGCTAGGTCTCAAAGTACTTGTAGATCGCCGTCACATAGGACATGACCTGCATCCAGTCGGGTCGCTCGATCTGGCACATGTCGTTGATGTTCTGAAAAATAAATAACAAATTAATAAAGAATAAATCTAGAATTAAAAATAAATCAAAAGTAAAACATGTTTAACAAAAACAATTTTTTTTAAATAATAAAAAAAAATGAATTAAAAATATAATAATAAAAAAATTGAATTAAAAAATAATAATAAAAAAATAAAAAAAATAATAATAAAAATAAGAATAAAAAAAAAATAAAAAAAAAATGAATAAAAAAAATAATAATAATAAAATGTATAATAAATAAAAAAAAAAAAAAAAATTAATTAAAAAACAAATCAAAAACTTAATTTAATATTTAAAATCAACGAGATAAGGTATAGATTATATACACACCAGCGTGGTGCCTATTCCCACAGACTCTGCCGCTGCAAAGGCCAGCGAAAAGTTGCGTCGCTTATTGGCCGGACTTAGTTGATCGTAGGGAATCCGATCGGGTAGATATGAGTGCAGTATCGCGCAAAAGGCCAGCCCATCGTTCCACGACGAGCTAAAGTTCGTGATGTCTATATTGCGATAGCCAACTGTCTTGTTCTGGCACCATTTTAGCAGGGCATTGCGCTTGGAGCCTCCGTTTGTTATGAGCATATTAAGAGGATCCTTGCGTTCACCTAAAAAAAATTAAAGTAAATTAGGAAAATTTAAATAATAATAATAATAATCTAGTTACCACTTATAAAAGACTTTGAGACATTGCCAAAGGGCATCAAGCCACTGCTGCTGTTGCTGCCCGCACTGCTGGGCGTGGCCGGCGTTGAGGGCTGTGATACATTTGGGATCTGGATCTGCATTGGGTTCGGATTTTGACTCTGACTTTGAGGCGTTGTTATCGTCGTCGCCGGCGCCGGCTGCTGCTGCTGCGTTGGCGTCTGTTGTTGCGCCAATGTGGCTTTGGTAGTGCTAGCTGATCCTCCTGTAATATTTGCGCCCGTTCCTCCGCTGCCCACGACGTTCACATGCAGGTTACTGCTCTGCAGTACAGGCAGGCGAAGCTGTAGGGATTTAATTTAATTTAATTTAATTTAATATTATTTCTTATTTTTATAATTTTAAAGGTTTAAACTCACACTTTCATGCCAATCACTGGATGGCGGCAGGATAATGGGCGTATTTCCCAGCTCTGGAGTGCCGCTATTTAGGCTGGACGTGGAGCTGTAGTGGGACTCTGCCTCGTCGGCCTTGCCCTGCTGTTGTAAAAAAACAACAAGGTGAGTCTACGGATACATTTCCCTATTGATCCTACTCACCGGCTTGTTATTCTCTATGCTCTCAATCAGCGTCTTTACGGAGAGCCTGGAGTCCTGTCGACTGAAGCTAAGCTTGCTGCGCCGCGTGGCCAACTCCATTTCACGCTGCACCGTGGACAAAACCGACTGCGGCGTCTCCGACTGCTGCAGTTCTGCTGGAAAGTCACAAGCAACAAAGAAAGAAAGTTCTCTATATATCAAGGAAAATTTATGATAAAAAAAACTCACGCTGCTTGGTGAGCTTATCGAGCTGCTGCTCAAGCAGTCGAATCTTCTCCTTTTGCGTCTTGTTGTCGAGCACCAGCTGCTCGCGGGCGCTGAGCGCCTCAGTCTTGAAGTCATTGGCCACACGCACTGTCATCAGAAGATCGGCCTGGAACTGCTGCCACTCCTCGCCCTCCTTGCGGCGCAGCTGTGTCTCCTGCTCGAGCCGTCGCTCCGATTCGCTTAGCTGCATCTGGACATCGCCCAGATGACGCTGAGTCTCGCTAAGCAGCGACTGCAACTGGGTCTTGTCCTCCTGGTGGCACTTGCACTGCACTTGCAGCTCAGCTACACGCTCCTCCAGGACCTGCCACTCGCCGGCCAGCTTGTCTTTGTCCCGTTGCAGCTGCTCCAGGCGATACTCGAGATTGGAGACGGCGCATTTGGCATTATTTTTGGCCACCTTACACTCCTCGGTCAAACCGGAGAGCTGTTCGCGCAGACGTCTCAGCTCAGCTTGGCTGCGCGAGCACTGATCCTGCAGCTCGGCCACGCGCTCCTCCAAGGCATCCTTCTCCTTTCTGGCCGCATCGAGCACATCACTCAGATCCGTCTTGTCGCCTCTGGCCAAATCGGCATCCAGCTCCTCAATCTTGGACCTGGCATTCTCCAGCAGTGTGCTCAGTCGACTTATCTCAATGGCCCGCTGAGAGATCTCCTCCTTGGCCTGCGAGAATTGAGCCTCACCCTGGCGTCGCTCTGCATTCGCCGCATCCAACTGCGAGTCAAGCAAAGCTATTCGATCCCGCTGCCGCTGTTGCTCCTGCTGGGCGGCCTCTCGCGCCTGTCGTAGCTCCGCCAGTTCAGCGCTTAATTCCTCTTGTTTGAGCAACACAGCTTCCCTTTCCTCCTGCGAGGTTTTAATTAGATCCAACAGCTTTTGTTCACGTTCCGTGGCGCTCACTTCCGAGGCCGCCTGCTTGGTGTCGCGTAGCAGAAGCTCTTGAAGGGTACTGATCTGTGTGCGTGATTCGTTTAGCTTTTCGGTTTGCCGGCAAAGCGACTGGAAGAGCACATCCTTCTCCTCGGCCAGACGTTCGTTCTCCGTTTGTGTGTCCGTGAGCTGAGTTTGTAGATCGGCCAACTCCTGCAGGGTGGCCTGTAGCTCCTCATTGGTGGAATAGTGCGTCTCCTCCATCTGTATGATCTTGTCTTGGAGACAAGCTACAGAGATCTCACTGGACGATGACTGTTTGTCCCAGTCGGGCGTAAGGCAGGGCGTGCCATCCTGCGCATCGTTTGTCTAGAGAGAAAGGATAAAGTTAATCTTGGAGAATATTTAAGCTTTGAAGAGATGGTAGACTTACACTGGGCAGGGCAATCGAGGCGGGTGCCGAACTATGCAAACGCTGCGAATCTTGGATTATCTGGTGCTTCTCGGCATCCGACAGTGGCGAGTTTACAACGTCCCGCAGCCGATTGCGCAGAGATTCGTTCTCGTACCTCAGATTGCCGATCTCCATCTGGGTCTTCTCCTGTTGACTCTGAAAGCACACACAAGAAACATTGGACTGATCAGATTAGCGTTTGGATTTCCCTTTAAGTTTGCTGCTACTCATCTACGACGCAAAACTGTCTCTAGTCTTTTGTAGACTTTAAATTAAAGGACCGAGAGAGTGCATCGCCTATACATCATATTGAATATCAATGGATGGGTTTAGGGGGGGCTAGCCAAGCGCAACGCCCCCGGATACATGGATTAAGTTATTTTGTCAACGGGAATACACTGCTCTTAGTTATAAACAATTTTTTTTTTTTTTTGGTTTTATAAGCACTAAAGATAGAAGGATTATGATATTTTCCTCTTCTCTTATCTAAAAAGGTAATTTTTTATAGCTTACTCTTTCTCTTTAGCTACTAACCCTTGATCGAAAAGTGTATATAAATAATAATAACATAAAACAACAATAGCATCAATCAGCCGTGACAACACATCATGCTATTTGCGGTTAGCTTCTCCCTTTCTACTCTTTAGACTCACCTGCATCTTAACTAGATCGCCCTTCAGCTTGGCCACCTCGCTTTGATATGGCAGCAGCTCCGTGATGCGTGTCTCCAACTGCAGTTGCTCGCTTCCCAATCTTTCCAGCTGCTTGTGCAGCTCCTGCATTTTGTTGTTAGCCTGTTAAACATTTCATATGAATTATATTATATTTAATATTTATATCACAACAGATGACGATTCTCACCTCTAAGAGTTGCTGTTGTTGCTGTTCGTTGTTGATGAGTTGCTGCTGCTGCTGCTGCTGTTGCTGTTGGTAGCTACTGGCTGCCACAGCGGCTACAGCCACAGCTGCTGCTGCTGCCGGAAATGCCTTTGCCGGACTATCCGCACTGGAATTACTATTTCCGGTTGCAGATGCTGAAGCGGCTGCTGCTAGTTGCTGGTAAAAATCTGCTGCAGCGGCGGCAGCGGCGCCACCATCTTGCAAAGCGGCCAATGCGTTGTTGTTGTTGATATTGCTGGTGGCGGTGCTGCTGGTTGTGGCGTTGCTGGCTGCCAGGGAAGTCATCAGAGGGGGTTGTTGCTGCTGTTGCTGCTCTTGCAAGTGATCCTGGGCATTGCTATGCTGCTGCACTGGCAACTGCTTTGGCTGCTTTTGTCCTTTGAGCTTGGACTTTTTTTGGGGCAAAGTGTTGCTCTGCTGTTGCTGCTGCTGTTGAAGCTGCAACTGCTGCTGCTGCTGGCGTCTTTGTTGCTGCTGTTGATTACTCAGCAGCAGCGCCTCCTCATCGCCCACATCCACGCCCCGTTCGTAGCTAGCCGCCTCCTGGTGTGCGTAGAATTTGGTGGAGCTGGCTGGGGGATGTGGCTGCTCGTGGGCGGTGTTCAGGGAAGTGCTAGACTGCGACTTCTGGCGGTTGTTGTTGGAGGAGTGCTGCTGCTGCTGCTGTTGTTGCTGCTGCAACTGCTGTTGTTGCTGTTGCTGCACCTGCTGCTGCTGCTGCTTGTGCGACGAGTTAGAGGAGTTCGAGCTGGAGGTGCCCTGTCCTCTGCGGAACAAGGATTTCAGTTTGATCATGTTGATGGATATTTGGTTATCCTTATTATCCTTGCAAAACGTCAACCATCAAAGAAACTGATTCAACTTTCAACTTTGCCGCTTCGTTGGATTTATCGTTTTATCGGTCTGGTAATTGTCGGTTATCGCGCGTTATCGCTTTTTCGGTTATTAAAAGTTATTCGTACATTTTTGTTATCACAATTTGCTCTGCTTTCTTTTGGTTGGAAATATAAAAATAAAAAAGTGAAATTGCTGTGCGAAACGGAACGGGCGACGACTGACTGAGCGAAGGAGAGTGACAAACGAAGTTGATAAAAAAAAAAAAAAAGTGGCATGCAACAAGAAACCAACTTCAAACAATCGCATTGCATTGTTGTCCCCACAAAAGAGAGAGAGAGAGCGCAAGAAAGAGCCAAATCAAAACAAACACACACAATCACAGCCACAATCACAGTCGCAGCCACTCAATTAATATGCACTCGACAAAACCGACGATCATGAAATCGAAATTGAAATTCTAAAAAGTTATCCGCAGCGCGGACGGAATGCCGGATCGACGGTGATATCTAGATTTGTATGGTGCTCAGCGTCTTTTAGAGTTCCGCTGCAACGTCAACGAATCAACAGCTCACACTTCCACAAACGAGCATTTACACATGCATACCTAACCACAGCAGAGGTCAACCCATTAAGACAGCTTTTAAATTAATTAAAATAGCAAAATATTATTTTAGACAGCTTCAATCAATGAATTGCAATTAAATGGGGTATAAAACCAATTAATCTGACAACACTAGTGTCAGGTGCATTTTATTCTTGACCTCTGCTGTTCACGAATGTGCGTGTGCAAACAGGCGCCGATGAGGCGTTAATAGTGTGTGCATGTGTGTGAAGTAAGCAAGAAGTATGGCAGAAGGAATAAAAGAGAGTGAGACGGGGGATCGGATAGGTGACAGGAGGACTGCCACCCCGCCGACCTCAACCCATCCACAAGCCCCCAGCAACAAGGGCTAATGTGTGCGTGCGTGTTTGTTCACATGTTCTTCCCCCATTGTCATATGCCGGATTAGTCATGTCACGACGCGTCACATCGGGAGCAGAGCAAGGCAAAACAAAAGTAATATTAACTGCACCAACAAAATGACATTGACAGCTGACCGCAGCAGCGACGTCGGCAGCGCGCTGCACTTGCAACGCGCACAGACCTGAATAGTGTTGGCAAACACTCCGATTTCCAGCGGGAGGCTTTCGGTTTTTTTTTTGCTTGTTTGCCATTTATGGCCGTGACTGATTTTGGTTTTGATTTCGTCTCCGCGACTCTTTTCACCGCCTTTTTTTTTCTTGTCTTCTCGTTTTTTTGACAGCGGCCCACGCGAAACACGCAAATTTGTTTGTTTTACTCTGGGCCTTAAATTGAAACACAAACAGCAGAATGACATCATGGGAACGGCCAAAACACAAATTAAATTCATATTCCGAGGGACACTTTTTGCCTAATTACTGTTGACTGATGTACACACACGTTCTGCTTTTCGGAGTTTCTTTTTAGTTTGTTATCAGTTTGCAGCAGGGCTTATCTTTATCTCGTCGGACAATTTGTTTGCACAGCCGATAAGTTGGATAATTGGTCAAAAAGAAAAGAAGCCAAATTAACGGGAGAATGCTAATTTCCAGTTGAGATTTTGAGAGCTCGCCCTAAATTCGGAGTTGTGCAGCACTGATTCTCTGCCAATGCAACTGCAATGGAGAGAACGAATGAGCAAGAGAGAAGTTAACAACACAGGATGTGTGGGAGAGAGACGAGATCGGTTGCTGTGTGCCCTTCAACGAGAAAAGCACTAACAACAACAATGGAGTTGTCAGAGAGAGCACTATAATTGAATGAAAATTAAACGAAGGTAACGGGGAGGGGGGGACAACAGAATAAATCAAACACGCACACGACACGACGAAAGCAACAACACCATTTAATTGTTTGCACCAGATAACTGTAAAAGGGATTTCTTTCCGTTTTCGCACTCTCTTTCGTCAGAAAAACCGGAATACGACAGCAAAACAAATAGCCAACTCCACACAAATACTAACGCATGCAATGTGAGACACTCACTCACACGCACGTACCGAGCCGAGGTTTTACTTTTTTTCTTTTTCTTCAGTAGTTTAACAAACATTTAATGTTGCACAGTTCGGGGAAAAACAATAATACAAAACTTAAGCGTAGAGAAGGCGGAACGCGAAGGGGAACAACGCATGCGCGACACAAATTAAACGAACCAACAAAAAAAAAAAAAAAGTAGCGACGCGCGTTTTCGTTTCTGGAAGCAACAGTGTGGCCAGATGAAATTTTGGCATTTTCCTTTAAACAAAATCTCAGAGTTGAAATTTTACCCTAAAAAATCCATATTTTTTGATAATTGCTTCACACCTGATACTCGAACCAGGGCAATCGCCGTTATCGTTGATCGTTGTGCAAAAATACCATACTGCTCCCCGATAACTTCGCCACCAGAGGGCGCTCAGTTACAGAGCATGCTGGCGGAGTTATACAACAACACTGTGCGCGGCAAATATTTTTAAATTCAAATGTGGTAATAAAAATTAATAAATTAAAAAAAAAACATAAAAAAAATTAAAAAAAAAAATAAATAAAAAAATTTAGAGGTACTTTAAGATATCCCTGTTAATAACAAATATAATCAATAAATAAAGATATATAAATAAATAAAAAATTTTAAAAAATATATAAAAAATATGTATAACTATATATTGATGTCCCTATTAATAACAAATATAATCAACAAGTGAAAAAAAAATATTAAAAAATTAAAAAATATATATAGATGTATATATACACTTTAAGAAATCCCTGTTAATATTAAATATAATCATTAAAAAATAGTTCAGTGACCATTGATAAGCCTTTTAGTTCAATTTATCTATCTAAAATAGGGCTTTAATGAGGCTGGAGGCAGCTTGCGTGGAAATTAAGTTACATTCTCAGGCTTTTGTTGGCCGAAAAAAAAAAAAAAAACTTGGAAAAGAGTTGCGTAGCTTCCATGGCGTTGAATGACATTTCAATTTATACCAGAGGCTATCTTTACATCTCTTGAGAGGTGCGTGTGATGACACTGAGCGAAATCATAGGGTTTCTGTGTGATTAAACTTGGATTTAATTTTATACTTTTAACAATAAAAGAGCTACTCAAGTGAGAAATTTCCTTATATTCTTAATTTAATAATAATATAATTATTAATTGATATTTTACTTTAAATGTCTTCCCAAACTTTATTTAAATTTCGCTTCTACCTTCTTTCGATTTATTTTCTTACAGTGTTGGGATTCTTCTACTTCTCTTCGTCTTCTTTCGGTTTCTTCTTGAGCTGTTCTTCTGCCGCTTCTTAAGCGTGTAAGCGTGGGGCTTATCAAAAAGCAACAACAAACTGGTAAAGAAAACCGCAAGAGGCAGCAAAGCGCGTCGCTCGTTTGCGGTTTTCTGCATTTCTGCCTCTTCCACGTTTCTCTCCGGCCTATTGCCTATCTCCCCCCACCCCCTCCTAATTTAACATTACTATTTTTTCTTTCCACGTTTCTCTTTTATGATTTGTATTGTTTGTGGCGCTGTGTGAGTACGTACGTTTGAGGTCTATGACCAAAAAGCCAGGCCAAAACAGCGCTTATCGTTACCTCCCTCCCTCCCCCCATATTTTTTTTTTTTAACTTTTCCCCATTTTAGCCACATTTTTCCTGCCCCTGTCCCACCCCCTTAGTTTCTCTATAAATCGTGGCGCCCCTGAAAATTCAACACGATCAAAGCGCTTTTCCGTTGGGAAATTAATTAAAAAAAAAAAAAATTATAATCACAATTTTTATTTTTTTTAAGCTTTAAAATTTTTTTAAAAATTGTTTCAAAATCAAATCTTGGAAATAAAGGAAAATTTCCACTTTGTTTACTATATAAAAAAAGTTTTAAAATATAAAAAATAATTTTAAATTTATAATAATTTATAAGAAAGTGTAGTAGGTTTTTAGTATAAATAAAATAGGCCGATAATTAATATTAAAAAAAATAATAATAATTTTGTTTTCTTGAGCAATTTTTTTCTTCAAAAATTTTATTTAAAAACAAAAAGAAAATAATAATAATAAAAAAAAAAAAAGAATAATAATGAAAATAAAAAAATATATAAAAAAAGAATAATAATAAAAAAAAATAAAAAATATAAATAAAATAATAAAAATAAATAATAATATTATTAAAATTTATATTAAATTATTGGTATTAAAAAAAAGTAAAAAGAAAATTTTAGAAAAAAAAGGTTAACAAAGTCAAATTACTTTTTGTTTTTCTTAAAAAAAAAAAAATATTAATTTTTAGCCTTAGGTATTTTATTTAAATTAAAAACAACCTATTAAATTTCGTATATATTATTCTTTAAAAAATAAGAAAAAAAACCCAAGTTAAAATGCCAACACTGCTCGCCACCTGAAAAAACCACTGGTCAGCCGCCAGTTAAAACTTAAAAACCTGGCCATTCATTTGCTCCTGACATATTCAAAAAAAAAACAACAAAAAATAATAATTGTACAAAATAAAATAACACTCAAAGCTAACCAGAAGTTTAAAGGGGAAGGTGGCCAAGGGGGCGGCGTTTCCCCTACGGCCTAGAGCTGGGAAACTATCGATGGTACTATCGAGGTATCGACTTTTTCCTTTTTTTGAGCCACCATCGATAGTTTTTTATCACTATCGATAGTACGGGACTATTTTTATATCTCTGCTTTGTTGCTGAAATTTAGTAAGAAAAATGCAAACAAATATATATATATATGTATATATATATTTTTTTTTTTATAATAAAAATGTATTCTAAATTAACTTAAATTGGAGTTGGTGGTGAAAAATATTAACTGAATCTCAAAAGAAAGGGTGCGTCTACGCCACGTCTTCAGAGTCTAAGCGTATGTTTAGCAATGGTAATACAATTTTATTTGTGCAAAGTTGCTTGGATAGAATATTTATGTTAATTACTTAGTCAAAACATATTGAATAGTATTATAATTCTATTTGAAATTGCTATAACTTTAATTTGCAAAAAGAATCGTAAAAAAACGATACTATCGATAGTATCGAATTTTCGTTTTCAAAACATCGAAAATATCGAATGGTGTCACTATCGATAGTTTCCCAGCTCTACTACGGCCATTCACTTGTGAAAAAAACAACAAAAGGGGAGAGGAAATGGGGGGCAACGGTTTGCCTTTCCAGTGGCTCTGTGAATTTTGCGTTTCTTTATGAATATGTTACGCTTTGGCGCGTCAAGGAATTGTACGCTATAGTCCACTGATCCGGTCATATCGGCAGAGGGCAAACCCCAACGGCTGTGGGAAAAAATCAGGGTGAGAAATGGTATATCGGGTTGCCCAAGAGATGATCAATATCTTCTCGATAATTGCCAACAACAGATCGATGAGAATCGGTTTACAAATAACAACTAAATGTGAGTCATGGTAGAACGCACTTTAAGAATATAAAAAGGAATATATAGCTGTTTTAAGCTAAAACTCTTCAAAGATCAATTTTGGAGACTGGAAATATCTAAGCAAAAGCTTAAACTAACACAAAAACTACATATAAAAAGCCCAAGAAAAAGTTTCTAAAGATCCAATCAATTCATAAAACAATCAAAAAACTCATATAATTTGGTGGATAAAGAGATATAGATAACAATTAATTAGGCCTGGGAAATATAATGATAACAATTCGCAATTAATACTTATAAACGGAAGCAGATAATACGATATCTGAGTAAAACAGCTGATGGTCCATTTGATTATTTTCTCATATCAAAAAAAAAACTCAGATTGAAGCAGGTATCAATCGGGAAAATGATTACTGAATGTGCTTAAAAATGTATGAAATTTTGATTTTCTGATAAGATAAAAGAATCAACGTTGATTTGGTATTGTTTTCCAGATCTACTTTCCAATATTCCCATGAGACACATATTTCCTAAAAATTTAACCGTTACCTTAACGAAGCTCATCTCTCTCTTGCGTCACAGAGAATATATATATATTTTTTTTTTACATTTCTTTTTGCTCAACTGCAGCGGACTGCGCAGTCGCTGCTGGCAGAGCAGCCGGCGCTTACCGTTTTACCGCTCAAATTATGCGCTGCTCTCCTTTGATATGTTTATGTTTGTGTTTATCGGCCTTTGTTCGCCGCCGTTCGCCTGGCCTGCCATATGTTATATTGTTAAATTGTTATTGTTGTTGCATTGTATAGTTTGTTGGTTTCTTAAGCTTTGGTTTTATGGCTCGCTCTCTTCGTAGCTTTTTTTTTTTTTTTTTTTTTACATTAATAGAAACGCGACCGCGACAAATAAATTATTTTTAGAAAACGGTTTCATTTTCGCTCAAAGAAATGTAAACTTTTTCCCGCTCGCGTTTCTAAAAAAAAAAACAATGCATAAATATTTATGCGTGGCTTCAGTTTTCAGTTTCTGTTTCGGCTTCTTTTCTTTCGTTATATTTCGGTTGCTTTTTTTTTAACTCAAAGTTGGTAGTTTAGTTTTCTTTGTTGATGGTTTACGTTTTGCTTGTGGCTTTTTTGCTGTTGTTATTGTTGTTGTTGCTGGGCTTAGAAGCAGAAAGTGTAAGTTTCACTTTGCCGGAATTATATAATTAATGCGCTTTTAATAGTTTTCGAAAACCAGCAGCAACAACAACAACAATCGTGGCAATCTGGTTCAAAACTTAATATTTCTATTTTCTTTTACTCACCCTTCGTCCCGTTGGGAATGTCAAAGAAGAGGAGAAGGAGGAGCAGGAAGCACGGCGATAATCAATCAAACGGTTGTTTTTCTCCTTCTGGCGTGTGTTCTCCTTCCTTCTTCCTTTCGCCGCTCTTGTTACTGTTGTTGTTTTTTTTTTTTATCTCCAGTCTCCACTTTTTCGGTATGCGTATGTGTGTATTTGTGTGCGGCACTTGCACATTTGACTTTCTGTTGTTGTTGTTTGTTTTGTAGTAGACAAAAAAACGAGAACAAGAAAAAAAGAAAAAGTAACAACAAGAACTCTAAAAAAAACCGATCATAAACTAATGCCACCGAGAATGCAGCGGAATGAGGCACAAAAAAACAACAACACAACGAACAGCTGCAGCAGACAGAGCGCGGCCGTTAATTACATTAGAAATTCGTAAGCGGCAACAATGGAAAAATGCAACTAATTAGCAATTATGTGCGGCTCTTTGAACACTTCTTTCTGTTTTTGTTTTGCACAAATTCCAATTAGACGAGCGAACGGCCGCCGCCATCTGCAAATGCCATTTGTTCTTGTCGGTCCCGTTATTTCGCAGCACACACTGCGAGAGAGTGCGAGCGAGAGGTCGGTGCAGCCTAGGCGAAAAGCGAAAAAACGGTGCATTTCAGCGAGAGCGCGACAGAGACAAGAGAGATGACCTCGCCTGGATGGGCAATTAATATTCATTTAGTTTTTTGTCACAATTAAAAAAATGTGCAAAGGCAATTGGATGCTGCCTTTGCCGCGGCGGCGGCCCCTGTCGCTGCAACACTGCTGCTGGTCGTTGTTGTTGCCTTTGCTTTTGTTGTTTTATTTTTAGATGCAAAAAAGTTTTCACCGGAGAAGAACAGATTTCCGCTGCATTTGCGGCTGCTAGGCAAGGGTAAGCGGGGGAACGCGCTATTATCGCTGTCAATATTATTACACTTTACACTTGTGTTATTGTTATTATCGCCCAACGATCCGCGGTAGGGTTGTTGATAATATATCAAAATATCAATATATCGATATTTTTTTTCTGAAAATGATATATTTATATCGTAATTTTTTTTTGCCCAAATATCGAAATCACGATATTTTTTTTTGATATTTTTTGATATTTTTTCTTTGGTCACTCTGAATTTGAAAGCGTCTAATTTCGGTGGAAGAGGTTAAGTTCTGTGAAAAGAAAAGTGAAAATGAACGTGAAATCAAATTATACAAACATTACGAACGGCACAGCCAAGTGCAAGCATTGCGAGAGAATAATAAAAACAAGTGGCAATTCGTCGAACTTATCCTCGCACTTGCGAAATAAGCATTCCGAAATTTTCGCAACATGCGGTCAAAAAAAGGTATGTACATATGTATGTATGTTGGCATATGTGTGTATGTGGATGTGCGTTGAGGTGCATATGCATGCATAAATGCAAATTAAATCGAAATTTAACACGTGGTTTACTTCTAATTTCATTTTTAGCTGTATGTATGTTGGCATATGTGTATGTATGTATGTATGTTGGCATATGTGTGTATGTGGATGTGCGTTGAGGTGCATATGCATGCATAAATGCAAATTAAATCGAAATTTAACACGTGGTTTACTTCTAATTTCATTTTTAGCTGTATGTATGTTGGCATATGTGTATGTATGTATGTATGTTGGCATATGTGTGTATGTGGATGTGCGTTGAGGTGCATATGCATGCATAAATGCAAATTAAATCGAAATTTAACACGTGGTTTACTTCTAATTTTATTTTTAGCTGTCAGCGACATTTGATAAAGTGGTCACAATAAGTGAATCGTTTAAGAGTGCTGCAGCCTTTAAAGGTAAGTGTCTTTAGAACCGCTTGTTCTTTGAGCCAAAGACTTTAACTAACTTTAATTTTCTTTTCAGAAAATGGACACAAGACAAAGGAGATCAGTGAAGCCATTATATACATGATATGTAAGGACAATATGCCAGTCCGATGCGTTGAAAAAGAGGGCCTGAGAGGACTCCTTAAAAAGTGTGTGCCGCATTTTAAAATGCCTTCCAGATCAACGGCAAGTATTAAACAAATTAAATGTATTTTGATATACCTTCATAAATATATATTCTTTATTAGGTAACAACAATGATTGAAGAAAAATACATCCAGTGCGTTGGAGCTGTGGTGAAAATTCTGAGCAGCGTACAGGACTTTGCGTTTACCTGCGACGCCGTCACCATACCAAACTCGACTCGCTCGTTCCTTACCATCACGGCGCATTTTATTGCAAATGATTCGCTAAATGCAATCTGCCTTGCAGCGTCAAGAATGGATCAGGTATGTTAAAATATAATTTCTTGTATTTTAAATGTGTTTTATTGTCAATTGCGTGTCTGGTGCTCTTTCGATGTTATTTTATTATTATTTATTTTCCCGATTTTAATTTAGTCGCATACCAGTGATTATGTCTCCTTTTTGTTGGAAGAGACGTGCGCCGAATTTCAAATAGATGCAATTAAGTGGACAACTCTCACGACAGACAGCGCAAGCAACATGAAGTGCGCTTCCAAACTGTTTCTTGGGGTAAACAAACATGTGCCGTGTTTTGCCCACAGCATTAACCTTGTAGTAGATGCAACTATCAAGGAGATAAGTTCATTTTCCACAATCGTCGATAAAATAAAAAGGGTGGTCATGCATTTTAAACATAGTCCAGCTATGATGGACCAACTAAGAAAGGCCCAAACGAATGAGGGAACTCCCGAGGGAAAAATCAAAACCCTCATACAAAATGTAGACACCAGGTGGAATTCTTGCCTGGACATGATGGAGTCCTTTTCAGGCTTAGCGAACAAGGTGGCTCTTATTTTGCTACAAAAATCAGAACGTGTCAAAGGACTCCCCGAAATGCTCAATGTGTCAGAGCTAACGATATGTCGAGATCTATGTAGTCTCCTTCAACCTTTCAAAAAGGCAACGGAGCAAATAAGTGGAGAAAATTACGTGACAGTAAGTTTAGTAATACCACTTATATCAATGTTAGCAGATAAAGTTATAGCTCTGAAAATGGAGACGATTGAAGGCATGCGAGCCAAGGAAGCACTTATCAGAATTTCTGAGAAAAAGTTTCAGCCGTTTAAGAAAAATCCCATTTTGGTTAAGTCGACCTTTTTAGACCCTAGGTTTAAAAAAATGTATTTGGAGCCTTTAACGGTTAAGGATGCCATTAGAGATATTTCAATTGAAATCAATAACTTTACTGTTGAGGGAAGGGTATGTCATCAAGTTAAAATTTTGTTTACTTAAATAACTAATTGACTAATCAGTAAAACCAATAGATTTAATATTATAACATTTAATACTTTGCTAATAATAATTAAAACACATACTTTAATATATATATATATATACTAAATAATTTATTTACATTTTTACAGGTTTCCGATGTCGCAAAACCGGATGATGTATTCGACGATTTCATGAGCTCGCACAATAGCTCGATCCTGAAAGAGGTTCGCAGTGCGTCTGAGGAAAATAAGGAGCTGAAACTCTACTTCAGCTTGCCTCAAGCTGCGTGGGAAAGCAACCCTTTAGACGTTTGGAAGTCCCATAAAGCGACCATGCCGGGACTTTATAAAGTGGCCCTCAAACATTTAATAACCCCGGGTAGTTCGGTGCCGTCGGAGCGGCTGGCATCGGCTATCAAATGTGTTGTGTGCGACGCGAGAAGTAGGATGACGGACAGACACATAAAACAACGAGTATTTTTGAAATCTCTGAGTCCCAAATATTGGGTTTAATTTTGAATGTTATGAAGTTAAGTGAATATCATGAAGTTAAGTTTAACATTGAATGTTACAAAGTTAAGTTGAATATTGAATTTTGAATGTTATGAAGTTAAGTGAATATCATGAAGCTAAGTTTAACATTGAATGTTACAAAGTTTAATTTTGAATCTCATAAATTTAAGTTTAGTATTGAATCTCATAAATTTAAGTTTAGTATTGAATCTCATAAATTTAAGTTGAGTATTGAATCTCATAAATTAAGTTGAGTATTGAATCTTATGAAGTTTAGTTTATTTTTGTATCTTATAAAATGATATAATAAATATAAAAAATATAATTAAATAATTAAATAATCATGTCCTCCTTGTCGTCTTTTTATTTCCGGATTCTCTTAACTGTTGAATCGCTGAATCGTTGCAAATTCAACAAAAATTGTCAACAGTTAAAGGATTCCCCCAATTGTGTAGAAAAACAATTTTTTTGTTTTAATTTAACAAAAAAAATATCAAAAATATCAAATATATCGATATTTTTTTTTGATATTTTAAATATTATTATCATCTCTTCCCAAAAAAAAAAATATCATCGATACGATATTTTTTTCAAATTTCGACAACCCTAATCCGCGGTCAACGTCGCGTCGCGCGTCTTTTTTTTGTTTATTTGTTTCAGTGTTGCCAGATTAAACTTTGGCTGAAAACTAAAAAATCTCAAAAAGCTAAAATTTGGGCCTAAAAAATCCACACGTGATACAACCACATCTGATACAACAACCTCTGCTCACTCGGATGAGAGTAACAGAGCTTGTTAACAGAATTTTCCTTGTGGAATCTTCAGAATGAGAGTAACAGAGTGTTGCTAACAGAGTTTAGCTTTTGAATAAGCAGACTTAAGAGTAACAGAGTTTGGCTAACCGATAAGATTAACAGACTTACCATTGTGGTTTCGTTCCTTGCTATTTGTCATGTTGGTTTGGAGATTTGCTAAAATAGCTGAAAATAAATAAAAAAAAATAAGAAATTAGTTAAATTAAATAAATAAAATTTAAATTAGTTAAAATAAAGCAGGGACTTAATTTAAAAATATTAAATATAATTTGGTAAATAATATATAACCTTATTTTAAATTTAATGTTGTTTAAAATCAACTTTTGGAGAGAACTCCACATTGATAAAAATCTAAGCAATCGATGTATCGATTGGATGCCGGTACTGTCATCTCAACTGCGCGGCCATTGCTTAAATAAAAGTTCACGTTACTTGAATTTTGCTTTTTTTTTGTTTCACGTTTTGTTTTTTTTCTAAGAATTTGTTAAAACATGTCTTTTGAGCTGTTTAATAATGTTATGCTCGCGCTTCGTGCTTTAGTTACCCATGTGCCATCCTCCATTATTAATGTGCTTAGGAAATATAAGAAGACACAGGGATTTCTGCTGCCCCATCGCCGGCTGGGCTTTGCAACTCCAGAGGAGTTTATCCGTGCCACCGGTGAGTATAACATGTCCAAGCGCGGCAATGAGGTTTTCATTAGCGCAAAATTCGACGAAGATGCCACCAAGCAAACCAGAGAGAAACGGATCCGTGAGCTCATGCTACGTCAGTCTCTGGTAAGAAGAAATCTCCTGCCATGTAACCTGAAGAGTCCTATATCCACCCACCTTATCTTTTTAGATCAAATTTGCTAATCGCGGAACTGGACGCCGTCGTGGATAAACGGCGGCTATGAGAGATACACTATCCTGAAGCTCCACACTCAAAAGGGGAATTCCCTCCCTGAGCTTTGGGATTCACTGAGATGCCACAAGAAAAAGACTTGAAGAAACCTGATGCCTTTGTACAAAATCCTCTCAAGTACACTTAACCAAAGAGGCCACCTAAGTGATTATTAATTAAAAAAAAAAAGCACTGAAACGTTGATATAATCAAGCGGGAGATTAAATAAGTAAAATATGTATTCCAAGGACTTCTTATTCACAAGCTTTAATGGTTTTTAAACTAAGATGATACAGTCTGGAGCTACTCCTTAACCCGCTGCACCTCGCTGGCATCGAATGGGATCTCCTCCACCTTGGTGAATCCCTGGAAGCGTATGATCTTGCCGGTGCCCTCTACTTTGAGATGCTTGGCAAACTGCTGGGCCGGTGACTCGGCCAGATCCTCCTCCGTCTTGTAGCCATAGAACTTGGCCCAATCGTTGCGTCCGGTATAGACCATGTAGCAAACAAGGCCGAATGCCTGCCAGGCCAAAACTGCATAGCCGATGCTCAGGCGCCGCTTCCAAAGCTCGGCCCGGTGCTCTGGTATGGGGTTTGTGTTGCGTCGCACCCACCGGCGCAGCCATTTCATTTCGAATAGCGCCATTTTGCCGCCAGTAAACACGCACTTTGATTTTTTGTTTTTAAATGAAAGATTATATAAAAAAAAAAAACGTTGCGAGGCGAAATTCGACGAAACAGTAAACAAAAACGGAGTATAAACAGCTGATTGCTTGAAACAGGGTTGCCAGACCTAGGCAAGGTAGCAGAACACACCGTTAACCCTTAGGCTGAGGCATGTCATTTATGTGTGCTTTCAGTTTATTATTCATTTATTATTTTATACATTTAAATAAGTGAGATGTAATCATTTTAGAAATCAAATTTAATAGAGAATTTTCTTTTAATTCAAATTTTAGAAATCACATTTTATAGAATATTTTATTTTAATTAAATTAAATTATTTGCTTAAATTTTGAATTTTTATGTATGAAATCAATTTTAATTATTCATTTTTTAGTTTAATTTAATTACTCAAAAAATATTTATTATAATTTTGTGTAAAAAAATAAAACTAAAAAATAATGCATTATTTTATCGTAAAAAATAATGCATTATTTTAGCGTTATTTTTTTAGCTAAAAAATTTTAATAAATGAGATGTGATATACAAATACAAAAAGTTCTTTTTATTTAATAAAATAAATTAAATAAATTAATTAATGATTTTTTTAAATTTAATTTATTTGTAATTTTATTTAAATTAATTATTATTTTGAGCAAGAAAATAACACTTATAAAATAATGATTTCTTTTTTATTTTTTTTTTAATAAATAAAAATAACGTTTAAAACCAAGTACAAATAATAATCAGTTTTGAGCGATTAAATAAATAAGAATAAATCAAATAAAAAAATATATAATAAATTAATAAATATAAATAAAATACATATAAAATAAATAAAATATAAAAAAAAATTAATAAAATCATAAAATATTTTTCTATTTAAAATAACATTTCCTAGAACCAAATTAAAAATAAAACAAAGCACCCTTTGCTTTTTAAATTACTTCACTATGTTTCACAAAAGCCTTTCAGTTCATTTGTATACAAGTACTTTAAATAACAGACATAATTTTATCAGCTAATAAGTGAAATATATATAAAAATTAATTTCATTTTGACTTTAACCCTTAAGAGGCCACCGCAAGTTGAGTCAAGAACCTGCCGACAGTCTGGCAACGCCAAACAGCAGTGTCAACGGTGCTTTGCAAACAGGCGATTTTTGTTGTTGTTGTTGCTGCTGCTGGTTGCTGGCCCCTCTGCTTCTCCAGAAGATAATCCCACTTCGATCGGGGCAAACAAAGCCGCCAAGCAAACGCTTTATTTACGCCAATCGAAAACAGAAGGCCAGTAGCCACCACCACATAGCCAGGAGCAACATCATCAAAAGGAGACGAGGAGCGAAGACGTAGAACTTTCAAGAAATTAGACACCTTTGTGCAGCGCAGATACACTTTCCAAGCAGCCAGCAGCAGGCAGGGCAGGCGGCGGCAGGCTAGGCTAGGAGGCCGCCTAGAGGCTCAGACTGAAGGTCGTCAAAGGGTTGGTCTCCGAGTCCGAGAGAGTAAGTGCATCCTTTCAGTAAGTGCCTTTACTTTACTTTTTTTCTTTAGCACAAAAATGCCCACCACCCAGCAGCAGTCACCACCGCAGGGCCATGTCCTGGGACAAGGACAAGAACAAGGACATGGCCTAGGAGGCCAGCCAATAATGGAACAACAATTGTCCAAGGCCACCGATAAAGAGGGCAACAACGAAGCCGAAATGGGTGGCAACAATATACCCAATCTCTCGACCATGTCGCTGGACGAACTAAAGCAACTGGACAGAGATACCGAATTCTTCGATGACTTTATCGAGGAGATGTCCGTGGTGCAGCATCTAAACGAGGACATTGATTCAATGATGATCCAAGTGGAGAGCATCTCAAGTGGGTAGAGAGTGGGTGTGGAGTGTGAATCCCTTAACTGAATTTCCTTAACTTTTCCCCAGTGGAAAACGAGACCAAGGGCACGCATTTGGTGGAGCTAAAGCGACGGCTCAGCGATGATTACACTGCCTTGAAGACGCTGGGCGAGAAGTGCGACCAGCTGAACAAGAAGTACATGAAAAAGTCCGAGGAGTATGAACCGCAGCACATAAGGGTGAGTGTTGGTTGGGGTGAGTCATGTTTTGTGGCTAATAAAATCGGTTATTTAGAAGTCCAATAACTAAATCCTTATGTTTTCTTACAGGAACTCCTACAGATAGCCGCCTCCAATGCCGATGCCGACTGTGATCGTCATGTGGAAAACTTTCTAAATGGCAAAATCGATGTTCAAACGTTTCTCAACACGTATCAGAGCTCCAAGAAGATTAGCGCCGAGCGCAAGGCCAAGGAGGAGCGTCTGGGTACCCAGTTGAGTGCTTTGGAAAGGGCAGGGATCTAGGAATGTCAGCATCTCACATCTACAAGAACAACTCTCCCCCCCTCCAAAACCCGCCACGAGTCGCAATATAGAGTCTAAGAGGATCGAAAAAAGTCAAGAAATGGAGCAAATGGAGTCCAGGCATCGGGCGTTGATGATCATCCCCCTTGGTGAATGAAAGCGCTAGTTGTAGGCTAATATTTAAAATACTTGTAAATCGGTAGGGAGCTACACACACACACTTGCATATATAAACCCCCCCTAGAGGGGGAATCCCCCTGTTCCAAAATTTTTAATTACCAAAACCAATCATAATCGCATGTATTCCCACTTTTTAGGCTAAACAACATTATTGGGGCTTTTATTTTGTATTCTCAAGCCCAGCCAAAATCGTTCAATTTGTATTATGTATGTTTAATAAACATGATTTGTCTCGGAAATGGAATTGTATTTTGTTCTCTTTCTAATTCGTGCTAGTTTTTTGGAATATTATTTTGTTAATAAATTTATAAATTTTATAATAATTTTATTTTAAGTATTCAATAGGTTTGTTTAGTTTTCTAAATATGTATATATTTTCTAAAAAATAAGTATTTCTTTTTATTTTAAGTTCAATTTTTTTTAATACGAAAACCTTTTGATATAAATTAATAGAAGATGTTAAATCGGTTTTTTAGTTTTCTAAATATATATTTTATAAAAAATAAGTATTTGTTTATATTAAATTTTTTTTTTTTAAATATAAAAACCTTATAAATAATATATGAAATATAAATTATATATATTTAATCGATTTTTTAGTTTTCCAAATTAAAAAAAAAATATGTATGTATATTTCCTGAAATATAAGTATTTGTGTATATTTTAAATTCTGTTTTTAACCTTCCGAAAATATATACATATTGCTTAATTCATATATATTTTAAAAATGTAATTATATATTATTTGCTTAATAAGTTAATAATTTAAAAAAAAAAATATTTTCTAAAAAAAAGTATTTCTTTATATTTAAAATTATTTTTTTTAATATAAAAACCTTTTAAAAAAGAATATTTATATATTGCTTAAATTATAATTAATTTTTTAAATTTAATATATATTATTTTGTAAATAATTAAATATTTTTCCAAATTTTGTATATTATATTTTTTATTTCTAAAATCAAAAACCAAAAATAATTAAAAGATTAAGAACTTCTTTTGGCGTTAGGGTATTTTTGCCCTCTCTAGGTATTCTTTTTGGTATTTTCAGAGATCCGCCTCTTGGCCATAAATTCAATTTTAGCCTCTAATTACCCCCCCACCGCTCCACCGCCTGAAGCTCCACAATGGACACCGTGTGGGCCAGCAGCAGCTATAGCTGATAAACGCAGCTCCTCCTCCTCCGCCGTAACGCCGGCTGTGCCCTTGCCCCTGTCCTTCACTTGGATTCACCTAATCTCTCGCTCTCTCTCTTCGCGATAAGTCACTTCTCCTTCGCTATTCGTCATTGGAGAAGTTCACCTGCATTTGCAACCCACAATCATGACGGAATCCATCGATGTGCTGGTCTTTGGCTCGGCCATCATTGATTTCATATGGTGAGTGCTCTGGATCAGTCACTTGTTATCCTTCTTAATCCCTTCCCTACTCTATCAGCTACACCCCTCGCCTGCCCAAGCCCGGGGAAACCCTTCACGGCAGCAGCTTCCAGACCGGTTACGGCGGCAAGGGCGCCAACCAATGTGTGGCCGCCGCCCGTCAGGGTTCTCGCACAGCTTTGGTGGCCAAGCTGGGTGCCGATAGCTTTGGCAGTGATTACCTGCGTCAATTGGCAGCCGAAAAAGTCAATGTGGAGCATGTGCAGCAGCTGGAGGGTCAGACCACGGGTGTGGCCCAAATAGCCGTATCCGAGGGCGGTGAAAACAACATTATAATCGTGGTGGGAGCCAACAATTCTCTCAGCTCCAATGATGTGACCAAGGCCCAGTCCCTGTTCGAGAAGGCCAAGGTGCTGGTGTGCCAGCTGGAGACGCCCGTCTCGAGCACGGAGACGGCACTCAAGACCTTCCGGGGTATATCCATTTTGAATGGTGCCCCGGCCATGGAGAATACACCACCGGGATTGCTGCAATTGGCCTGCATTTTTTGTGTAAACGAAACGGAGGCGGCGTTAATGACGCGAATGCCTAGCATTGACACGGTGGAGTAAGTTGCTCTTCAAAAAACTAAACAAAACTATGGCTAATCCTCCTCCTGGATTCCTTTCACAGAGAAGCCAAAATTGCCGTGGAAAAGCTGTTACATATGGGTGCCAATACGGTGATTATAACGCTGGGCAAGCTGGGCGCTGTTTTGGGCAACACTACGATGAAGCTGGAAGATTACCAGCATGTGCCTGCCCCTAGAGTGGCGCCGGAAAAGGTGGTGGATACCACTGGAGCCGGTGATGCCTTCATTGGTGCCTTGGCCCATAATATAGCAAGGCATCCAAAGGGTAAGCTGGCGGATCTTGTGGCCGCCGCCTGTGAGGTGGCCTCACAATCCGTTCAGTTGCCTGGAACACAAGCCAGCTTTCCGCGTAGCACTTAGCTGGGAGTACACTTACTAGCCAGGATTTGCAATAAATCATCTTTCTGTTTGACGTGACAATGCTCTCTATTTAATGGTAATCGTAAGTATAAAAAGAAGTTCTTTCCAATGGGCTACACGGGCAATTTGTTGGTCCACAAAATGATGAAGACGTTGACTGTTGGCGGCGGCGGTGGCACATGGTGTGTGTGTGTTGTTGTTGATCTGTGTGTAAAAATGCTACATCCTTGTGGCTCCTCCCTGCTGGTATCACATCACTTTTTGCCTGACTTTTTGATGCCGCCACCAACAAGAGGTCCCTTTTTGGATGCATTCGCCTTGGCCGCCTCCATGGCCTTCTGCTGCTCCTTTTGCTTCTGCTTGAAGGCCATGTCATCTTCGTCCAAGTCCTTGCTGTCCTTCTTAGGCGCCTTCAGTGGCTTCTTCTTACCGCCCTCGCGTCCAGACATGATTCTTTGCTATTGATTTTAAAGGGGAAAGGGAAAATGCCAAAAATCAGCAAAAATAAGCGGAAAATTCGATGCCCAAGGAAAGTCACGCACCTTTATCACACGTTTTCCTCGCAATCAGTGTGACCGTAGCGGTAGGGCTAGAAATAACTGTTCAATACATGACAAAAATACTAAACCACAATTGTTTTTGGTATTTAGCTTGCTATCTCTTTCTAGCACATGTACTTGTTATGGAATAGAAAACGGCGAAAGCGTATGCGATAGCTGCATTTTAGAGATGCAAACACATCGATAGTCAGGACATTAGTGATGGGAAAACAAACGATAGGTGAGTACACCGATGTTTTTAACATGGCAAGCGGGATTTTAAAGTCTGGAAAAACACTTTTTTGTACATAAATTTATAATTTGTGTTTCATTTCCGATGTCAATAAATATGATTTCGATAAAGAGAGTCGACCAACAACTAACAAACGGCATATCGATGGAAGAACGGCTCGGACGAAGACGCTAAACTTGGAACGGGATTTGGCTAGACATTCTTGGTTGCCTTACCTCCATGTTTCTAGGAGCTTCTCCTGGCTGCAAAGTTCCCAATGGGTTACATGAGATGCCCCAAGCCTGTTGCAATTCTTATATATTTGCATTGAACCATCGCAGTTATCGATAACATCGATTGATTTGATAGCTTCGGTGCAACACTGCGTTTTTTTTGCTGTTCTCTTTCGGCTGTTGTTTCGTGTGTTGACCAATAAATTTTTCGCATATTTTTTCGACTTTTCCTCAAACCAAGAACCGCAATAAGCGAATTAGGCCAACGCCGTTAGCCAGCGCAGCAACCGCAAAGCGAATCTTTGGCCCAAAAACGCACGTGTAAAGCGTTCTTGCCCAGCAAGCGCAGCAGCAGTAGTTACCGCAGAGCAGAGAGATCCATCGGCAGCCGACGGCGACGACGACGTTCCAGGAAGCGACATTTACGCTACACATACAACAACAACAACAGCAGCAGCAACGGCGGGAGCAGCGCGTGAAAGCGAGCAAGCGAAAGAAGAGAGCAGCAAGCAACAAGGACTCGGCGAAAACAGAGAATCCTGTCCAAGATTTGGGAATCCTGCCAGCACAGCACAAGCAAAGCATCAAGCGGCATCATCAGCAGCAGCAGCACCAGCAACTGTTGTTGTCTTTTTTTTTGCTCTTTTTGATTTGACTTTCTTTTGTTTTGTGTGGGCCCAAGCCCAGTTGTCCAAGTCGTTGCCCAAATCCCTCAAAGTCGGACAATTAAAGATGGCCGCTGCCGGTGGGAGCGCAGTGAATGCGGTGAACGATTGCTTTAGCATCGGATCCACAGTGGTCTGTACGACCTGTTTCAACGAGGAGGTGGAGGGCGAGGTGCTGGCCTTCGATCACAACACAAAGATGCTTATCCTGAGTATCCTTTTTACAAGAAAAATATATGAAAAAACAAAAATCTAGAAAAAAAACTAGGAAAATCTAAAACAAAATCTAGAAAAAATCTAGGAAAATCTGTACAAAATCTAGCAAAAAATCGAGGAAAATCTAAAACAAAATCTAGAAAAGGTCTAGGAAAAATCGAGGAAAATCTAAAACAAAATCTAGAAAAAATCGAGGAAAATCTTAAACAAAATCTAGGAAAAAACGAGGAAAATCTAAAACAAAATCTAGAAAAAAATATAGGAAAAATTGAGGAAAGTCTAAAAGAAAATCTAGGAAAATCTGTACAAAATCTAGAAAAAATCGAGGAAAATCTAAAACAAAATATAGAAAAAATCTAGGAAAAATTGAGGAAAATATGTACAAAATGTAGAAAAAATCGAGAAAAATCTTAAACAAAATCTAGGAAAAATGTAGCAAAATCTAAAACAAAATCTAGGAAAAATCTAGATAAATCTGTACAAAATCTAGAAGAAATCGAGGAAAATCTAAAACAACATCTAGGAAAAATTGGGGAAAATCTAGAAAAAATTGAGGAAAATCTAAAACAAAATCTAGGAAAAATTGAGGAAAATCTACAAAATCTAGAAAAAAATCGAGGAAAATCTAAAACAAAATCTAGAAAAAATAGTAAAATCAAAGTGAAAGTTCCTGTTTTTTTATATAATATTTTTCTGGTTATCCTTACATCTTCTACCCCACCCTGCTAAATCCTCTCTAGAATGCCGGTCCAAGTCCACGGAGGAGCTGAGTGATATCTATGCCATGAACCTCTCGCTGTGCAGCAACGTTCAGGTGGTCAAGGAATGCAATGGCAACATTGATGATCCTCAGAAGCTCAACCTGGAACAGGTAAGTCTAGGCCACTAGCTCTTTTTACTAAGCTAATTACTCTTTAAAAATCAGGTGAAAATGCGCCTGAGGAAAACAGTGGAGCGAAGGCAGGACTATCTCAAGTCCAAGAATGCGGATGTCAGTCCAGAGGCGCAGGAGCTTTATAGAGCGATAGCCAAACAATACGGGGTATGCTCTCTCCTCTGAGATTTAGCGGTTTCCTAACTCTTAACTCTCTTCTTTTTCATTTTTTTTTTTTTTTTAGTACAATGAGGTCTCCTGGCAGGGACTCAACATACAAATACTGAATGAAGTCACCATTTCGCCGCCGTACCGAGTGGACAATGTGGTGTCCAGCTCGAACAACGAAACATCATGCAATTACATTAAACGGATTGTAAGAAACTCTTTCAAAAATCAACAACACTTAGAACAGGATTGTCGTTAAAGCAAAATTAATTAATTTTTTAATTATGTACAAGTCATTATTTGTTTTTTTTTTTTTTTATAACAAATTAATTGGCTTGTCACATAAATTGAAATCAGTATTCCCTTAAAAACTTTAAAGAATTTTGTTTGTGCATTTTAAATCAAAATTTTGTGAAATTTACATCCTACATTCTATATTTTTAATTTAAAAAAATAAATTTAAAAAATTTGAGAAATTTAATTAAAACACAAAATAATAATAATATTTAGAAATTTGTGAAATTTTATTGCAACTTAAAATAATAATATTAATTAGAATTTTGTGAAATTTACGTCCTATATTTCTGCATTTTTATTTAAAAATTTGAGAAATTCAATTAACACACTTAATAATAATAAAAATAATAATGAGAATTTTGTGAAATTTAATTCAAGCCCGAAATAAGGTGCTTCAAGTATTTTGATTTCAATAATAATTATAAAAAGTTATTATAATAATTAATAATTAAACTGTTATTCCGAAATCTCTGACACTCGTGTTGCCTGAACCACTTTAAAAAGAAACCCTAAATAATAAATTCTATAATAATTTCTAATGCCAGATTAAACAATTTTTCAACACGAGACCCTCGCCCGTGCCAGAAAGCGGCGCTGGGGCCAGCACCTCGTCAGCATCCGTGTCTCCCACGTCCTCATCTCTGTCGTCGAGTAACGCTGCATCTGGATCTCCGGTTCCCGCAAACTAATTAATAAAAAGAGTAACAAAAAAAAAAAACAAAACAAAAAACAAAAACAAAACAAAAAACAAATGTGCTTCAAAAAGGACATACAATTTGTTTTCTTTTTTTTATACATAAATATGTATTTTTTTTTTAGGGTTCGGGGGGGTTTTTATATAAGGAATTTCAGGTCTTTTGAAAGGCAATTCTTTAATTTAAAAATTAACAAAGACTTGCATTCAATTTTTTTCTCTAAAAAAGAAAAATCATTTTCAAGATCTTTTTAAAAGAAATTTTCAAATATTTTATGTTTTAATATATAAAAAAATTAATTAAAAATAAATGTAAATTTCTTTAAAAAAAATCATGTCTTCAAAATTTTTGTTTTTAAGAAATTAAAGAATATTTTATGGATAAAAAAAAATAGAGAAATTAATTTTAAAAAAATATTTGTAAATTTCTTGAAAATAATATATATTTTCAAGATTTTTTAAAATGAAATTTAGGAATAAGGAATTTCTTTAAACAAAATTCAAGATTAATTAATTAATTCAAAATTTTTAATAAGGAAATTTACGAATATTTTATGTCTTAAAAAACATATTTTTTTTTTAATAATTTTTTTTTAAATTTATTTTATTTACGAATATTTTGTCTTTAAAAAATACATATATTTTTTTTTTAATAATTTTTTTTTTAAATAATTTTAAATATTTTTATTTAAAGATTTTATGAAATGGTTAATTAAATTTAGAAACAACACCGATAACTGCCTGCTTCCAGCTATCGATAGCCGATAGAGCAGCATGTAGCCCCTTCCCTGTGAATGGCTCTTTTGAGAAGCCAGCTGAAAAGGCCGCATTTTTTTCGTATTTTCCCAAATTTCACCAAATAACACAAAAAAAATAGAAGCGAAAAACAATGGAGGATGTGCAAAAACACAGTGTTCACACACTGATATTCCGCTCCCTGAAGCGCACCCACGACCTGTTCGTGTCCAACCAGGGAAACCTTCCGGAAATTGACGACCGGCTGTAAGTACTTTCAAGTTTCTAAAAGAAAATACAACTTATTGTGGCTTGTTTTTTCTGAGACAGAGAGAAGCTGCGACGCTCTATCAAGGCCAGGGACAGCTATGGCCTGGTCCTGGACAAGGCCGCCAAGATAGGCGAGGCCAGGAGGGGAGCAGGAGCTCAAGGGCCGGGCGACAAGCCGCTGCTGGCCATAACCGATGGCGCCGAGGTGGTCAAGTATGCAAGTGGCAGAACAATAGATAAACCAGGAGGAGGAGGTGGAGCACCACTGGTCACTGGCAGCCACACATCCCTGGTGCGCGCCTCTCTACCCAACAATGGAGGTGGTGCAACCGACAGCAGCAGCACTAAGGGTACAAATGGCAGCGCCAGCAACCTGCAATTGATACCGAAAAAGGCACCAACTATCCCAAAACCCAAGTGGCATGCCCCATGGAAGCTCTCACGTGTCATTTCCGGCCATTTGGGCTGGGTACGTTGCATAGCCGTGGAGCCCGGTAACGAGTGGTTCGCCACTGGGGCCGGTGATCGTGTTATCAAAATCTGGGATTTGGCCAGCGGCAAACTAAAGCTCTCCCTCACCGGTCATGTGAGCACTGTACGCGGTGTGGCCGTCAGCACCAAGCATCCGTATCTGTTTAGTTGCGGCGAGGATAGGCAGGTCAAGTGCTGGGATCTCGAATACAACAAGGTGATACGTCACTATCATGGTCATCTATCGGCTGTGTATTCACTGGCCCTGCATCCCACCATCGATGTGTTGGCCACCTCGGGCCGGGATTCGACAGCCAGGATCTGGGATATGCGGACCAAGGCAAATGTTCATACCTTGACGGGACACACGAATACGGTGGCCAGTGTGGTGGCACAAGCCACAAATCCACAAATTATCACCGGTTCCCATGATTCTACTGTGCGACTGTGGGATCTGGCCGCCGGCAAAAGCGTCTGCACGCTGACCAATCACAAAAAGTCTGTGCGCAGTGTGGTTTTGCATCCATCGCTGTACATGTTCGCCTCCGCCTCGCCGGACAACATCAAGCAGTGGCGCTGCCCGGAGGGTAATTTCGTTCAGAACATCTCCGGGCACACGGCCATCGTGAATTGCATGGCAGCCAATAATGATGGTGTCCTGGTATCAGGCGGCGACAATGGCACCATGTTCTTTTGGGACTGGCGTACTGGCTATAATTTCCAGCGTTTCCAAGCGCCCGTTCAACCTGGTTCGATGGACAGTGAAGCGGGCATCTTTGCCATGTGCTTCGATCAGTCGGGCACGCGGCTAATCACCGCCGAGGCGGACAAGACCATCAAGGTGTACAAGGAGGATGATGAGGCCAGCGAGGAGTCGCATCCGGTCAACTGGCGGCCGGAGCTGCTCAAGCGACGCAAGTTCTAAGCCGAAGGAGGAGTCGGGCTTTCATAGACTTTAAGCAAATTTTAGGTTACAATTCTCCAAAAACGATTTCATTAAAAAGAAAAGAAAGAAAGGAAACTACGAGGAGGTGAACTTGGTTTAAGTGGGGAATCCTTGAAGCCTTTAGCTTCTGGAGGGTGAATGATGAACATAAAGCCTGCCTAAAGCCAAAAAGAAGCATCTTTAGCGAAGGACTTGGGTTTTTCTTTGATTTCTTTTGAAATTTCTAAAGTTTTTCAAAAGATTTCAGTAAAAAAAATTCTAATTTCTAAAATTTTTCAAAAGATTTCAGTAAAAAAAGGAACCTATTTACAAGTAGGTTTACTTATTTTAAGGAACTTGGTTCAAGTGGAGAATCCTTCAGCTGCTGGAGCTCGAATGATAAACATATATGATTTATATCCATATTTCTACAATTTTTCAAATGATTTTTTGGTTTTCGTAACTTTTTTTTCTTATTTTTTATTTTGAATTTTCAATATTTTAGGAATGACTCAAAATCTACTGAACGAAACATTTTCAAATTTGGTACATAAATTCTTTAACCAATTTTACAAATTATATACAAAATATATATATACAAAAAATAAGTAGTTGAATATGGAATGAGACTTACCTTGTCCCAAATTCGGCATTTATGGGCAAACCAAGGGAAGCGATTTGAACTTCCGATTGATTTGAGATTTCCCAGAGTTGCATTGGTTTTTTAATCTGTAATTAAAATGAATAAATAAATTTTAAAATATATATATGAAAAATTAATTTGAAAATATTTCAAATTTAAATATATAAACAATTAATTTAAAAATATTTCAAATTTAAATATATAAAAAAATTAATTTAAAAATATGTTAATTTTAAATTTAAATTCATTAATAATTTAATTTAAAAATATTTTAAATTTAAATAAATACTATTTTTTATTTTTAATGATGGATAAAAAAAAAACTAATTTGAATTCTTTGCCTGTTTAGACACTCTTTCGATATATATTTCGATAAATATCGACTACATTTGATTTAAACCGCTTCAATCCCATGTTAAAAAGTAGTTTTGAAGGTCCCACTCGAAAGCCCAAAACCCACTTGGTTTTGGAATAAAAACACAAAGTTGTAACTTTCTAAGCCCAAGAAGAAACGAAATATAGACGATATCGCGCGCACTCATTTCATTAGAGTTCTTGGTATTTTTATTGGTTTTCGGTTTTGTTTTCTTTTTTTTTTACACATAAATAATTTGAATTATTTGCTGCATAAATAATAATAATAATAATAATAATAGCATAGTAATATATATTGTTCAAATATTGTTTTGTTGTGGGCTCTTCTCTGTTTATATTTGATTTTATTTTGTTGTTAGTTGCGTTTTGTTTTGTTTTTTTCTCTTTTCGCTATAGTTAACAAAGAAAAAAAGCTCTAAACGATTTGTGTATTATAGTAATTTATTAATTAATATTATGTTGTCTAGTCCTTTGCGTACATTTTTATCATTTCATGTTTTAAAATCACAAATAATTGTTGTTTGAAACAAATCTTATATTTTTCCACTTTTCCATCTTAGCTGCGTCTCTCTCTCTCTCTGTCTATCTATCTCTTTCTATATCTTGTCTCGCTCGAATATATCAACTGTCTCGCTCGCTCTCGTTCGTGACTCGACTTTTAAGTGTTGTTGTTCTTTGTTATCTTTATGCTTTTTTTTAAGTTATACTTGTGTTGCTCTCTCTCTCTCTCTCTCGCTCTCGTATATATATATATGTGTGTGTAAATCTTTTGTGTTATTTTGTTTCTTTCTTGTATTTAGTTTAGTTGCTTTGTTTTAGTTTTAATATTTATCGTTTTTTGCTTTGTTACAACATCACCACCAACTTTTCTCTCTGTGTTTCAACGCTTATTTACAACTGACAAAAATAATCGCTAAGCTTTCGATAAGTCTTTCGATTATTTTGCCTGCTATTAAACAATTATCGATTAAGTATATAATATATAGCATAGAAAATACACACACTCTCTCTCTCTTTCTCTTTCTTTCTCACACACACGCACACGCGTTAAGCTTAACTCTAAATTGAAATTAAATTTACAAATTAAAATCCAAAATAATTGTTTAAAAAACTAAAGCAAAAAATATTACAATCTGATGTCGGGATTTTGGAACTACATATAACTGGAACCGAAAAAAATCAGAAGCTTTTATAACTGATTATTGGCTGCTGCTGCTGGTGTGTGTGTGTGCGTGCACTGCAATGTGTGTTAATAAATAATTATATATGACTTAGCCGTAAGATTAAACGAAAGTTGCTTTTTTTATATTTAAAATATATATAGTATCCGTGGGGGAGGCCGAGATGCGTGACACTTGTTCAAATTTCGAGCTGTTTTGCTTCCCTTTTGGTGGTGGAGCGGAGTCTGGCCTGGGCAATCCAACCCATAACATAATTCCCTTCGCTCCTTCCAACTGTCTGTGTGTGTGTGTCTCTTATCCTTTCTTCTCTTTTTCTTTCTCTCACTTTTTCTTTTTTAATTATAAATCTTGATGGCCTTCTCGGAAAAGTTGAGCGAGCTACGCTTACGCGATTTGTTGATGTGATCCAACCCAAAGAAGGGCAACTGACCGCTGGTCCAGGTCCTATATACATCCAGATCCACCGGCGTATTGTCATTCACATCCGCATTATGGCCCACGGTGATGACACAGAACTTGTAGTTCTCCCACTCCTTGTCCGGTACATTTAGGCGTTTTTGGATGCGCTGCTTCAATGCACCATACGGCTCTCCCTGACGCGCCTTGGCCAGGAAGGGTACCCCAAACGAGTTGTATAGCTCCTTGCTGAAATGGGCCACCGGTACGAGATATTCGTTCTCCGCCAGCTGCATCTCCTCCGCCGGCACCTCCTCGATGCGATAGATCTTCTGTGCGCCCTGCGTCGTCGATATCGATTCGGTGGTCTTTAGCAGCGTATCCAATGCTATTTCATCCTTGCAAATCGCCACGATCTTGTGATTGCTGACCTTAATCAGCCGCAGCTTGCGACGACTGTTCTCCGCGAACGTTATCTTCTTGGCCGCCTCGTCCAGCAGGCCCTTGACCGTGTCGTTCTTGTTGGGATACAACACCAGCTCCTTCTCCTCCTTGAGGTCGCTGCTCACCCAGACGCACTTGAATTGTTTCTTGTTGTCCAGCTCGTGGATGCTGAGGGACAGGCGCTGGTAGAAGATGCGCTTGGGGGTGCTCGCCTTGTTGTATGCCACCAGATCCTTGATGGTGCCCTGGGGAATATGGGAAATTTTTATTTAAGATGGTAGAAAATATCGATATTATATCGATATTTAACGGAAATGGCAATATATAAATCGAAAAGTCAATATTATGTTTTAGATGTAATTAAAATAATCGGGAAATGCTAAGAATTAAGTACATTTTAATATCTTTTTTGAGATTTTTATCGACTTGATACTCAAGAAAGAAACTAGGTTCTTTTTCCCTTTCAAAAGTCGATATATAATCGATATAAATCGATTGTTTAGTTAAATGTGCGATGAATCAATAATGTGTTTTACATTAAATCAAAAATTTAAAAAAAAAAAAAAAAAAACAAAGAGTTAAACACATTTTAAGGATATTTTTCATTAATATCGATATTTAAATTCAATATTTTCCATTATATAAAATTTGATTTATTAAATTTACGATGTTTTTGTTGACTTCGATATACAACCAAGGATAAAATCAAGATAAAACCGGTTCTACAATGTGTTTCCCTGTAAGGAGAATGGATAGGAAAGGAAACCGGTTCCTACTCCCCTTTCCAAATCAATCATTAAAACATAAACCCAAAATTAGATATGAAATTAAAAATATTATAAACGCACCTTGAATGTGTAGGGCACCGCATTGCCCGCCGTCTCCTTGTAGTTGTTGATGCACATAAAGAACTGCAGCTTCTGGGGATCGGTATTGAGCCGTTCGGCCACCGCATTGGTCAGCTGATCGTAGTTGTACCGATTGGAGAGCTCCAGCGTAAAGTCCGGCTCATTGGGATTGCATTTGTCGCTAAAGACAATCTCGATGCGATAGACCAGATCCAGGAAGTAGTCCTCCACCGTGGGCAGGTCCAGCCTAGCATCGACCGTCTCACGTTCAAAGATGAGAATGGGACCCTGAAGGTGATCCTGCGGTATGAAGAGCACACTGTCGATGGGTTCGGACAGATTGGCCACCTTCTTGTCGGCATACTCGTCGAAGATGGTCAACTCGGTGTCCGGCTCAAAGCCCAGTTTCTTGTTGACCTCCGGCACCAGATCAATTAGCCGCCGGCTCTGAGGCTGCTGTGTGCATCCGATGTAATTGAGGCGTTTATTTCGCGCATCATAGTATTTAAGGAACAGCAGGACATCCGTTTTGGGATTGAAAGGAGGCAGAGGGGCAGGATTTTCGGGCGAGGCAAGTTCCAAAAAGATAACCCAGGGCTTCTGTGACGTGGGTATCTGCTCAATGGTCCGCGAGCTCTCCGCCTCAAAGTCAAAGTGCAGGAATTTCTGCGTTTGGGCAGTGCACATATTCCACATACGCATACGATCTCGCGAAACGCCAAATCCCTTGACAAACATATCCACCAGCTCGTCAACGGTTTGATTTTGCTTGAGCTTAAACGGTCGCTGATGGGTCTTCTCCAGATCGAAGAGACGCCGCTTCTGCTGACCCTCAAAGTACTCCTCGAGTATAACGTGCACCGAGACATACAAATTGGCCTCGCTGCGCTCCTTGCGCCTGGCCATCTCGATGCGCTTCTCCAGATCGAGTCGTTCGACCAGATCACTCGAAATCTCGCTCTCGGGTATATCGCCCAGAACACGATCCAACTCCGATTGCCGTATGTAGACCAGCATGTAGGCATTGCTGCATTTGGCATGGAACGAAATCTCATCGTCCATGCCACCGTAATTCTGTTCAATGGCCTCCTGCTTGCGGCAACTGGAGACCACATCGTCGTCGAATTTGAACCAACGTCCGTCTGCCTTTGGATTGATAAAGACCACATAGTGACCGCCATGATTGTCACCCGAATGCACCAGCACCGCATGCAGTACATAGTCCGCCGATGTCTTCTCGCCCTCGGCCAAATAGCGATCCAGATTGATTTGCTCATAGAACTCGAAGCGATCATTGTACTTGATTGAGCTGTCCGTGATGGGATCGTATTGGAAACGCATCAAATGCAGATGAAGGACGGGCGGGAATGAAGTGAAGATGACACCCTTGCTGGCCTCCTGCAAAAATTTATAGAGAAATCACGGGGTTAGAGTTAAGGTTCTTGAGGAGATTCCTTTCCCAGCTCCACCACAAATTTAGTTTAAACCTTAGTTAATTAACTCACCTGCAGGCCATGCACACCGGCATCGTATTTGTTGTCGCCCTCCAGCGTCTCGGAGGCCACATAATCCTGGAAGGACTCGTAAATGTTCTTCTTATCCTTGATATTCAACTGAATGTCATAGAAGGTCTCGTAGCGGGTGCTATTATAATCCACATTCTTGCACTTGATGTACGATGACATTTTGCCCTCAAAGAGTCCTGGAATGGTGCCCTCCAGGCATGTGCCCTTCATCTTTGACTCCAGCTTGTCGAGGAGAACCCTTAAAAACTCTTGGACATCGTGCTGCATAAACGAATCGAGTGTCTCCCAGCCAAACGATTTGGTTAGTTTCTTGGTGCCCACGGGACGATCACCAAACTGCAGTTCATGGAACACCCGTTGCAAGGATAGACCCACCGACTTGGTACTATCATCCGCCTCCGTGGGTATACGATAGACAGCCAATCGCAACGAATTGGTGAAGTACAGCGTCTGCAGCAGTGAGTTCATATAACAGGTTGCTCCCTGATTCTTGAGACCCACATAGCCGGTGTGCTTCTTCGAGTCCCAGAGGACACCGTGCGGGGCATCGGCAATGACATGAACCTCCAGCGTAATGCTGTTGTTGTGCACATAACTCTTGTCCGCATCCTGAAGCTCCTGCCAGGTTATAAAGTTTGAATAACCATAGTCATTCTCCTTGGAGTAAAACAAATGCTTAATGCGTGCCCGGGAGAAGGGCTGGGCGTCCGGCTTGTGACACTTGAGCCTTAGCTCGGCAATGGCATTGCATGACCAGGTGGGTGAATCATTCTCCCCGTTGCACTGCAGGAAGAAGCCCAATGCCCGGTCATTGGGTATAACCATTATCTTCCAGGGCAGCATTCGGACATAGACGGGCGGTGATAACCGCTGGCTTTTCAGTTGACCCACATTCTCCACGGTAAAGGAGAATGTCGTCTCTGAACGGAACTGATCCTCCTTGGTTTCATCATCCATGCCCATGGCCTCGACCGAATCGTTATTGCCGGCAAATGTCGTTGAGCTACTGTCGGCAAGTAATTGCTGTGGCGGCACGTTGCCGTTCTCGCTGGGCAACTGGGTGATTGCTCCTGCGGCGTGAAGCTGCGGATGTATAAGGTTCTTGAATTTCGGCAGTTGCGGTGGCGAATTCTGCTGCTGCTGTTGCTGCGCGGTCTGTTGCTGTTGCGGCGCAGTCTGTTGCTGCTGCTGCTGTTGGAGGTCGCTGGTGATGATCTCGACCTCTTGGGTGTCCTGGGTGTCCATTGCTTCGATCGAGTGGTCTGTTTCTATTTCCATCTTACTCGGCACTTGAATGGTGCTGAATTTGTTGGCTCCTCCGTTATCCGGAGGATCTCGGTAGGAAGAGGGAACAGGGGATAATGGGAGCGCGATGCCTTTTATAGGAGACTTCTTCGAGTTGAAGGCGTGTCACTGGTTCAACTCTTGATTGTTTGTGTTCTCTTCCGGCGGCGGCGGCGTTCGCAAAAAAGATTCTGTAACAAACAAAATGTTAAAAAAAAAACACACACACATACACAAACAGAGCAGCGCACCGAACACGCACACCGCGTTATGAATATGCAAATATGTGCCAGGCAATTACGCATACATGCATATATAATGTACATGCTTTATTCTGTGTGCAATGACTGGATGAAAATTTTCTGGCCAGGCCATGTTTTATGCAATTTTTGTTGCGGCGGCGGCAAAAACTAGAAGAAGAAGCAGCACCACGAGCGGCGGCAGCAGCAACATTAAATGCGTCGCCGCTGCTCTGCCGCTTCTTCTTACACGCACACACACATACACATATATATATATATAAGCGCGCGCATACACACACGCTCAAACTTGCACTTTTCTTCTTACCTTTGCCGTTCTTGCCAAAAGAAGAGAAAATAAGAGAACTAAAAACAAAAACTAAAATATTATTCCTTTGCTTGCCGCTTGTCCAGTGTGTGTACGCCGTCGATACGTATGAAATTAATTGGTAACCGCAAAATAATGTTCCTTCTCTTCTCTTCTTTTCCTTTTGTATTTTGTATTTTGCAGTGTGCGTGCGAGAGAGAGCGCGTGTGTATGTTTTGTTGTGTGTGCTTTCTTTCCAACTTACACTTCAATTTATGTCCGTACACTTCTACATCGGTATGGGTGGGCTGCGGCTGCTGCGAGTGTTTTCGGCTGCTGCTGTAAGTGTGTGAGTTGCACGTCGGTTTTTTTTATATTTATTTATTTTTTTTTTTAGGGGGGAAGCAAACAAAATATAATAGAATTTGTCGAAAACATAAATTTTGTATCGGTTCTTTAGCGTTAAAATTTTAGAAGAAAACACCTGGCGTAGCTCGCCATAGGTTAATTAATTAATATTACGAACGAACGCCTGCTGGCAATTGATATTTGTTTCTGGAAAAAATATCGATACTATCGATTCGAAAGAAGGGGGAATACATCGAAAGGTGGGAAAAACCTATCGATGTTCGTGAATCGATTTAGGTTGCTGAACAAATTTTAATTAATAATCCTTTCCTTAATACATATTTAAAAATATAAAGCAACGACGCCAAAATGATGGAAACATTAAAATACGAAATCCATATTTTGTTTATTTATAAATACAGATTTATGTCTGACCAGCTGCCGTGGTTGCAGAAATCCGCAATTTTAAGCGTTATACAGGAAAAAACTGAAAATGCCGCATATCGATATTATTTCCTAATATTTCTAAATACCCAATTGGATATTTCCCAAAAGCGTACTTGGCGATGACATCGATTGCTTTTAGTGCGCTTATTTTTCGAGATTTAAGGGTTCTATAGGTGTTTTTTTTGGGGTAAAATCGATGTATCTGATAAAAAAAATAAATATTTTGACAATTCCAGCAAAGCAGGGGTAATCGCAACAACCTGACTGAAAAATACATGAATCTAAGGTATTTAAGAAATGTAAAATAAAATTAACAAATAAAAAAATTAAAAAGAAAAATAAACAAAATATATAAAAGAAATAAATAATAAAATAAAAAATAAACAAAAACTAAATAAATAAATAAATACTAAATAAATAAATAAATAAAAACTAAATAAAGAAATAGAAACTTAATCAATAAATAAAAACATAAGAAAAAAAGTAAAAAACAAATCAATTGATAAGAGATTAATAAATAAATAAATAAAAAATTAAAAAAAGTAAAAAAAAACAATGTATATTGCAGATATATTTCTAAAAGATGTATTTCCATTTTCAAGCTTATAAAAAAAAAAACTGAAGGGTTTGCGCCTAGGATAAAAAAGAAATCGGACAATCGGACAAAGGCTCGTCAATGATGCCAATTTTAACCGTTGGATCAATGCTGCCCATTTTGAATTTTTCAAAAATTGTTGAAATTCAAAAATATTACAAAAAAAAAAAGCAAATTCTAATTATTCTAGTCAATATTGCAATAAATGGCTTGCCTTGCCCGGCCTGAACGGACTTTATCGTTTCACAAAAGACAAATTGATGCCGTCGCGAGCTTTCAGCACCATTTGGGCCTGCAGCTTGAGGGGCGCATTTTCCGGGCTCAGCCGCAAATCAAACTCGTTTACCAGGCGGGCGGTGAGCAGTTTCATCAGCAGCAGAGAGTACCTACGACCAATGCACACGTGCGGTCCCCCAGAAAAGGGAATGTAACTAAAGGCAGGCGGTGGATTAACCCCCTCACTCGCCAGCCAACGCTCTGGCTTGAAGGCATACGGATCCGGATAGTAGAGTGAATCATGCGCCAGTCCATACATATTGATCCAGAGCGTGATCCCAGCACAATATGTCCTGCCACCGATGACGGTGGTTCGTGTTGTCTGGCGTCCCGTGGTGGGCACAATGGTATACATGCGGAGTACCTCCTTGATCAAAGCCTCCAGGTAGGGCAGCTCATTGAGCGAGTCCAGGTCAGCATCCTTTGGCAACTGGTGCAGCTTGAGTTCCTCCCGAAGGCGTGACTGGGTCTCGGGATATTTGGCCAAAGCGTACAGGACAAATGACATGGCCGCCGTCGTAGTGTCCACACCCTAAAATCAAAGAGAAACCCATTAAATAGGGATTCCTGAGGACTCCTCTGACACTGCTGAACCCACTGCAAACACAAAAGTGTTGATTTCATCGCGAATTTCCTTTCTGCTCAACGGTTGATCTTCAAATCTGGCCAGAAGCAGTGTATCTAGGAGATTATGATGCAACTTGCCAGAAGGCTCTTTCTGCTGCTCCTCCAACTTCTTGGCCCGCTGCTCAATCACCTGATCCATTAGGCTGTGAATCACCTGCAGCTGCTCGCTGAGATCCCGCCAGAGTTGAGTGCGCTGGAAGATCCAATCGGAGGACAGCAGGGGATTGATCATGCGCTTGAACAG
Source organism: Drosophila kikkawai (assembly GCF_030179895.1). Taxonomy (NCBI): domain Eukaryota; kingdom Metazoa; phylum Arthropoda; class Insecta; order Diptera; family Drosophilidae; genus Drosophila; species Drosophila kikkawai. The sequence goes on from NC_091733.1 coordinate 27,832,280, forward strand.
CAGCTTGCTGCTAAGATGGAAAGCTTGGATAGCGGGTGAGTGATCCATCAGCTGAGTGTCCAACTGGGCGCCCATGGAGGTATCTGTAAATAATTTTATAAGAATTTTATAAGAATTTTCTAAGAATTTTCTAAGAATTTTTAAAGAATTTTCTAAGAATTTTCTAAGAATTTTCTAAGAATTTTCTAAGAATTTTCTAAGAATTTTCAAATAATTTTCAAATAATTTCCAAATAATTTCCAAATAATTTTCAAAAATTTTCTAATTATTTTCAAATAATTTCCAAATAATTTCCAAATAATTTTCAAAAATTTTCTAATTATTTTCTAATAATTTCCTAATAATTTTCTAATAGTTTTCTAATAATTTTCAAATAATTTTCAAATTATTTTCTACTAATTTTTAAATAATTTTCAAATAATTTTCTAATAATTTTCTAATATTTTCTAAGAATTTTTTTGTAATAACCCTGAAAAACTCACCCACTATAGCATCCAGAAGGCAGGCAAAAAGGGGATCCGTCACCTCCAAACAGGCTCCTTTGGTGGACTCCAGTCGACTGACCAAGCGATCCACATGCTTGCCTATATCCTTGGCAAAATATCTTAACAATTGCGGCTGAAAGGCAGGTGTCAGGAGGCGACGTTGCCTGGTCCAATGGGCACCATGACTGATTAGCAATCCATTCCCTATGAGCGGCTCCAGTTGAAGAAACGTCTCAGCTTTGAGCAGCGTGGGATCATGCAAAGCCTGACGCGTTTCCTCTGCCGAGTGTAAAAACACCCACAACTGGGGACCCAGCCAGAGGCGATAAGTAGACCCAAAGCGATCCCTGAGCTCTGTAAAAACCAGAAAAATGACTGCCAGCTACAGTAAAGAGATTAAATCTTCAGACTCTAGACTCTGATTAACTCACATTCCGGCTTTAGTTTGCCCACCATTTGGGCATTTCCCAGGAGTGGAAAAGCCCAGGGTCCGGGCAAGCTGATGCCCACTTTGAGAAGCTTCCATTTGCGGAGTAGCAGCCACACACCCAGGGTGAGGAGCAGCAGCGGCCACAGCGCCATGTCTAGCGGTAGGGTTCGTTACTCCTCAAGCGATTGAAACAGACTGAAGTGGAGAATAATGGAAACCTGCTTGATTGGCGGCTTATCTTCAGAGGGGCCGGCAATCAATGGAAGCAGAGCTAGCGGAATGTTAACCCTTTGATGGAGAATATAATTATGAATAGATTATAATAAAAATAATAAATAATAATAAATAATAATAATAATAAATAATAAAAAATAAAAATAAAATATATAATATATATATAATATATTAAAAATAAAAATATTTAATTATATTATGTCTTTAAAAAGCTTTAAAAAATAAAGTAAACTAAATTAGTAATCCAAAAATATATTCAATAAATTAATTAAAAATTTTTGAACATATTTAATAAATATTTAATAATAATTTAGTTGGTCTTTAACGGGTTACTTAACCCACTAACATTCGATCTGCTGGCTTAGATAAGATTATCGGATTTCATTCAGGCCAGACATGTGTACTATATGCACTTGCTCTGGGCGGATTAATAAAATCCAGCAATCAGTCTACTTATTACCTATGTATTATATCTAATCTGTACTGTAAGACTCGACTCTAGAGCGAAATAAACAAATGCACTTGCTGGCACTTTGCTTTTATTTATGCATATTTCCCTATCAACGTTTGAGCTTTTATTAATTAATCTTTCAAGATAATAACACTTGTGAGTAATAGAGATTATGTGTTGCACTCTTTTATGTTTAAATAATAATTTAAAATTGTAGAAAAGCCTAAGATACTTGAAAAAACGTTTAAAATTAAGAGGGAACTAGTTTGAAATTAATTATAAAGTTTTTTGAATTATTTTTTTCAATATCAAGGAATATCAATATCAATTATCACCATAACTAAGCCAAAATAGCATCAAATTTAGTTCGGTAAACATTTCTATGCTAGTTTTTTGTAGATTAACAAATCTGCATATTAAATTTTAAATTTTAGGAAATCAAATTTTTTGTCATATTTTTTGTTACAATATTAACGATAATTTTGTAAAAAAAATTTTCAAAATATTTTTTCTCCCAAATCTTGTCTAATTCGACTCGCCTGTTGATGCTGATCAAGAATATATATGATTTATAGGGTCGCAAATGACTCCATCACTGTATAAAATCATAATACCCTACCAGAAGACCGGAAATAATCGATTTTGTTATCGATATTTTATATCGTAATTTTTTGGATAAATCAAAGTCTAAAAACCCCATAACTAAGCCAAAAAAGCATCAAATTCAGTTCGGTAAACTTTTCTATGCTAGTTTTTTGTAGTTTAATAAATCTGCATACTAAATTTTAAATTTTAGGAAATCAAATTTTTTGTCATATTTTTTGTTACAATATTAACTATAATTTTGCAAAAAAAAAAAAAATCAAAATAATTTTTCTCCCGAAATATGTCTAATTCGACTCGCCTGTTGATGCTGATCAAGAATATATACGATTTTTAGGGTCGGAAATGACTCCTTCACTGCTTTGAAAGCTTCTAACTGCAATTTGAATACCCTGCAATGGTATAAAACATAACTTTCCTATAGCATTTTTCAAAGTCAAAACAAATCACAGCGGAAGCTACATAGAAGCTCCCCCCCATTTCCTAGGCAATTAATAAATAAATAAATAATAAAGCCAAAGAGACGGACAATAATTCAGGCTGTGTGTGCCGCATTTTGGGCAGTTGTCAACGGTTGGCCCAACCGATCGGTTCGGTTTCGGTTTCGGGAGAGAAATTGCTTAGCCAAGTTAGCTGGCCAGCAAACCGTTTCGCCTACAAAGCACCGCATTAAGCCATAAAAAAAAATAAAGAAACAACAAATTACTTTGCAATGCACCTGTGCGTGGCCCTGTGGGTCTGCGGTGTCATCCTGGCGGTGCTTCTTGGTTGGCAGCAACGCAAGTGCTGGCGCCTCATCTGGCAGCTGAATGGCTGGCGAGGAGTGGTCCATCAGCCGCTGCTCTGGTTCCTGCTCTGCATCAATCTGCATCCGAATAGTAAAGTTATAAAGTAAAGTCTGATTTAAATTTACTAAAGAAAATCGTTAATACCTTTAGGCATTCTGGAGAAAGTCACCTATTTTCGGGTGTTTTTCCAGCGTCCCATGGCTGTTCTCTTGGGCACTCGCGTCCTGGTTTATATAGACGATCCAGCGGGGATGGAGTGCGTGCTTAATGCACCCGAGTGTCAGGACAAGACCTTTCTGCAGGATGGCTTCTTCGTGAATCGCGGCCTGCTTCATGCCAGAGGTTAGACTTAAAGAGTGTAAATTATAATTTATATTTTATTTTATATATAAATTATAATTATAATTACAGGCCAGCAGTGGAAGCTGCGCAGGAAGCAGCTTAATCCCGCCTTCAGTCACAACATTGTGACCAGTTTCTTCGATGTTTTTAATTCGGTGGGCAACCAGATGATCGAACAGTTTGCCACTTTGCCCCAGCTTCATGGCAAATCGGTCAGTTTCACGGATGCCGAGGATATGCTCAGTCGAGCTGTTTTGGAGGTATCTTGCTGTGAGTATTAACTAAATTTTAAATATAAATGGTGAAGATCTATATTAGTTTTTAAGCTTTATATAGCTGGAGAATATATTTTATAGTATACTTAAATTCTGGGAAATATTTAAAAAATAAAAACTTTACAATTTTGAAAGCAGATACAAGTTTCGTGAGAAAAAAAAGAAATATTGAAATCAATCGAATAAATATCAATCGAAAAATATTAAAAAATATAGTAAATCGTATATATCGATTTTTGATATGTAAAAATAATATCGAATTTAACTTTTAATATCAAAATTATCGAAAACTATACGTAAAATATTGTTTAATATTTTTTCGTAAATTTTGTGTCGATTATATTGATACTTTATATTTAACACAATACCGGTTTATTGTATATTTGTATAATGTATAGAAAATATCAATTTATATATCGATACAATATTACTGAGAGAGACTTTATCTAATATCCAAGTTTTATCAACTTAAATATATTTTTGATATTATTTTTTTAATAGAAATATATCACATTTAATATTAAAAATATCAATATTTTCAAAAATCATAGATTAAATTGTTCCAATATATTAAACATAAAATGATAAAATAATCATAAATATCTAAATATATATCATACGTTACAAAATACACATCCAGCGCTTGCAGTTGACCTCCATCTGTAAAAGCAATTATGGTATAATCACCACTACCTATCCACTATCCACTATCCAATTCACTGCCCATTTCCCCGCTTACTTGCCTGCCCTTCGCATGGCGACACGTTCCCCCCGTTTCCATGCAGCTCACGTATACGGAATCCGACACAAAATCCATCATCTAACGAGTGCTCAATAGTCCAGCGTTTGGTTTTTATTAATTTCTAATATTTTTTAATGTAAATTAGAAATGTTTAAATATAGTTAATATATATTTTATTGTATTATTTATTTTATAATATATTTTAAATTTTTTATTTATTTATTTTTTAAATTTAATTTTATTATATTTTTATTTTATTTAATTTTTTTTATTATTATTATTATTATTTATTTTTATTTTTTTTTAAGTTTTTTTTTTTTGCTGTAAATTGGATATGTTTATAATTAATATATATTTATTGTGTTATTTGTTTTGTAATATATTTTATATATTTATTTTTTTTAAATGTTTTATATTTTATATTATATTTTTTATATATCTTTTTTTATTTTGTTTTATTAAATTTTTTAACAAAATTTGTTTACTATTAATTATTTTATTTATTATTTTATTTTTTATTTCATTATTTTGTTTATTTAAATATTAAAAAAAAAATTTTAATGTATTTTTTTAATTTTTCTTTTTATTTTTTTTGTTTTTATTTTTCATAATATTTAAAAATAAACTCACTTGCAGTGACCATAATGGGCACACCCACAAACTTCACCCAGATCGATGATGACCACATTGCCCACAGCTACAAGAGGTGAGTAAAGGGGAAGCCCTCTCCACATTAACCTCTCCCAAGAGTTTCTCTAATGCTTACCCTTCAGACTCCTGGAGATATCAGCCGTTCGGGTGGTGAAACCCTGGCTACAGAGTGACCTGCTGCATCGTCTACTCGAGCCAGAACTTTATGCAGAATCTAAAAAGAACTGTCAGCTTTTGGAGGATTTTGTGGGCGGCATCGTGAAGACCAAGCATCGCAACTGGCGGCTAAGGGATGCTGTAGGTGCGGCTGGACCTGGTGAGGATACATCCTCGGGCTGGCAGCGACGCATCTTCATTGAGCAAATCTTCCAGCTGGCTGCCAATGGAGAGATGACGCTCGAGGAGATTATGCACGAGGCCCAGTCCATGGTTCTGGTGGTGAGTAATGAGAGTATTTATCAGAAATTCGGGTATATATCTACAATATACCTCCGATAGTCCTTTGAGACGGTGTCCAATAGCATCATGCTGGCCCTGCTCTGCCTGGCCACGCACAAGGGCGACTGCCAGGAGCGCCTGCGGGCGGAGATTGCAGCCGTGGTGCCGGATACTAGTGGCCATGTGGGCTTGGAGCAACTGCAGCAGTTGCGCTATCTGGATGCCTTTGTCAGTGAATCCCTGCGGTTGCTGGCCACCGTGCCCATGAATCTGCGTCATGTGAGTCGAGACTTTCGCCTGGCCGGACGGGATGCCATTGTGCCGCAGAACAGCATCGTGGTGCTGGACACTTTTAATATGCAGCGCGACGAGCGCTGGTGGGGAGCCAATGCCAAGCAGTTTGATCCGCAGAGGTTTCTCGACCAGGATCAGGACCAGCAGCCAGGGGAGACTCCAGCTCGAGGAGAGCCACGAAGACAGCGGGATAGAAGGCACTCCTACAGCTTTCTGCCGTTCTCCAATGGTTTGCGGTCCTGCATAGGTGAGTTTTTTAGTTTTATTATTATAAATTAATTATTATAAATTATTATAAATGATTATTAATTATTATAAATTATTTATGCATAATTACAAATTATTATAAATTATTTATACCGTTATTACAAATTATTATAACTTATTATATATAATTATAAATTATTTTAACTTATTTATAAATTATTGGAATTTATTTATAAATTTAAAAATTTTTATACATTTTTTTAAATTATTATAATTATTTATACATTATTACAAATTATTTTAAAATAAATTAAATTATTTATTTAAATCTATTATAAATTAAAATAGATTTTTAAAAAGTATTATAAAGTATTATAAATTATCATACATCATAAATGATTTATATATTATTATTAATTACTATTTTTAATCATTATTAATTATTTTAAAATTATTATTAATTATTATTATTACTTACTCTCTTTTTTTCCAAGGTCGTCGCTATGGCCTCTTCATCATGAAGGTCTTTCTGGTCAAGCTGATTGCCAACTTTGAGTTTCAGAGCGATTTTCAGCTGGAAAAACTGCAGTTTGTGGAAAATATATCCCTAAAGTTTAAGAATGTCGACGACATCCGTCTGGCCATCCAGCCTTATCGGGTGTCCCAAGCCTCTGCATAATCTCTAGGGTATAGGTATAAAGCAATTTTTTTTTCTAATTTTATTTACCTCTTTAAGGGGTGTTTTTTGTTGTATGGAAACTCAATAAAATATTTCTTACATTTTAATTTTGGTTTTTCCATTTCCCACTTATTTGAATTTTGAATTTCTAGGAATTTAGGGGATATTTCTGGGACTTTTAGGGGAATTTTAGAGGAAATTGTAGGAAATTTCTGGTTATGCTTTCAAGAAAAAGTTGATTGGAAAGCTTGGCCATATTTCCAAACCTTAAAGAAGTGACTCATAGATGACGCACGTATGACAGAGCTTTAAATAAAACCATTTAAAAACCAAAAACGGCTTTAATATAATTATTTTAATATAATTTAATAATAAATTAAATTATATAAAATGGTATTTTGTTACACAGAGACATAAATAAATAAAAAAAAAATTGGTTAAACAAAATTATAAAACCAAAACAGTTTAATAATAATATTTTTAAAAACTTTTAAAGGTAGACACGAAAAAAAACCTAAAATATTTTGATTTCTTTAAATTTATATTTATCTATATTAAAATGGTAATTTCAAAAACACCATAACTAAGTCAAAAACTCATTAAATTAAATTCGGAAAGCTTTTCTGAGCTAATATTTTCTAGGTTAACTAATCTTCTTACAAAATTTTAAATTTTAAAAAATCTAAATTTTTGCCTTTTTTTACACAATTTTAACAATGTAAGCCCTTGAAAATTTTGGAAAAATTTTTTAAAAATTTGTTTCAATCGGGACATGTCCAGATTGACTCACCTGTTAATGCTGATCAAGATCATATATGATTTATAGGGTCGGAAATTACTATTTCTAACCGAAATGATGCTTCATATTTCAATATTAAATATTTTAATTTCTTTTTTTAAAATATTATATAAAAAACCTCAAAGATTTTAAGGTGTTACCCTTTTTTAAATAATTTCTACATAGTTTCCCCTCAAATATACTTTATATTCCTCAGAAAATAGACAAAAATTCTGGGTCTTACCCATTATAGGGCTTTTCCACTTGAAGTAAACTGAAAATGGGGAACTGCATCTGTCAGGGGATGCGACAAATGTCGGGCGATTGCCGAGCACGCGACGGCTAATGTGGAAGGACAGGGACACGGACATGGATACGGACTCGGCTGTAGTCGTAGCAGAAGCAGTAGCAGTCACACTGCCGTATGATAATATGCCACAACTGTCAGCAATATTTCCGCTGTGCTCTCTGCCCCGCTAGAATTTTCACTAGATCTCCGTAGGTCCCCCCGTACCACCACCCCCAGACCCGGGCACATATCATTGTCAGCTTGAGTCCTGTTGACTCGTCTGAAGAGTCGGAGGAGAGTCGTCCAAAGAGCGTCCAAAATGTTGGCACCGTCTTAGCTGCTAAACGACAACAGCAGCAGCAACGCCAGTCAGCCAAGTGGCATCATTATAACTTGGTCTAAACTACACTGAGCGAACGTGGCGAACGAATCCAGGATGCCCAACGATCAAAGGATGCAGGATCTGCACTCATACACATATGTGTGTTGTGGGGCATCTTGTTATTTCCCCAAATCATTCGCACATTTTGTCAAGTGCTTCCTTTTAACCCTGTACTTTTGTGGTTTAAACAAGGGTATATTACTTGGAATGGGCAGGAGTCGGGGGTTTTTTGGGATTTGAAATGGAATGAAAAAATGCAGGAGCAAGGTATCGAGTTAGAAACTGAGTAGAACTTATCCAGCAGCTACCTATTTATCAATAAATATTTTAGTTTCTCTTGTTTAATTTATAATTTACAAAATAAAAAATGATGATTTAAATTAAGTTTAGGCGTTATTTTCCCACAGTTTGATATATTTAAAAGAATATCGATTTATCTCACAGGTTTATCGTCGTTAAAATAATCGGCTACTAATGATGTTTTCTGCTATTACTAATCGTAATCATTTTAGACCTATTACAACCTACGTAATCAAATGTTTCGTTTGTTTTTTTAGTGTTTTTTTTTGTACCTCACACTATTTACATATTTAAAGGGTAACTTCTAGTTGAGTTTTATTGTTATCACTGATTTTTGGCTTGCGATTCCTTTTACCTTTTCGCCAGGCAAATGACGCCGTCAACGCAGTCATTAGGTGAACGGAGGAGTGCAGCCAGGATATCTGCTGGCTCCTTGTGCTCCCCCCCCCACTCCCAGTTAACGTTGTTGTTGCTGCTACTGCTGCTGGCATTAACTTGACACTTTCCCCCATTTGCCGTGAGTGGAATGCATTGCATTCGTGTCCGTAACTCCTTTCGTAATTCCCTCCGTAACTCCATATGTGTGGGTGTGTGTGTGTGTGTGTGTGTGGAAGGGATGTGTGTGCGGAAATTTATAACTGTGAAAGGCACTTGAAACACATTCGCATGGAAATTGCCGTCACGGTCGCCAGGCTCACTTGGCGGGCCCTCGCTCCCCCCGCGCGCGCGCTCTTACTCACACATTTACTTTGATTGATGTGACGGCGCAAAATCGCCATAGCCACAGATAAAATATATAGTCCTCCGACTCCTATTGCAACTCCAGCTCTCCTTTTCATCTAAAATGGAGTCTTAATTATTTGGCCAAGCATCAGGAAACCCTAGTAATTGCAAGGATTATCTGGAAAGCAGAAAAAGGACTTTAGTTGTACATTTTTTAAAGAGAGAATTTGAACTGAAAACTCACCTAGATAATGCAGGATTTATATAATTAATTCAAAGAATAGAGAATGTAGAAAGAGGCAGTGAACACAAGAAAATGAATACCAATGGAATGAACACAAGAAAATACATACCAATGGAATGAACACAAGAAAATGAACACAAGCAAACGAAAGGATATTTTTACAGAAAGAAAATATTTTTAAATTATTTTACGATCATTTAAGCCTTGAATTATTTAGCAAAAAAGAATAATAAGAAATATACATACTAATGATGATCCTTTTTGCTGTTCCTAGGCAGATCTGCACTTGATGTTGCTGTGGCTTCCAGGACTCTGGCACTCTGACACGCACACACACATACACATGCTCAAACAGGGTACCCAGGGACCTAAAATGCAAATCGTGCTGAATTGCATTTTTCAGCCAAAACGCTTGGAGAGCTCTTCCCCCAGAAACTGACCATTGGCCATAACCCGGAGTTTTCAGCTTCAGCTTCAGCTTCTGTTCCTGTGCGAGGCGTTGATAAATGTGTGTGTATGTGGAGGGGAAGAGGGGTAGCATAGCTGGAATCTGGATTCCTGTATCCCTGGACCCTGGCCAGTGTCAGTGCCACTGATGCTGATGCCGTTAAGTGCGACAGAAATCCACTGAGCCGCATAAAGCGAAAGCGTGAAAATGCCGCCGCCAGCGGCCTGCTAATAGAGGAGTCCCAGTCCCCCATGTTCCAGCCGCAAGGACATCGGCCATGGCCTGGCCTGGCATTCCAGTTTGGCCGGGCATTTTTGGATCATTTTTCTTAGTTTTTGTTGGCCTCGGTTTCTTCTTCGGTGGCAACGTTGTTGACAATTTGTCGACGTGTCAAAAGAGTCAACGTGAATGTGACAAGTGATGCTGACGAGACAGCCGCTGCATTCCCGCACTCGTTTCCCATTTCCCGCACCAGCTACCAACTCCCAGTCCTTAGTCCTCCATTTTCTCTCTCCCATCCTCCTTTCCATTTCGATTTCCCGCTCCAAGTCCTGCTCCTTTTTCTTAAATGCAGGCAGACTTTTTAACTGATCTCATCGAAGAAAAAGGATTTTCTAAAAAATCCCTAAGAGAATAATAAATCCCTAAGAAAATATGTCTAAAAAATATGTTTTTAAATATAAAGAAGTATAAGATATCCCCTTTAAAATATTTAGAAAATTAAAAAAAAAATTATGTACTAAATAAAACAAATAAAAAAACAATAAAAAATAAATAAGAAATTAAATCAGATTGAGCAAAATTAAAAACCAAAATATAAGAAAATTGCAATTATAATAAAATAAAATAAAAATAAATAAATAAAATAATAATAGATACTACTAATAATTAATAAATAATATAAATAATTTTAAATTAAACAATCAGCTTATTTTCTTCCTTATCTTATAAAAATAAAATAAACAGTAAAATAAAAGTAAAATACTAAAATGAAATACAATTAAATAAAAGAATATAAAAATAATAATAGTACAATATAATAAAATTTAAAAAAATAAAATAAAATAAAAAAGTACTAAATTAAATAAAATAAAATATATAAAATAAAATAGAATATTTAAAATAATAATATATAAAAAATAAAAATAATATTACATTAAAAAAATCAGCTTTTTGTGTTCCTAAAATTATTTTCTAATATTAAAGACATAAATGACCTTTTTAAAAATCTATTAAATAACAAAAAATCACAACTAATTTCTTCAACAATAGTACTTATAAAGAATATCCACTTTTGTTTATAAACTACCAATTTTTCTACACCTTCTATAAGGCAGTTTCATATTCGTTGTGACCTGTAAATGCTACGCAATGCCACCGAAAATTAATTTTTTTTTGCAGGGGGCCAGAGCTCTCGACATTTGGACATAAACGGCATAATTGATATATATACAGAGAGTGTGTATGGGTGTGTGTGAGTGTGTGCCTGTGTGTGTGTGTGTGTGTGTGTGGATAAAGCTCATCAAGTGCTAACGGCAGGACTGCGTCCACTGTCCACTGGCCTCTTGTCACTAATTACATGCATGTCAATTTTTCGCTCATCATTGCATCGGGGAGAAGTAGTGGCCAGGGGGCAGGGGCAGGGGGGGGGGGATCAGAGGGACTGATGGACAGAGTGTCCCCCTGGCCAGCTGAAAGCCAGCTGAAAAACCAAAACCAAACATATTTGGACAGTTTGCGGGCTGCCATCATCATCAGCGAGCCCTTTTCGTGGAAAACCCTTAGCCACGTTCAACGCGTCGTATGCGCAATATGCTCTCAAGTATTTTTTTGTTGTAGAACTTAAATTTAAAGTTTTTTATAAAAGAGATTTTTTTCTGGTTAAATATATGGTTAAATATATTTTTAATTATAATATTTACTTTTGGTTGGTAAAATTTAAACATTAATTATTTTATGAATATTAAAAAAATATATATTAATATATAAATAATAAAATAAAAAAATTATTAAATAAATAAATAATAAAATATATAATAATAATAATAAATGAAATAATAAACAAAACAATATTAATATAATACAAAAAATTAAATAAAATAATAAAATTGTATATAAAAATTTATATAAAATAAAATATTAGCTAAAAACATAAAAAACAATGTCAAGTTGTCGAAAATAAATCTGTAAATTATAAAAAATCTTCTGGAAGCCCAAACAATTTCATTTCAAGAAATTTATTTAAAAATATATATAAAAAAATCTAAAAAAATATATAAAAATCTAAAAAGGAATAATAAAAAACATAAATTAAGGACAATCTGCGTTACAAATAGAGTATTTTTTAGCCTCGACTCTTGCTGTAGCTTTCCTTCTTTTATTCAATTTTTCATTATTTGCTGACAGCTGTCGGTAAATGGAATTGTTTATTACCTGTCGTCTGCCCCTGTTCATCTTCATGTCCCACGTTCATATCCACATCCACATCCCTGTCCACATCCATGTCCACGTCCACGTCCATGTCCATGTCCTGCCTTCTGCGTTCACCACCTGTTCCATCATATCCTGTCCTGATGTCCTGCCGTCCCCCTCTCGTGGGTGATTATCATAACGTTTGGACTAACCCGGACTGCTGCTCCATCAACTGGCGGCAGTATGTTGACAGTTTTGGTTAGCACAACAAAACGCAATTGTGGAACTGGGCCCTGCCCTGTGCCTGGTAATGAAAATGATAATGATAACGATAATGATGGATGTGTGTGTGTTCAAAATCAGAAGAGTGGGCCCACAAAAGGGTTAAAGTGCCAGTGGGGCGAAAGCGGAACGGGGGCACTGGGATTACAAAAGGCCTTTAAATAAAATTACATCATCGAATGCTGGCGACAAGCTTGTTCATTTAGAAAAGGATGTTCTGTCCTCAAATTATTTAACGATAGAGAGAGTGCAAATTTGATTATAAAATACAATTTAAATCAATAAAATCGAAATATAAATATTTATAAATATTTAAATCAATGAAAAGTAAAGATAAAAGTAATAAAATATAAATATAAATATTTAAAAATATTACATTTAATATTTAAATATTTTTTAAAATATAATTTAACTCAATAAAATCGAAATATAAATATTTATAAATATTTAAATAAATAAAAAGTAAAATAAAGTAATAAAATATTAATATAATTATTTATAATAATATTTATAAATATTTATAAATATAAATAATAATATTTATAAATATTTCTAAATATAAATAATATTTATAAATATTTCTAAATATTTATATTTTATTACTTAACTGGTATTTCGATTTTATTAAGTTAAAATATTTATTTATTTTTATATAAATTGTATTTAATAATCAATTTTATAATATTTAACAATATTTATAATAAATTAATAAATTATTATATTATTTATTTATAAATATTTATTAATGAAAAAAAAAAAAATTTATAAATAATAAATCAATAACAATTTATTTAAAATAACTAAAAATTAATAAAAAATATATAAAATTCTAGCTAAATGATGTTTTTTGACATATTTTAAAGGTCTATTATATATATTTTTAGATTTAAGCTTTCAATTTTAGCTTTTTCAACAAGTTTTTCAACTACAATTTAATTCCGTTTAAGGACAACGATCGAAATGCCACATTCCCCCCAGGGAACCTCGCGAATGTGACAAAACTCCATCCGCTTGGCGCACTTGACACCCTTTTGCGGGGCGACAGTTCACTTCGATGCAGTTCGTCCTTTCCTGGGTTCCCTCACCCAAAAAAAAAAAGGAGTCTAATTGCCAGTGCCAAAGTGCCAAAGAAAGGAAAGAAAGCCGAACTGGCAGCAGCTGCTTGCAACTGCAACTGCAACATCTGCAACACCAAAAGCAGCGCCCTGGACTGGCAACATGAGAGCCAATTAAAGACATCGCTGGTGTCGTCGTCGTCGTAGGCGTCGTCCTCCTCCTTCTCCTCCTCCTCCACGGCGTTGCTGGCAAACGTCAACGTCGAAAACTAATTAGCATAACAAGCGGGACCCAAACTCCGGTCCAAAACCGAACCGGAAACTCGAACCGGAGACGGATGCAGCGGCAATGGTCACCACCAGGCGGCGGGCGATTTTTAGGGATGAGTCTGCGGATGTATATCAAGAAGAGCAGCAGTTCGATATTGCCTATCGAAAATGTTGTTATTTTAAACAAAAAATATTTGATTAATAAATAAATAAGTCCTGAAAAATAATAAAAATAAATTTAAAAAATATAAAAATAAATAATAAATCATACAAATAAATAATAATAAAATCGATCACAAATATTCGGATGTGTATCGATACTTATACTTATCTAAAACATGCTTAGTTAAATTAATAAATAAATTAATTTTAATAAAATTAAGATTATAAACTATTTATAGTAATAATAAGTAAGTAGTAATAAGATAAATATTAAAATTCCTAACACTAAATAATAAAATTAAGAAAAAAAAGCGATAAAAAGTCTATCGAAATGTTGAGATTTTTAAAACATGAAATCAATATAAAATAAACATTAAAAAACTCAATAAATGCAGATTTAATCAATAAATAAATCCACTTTTGGTTTAAAAATAAATAAAATATAATGATGATGATATATCGATATTTTCTTGCGTGGTTATCCCTAAAGGACGATGTCCAAGAGGCCAATCTATGGGCACCCTCAAATCAAAAGTTGACCCCACCAGCACCACCCACCACACATGCACGGCTATAAACAAATACAATTACAAGTCGGGTGGGTGGTTTGGCTACCGCCTCCGCCTGACATTAATAAACTGTCGGCATAAATAAAATGCAACCAAAAAAAAAAAGAGGAAGAAAGTCTTGGCAAATGAGAATCGCCAGGCGGGAGGAGGGCTGCTGCAGGCGAAATGAGAGAGGCTTAGGTGGAGCAGCTTCCCCCTTTCAGTGAGGAGAGTTGAGGGTGGTCAAAGCATTATGATTTATTCGCTTTATGCACTGTCAAAAAAAATTGTGAATATGTTAATTAAATAATTAATACGGAAATTCTAAGGAGCAGAAATATATAATTAAATTTAAATATTTTCATCTATAAACCTGTTGTTAAAATATTTAAAATTGAAATTATTATGATTACTTTTTTTTAATATTATTATATTAAATAAATATTTTTAATTTCCTTATTTTTTTGCTAGTCAATTTATATTTTTATTGTAGGCTTTCGTTACTATTCTTCTTTACCGTTGACTAATTTTTGTGGTTTTTATACAAAATATTATATAGTATTTATTTGGTAATACAAATAAAACTTCCTTAGTGCGGGTTATGTGCTGGATCTAAATATCCACTCATAGCTTGTATATATTCATTATATTCATCCTTATCGTCTTTATATTCATCTTTAGCATCTATATTTCCATCTTCAAAGTCTAAATTTCCATTGTAAAGTCCAATTTTTCCATCGTTAATCTCTATATTTCCATCCGGATCCTGATCATTCCTGGGTGCTGAGAGCACAGAGTTGATGATACGACAAAACTCTTGCAAATGCTCTTCATCTTTATCTATCTTGGCTATCATTTGTTCGATCATCACCAGTTTATTGTAGGCAAAATCCCTAGCTCGAATTATTTTCTCGAGTAACTCTGCCTGGATTTGTTTAGGATTCACTGGTTTTTCCTCCTCGATGACTGCCATTTCTCCCAAATACGACTTGGTTCCAACTTGATTCGACGCCTTCATCCTGGGCACAACCCGAGCTATCTTTCTCTTCAATTCTGGCTTTGTCTGCGAGTCGTAGAATTTCTTAAAGAATTGCAAAAATTCAAAGTTGTGCTTGAAACGTCCCTGGATGAGTAGATCAATTGGCACTGGGTAATCAAGTTCCAAATAATTGAAAGCAGCCTGCAGGAGCCTCAGATTGTGCACGTAATCCTTCTCCCCCATGGGCAACATCTTCACTCGCTTCAGATTTATGCTTTTGGGGAAGATTGTCTTCATCAAGCGACAGTAGGCAACACCAGTGCATAGATCCTCGATCCTGGTTATGTTTATCTCCTGACTTTTGCCATTGATCCAGTCTACCATTTGGTAACGCGACATGTTTCCAGCATTCCGAATGGAGGTGATGCTGGTGACGCACTTCATGGTACTTTTATCTAAACTATACATAATATATATGTATATATCGTATTATGTTTGTATTATGTCTTTGTATGAGTCTCTCCTGCTTTAATCCTTATCCAAAAAATAGGTTTTTTGTAAAATTTTTACTGGTCCCTAAACTAGTAAGATTACTACAGGCTGTAAACTTGTGTTACTGATTGAATTGTGACTTTGTGACGTTCTTGGACAGGCTTCTCAGGTGAGAAAAAAATCCAGGTTGCTGGGTTTTTATCTTTTCACGAGTTTGAATAGGGGGAATACAATACAAATCAACCTTTTTCAACCAAAATTTGTAGAAAATATATATAAAGATTTTTTCCTAGTGTCTATCAAGAACAGCAGAAGGACTCACTCCCCTAGTTCCTGCTTCGATGCTGCTGCTCCTGCTGCAATGTTGGTTTCTTCCGGACGCCGTCGCGCAATTTTTTGGCTTGACTTGGCTCGAGTTGGCCGGAATGATGGCGCGACGCGGGTGTGTGTGTGTCTGGCCGGGATCTCTGTTAGGTTCTTCTCTGGCCAGAACTTGGCGGAGGCGGCGGCGGCGGCTGCATCGCATGTTTGTGATGGGCGACGAGACAGCCAGCGAGACAAGCTCAAAGGGATTAAATTAAAATGTCCTTTGAGTTGTGTTTTAATTACTTCCTCTCTTCTCTCTGGCAATGAAAACTGTCTCAGCCAAACACACACCCACGTCCAGAGCTGGCTTCGTTCTCCCGTTCGTCGTCCTCTTGCTGCTCCCCCCGTTGCTCATGATTTTGAGTTTTGCCAAAAAAGTTTCCGGCATCAGATTAAAAATTACTTTAATTAAACATAAATATTATGGCAATAATTTTTTAAATAAAATTAATTCAAGAACTCAAACAAAGATCACTTAAAAGCCTCAAGTGACCGCATTAACCAACAAAAAAGAATGGTTACTTTAAGCTTGTCGTTACATTTACAGCTTAACGCCGGGCAAGCTGATCAAGAGAAAGAGAAAAGGACTCTTAACCCACACACATACACAGGCTGAAGGCTTAACCCCACAAAGCTGCATAAAGCCGCACCAGCAGGAGCCGCATTCAAAGATACAAAAGATACAATAAACACTGTTTCAGAGTGAACAATTGAATTTTAAGAGAATTTAAGAGATTATTCTAAAATTTAAATTATAAAAAAATTCAGTTTTTAAATTTTAAAAATAAAAATAATATTAAAAATTAAAATTTAAAATAAAATTAAATTTAAAGAATAAAAATATACCTAAATCCAGTTATTTTTTTTAGAAAATATAAATTAAACTCAAAATTATGGGAATTTCTTTGCCTAAAAAAATAGATTATATAAAAAAAATTGAATTTTTTAATTTAAAAATGAAAATATACCTAAATTTAGGTATTTCATTTAATGAATATAAATATAACTCAAAATTAAGAGATTTTGCCTAAAAATTAAATTTAAAAAATTAAGTTTTTTTAATTTAAAGAATAAAAATATACCCCCATTCAGTTATTTATTTTAAAGAATATAAATTTAACTCAAAATCAAGAGAATTTCTTTGCCTAAAAAATAAATTATATAAAAAATTGAATTTTTCATTTTAAGAATAAAAATATACCTTAATTTAGTTATTTATTTTAATGAATAAAAATTAAACTCAAAATTAAGAGATTTTTTTTTACCTAAAAATCAATTATAAAAAAGTGCAGTTATTTATATTAAATAATATAAATATACTTAGAAGATACTACCCATATCTGGGCATTTAAAAATACAAAAGATACAATCACTTTTGAATTGTAACTCAAAGTTAAGAGAATTTCCTTACCTAAAAAATCAATTTTATAACAAATTCAGTTATTAAATTTAAAGAATAAAAACATACCCATAAGAAGAAACCATATCCAGGCTAGCCTGTAGCATGCAACTGCATTTCGTATCCGTATCTGTATCTGCATCTGGAGCCGCTGCCCGTATTTGTATCTCCTGCTGCTGCTGCTGCTGCTGCCTGTATCTCGCCAGCGATGGCTCATTCATTCTTATCAGCGTATTGGGGATTTGTCGCCTTTCAAGGCAGGCGGCCGAGCGAGCGAGCAGACCCATCGACCGACAGACAGACAGACAAATGGCAAATTAATTGCCCGGCCCGCCATTGACCCAGGACAACTGCAATCGATTATTTATTTATTTATTTATTTATGCCGCCCCGAAGCGAACTGGAACTTGGCGCTGCCGCTTATCTCCGCCGGATCCCCGGCTACGTATCCGTTATACGGAGAAACCGGGCCGATTTCACGGATGCGAGCGAAGCGAATGTCGTGCCCTAGTCGCCCCGGCAAATGTTTTGCATATCATTGACAGGAGTCGTCCTCGTCCCCATCGTCGTGGTAGGTGGAATCCCTTCCAGGGGCTTTGCATACATTTTCCCTGACTCAGCCTTGGAGTACAACATATTTTAGGCCCCGACCCTCAACCCTCTTCGGTCCTTTTGGCTGTCCCGCTCAGCATGGAATTTATTTGAGCAAATTTGCAAATTATTGCCAGAGTCTCAGTCGGAGACGAAGTCAGGGCTATAATGCACGCACAGAAATTGGGTGTAATTTAAGTTAATATTTAGCTTTAATAA
The DNA here is from genome assembly GCF_030179895.1 of Drosophila kikkawai. Taxonomy (NCBI): domain Eukaryota; kingdom Metazoa; phylum Arthropoda; class Insecta; order Diptera; family Drosophilidae; genus Drosophila; species Drosophila kikkawai. The sequence goes on from NC_091733.1 coordinate 27,850,838, forward strand.
TTTAGTAAAATAATATGAAATTTTTAGAGTTACGTAGTAAGTATTATGTTTACTTGAAGCTTTTTTAATTTAAATTACATTAATTTAATTATTTAAAAATTGTATTTAATATAAAATTTTAAGTTTCAAAATTTAGTTTCTTTAAAGTTCTTTTATTCTGCTTTTCTTAAAATAAAATTAAATAGCTTTATTTTAGTCTCAGCTTTAATTGTTTTTAATTTAATTAAATTAGTTTATTTTTTATTTATTAATTATTAATTTATTAATTTTAATATTTATCGATAATTTTATAAGCAAATTTTTTGGGAAAAGTTAAAATTTAAAAATATTATAACTTGCCCAAAAAAGTCTTAATTTTAATTCTGAAACCTTTTCTGTCTTAGTTTTTTTAGACAAATAAATCTACATACAAAATTTTAAATTTAAAGGTTTAAAAATTTTTGGCAATTTTTTTAACAGTAAAAAACTGAAAATTTTCGAAAATAAATTTAAAAAAAATTTTTTTTTGCAGACAAAACTAGATTAACTCGCCTGTTGATGCTGATCAAGAATATATATGATTTATAGGGTCGTAAATGACTTTTTCACTACTTTACAAGCTTCTGACTGAAATTATGCTACCCTTTAAAGGACATAAAAGTATTAAATAAATTCAAAATAATATAGATTTTTCGCCCAGTGTATCTGGAGACGTTGGACATCTATTACGTTGGCCATTTACATTTCACAATTGCCTTGTTGGCATCTTTTTCCCTCGTTTGTTATGGCACTGCTTCTTCTGCTCTCTCTGCTTGGCCTTTCCCTTCGATTTCGTCACCACCTCTTTCCCTGACATTCCTTACGCTTTGTTCTTTTATTTTTTAATGGGCTTTTGAGTGGGCGTGGCCCTGGAGTAGGGAGACACGACACAGAGAGAAGAAGAAAAGGACTCAAGCCGATTTCGCACGCTGTTCGTGTTAGCCACATTTTTGCTTTATGACTGCTGAGTGGATTTTGGGCCAAAATTGACGACAGACATTACACCCAGTGCACGCTCGAGTGGCGCCCCGTTTGAGAATTATTAACTTATAACCATAATAAAGCATGTTAATAGGTAATACCAACAGTGAAAGGTTATGGATTTATCGATTATTGATTTTAAAGAGTGCAAGAAAGCTTAATTAGTACAGGTTTTAAGTTTGAAAGCATAGAAAATTCAGGCAATTTGCTTGTTTAAATTATAAATTAAATGTTTAAAATTAAATTTAAAATAAGCAAGAAGAGAAGGTAACTTTGGCACGCCGAAGTTTTGTATACAGTTTGCATTTAGAGCATTAGAAATCTGTCTATTTTGATGCTACTTGGTACCCAATACAAGTTTCTTATTAAATAATTGTTTAAAGTTAATATTAACAAGATCCTTAAGCTAGAAAATATAAATTTTGTGTACTCACATTTGTCTAGGTCCCTCTTCTGATTGATCAATCTCCTGGATTTTTCTCTAATCTCAAGCTCTCTCCGGAGATATTTGCTCGTTTTCTTCAACTCTCTCAAATAAACCCGTTGCACTAGGCTACAAAATAAAGGGATTACACTACAACACAACAACACAACAAGTAGAAGCTCTTTTAGGAGAGAGGAACCACTTTGACACTAACTCACAAGCACACAACAACACTGGAAGTACTACTCAACCCCCAACATTCAGCTGGGTTACCACTCAGAAGATGCTAAAACTAGTTGGGAATTATAGTGTCAAGTAAGTGTTTTTTTTTTAAATTAATTATTTATTTATTATTTTTTGTTAATTATTTGTATATTTATTTCTTTATTGATATTAATGATTATATATATTCATTGATATTTATGTTTATATTTATTTAAAGCGTAACAAAATATAATAAAATCTGAATACTGAATTTAATAAAAATATTAATCCATAATTTTATGGTAATTTTTTGGGAAATAAAAATCAATATGGAAAGCTTATTTTGACAATTTTTTTTACAATAGCCTGTTAATGCTGTTTTTATTAGTTTTTAAATTTTTAAAATTAGAAAAACATACAAGTTACTTGTTTTACTCATACATTTACTTATCACATTTTAATAAAATCTAAATCTAACCAAAAAATCCTCCAAAAACTTTTAGTAACTGATAAATATATATAAAATTCAAATCTTTATATATTACTCATACGCACTGTGTGTTTATTATGAAAACACAAAAATCGTTGCTTACGCAACACGGAAAGACTTAAGACTTGGTCCGATTATCGGGCTGAATTCTCGATTGTAAGCCGATGACAGGCTGCTTTCCCTACTTTTTTTTTGTTGTTGTAAGGCAGGCAAACTGGGGAATATCTTGCACAACAAGGACCAATTGCCAGAGACCCGCCTCCCACAGGATCTGTGGCTCCTTGCCGCTCAGTGGGGAGTGCGGACATGAAAGATGTAAATCAAATCCTGGAAAAATTGGAACAACAAAAGACGAAACAGCAGCAGCAGTAGCGGCAGCCGGCAGGACAATTCAATCGGAAGGGCATGGCATATGACAGGACGAGTCCTGTAGCGGATTGCGAGAGAGAGAGAGAGAGGGAGAGTGGGTCTGGGGCTGAAGGTTTCCCGGCGGGCGGAAGGATCGCCCATAGCAATGCCAATGTCGAGGACACGTCAAGCAGCCAGTTAGTTCACTCGATTGAGGTTCCAGGTGGCAATGGCAATGTGAATGAGAAGAGATGAGCAATAGGAGGAGGAGGATGAGGAGGAGGAGGAGGAGGAACAGGAGCAGGAGCAGGAACATCAGCAGGTACTGCTCGAGACTTTCTCGGATGCCATGGGTCAGGGCGAAGCACAAACTGCCAATTAACCAAACAAAAGAACCAAAAAGCAAGCTTCAAAAAGGCTAAAAACCAAATAGGGAATTCTCTTTAGTAAAGCAAAATATGTCAATTAATTTTTTATAAATTTAAAATATAAACAAAATTATTTTAAATATTTTTTAACACAAAAAAAACGAATAAAAATAAAATAAAATAAAAACAAAGAACATAATCTCAAGTATTTTTAGAACCTCTCAAATTTAAAGACCAAAAAATGAATTAAAAGAAAATAAAATTTAAAATAAAGAACCTAATCCTAGGTATCCTTTAAACCCCCCAATATTCTATATCCTTTGGAAGGGTATTTTTGCCAAACAAAACAAAATACCCGCAGTTCCGACAGCGGGCATTAGAATAGAGACCGCTGCTCCAAGTGGACAGAATGAAAAAAAAGGGGAATCACAAAAAAAAAAAAAAAAAAAAAAACACAGGACAAGGACTCAGCCTGAGCCGGGTACAGGATTCAACTGCGTTGCGTTGCGTCGGTGGAATCAATTAAAAATTCTATGATTTTACACTTGATTGCCTGCGTTTTGGGTCGTCAAGGCAACGTCGTGGCCATCAAAAGGGGGGCGAATTCCAGGGGAATCAGGAAGAGGATGTGTGATGTGGGACATGAACCTGAACTTGCTGGAGGATTCTGGGTTTTCTGGGAGTTTTTGGGAGTTCTGGCAGCTCATCCGGCATTGACAAACATGGCATACGCTCAATGACCATGTTGTCGTCCCGGTTGGTGGGCATTACCAGGGTGGCTGAGGGTCTGGGAATGGGAATGGGAATCGGAATGCGAATGGACCTCCAGAATCCAGCCAGAGGAGCCGCCGTCAAGTGGTCAATTAGGCAAAGAGGTATGACTTCAAATCGTAGAGGCTCATGAGTCCGGCAAAACACCTAACAAGCTAAACCTAAAAGGGTAAGGGTAAGGCTTTAATTTTTAACATTATTTCAAGACTTTATTAGCTTTAAATTAAAATCTATTATTTATTTAAAAATTAAACAATTTTATAGAAACACGATTTTCACTCAAGTTTCTTTGGAAATATTCACATATCTCCAATAATCCCTCAAAACTACTTTATCACCACAAATATCAAGTCCAAAGATTTCCCTGGAAATTCACTAGTCTGCCAGGCAATTAGCATTTCGGATTTTTCAGGGTTTCCAGTGTCCAATTTGCTCGGCTGGGTTATTTTTTCTATCAAAGATTTTAAGCTGTAATTAAGCAGACCAAAAATTGCATGACATATGTGCGTCCGCCTCACACTCTGCCACAGGACAACACAACTCCCTCACACACAATATGTGGACGACATGTCCAGTTGTACGAGCTCATAATACCCCAAAGAATTTAACACATTTTAGTTCAAATTAAATATTTAATGTAACAACAAATTGATATTTGAATTATTAAAATACAAAATAATGCGACGCCATAAGCGCACACACATTGCCGGCTCACTGAGTGAGTGAGTGTGCGTATGTAAATGTTTTTTCCGAATACAGGGACAGTGCGTTTCATGAAGTTAAAGGATTGCTTTAAAAATATAGCTATTTAAAATGATTGAAATAAAATTTTGAAAATTAATAAAAAAAAATACAACAAATAAATAAAAAAGAAAATAAGAAAAATATACAAAATTACAAAAATAATTTAAAAGTGTAAAATTAGGCAAGAAATTTGAATTCCATTGTTGTTATGGAACATTGTTGTTGAAAATGATTGTTAAAATTAGTTTTTGAGCATTGTTGTGGAGCATTGTTGTAAAACATTGTTGGAGAGCATTATTGTGAAACACTATTATTAAACTTTATGCTTCAACAATGTGGTTAAACATTGTTATTTAAAATTGTTGTGGAAAATTCTTCTTAAAATATATTGTTGAAAATTGTTGAAAAATATAGTTGGAACTTTATTTTGGAACATTGTTGTAGAATGTTCTAATTAAACATTGTTGTAAAACATTGTTATAAAACATTGTTGTAAAACATTGTTGTAAACCATTGTTGTAAACCATTGTTATAAAACACTCTTCTTGAAAAGTAGTACTTTAAAATCCCTCTATTTCTTGAGTTAAAAAAATAATTTAAAATTATTTTAAATTAGATCGAAAGTAATTTACACTCCTGACACGCACTTCACCCACATATATGATTCAACGAAACGCATTTGCACCTGGCCTGGTTGGGTTGGCACTTTGTTGGATTTGTTGTCGGCTGCTGTTGATTTTCCATGGCGGAAATATCAGCGACAAAGTTACCAAAATATTGAAAACAAATAAAATAAAATTTGCATAAATAAATGCTTTTCATGTGCATCTCGTTCGCCTGCCTATACATATGTGTATGTACATACATCTACTATGCTATATCCCTATATACATAGTTGTGTGAGTATTTTAAATCCCTAAAGCACTGGATTCAAATAATAGCAACAACAACAACGACGACGACGACGGCAACAAATTAACAACAAACATGTCGCCGAGCAGCAAAAAGCCAAAAACATGCCAATTGTTTGTACAATCCGGCCAAAACGAGATGATGCCCAAAAATAAAGAGAGAGAGAGAGAGAGGAGAAAGGTAGAGGCAGCGTTAGGTCCTGTGATGCGATTAAAAACGAATCTTTTCCGCATTCCTTTTGTTGGTCTGTGCGAAAATGTCAATAAATTCTATATACTATATGAATAGATGCAATTTTGGAGAATTTCTACGAGTTTTTAGGACCATTGGCTCAAGCTATATATATTTATATATTAAGTTATTTTATTTTTGATTACTAAAAATTCGGGGATTGCTCAATTTGGTTCACTTGAATTTATTTCGTTGGTGTTTCGGTCAGGGTTAACCGAAATATGTTTAAAATGTTTCACAGATACATGTATTATTATTTGTATCTCTGGTTCAAATTTATTTGGTTTTACCCCTGCCCCCCCCCCCCCCATAAGGCGGCAGATAGGCCATTAAACCTCCAGCGAATATTCTATTTAAATATGTATGCATTTGATTAAAGTTATTTTGTTGGGTTTTAAAATTATTTTCTATGCAAATTTCAATGATGAACTAACTGAGAGGATTGCTTAGCTGTTATAAAAAGCATTATAAAGTCTTGAAACATAATAACAAGGAAAAAAAATATATATAGTTGAATTTTTGTATAAAATATTTATATTCTTAAGAAATTACAAAATACAAAAATTTTAAAAATATATATTTATAATTTTTAGAGTGCTTTCTTATATATAATATTTTAATTTCCTTTTAAAACAGCTTTAATTAATTTTATAATAATTTTTTTAAAGTCTGTAAAAGAGTAATATGATCTTACTTAGGGTATTTCCACTTTCTATGACTAGTTTTCTGCTTTGATTTAGCATTTTTCTCGTTTTTGGTGGGGAAATATTTTGATTTAAATGAAAATAAAAATTGCTTCACCAAAATGAAGTCTCCTACGGCCAGAAGATAAGGCTATCTATTGCCGGGGTTGACCTCCTCCCCCATCCAAAAAACAATACCCGCCCAAGGCTAATAATTCCTGACTCGGTTTCGATTTCGATTTGGGTTTCAGTTTTTAAAATTTGCAATGACTCTCTTTCTCTCTGTTTGTTTGATTTCTGGACTGGTGACTGGTTGGTTGGTTGGTTGGCTGAGCATTAATTTAGTCGAAATAATTTATGAAATTAAATAAAAACAAACAGAATGAAAGGGGAATAAATAAATAAATCAATTTTACAATTCTGTTGCGCAAACAACAATGATTGCAAATATATTTCCTTCACCCCCCACCAACCAGTAATTGATGGGGGAGTGGGAAAAAAATACAAATTACACACAGTAATTGTTAGTTAAGGTTTAAATATAATTTAGTTTATTTTTCTAAGCGAAATAAAAAAAATGGAAATTATGCTAATAAATATAAACTGTTTTTGTTATTATAATAATTGTTTGTTCTATTAAAAGCAAAAGCAAATGGTAAAATATTTGGCATTAGTTTAGCAAAATACAGGATAATATTTACATGAATGCTGGTTTATTGTGATATTTTAATATTTTATGAGGGTTCTCAGTTTATTAGTAACAATATTAACAATATTTTGAACAGTCTTTTAAACTCAACATAATTATTTTAAAAACTTTACTATTTTACTTTACTTTATTGTTAAACAAAAATATTCTTTTCTAAAAAATTCTTATTGTTGGAGTTTTTCTCTTGTGAAAACATTGTTGTTGAACATTATTGTTGAATATTGTTGTTGAATATTGTTGTTGAATATTTAAAATATGTTATGCAATTTTTGATTTATTTAAGTAGTAAAGAAAGTATTTAGTAAAATTGATTATAATATATTTAATTAAACTTTGTTGAGGGGGTGATTGTTGTAAAATATTGTTGTTGAACATTTCTTTTGGAATTTTAAATCATATAATTAGCAAATATAGTTTTTAATATTAATTACTTTTTCTTTTTGTGTGTTTAAAATTGTTTAGACCTTTTTTCCCCAAGTTTTCCAATATTGCAAGTACCCTCTTCACAATTTTTCCACCTTTTTCTTTTTCTCTTTTGCAATTACAATGCTTTCTTGTTGTTGTGTTTAAAAAAAAAAAGCAGAGGGGCGTGAAAAGCAGTAAAGTGACATTCTCAGAGGTTTGTGAAATGCAAAACAATTCCTCAATCTAAGTGGCTCAATCCGCAGCAATCCACTTCACCTTGGCCAACTCTCTTCGGTCCACACCTGCCTCCCCTTTCCCGCTCAGTTCCGTCTTATCAAATCACCTTTCTGCCGGAGCCGTGCAATGCTCCGGTCGACGTAATAAAAGAAATAAAATGAGGGGCCAAAAAGGAAATATACACTGACGAGCAAAACTGTAACACGAGTTCAATACTCAAACTTCAAAGCTCTGTATCTTCTGTTCTAATGTATAGATTCTAAAAATCTTAGTCTTGTTTTGATGGTATGTGTATACACTATGTTTCATAAAAATTTGAAGTCAATCGGTTGAGGGAGAGACATATGCTTAAGCCAAATGTAATAAAAGTCAAATGTTACAGTTTTGCACCCATTGTTCCAAAACTTTTTATTTTAGTTTATAAGCTATTTTAACCGTTGAAATTAATTTAATTACATATGGTTCACTGAGCATTGATACTTTTAAGTAATTTTTGCAAAGAAATAATTATGGGCAGTCAGAAAAAAAATAAAATTATTGATTTGCTGATAGCAGGTGAATCTGTTCGGAAAACGGCTGATAAATTCGGTGTTAGCCATATGACTGTGCAGTGATCAAGAGAACACTGTCTGGAAAGTATTCCAGTTAATTCTTGTGGTCGACCAAAAATTTTAAGTCATCGCGACACACGCTATGAGGCCAACTTGGTCACGAGCAACCGCCACATAACGCGAGTAAAGCGGCGGTGATGCTTAATTTAAATGTCATTGCTTGGCCAATTCGACGCAGTCTTGTTTAACTAGGTCTAAAAGCAAAGGAGATTAAAATGAAACCAGCCCTGACAAAAAGGCACATCAGTTTGCGCCATAAATTTGCTGTAACTCATGAAAATCTGACTATAGCGGATTGGGATACTGTAAGTCCCCGTAACTTTCGTCTTAAAAATGAAAACTATTCCAAATTTTTGGGTTTTCAAGGTTATATAGTCGAACTAAACAAAAATTGATCGATTTGAGTCAGATGATCGCTCCTGGTGTTGGACTAGAGACCCCACCAAGTAATGTGCGGCAGGCCGTCAAGCACGGTGGCGGCTCAATTATGGTCTGGGGGTGCGTACATGAAAACGGAGTTGGTCCGCTGGTGTTAATCGATGGAGTAATGCGGAAGGAACTGTATTTAAGCATATTACAACAAAATCTTCCAGTAGCCATCGAATATTTTGGTCTTTCTGTTGAAAAATGCAATTTTCAGCAAGACAATCCCCAAAAGCATTTGTCCTATTGGGTCCAAAATTTGATATCTACACAAAATTTCCAGTGTATAAAGTGGTCACCAGAATCTCCATATATGAATCCAATTGAAAACTTATGGAGTCCTGCTAAATCGCAATTCGCGAGATATGCAGTTCCTCCAAATGGAATGATGGAGCTTTTGGAGAAGACAAAGGACGTCTGGTACACCAGTCCCCCTGAATTTGTGCTAGGCTACACCCAGAGTATGCCAAATTCCATAGGAGAACTTAAAAAATCAAAGGGGCTGTAGAAACATCATTAAAAAAAATATTAATAAAAATATTTGATCGAAAATAACCTGGGTGCAAAACTGTAACATTTGACTTTTTTTACATTTGGCTTAAGAATAGGTTTCTCTCTTTATGGAATGACTTCAAATTTTTATGAACCATAGTGTATACACATACCAACAAAACAAGAGTAAGATTTTTAGAATCCATACATTAGAACAGAAGATACAGCCCTTTAAAGTTCGAGTATTGAACTCGTGTTACAGTTTTGCTCGTCAGTGTACAACAAAGCAATCGGAAGCGCGCGGAAATCAACGGCAAACAAAAGCCAAACACAGTCAGTGTCGCTGCTGCTGCAGCCCAGAAAATGTCCCATTTCCATTTCCACTTTTGCTGCCACTTTTCCCAAACCCGCGTATCTCACACCCCCACCCACCCACTGACTCTCCGCGGGGCGTTTTCTCCTGTTGCTGTTGTTGCTTTTGCTTTAGCTGCCGCTGACAGTTTTCTTTAGCTTTGCCGCTCGGGGATTTTTCCCCCGTTTTCCATTTTCTTCTTTTTTGTCTTTTCTTTGGTCGCGTGCGCGCGAAAATTAGGAAAATATTGTTTTGCTTGCTTTTCCACCGTGCTTTTTTTTTTTTTGGTTCGCTCTCCCCTCTATTTTGATTTCGTTCGTTTTTTTTTTTTCATTTTTATTCCAGCATCAAATAAGCGGATTTCAATTTCAATGCCGAATCAAAGTGGCGGTATGTTATTTGGTAGGCGGAACGCCAGAGGACGGCTGGGAAAAAGCAGGAAAAGCAGGGGAAAGCAGGGAGTGATGTCAGTCACAGAGCGACAATGAAAAGCAGAAGCAAGAAGCAGAGCTGGACAGGCGATTGCAATGGCGCCAACGGGGGAAACCACTAGAGTTATGGGAGTTCTTTTTATTTTTGTTCTCAAGCGAAAACTAATAACCAATTAAGTGGATTTTAATTTAATTTCTAAAAAAGTCTAGAGTTAACAAAAAATTTATTTAATTTCAGATTATGATTCAAATGCTTTTAAAAAGCAGGGCATAATTATGTATCTTATATCTGGAGCATAAATATTATGTTTTAAAAATATAAAAAAATATATTTATTATAACTAAGGCGTAAAAACTATTTTTTTAAAAGAAAGAAGATCTGATAAAAAAGGATAAACTCGTTTAAATATAAGATTCCGCTTTCAAGATCACCAATAAAAAATATTCCTAAAAAGCATTCTCTTATTTTAGAGAGAAAAAATGCCAAGATGTAACTGAAAAAGAAACTCTCTCGTTCGCCTTTGCTTGTTCATTGAAGGCAAAGCGGAAAGAAGAGAGTGATGAAGAGAGAGAGGGGGCACACACATTTAAAAATATTTAAAAAAAGCAAGGGATCTCAAGAGAGCTCAACTGATCTCGCAAATAACTTGATTTTTAAAATCAATTTTAAAAATTTTATAAAATATCCTAAACAAAAAATATTTAAATTTAAAAAAATTTCACTTAAAACCTAAAAATCGAATGTCACAGATTTTAAACCCAATAATTCACACACCCCTCAAATGTCTCTCTTTCTTAAAGCCACCCCCTCAAAGCATTGAAATATTAATTATTTTCTTGGCCATCGATTCGGGGTTTCCTCACCACTGGGTCAACGTCAAGCATCAAGCATCGAGAGCATCCCCAAAGCCCGTTTCTGGTATTCCTTATTTATTTTTTTTTGTGTTTCCAATTTTTTTTCGCTCTGCTTTTTATTTGTATTTGATGTAGTGGCTGTGTTGTTGTAGTTGCGGTCGCTCCTGGTTGTTGTTTTAAATCCATTAGGATATGACAAGCCCCTGGTTAAATTCAATTAAATTGTTTTCTCCCTGGGTTTACATTTCTTGGCAACTTTATAATTGTTTCATGTGTTTAAACCACTGCGAAAGAGACAAGGATAACGCGCGATATGGCAAGGAGAACAGGGGACAGGACGATGCAGGACGGCAGAGGAAACCAGAAAGGGACGATGGGCAACTGGGGACTGTGGGACTCTGGGATGCCAAGGCGCAAAGCTAAGAAGCAGGCACAAGCATAAGAAATGTACTACCAAGGTAAAGGACGAGGACGCAGGATCAGGACAAGGGTGTGTGGGGAAATAGCAGAAAGAAACGAAGTTTTCAGTAGCCTCAAGAGATTTTCCCCCGACTTTCCTGTATTTCCCTTTCCAGTTATACCCATGTCCTGCGTCCTGACTACCATAGTCTGGTTTTTTTTCGTTGTTGTTTTGTAAAATAATCAACGAAAACGAGGAATAAAAAATATAACAAATGAAAAGTATGTAAGAAATAAATAATAAAGCAAAGACAATGCTAGCCAGTCGGTAGAACCGATTTTCATCTTCAATTTGCTAAACATTCATGAGGAGATCAGCGATAAACCACAAGGAGATCTAATAAACACTTAATTCTATTAATATTTAACATTTATTGCATTCGAATTTAATTCTATTGCAATTTTTATAGGTTAAAAAATTAATTAAAACCTTTTGTTTTAAGTTTTTAATTAAGAATAAATAATAAATTTATAAAATGTAATTCTATTTATATTTACAATATAGTTCTATTAAAATTTAATATTAGTTAAACAAAAAAACATTTTTTATACAGTAAAAATTAATTAAGGATAAAAAAATCAAGGTAAAAATTCAATTTTGAACACGTCATAGCATTTAAGATTTCAATATTTCAATAAAAATTATGATAAATTCTAAAAAACCCAATTCAAATCCATAAAAAAATCAAAATATATTTTTAAAATTTCGAAAAAACTTCCCCTTCCTGAAATATATAAAGTTTTCCCAGAGATCAGTGATTGTCTTCACAGTTTTCTGGTTTGTCACTGGCTTTGCATTTTCCCCTGCCCTACAAAAAACATATTTTCGAGCATTCCATCTTGAACATGTGCTTGGTTTATTCAACAACCCCTCAGCACTTCACCCTCTTTCATTTATTTCCCATTTCATTTTCTTTTCTTTTTTTTTTGGACAGTCACAGAGTTCGCGAAATCACAGCCACATACAAGTTCTCATAAAAAAAAAAACGAAAGAAAGTGAAACAAAAAATAAACAAAGTACCAAAAAAATGGAAACAAGAAACAAAAGAGGGGATGTGGGGAGGGTTGCCACATTTTTACATGTGGTGACGGTGACGGTGACGTCGACATCACCGGCGGCTGACGGACCAGAAAATAAGCAAGAACTCCCACACACACACACACACACACACACATATATATACACCTCAGCAGGCCATCTCATGCCACGGGACATTGCCTCATTCCACCGGTCAGTGGTGGCCACTTTCACCACTTAAAAAAGCCAAGTTTTATATTTAAAAAAATTGATTTTGAATTAAAAAAATTTTTAAATACTAAATTTTAAATGGTAACTAATTTAAGGTTTAAAAAATAGACAAGCTTAATATTAAAAATAATTGATTTTGAATTTTAAAATTTTAAAATATTAAATTTTAAATATTAATTCATTTAAGGCGGGTTTTTTAAGGCCACTGTTGAGTATTCTGACATTTAAGATTTTTTATTAAATTTTAAAATAGAATTTAATGAGCTATAAAGTTAAAAAATATATATTTTAAGGATAAAATCACCTTAATTTTTAGTTATTAAACAAACCCTTATATACGTTTTTTCTATATTTGGGAATTTTAAGCAAGATCTGGTCTTTATTAAACTATTTTTGTGTACTGTTTAATTTACAATACACAAATTAATTTTAATAAAATCAAGGTCTTTCATTAGTTAAAAACTATAATTACTTAAGAAATTCTATCAGATAAACCTCATATATACCATATATTTTAAAAATTTGACCCAAAAATAGCTAATTTGTCAGAGCTTCTCAAAAAACAACCCACTTCACCTGCGCTTCTGTTCCACCTTGTCCGTCACCCGTTCTGGTTCCGTTATGTTCTCTTCCGCTGATGTTGATGTTTTTGGCGTGCGGTAAATGGCAAGGCCGAGTCGGTGGTTGTCCCCACACCCACACCCACACCCACCCACTTCCACTTCCACTACCTCCTTACTTGCAAGCAAGTGGAAGCAGGCACCGCGCAAATGTTACAAATATTTCAAATATTTAAAATGGCACGCATACACGGCACATATGCGAGTGTATAGGAGTGTGTGTGTGTGTGTGTGCGGTTTGTACAAGTGTGCTTTAGAGAGACGGGGGGCAAAGGTGAGGCTAGGGGGTGGTAAGGATGGCAAGGTGGAGGCTGAAGGGGTCGTGGTGGCCCTAAAAGTTTCTCACCGAGACCTTTTTGCATTATTAATGGCAAATTTCAATTAGCCTTTTGCACTAAACGCAGCCAGGCGAGCGAGGGTAGCTCGAAAAGTTTTGTAAAAAAAATTTAAATAAAAAATAATAATAAATAATAATAAAAAAATAGGAATAAAATATAATATTAAAAAATAATAATAAAAGATAATAATAAATGTTAATAAGATTTAGTTAATATTATTTTTTTTATAAAAATTTAAAATAAATATTTTATATAAAAATATATTAATATTAAAATTAATATTTTTTTTATAAAAATAATTATAATATACCTTTTTTTTGTTACAAATTATTCACACCGAATAATATAATTAAATTAAATAAATTACTAAAAATGAAGAATCAAAAATAAAAATAAGAAATTGTGTTTGTTATTAATTTTATTAATTCATTTAGAATTTTTTTTTTTTTGAATTATTCTATTAATTAATAGAAACTGCACTTACCCCTCTCGCTAATGGTAAAATTTTGTGTGTTTTTGTTTCGTTTGGCATACAAGTCAAAAGCTGAAAGTCAATTCCAGCGCAGTTCCCTCGGCGAGTGTGTGTGTTTGTGTGTGTTCACCTGTGGACATATTTTAAAGCTGAGTAGAGGCAACGTCAGGAGGCGGGAATTCCCCACAATCCTGTGTGTGTATAGGTAAGCACTTCCGCTTCCGCTTTCATGTTTCCGCCTCTTGCCGCTAAAAATATGAAATGAAAGATAAGCAAACCCAGAAACTGTAACCAAAATCTGCTTGGCATTCGTCGTGCTCCCATAAAAGGTAAACTTATGCCACGCCCACATACACATACACACACTCACACAAACGAATCTAAATTATTTAGGGATAATTTGAGTGTGCAGCATTTTGGTTATGATTGCTCCTGCTGCTGCACTCATATTTACATATGTCCACCGACGAGCTAAAAGAATGAATGAAAACAGAGCCACAAATGTAACAAAAGGAAAATTCAGTTTCGGGTATACAATTGAAGGGGGAAAACGCAAAAAGGGACACAGGACACAGGGCGGAGGACGTAGAAATGTCTTTGGTTATTTTGCGGTTTGTTGGCCGCCGTCTGTGTATGCGAATGTATGTTTCCCTTTTAATGACAGCCAGTTGCCAGCAAATGTACACTGTCAACAATATTCTAGTCTCACTGTGATCCTTTACTGTATACTCTTTCTAGGAATATCCTTTAAATGTAGACTTTTTGGTGGATAAAATGGGGAATCTTCAAGCCAAAAAATACAATCAGAAATATATATTTAAAAATATATAAAAAATATGGAAAATTGAAAAGCCAAAAGACCAATTTAAAGTAGAAATATATTAAATATATTTAAAAAAAATTATTTATAAATAAAATAACTCCTTACCATAGCTTATTTTCAAGAGTATTTCCAGCTTCGGTTCTTGGTTCTGCTCCACAGAATCCTGGCCAGTGCCCTTGGCCATCACCGTTGTCGCTGTCCTTGTCCTCGTCATCGTCATCGTCATCGTAGTCCTCATCTTGTCGTGGCTGTGCGGCTCCTGCGGCAAATTAAAATTAGTTGTTTACTTTGTGCAACATAAACAAATAAGCGCGCCGTCCAGAGGCCCACCTCAGCCGGATGATGCTGATGCTGAAGCTGAAGCTGATGATAGGATCTGTTGGGTTTAGACCTGCTCTCGGTCTGCTCTCCGTTAAGTTGAGTCTATCCAAGCATTAAAAAAGAAATCATTTATCAAAGCGACAGGAGAGAGTGGGCACTGCAAACTGCAGGAAAATGCAAATTGAAATAAGAAGGAGCAATCCCAAAAATTGAAATCTGTCATAATTCGTAGGAAACAGCACTTGAAGTCGACACTTTAGGTTTTTATCTATATCAGGGATGGCAGAAAGTATTATTTTTTCGATGGTAAATTAATATTTTATTTATTATTATTATTAATATTTATATTTTATCGATAATCTAACGTTTTGATATAATTTTTTGTGATTAATCGATATTTTTTGATATATCGAATTAGTTTAATCGGAAAAAGAGACAAGTAAATGAATATTAATTAACTTAGTTTTCTTTGGTATAAAAATACACCCTGTATCGATAAAACTGATATTTTAACCTCAAATGCAATATTTTTCGATATTTGAAATACGATATTGGTTAAAAAATGTTATATTGATCGATATTTAGACACTGTAAAGATAGTTTTGATATTTTAACCTTAAATGGAATATTTTTTATATATTTAAAATAGGATATTGAATAAAAACAATATTTTGGTTGATATCGATATCATTCATATCGATAATATTGATATTTCAACCTTAAAAAATATTTCTTGATATTTTAAAATACGATATTGGATAAAAAATATGATATTGGTCGTTATATAGACTTTGTTTGGATAATATCGATATTTATACCTTAAATATAATATTTTTTGATATTTAAAATCCAATATATCTAGTGTTACAATATTTTAAATACGATATTGAGCTTTCTATTGTTGTCGATATAGCATATAGGACTATATCCCTCGTTATACATCTCTAAAATATGTATTTATATATCTTTTCAGGCTATTATCTTGGCATCTACTTAATTCCCTATTAATCCCTATAAAAAAATTTCCACAATGCGGCAAACAGTTCTGATTATTCTCAGATTCTAGCAACAAACAGATAACACCATCTTATCTCTGTACACTTCTGGAAAATCTGGTAAAAATCTCAAGTACCATCGATATACTATTTAACTTTAATTATGTTGCCAAAATATATATGCTAAACGCTTAAGGAAACTATAATTTTATACTGATAAAGCCTGTTTATCTAAGCCTTATTAAGGTGCCAAGTACAAAAGTCAATAGACTCCATTAGAAGCCATTTATTGGGCATAACACGATACTCAATACGGTATTTATAAAGAGAGCTCCATTGAAATCTTCTTTGAACTTATAATTTTGATATCAAGTCTTTTGCTAGCCAAATGGGTTTTATCTTTTCACCTTGATAATTTTATTCTGGCATCTTAGCTGGAGTTTCCGTTCACTGCATCTGACCGTACTGCGACAGATCCTGCTGCAACTGGTACTGGATGGCCCGCTGCTTGGCCTTCTCGTAGATGGGCATCAGCTGCTTGGTCTCGCCCAGCTGCTTCAGCAGCTCCATTATGAAGGGCAGATAGTTGTGGCGACGACGCTGATTCTCCTGCCGATAGCGTCGCTTCTTTTCCATCTCGAACTTGACATAGGTCCTCAGGTTGGCTATCTCCGCCTGCCTTTCAGCCAGACTAAGCGAAGGCGGTGGCTGGTGGACAAGCAATTGGATTTGACGCTCATAGCAACGCTGGCGATCCGAAACGACGGCCATTAGATTGAAATGAATCTCTCCAACGCTATAGCGTTGCATTCGGGCCTCGATAATGGGACGAACCACGTCCAGCCAGTTTTGACCACGTTTGATTTCGGCCAGATCGATGGGACCTTCATGAAGACCATCCAGCTCATAGAGACGTCCATTGATGGGCATATAACCCACAAAGTGATACACATCATCGTCCATCGGTGACTGCGGCAGTTCCACCTCAAAGTGCACGGGCCGGGCAAAGGAGTTGTGCACCGTTCGGATCTTTTCCTCATTGCCCAGGCACAGACCACGACTCTCCGGGTCCATGCTCTGGCAGAATTGCCTGAAGCCAGTCAGCGTTTCGCCCAAATCAATATCCGTGTGACGGAGATTGAGCAGAATACTGAGCAGGGCCTGGGTGGCGCAGGCATTAGGGATTACCTGGCGGGCAAAGAACACATCCTTGCAATTTCTAACCACCTGCCCGTCCGGCTTGTCGTCCTGCACCCACTTGAACAGAAAGATCAGGCCATGTATGGGCTCCAGCAGATGGAAGGCATGAGCGTTCAGTGTCCAGATCTCCTCCACCTGGGCACCGGTGCAGCCAAAGCCGCGTATTAGCTCGGTGAAAACACCCGGATCGCTCTCGATGAGACACCAGGAGTCCTCCGGTGTGGTGACCTTGGTAACGGCTTCGGTGTTGTTCGGTTGCATCGAGTCCTCCACATTTGCCATGACTTTGAGAGCTATTTTTTCTTCTCGTAAATGTTGTTGTCGTAGATGTTCAGCAACGATGGGCTCCAACAAATAAATTTTTTTGATTTTGTTTTCAAGTGACAGCAGCACGAAAGGTAGGTTGGACATTTTAGGCGGAGAAACATTGATGGTTTTCAATAAACAAATATTAAATAAATATTTTATAATGAAATGTACATAAATATATAGGTTTTATGATTTTACTTACTTGATTAGTAATGTTGTTAAAACGGTTATAGTTGCCTTAAAATTTAAATTGTTCTAAAAATGTTAAAAACATCGATATATTGATATTTCAATAGATAATTCTCCGCTTTAAATGAGTATTTTTACGTACAAATTAGTGTGTATAGTATTTATGCCTATTTGATTAATTGACTGAAGGATGATTTCATTTTCCAACACACACACACACACAACATTTTCCCAGTCGGGTGACTCAGGAAAAGGGTTCACATTGAAAATGATTAGATTTAATATTTAATAATTTAATAAAAAAGCTCAATATCAGGGTTAATAATTTAAAAAGTTAGCATTTTTTTTTTTTTTTTTGCTTTATCGATAATATTGTTTAAATAAATTAAACAGAATATCGATTAATTATACATATAATTTAATTATTTTTGATATCTATAAATTTATATTTTATTTATATATTTTTTTCGAACTATTTTTTATCTGTTTTTGTACTATTCATTTATTGATTTCTTTTTATCTATTTATAATCTTTTTTACCCTTTTTTTCAACCTGAATATGTATATTTTCTTTTCTATTTATTTTAATTTTCCTTGGAAATTTAAATGCCTAAAAATAAACTTTAATTTAAACACTTTTAAGGCCTTTGAGCCAAAAATACTTTCTTATCGCTCCCGCCTTACGTTAATAACTCTTATCAATGCTTTCTTTCCCAGAAAACCCCCTTTAGTGACCACTATAAATTATAATTTTACTTCTTAATTATGCTTTTATTATTCTGCGACTTTTTATAACCCCCAAAGATTAAGATGGAACGCAGACAAAAAACTTTCCCTTGTTTATTTCACGGAAGTCAAATAAAGTTTATCAAATGGCAAACTCATATGGCTAAGCCGAAATTTGAACTAGATTTTAGATCTAGAGAAATATTATTTCAAGCTTTTAGTTCCATTTCCGTTAAGGATTCCTTCTCATTTCAGGGAAAAGGTAACTCCGTTCTCCGTTCGATATCCTTTGAATGAATGAAGCCCTAATGAGCCGCAATCGATCAACTTTGCTGATATGTGTGTGTGGCACACCCTAATGCTCTCATATATCCTTCTCAGTGGTCGCAGGGGGTGGGGGGGGGGGGGGAGATACTCAAAGCAGGGGCGTGGCAAATGGCGTTGCATTGCCAGGGGATTAACAGCCAGTGCCAGTGGCTGCCCGAGGGATAATAAGTGCATTGGAGCATCAAATCAATAAAACGCGCACACATCGCCCACGGTTGCTACACACGCACACCCACACACACACATGGGACACTGGACAGTGTGCCTCATACCCACACCAAACTACGCCTGGCACCGAAGAATTCGCTGCATCAGTGACTGCGAATTGCGAAACATTGTTAATTTATGCAAATTTAGCCAACGCCGCCGCCGCCGCCTCGCTTTGTGCAACGCCAATGAGGCAAGAGAGTCGAGCCGCGGAGCTCCACTGGAAGCCACCGCTGCACCACTGCAACCGCCATCGCCATCGTCATCGCCAAAGCCGCGACCGCAGCGCCAACAACATTAACGGAGAGGAGCACCAAGCCATAGAGAGAGAGAGAGAGCGAGGAGGAGGACTCGACTCCTGGCCGAAAAGGGAGCTCGTTGCGCCCTTGCATAATTTTCGAGCCACCCAATGCTGCCGCCTTTGCCTCATTTGCATGACTTCTACTCACCCAACCTCCCCCCTCCCTTCGGGCAGATGCGGAACGGGAGCCGACCTCAAAGCCTATTTGGGTCCACTCCAGCCAATATGCAAGTGCCGGTTGCCAGTGGGTGCCGCCTGAATTAGCACACTCACCTAGCCAGAAAGTTTCTCATCGATGGCCACTCTAGCAGTCATAATATTAAATACAACACTCGACACTGACAGAAAATGGGTTTTTTAAATAATTTAAAAAATTAATAATTATGAGTAGCACACATACAACACCACATATATGTAAATAAGCACCTATGAAACCACACACACACTCACATATGCTCGCAACTGATCATAACCGTGGCCGATAGCCGTCACTTCATTCAGAAAATGCTAAAACCAGTTGGGAATTACAAGTGCACTCGGGGAGAATTTTTATAAAATTCTTTTGTTTTTGTTTGTTATTAAAAAAGGCTGCCAAAAAGCTTTTAAAATTAACCACAAAAATTATATTTATGTTGTCTTAATTATAGATTTTTTTTAGTTGAGGGAACTTTTTAAAGTATAAAAAAATATTTTTTAGATTGATAAAATTATAATTTAATTTTAATAATAATTGTATAAATGTACCAAATATATAAAAATATTTTTATGAGAGAAAAACTTGTTATACAATTATAAAAATAAATAAACCCTATCCTAAACTACTTACAAGTTATTATACTATTCCAAGGAATTATAAATAATCAAAAAATACCTATTACTACCATTACTTTATTTACTTTCAGTGTATACATTTTTGATAATACGAATATATATGGCTAACTGTATTTATTGTATTGTCTAGACACACGAAAACCGCAATGTGACTGCGCCTGCATTGAATTTACCATTTTTCATTTTTATTATATATATATTTTGTATTTTTTTTACAACCTGGCTTAACCGCATTAACGGAAAAAAATAAAACTGAAAAATAAAGTAAAGCAAATTCCACTTAATTGTTCAATTTCATGGAATTCACGTGGCCAAAGGGCTCAAAGGGCATATAATATAGTATGTATGTAGGCAAAGTTCAAAGGGTGGCAGGTCTCCATGGGATCCATGACAGATGTTAAGCGCACCTTTCAACCTCCGGGGAGTAGAGTGTAACGTGTATCCATTTCATATGATAATTGAGGGCTTCAAGCGAAACTTGGATTTCTTAATTGAAACATTAAAATAACGCCGGGTTTTTTTTTTGTTTTCATCTGACTTCAATGCAAACTAAAATATGGGATATGCCCTAATATATATATAAAAAATCTGAAATCTGATTACCTTAACCCCTGATTTACTCTTCAACAAGTCTTAAACTGCAGCATTTTAAGCTCTACGTTTGCAAATGCATTATGCAATATCTCTGAGAGATTACACTTTGATTGATATTTGAACTTCAGCCAAGTGTCCGGCCTCCGATTGTAAATTCCAAGGGCTGCGGTTATACAATATATATAGTTTGGATATATCTCTCACTCTACCTTATCTCAGCGCGACAAGATCTGTCCCCAAATGTGATGTGCATTTCAGACAGTAACCCACCTCTTATCGGGTTGATAAAGATGATGTTAATGATGATGATGATGAAGATTCGCCTGCGTCATTTGGCGCGCTAGGGAACTGCACTCCGAGATGATGACTCTTTGCCGTTTTGGGCGACTGATGACCCCACCTCGACCGGAACGGGATTGAGTGAAATTAACTCCAAAAACAACAGAGAGATAGTATAGAGAGAGAAATTGGGCCTGTTCCTCTACGTGTTTATTTATCTTTTGCCGAGGTGCAAATAAAGCAAAGACACGAGTCAACGGAAATGCGCAGCCCGCTTTATCAACATTTGCCTTGACGTTAAAAAAGCTGCCTGGCCGAGATTAAGATTACGTATGTATATTTTTTGGTAGTAGAAGTCAAAACAATTGGCTGCCGGGAAAGAATGTTAAGATGTTAGAGATAGCAAAGACAACTGAGTCATCAACATCATCATCATCAGTTATCATTAACTATTTTTTTTTTAAATAAGGAACATAGCTTTTAATGGGAATGAGTGATTGATCTTATATTCTTAGGCTAAACCCCATTTTTAAAAAAGCATAAATGGGTATTTGGTGAGTCTTGTGGTTCACAGAGCTTAGTTCCTTAAGAAATTCTATTTAAATTTAGCTTTAAATGGGGTTTAGTTATAGATTTTTTATTCGGAGGCTCCTTGATTCCATTCAAGTGCCCCTCCCTTGCTTACAATCTTTAACCTCATATCAAATTGCTTTCTTTTTGGCTCTTTCTCTGGTATTACCTCCGCCGCAATATCATAAATTGGTTTAGCCGGTTGAGGCTCTTATCAGGAAGGGGGGACAAACACTAGCGATAATCGTAACGTATTTGGCTAGCGTCACCACCACCACCACCACCAAAAGCGAATCTTCTGAAGATTTTGCTTGCTTGTGGGGAAGAAGCTGCGAGGCGATAATTTCGCATATAAAGCCGGGAGGTTGGCGTACAGAGGATAGTAACGATTCTTCATTCGAACCAAACACATCCCAAACACGACGACAACGACAACACGATGACAACGAACCGATCCGCCAGATTTCTGGTGTTGCTAGTGGTAATTGCATAATACAGTGAATCGAAAAAATAAACGTGCATCGAAGAATAAATATTATATTCGATTCAATTCGATATCAGTGCTAAAAACTATATATTTAATTTTTTTTTTGTTTTTTGTTTTACTGTCTTTACTGACGAGTTGTAAATATGTATATATATATATATTTTATTGGCACTTGGATACACGCACACATGCCTCGCTAAAAACCACAATCCGATAATATCAACCGAATCCGAATCCGAAACCGTAGCTACCGGGACTCTTGCTACTTTGGATAACGTTCAAAGCGCTCGGCGACCAATCGAAAGTATCCTATGCAAGTGAAGCTAATGAAGCAGTGACAAACAGTGCACAGTGCGATCCCCCTTTCCTGGATGGATCCCAATTCCACTAACCTGCTCTCTCCTCTCTCCGCTTTCCCTCTTGCAGCTAACCTCGCTGGTGGCCAGCCATCAGGCGAATGCAGCCGCCGCGGGACTCAAGTGCGGCGGCAAGACTGCCGTTTGTGTGGGTCCGCTCTCGTATCAGGACTGCCTGGACGATGTCACCACTGGACCAGTGATTTCCTGCGAGCCCAACACCCGCTGCGTCACCGAGGGCCTGCAGATCTGTGTGCCAGTAAAGTCGGCCGCCGCCGAGGCACCCACAGCTGCCGTGGCCAAGATGGTCACCATCACCGATAGCCCCGTCAGCGAGTCCGCTCCGCTGGTGGATGCCGCCAGCTCTGGTGCTGTCGCCGGTGTAAGTGAGATCTCCACCGAAGGACCGAGTGTTGCATCTAGCGTCGCCGCCGAGTCAAGTGCTGCTCCGGAGGTGACAACCGCTGCACCGGCTGAGACCACCCAGGTGCCTGCTGAGACCACCACCCAAGCTGCCATCGAGGAGACCACCACCACCCTTCCCGGCGAGGAGACAACCACCGACGCTGCCTGGGACTCCAACGTTCCCGCGGACACTACTCTGGCCCCCGGTTCGGACGGAACTAACCCAACCATCGACCCCAACACCCCCCTGAACCCCAATGCACCCGAAGGATCTACTAACGAACCCGGTTTGGTCGAAACCACAAATCCCGCTGAAACCACTGACGCCCCCGCAACCACTGCTGACCCGAACGCTCCGGAGGTGACGACTGTCGCCCCTGGAACACCTGCCGATGTCTCGACTGCCGCTCCCGGATCTCCTGTCGAGAGACCAACCGCTGCACCAGGATCTCCTGTCGAAAGACCAACCGGTAAACCTGGAACTCCGCCTAATGTCACGACCGCTGCCCCTGGAGCTCCTGTTGAGGGATCTACCGCCGCCCCTGGAGCTCCTGTTGAGGGATCTACCGCCGCCCCTGGAGCTCCTGTTGAGGGATCTACTGCTGCCCCTGGAGCTCCTGTAGAAGGATCTACTGCTGTCCCTGGTGCTCCTGTTGAAGGATCTACTGCTGCCCCTGGTGCTCCTGTTGAGGGATCTACCGCCGCCCCTGGAGCTCCAGTTGAGGGATCGACTGTTGCCCCTGGAGCTCCTGTTGAGGGATCTACCGCCGCCCCTGGAGCTCCTGTTGAGGGATCTACCGCTGCCCCTGGTGCTCCTGTTGAGGGATCGACTGCTGCCCCTGGAGCTCCTGTGGAGGGATCTACCGCCGCCCCTGGAGCTCCA
This sequence comes from Drosophila kikkawai, assembly GCF_030179895.1. Classification (NCBI taxonomy): domain Eukaryota; kingdom Metazoa; phylum Arthropoda; class Insecta; order Diptera; family Drosophilidae; genus Drosophila; species Drosophila kikkawai. Next base: position 27,874,468 of record NC_091733.1, read on the forward strand.
GTTGAGGGATCGACTGCTGCCCCTGGAGCTCCTGTTGAGGGATCTACCGCTGCCCCTGGAGCTCCTGTTGAGGGATCTACCGCCGCCCCTGGAGCTCCTGTTGAGGGATCGACCGCTGCCCCTGGTGCTCCAGTTGAGGGATCGACTGCTGCCCCTGGAGCTCCTGTTGAGGGATCGACCGCTGCCCCTGGTGCTCCTGTTGAGGGATCTACCGCCGCTCCTGGAGCTCCTGTTGACGGATCTACCGCTGCCCCTGGTGCTCCTGTTGAGGGATCTACCGCTGCCCCTGGTGCTCCTGTTGAGGGATCTACCGCCGACCCTGGAGCTCCTGTTGAGGGATCGACCGCTGCCCCTGGTGCTCCAGTTGAGGGATCGACTGCTGCCCCTGGAGCTCCTGTTGAGGGATCTACCGCTGCCCCTGGTGCTCCTGTTGAGGGATCTACCGCTGCCCCTGGAGCTCCTGTTGAGGGATCTACCGCTGCCCCTGGAGCTCCTGTTGAGGGATCTACCGCCGCCCCTGGAGCTCCTGTTGAGGGATCGACCGCTGCCCCTGGTGCTCCAGTTGAGGGATCTACCGCCGCTCCTGGAGCTCCTGTGGAGGGATCTACCGCTGCCCCTGGTGCTCCTGTTGAAGGATCTACTGCTGCCCCTGGTGCTCCTGTTGAGGGATCTACCGCCGCCCCTGGAGCTCCTGTTGAGGGATCGACCGCTGCACCTGGTGCTCCAGTTGAGGGATCTACCGCTGCCCCTGGAGCTCCTGTTGAGGGATCGACTGCTGCCCCTGGAGCTCCTGTTGAGGGATCGACCGCTGCCCCTGGTGCTCCTGTTGAGGGATCTACCGCCGCCCCTGGAGCTCCTGTTGAGGGATCGACCGCTGCACCTGGTGCTCCAGTTGAGGGATCTACCGCTGCCCCTGGAGCTCCTGTTGAGGGATCGACTGCTGCCCCTGGTGCTCCTGTTGAAGGATCTACCGCTGCCCCTGGTGCTCCTGTTGAGGGATCGACTGCTGCCCCTGGAGCTCCTGTTGAGGGATCTACCGCCGCCCCTGGTGCTCCTGTTGAAGGATCGACCGCTGCCCCTGGAGCTCCTGTTGAGGGATCTACCGCCGCCCCTGGTGCTCCTGTTGAAGGATCTACCGCTGCCCCTGGTGCTCCTGTTGAGGGATCGACTGCTGCCCCTGGAGCTCCTGTTGAGGGATCTACCGCCGCCCCTGGTGCTCCTGTTGAAGGATCTACCGCTGCCCCTGAAGCTCCTGTTGAGGGATCGACCGCTGCCCCTGGAGCTCCTGTTGAGGGATCTACCGCCGCCCCTGGAGCTCCTGTTGAGGGATCGACCGCTGCCCCTGGTGCTCCAGTTGAGGGATCAACTGCTGCCCCTGGAGCTCCTGTTGAGGGATCTACCGCTGCCCCTGGAGCTCCTGTTGAGGGATCTACCGCCGCCCCTGGAGCTCCTGTTGAGGGATCGACCGCTGCCCCTGGTGCTCCTGTTGAGGGATCGACCGCTGCCCCTGGTGCTCCAGTTGAGGGATCAACTGCTGCCCCTGGAGCTCCTGTTGAGGGATCTACCGCTGCCCCTGGAGCTCCTGTTGAGGGATCTACCGCCGCCCCTGGAGCTCCTGTTGAGGGATCGACCGCTGCCCCTGGTGCTCCAGTTGAGGGATCTACCGCTGCCCCTGGTGCTCCTGTTGAGGGATCTACCGCTGCCCCTGGTGCTCCTGTTGAGGGATCGACTGCTGCCCCTGGTGCTCCTGTTGAGGGATCTACCGCTGCCCCTGGAACTCCTGCTGATCCCGATGTCCCTGCTGGTGGTGCTCCCGGAACTGGTGCTGGTGCTGCCCCTGGAACTCCTGCTGATCCCAATGTCCCCGCTGGTGGTGCTCCTGGATCTGGTGCTGGTGCTGCCCCTGGAACTCCTGCTGATCCCAATGTCCCCGCTGGTGGTGCTCCTGGAACTGGTGCTGGTGTTGCCCCTGGAACTCCTGCTGATCCCAATGTCCCCGCTGGTGGTGCTCCTGGATCTGGTGCTGCTGCTGCCCCTGGAACTCCTGCTGATCCGAATGTCCCCGCTGGTGGTGCTCCTGGATCTGGTGCTGGTGCTGCCCCTGGAACTCCTGCTGATCCCAATGTCCCTGCTGGTGGTGCTCCTGGAACTGGTGCTGGTGCTACCCCTGGAACTCCTGCTGACCCTAATGTCCCCGCTGGTGGTGCTCCTGGATCTGGTGCTGCCCCTGGAACTCCTGCTGATCCCAATGTCCCCGCTGGTGGTGCTCCTGGAACTGGTGCTGGTGTTGCCCCTGGAACTCCTGCTGATCCCAATGTCCCCGCTGGTGGTGCTCCTGGATCTGGTGCTGGTGCTGCCCCTGGAACTCCTGCTGATCCGAATGTCCCCGCTGGTGGTGCTCCTGGATCTGGTGCTGGTGCTGCCCCTGGAACTCCTGCTGATCCCAATGTCCCTGCTGGTGGTGCTCCTGGAACTGGTGCTGGTGCTACCCCTGGAACTCCTGCTGACCCTAATGTCCCCGCTGGTGGTGCTCCTGGATCTGGTGCTGGTGCTGCCCCTGGAACTCCTGCTGATCCCAATGTCCCAGCTGGTGGTGCTCCTGGAACTGGTGCTGGTGTCGCCCCTGGAACTCCTGCTGATCCCAATGTCCCCACTGGTGGTGCTCCTGGATCTGGTGCTGCCCCTGGAACTCCTGCTAATCCCAATGTCCCCGCTGGTGGTGCTCCTGGAACTGGTGCTGGTGCTGCCCCTGGAACTCCTGCCGATCCTAACGCGCCTGCTGGAGTCATTCCATCGATTCCTTCGCTTCCTGTCGGACCAGGCTCTTGGCCTTGGCACAACCGCCCGAACATTCCAAACCTCAACTGGAGGCCCAATCTCCCGGGACAAAATGGCGCCGATGTCGAGGCTGTTGCTCCTGGCAATGGACTGAACAATGGCAATGGAAACGTAAATCCTGTTCCTCCCCATCGTCCACTTCCCTTCTGGCCCAACTGGCAAAACTGGGTTAACAGCTGGCGCACGACTAAGAGGCCAGTGACCGAAGCTCCTGCCCAACCCCAAGAGCCCCAGGTTCCTCAGAACCCCCAGCAGCCCCAAGAGCCTCAGGTTCCCCAGATCCCTGAACAGCCTCAGCAGCCGGGACAGTCGGAGCAGCCGAGCAACAACAGTCCCGAGACCGCTGAGAGCGTAGAGCAGGCTGCCCCAGCTCCACCAGCTTCCAACGAGAACGCCTCCGTTGAGGAGAGCAACAAGGCCTCTGGCGAGAAATCAAAGGATAAGCCCAAGTCCGCCGAAGACCAGTCCAAGGAGAAGGAGCAGGAGCAGAAGAAGCCCAGCTCCGAGGAGAAGGACAAGGACAGCAAGGAGAAGGAGAAATCCAAGGACTCCAAGGAGGACAAGGACACCGATTCGCAGAAGGACAACGAGAGCGAGGACGAGCCGAACTCCAAGGAGCGCAAGCAATACATCAAGGATCTGGTCAAGAAGCTAAAGAAGGGCGATGAGTGCGACGAGGAGGACATCTATCCCGATGTCCGTGACTGCCGCAAGTACTACCGCTGCGAGGTGAAGAAGTCCGGCAAGCACAAGTATGCCCACTTGCGCTGTGACAAGAAGAAGCGCTTCGACTGGCTCGCCCAGGAATGTGTGGACAAGGACGTGGCCCGCTGCCTGGAGAAGTAGGCGGAGGACTAAAACGGGGAATTAAAACTGCTGCTGCATCCGTATGATAATCTCACTCAATCCAAACTGTATTCTCTATATTGGCAATGATATTCTATCCTTAAACCTTGGTCCTACCTAATTTATTGCAATTTATTTTAAATACATATTAAAAATATATATTTTTTTCTTTTTCAAATAAATAAATCTTGAAATTCCTATAAATCTGGCAAATGGAGTGTGTTATTTATGGCTTGCAACTATTTTTTATTCAAATTATTATAACTCTCTTTAACTAATTGCTTGTACATTGCATGCAAAGTGTAGGAAAGAAAGCAGGAGACACATAAAAAAGACTAAAACAATAAGCAATAAGCAATATTCATCTTATTATTATATTATCTTCAAAAAATCTGTCCAAGAGCAATCGCGTCAGAGGAATAATCCTAACTGAACAGTTCTTTGGATTACATTTTCAATGGAGTCTGGCTTGAAGTCATAGAAGATCCTTAAAAATATACAAAAAACCCTTAAAAACTATCATATTTCGCGTCTTTGAACTTGCTTAATGGGTTCTTTGCGCAGCTGTTTCGAGTCTAGCCTAGTCACCACTTCTTTTTTTTTTTCTGGCCGAGATAACCCAACCTTAGTTCCTTCCAATTTGCTGATTATGCCTCCTCCTCTACCTCCTCGAAGGCGCATAATGAGTGAAGAAACTTTGGCAAAGTTTCCGTCGCCGCGCGCTGTGTTTCTTTAAAGCATCTCACTTACACTTGCCAAGTTTTTTTCCTATGTAAATATTTAGTGTAGCATAGAATTTTGAAGTGAAACGTAAACACGAGCAAAAAAGCGTTAAGGGGGAAAGTGCATTGGCTGGCTCCGCGGTGGCCAGAAGGCAGATGGAGCCGCTCCTGCCAGAGTCGGCGGAGTTGGAGTCCAAAGCAGTTCGGATTCGAGGCAAAAGCCAGAGAGATAGAGAGTTGGGGGAGTGAAGCAGAGCAATACACTTAAGTTGATTCGCTGTCATCCATTGCAGCTCATTTATCATTAGACAGAGTCACACAGGACTCCAGGCCTGGCGACAGTTTCAGTGTCGTCTAAGTAGGGAGTGGAGAGAGAGGATCAAGGACGGGGGACATGGGCGCGTCAAGAGTAAGCACAACACTTTGCAGGGAGTGAAAACAGGGAGACCACGACAACGGCCAACGACGACAACGACAACGACGACGAAGTAATTCAATTTTTATCGTGGGTAATTTTGTAACGAGAAACGAAGCAAGCAAATGCACAGGGGCGGGGTTTCTAAGGGGGGGGCTACTCGGCTATATATCTATATATATACATATATATGTATATATAAATGGCAGTCGCTGACCGTACTGATAAGAGCGAGATGGAAATGTTATACAGCCACTGACACGAGCATTTGCGGGCTGACAGCGAAAGCCAGCCAAGGCTTAACCCCCTAACACCCGAGCATTGCCTCCAGGCAATGCAAAAAACCAAAAGCTCATTTTCCACTTAAGGTCTAGACGGTCTTCCTTACCGTATTTTAAAGCTAATAACTAAAAACACTTATAAAACACTGATAGTTATCGAAGGAGTGAAGAAGCTAAGCAGGAACCAGTTGGGAATTCAAAGATATATTTTTTTATATTTCCTTTTAAATTACTAGATATTTTAAAACCATATTTTTTTAAGATTGTTATAAGAGTTTATTGTACAGATTTTGCTCAAAGTTAACTTTTATATGTAATAAAAAAATATTTTAAACCAAAAAATAAACTCTCTTTGGAGGGTTAAGAACATAACAGAATCCACAAGAAGATATCCTGGCACTGGGGGCTGTATGTCGTGACACGGACTGTTGCAACGCAATGTGCGACAATACGTTGAAAATTCAATTTGCCTGATGACTTGCTGTGGTTTAAATACGGCCAAAAAGCGACAGCGCACATTAAACTCATTGCCGCCGTTGTGGCCAAAACGGATAAAAGGCGAAACGGACCGACGACGACGACGACGACAGTCGATGGGCACCATGACTACACCCCAAGAACTCCCACCTATGTCCAGCCAGCTGCACATTATATACTTATGCATACGAGGCAGCAAAAAAAAATGTAAAAAAACGACGAGGAGGTCCACAAAAAAGCACCAGCAGCAGCACAAAAATATAAAAAAATAAAACCAGGCAGCAGCAGCAGAGACAGCAGCGCGCAAAAAGCGTAAACTTTGTTAACTCCATTTGACAACACGGCAGAGTGGAGCAGAGTGCAGAGAGTCCCTGGCCATCCAAGTCCAGCTACCAGCTACCAGCTACGTCCCGAGTCGGGTTGGAAATCCAGGCCGGGATCCAGGCCACATGGACCCACTTGAAGCCCCGGCCGTTGATTGCATTTCATGCGCTTGGAAAATCAATTTTTATTTAATTAATGTGCCTCGTTGCATGCATTACACATATGCCGAGAAGGAGCAGGATAACTCCCATGTAAAGCCCTGGTTTTATATTGCATATATAGGTTGATATATCCATGTGGAAGGAACGAAGTGATCCGAAATGTGGACGTGGCTTAGATTAAGTTATCGGTTTGCTGGAAGAGAGTTACGAATTGGATTCCACATTCTTTTTGAGACATGTCATGTCCAGTCTCTGTTCCTGTTTTATATTTCTCATGGATAAGGTCATGGACTTTTAATGAAGCATTATAGCATAATATTCAAGCAAATCTGGGAAATTTGTCTTGAATTTTAGAAAGAACCTTCTTAGTTATGAACCTCTAAGCCTGCCTTTGAAGTAACTCAATAATTTGCCCACTCGACCAGCATCTTCTTATCGCTGGAAGTCAACTCAAGATATCTCAACTCTGCTCGTTGAGCTACCTTTTTGCTGACTTCTTAAGCGAACAGAAACAGGAGGAGTGTGCCTTGCCATGCCTGCGCCTCGAGCACGGGTCTGGCTTTGGGAATTCAAAGAGGAGAAGCCAGTAACATCAATCAGCGATCCCATCTAAATGCCATCAAATGGCATTTTCCCGCTGCCTGCCTGCCACCTGCAAAGGGAGCACAATGACGCCGCGGGGAGTTTTGGTCGCCAAGCGGTGGGCGTAGATTGTGGGTGTGAGAGAGAGCACACTAACACGGACAACTTGTACTTGTATATATTTAATATTCACATTTCAATTGTTTTTTCCCCTCTTGTTTTCTTTTCTCGTGCGGAGAGGTGACTCCGTATGGTGTGCGGGTGGTTCATTGCGCAATTTATACCTCCAACCCAGGCTCATCCTGCTGCTGCTGCTGCTGCTGCTGCTCCTGCCACCCATCTCAGTTCAGTTGAGTTCGGTTCGGTTTCTCTTTCTGTGAGGATTCCAGGATTCCAAGATTCTGGGATTCTGGCTATCCCCCCCGCCGTTCCCTTTGCCTTTTTATATATAAAATTTTCATAAAGTTTCGTGTTATTAAAAATGGAATATATATTCTTTGCTCTCTTGTGCGCGCGAATACGCAATGGAATATTAATAGCAGGAAAGAGCTTGAATTTTAATCCAAATCTACAAGAGACGAGGAGGAGCCGCATGCCTTTTCGCATTCACATTCCTTGGAGTAACGAAAAAAGAGCGAAAGTCCCTGTCAATGGGAAATCTGTGCATATCTGTGGCTTATACATACGGGTCAACATCCCCACGTTTACACTAGCTGACCAGGCTACCCAGGAACACTGAGAGAAAGTTAAGTTACTTATTCAGATGATTTTGGCTTGAGAAAAAAAGGTATTTCAAGGATTAGAAACAAACCTTGTTTTATATTTTAAGGTTTTTAAATAGCGTTGATTTTGGAAAGGCAGAAATAATAAATTTATCGATACTGTATCAATTATTGATATCGATATATTAATTGATATTTCTATGAACGATATAATGTGATATATATCCAATAAATTTAAATTTTGTGATAATGATACTTAAGTTAAATGCGTTTTTTATCGATATTTAATAATAAAATTTATATAAAAATCTGGATATATAAATTTTTGGTATATTTTTGATAATATATAAATATTTTATGCTCAAGAAAACATATAAATTAATATTTTAATGCGGTGATATATGTAAATGTAATTTTTTGTATGATCTATCGGACCCAGAGACAAATTCAATAAAATGTTTTAAAAATATTGATATTTAAATGTTAACTGCATTATTTATCGGTATTTAATATAATAATAATATTAGTAATATTAAAATTATTCTGAAGAACTTAAAAAATTCTTAATATTAAATAAAATGGATATATCTATGTTTAAAACATCTTAAATATGATATTAAGCTCTACATTTTAATCGATATATATTTTATCGGACTTTTCTCGTAGATACACAACCCCACTTTGATAAGTTTAACTTCTGAGGAGGTACAGTTTACCTATAGACTCTCTGGCTAACTTATTTAAATCTTACAAGAAAGAATTTAATTAGTTTTAACTTCTCTCTCTCTTGAATTTAATAATTCTTTCCTCTCACTTTCGGGGAAACGGAAATGGTATCAGATTTGTTGGTAGTTTCACTTACGTGATCCATTTTATTTTCGAGTGCACACACGCATCCTTTTGGCTGAGAATGAACGTGCCGCGTCAAAGAAAACATCCTCAACGGTTCCAGGGGCGTAGCCATAATAAATCACGAGTTCCGAGGACCGAGGGATTGGGTGGCAAGTGGCGGCCATCCAACCCGTTGACCCAGTAAGCAAACGAGGCTCTGGGTGCCAAAGTTCGCAGCCAGTCAAGCCGAAATGCTGGCAAGGTGTTGTTGCCGCTGTTGCTGTTGCTCGCTCCTGTTCCTGCTGCTCGTCCTGTTCCTGCTCATGCTGATGATGGCAAAGGTAAGCCCAGGGTCCGTTGTGGACGTCGTCGCGGGTAATTGCCTTGAAAGGCCGCTGAAAGCCCTCAAACAAATTATAAATTGCCACCAAAACCAAGGCAGTCGAGGCCCGGCTCAAAAGGAGCTTACAACATTTGACGGCGGGCCGTCGTCGTCGTCGTCTCCTCCTCCTCACCAACTTCAACTCACTCATTACCCCGGCTTCCGACTTGTGTCTTATCTGAGGCTGCTGATCCATCACCTGGCCCAGGCCCGGAGTCCGCCTGGAGTCCTGAATCCTGAATCCCGGTATCCAGAGTTTATGAGGCCGTCGTCGTGAAGCATTTTCTGATTGCGTGTGCATTTTTAATGCCGCCTGCCTTTTGGCCTTTCAGCCAAGCAACTACGCACTTCATTCATCAATGTGTGCGCCCTGGCCTAAATGGAGCCTTTCCTCGCCAAGACAAATGATGATGTGTATCCCAGATTCGTTTCCGACGTTTCCCTTTTGTTTCACCTCCCAAAGCTGACCTGCAGGGGTCTATTTTATACTTCTCCATTTGTATACTCTTTGCCAATGGTGTAGGAATACATAGTTTGGATTTTAGATTTATAGAAAATATCAACAATTGTTTTTAGATAAGCAAAGAACCAAAAATAAATAAAATAAATTCTAAAATATATTAAATTAAGAATCGTGATTAAACTTGTTTGGAATTGTGATAAAATTAGTTTAAAGAAAGAAACTTGTCTATTCTCTTACCAATTTGTAAATAAAAATTGATTAAATCGTATTAAAAACATTTACTTACAGTTATCTAGGAAAATTCCAAGCCAATAAGACGGAATATAAACTGTAAAGAATACCATTTCCTTTGCGATGAAGAGCATTACGTTTCGGTTACTGTTTCTTGGTATGGAATATGACTTTTATAATCTTTAGGAATACCATCTCCTTCAAAGTGAAGAGCATTTCAGCTTTGGCTACTGCTTGCCGACTTCTTCTTCTTCTGGTCCCAGTGCTTACTTTGATTTTTATAAATTTTATATGGCCATCGCATCGCCTTCTTTACCTGCGTCGTCGCTGGCTCCTGCCTCTGTCGCTGCCTCTGCCGCTGCTTTTGCTGTTCACTAATGAAATATGAATAATTAAACCAGTGTTTTCCCTTTGTTTTACTTCATTTGGAGTTCATTATTTTTGGCTCACTGCATTTCGCACGGCGTTGGCGGCATTGGGGTGCTCCATGCTCTGTGTGCCGGTATTTGACTTTTGGCCAAAGGGCGTGCGACGAGGACGAGGACGACGACGATTCCTCGCCAGCGTTGTCATCTTGGCAAAAGGATTCCGCTGAATTCCAGCTAATTACGCCATAGCGAAGCCAATTATTTTTGGCAATTATTTATGCAGAAGCCACCACCAACACAGTACACTTTACAGAACCACTAACCAACTCCAGGTGGAGCAGGTGCACGCACTTCTAGAGGCATCTAATAGATGACCATCAGTTTTCACACAAAGATTTAATATGATTGATCTTGTGGAGCCGCAAAAGTTGCAGAAAAATCACAAATGATGCAGCAATTTCTTTTTTTTCCTATTGCACACCTTCTTACCAACAATAGTTATCGATAGTTTTCACTTTGATCGATTCTTGCGCAATTTGAAACAATGGGAAGGGAACAAAAAAAACATTTCAGCTGAGTAAATACTAAATATTAATACAAAATACTTGAAAAATGAGATTATCTTTGTAAATTCGATTTTGCTCTTTTAAATCTACATTAAAAATGTTTAAAATAAATATATATAATTAAAAAATTATAAAAATATACAATAAACCTTGTTAATTGAAGTTTTTTCTTTAAATATTAATACTAAATATTTTAAAAATTAACTTTTCTTGGTAAATTCCAGTTTGTTTTTTAAAATCCAAATTAAAAATGTCAAAATAAAATATAAATATAAAATGAACTTTGCAAAATTTTAATTTATCCTTAAAATCTAAATTTTAAATATATAAAAAAAGTCTTAAAGGCTTATACTAATGTTTCCTTCTTATAACTAATTCCCCAAAGAAGATCTTCGCCATTATTTGCTGTGACTGTGATAGCAATTGTATAATTCGCAAATCCCCCTTCTATAGTGGCCCAACCCTTAATGCCTTGTTATTTGTAGCACACAATTTAGCATGTAATTATATGCGGGGTTTGTGTAGGGGCTTTGGGGCAAGCTCCCCCCGGCTGGCTACGTGTGGGGATTTTGGGCGGAGGCTGTCTTACAACAAGCACCGCAATTGGAAATCCAGCCTGGCCAACCATCCCCCCCCTCATCATTATCATCCTCGTCATCGTCATCATCATCATCATCCCCTGGTAACGGCAACAGCAAATGCATTCTGCTCTTTGAATTTTAATTGCGGCCACTCACTGACCCAAAAGGATATAAAAATGCTGTCCTTTTGCAAAACAACAAATTACAGTAAGAACAGGGTAAGCTGGATATTTATAATTTTATAATATATTATAATTTTTTTATTTATTTACAAAAAAAATAGGAAAAGATAAAAAGAAATCAAGCCTATAAGAATTTAATGGTTAAAAATTTATATTAAAATTAAACAAAATAATCTGTAAAATTTAAGGAACTTCAAGAGAGTTCCAAGGACTCTTAATGGGCATCCCTGCTTTGTAATTATTTTACTTAGAAATAATATAATTTAATGCTTATCTCTAGTAAAGAAAAAAAGGTTTATTAATTCCCCTATTAATATATTAAATACAGTTTCTAGTAATCCAAGTTTTACTGTAAATTGTGATAAACCGGGCGTAAAGCGGGTTTTTAAGGGGGCTGCCTGCGCCCTTTCTCAATCATAACGCTTTTAGTGTCGACGCCACTGACTAATTTGTCACTTTTGTTGTCGCCTTTTGCATTTACTTGTTTGTTTTTCGTATTCCTTTTTTTTTTTTGAACGTCGCCTTTTTTTTGGGGGTTTTTGCCCCCTTTTTGCATATGGCTGGCTGGCTGGCAACCCTTTTCAAGGGCAATTTTGTATTCAAATAATGTTTGACTTTTTGCCTGTCTCCCTCGCTTTTTCCCTCTCTCTCTCTCGTTTCTATATCTTCTCATTTAGCTGCTGTACGTGTTTGGTTTTTGTCCTGCATTTTCCCCATTTTCATTTCCCGGCTACCAACGCCCCCCATTTCATTTTCCCCTCCGGAGTTCTCATTCGCACGTAATTAGCTGTTAATTTGGACTGCCACTTGGCAACCGGGGCAAGCATTTTACTTTCTAACTTTCTCATTATTTCGGAAAACGGGGTAAAAACTTTCATAGGGAAATTACTGGACACAAAAAAAAAAATTGAGAGCTTTTGATTTGCCACAGGAGAGTTGGAGGGACGTTAAAAGTTTATTAGTGGCCTTTTAATAATAATTTTATTACATTATTTTAATATGTTTGCAGATTTGTATAAATTATTTTCATGTTAACTTGCTTGTGAAATATGCAGAATTCTTTATTAATCGCAGATTTGAGCACTTGATAAAACCGTTACCATGTGGCGATAAATAAATTAAAGACTTTCTATTAAAAATAAAAATTTGTCATACTTTTAATTTTAATAAATAATTTAACAGAAAGCTAAGTCAAATAATACAGAAATCGGAATACTATTTTGTGCGATTGTTGATAATAAATAAATCGCAGTTATGAAACACTCGATAAATAAATTGTATAAACCTCTTTATTATAACCAAAATTGTTCTTACTTTAAGATTTAACAAATAATTTAACTCTAAAAGTAAGCCAAAAACTAACCATATCTAAATACTTATTTTGCAAGATGGTCGATAATTAAACGCATCTTTAAAACCCGATAACAAACGATAATAAACAAATGCTATTTTCGAAAAATACTTAAAGGCAAGTTCGATGCCAAATTAAATCTTCTAACACCGCCCAACTCCGCCATTGTCATGTGAGCGCAGAGTCAACATACAGAGGGGGTCACCAACCAACCAACTAATCAACCCCCGTAGAGCAGCCCCCCCTGGATCCTGAGGAGGCCAACCAAGCAAGCCGGTGGAACCCACTGACAAGCAAATTACTTGACCGGGGCGCCACACCAACCACAAGTCAAGGTATTGCAGCTAATTATAAATGAAATCCGATATCAAAAGGCACACGGAGACACGCCTTTGTGCAGGACTCGGCACACACACACACATACACACACAGAAACAGGAACACCCTCGAACACATAGACAATGTCAATTCATTTGGAGTTTTGGTCCCGGAGTCGTGGTGTCCTGGAGCCCTCCTTGGCCGCCAGTCAACTGCGGGATGTGGTTGTCGGCAAACAAACAAATAATGAAAACAGCACAAAGGGGGAAGGGAAACAGAGGAGGCGGAGGGGCAGCAGAGAGGGAGAGCGAACGATTGTGGGCGTGGGCCCAGAACAAAGTGGAAAATTCATAAAATGTCATTGTCGCTTTATTAAAACGCGCCAAAACCTTCACGTTTTCCCCGGCTCATGCAGCGCGGATTCCCCTTCTAACACACACATACACAGAGAGAAAAATATACAGAAAATATATATGGTTTTGATAAAAAATTAAAAAATATTAAACTATAAAAATATAAAACTATAAAAATATAAAAAATACAAAAAATATAAAAATATAAACTTATATAAAGATATAAAAAATAAAACTATAAAAAATATATAAATATTCTAGGAATTTAAGATTAATAACCTGGAATTTTGGAACTAAAATAAATGAATTTTTAATTAGCAAACAAAGTCATAAATCTAAAATCTTTTAAAATATAGAAAATCCTTTCAAATTTAATAATAAAAGTAAGCAAAAAAAAAAAAAATAAAATAAAATAAAATCTACTTATATTTTTACATTTACAATTCTGTATTAATTTTTCTTCATCAGAAAATTTCTTTCGTTATTCAACCTTTTTTGTATTATTATTTTTTTCGAACGGTGTACACACACAGAGATGTCAGTGGTGTTGCAAGAAAAGGGGGATTTCACGGGGTATGGTGGGTGTTTCCATGGGGAGGGCGGTAAAGGGCCAAGGGGTGGGGTGCTTTGGCAAATTGGGCGGACGGCGACGTTGTCTGCTTTGCCATCGACAGCTGTTGGCGTCATTTACAAAAGCTTTTTGGCCGTTTTATGGGATTTTGCAACAGTTTCATTTTCATTTTGCGCAGGGCGCTTACACACACACACACACATGCAGGGATGTGCGGAAAGGGGGGTCGCATAATGCCGCCATTAGAAGTTGCCGCCAAGCACTTGCTAACGCCAAAAGATGATGATGAGCAGCAGCAGCAGCAGCAGCAAAAGCAATAGCAACAAGGACCATATGTGTGGGCAGAGGCGTGGGCAAAAGGGGTGGTGGTATTTTGAGGGAATATAAAGATCCCTTTTATCACTAAAGTTATTAAATTACCACAACTGCAAGGATTTTTAAAAGGAGTTGTTAATATTAACTAAAATTTAGGAGTTTATAAAAATATATAAAATATATAAATTATATTAAATATATTAAATATTCCGATTTAGACTAATTGTGGTGTTGATTAAATTAAATTCTTCATATTAATAAGAATTCCCTTACAATTCCATAACTTTGTTTTAATAATCTTTACAGGTTTTTTAATATTAGCTGTAAGCTTAATTTTGAATGAATTAACTACATATAAATACACATAAATGTTTAAAATATATTACAAAACCATATTATTGCGATTACTTAACTTAATTTAAAAAAAAATCCAAAAAAATATTTCAAACAAATCAAATTAAAATGAAATAAATATATCTCTAACTTTATTTGTTTTTAAAGAAAGAAACACATATTTAAAAGATATTCCTAGTACTTACACTCAAATGAGAGCTCTTAAATGTCTAGCAACCTTAAATTTTAATTTAAACAAATCTCCCCTGATTAATATCACCCATACGCCCCTTTGTATGTGTTTTTGCAAGTGCATCTGTATGCTCCGCTGAATTTGTATCTGTATCTGTGGCTATATCTGTATCTGTGTGTGATGTTGCGACAACGATAATAGCTCCAACGTTTGTTGATTCGTTTGCCGTCTATGTCTGCCACCTCATACCGGGTCTCTCCTTCATCATCTTTCCCTTCCTTTATTTGCCATTTTCCCAGCGCCAGCCCCTATTTTCCCCTCCCCACCAAGCCACCACGATTTTCCCAGGCTTCATCGTCGTCATCGTCATCGTCATCGTCAGCGTCATATTTGAACTTTTAATATTGACGCCATTTAACACGTTCTGGTGGAAATTTTATAAATGACTCTGTCTGTTGGTGGCTCCCCACTTGTTCCCACTGGCTGCCATTGGCTGCTCCCTGCTCCTCCTAGCTTTCCCCACTTGGTTGCCCCCGAAAAAGCCCGTTTAGCCCGCGCCCCTGATCCCCATAAAGAAAATAGTAATAATAATGCCAAGCCGCTGATGATAATGGCGTCATTTAGGCAACTGATTTAGGCCCAAAAATAGGGAAATAGAAAATCTAAACTACTTTATATTGGTTTGTTATTAATAATAATATATATAAAATATTTTCAAATATTTTTATTAACAATCAGATATATTTAAAAAAATTTAAAAGCTAGTTTAAAAAAAAAAGTTATAAAAAAATTAATTTAAAAACTATCTTAAAAGTCCGAAAATTAGTTTAAATTTGTATATTACTTTAAATTAAATTGGTGTGGGCTTTTTTTTTATTTAAAAAGTCTGAAAATTAATAAATATTTTTATATTAAATATACAACATTTATAAAAATTAGCTGACAAATTATTGAAAAAATCCGAAAATAAATAAATGTTTTTATATTAGTTTGGTTTTTTGTGCTTAAAAAAAAATAATAAAAAAAGAACTTGAAAATTTTAAAAGTTACAAAATTGTATTATAACTATTTCAAACAATGGTCTGTGGCAAGGACTCCATTTAGGCCAAGCCGGAAGCGGCTTTGGACTTGAAATTGGAGTTGAAGTTGTAGGAGGAGCAGGAGCAGGAGTTGTTCCACGAGTTATAGCAGGAGTTGTCCCCGGATTTGAAGCTTGAGTTGGTTGGTGTCCCCATTCAACCTGTCAGAAGTCACTTGCGGCTTTTAGGTTGAATTGTCTGCGAATTAGCTGGAGAGCAAATCACTTAAAGCGACCGCGCAGCAGCTCAATCACAGGCTCCAGGATTCAAGTGAGAGACAGAGAGAGAGAGAGAGAGAGACCAAGCTTTGGGACCGGATGGCGCCAGGACATCAGAATGTCAGGACACGACAGCCAAGGAGTCACTACTACTATATCGATTGTGAGGAGTGTGTGGCATCTTATAAATCGATATGAGTGTCTGCTGCACTCACTCACTGCCTGTGCCTCCCTCCCCCAGGAGACGTGGGAGACGACATGGGAGGATGGGCACAGGAACTGAGCCGCATGGAAAACCCAAGTTCGATCGTTACTCAGTGCAGGTTCTGGCATACACTTAGAGAAACTTGTTGCAAAAGAGAAAATTATATACATATTATGATTTACTTTGTATATTTTAGTGTTTTTTCTAAATTTCCTAAATTTTTCTT
This sequence comes from Drosophila kikkawai, assembly GCF_030179895.1. NCBI lineage: Eukaryota > Metazoa > Arthropoda > Insecta > Diptera > Drosophilidae > Drosophila > Drosophila kikkawai. Next base: position 27,890,602 of record NC_091733.1, read on the forward strand.
ATTTCAATGAAAGGTTTAAAATATATTTAGAGGCCTTAATGGTGACTTTAAATTTTCTAAATTTATCCTGTTTAACTATTATCCTAAATTTATTTAATATAAAATTTACTTGAATTTTTTATTATAAAAAAAAATTTTTAAATATATTAAAATTTTTTTTTTTATTTTTTCTTGTATAAGAAATAGCTCAAAATATATATTTAAATATACTTCATTTTTTCTTATATAAAAAATAGTTTAAAAAATAATTTAATATACAATTTACTTGATTTTTCTTATTTAAAAAATAGCTAAAAATATATTTAAAGACCTTAATGGTGCCTTTAAATTTCCTCAATTTTTAAAAATATATTTAGACGCCCAAATGAAGGATATATTTTTCTCTCTATTTTAGTTAAATGAACTTCCCTTTTTTCTCTCTGCTCACCATTCAAAGGGGAACTGCAAATGGGCGCAGGAGCTGTGGCATCGCGTCATCTTGTCAAATATTTCGCGCTAAATTAACACGACAGGGCGCCCAAATGGAGTAAGGAGATGTCAGCCGAGGCACAGAGTCTCGCAGGTCGGTCCTCGAAGGACGAAGGACGAACACAAAAAAGTACAAAAAAAAAAAAAAAAAAAAATGTAAACTTCAAGTGGTGTCAGGGGCAGGGGGCATCATCATCTCCTTGCTGTGCCTGCTCCTTTTTGCACATACTCGTACATAACTCAAATAGCGACGCATGTGCCTGTGTGTGTGTAAGTGCATAATTTGTTGGCTTTGTGCAACACCACCCACAAACCACCCCTCGAGTTTCATCTCCCCTTCCTGGCAACCTGGAAACCCCCCCGTCGAAGGCCAGACTATGACGAGGACGAGGAAGCCTTGCTTGCATCAAGACGGGCCAAAAGTCCTTTTTGGCCGGCTTGAGAAACCGAAAGTTCATATACCCTTGAAGGGTGTTAAATTTCAATTAATGCTAGGGGTTTATTTATATAATTTATCGATAAAATATCGATTTTTAGATATATTCCTTTATTTTTTTAATTTTAAGATTTATTTATTGAATATAATTTTAAAATTACGTAATATTATTTACTATATTAAATTAAGGATGATAGGGAAATATTTATATTATTTATCGATGAAATATAGATTTTTACATATATTTTTCTTACATTCTTATAATGTATTTATTTTAAGATTTATTTATTTGAAGACTTTAAATCCCTATTTTAATGCATATAATATTATAATTTAAATAATATTATTTACTAAACTTTTTTTTAAATTTAAAGGACCCCTTGGTGAGGGTATTAAAAAGTAGAGACAAAAAGGACGAGGCTCGCAACAGCTGCCGCTTGCAAAAGTTAACACCAAGGACAGACTCTAAAGACAGACAAGGCGGCAAAAAGAGAGGTTCCTCTGATGGCTAGACAAAGACAGCAAGAGTAGGAGTTAGGGATAGAAAGTGATGGAAAGACAGAGAGAGAGAGAGAGAGAGAGAGAGAGCGCCACACAGACACGGCATATTATTAAAAATGATAGCAGCAATTTAGGCGACGGCGTAATTAAAATTAGTCAACCTAATGATGCATCATCATCATTATCAGACAGCGGTGGCAACGAGTTGAGCCCGCTGCAGACCCCCCTAACACTCCGCCCCTGGCTATGGAAAACAGCAGGCAGTAAAAATAAATTAAATCGGAATCGAGAGTTCTTAAAGAATCATTTCAAGAGGGAAATAAAATTGATAATGGTCAAAAACGAGAGGAAAATCAGAGTTAGTATTAGGTTTTAAATCAATATTATTAGAAAATATTATAAAATTAAAAATATATTGCCTTGTCAACTGTATATAAAAAATGTGTAATTTAAAAATCTATATAACAAATTAAAAATGATAGAAAATGTATTAAAAAACAAGAAAAACCTATGAAAAATGTTTGAAAAAATGACAAATCAATGATGAATCTATAAAATATCTTCTTTTTTTTTGGAAATTAAGTAAAAAATAACAAATAACTGAAAATATACAAAAATTACCAATTGTTTATTTTATTTAAATTTAAATTTAACCTGGCACGTTAACAACCATCGATAACCATGATACATATCGATGTTGGTAAACGATACATCGAAGCTTATACTTTAAAGTATCAAATCATAGCAAGCGCCGATGCTTTCTTCCACCTCTAAGGCTGCTTCAAAAGTTTACCTTCTCAGGCGCTGAACTCAATCATATCAGAGTTCGTTCGGTCCCCTTGGGGTAAACATCTCTCTTTTTATTTTATTTTTGTTTTTTTTCTTTATTCCCATCATTATGGTCTCGTTGGTAATTTTTGTTCTTTGTCATAAATATTTTTTAGTTTAAAATTCTTTACTTTATGCTTGGTTTTTTCTTTCCGTTTCTTTAAATATTAACTTTTGTAGTCAAGTCTTCACTTTTGGTAAAGACTACAAGCTCATTCAGAGCTTTCGGAGGCATTGGAAGTCCGTGAGTTGTCGATGCATGTTGCTGTGCATCACTTGCCTGGCCTAGATCAATGTTTCCCGTGTTGATTAGGGTGTTGTATCTGGACACAATGCCCAGCTTCAGGATAAGTTTTATTTCTCAGGTGCTGAACTCAATCATATCAGAGTTCGTTCGGTCCCCTTGGGGTAAACATCTCTCTTTTTATTTTATTTTTGTTTTTTTTTCTTTATTCCCATCATTATGGTCTCGTTGGTAATTTTTGTTCTTTGTCATAAATAATTTTTAGTTTAAAATTCTTTACTTTATGCTTGTTTTTTTCTTTCCGTTTCTTTAAATATTAACTTTTGTAGTCAAGTCTTCACTTTTGGTAAAGACTACAAGCTCATTCAGAGCTTTCGGAGGCATTGGAAGTCCGTGAGTTGTCGATGCATGTTGCTGTGCATCACTTGCCTGGCCTAGATCAATGTTTCCCGTGTTGATTAGGGTGTTGTATCTGGACACAATGCCCAGCTTCAGGATAAGTTTTATTTCTCAGGTGCTGAACTCAATCATATCAGAGTTCGTTCGGTCCCCTTGGGGTAAACATCTCTCTTTTTATTTTATTTTTGTTTTTTTTTCTTTATTCCCATCATTATGGTCTCGTTGGTAATTTTTGTTCTTTGTCATAAATAATTTTTAGTTTAAAATTCTTTACTTTATGCTTGTTTTTTTCTTTCCGTTTCTTTAAATATTAACTTTTGTAGTCAAGTCTTCACTTTTGGTAAAGACTACAAGCTCATTCAGAGCTTTCGGAGGCATTGGAAGTCCGTGAGTTGTCGATGAATGTTGCTGTGCATCACTTGCCTGGCCTAGATCAATGTTTCCCGTGTTGATAATGCCCATATGATACACTAATGCAGTTTTCATTAATTAGCTACTTCATTAGAACCTTGAAAGAGTACACTATATGTGTAATTTTGTGTAATTTGGCTTGATTTTTGCTTGGATTATTTTGGTAATACGACTACGGTCACACCGACCGTAAAAGGTAAAGCCTAGTACTCTGACGAGAAAAAACCGCTGTATAAATTTAGACAGCGGCCAAACTCCATATAAAAAAAACGGTGTCGAAAAAAAAAGAAGAAGAACTTTTAGACACGTCGTTTTTTTCGGTACTCTGACGACGAAAATGAAGCCTGCGAAAATTGAATGGCGTTGCCAGATCAAGATAGTAAACAGCTGATATCGCGCTGTCTAAATAATTCATTTGATTTATTTAGACACCCCTAATGGAGGGAAAGTTGAAGGAAAAAGGTGGCATTGATAGGGGCTGTCAAGGGGAAGCCCATAATATGGAATTTAACCCACAAAGGACATTTTAATGCCATATTTATTAATATTTTTAATATTTTTTTTTGAATATTTGTTTACAAACAGCTGTCCAGTGTGACCAAGGAAAATCCTTAAACGCCATAAAAAGTACATTTTCATGGAATTTCCTTAATTTTTTTGGTCACACTAGCTCGGTAGCGAAATAAACAGCGATTCCGCTGTCTAATTTAGACAGCGGGTTTTTCTCGTCAGAGTACTAGGCTTAATTTTACAGCGTAAGAACCTTGCCCTCGCAAAACATATTATTTTTCCTAATTTTCTAATATTTTTTCAGTTAAAAAAACCAGCGAAATGATATAAAAATAAAATTCTCATTGTGAGACCATACTGTCAATGAACTGGCTAATACATTTTTCAATTACAATTTTCTTCATTAAACCCGTATTTTGTTATCGAGTATCTGGTATATTTTATGTAGATCTATCGATTATCGCGGCAATGAAGTAGCTAATGCATTATTCTAATGCATTAGAGCGCCATATAGTCGTCTTGCTCGCACTTGTGTAAAACGCTATAGCGCTGTCAAATCTTTAATGAAGTCTCTAATTAATGCGGCAGTGTCATGCCAGTATTAGGGTGTTGTATCTGGACACAATGCCCAGCTTCAGGATAAGTTTTATTTTTAATTTTACTATTTTATTTTGTATCATTTTTTATTTTTATTTTTTATAAATTAAACAAAACCCAATAAACAAAAATTTCTTACTTTAAAGTACAAATTACCCAAAAAGCCAATTTTATTTTCATAAAAATATTAAGCTTTTAGCAAGTTCTTGTATCTAAAATATATAAGAACATTAAAATGTATTAAATAATTATAACATACTCTTAAATTCTTAATTGCTGACTGGCAGATTGCAAACATCAAGTTAAAGAACGATTTTAAGGGTGCTGATCTAGAAGTTATAACTCTCGTTTGCCACTCCATAAGCCAGTTGTAAATCCATAATTTTCTAGCTCCCCCCTCACTCCCCTTGATGACGTCATTATGGGAACCCATATGGCGCGAAAAGAGCAAGGAGAGGGGGGCGGCTGGGGGGCAAGGACGACGCATTAAAAGCCAATAACAACATCCGTGATGAGCATGAAATTAATTTACAGAAAGCACTTGATGGGCTTATTGACAAGAGACGCGGGGGCATCGCACATTTATGGCCATGGCCATGTTTGCTCTAAAACTGAACCAGACGGCGAAAAAGTGTGTGGTTATAGCCGTCTATATATGTATATATATATAGTACATGGGAGGGATGCAACAATAAACAGACGCACACTTATTAATTAAAAGCATACATTAGCAGGGCAGCAGCAGCAGCAGCAGCACACAGGGCTTTATGTGCGGCCAGAGCATAAACCCCATAAAATCCTTATAGTGCCTTCGACACCCTTCTTCAATGCACTTGAAATGAAAAATGTGTATTAATTGTCAAATATGTAAAAGATTTTTCAAAAGCACTCTTTATTTAATTTAAAATTGATCATTTCTTTATGAAGAAAATACTTATAAATTTAAATATTATTTTTTGCCTTTTTTTTTGTAAAGAAATTTTTGGTTTAAATAACATTTAATTTTGTACAGTGCCTGCCTGTAGCAACATTTGGTGTGCACATTGAATCGCCTTCTTGGCCTTTTCGGGGATCGGAATTGGCTTTGGTTTTGGCTTTCGCTTTGGTTTTGCTTTTGGTTTTCGGAGCTCATAAAAATTGGCTTAGACCGCATAAGTGTTGGCCCCATGACCCGCCGCCCTATGTGTGTGTGTGTGGAGCATGATTGTTTATATGGGCAACTATTAAGCGAGCTGAAAAGTTGACATTATTTTTCGTTTATATTTAATCATAATTCCAATTAAAATTGCCTTTACGAGGCAGTCAACAATGATGGAGCGGGGGGAGGATTGAGAATGCATCGTAAAACTCTGAGTTTGATGATGACTAAGGAAATCCCAAGGGATGCTGAGGGTTGAGCTATTACACGCAGCTGTGCGGGTTAATCAGACCGAAAAGTTGACGAGTAATTGAGGAATTTAATAATGCATTACAAACTACAGAAAATGTGGTTCAGTCAACAAAATAAAGAGCACATGAAAATTACTAAGCAATAACGCTTTAGAATTAATCATAAATATTTAAGCAATTTTCATTTAAATAAAATTGGAATAAACATAGAGAGAAATTGATATTTTGACGATTAATAAAGCATGATAATAGGCACTTAGTTTACTGAATTTATAAATCGATAACTGGTTTAATTTTGCAATGATAAAAGATAAATTATAAATTATTTATCATAGTTTTTATTGATTGAAAGAGCTCCTCTTAACTTGAAAGGCAATTTACCTTACTGAATTCATAAATCGATAACTGGTTTAATTTTACAAATGGCAAACATCGATTAAACCTCGATAACGATCACATTTTAGTCAAGGCAAACCTATTGCTGCATTAATGCAAATGGAAAATAATTATCTGATGCAAGACGGCCTTATTGACTCCATTGGCCATAAAGATCAAAGGACCGAAGGCTGCTTTCATTTTATTTGCCTGCTTTATTTATTTTCTAATGATTTATTTATCTCTTACCCTTTGTGGCCGATGCCATAGCTGTGTGTATCTGTATCCGCATTTGTATCTGTAGTTTGCAATGCATCTGTGAGTTGACTTGCACACATGGCACGTACCGGAATACAAATAAATATTTTTGCAACAGCTGCAGTTGAAAATATCCATGTATCAGTGCCATAAAAAGCGCCTCCCTTTCAATTCAAATGCACGCACACCCTCCTACAATTGGCCGCCTAATCCTGTGCCAGGATATCATACTATCAGGGGATATCCCATCCAGCCTCCTGCGGTCACTGCATTTGCGGCCAGTTCAATTAAATTTGCTTAGTTCAATGCATGCGGGTGGCCCACTAAAAGGGAAGGTCCCACTGGACGTGGTCTACTCAGGGATGGCATAAAATGTTGTATCGATATGTTAAGGTAAAGGAAAATCGATATGAAATCGATATATACAATATTATTTCCTAGTACGATCTAGCATAAATATACTGAAAATTATATTTAACTAAAATATATTTCAGTTATCGATATATTTTGAAGTTAAAAATGGTTTCTTCTATTTTTCTATATTTTTGATTTCCAATATTTTCGATTTTATTGATATTAAGGTAAAAATAATCCAGATCAATTCGATATATTCCATATTATCTAGCGAAATCCCTAATTTTAACAAATAATAAATTTAATCTCCGATAATTTCGATAAATAAAACAATAATAAAATAATCCAGATCAATTCGATATATTTATTACTATTTTCCAGCTCAATCTAGCGAAATCCTTAATATTAAACAAATAATAAATTTAATTTCCAATAAGTTCGATAAATAAATCATCGACATATCGCACACAACCCTAGCTGATAGGCTAATAGGTAGTGCGGGCGCAAAGGCATTTCTATCACTTCATATTTCTTTCTATTTGGTGGACAAAAACCTACCTACCTACCATTCTCAACCCAACGTAACGGGCTCAATTAATTTATTTGTTTATTGCATTTCATGCGCCATATTTAAATCATGAGAGAGTACAAGAGTCAGGGGCAGATATGGGTATATACACATACACACACTCGTATCGTTTATCATTATATGGCCTATTAATTACCAAATACCGTTTGCCAGTCTACACACCGGACTCTCCACCATGGATTACAATGGTTATTAATCGAAGGGTATATTGTATTCGTGGTAGAGAAGGTTAGAATTGAAGTTGAATAATTATTTTAAATTATGTAAATAAATTCAAGAGAAATATATGTTAAAGAAATAATTTCTAAATTAATAAATTCTAAAGAAATATATTATATATAAATAAAATCTATAGAATATTTTTTATAATTATTAATAATATATTTGTAAGCATATATTTATAGTTTTAAGGCCTAACCCTTAGCTAGAACATATATTATTTATAATAAGAAAATAAGGTTTTATACCTAGCCTAATAGAAAATAATTTAAAATTTAAATATAATATGATATATTTTATTTATTTTTTAAATTTTAAATATATTTTATAACCCATTCTTTCCTTTATTATTAGTGTCATACATAGTATTCCTTAATAAGGCAATTGTTTTTAATAAAGGACACTCAACGACAGTATTCGCAAGTCTTTATATTGAAGCATAAAGTTCTTTCTTGTTTTCAAATTGGATTTGCACTTGTTTTTATGGCTTTGGGGGGACCAGAGGGATCTGCTTTTGACCACGAATGCAGCAGCAACGCAGCAGCAAGTGCAGCTGGCGCCGTTCCGAGAGCTGCTCCTGCTGGACTCCCACTCTCGAGCTCCAGCTCCTGTTGCTCCTGTCCTCCTTCCAGGATGCTACTCCCTCCTCTGCTCTGGATGATGCTGTTGTGTCTGGCGCATTTCACATGATAAATGATGCAACAGACTAAACGTTGAAAATCGCTGCAACGAGGGCGGAATGCAGGACCCAAGGATGAGTATGAAAATGGGATTGGCTAAGGGATAGCCATGGTGTGCATGGTGTATGACATGGCAGCAGGGCTAGGGACTGAGAGAACGGTGATGCAATGGCCGCCTAATAAGCCAACACACCAACACACCAGAGAGCGTGACAAAACAAACAAATTGATGGAATGCCGGGCATCATAAATAATGACTTGCGGATCCCAGAATCCAGAACCAAGAACCCAGATCCCAGAAACAAAGGCCAATAATAAACTTCAAAGAGTGCAGCCTGTGCCAGCTTCGAGATATGTGAGTGAATTGATTTCAAGCTATGATTTCTTGTTGCATTTTTTGGTTGAGCTCATAAATAATTGGGTGAAGTTAGGAAATTAAATTTTAAAAAAATTGATAAATGCTTGTTATAATACATTTAAAGATTTAAAGATTTTAATTCTTAAAAAAAAATATATATTTAAAAATTACTTTTTAAACTTAAATAAAATAATTAATAATTTCATTATATTTTTAAGGTAAATTATTTTAAAAACCACTTAAAAATATATTATAAACTCTGAACCTTTAAAAGTTTAGAACTTTTTCTCAAATGAAATTAAATAAGATGCGTAACGCTATATAACATAAAGCTAAAACAATAATTTTTTAAATAGGTATCTAAGTTTAAAAAAAACTGTTAAAGTTGTGTTTTTTATAAAATAAAATGTCTTTAAATATGTTGTAAAAGTTTAAAGTTTGTGAAATTGTATCCTAATATTTCTATTAAAATCCTACACCCCAAATAAATTTTTAAATATTTTTTTTTTCACAAATTTTAAAAATTTTTCCGCCTTAAAAATGAATAAATAATTAGGGTTTGATTTTTATTTTGCTTTATTTTGTATTATTTTCTTATTTTACTTTAATTTTTCAGTTACTACTTTTTGTTCGAGTTTAAGTCGCATTTCATGCCACATATATAGTATTTATATGTACATATATATACTTTTTTTATGTTATGCATAAAAAGGACCTCGGAAAAGTCGTCATTAAGCTGTGTGGCCATAAAAAATATATAGACCATGTGCAGGACAATGCGAGCCGCTTGGAAAAACCTTTAACAATTTGACACATGATTGTTCACATCTCGGTTATCTTGCCATATTCCCCGCTTTCCCTTTTCCCTTTTTCCCGATCCCTTTGCATTTTATAGGACGGTCCGAGCGTAACGCGCACTTCCGGCTGCCTAAAAATAGTGGCAAAAATTATTGAGAGCCAACCAAACGCAAAAAACAGTAAAGGTAAAAATAATAATTTATCAAATAATAATAAAAAATAAAAGGGTTTTGTCATTTTTAAATATATAAAATATTTATTGAAAACAAAAATATATATAAAGAATAGATGGCTTTAAATGTCGATGGAAAGAAAGAAATAAATTTTAAAGCTAGCTAAAAAAATTTAAAAAATAATTTAAAATTATTGAAAAATTAAATTTACAATTATTTATTTATTCAATTTAATAGAAAAATACATTTTTATATAATTTAAATTAAAATCAAGGACAAAGATCTTTTGTAAACTTTTTTTCCCCAGCACAAATATATATTTCGATTTATATTTTTTATTTATATTCCTTATTTTCCAACTCAAATTTTAGTAAAAATATTTAAATTAAAACGACAGAAGACCCTATTATTTTGTCCATATGTGTGACTGTGTGTACTGTATGCAGATGACAATGGACGCGCGAAGGGAGTCCAAAAAATGTTCGAACGCATATTGTTAACAAAGGTCAGGCGCCGGGGGAAAAGGGGTTGGGAAATTGGGAGGCTGTTGCTGCTGGTGGGCGTGGCGGATGGAAATCGGATATGTGCACAACAATACACACACACATACACATGCAAAATGTATAATTAACCATACACACACACGCGCATTTTTGATGGGGTTTGGGAGGCGGGAGGCTGGGGTCTCGTCGTCGTTACAAAAGAAGTACAAGAAGGGAAATAAGGAGGAGAAGGAAGGAGGATGGAAGAGGAGGAGGAGATGAAGGAGGAAAAGGAGAAGGATGGATACAGGAGTAGGTGTATGTGTGGCAAAATGTTACGGCCGTTTACACAGCCAGCCGGGCACTTCGATTCGCTCTCTTTGGGAAAGGAGTCCTCCTCCTTCCGCCATCACACCATCCTCCTCAGCCGGACACGGCCGGCCAGGCATTGAATATTTTGACTTTAACCGAATACCCTAACAGGGAAAAATGGGTATTATGCATACTTTAAAGAATTTCTTTTTAATTATATACTTAAAAATCTCTTGAACGAGTAAAAATGCAAAACTCTCGCTCAGAGTGCAGTGAAAAAGAAACTGTCTCGTTCGCTACAGCTTGAAAATTGCAGGAAAAGCGAAGATTATGCATATTCTAAAGAATTTCTTTTTAGTTATATATTTATAACCCTTATAAACATTTGATTTTGCTTCCAAGAGAGAGAAAATGCAAAACTCTCTCTCAGAGTTATATTCGCTAATGCTTGGAAATTGCAGGCAAAGCAAGAGAGAGAGAGAGAAACAATGATCTTGAATAATTTTATAGAGCATTCCAAATGGCATATGATTTTTTCCTCATAATTGCACTTGCCTCTTGCTACTGCCTCTTCCTATTTTTCGGACTGCATGTGAAGTTGGCAGTGGCAACAATGAAACGGGGAAAATGTTGCTCATTTTTTGTCGGTCTTCGCAGTGCCAGTATCACCACCACCATCATCACCACCACCACCATTAAGCCTCCTCTACAATTTTTGCTCACATTCCTCTCTCGCCTTAGTCCCACCCCGCAGTCGTCCTGGTGATGGTTTGGTCCACTGGCTGCTCCTTTGGCCAATGCTGCTGCTGCTTCTACTGCTGCTGTTGAATGCTGTGGTCAGCATTGCTGCTGCTGCTGCCGCTCCCGTTGCCTTCTCCCATATATAGTCCGGTGTCCGTTGTCCGGCTTTTTCCATGACCCCGCTTCGCAAAAATATGGAAACATTTGGCACTAATTGCATGTGCTCAGCAGCAATGTTGCTCCTGTTGCTGCTGCTGCTCCTGGTCGTCGTCCTGTTGCTGTTGTTGCTGCTGCTGCTGCTGTTGTTGTGTGTTGGTGGAGCGACAGTTATGACAGCGGCAATGGAAAATGGCAGTGGATGTGGGCTTTTTGGGATGTGGAAAATGGAGGCGTTGGCGGCGGCTGCACAAAGCACAAAAGAAATTGCGCAAAAATCGTTGTAACAAAAGAACAGGACACGCATTCACATACACCCACTCACACTCACACACACACACACACATGCTGTAAAAAAGGACAATTCCAGGACATCATAAACGTTTGGCACACGGCACAAAAACCAGGATAATAATTTATATATTTTAATAAGGGAATTTATTAAAAGGAAAATAAAAGAAAAGAAAAGGTTTTAAAAAAGTCCTGTTTATAATATAATATTATTATATATTAATATATTATATTATATAGATTTTATAATTTTTTTAAAAATATTTTCCTCTGTATTTTCGTAGAGGGCGAGGCCAAAAATGTGGCCAAGCCAACTAACGAAAGGAACAAAGTGGGCAGTTGTTGGGATTGTTCCACATGGCAAAGGCATCCACTCCTGTTGCTCCTGCTCTGCTCCTGTTCTGGTCCTGTTCTGGTCCTTCTTCTATACCATTTCTGTTTGCTACTCCTTCTAATAGTTGTTACACATACGCATAAAAGCCAACGACGTAGCAGCCGTTGAATGCCAAGGAAAAAAAATAAAAATAAAAGAAGGACATCAAGGCTTGGCAAGGAGGCCAGGACAACGTCGTGAATGGCAATGACAAAAGGCAACAAATCCGCGGCATATGCACGTTCCTGCATTTCTAAATATTTGTCTGACCAGAGTCCTTATTAGTCCTTTTGAATGGAAGCAGGGTAAATACTTGAAAATATCAAAGTAATCAAAAATCGTAGACCATTTTTTTGGGCTACTTTTCCATCGTTTAACACTTGCTGCCTCTTCTAAGGTATATCCTTCCTTGGCAGGACACTCACCTGCAACGTCTCCACCCCCCCCCTAAGGATCCCCAGAGTCTGGCTCGGCTCTAATTGGTTTCGGTTCCCTTGTTCGTGTGGAAGGCAGCGTGTCTCGGATGACGCTCCTCTCGAGACAAAGTATTTTTGGCCAGATTCTAGACACTCTTGCTGCCTTTCTTGATTTTCTTTCTTTTTTTTCTCAGATTTTTAAGGCCAAGGCGGGGGTGGAAACAAACTCATTTTCCAAAAGAAGACATCAAGGGGCACAAGGAAAATATAAAAAGAGGCGAAAATTTATTGAAGAGCAAACTCATTTGACTATAACTTATGATTGGATTATCGGTTTAGTATGGCATTTGACAGCAGACAGGCATGTGAGTGTGTGTGTGGCAAGGGTAGGGTGTGAGTGCCTGTGTGTGTCTGTGATAAGCCATATGTCTGTGCGCCTAAATGCAGGCTATGCAAGCCAAGGAGCGCCGCCAGTGGGAAAGTCATAAATGCGCCGCAGACAAGCGGAAAGATGCTGGCTGACTGTCTCTCTCTCTCTCTGGGCCTTGCTCCTTTTCTCCTACCACCTCTTTTCTTTCTTCTACCTCTTTCTCATTTTCTCCCCATCTTTCTACCACCCTTTCTTGCTCTTTTTGGCCAGCAATTCGTCTGGCTGCGATGCACAGAGAAAAGATTTAGGCTACTTTAAAAGATATTTATAAAAATCTTTGTCCTTTGTTGCTCTACGAATTTTTCTTAATAAAGGACACAGTTTCGCCTAATATCCTTTAGGTTTTAAAACAAACTAGTTATATATATATATATATATATATATATATATTTAAATAAGTAACTAATTTTTTTCCAAGTGTCCCCATTGCTTGCCCTCCGTCTGGGTGAGTTTTGGTTTTTTGGGTCTCGTTTTGGCTGCTTCATTTGGCTCTGGCAACATGCAACAGCAACAACAGCTACAACAGCAGCAGCATCAGGCAGCAGCAGTCAGCGCGATTGCTTTATGTCTATGCCGTAGCCTCCCCCTTTCTTCCCCTACCCCTCTCGAAATTCACCCCCCTGCGCTTTGTGTGTGAGCCTGTTAGGGTCTGTTTTATTGCGCCATAAACACGCACTTAAGCACACACACAAAAACATAACCAAATACCAAGAATATGCACGAGGGAAAAATTATTTGAAAAAATAATATATAAATAATATATAAAAAATAAATAAATATATAAAAAAAAAAAAATATATATATATAAAAAAAAATATATATATATAAAAAAGTAAATAAATATATATATATAAAATAAAATAAAAATAAATACAAATAAATAAAAATATATTTAAAAAATAAATAAGAAAAATAATAATAAAAAAATTATAAAATAATATTAATAAATAAAATTTATAAAATACTATTAATAAAAAAATAAAAACAATAAATAAATAGAAATAAAAATTAAATAAAAATAAAATAAATGATTTAAAAAAAGCAGAAGAAATTCTATAAAAATAAATACAGAAATAATTTAATAGGGAAAAATTTAAATAAAATTAAAACTTTATATTAAAAATTACACTTTCATTATAATAATTATAATTTCTTTAATTTATTTGTTACATTTTTATTTATTTGTCATATATTTATTTTGTTTAGATGTATATATTTTTAAAATTTGCAAAATGTATCACTTCTATTATACCTATATATTTCGTTTATATATATTTCATATATTTCTTAATAACTTATACTCATTTTCTCTCCATGTTTCAGATACTTCTGCATGTATGGCCTAAGTAGTCCCTGTCCTCCGTACCATCTTCTAGTCATAACTTTCGGTAGCCTTTGGAAATGTGTAGCCGAGTGTAAAATTTTGATTTTTCAACCTACACAAACAAAGGACAAGGACTTCAAGGGGGGAGGTGGAGTCACAAAGGACAACAGAGGGCAGGGGGGAGAGGGACTCAAAATGGGGGCTTAGCGAGAAGCAACAGAGAGTTTAGGCCATTTGATACAGACGAAAATCGGAAAATAAATAAACAACATATAAAATTCCCAATAAAAAAAAAAGCTGAAAGAATTACAACAGATTCTCTCTTTTGATAATAAACAATAAAAAATTGTTATAAAAACCATAGCTTATTTCAAAATATATTTTTTAATTGTGTTTCATTATTTATATAAATTATTTCATTTCTACTTATGATTAAGAAACTCTTTTATTTATAAACACAGCGTCCTTCACATTTATTTCTTTAATTTTCCCTATTTCTTTATCATAAACTTTAAGCAACTTAATTATCCTGGTCTTATAATTCGAGTGGGTCAAAGGTCTTTTGGGCTGGGTCATGTGTAATGCACTCCAGTCCCTAGTTCGGACTTTAATGCATTTAGCTAGAGCAAATAAGATGGCCTAGCTCCTGAATCCTGCTCCTGTTTTAATATGTGTGTGTGTTTGTGTGTGCTAGCTTCTGCTCCTTTTTCCGGATGGCGTTGCCAAGTGTCGTCGCGCCATGAGAGACGCAAAAATCTCGGCATAAACTAATTATGTCTGCTTTTTAGGCGCTCAGGCAGGCGGAGGACACACACATACACACATCATACCCACCCCCTCCCTTAAGTAAAGATATTGAATTTCCCAGTGAAATTTGCTTGCCAGCAGCATAATTCAGCAGGAGATTCAACAAGTTTTTCAGCTGACTGAGACTGATATCCTGCTTTGCTGCTTTTTTCGTAGCATACAAATCAGCGCTAATTGAGGGTTTCCCTATGTGCGTGTCTATATGTGTATGTGTTTGCGTGAATCGATTTTTTTTAAACATTTTTATATTCTTATATCCTTGTTTTTTTGTTGTTCTTCTTTGTTGTTGTTGTTTCAATCGAAGTGAAGTTGCTGCCGTTAGAGGAACAATTCCTCGCTGTAGAGTGGTTCCATAAACTCGACTTCTTGGCAATAATTGGTTATCCTTTGGCTTACTCTCTGGCTCTCTCGCTGTTAGCAAAGTTTCAAACAAAACAACAACAGTTATATAACGCAGGACTCTCTCATAACAGTCCTAGCTTAACATAAAGAGAAAGCAAGGATACTAAAGAGGCAGCAAGAGAACGGTTAAGAGAGAGCACCGGTGGAAGAGATCAAGTAACTAAGAGCCTGGCAGTAATGCCATAAGAGCGACTGGACCTTCCCTTAAATATAACAGTTTGGCAAAACAGTTTTTCCATATTTCCATAAACTGTTAGGGGTTTTGCCATAAATTTTAGATAATTTAAATTGCAATTTAATTATAATTATAATTAAAATAACAATACAAATAAAAATAAGCTTAAATTATTTCTTATTTTTGTATAGCCTTGTTGAGCTTTATATAATTTTGCATAATTATGTAGCTACTAGCACTATATCAAGCCATAAAATTAAATATAATAGTTCATAATAAAAATAAATAAATTATTTAATACTTAATTAATAATACTATAATTTAATAATAATAAATAAATTACAAATTGTTATCCAACACTCAAACCCATCAATATAAGAGTCGCTTGCCATAAATAAAAGCGACATTTTATGTTATCTCAAATTTCTTAAATAATCTTAAGAGTGTTTCTCTCTTTTTTATCAACGATTTTACTCTCTTAATGATAAAAAAGCGCAGGCGCAGCTAAAAATATTTTAAGAATTGTATGGTTGACTTTATGGTGCTTGAAGCTGGAGTTCAGAAATTAGGAGTTAATATTTATCGGAGTATAAAACATAATAATATAGTATAATTACAAAAAATATTCAACATATTTTTTTGATTTTGGGTTAAAAATTATTAAATTTTTTTTTTTCACAGAAAAGGCTAAATAAATATATTAAAAAATAATGAATAAAAATTATAAATAATAATTATTAGTAATAATAAAAAATTTAAAAATATATATTTTTTTTTTGTCAACCTGTAATTGCCTTTATTAAATATAAAAAAGAAGGATTTTATGCCAACTTAAACTATTTTCGTATTAACTTTGCAGAGTTAATTTAAATATTACACTTTAAAAAGTATTATATGATTATTCTTATGGCAACTATGTCCCGATCCTTTACCATTACCCATTTTCAAGTAGTTTACGGTATTTCCACCATCCCCAAAGCGAGTTCAATGGCCCATTCGCGCACATTATCCATTAAGTTCCATATTTGCCACAGCCAACTATTCCAATTAGTAGTGCCCAGTTGGAGGATAGTGCTTGGCAATTGACGGGGAATCCGGCAAATATTTCAATCTCCTTAAGGAAGATAATGGGGGGTGGGAATTGAGAGGATTCGAAGCTATCGGAGGACTCCGAGGAGACTATAAGAGGACTCGGAGGCGTGGCACCGAACATCAGCATCCGGAATATCGTGTTGCGGTTGCCTGGGACGTGTCACGGGTCTGCTTGGCGATAAATTTGTATTCAAAATGGAGCCCCAAACGAAATTATCGACCACAGACAGATTTCAGACGTGGATTCAATTACAAAGCGCACTTGGACACTGGCGGGGCTCTTCTTCTTGGCCAGAGTGGGTTAATGGTGGCTAAACTGGGGGGTGGTGGGGGGGTTGTCTTTGTCTTCGGAGCTCCACAAATACATATGCATAAATTCCAGCTGCTATTTACATAAATGCGAGCCGTGGTGAGTGTGGGTATGTGTTATGACATTTGCTTACGAAATGAACATCATTATCGATACACTTGGGGAAAAAATAATACAGAAGAAAGTACCATAAAGTTATATATTTTTTGTTGTTAAAAATAAAATTTAAAGAGCTTAGAAAAAATGTTGGTTTATCGACTTACTATCGATTTATGTGAGTGAAGTGGAAAAATAAATCGATATTTGAATGCTGCTTTATTTGAGCAATAAATCGATGATATATCGATTTTTAAAGGCAAAGTTGAAAAATAAATCGATCTTTTAATGCTTATAATAATGGTACGAACAAAATACACAAATTAAATGACATTTTTCAGTTACTTATGGATAAATGCGATAAATTGTAATATTTAAATATATAATAAAATTTTAGAAATAAAATACCATTTTCTATGCCCCAAAAAAATCATTCCCACATTCCCATTTATTTTTCGAGTGTACACACTCTAGGAGCACTTAACGGACAGTCCTGATGGTGGTTAATTAGCTATACACACTCGCACACACCTGAAGCCCCTACTCCCCACATCCTCCCTCCCTCCTTCGCTTCGCTTTAGTTCATCTCGTAACGTAATTGGTCTGTATACAATTGTAATTATAAACCACTAATAAGATTCGAACACGAAGCGATTTTCCAACAGCCATTGAACGTGGCACCGTGTAGGCATCTCTCTCTTGTTCGGTGTAAATCGGGGAAATACCCACCCAGCGATTTTCCACACCCACACAACCCTTTTCGTTGCCACATCAACAAGTTAATTTTGCATTTGCGAGTGGCGGGGTTTTTGAGGGGCAGGCAGAGGGAGAGAGAGAGAGAGAGATAAAGAGGGAGGGAGAGCTGGCGCTTAAGTGACTATTTAATGCGATTAAAATCGGAAAAGCTCCGCTTGACCAGGACACTCTCTGTCGATTTGGAGGGGGTCACAGGTGAGAGGGCATCTCGCCCAGATGCACCGCTACCAAATTGCATTTGCCTGTGACCTCGGCTAGCCTCGCCTCTCCGGCAAATGGAAATGATTGAGTTGAAGGGGAAATCAAGTCAAAGAATATCGAAACTGAATTATGTTCTGCATATCCAAGAATTTAATCTCAATTGGAGGTTTATGTTAGGAGAAAAAAAACCGAATTAATAAGTCCTCCTGGGGATAGACTTTCATTTCCTGGAAAGCAACAAGTGCAAACGGAATTTGTGACTTGATAAAAGCAAAATTAAAAGGAAAAAAATGCTCTAAAATAAATTTAATTAAACAAAAATAAGTACAATTTAAAATTATTATTATTATTAAATATATTATTTTAATTGTTTATATATATATATATATATATTTTTTTTTCTTTTTTCATTTCCAAATCAAAGTTCCCACATGCGACTTTATTTGCAAATTCAATTATAATAAAACCGAAACTGGCTGTGTGTGGAATTAAAAAAAAAAAAAAAACAAATAAATTAAAAAAAAAAAACTCCCTGAAATCGATGACCTTGTCTAACTCCCTCTCTGCCTCAGTTGTTTCTGTTTCAACTGAGATTACCCGAACTTGGAGGGTCCATCTGCCTCTGTCTCTTGCCCAGGACCCCACTGGTGGTCCCTTTCGCTGACGAAATGAAAATGGAAATTGACAAGTGACCAAGTTGGCGGAGGATGTGATGACCACCGCCAAGGAGGAGTGCACTCACATGTGAAATGGAAAAAATTATAATCCAAATAAGAGAATGCAAAGGGTGTATTGGGGGCAAATCCTGCACATCCTGGCACACACACACACACATGACGAGCGCCAAGGAGCCGGCGAAGCGGAGCGAGGCAATCGAAATCGATGACGGATACGCCGGGGCAGGACAACAAGTCACTCTTGCTGCTCCTTGATGCTCCTTTCGCTGGCTGTTCGCTGCTCCCTCGTATGTGTATGTGTAGCCATTTTTGAAAATTTCTTAAAATTCAATAAATATTTATGAGTTGATAATACCGAAGGCACACACCATACAGACACACACACGGACACTCCACTCACCACACACAAATGGCATGGTCGCTTGGTTGAATTAAATGGATTACGAATACACAGTCCGCGCTAAAAATAAAGCTCAATCAGTGAAGAATATCATTATCATAATATATGTTGATATTTTTATTATTTATATTTATTGATTATTATATTTATTATTGATTATTAGAACGATTACTAATAAGGATTTTTTTTATATTGCCAGCATTTTATTTTTTATTTCTTGTATTAATTTTTTAAATGGTAAACAATATTTTTTAAATATTCATGTTATCGATATTTTGATGATACATTTTTTAATTTATAATACATAAACACAGTAATATTATTTTTTTTTTAGAAAAATATTTAATTAAACTCTTATTTAAAAAAAAAAAAAAAATATATATATATAATGATATTATATATTTATGTGACCACCACTGTGCAAAGGACAAGGCAAAGGAAGCGCCACGCACAAAATGCAAACACGCACAGCGGAATAACAAGGATGTGGGGAAAGGGAGCCGGAGCAGGAGCAGATCCTGGTTAGCTTGTGCATCTCAAAGTGAAACGGATGCTCACGAGCAGCGCAAGTAAATGTGCATAATTCATATTCGTAGTTATCCGTTTGCAGTTCGCATTAGTGGATAATCGGGTGAAGGACATGTCACGTGTTTCAAGTCCTTGCTCCCGAAATAAGCCAAAAAAATCTAATGATTTCATCAATAAATACATGTAAGTATTATTATCATATTTTTAAATATTTTTATTATCGCCTAACTGCTGCCTAATCTGCTGCCAGGCACGTTGAAAGTCATCGATAACCATGATACATATCGATGTTGGTAAACTTTAAAGTATCAAATCATAGCAAGCGTCGTTACTTTTGAATATTTAGTTTAAAACTATAGTTTGATAAGATATTTTAACAATGTTAAAAAACATTTAGCAAAAAATAAGCTTGAAATTCCTTAGGAACCTTTACAATAATTCGTAATAAATAATTCGCAGTTTAGCCAGCTTAAATCAAATTTAAAAATATCTAGAAAAATTCTTAAAAATTCAGATCACATCATCCTTGACATCGAACAAACGCTTCTGTCACTGGGCAAGCCTATAGGCCCCAGCCGGAATACATTCAGTTTGCAGCCAGAGCTCGTCTGGGGCACAACAACTTCTATTTCGGCTTAAAAATGATTCAAAAATTATCAAAATTCTCAGTGAAAAAGGTAAAGAAAATTAGTGAAACAAAAAGAAAGTGCATTTTTTAGTAATACCAAAATTTCTTTCGTTCCAGAAGCATTCTAGAACTTGTGTTCTATTAGGAACTACAGAAACTACTTTAATTTGAAGGACTTAAATCGAGGGAAGACACGTAAGTAAACAAGTGAATCAAGTGAATATATTTATGAATAACAAAGGAAATGAAATTTCCATCTTCTTTCAGAATGGTTGGTTTTATCGTATAGGTTTATCGTTTTTGTACGTACACTGTGGTATCTTGTGTAAGTATTAATATAATAATTTATTAATATAGTTCTTCATTAATTTTCTTAGGTAATACCCCCAGAGAATCTGTTTGATGGAACCCGTCTTAATGTGACGTGAAGTCTGGCATCGGGATTCGCGGATAACCCTTTTTATAAATAAAAAAATGGTCCAAGATTGTCAATTGAAGTATTGCTATTTTCTCTGCGTGTAGTCTGTCGACGCTTTTCAAACACGTGATCGATCTTTGGGGGCGTTGGGCGGCGGTCTTTCTTTGGTTTTTAATTTGAAGCTATAGATTTTAAATAAGCAATACAATTTTGTTAAATAATCTATGCTTTCATTTCAATAAATAATTAAATAATACATTTTTTTGGTCCTTGAGCAACTATAATAATTAATAAATACAAATGATCTCTATAGACTTTCGCAAATATATTACAAAAGTTTTTGATCTGAGAGAAGGGGGTCTTAGTTCTAGTTTCCAGGTTCTCCGGCCTAAGCCATCAACAAACACGTCGGAGGCTACGAAACAAGATGAACAAACTTTGGCAAACACAACTGAACTGATGGCGCAAACTTATTTATAACCAGAAATAAAAAATAACACGTGAAAGTCGAATCTAGGCCTACTCTTCTCTAGAAGCTGATTGTGAAATTAAGCAGATAGGGTATATCAATACATCTTTCTTGTAAATACACATAAATACATTAAAATATATATATATATATAAATACTAAAGTTCTTAATTAAAAATAATAATATTTAAAATAATGATAAAATTTATAATAATAATATTTATAATTAAATGAAATAACAGAAAATAAATAAATAAAGTATACCCTAATCCGCTTACTTGTTCCCTATAATTCCCAACTGGTTCTGACTTCAAATTAGTATAGTCAAGTTATTTTTGTATATATGGTACTTTTGAATTGGTATAAGTGATTTGTAAACTAACAATTGATTTTAAAAAACTATCAAAATTTTGGCTTATTTGATCAGTAATTCCCTAGATGATAATATCCTTTATAAAGGGTATATCTTGGAAGCGTCGAGCGGTGGCAGCTTAATGAAATTCTGTGCATATTCCGGCACACGCACAACCCAATGCCTTGGGTTTTTATGCATAACTGTAAGTTCGTTTTGTGCGATTGTCTTCCGTCTGCCTCTGTCTCGGATAGTTGGCAAGAGGAGCAAGCGAGAGGCGGAGACTTGTGTACGTGATGTTCATATTTTCATAGATTCAATAATTTATAAATTTTATGCGCACACACAGAAAGAGAGAGAGAGAGAGAGAGAGAGAGAGGCACACCTAGTGAATGTGTGTGAGTGCGTGCGTGCATTGATCTGCGCTGATTTCAGCATCCCGCATCCCATACCGAAATGTCCTTCGTCCTGGCCTCCTGCCGTGCGTCTGTCTCGCAACTTATATTGGCATTCCGCTGTCTCGAAACTTTTGCGAAGCGCCAGATCATTGCAGGACATCAGGAATTTGATGAGATGAGGCATAAGGCATACGGAATTATTGCTATTTAAGTTTTGTTATACCTTGAGGTATAAATTAAGTTGGAAAAAAATTAGAGAAAAGGAAACATTTAAAGATAATAAAATTATGATTAAAAGCTGATTGCATTTATTAATTTAACAATTTCTGATTCCTATTTATTTAAAATAGAAAATCGATTTATTTAAAAATGATTAAATATCGATAAATAAAATACATACTTATAAAAAATAAAAAATAAAATTAAAATAAATAAATTAATTAAATAAAAATAAATACAATCTTGTCAAATCAATAAGCTAAAAAAAATAATAATTTACATAGATTTTTAAATTAATTTTATCAATAAATGTTATGGTTTTATGAAAATTGTTTTCACATAAATCATTAAAAAATACATATAAATGTGTTTTGTTAACCAAATTAATTAGCTTTTTCTGTACTACCTATTTTTCTTTAATTTTTTTTTTTTCAGCATAAACTCTGTGGAAAAACACTACACTGAGCCAACCAACTTGCAAACATATATCGCTAAAAGGCAATGAGTTGGCTAAAAAGTGTTACCTACTTCGGATGAGGAGCGGGTTAAGGATTGCAAGGACAAGGGGAAATATTCCGTTGGCATCGGGGGACATAACAACATGCGATACACATACGACAATGATGTCGACCCGCCGCTGACGCTGCCGCCGCCGCCGCTGACACTTTCAGTTTTTTAACTCAATTTTCAATAAAAACAGTGCCAGTACACAGAAAACTTTTTGCTCGCTTTCGCCTCTCTCGCTCACTTTGTTGTTAACTTAATTTCGTTTGCAGTTTCGCAAGGCTAAAAGCATTTCATTGTTGTCCAACTCTTTTCCACGTTTCCCCAGCTGCTGTTGTTGTTGTGCACAACACCCTACACACACACACACACACACACACACCCATTTTACACGCACTGAGAGTTTTCACTTACAGCTTCCGGAAGGGAACAAAGTTATCGCCAATTGTGGGTGTGTCTCTGTGTGTAGTGTAGTGTATCTGGGAAGTCGCGAAATCCCATTTTTACACACATTGAATTGATCGATGGGGATGATCCGCAGGAAAAGGACTGCGACAGGGACAGGAGTTCTTTGCCTTTTCCTTTGACTTCAATAAATTGCAGTTCCATATGTCTAGCAAGAGCAATGGTAACCCAATATGGTGAAGTATATGTTAAGAAAAATCTAGGATCACGACCAATACTGTTCCTGGCTTTTCCCTATCAGCCATCATCGCTCATTATAGCCATAAAGTCGCTGAGGTGGACCTCAATATCAAACTGAATTTAAATAATAAATTGAAAGTTTAAACAATTTTTTTTTAGAAATAAATCAATATTAAAAAAAAAAAAATTAGACAAATTTACAATTTTTTTTATATACTTAAATATTTTTTAAGTAATAAAGAAATAAATAGAAAATTAAATCCGTACAACACTGCGTATGAGTAATAAAATTGATACAATAATAGAAGGAATATAAATAAATGTTAAAAATAAAATTAATAATTATAAATAAAAGCAGAATGCATTTATTAATGAATAAATATATGAAATATATTCTAAATTATAAATAATTAATTATAATGATAAATATATAAGACTATATACCTAAAATAATTTTTTGCTTATAATAATTTTAATAATAATTTTTTAACCTAAAAAAAATCCTAATAAAAAGCTATATATATATTTTAATAATAATAAAAAAAAAATTCCAATTAATTTAAAAAAAAAACCAAATCATTTCCCCAACATTTTTAGGTCCACTCTTATCCACGGTTATTATTGTCATTTTTAGCCACTAATCACTCTCGAATAACAGGCCAGTGACGACGGGTGTTATAATAAAAATAATGATGCGACATAAAAAACAAATTCCTCGCCACACAATATGTGGCAAAGCTGCCTTTCTCCTGACTCCCCTCCCCTTTGGACTCCTGGATGTATTGTCATAAATCTTTCATTGATTGCAAACGAAGACATCGAAGGAACAACGCTGAGGACCAAGCAGACGACGGTATTGAGTGTCGGCTAGGGGTTGTCTTTAGGGTTGGCGCTGAGTCGTGTGGTAAAATAGGAATTGTATAAAGCGGCCAAGCTGAAATAGATATAAATATTTTAGCCATCGTCGCCAAGGCAGCTGGAAGAGCAAAAAAGCAGCAGGAAAAAGCCAGGCAAAGCCAATACCAAAGGCTGTTGCTTGCAAAGAGGTTCTCTTGTGTCTTTTTCTGGTTTTTATTGTGAGCTATAATACCCTTTTTAACTGCAGGATTATTTTATATAATAAATAAATATTTAGAAATAATTTATAATATATTTAATAAATTTTTTATATTTTTTTGGAAGCTATTTTAAAAATCCTGGCTAATTTCTACTTCATTATTTCCCTGTTTATTGTTGACTTTTAACTTTAAGAGACTTTATTTTCCTCGATTTGATCTATAATATACTTTATACTCTCTCATTTTTTGTGTTCGTTTATCTTGTTTATCGTGGATTTCATTATGGCCTTGGCTGCGTGTCTTTTGCTTTGCGGTGGCTTATGCCGCCATTCGATTTTGAAAATGTAAATCTCTTGTCGTCGTTGTCGTTGTTCCTGGGTTTTTCCCTGGCACTTTTTCCCCACCAAAGATGGTGGCTGATGAGATGGCAATGGCGGTGGTGTCGGCGGCATCGTTTGTCAACATGTCGGCAGCGCGCTGATTGGTGATTTTGATCTGAATTATTAAGTTGCTTTTAATGCGTTCGCTTTTGCTTTTGTGCTCTGATTTGACTTACTCTGTGAGGTTTGCCTTGGAAACCGATTCAAAATCTTTGCTTTGGCATACTTTTCCCTGGGAAAAATCTAAGGGAAATCTTCCTAATGATTTTCCTTAGATTTGTACCTTTAATTTGGTTTTTAAGAGTAGGAAATACAAATATATACAAAAAAAAATTAAACAAGAGAATGAAATATATACAGTTTGAGGCTCATTTGCAGGTCCTTTCATTTCTGGCAGGACTTCATAAATATGCCCAAGCGGACTCTATCAAAATGCTGGTCTACGGTTACGGTTTCGGTTTCAGCAAAGGACCAAAAGGAGCTGAAGCAACTAAGCAAGTAAATTGAGACACGACGGACACGTGAGTTTGATAGATTGAAGGATGTACATGTACGCTTCCTGCAGCGATGGCATCCTTGACCGTCTTGCTGTACTACTCTCTATCTCTCACTCTCTCTCTCTCTCTCTCTCTCTCTATCTCTCTGTGTGTGTGCGTATTTCATTAACGTCGCCTTTGAAAATCCATTCATTTATCAAAAGCAAACTTCAAACACGCACATCTCGCTCTCCCTGCGTGTGTGTGTGTGTGTGTGTAGTATCCTGTCTCTGTATCTCTGTGTGCGTGCGTGTGAGTATCCTGCAACAATTTAGCTGGCAGCATCGTAAAAACGACCAAGACGGCCAAAAGGGATCAATGAAGTATGCCTAAGAATCTGTCATTTATGACACATGACATACTTTATGAGACCGGCAGGCAGGCAGGCGCAGGCTCCAAGCTTCAGGCACCAAGAACTCTAGCCTCGGCAGGGATAATAACAGCGGCGATAATAAAGATAAGCCAAACGAAACTTGGCCAAAATGCAATTGAAAGTTTTGCTCTTGGCAACTTGACGCCGTTCGTCCGAAACATAAAATCCGTGTCCTGCGGCTGTGCGTGTGCCACACATCCTTACCAGCTTCTTCCTACTTCCTCCTCCTTTTATCCTTTTTCCCCCCTCCTGATCCTAGGCCAAATTCATGTATGTATTTGTAACTCTTGAAATCTGCTCGTAAATCTCATAGACTTTGCTTTATCGAAGCCTCTGCTCCTGTGTCCTGTGTACTTGTGTATGTTGTTGATGTGCTCCTTGTGGCTTGTAATCCTTTTTGCCTTCTTCCCTTCTTTTTTTTTCTTGCTTCTTTGCTCGTAAAACGCCTGGGAATTTATATTTATGGTTTGCTCTTGGAAATATGCCGCCGTTGCCTCTTTCCCCCTCAATTTTTTGGCCAATATAATGCGCTAATTTTGTGTAGCATTTTCGGTTTTTTTTTGACATATGGAACATGAAATTATATGCCTTTTTCTTGATTGAGGGAACTGTTTTAGTTGTTTGAGGAAAAATAACAACAAAATATTTTTAATAAACTGGAAATATAGAATTTTTCCTGATTTTATTTTAGTTTTAATATTTTTAAACTTTTATTAAGGTGAAAAGTTTAAAACTATATTGGTGAATATATTTTACAATGACTAAATTGTGTTATTAAAATATGAAATAATTTAGGAATTTTTTTGTGGACTTAGTTGATTAAATAAAAAAGGTTTTGAGTTTTTTTCAGCCTTTAAGGGCTCATATATATTAATATTTTTAATGATTTCATGCCATTTTCTATTTGAAAATTATATTTAGTATATACTTTATATATTTTTTATGTTTCTAATGTCAATTTGTTATTCAGCTTGCTTTTTTATTAAAGTATATTTTTATATAATTTTTTAAAATATATTTATATTTATATTCCAATATATAAAATATATATATATATATATATATATATATATATATATATATTTATATTAAATATATTTAATATTTAAATAAAATATATTTAATATTTATATCAAATATATTTAATATAAATAATAATTATTATTTTCCATTAAAATTTTCCCCTACCCTTTTTTTATATCTTAAGACTATTTTTAAACCTTATATTTCATTTAAAAGACATTACTAAGCCGAGCAAAACCTTTAATAAAAAAAAAACTAACTCAAACTGACCGCAACCCTTGACTTGTCCTTTTTAATGCATTTTGTGGTTAGTGGAAAGCACTCCTCCTCCTCCTCCTCTTCCTTTCTCCTTCCCCTTCTACCAAGTTCCTTATCCCTTAACCCACCCTCCCTGAGAACCAAGAGGCCTGTGTCCGAAAACTCAACTCCTGTTCTACCCAGTTCGATGCGTATTATGAATTAAGCACAAGGCAATAATTGCAAACTTCTGAAGCATTTAATATTTTGAGTGCATTTCCGCGTTTCCAATGCTGCAGAATAAAAAAAATAAAAAAGAGAGAGAAAATAAAAACCAAAAGGAGCAGCATAAGCTGGCCAAAGGATGTGGACCACCCGAAACCCAAATCCAATCGAAGCGGATGGAAATCGAAAGTCGGCTGCGAAACGAAATCTGGACGGGATTGGAACTGGGAACTGGTAACTGGACAAGGGAATGGGGTTGGAGCCGCCTGCGGCGTAGAGGGTCAGAGGTCAGTTCTGGCCGTAAAGTTAATAAAGAGCCCCGAAGGGCGATAAACAATTTGCGCTGGCATCGGGGGAGATATATCCTATCCTCCACCACATACATACTATATATATGTATATATTTTTTGAGAGGGGAAAAGAGAAGAGCGCTTAAGGCGGACCAACGGACTGCGAACTTGAAATTCTAATTGGCATTTTATGCCGAACGAGAAGGAGGAGGAGGAGCAGCAGTAGCTGGACAGGGATGTGGCTCTGATTGGGGTCCATGGGATCCATAGACCAGGTCCCTCCTCGTCGAACAGGTGTGAAATCGTTGACGAATTCTCACGAATACGTTTAATCCGCTTTCGGATTTTTGCAGTTGGCCACTGACGTTGGCTACGTTGCCGTGCCAAGGATTCGGGTGGCAAGGACACAGTCTTGACTGGTTAAATGATTTTTTAAATATTTTTTTATAGTTCTGTATATATCAAAGAATTGTAGAAGAAATCAAAAAGAGCTTGTTTTATGTTTATTAAAGCTTAAATAATTTAATATTAATTTACATATTTAAAAAAATATTTTCAAATTATAAATAAGTTTTTAATTCAATTTAAAATTTTTTTAATTGTTCTAAACCTTAAATTTCATTATAAATGCCAGATTTTTCATTCTAAAATTATTCTGAATTTTCAATACACACTCAAACTTGGTCATATATTATTTTTTTTTAACTTTTATATTAAGAAAAAATAAAAATAAAAAATTTTAATAACTTTATTTATAATTTTCCATGTCTCTAAAGAATATAAATTAGTTTTTAATTAAATTTAGAGTTCCTTGTATGTTCTAGGACCTCAATTTCCACTTTAAAAAATATTCTAATTATTTTAATTTAATATTTTCAAGTTCCTGTTCATCGAGACTTCACTGTACAGCGAGCCACCTCGGCCGCTTAGCATTTTGTGGGCGATATCATGTTGGATTAAAAAGACGGCGATGCTGCCTGCCTGCCATCGTATCCTTCACGTCCTTCATCCGGCTGCCCTGGAAATTAATTTCGTGCACATGTCCTGCAGCCTTTTTGTGGCAAACTTTGTTTGGCACTCTCTCACACACACACACAGGGATATTGGTACTGGTCCTGGTCCTGGGCCACTTGACCAAATCGCCACAGCCTCTCACGTGTTGACCGCAAATGTTAAAGCGGCGTGACTTTATTCGATTAAATGGCGGGGGGGGGATGGTTTACGTAAAAACATTAGAGCCCCGGATCCGTTTTAGCATAACACCATTGTTGCTACGAAATGAAATTAAAACCCGCTCTAGGATAATGCACTCAAAGAAAAAAATAATAGAAAAAATATATAAAATACAAGAGCAGAAAATCCTAGAGATTAAGGATTTATTTAGAGGTTGTTATAGTTAATAATTTAAATTTAAATAAATATATATCTTAAAATTTCCCTATATTTTTCCTTTCCAAAATCTCTCTCATTAAACCCATTTATTTTCGCAGTGCGTAAAACTCCGTTGACAGATATCGCGTTGACGAACAAGTTTCGGGACAAGTCCTGGAGATTAATTTGCTCCTTGAGGTCCCTTGAGGGGGGGTTTCAAGCCAAAAACACCCCCCGGCTGTTGTTGTTGTTTGACAACTCGTTCGTCATCAGACGAGCGCGCGGCATAATCGTTAAAAGGAGTCTGCAAAAATGTCCATAAATGCCGATTAAATCTTTATTTTCCGGCTTGGCGCACGCAGCTCGCAAATAACTCGGTATCCCTGATGAGGGTTACTCGAATATTTGGTTATTTTCAGCTATAGGGATATATATTTGGTTTCAAAAAAAAACCCGTTGTTGACTGTTGACAGACATGTGACAGCGGCGTGAGGCAGTGGCTCGCGATCGTGCAACCTGATGATTTAATAACTACGCCCAGGATTCAGGATTAGAGAAATGCCCCTTTTTATTCGAAGGACAATGACCGGAAGGATAACGGATAAGAACGGCAAGGGGTGCTGCTAATGGGCAGGCTGACAGTGTTGTAAGAAAGGGTGCCCTGAGTACAGCAAGTTTTAGGTACAAAAAAAGAATATAATAATACAAATAAATATTTTAAAAATATATTTAAAATAAATATGAAAAAAAATTATTTTGAAAATATTTAAATTAACTCTCTAAGCAAAAATAAGAATAAAATTATGTACAAAATATTACTGAAAAAGAAGATTTAAAAAGAAAATAAATATAATAATACTAATAAATAAATATTAAAAAATATATAATCAAAGTAAATCTAAATTACTATTATTTTTTAAATATTTAAAATAATTCTAATCACAAATCACATTAAAAACAGGTAAAAAAAACTGAAAAAAAAACTATAAAAAATTATTTGTCAAATAAAAAATCACTTAAAAATTATATTCAGTGAAGAATACTTAAAAACTGAGCTTAAATAAATATAAACTAATAATATGAAATTTGATTTCCATAAAAAAAGTTAATAAAGAATAATTTAAAAATAAAAGAGTAAAGTTGTATGTCCTTACAATCTCCCAAAACGTAAGGCAGCATTATAAATATTTAACAAAATTGTACCCAACTACCTAGAAAATGTTATAAGTTGTACCGACAGGATAACCAGGATAATTCACATCCCTGTTGTTGCTTGATGGGTGACAGGGGTGAGAGGAGGGTTGGCAAAATTTGCCTCAAAAACTAACCACCCAAAATAACGGTGAGACATCATCACGGCGTTTTCTCTTCACTTTCAGTTGTTGCTTTTGTTGTCATTGTTATTGCTATTGTTGTTGTTGCTGTTGGTGTTGGTGTCACCGCAGCGTATCCTGCCCCGCGTGTGTGTGTGTGTGCAACGTGTGTGTGATTGATGACAACTCGAATAAGCGATGATTGATGCTTATTTTACACTTTTCGCTACAACACACGGCGACACATGTTTATTTGCCAGCCAGTATGGGTGTCCTTATACTAGTGTGCGTGTATGTGTGTGGGTGTGTGCGAGAGAGATCCTGGGTGATTTTTTTTTTTTTTTTTTTTGCAAACTGCAGTGGCGACTGACACAGCAACGGTCAGCGTAATAGTAAAAATTATAGAAACTAATAAATTGTAATAGGTTAAAAGTAAAGATGTTTAAATATTTTAAAATGTTTAATCGATAATATATCGATTTTCATTATAATAAAAAATTAAAAAAACCTTATATAAATAAATAAGTAATTAAAAGAAAATATATATAGACTAAAAAACATTTTTTAAATATATTATTGGTATTAAAATAATTATATATAACCCAAAAATATATTTATTTTGATAACATTATTCCCCAAAAATATCGATGTATTGACACATTTTAAACTTATTTTCTGTAATTAAACCTGAATAGGTATCGATATATTAAATATTTTTCACATCCCTAAGATGTCAAGCCTATGATACAGCAGTTTCATTAATTTTTCATTCGGGAAAGTTCTAAAATAAAGTTACTTTTTTAATAAGAAAGTTAAGAGACACATAGTATTTGTTTTCAAATCGGAATTAACCATGTATATATATTAACAAAACCTATTAGACCGTGGCCATGAATTATTTCATCCCAAATATTCCCTTCTTCTCGCCCGAGGGTCGCATCTATACCGTGGAGTACGCCCTTGAGGAGGTGGCCAAGGCAAGCCCTATTGTGGCCATTTTGGCCAAAGACGGCATCGTGATTGCCGCTGAGCTCGAGGGTACAGAACCTCTCAGTACCAGGCGCGGGGAAGTTGACCATTTCTTTAGGGTGGACCCTGACAATTCCTGCGCTATAACCGGCAAAATGACGGATGCTTACAAGTTGGTGTCGGCGATGATCAGCTACTCGCATCGCCACCGAAAGAACTATGGCGAGCTGATACCCACGGAGAGGTTGGTGGAACTCATTTGCAACAAAAAGCAAAGCTACACCATGTACATCGGGAAGCGACCCTTTGCCATCTCGGTCATCTACATTGGCTGGGACATGGAGAACGGTTGGCAGCTCTTTCAGTCCGATCCCAGTGGCAATTACAGCGGTTGGAAGACCGTCTGCATTGGACGTAATGCAAAAGAGGCCCAAGACTACCTCAATAAGAATCTCATTGGCAAGCCACTGCCATCCATTGACACGGCCTTGGAAATGTCTATGAAGGCTCTTAAGGTGGCCATGGGTAATACCAAAATGAACGGTACCAATGTCCAAATGGTCAAGATCCAACGCAAAAACAACATCACCGACTACAAGATTTGGGGGGAGTCACAAATTCCGGTGCTGTGGGACAAATACTGCGCCAATACTTAAGCTTCTTTAAGTCTGGTTTCTTAATATTATAAGGTTAATATTATATACTCTATTTAATAATAATTTCAAGACTCCGAGAAATGCTATTGATGTGAACGCCGCCGTGCGTCAGGGGATTATAATGGGCACACGTTCCGGCGTCTCCAGACGCCGACGAGCCGCAATCATCAATGTCACCATCTCGCCCATTTTCTACACCACCCTACGCCCAAAAATTTTCCCACTGCCTTTGGGTGGGAATCGATGTCAGTGTATTAGTAATTGTTTGATTTCAGCCGCCTCGTGGAATATCGGTGTGCTTGTGGATGCGCTCCTCCTGCTCTCTCCTTGTGGTTTGCTTATTGGTGTTCGGTAATACATCATCGACTGGCTGACATTCGACTCACCCAGCACCCAGCACCCAACACCAAACATCTCCAGCTTCTGCCTCTGCTCCTCCCCCTTCTCCTCAGCCATATCCCATCAGGATGTCTGGCCAGAATCTGGACGAAAACGATGGATTTTGCATGCAGACTTACACGCGTACAGCTGTGATCTCAATTATAGTTCTAATAATTCTTTAAAAATGACTAGTTGTCTCTCTAAACTAATATTTCCACAGAAATTCCTATTCCTAATCATAAAATATAAATATTTACACAAGAATCTCCAATTTTCTCTCTAAATTAATAGTAATTCGAGAGAAATCTAATAGAACCTCTTAAGTAAAACCTATAGTAACTTTTATTTTAATATTTTAATAAACTCCACTATATTTTGGTTGCTATTATTTTGACATCGACTGTATGGCTAGTGTGGATGCCTTTAAGAAATGTAATTTAAAACGCCACACAATGTCCGACTTACACATATGTACATACATACATTTAATCCTGGCCACTTGGGCCAACTTGTAATTGTTAATTAGAGCTGACAACGGAAACTAAACCGAGAATCGAAAGAGCCGTAAGCTTGTCATAAATTGTGCGAAATGCATAATTCTCCGCTTACCAGGACAATTGATTAACTTTTGTTCAATACAAATTGACAGGCATGCAAACATGCAAAAATATGCATACAATTACCTAAAGCAATTGCTTTTCATGGGATATCGTATTTTACAATTCAAATTTGGTGAAATTTACTTTACAAATGAAACAATAGAACTGCCTTTGTTTTATGCATATGTAAACTTTCAGAATATGTACAGTATGTTACAAAAACCCCCAAATTAATACGTTTTTTTTTTTTATTTCTGGAAACAATCATAGAAAACACTAATAAAAAAAAGTTCTTCATACAAAATGTATTTAGTATTCAATTAATAACTAACTTGATTATGTAAAGCAGTTCTTCAACTACTAAAAATTGCTTAAGTAGCCACGGATAAAAGCAATTGTTGGTTTTTGGCACTTTAAATGCGCACTTCCTGAATCACGTTTTTCCCTAATTATCCTTGGGATTTTCCACCTGCGGCGAACGCACAAAGAAAATCGTTGGCGGCGCTGTATTTGGACGGGCTGTCGATTCACCGAATCCCAGGACTGCTGGCCAAAGCTACAAAATAAATAGTTAAATTGATAATTTAATTTAATTTGTTTTTTGTTGAATTAAATTTAATTAAAAATTATTTTTGTACATTTTTACCTTTCTGTGCTGTCTTCGAAATCGCTGGCGATGCACTTGAGCTAATTTTCCACTAGATAACAGCGATCTCTTACGGCGCTGCCACACCTGTTAAAATAAAAAAATCATTAAAAATTGAAATCAAAATTTAAAAAATGATTTCTCGAGCCATCTGGCACTGGAATTCAAGTAAAAACATCGATAATTGCCATGCAACACCGATGTTTCGATACTATCGATGTTTTCCCACCTCTAAGGAAAACAGAACACGCCGATCGGCGATCGCCGCCATTATTAGTTTTGTGTGCAAATTTTCTTATTGTTTTTTCTTACCTGCATGTTGACATCGTATCGAATCCTGCGTTCCAACTGCGTCTTCCTGGCCAGCAACTGGCGGCACAGCCACCGGATACCGCGCTGCAAATCCGTAGCCTCGTCCATGTGGCATATGAGCAGCGGACAGTTGCAGGAGCTCGCTAGCTGCTCCAAGCCAAAGGCATACTCCACGTCGTACAGCTGGACGCCGTCGCAGTATCGTGATGCCGCCAGGAGCACCGGCTTGCCAGCGAGCTGTGTGCCCTTAAGACTCTCCGCCAGCAGGTTGAAGGTGTCTTGCAGGTGCTCCGGATCCGTGGAAAGATCAAAGCAATAGATGAGGGCATGCGAGGAGGCGTAGTAATGCCGCCAAAGACGCTGCATCTCCGTATTGCCACCCACTTCGGTAAGCTTCAGCTTAACAGCCGGACGATGCAGATCCTCTGAAGAAATACTGGCGTTATAGCAACGTACACCATTCGTGGCCTCCTGGTCGTCTTCCGGGCGCTGCAATCCACTTAAGCGATGGCCTAGCTCTGTCTTGCCACTGGCCGCCGGGCCCAGGATCAGCACTTGGAACTCCTCCGCCTCGGGCGGGGACTGCGTAGAAAACCGAAGGAAACAGGAGCAGCAGCAGTGGCGCAACTTGGCGCAGAGCAAACCCATTTAGGCCGCCATTTCGAGTTAGCTTTTTAATATTATTTGTTATTATTTTATTTATTTATTATTTTGCACTACTTCACTTCACTATTTCCGGACGTTTTGGATGCGAATATAGAAATGTCTTGTTTATTTACCTGCCACCCGGCGGTGGTGGACACCAGCTGACGGCTATACAGGTGCGTCGTCATGGCATTCTGCTGTTATGGCCGGAAGATTGCCATGACAACAGCCGGCACAACGAGGGATGGTCAAGGAGCGACAAGGGATAAACCACGTAAGTGGTTCCAAATTATACCTTTTTTTTTACCGAGCAAGTGATTCATTTCGGTTTATTCCAAGAATATTCAATGGAGAAATTATTCACTTTCGACTTTCAGGAATATTCCTTAAAGAAATTATTTATTTTCGGACTCTTATAAACATTGTTGTACAGAAATAATATATTTTTGACTCTTCCAGGAATATTTCGAAACAAAAATTACTTGTTTTTCGCTCATCCATGAATATTTCTTAGATAAATTCATTTCAGTATTGCAAAATATACATTTCAGAAATTTTCAAGAATATAGAAGAAATTTTTATTTATTATTTTTCCCCTTGAAATAATAAAAAAAATGTCTTATATGCATGGAAGGGTCTTAAATGTATATTTTAATTTTAGTAATATTTCTTAATATATATAATATGTATTAAACTTTCAATAATATTCCTTAGGAAAATTAAAATTCATTAAGCAAAGAATATTGAGATAAAATAGCACATCAAAATCGTCAGCGATGCTTTCAATCGATATTTTTGGCGATATTTTTCATATATATAATGTGGCTATGTGTGTATGTATTCTTATAATACGGTAAACCCTAAATATAATAATATGCGAAATTTAAAAGCTTTATTTATATATGTAGAGGGTATTGTTTTTATTATATTTATGTGCGGCATAATTTGTTTATTTATTTATTTTATTATTATCGTTATTAGTATTTATTTATTTTTATTATTATTTAATTTTTTCCATATTTGTATAATTTTATTTATTTATTTTTTATTTATATACATGTACAGCAAAGCCTAAATTTAATATAAAAAAATTAAAAAGCTTTATCCATGAAGAGGGTTTTATAATTATTTAATTGTTTTTATTATCAGATTTATGTAGGGCGTAATTTGTTTATTAATTTTTTTTTATTATTATCATTATTATTATTTATGTATTTTTATTATTTAAATATTATATTATAAGATTTATGTGAGGCAGAATTTGTTTATTTATTTATTTATTTATAATTTTATTATTTATTTATTTTTATTGTTTAATATATTATATTATCAGATTTATGTGTGTGTTAAATAATTTAAAATAAACAATTGAAGAAAGAAATATTTAAAAAACATATAATATATATATAAATTATATTGCTTTTTCACTTACCGATTTTCTCATTCTTTCGTCTTTATATTCGTAATTTTCATGTGGGAAATTTAATTAAACACATCCAATTCTGATCTCTCCTTTCTTTCCTTTTGCTATTGAAAGCTATTTTATTAACTCGCAGAACTAAAAACACTGTATAAACACTGTACGAACACGAAAAAAAAATAAAAAAAATTAAACACTTAAAAAAAAAATCAAAAAAAATTTAACACTTAAAAAAAATAAAAAAACAAAATAAATTAAAGGAATTTTCCATTCCTGTGAAATTATACACACAAACAATACACCAATGATCTCTGGCATATTTAATTAGCATTGCTTTTCTATATTTTCTTGATTTATACACGCACTTTAAAACACTTTATATTTACATTTATTACTTTATCAACGGTTTGTAGCAGCAGCCGCACTTCTCAGTTTTACATTTTACCGCAATTGTGATCTACTTCTTCTATTCTGTTTCGCAGTGCTCTTTGCCACAGGAGCAGTTACTGCACATCCACACATACACAAATACGCATTGACTCCTGCACACACATACATATGTATGAGTACAGTTGCAAGCAGCAGCCTGCCCCACGGGAGTCTCAGTTTTTTTTATTCTTGTCCACGGGAGTCAGCTTTTTTATATCAGTTTTGTTCGGTTTAGTTATATTTTAAACTTGCTAACTGTTTTAAAAATGTCTTATTTTTAGGAAGGATAAAGGTATTTATTAATTTCACTTCGGAATTTACACAATTTACTATTTTTTCGCATTCCATTTCCAACCTTCGTAGTTCCAATTGCCAGGATAAGCTTCGCTCAGTTCACATTTTTATAAAACTGCAAAAAAAAAATGCACTTTTTCCATGCGTTTTTTATTGTTAATCCATAAAACTGAGTTAGTTTAACTGATTTAATGGTTTTTTAGGTATTATTATATGTTTTTTCCCGACTCAAAAAATGTTATTTTTTAGCAGCAGAAGCGCGGCACAACTTTTCACTCCGCCATCTCCTTTTCATCCTTGCTCCCTCTCCTTTTACCACTTGCCTTGCCAAGATTTTCGCTTGCAGCGAGAGCGGGAGAGCGGAGAGCGTGTGGGCCAAGATCGCGTGTGGAACGTATTCTAAGGCGAAGGAGAGAGAGGGGGATACGCATCGACTCCTGCACACACATTCATATGTATGAGTACAGTTTCTGCAGCCTCTGTCCCACGGGAGTCTCAGTTTTTTTTATTCTTGTCCACGGGAGTCTCAGCTTTTTTATATGAGTTCTGTTCGCTTTAGTTTTATATTAAACTTGCTAACTGTTTTAAAAATGTCTTATTTTTAGGACGGATAAAGTTATTTATTAATTTCACTTCGGAATTTGTAGTTCCAATTGCCAGGAGAAGCTTCGCTCAGTTCACATTTTTATAAAACTGCTAAAAATTCACTTTTTCCTTGCGTTTTTCATTGTTAATCCATAAAACTAAGTTAGTTTAACTAATTTAATTGTTTGTTAGGTATTTTTAAAGCTTTTTTCCCGGCTAAAAACGTTGTTTTTTAGCAGCAGCAGCACGGCACAACTTTTCACTCCGCCATCTTCTTATTCTTTTCTACTTTTATCCTTGCTCCCTCTTCCTTCGCC
This sequence comes from Drosophila kikkawai, assembly GCF_030179895.1. Lineage (NCBI taxonomy): Eukaryota > Metazoa > Arthropoda > Insecta > Diptera > Drosophilidae > Drosophila > Drosophila kikkawai. Next base: position 27,927,850 of record NC_091733.1, read on the forward strand.
ACTGGAAATCGTTCCAGATCTTGGCTTCACACCATCCAATGAGAACACGCGCTCTCCGCTCACCGCTCTCCGCTCTCTACGCCACTGAAAATCTTGCCAATGGCAGCGCTGAAGAAAGAAGAGCGAAGAAAAGAAACAGAAAAAGAATTATGGCGGAGTGAAAAAGTTGAGCCGTGCTGCTGCTCCTGAAAAACAACATTTTATTCGGGAAAAAACATATAAAAATACCTAAAAAAACTATTAAATCAGTTAAACTAACTCAGTTTTATGGATTTATAATGAAAAACGCATGGAAAAAGTGAATATTTAGCAGATTTATAAAAATGTGATGTGAGCGCAGCTTCTCCAGCCAATTGGAACTGCGAAGGAGGGAGACGGAATGCGATAATATCGTAAATCGTGCAAATTTCGAAGTGAAATTAACAAATAACGTTGTTCGCGATAAAAATAAGACTTTTTTAAGGCAATAAGCAATTGATTACCAAGTTAAAGCCACCAAAAGTGCAATAGAAAAACTGAGACTCCCGCGGACAATGTGAGACCGCAGCATCCGCCATAATGTACGTATGTATGTATGTACAGTTGTGTGCGTATTTGTGAGTGTGGGTGAGTTAACAATTTTTATACCCTTGCAGGGTATTATAATTTCAGTCAGAAGTTTGCAACGCAGTGAAGGAGACGTTTCCGACCCTATAAAGTATATATATTCTTGATCAGCATCAACAGCCGAGTCGATCTAGCCATGTCCGTCTGTCCGTCTGTCTGTCTGTCCGTCTGTCCGTCTGTCTGTCTGTCCGTCTGTCCGTCTGTCTGTCTGTCTGTTTCTACGCAAACTAGTCCCTCAGTTTTAAAGCTATCTGAATGAAACTTTGCATATAGTCTTCTATATGCTCTCACTGCTATATATGTCGGAACGGGCCGGATCGGACGACTATATCATATAGCTGCCATACAAATGTTTGATAAATTTTTAGAAAAAAAAGTATAACTTGGCTGTTTTTCAATATTTTTGCATCATTTTTGAGATATAGCCATTTTATATTATTCCAGAATTTTGGTAAAAATTTTATGAAAATCGGACGACTATATGATATAGCTGCCATAGGAACGATCGAGAAATTAATAGAAATAAAATTATAGCTTCGTTGTTTTTCAACGCATTTTTATTTACTCTGAGATATACGTTTTTTTTATTATTCTAGAATTTTGGTATAAATTTCATAAAAATCGGACAACTATATCTTATAGCTGCCATAGAAGCGATCGGTAAATGTATAAAATATATAAAGCTGAGAATGTAAAACTGTAACTGTCAAACTGTAAACATAATAAGTATAGGTAAAATGTAATGAAACTCTGTTTTGTGAGTGTTTTCAGCATTTAAATCTATAAAATAAACATCAAAACCAATCTGCAAGGGTATACAAACTTCGGCGTGCCGAAGTTAGCTTCCTTTCTTGTTATACTTTTTTTTATATACTTTTTATAAACAAAACTTATATATTAAATACATACACATGCTAGCGGTCCGTGAAAAAAAAAAAAACAAAAAGAAAAAAAAAAAAAAAAAAAAATGAATAAAATAAATAAAATAATATAAATAAAATAAAAAATTAATTAAATAAATTAAATGAATAAAATAAATAAAAAAATAATAAAATACAGTAAATAAAATAAATAAAATAAAGTATAGTAAAGATAATAAAAAATAATTAATTTAAAAAAAATAATAATAATAAAATCTCAAGGCACAGGAGACTCTTACAAAATTATTTTCACGGCTCAATTTTTTTTCTTTTTGAAAACTTTTTAATATTAATCATTTATGTTTATATTGTTAATAATAAATTTTAAATGCAAACTTTGAGCCAGTCCCAAGTGAGCTTGACTCTTAAGTTTCTGTTATGAAACTTTCGAGGATTTTCGAGCGAAAAGCTTTTCCAAGTGTTTCACAACTCTACCGATAGATGGCTGTCCCAAAAGGGTAATAAAACAGGGAAGTTTTCTTTACCGACATTCTATGTCTAAGGACTTTTGTATATATCCCAGTTTTAGAGTTGAATTATTTCCCAACCGAGAGGTATTCCCTGCCTTTAGCCTTCGAGTGGGAGGAAGGCAGTTTCGAGTGGATTTCTCCAATTGTTTTGTTTATTCAATCCCAGACTTTGGCACTTATTGATTCGGTTTCATTTCCTGATTGCTTTGCTGGCTGGCTGGCCTCTGCTACCTCTGTTTTATGTTTTCTGTTTGTGAATTTATGCACACACACACACACACACACACACACACACCCACACACACACACACACATACAATATATGTATATGGCACACACACATAATGTATCTTTGATGAAGCTGCGGTGGCCGTGGCTTTTGTGGCTTCCACACGGCAACGAAAAGGACCAGAAGCTAGAAAGGTGCCTGGGTGGATACAGTCGACGCTAATCGCTACCCGTGTGGCCATGTTTGCTCCACGCCTAAGCCCTCAATGGTGGCGCTCCTTTTGTGTTATTCCATTGCATTATGTGATGTTGTGCCCCGAAACCGTTAAGCACATCTGCTAAGAAATCCCCACCTTGCCTCTTCTCGCCGACAAATTGAAAAGTAAGCAAAAGCTAAACGTTCGCCGAACTTTGCAGGGGGGGGTTAGAAAATAGAAGAAAAGTCGTCTGTAGCCTTGAGGCAGTCGCCAGCAATCCTTTTGTGGAGGTCCTGCTACTGTGTTCTCACGAAAAAAAAGAAAGAAAAGGTTGCTGCACAGCGCCAAAAAAATTAACCATGGTACCTGTGTGGTTCTAGTTTATTTTTTTTATGTAAATAAATATGGGTCAAAAAATATACATTTATTTGCTGGCATAAATAGAATTTTAATTTTTTGGCATGTTTCAATATTTACTTTTCGTTTCAATAACATTCAGTTTGTATAGTTTTATATGCGGAAAAATACCTAAATTCGTTGCAAAATAAAAGATATGTAAATAAACATTATTAAAGAGTTAAATATTTTATATTTAAATAAATATATATATATTTTTTTAACGAATTTTGCTTTTTATTTGCCATATAAATATGTATTTTTCTTTAATATTTATACATTTTCTATAATCAAAATTTTTAAAATTTTATATAAAAAAAGGAAAATAATATTTTTTAAACAATATATTTTTAAACGAACTAAGCTATTTTTTTTTGCCATCAAAAATGCGTAAATTTTAAATATTTTATACATTTTTTGAGCCAACATTTTAAGTTTTATTTAAAAAAAAAAAGTAAAATAATATTTTTTAAACAAGTTGACACTATTATGTACTTAAAACAGTTAACAAAAACCTAGGGAAATTAATATTTCCTTAATTTTAAATTATTTTTTAATTATATATAATATTTATTTATATAATATTAATTTCTTTAATTTGTATTAAAATACATTTGATTTTATAGTTTATTTAATAAATACTATTTATATATATTTTTTATTTTATTATTATTTATTTATTATTATTATTTTAGTTTTTATTTTATTTTATTTATTATTTCATTTTATTTATTTTTCTTTTTTAGTTTGTATATATATATTTTTTTTTATATATTTTTTTTATATATTTGTTTTATATTTTTTATTCTTTTTTTTTCTTTATAGTTCATAATTATTTTTTTTATTTTTTTTGTTTGTTTGTATGTATTCAATTTTTTTTGTTCTTGTGTGCTTCGTTTGCCTCACATGAATATCAAGTTTCTGGGCAACGACTGACATTAGTTTCTGCATGCCTTCGCCTTTGCGTCCATTTTAATATGCGCATTAATGCGGCACAAAGCGGTGCGAAAAGTGACAACACGGTAGCTGCTGCTGCGTCCTGCGTCCTGCAACCGGCCAGGTGAGGATATGCAAATACGCGGCTGCTGGAGCGGCAGTTGATTGCTTGGCTGCATGGAACTGCACACGCCCCTAGACCATCAGTCATACGAGTGGGGCGATCCAGAAGATGATTTAATTTAAGAGGCAAAAATTAAAGAAATTTTTAAAATTCTTAAAAAAAATTCTATTTTTTTACACACATTTCTTAAAATTTTAAAACTTTCTTAAATTTTTTTTATCAATATATGTAAAATTTGCTTTTTATTTTTAAAGTTTTTAATTTAAAGAAAAATTTCTATATATTTATAAATATTTTAAAATTTTCTAAGTTCTTAAAAAAAAATTTTAATTTATATACAAAAAATTTTAAAATTTTAGAAAAAAATTTCTATATACATAAAACTTTTTTTTAATTTAAAAGTTATTTACAACAAATTTTTAAAATTTTAAAACTGCTTAAATAATTTTCTATTCATTAAGAACAAATTTTAAAATTTTAAAAATTCTTAGAAAAAATTTCTACATATTTAATTTTTTTTTTTAATTTTTAAAGTTTTTCCAAAAAATTGATATATACATTAAAATGTTATTTAATTTAATGAAAAATTTCTATATATATAAAAATATTTTAAAATTTTATAAGTTCTTAAAAAGAATTCTATTTATATAGAAAAAATTTTTAAAATATTAAAAGTTATTGTAAAATACTTAAAAGTTAAATTTTAAAAGTTGTTAGAAAAATTTATATATATATACAATTTTGTTTTAATTTTTAAGAGTTGCAAGGAAAAATTTCTATATCTAAGCTAAAGTTTGATATTAGAAAAAAGGCATTACCTTATAGTAAACCATATCAAGTAATGATGCTCCCCTCGCTTGTCCCCATGTGTGCATGTATTTAGCCAAGCTTAAGTCAAATATTTGCAGATGACTGACGCCCCAGGACATGCCTTTGCTCCGCTCCTGCTGCTGCTCAGAGTCAGGCTCCAGCTTCTGACCCTATCGCCAAGCTACGGGCTAAATGAAGCGGGCCCAGCGTAATAGCTCTTCGACTCACACAGCTGGTTTTCTGGTCCCTTCATTCGATTATTTCTGCGTTCGCTTTCCGGCTTGAGCCGGAATATACCTTATCCTCTTTCGACTATTCCTTGGGCCACATGGCGACGTCATATTTTACCTTCTACTTGGGTTTTTTCGCTGGCAGCAACGCTGATTTAACGCTAGCATTTCGCTGGTTCTGCCACTTGTCGAGTCGTTCACCGTGGGTTGGCGCAAAGTTTTTAGCCCAGCGATGGTGGAGGAGGAGCCGCCGTCAGCTTGCCTCGGATTTCATTTCCGGCATGTTGCGGTTACGTTAAGTAACGGAGATTGCATCGCTAATGATGCAATTGTGTTTGGCGGAAATGAAAGCGGTTTCGTGTGACGACTTCGAACGAACACCTTTAGGATTCTATCTCCTGTGGCGTACTGTGTCCTGTCCCTGTCCTGTCCCCTGTCCTAAAGCCAATGAAGCCAAAGTAGACTGAAGAATGATAAAAACTATGCCCGCTAATTGCATCTGTGGAATAAAGCGGAAGCGGCGCTACTCAAACAACCTGTCTTAATGAGCTCTCCATAATTGTTTAATTGGATAAGAAATAGAGTCACGGATGCTTGACACACTTTGCTATTCACTAAATAGAATTGCAAAGTGAAAATGAAAATGAAAATCGTTATAGCCACGACAACCGAATCGAAGCAGTCACTGACTTAATGGCCTATATTTTTTAGTTTACTTTCCTACCTTTACTAGGCCTAACCACATTAGACATTTCTAAAATATTTGTTTTTCTTTCAAAATTTTGTTCCATTTCCAGGCTGAAAAATGAACCAGTTGAAAAAGACAAGAAGGACCAAGAGGTGAGAGAGTAGAATTCCTAACTATATAAAACTAAAACTGTTCTATAAACCTTGTTAGTGGTGGCAATGGTAACCAGTCTTCGTCCAGGAAATGCTCAGATAATCTAAACAGGTATTTTATATTTATAAACAAATAAAATGTTTAATATTTACTTTATAATATTATTCTTTACCTTTACCAGAACCCCCAAAAATGGCCTAAATGTTTGCGATGATCTCACACGAACGCCAGAGCATTTACGGCCTGGTTTTCGTGGTCAAATCCCTCAATACAATCCCAATGATTTCGGTTTAACGGGCAACGAGGAGTGGCAGCATCCACGCATGTTTCGTGATATGACTTGTAAGTTTAAAAATATTTATATATTAATTAATAATCATTTTTTTAATTAAAATTTAATTTTAATTATAGATGAAACAAATGCCGCTGCCATGGAAAACTTTAGGCAACCTCAACGCCGTCAGCCGTGTCCTGCTGAAATAAATATCAGCAATCTGCCCGAAGAGTGTCTGGCGGATATGTCCTCGCCGGGCTTTGATCTCAGCATGGAATCGCAAATGACTGGTACCAGTGAATGTCTCGAGGATGTATCGCCGCCATGTATGATTGAGGATGACTCCAAGACTAGCTCCGAAAAGGAAAGCTCTAACTACATGGATTGTGTGTATAATGAGATCTCCGGTCGCTTCAGGCGACTGAGGGATCATCTGTGGTGCAGCTCAGCTCAGGCTCAACAGCAAGCGGAAAAGTGTGGTGAAAAAAATGAGCCCGAGACTACGCCCTGTGATCAACAGGTGAGTGTTAAAATTTTATTTATTAAATATCTATAAATATCAATACAAAAGAAATCGAATATTTCTGGTCTTCTGGTAGGGTATTATGATTTTATTTACTGAAGAAGTCATTTGCGACCCCATAAATCATATATATTCTTGATCAGCATCAAAAACCGAGTCGACCTGGACATGTTTGGGAGAAATTTAATTTTGAAAATTTTTTTTCTCAAAATCGTCGTTGAAATTGTCCTAAAAAATTCACATAAAAATTTAATTTTATAAAATTTAAGATTTTGTTTACAGATTTGTTGATCTACAAAAAACTAGTATAGTAACGTTTACCGAACTTAATTTGCTGCTTTTTTGGCTTAGTTATGGTGTTTTTAGGCTTTGATTTATTGAGAAAATTACCATATATAAATATCGATTTTAAAAAACCGAATATTTCAGGGCTTCTCGAGGAGTATTTTGATTTTATACAGTGAAGGAGTCATTTGCGACCCTATAAATCATATATATTCTTGATCAGCATCAACAGGCGAGTCGAATTAGACATGTTTGGGAGAAAATTAATTTTGAAAATTTTTTTTCTTAAAATTATCGTTAAAATTGTCCTAAAAAATTAACAAAAAATTTCATTTTCTAAAATTTAAAATTTAGTTTGCAGATTTTTTAACCACGAAAAAACTAGCATAGAAACGTTTACCGAACTGAATTTGATGCTATTTTGACTTAGTTATGGTGTTTTTAGGGTTTGATTTATCAAAAAAATTACCATATTAAATATCGATTTAAAAAAACCGAATATTTCTGGTCTTCTGGTAGGGTATTATGATTTTATACAGTGAAGAAGTCATTTGCGACCCTATAAACTCTTGATCAGCATCAACAGGCGAGTCGAATTAGACATGTTTTAGGAGAATTTATTATTATTATTATTTTTTTTAAATTTTTTCCCTAATTTTATCGTAATTTATCGTACAAAAAAATTGAAAAAAATTTAAATAAATGTAAAATTTAATACCACTGTGAGGGTTTTATGATTTTAGTTAGAAGCTTTTTTTCGTTAAAATCATAACAAAAAATTAACAAATTTAAATTTTTTAAATTTAAAATTCAGTATAATGTTTATAGAGTTCTATATATTAATATAATACATGGTGTTATTTATTACGGGGGAAAAATGTCTTTTAAAATTTAGAAATAATAAAACAATTTCGTTACTACGACTATTCTTCTACACTTTTTTTTATATTTAAAGTTGAAAATTGAATCAAGTAGAACAATCTTTAAAGATCACATTATTACACATACTTCTCTGAAGTGAAAATGAATATGAGATTATAATTATGTTAAAAACCCTAGAACGATATGCCGGCTTCTGCATGTGATGCTTGCCACCAATCCGAAAATCTGGCAGATAAGTCAATGCCCTCCTTTGAGCAGTCCCGCCTGGAAGATGAGTCTATGCCAATGTTATGCAGCGACAATGATCCTGAGGAGCAGAAGAATTCAAGAAAACAACAGTCTATGTCGATGTCGATGCCCAGCCAAGATCTATGGGATATAACACCGCCTTCAATGGCCAACTCCACTAGAACAGAATGCTTGGAGGATATCTCTATGCCCCAATTTGACAGGACAACACCCAGGCGAACGCAGAGATCAAAATCAACTAGCAGATGTCCCGGCGATAGAACTACCTTAACCTTTGCCCAGTCAAAGTGCATTTCAAAGACCAGCGAATCCTTGGGAGATTTAACCATGCCGTCGTTTGGTAGAGTGCTCCGCTCATCGTCACCGAATAGAAGTCTTTGTCAGGGAAGACGACCCATGACCAATGAGTGTTTGGATGATGTGACCATGCCATCATGCGGCGATATATCAGGATGTAGATCTGTCAGGCAAAGATCCATGCCTAGTTCTTTTCGTGGAGCAATGACCAACGAATGTCTAGATGATATGACAATGCCATCGTTTGGAAATTCCGGAGTATCCAGGGGTCAAAGTAGAGCTAGGCAGCAAAGATCCCTGACTAACGAATGTCTAGACGATATGACAATGCCCTCGTTGGGAGGCGTTTCCGATTCATCAAAGAGAAGGTGTTCTAGTCGACAAAACAGATCCATGACGAATGAATGTTTGCAGGATATCACAATGCCCTCGTGGCATTCTGGAGCCTCGCGAGACATGAGCCTTAGTCGACAGCAGAGATCTATGATCAACGAATGCCTTGACGATATGACTATGCCCTCCTTCGGAGATGTTTCTGGAGCACTTAAAGACGGGACTCTGAGTCAACAACAGAGATCTATGATCAACCAGTGTCTTGACGATATTACAATGCCATCCTTTGGAGAAAATACTACAGCATCCAGGGGTCGAAGTATAGGTCGGCAGCAGGGATCTTTAACCAAGGAATACCTAGACGATATGACAATGCCCTCATTCGAAGAAATCTCTGGATCTTCAAGGGCCAAGTGTCCTGATCGAATGCAGAGATCCATGACCAACGAATGTCTAAATGATATGACGATGCCTTCCTATGAGGACGTATCAGGGTGCAAGGGTCCTGCTAGACAACAGAGATCTATGACCAACGAATGTCTGGATGATATGACAATGCCTTCATTCGGAGAAGTTTCCGGATCATCACAGGCCAAGTGTCCTGATAGAAAGCAGAGATCCATGGCCTACAAAAGTAGAGTTGCTCGAACATCTAGAGGCAAGAGTCCTTGTATAAAGCAAAGATCTATGACAAACGAATGTCTGGAGGACATGACAATGCCTTCCTATAAGGACGTATCGAGAGGCGAGGGTATTTCTAGAAAACAGAGATCTTTGACCAACGAATGTCTTGAGGATATGACAATGCCCTCTTTTGGAGAAATCTCTGGAGTTTCTAGGGCCAAAAGTCCATGTCGAATGCAGAGATCCCTCACCAATGAATGTCTAGATGATATGACGATGCCTTCCTATAAGGAAGTATCAAGATGCAACGGAACAGCTAGACAGCAGAGATCTATGACCAACGAATGCCTAGATGACATGACAATGCCCTCCTTCGCATCATGTAGAGATAGGAGTCTTAGTCGACAGCAAAGATCCATGATCGACGAACGTCTAGACGATATGACAATGCCCTCATTCCAAGACGTCTCTGGATCACTAAGGGCCAAGTGTCCTGACCGAATGCAGAGATCTATGACCAATGAATGCCTAGATGACATGACCATGCCCTCGTTCGGAGAAGTTTCAGGATCCTCAAAGGTCAAATTTCCTGATCAAAAGCAAAAATCCATGTCCAACAAAAGTAGAGTTGCCCGATCATCTAGGGGCAAGAGTCCTAGCCTGCAGCAAAGATCTTTGACCAACGAATGTCTAGATGATATGACAATGCCTTCCTATAGGGAAGTATCAAGAAGCAACGGATCTGGTAGACAACAGAGATCTATGACTAAGGAATGCCTAGAGGATATGACAATGCCTTCCTTTGGAGAAGTCTCTGGTGTTTCAAGGGCTAAAAGTCCGTGTCGAATGCAGAGATCCATGACCAACGAATGTCTAGCGGATATGACAATGCCCTCGTTCGCATCATCTAGAGACAGGAGTCTTAGTCGACAGCAGAGATCTATGATCGACGAATGTCTAGACGATATTACAATGCCCTCGTTTGGAGAAGTTTCAGGATCATCAAAGGCCAAGTGTCCTGATGGCAAGCAGAGATCCATGACCAACAAAAGTAGAGCTGCCCGATCATCTAGAGGTCCTGGTATAAAGCGAAGATCGATGACCAACGAATGTCTGGAGGATATGACGATGCCTTCCTTTGCAGAAATGTCCGGAGAATGTAAAGAATGGAGTCTTAGCCCACAACAAAGATCTATGATCAACGAACGTCTAGATGATATGACTATGCCCTCGTTCCAAGAAATCTCTGGATCATCAAGGGTTATGTGTTCTGATCGAATGCAGAGATCTATGACCAACGAATGCCTAGAGGATATGACAATGCCCTCTTTTGGAGAAGTCTCCGGTGTTTCGAGGGCCAAAACTCCGGGTCGAATGCAAGGATCTATGACCAACGAATGTCTGGATAATATGACGATGCCTTCCTATGAGGACGTATCAAGGAGCAAGGGTCCTGCAAGACAACAGAGATCTATGACCAACGAATGTCTGGATGATATGACGATGCCCTCTTTCAAAGAAGTCTCTGGAGCATCAAGGGCCTCGTGTCCTGATCGAATAACAAGATCCATGACCAACGAATGTCTGGATGATATGACAATGCCCTCATTCGGAGAAGTTTCCGGATCATCACAGGCCAAGTGTCCTGATAGAAAGCAGAGATCTATGACCAACAAAAGTAGAGTTTCCCGATCATCTAGAGGAAAAAGTCCTGGTTTACAGCTAAGATCTTTGACCAATGAATGTCTAGATGATATGACAATGCCTTCCTATAGGGAAGTATCAAGAAGCAACGCATCTGCTAGACAACAGAGATCTATGACCAACGAATGCCTAGAGGATATGACAATGCCTTCTTTTGGAGAAGTCTCTGGTGTTTCTAGGGCCAATAGTCCGTGTCGAATGCAGAGATCTATGACCAACGAATGTCTAGCGAATATGACAATGCCCTCGTTCGCATCATCTAGAGACAGAAGCCTTAGTCGACAGCAGAGATCTATGATCGACGAATGTCTAGACGATATTACAATGCCCTCGTTGGGAGAAGTTTCTAAAGTTTGTAGGGGCAAAAGTCCAGGTCGTATACAGAGATCTATGACCACCGAACGTCTTGACGATATGACAATGCCCTCGTTTGGAGGAGTCTCTGGATCTGCAAGAGGCAAGAGTTTTAGTCGACGTCAAGGATCTATGAACAATGAGTGTCTGGAGGACATAACAATGCCGTCGTATGATGACTTTTCGAAAGGCAAAAGTCCTCGTCGAATGCAAAGTTCTATGACCAGCGAACGTCTACAAGATGTGACAATGCCATCTTCGGTTGGTGGGGTATTAAATAGGTCGAGCTTGCGTGGATGTAGAACCTCCAGGAGACAGCAAAATATCAGTGACATAACAGCACCTACTTTTGGTAGTTCAGGTTGTAGAGGAACAGTCTCCGGGGATGAATTTCTAGAAAATGTAACCATGCCATCTTTTGGCAGTACAGGTCGTTATGAGTGTCCTCATGACATATACATGCCTTTCTCCTCGAGAGAGGGAGCTATGACCAATGAATGCTTGGAGGAGATGACCATGCCGTCGTATGCTGAAGTCTCCGGGTCTGCGCCATCGCGGGGTTGTAGCTTCCGGCAACAGCAAATGTCGATGACGAATGAACGCCTGGAGGACATGACTATGCCGTCGTTTGGCGGATTCGCCGGATCATCGGGACGAGGCCGTAGCTGTGAGGAGGGAATGGGCGTGCCCTCGAGCCTCCGGCAGCGGCGACCTTATTCCAACCCATCGTCCATGTTGTGTGTGTCGGATAGAGAGGGGGAACGACTTCGACCCCGTTTATCAGCACCTGCTGCAAGCATTAGAGATTGCCTCCAGGGGGCAAATACTTCCGGTGCGACAAGCCGACGTAGCCCCAGGATGACGGACGAGTGGTGCCTGGAGGATGTGTCTATGCCGCAGGAGATACAGATGTCCTACAACGCATCCCAGATGCCCTACCAAAGACGTGGGCCAGACATATCCTTCCCCACGCAGCAGTTGGCTGACGAGAGTGTTCCTGCCTCGTTCCAGGACCAAACTTCGGGCTTCGGCAATATCTCTAGGTGTCCGGGTATAGATGAGAGTGGTGGTCGCCTGGAGGATGTTACTATGCCCTCTTTTCAGGACGAATCGTCCTATAATCCCTGTCAGATGACGATGCCCAGCGAAAGGCTGGAGGACATATCGGATCCCTATCGCTCGCAAAATCACTATGATGAGAGTCAGTCGGGGGAATTTATCGAATGCTCAGCACAGCCCATGAGCTCCACGAGAAGAGAGAAACCCAAGGCCAAGTCCACTTGTCGCAAGGCGGAAAAGTCGCGGACCAAATCGAAGTCTACGCCCAGGAAGCCAACCACCGCTGAGAACTGTGCTCCATCGACAACAAAGGATTCATGCCGCGAAGCTTCTCCCCAAGTGACGCAGGTCACAATAACCAAGTCCACCTCTGCAGTGACCCGAACTTATCACAATCCCGACCATAGCTACGGACATGGCATGATCGATGACATGACAATGCCCACTTTTAGTCCCTCCTTCAATTCAACGCAACAAACTGATCCGAATGATCCATCCTTCCACGGCTTTAGCTCCATGGAGAACTATGCGCCCTTCGATGAACTCGTCCGTTCCCAAGACGAAAGCCCAATTTGTAATGAAAGTCTGCCGCCAAGCCCGGAAAAGGTGAGAGGAGCACGGCAGAAGGATCGCAGCAATCGGAGCAATCGTGGTGGTGGTGCTGCTGCCACTTCAAGGCAGTCCTGCGATCAGTACGGAAAGCAGCAAAACAGCAAACGAAAGCGCTAAGTTTGGGTTCCCCTCTTTTTATTTTCAGCCTGGTGGAATTTTCTAAATTTTTTATTATTTTTACGGTGAGAAAATCACCCAATGACATTAATATTTTTTAAATAAATTCAAAAGTAGGAGTAAAATTGATTTATTTACAATTTCCGTGGCAAAACAATTCAAAAAGGAGATTCAAAGAAGAGTGAACACAAAACATTTATAATAAAATTGGTAACAAACAAGTTCAGGAATTGGCGAGGGGCCCTCCAGCGGAAGTGCGCGTTCATTGCTGGCTTTTGTCAGCCCTTTGGCCCTGCTCTGTTGTTTCTCTCAGGCTCATTTCCTTTGTTATACCGATAAAACGTGGCTGGGTGGGCGTAAATAAGGGGTATCGGAATTGGAATCGGTATCGGTGTCTGCAGCAGACACCCGACGAGCAGCGTGTCGAGCGATGCGAGCTATTTAAAAACAATTTATTTTTAGCAAGTGAAGCGCCACGAGCGAAAACAACCTGTCGACCCATTGCAGACCCACCCATCACCTATCAAAGTCAGGCAGTGAGAGAAAATGCTTATTTTTTGTTTATTTAAATAGTATTTCGATTTTTTTAAAGGGTTTTTTATTTATTTTTGTGTGTATTTGTATTTGTATTAAATTAGAGCTGAAAATGAAATCGATATTATAATCTATTCATTTTGTTCAATTAAGTAAAACATCGAAAATAATCGATTCACTGAAAACTAACTCATTTCCAGCTTTAATAGTTAATATAATAAAATTATTATAAATGTATATTTTTTTAATTCGTTCCCTTTTTTGATTTTAATCGATAATCGATTCACTGAAAATCGATATATTTCCAGCTTTAATATGTTAGTAAATTTAATAAAATAATAATTATAAACATATATATTTTTTTAATTTTTGTTACTTTTCGATTTTAATCGATTTATTTTGTAAAATTTTGTAGAAAAAATCGATTTACTGAAAATCGATTTATTTTCAGCTCTGATATGTTAATTATGATAATAAAATAATTATTTTAATTATTATTTCCGTTTTTGATTTTTATCGATTTTATTGTAAACTTGTTTTTAATCGATTTACTGAAAATCGATTGATTTTTAGCTTTTCTTGTCTAACCAAAAAGTATTTCGATTTTTTTAGGGATTTGTCTTTTTCGTTTTTAATTTTATTATTTTTTATTTATTGATATTTAATCGTTGCTGTCTCTTAAGTAGTTTTTTATTCTTTTGTATACATTTTTTTCCTCCGTGCACATTTGCATCGTCCTCCAGGCTTTACCCCTTCTCGCTCCATTCCGCTCCTGTGACTGCGACTGCGACTGCCATTGCGACGTTGATTTCGGTTTGAAAAATCGAGCGGGCGGACGTGTGTGTGTGTGTGGGGCATTGAGGTGGTTAGGAAGGTGCCAGAGGTATGCAAAACAAGAACTGCAGATGCTTCAGATTGGTTTTCCAATTACTCAACATTTCAATGCAAATAACACGGGGCTCCAGAGGGGGTTTCAACCGGAGGAAGAAAGATGGCGACGTAACGGTTAACGCCAAAGTGGGTAACCCGTTGAAGAATTGAATTGGCAACACAACGCACACACACACACCGCACACACACACCATCGCACTCTCATCCATCCGCATTTGTGTGTGGCTGCTGAGATTGCGGCTGAGGGACTTTTGGGGGCGATGACCCGGGTGACCCGGCTTTCACAGCTGCGGCTGCTAAATATATCTTTCGATTTCTTGTCAGAGATAAAATTTCAATCACGTTTACTTCACTTTCACTTGGCCCTTTTCTCGCCCACTGACCCACTCAATCAGGCCCGCTTCCACTGTGTTGGCCAACAACACTGCCAAATCTCTGGTCTGCCCTACGGCAGGTGTGAGTTCGTGTTGAGTTTGGGTTGAGGTTTTTTTTTGTCTCTGAAAAATTGCAGGTCAGATATGTTTTGGCAATAAAATTGAATTTTATTTATAAATAATACAACCTGCTGCCTGTAGCTTAATTTAATTGAATTTAATTTATTTAAATTTAATTTAATTCTTGAATTATTTATTAAATATTTCCTAAAGTAAAAACTCTTTTTTATTTATTAATAAAATATTTCCTAGATGAGAAATCCTTTTTCAATTATTTAATGAAATATTTTCTATAAGAAAAATCCTGTTTCAATTATTTTATAAAATATTTCCTTAGTGAAATATTCGTTTTCAATTATTTAAAATATTTCCTATAGGAAAATTTCTTTTTCAAATATTTAATAAAATATTTTATAGGGGAAAAATCCTTTTTTATTTATTAATTATTGATTTTCTAGAGGAAAAATCCTTTTTCAGTTATTTAAAATATTTCCTGGAGGGAAACCTCTTTTTTTCAATTATTTTATACAATTTTTCCCATATGAAAAATTCCTTTTTAATTATTTACCAATATATTTCCTACAGATTAAATCCTTTCTCAATTATTTAAAATATTTCTTAGTTCTAAAATCATTTTTTAATTATTTAATAAAATATTTCCTAGAAGATAAATCCTGTTTCTATTATTTTATAAAATATTTCCTTGGGGAAATATTAGTTTTCAATTATTTAAAATATTTCCTAGAGGAAAATTCCTTTTTCAATTATTTAATAAAATATTTTCTAGAGGAAAAATAATTTTTTAATTATTTATTAAATATTTCCTAAAGTATGAATCCTTTTTTATTTATTAATTAAATATTTCCTAGAGGAAAAATCCCTTTTATAATATTTTATAAATTATTTCCCAGAGGGAAAATCCCTATTTAATTTTTTAAAATATTTCCTAGCTTAAAAATCATTTTTTAATTAATTAAGAAAATATTTCCTAGAGGAAAAATACTTTTTAAATTATTTAAAAACTAAACTCTGCAATAAGTATATATATTTTCTTTTATTTAAAAAAATTATAACTTTATTTTAGATGTCTAAATATTTAAGTTGAAGCCTGCTAAATTATAAATTAATACCGTTCAAACCCTTCCAAACCATTTGTCAACACCGAAGTGGGCGTGAAAAATGGCGGCAAAGCAATTTCCATCTTGATTTTCATTTTCATTTTCCCATTTCCATTCTGCCAACAGCTGTGTGTAGAGAGAGAGAGAGAGGGAGAAGTTAGAGCGAGAGCCAAAGCCTCACACGTAGCAGCCACTTAAAAGTTGAAAATTACAATTTACAGTTTTAGCCCCCGAAGACTCGTGCACATGATGCATATAGTTTATTTTTGTTGTGCCTTTTTTTTGCTTTTTTTTTTTTAGTTACCATTCAAGTGGCAGTTAAAATGGCTTCAGCCTCAATTGCTGGCATCCTGGTGGCAGTTTGCCACCGGTTTTAGAAGCCACCATTTTCGCGATACCCACATCCAGCTGGCAGCCGGCAGCTAGCAGCTAGCAGCTAGTAGCCAGGAGAGCCACCATGGCCAACATTCTACATCCTACATATAACATTCAACATTCAACATCCAGCGAACGGGTCTCTCCCAGCCAAACAGGCAGCGACCCGCTGCATTAGGAAAGTTGACGCTGTTGATGCTGTGAGCGATTTATTGTTTTTGTGTAGAAAGCGTAAAATGGAACAAATTTCCCCATTTCCATTTTCCCCACCCCTTCCCCCACTCTATACACATTCGCATTTGTCAGTGATGCCTAGCAACCCATTTCAACAAAAAGAGAGAAAAAAAAAAAAGAAAACACACAGGACATATCGAACTGTAGGGACAGCGAAGGACTTGTTCGGTTTTACTGAAAATTTAATTAATTAATATCTTGATCAAGGCGAAATTAAATGAACTAACTTTTGATGTTTTGTAAATAAATAGTTAAATAGTTAAGCTTTAATTAGCTTAGTTTTAGTTAGGTTAGTTAACTATTCAGAACAAACAAAACTTTCTGAATTGAAATGTCAGGAAAAACAAAGGGAAAAAGTTAAATGATGAAGAAATAAATCTATTTGGAATATGTAAAATGTTAAAATTTGAATTGGTAAATCATTTGCAATTCTATAAAAGACGAATCGATCTAGACTTTTAACTATGAATTAAAATAGAAAATCTGAAAACAAAAATATTTTTACTAATTTCTTATGTAAAAAAATTCTGAAATATGTTTTTTTTTAATTAAATAAATTTAGGAGAATTAAAATTATATTAAAAATATACAAAATCGATTTCTTGCTCTATAAAGCGTTTAAAATTTATTATGGACATAAGACGAATTAATCCAGACAGCTTGAGATAATTTTCTTTTAATTTTCCAAGCTTTAGACTTTCCACCAAAGCTTGGCTTGTTTAATATTTTCTTTATTTATTTTTATTTTTTAATTGAATATATTTTTATTATTAAATTTTCTTTATTAATGTTTTTTTATTTAATTTTTTTTTATTTAATATATTTTTTATGTATTCTTTTTTTTTATATTTTATTCATTTAAAATTGTTTGTTATTAAAATTTTTTATTTAATATTTTTTGTTAGTAAAACTTTTTTATTAAAATTTTTTTATATAAAATTTGTTTCCTAAATATTTATTTATATTTTGTATTTTTTTATTTTTATTTTAAAAATATATATATATTTTTTATTATTTTATATATTTTTATTTTAAATTTTTTTTTATATATTTTTTTATTTTATATTTTTTTTTTTATATTTTTGTTTTTTTTTATATTTTTGTTTTTTTTTTTTATATTTTTGTTTTTATATTTTTGTATTATGTATTTTTTATTATATATAATTTTTTATATAAATTTATTTTTCTTTTTTTTTTTTTATTTGGTTCTTATATATTTATTTTTAATTTCTTTTGGTTCCAAATAATAATTTATATTTAAAAAAAAATTTAAATATATATCTAACTAGACATCTCTGCCTTCGCCCCACAGAGTGTTTGCCTGCGAATGTGGTTGCATACTTTTAGGCTGCAACTGCAACGGCTGCTCCTGGTTTTTCGTCCTACTGCCCCCTCCCCGCTGTTCCCTCTCCATTCCCCTCCGCAATCCCGCTCATTGCCCATTGGAGGCTAGGCAGTTAATTGTAATTCTGCAAAAATGCTGTCAAAGTTATGCGAGTGCGAAAATGTCCACGGGCAATGAGAAAGGGGTAGACGCCGTCAACGATGGTGGTTTTGGTTTCGGCCCGGAAAATGGGAAACTGATGGGTTATGGGTGCCCAGAAGGGGTTCAGAGAGGGGTGCAAAATGGGGTGGCTATCCACCCGGACAGCGGCACTCGACCAAGCCCGCATTCGAGTGGATCGCAGTTTGTTTCAAAATTGCATTTTAAAGCCAGTCGGCAAAAGGCTGAGGCTTAAAGCGCCGTCGGAGCTGCAGCCTTTTGGCATCGATTGGCCATGGGGCTAAAATTCCGGAAATGCTACAAATCGGAACCAGCTGGGTTTCGTTAATCGTTTACGGTTTGTCAGCTCTGATTTTTCAACTTCCTATAGGCAAGGCAAAAAGAATGAGGAGGGATTTATGACTTTTTCAATTGGAATTTTTTAAGTTTTTTTTTTGCTTTGGTTTTTTTTATTAGTTTTGTTTTTGTGTTAAAATAAGGAATTTTGTTTGCTTGAATTTTATTTTATTTTTATTTATTTATTTACTTTTATTTATTGTTATATTTTTAAAAATATTTTTTATCTATTTATTTATTTTATTTAACTAAATAAATTAATTTAGTTATATTTTTTAAAATTTTATTTTTTTTTGTTTAAATTTTTTTATTTAAAAAAATTAAATATAATATACAATGTTACGTCTAATAAGTAATATTTAGTAACTTTAATTTTTATTATTATTATTTTTTAAATATATATTTTTTTGTTTTTGTGTTTTTTTTAAATTTATTTTTTATATTTATATTTCTTATTTTTTTTATGTATTTATTTTGTTTTTGTTTATTTTATTCTTATTTTATATATATTATTTTTATATATTTTATATACATTTTTTTTTTAATTCGCCTGTCTTTTTTATTTGTTTATTTTTTATTTTTTTTTAATTTATAATTAAATCTCTTGCCCTTTTACCTACAGAGTCTTGAACTAACCCAGTTAGAGCTTGATTTTATGGCAACTTTCACGCATTCTATTCTCTTAATGAAAAGCTCCCCGAATAACTTTATTTACATTGCCAAACTTGGCATATTTGATATACAGACCCACTCAAAAGTTATGCTTCTCAAAGGACGGAGAAACCTCACACCAACTGGCCACCAACAACCATCTCCTTGCCTCACATTTTGGTTGGTAATTCGAGTAATTAAATGTGATAAAACTTTATCTTTTTGGCTCTAAGGAAAAACGAGTTAGCATTTGTTGAGGTTGTTGTTTTTGATTCCCCAAATTGAAGTTACATTTAAGATTGATCCAGAATTGATGATAATTTTATGCATTTTTTTTTCATCCAGTCTTTTCCTGAAAGGTAATTTGCCAAACAATAAAATAAAGGCTAATTTCCTTACGAGTTTCCATTTATAATTTAGACGCCTGAATTGCTCAGTGTGCCACATGCCACCTTTAACCCATGACAGACCAGACTTTGACTTGGTCTTTGGTCTTCCAACTCAAACTCCTTTTGTGCCTTGATTTATCCGTTGACGTTTTGCCGAAATTTGGTGAAATCAGTGCCGGAACTTTTGCCAAAATGCTAAAAGCAATATTCACACGCTCATAATTTACAATCGCAAAGTTTCATCTGCCATTTCGCTGGCTTTTTCCTCCTCATCCTCATCCTAATCCTCCTCCTTCTCCGTGTGTGTGTACATTTTTCTTTATTCGGAAAGGAAGGAAATTATTACTTACATCAAAGATTTGCATACATCGTCTTAGTGGGTTAGAGGCAATGGCAAATTTGTCCCTGTCCGGGGGTGAAAATCCAAAGGAAAAGCGTAGGAAAAGCATTGTACAAGTGCGAGAGTGTGTGTGTGTGTTGCTGAAGAAGGAACAAGTTAAGTAAAAGAATTCGAAGGGAAAACTTTGCCTTCAATGAAATGAAATAAAATTGCATTACAACGGGCACGGCACACACACACACAAACGGGGGGAGGGGAATCCGGGGAATCGGAGAGAGACCGGAGCCCGTAAACCCGCCTTTTGCGACGTGTGCGAAAAACTTTCGCCTTGCTCCCATTTTTATTCCTGCCAATGGGGCGAAGTGAAGTCAAGTCAAGTCAATGAACGACGCACACAAACACACTTGGACGCACATAAATTTATTTAACCCGCACATGTGTCAAAGTTCTGCCCTGGGTTTCTTTTTTTAGTTTTTACTTTTTTTTTAACCCAATTTCCGCAATTAAGTTTATATCATTCACCTGAGCTGACTAAATCAGAGTCCAAAAGCAAAGCCAGGCAAAGCGAAAGCAAAAGTAGAATCCTTCTCCCCCAAGGACGAAGGCTGAGTGACAAGTGAGCTCAAAGGACAACTGATATGGCGTTTATGCGTTTTGGATTTGCATAATATAATGAGGATAGGATATATATCTCAGTAAAAGATATTTATATTAATAATTTTAAGATGAAATTTAAGATAAATTATGAGTTGTAAGTTAATATCTTTAATTGTGGCACCTAAAAGTATGCCAGAAAATAAAGAGTTCTGAAATATCTCAGATATGCACTTATAAAATAGTGGTAATATTTTTAAAAAATAATTCTTAATATTTTAAATTTATTTTTGTCATGATTTTTATAGAGGAATTGGCAAAAAAAATGTAAATCTCTACTTACGCTGCTTAAAAGTATGCTAAGAAATAGCGGGGAGGCATTAAAAAAGCTGAAAAACGCTTAACATCAGTTGAAATATTTTAAAAATTAAAATATGATTCTTAATAATAAACTTAATTATTTTGAAATAATTTTAATTACAAAAACATTTACTAAATAGAAATCTCTAATTACGGCACCTAAAAGTATGCTCAATAATATTTTCCAGGCAGTAGAAGGGCTGAAATATCTGTGAGTTATCCTCAAAAGTTATTTCTTACGTATTTAAATAATGTTTAAATTTATTTTCTTATGGTATTTGTTCAAATAGGTTTTAATTATCGAAAAATCTCCAATTCTGACGCTTAAAAGTAGGCTCAAAAATACTGAATACCTAGTAGAAAAGCAGAAAATGTTTTTAGAAGCGCGAAATATATTTTGAAAAGGATTTTTCTTGATAAAAATAATTAATTAATTAATTATTAATTTAATTTTCCAATATAAAATAGTAAATTTTTATTATAATTAGTAAGCTGCGTGTAAACGTAATGCCGGATGCAGTCATGATTTCAAATCAGATTCACACATGATGGCTAAGGTGATGGTTGGCAAATGCAGCTAGCAAAAAAGGGGGAATCACACAAAAGAGACGGGACTTTGCCCTCGGTTTTCGGGTGTTCACTGTTTGACTATTGCTTCATTAGGGTGCTGTGCGAGTGATGGACATGGACATACACACAGGGATGTGTGTGTGTGTGTGTGAAATGCAGGTGATATAGGTGCAGATACAACTGCAATTGCAGATAAAGAATATATTAGGGGGATGTCTCTGAAAGCTAAAGCAAGGGAAGAACAAGTTAGATGAAGGGAAATAGATAGTAATATTTAAAATAAGTAAGAGAGGAAAATATTAGGAAAATATGAGGAAAATATGATCAATATATGAGGAATATATGTGTTTAATTATCCTGCTAAGAAGATATAACTTCCTAAAGCTCTTTCCCAGAGAAACTACTTTCCATAACTACTCAGAAATGATCTAGAAAGGACCTGGCCAGGACCCATGCATATATATACTAAATATATTGATATAGGAAGGCGCATTCTACAAACATCGAGAGCAAACTGTCTTGGGGTAATAATAAATGGCACAGGACAAGGGAATTTGCCAAGTTAACGAAGCATCCTGGACCAGGACAACAGCAGAGTACAGCACACACAAAGACTTGGACACACACACAGAGAGAAAAGGGATGCGACTTAAGACGGGGCAAAGGACCCACGAGAAAAGAGACAACGAGAGAGAGAGAGAACGAGATAGCAAGAAGAGCTGCATTAAATCTATGCTTGTTTGCCTTTCATATGTACTAGCAAACAAGGACGAGTGCCACATATGCACCTATCTCACATTGTATCTTCTCAGTGGCGCGGCGGCGGCTTTGCGTTAGTGGAAAAAATAATTCTAACAGCAACTCAAACAGGCAAACAAACAGGCAAACAAACAAACCAACAGAAAACATGAAAAGCGGCGCAAAAACGGAGAAAATAAAAGAAAATTGCAGAGAGAGAGAGAGAGAGACTGAGAGAAAGAGAGGGAGGCGCAACATTTGATGTTTGTGCTGAACAAACTTTGGCACGAAAACTTGCTCCAAAAGACACCTGAGCTGGCTTTGCCACCGAATCCTACCTCCTCCCCTTCCCATAAAGTCACCCAGCCCAGCCAGCCCCGCCCACATTTCCCCCCCTCTCCCCCTTTGCCTGCTCTCGAACCAAACAACAAGCCAAAGAGAGACCGCCGCCCAACGCCCCCAAAGATCGATCACGTGTTTGAAAAGCGTCGACAGACTACACGCAGAGAAAATAGCAATATTTCAATTGACAATCTTGGACCATTTTTTTTATTTATAAAAAGGGTTATCCGCGAATCCCGATGCCAGACTTCACGTCACATTGAGACGGGTTCCATCAAACAGATTCTCTGGGGGTATTACCTAAGAATAAAATTAATGAAAAATTATATAAATAAATTATTATATTAATACTTACACAAGATACCACAGTGTACGTACAAAAACGATAAACCTATACGATAAAACCAACCATTCTGAAAGAAAGATGGAAATTTCCTTTGTTATTCATAAATATATTCACTTGATTCACTTGTTTACTTACGTGTCTTCCCTCGATTTAAGTCCTTCAAATTAAAGTAGTTTCTGTAATTCCTAATAGAACACAAGTTCTAGAATGCTTCTAGAACGAAGGAAATTTTGGTATTACTAAAAAATGCACTTTCTTTTTGTTTCACTAATTTTCTTTACCTTTTTCACTGAGAATTTTGATAATTTTTGAAACATTTTTAAGCCGAAAAAGAAGTTGTTGTGCCCCAGACGAGCTCTGGCTGCAAACTGAATGTATTCCGGCTGGGGCCTATAGGCTTGCCCAGTGACAGAAGCGTTTGTTCGATGTCAAGGATGATGTGATCTGAATTTTTAAGAATTTTTCTACATATTTTCAAATTTGATTTAAGCAGGCTATATTACGAATTATTTTGTATTTTTAGAAATACAATTATGTGCTTAGATACTTTTGAAGTTTGTTGTTTGCTTTACATTGGCGCTTATAATTCCCAACTGATTCTAGTTCAATTTTACAGTAAAAGTTAGTAAGTAATGTGGTTATGTGTGTGTCTATTGAGATTTTTGTAGTTTTTAAAAAAAGAACATTGCAAATTCTTCTCTAGGTCTCTGCTAAGAAAAAGTTTTCAAATGAATTTAATTTTTATTTGTTGTTTTCAGTGCACAAAAGACGTTGGGTGCCCAAGTAGAGGGACATATGTTTGCATTCAATTCATTCAAATATATTTTCAGCAATTTTTTCTTGTCATTTCATATGTGATGATGGGTGGGTGCTCTCTGTGTGTGCTGTGTGTGTTTTTTCCATTCAATCATTTCATGGACAACATGTAGCCTAGACATCTATTCCATGTCGCCGTGTGTTTGTTGTCTGGTGATTGACCCACAAAAAAATAAGAATAAAAAAGGAGAAGAAAAGGAGTGAAAGCCACCTGAGTAGAGATGCTGTCCCTTCATTGCACATACCATGTCGTCCTTCGTCCTTGGTTCCTTTTGGACAACAAAAGACTTGGCGCCCGATTTGATTAGCAGGAGTAGCAGGAGAGAAGCGACCAGATGGAAAAGAATGCTGTCATGTGCTCGTGTGGTGTCTTTCTTTTTATTTTTTCCTTTTTTTTTTTTGGGTTATTTTTTTTTTTGTTGATCCTTGAAGTGCTCTGCCCCGACTTGAGCCACATATCCTGTGAATGGGCTGGACGATTGCAGATGCATTTATGAATTGCACATGACTTGCCGAGAGTGGCGCAGAGTGGTCGATGGCTGGTGTGGTGCGGTGTGCTATGGTGTGGTGTCTCCCTGTGGCCGGATTGATGGAACGGGTTAAATTGGTGTTGCACACACACTCATACACACACACACACACACACATAGAAACCGCAACTCGGCTGGAAGATGCTAAAAGGGAAAAGCACTTAGGCAGGAAATAGTCCTGAACAATAAAACGGGAACCTAGCAAAGATACATGTAAGCTGAGGAAGTGAAGTGAGCCAAGCTGAGATACTACCTGGATATGCGAGAGGAAGATTGGTTGGAAAAGGCTAAGGAAAAGGTAGAAAATGTCCATAAACAAAAGCTGAATTTTGTGTAAAATATTAACTTACAATCGAACAAGATCAGGTTTTTCAAAAAGTTTGAAAAAGGGTTAAATTATAATTTAAAAAAAAAATTAATAAAATATTACAAACAAATGTAATTAAATTATAAAAAAAAATTAATTAAATTATTTTAAAAAATTATTAAATTTTAAAAATAAATAAAATTGAAATAATTAAAAAAAAAATAAAATAAATACAAAAAAAATTTTAATAAATATAAAAAAAATTAAAGAAAAATAATAAAAAAAAATAAATAAAATTATTTAAAAATAATTTAAGAATATAAAAAAAAGTTAATAAAATTATTATAAAAAATTAAATAAAATTAAAAAAAAAGTAATTAAATTATTTAAAAAAATTATATAAAATTATTTAAGGAAATTATATTAAATTGCAAAAAAAAAGGAAATCAAATTCTTAAAAAAAAATTAAATTAATAATAGAACAAAATCAGTTTATTTAAACTGGTTTTAAATACATAATAATATAAATTTAAATTTAATTTAAGTAAATTTAAAACTTTTTTCATACAAGAAAATTTTTTTAATTCATAAATAAGCCAAAATTCTATTAAATTTAACTGGGAAAGCTGTTCTGAGTTAGTTTTTTATTTTGTTAATAAAACTGCAAGCCAATTTTAATTAAAATATTTACCTATAATTTTATATAATTTTTTTTTTTTAATAAACAAAAGTTAAAAAATGTATAAGTAAGCCAAAAAATACAATAAATTTAACTTAATCTTTGACTTTAATAACTTAATTCTTAGAATCCTCTCAGAAAATTTCTCTTTTAAATTTTTCCTTAAATTTCAAAAGTATTTGCCTTTCTTATTTTTATTTTACCGAACAAATATATTTAAATCTTTGGTGACTTTGACGCTCTCCTTAACCCTGTTGTTACTGTGTGTGAAGGCAGGTCCTTTATGTTTTTTTTTTTTATTTCCATTTTTTTTTTTGTTTGCTCTTGGCATAGCTTTTTGGCTCAATACATTTTTGGCTGCTCCAGTTGCCTTTTATCCTCATCCTGTATATCGCATAAAGTGTGAAAATGCCAAAAAATTGTCGTATGTTGCGGTTTCGAGAGGACCAAAAGGAAAACCTTCTTCGTCCTTGGTTCTACAGCAAAAAAAAAAAACAAAATTATTGCAATTTTGTGACTGTGTGCTACGTGCATTTTTTTTACACGAGTGCAAGTGGATTTGGTGTTTGTCTTAGTACTGAAAACGGGGAAAACATTCATAAAGTTGCCTCTCCGCACGCTTAAGTAAACACGAAAAGTGTAAAATGATTTCATCTGATGATGATTATGATTATGATTATGATGATGATTTGGCTTTGGGAATTGCATGCTCCATTGCGTCATGCAATTATGTATTATTACACACACGCCCACATTTATTTGCACAAATGTGGAGCAAACAAGCTGGGAGACATTTGCATATAATAAACCAAAATTCCATTTGCTTATAGTAGTGCCAGGCAGTCAGACAGCCAGGCAGTCAGGCAGCCCTCTAAAGTGAAGTGAGGCAGCTTAACATAATTCCCCGGGTGTCATCATCTGCATGCTGGGTAAATCTAATAAAACCGCAATCTCTGCATTTTAAATGAACATAATTAATTTGCGAAATAAACTTAAACTTTTTAAGTAAATTTCACCAAGGGAAATGTGTGTGTGTTTAGTGCTTGTTTCTACCTTTGAAAATTATTTGTATATTAATTCTTGAAACCATTCAATTTTCCATGGCCTTTTCAAGATCCTTAATCTAGAAATTCTAGCAAATTAATATTTAATATTAATATTAAAAAAAGAAAAAATATTAAATAAATTACAGTTTAGAATATCTTTAAAATTAATTATCTTAATTTTTGTTTTTTTTTTTAAGTATTGTAATTTATTCAATATTTAAGTCAAACCAATTTTTTTTATATTGAAAAATTATTTAAGCTTTGGTGTTAAAGATGATCAAGAATAAAAGGTCCGAAATGCCTCCTTCACTGACTAAACTCATAATACCCTTCAAGGAGACCCAAATTATTCGATTTCTTTAAAACGATATTTATCGATATTTTAAATACCAATTTTTTTGATATATCGAAGTCTAAAATCACCAAAACTAAGTCAAAAAAGCATTAAATTCAGTTCGGTAAACTTTTCTGTACAAGTTTTTTTGGGGTTTACAAATATGCATACTAAATTTTAAATTTCAGGAAATCAAATTTTTTGTAATTTTTTTTATACAATATTAACAATAATTTTGTGAAAAAAAATTTTCAAAATATTTTTTCTTCCAAAATTTGCCTAGTTCGATTCGCCTGTTGATGCTGATCAAGAATATATATGATTTATGGGGTCGGAAATGACTCGTTCACTGTATAAAATCAAAATACTCTTCAAGAAGCCCTAAAATATTCGGTTTTTTTAAATCGATATTTATCGATATTTAATATGGTACTTTTCTCGATAAATCAAAGTCTAAAAACACCATAGCCCAGCAAAAAGGAATTAAATCAGGTTGGAGCACTTGTCTATGCTAGTTTTTTTCTAGGTTAACGAATCTAGATACTACATTTTTATATTTCTCTAAATTCTACAACTTAAATTTCAATGGTGGTAAAACATTATTAAACCCCAGAGATCAACCACTGTAAATCGCTGGCCAAATTATGCATACTTTTTGCGAGCTTAATGAGTTTGCCTAACATGATATGACGCGGAAGCGATGGCCCTCGGGCGCTGCGAGCTGTCAACAAAATGCATTCAATTGAATGCATTTCCTCCGGCCGGCCAACTGCAATTTTGGCCAATAGCTCGATTTCAGATTTTAATTAAAAAATATGCTTATTTGCTTAACCGTGCGTGTGCGCGTGTGTGTGGAAATCCTGGATAAAACGACCCGAAAGCCACATAAATCTCCGTAACATTATCGGGGACTGATTTGGGCTTAGGATTTCTTTATTTTTTTTTTTTTGTTGTTTTTATTTCTACCCCAGACTGGGGCAAAGTGGCTGTGTTTTGGAGGGCATTAGCCTAATCCCGTCACAAATCCACCCAGAATAACGAACTGCGAAGGGCTCTGGTGATTAGCCAGAGAAAAGCCGGCAGAGAAGCTGAAAATAAAATCGCAGCACAATCTCTGGCAGGGGAAAAAAAAAACAACAAAAACAAGGTCGAAGTGAACAAGTCTCTCTCTTTTGCAAATATCTCGTGTGTTTTATGGCTTAATAACATTAATGGGATTATTGTTTATTCTACTGGATTTGAATGAAGTCCTTCTAAGTGTTTGAATGGTGTGTTTAAATGGTTAGGAATTTAATAGGTGGAAAGGGAGTACAAGGAGTGACGAATAAATGAATAAGAAATAAGGGAAATTTCTTAGAAAGGCTTCCTAAAAAACATTTATTTTTTAAAGAAAATGTTCTTACAATTTTCTGGAATATTAAATCTACTGAGATGTCTTTGGCAACTTTTTAAAAAATATTATTTGAACTTAGATGGTAGTAAAACTTTATTTAATATTTTTTTCAGGCTTTGAATTTAATTATTTTTGTTTATTTTTTATAATTAAAATATTATTTTGATGGCTTTTATTATGAAACATTTTCTGGAATTTTAAATTTTCTAAGATGTTTTAAGAAATTCTTTAAAAAATGTTATCTAAACTTGATTGATAGTACAAATTTATTAAATATTTTACTCAGGCCTCAAATTAATTGTTTCTGAGTGTTTTTAAATTTAAATATTATTTTAATGGCTCTTATTATGAAACAAAATTTCTTAGAAAGATGTCTTTAAAAAACTCTTTAAAAAAATTTTAAATCTAAATTATAGTAAAGTATAAAATTAATTATTTTAGGGATTTCTTAAAAATAAAATATTATTTTATGAATAGTTTTATGAGAAAAATACCAAAAAAAAAAACCCATTTTTAATACCATACCTTCGAAACTTGTTGAGAAATTCCCTAAATTAAACACACATTTAAGAATTCCAAGCAATATTCATTCACACACTCACTCCACTCAACCCACTCACCCCACTCACTTGGTGCCAAAAGTTTTTTCATAATTGACGACAAGCTTCCAGGATCCTTTAAATCTTCATCATTGTTATGTCCATGATTCTGTTAATGATGATTATGATGACGATGATGGGCAAATATTTTACGTCATTAATTAGCGCAAGGCAGAGCGCGCTCGAAACTATTACGTAATGCGATAACACCAGCGAAAGCAACAAGAACAACGCAGACAGCATAAACTATTATGTGCGAAATTTTTAATGACGTTAAGCGCGAGGGGTTACCGGGTATGTGGTGGGTGGGGCTTAATAAAGGGATGATGCCGGGATAAAAAAAAAGAAAAGAAAACAAAGCGAACATTGTTTAAGGCATTTTGCAGTCTACATTCATTTTCTGCTCACAATGAATACTCTTTTTTTTTGTTGAGGGGTTTTATTTATTTTGAAAGTGGGTTAAAAAATATAATAAAAATTAATTAAAATTGTAAATTAATTCATTAAAATTGTAAATTAATTAATTAAAATTGTAAATTAATTTATTAAAATTGTAAATTAAATTATTAAAATTGTAAATTATTTAATTAAATTGTAAATTAATTAATTAAAATTGTAAAGTAATTAAATAAAATTGTAAAGTAATTAAATAAAATTGTAAATCAATTAATTAAATGTTAAATTACATAAAATTTTAAATTATTTAATTAAAATTGTAAAGTAATTAAATCAAATTGTAAATTAATTAATTAAATTGTAAATTAATTAATTAAATTGTAAATTAATTAATTAAATTGTAAATTAATTAATTCATTTTTAATTAACTGAAATTTTTAATTAATTGAATTTTTTAAATTAAACATTTAATTATTATTTTTTAGGGTATTTTCCATTTCGATCTTTCAAATTACGTTTAGCCTTTTCTTTTTTTCTGGTTTCTTTTCACTGTTATTTTTGATGCCCTTATAATTAAATTATTTAGCGCAAATTTGTGCACAGTTGTTGTCTCTCCCACACACATACACACACACTGGGCACACTCACGCACACATTAGATATGTTATCATTACTATAACGCCACCTCCCACTCGCCCGCTCTAGTTCATCCCTCACTCCAAGGATAATGAGAATTTAAATCGCAATAAAGTGCCGCTGTGAACAGAAAAGAACCAAAAAGAAGGATCAAAAAAGGAGCAGGAAAGAGGAGCAGAAGCAAGAGCAGTAGAAGAGTAACAAGCTAAAATAAATGTTTAGTCGAATTCCGCAAGGGAGCACCGCGGGGATTGGATTAAATGCGCGGCCAAGGGGTAAATGCTAGTGGGTATCCAGGAGGAGGGGGATGAGAACTGGGAACAGGAGCAGGAGCAGGAGCAGGAGCAGAAGTTGGAACTGAAGCTGGGGCATCATCGGCAGACAGTGAAAGTGTTGCCAACTCGGGGAACGTCTGCATCCCAAGTGCGAGTATTTGTATCTGTGTATCTGTATCTATATCTATAGTTGCATTTACAGTTGCGTTCAAAGCAATAGTTATGAAATAGTTTTTGGGAAATATTAAGAAATTTCAAATTTATGGCTTTATTTGAAATTTAAATAAAAACCAGAAATTAAAAAATATAATATATAAATAAATAAAAAAATAAAAAAATATAAAAAAATATAAAAAATTTAAAAAAAATATACAAAAATATACAAATATAAAAATATACAAATATAAAAATATAAATATATTTTAAAACCTGAGAAATTAAATAAAGCTAATGAATTTAGGGTTGTTAAAAAGGTTTTAAAAACCTTAAATATTTATTTTTTACTATAAATTAAATTTGCCTTAGTGCATTATTTAGGAATACATTTTTAAAATATGTATATTAATATCCTTAGGTGCTATTTTTGTGTTTGTAATAGTATTTCCTTGTCTGCACACTCGCTATGTGTGCTTGTTTCATGTTGGTTTCTGCTCTCGTGTGTGTGTGTGTGGTGTGTTTGTGGTGTGTGTGTGCCTGTGCGTGCGTTAATAAAATGTAATTTTGAAGCGTATTTAAGGCGAAACTCGTACACAGCAGCAGCAGCAAAAGCAGCCGCCGCCGCCGGAGACACTGGCAGAGTCACAGTCGTAGCCGAAGTCATAGTCACCGACAGCTTCTGTCTCGACTAAGGAGATTATGAATCAACCAAAGTGAATGTTCCCAGAAATGATTTCGCTTTTAACAAATTAAAGTTTATTTTTAAAATAAATAAATATCTATCCGTTAGAGTTTGAGCTTTAGTTAAATCTTAAAATTAATAATTTTTGCTTTAATATAATAATTTTAATTTCTATAAATAGTTTTTAACCTTTCCTGTTTTTTTTTTGTCTAAAAATGTAATTCTAATTAATTAAAAACAAATTTTGCTAAATAAAAAGCAAGCAAGAATAA
Source organism: Drosophila kikkawai (assembly GCF_030179895.1). NCBI lineage: Eukaryota > Metazoa > Arthropoda > Insecta > Diptera > Drosophilidae > Drosophila > Drosophila kikkawai. The sequence goes on from NC_091733.1 coordinate 27,958,798, forward strand.
CAGTACAGTTGCCACAAAAGGCCCAAAGCAAGTATAATCACGGTTAAAAAATGTAATTCTAATTAAAATTTCCTCTAAAAGAAAAACTGATCAAAAGGCAAAGAGGCACCTAGAAGAATTCAAAAGTGCCTGTAATTATTCGCTGGAATTGGCTGGGACAATGGACCAAGACAAAGTAGGAGGATGAGGAGGAGAATCAGCAGCAGCAGCATCAGCAGCATCAGGACCTCGATGCAGCAGACGTAGCCTTTTGGTACAGACACATAAATGCTTATTAGCATTAGTAGCGCATTATGAGCATTCACAGAACACGCACACATCACATCAGGCTTCTCTCCCCCCAACCCCCTTAATATCCTCCTCTCTGTCTTCTGGCACTGTTGCTGTCTCTGTCTGTGTTTCAGGTGGTACATATATCGGGGTTGAGCTGGCATTTGGCATTTGCCACCGCCAGCCATTGTTGTCCGGGGAATATTGTCATGTGCAAGTGTGTGTGTGTGTGTGAGGAGAGGCTGCTGCCGGGTCTTAAATTTAGCATTCTGTAGTTGAGGATTCTGAATTTTTTGGTTTCTAAAATCCTATGTATTTCCGTATTCCTGGTAAACGAATCTTGAAATGCATTGTGCCGCAATTAGTGACGGAGAGTGAGTGCCACCATGTTAATTAGCTTCCTTGTGGAAGAGAAGAAATAGCACAAATTCGGAAAATGTCTATGTAAACGGAAACTGTCGTTTTTAAGCGTGATCATACTTGCTTTTGAACCTTTTGTTGCGACTGTACTTTCATTTAAGTGGCTTTGTTGGCTTTAATTTCTTGCTTTTTATTAAACAAGAATTTTTAAAATATTTTCTTTTAAGTTTTACACTTTGAGAAAACCTATTACTTAACTACATTTTGATTTTCCACGTTTGTTGCCTTTTTTAAGCATGATCATACTTGCTTTTGGGCCTTTTGTTGCGACTGTACTTTCATTTTTGTTGCCTTGTTGGTCTCAAATAGCTGCCGCTGCTTCAGATATTAACCATTTACTCTGTCTTTGGCTAGGTTTTATCTCTTTTTTGTCATATTTTTTTTTAACTAACTACCTCCCTGCTTTTTCTCTTCGTTGATTTCGTCACGCGCCACCGGAAATTACTTTTAAATTTTTTTTTTTTTAATACCTACTAATCGTGGGGTATATTTATGTTTTATTTTCTATAAGAAAACAGAGACTTTTGATAGATTTTTATAACTAATTAAATTTGTTAAATATATATATTATATGTTAAAGATATATTAAATATATTTTTTATATTATAAAAGTTTTATAACAATTTTATAACAGTTTTATAACAATTTTACAACAATTTTATCAACCCATTTACAAACCAAGTAACCCCTCCAAAAAAGTATGCTATATTTTTGGTCACAATCTTAGACTAGGGTATTCTTATAGTCGGTAACTTGTTTCATAAAGTTTCCACTTGTATGTTGCCATTTTTGCCGCTTTAGTAGCAGTTCTCCTAGTTGCAGTATAGTTCACACTTGGCAGATGCGACTTTTCCAGCAGACGGTCCCCGTTCCCGGTTGCAGTTTCTCTTCCTTCTCCTCCTCGCGTGCTGGCTTTTTTCCATCGATAACAAAAGGAAGCCTTATTAGAGTGTTCCTTTATTTGAATGCCACATTTCACGCCATGTGGGGGATAAATGCGGGGTTGTCAGGCGGCGGCGGCGTCGGCTGTTCCGTCTATTGTGAGTTGGTGAGTTGGCCTTTTTTTTGTGATTTTTTTTTTATATTTTTTGCTAGTTCACGAGCTCCCCGAAACCCCATTGTCAGGCATTGTGGGTCCTTTGTTTTAGTCTCGGCTTTGTCAGCTGGGCCAGCAGCAGCACCAGCTCCTTCAGAATTTCCCCACTCACACACACACACACCACATTTCCTGGGCACCCACTTTTCTGCATTTTCTTTGGCCGCCGTCAGTGGCAACTTTTCATTAACCAGCAAAAAATACAAAAAAAAGAAAAATGAGCTAGGCTACAACCAGGATCCTGCTCTGAAGATGATGTTCCAATCACACATGCTCGACAAACACTTGCAAAAAAAAAAAATAAAATAAAACACTGGGAATAAATTATATTTAATTTATTTATTTATTTATTTTGTTCTATAAGAAGACAAAGAAAGTAAATATTTATACTTATTTTTAAGAGGTTTTTTTTGACGACCTTTAATTATTATTATTTATATATTATTTTATTTTTATAATATTTTATATTTTATATATTATATTTATTTTTTATTTAATATTAAAACGTTGGGTTAATCTTAGAATATTTATCGAATAGTGTTTTTTTTTATTATTTTTTTTTATATATTTTATTTTTTTATTTTATTTTTTGTTTATTTTATTAAAAAAAAATTTTTTTATTTATTTACTTTTTTTTAAATTTATTTTATATATTTTATTTTATTTATTTTATATATTTTATTTTATTATTTTTTTTTTTTTATATATATTTTTTTTATATATATTTTTTGTTATATATTTTTTTATATATATATTTTTTTTATATATTTTTGTATTTATTTTTTTTAATTTTTGTTTTAGAATATTAACTTTAACAATTACTTTTTCAAAAGAAAATTTATATTTAATTTACATTATTATTTAATTTGCATTATAATTGAATTTAATTTAATATAATTATAATTGTTGCTAATTCTCTTCGAATTAATTCCTAATAATTTGCTTTTTTACTTTCAGCTTGTTTTTCCTGCAAAATTTCTTGCAGTGCAACTTGGCCCCGAAATGAAGTCACTCGGTTAGCGGCAACTTGTGATCAGATTTCATCATTGAGTGCCTGGACGTGTCCACTTTAAATGCCAAATTAAACCGAATAAGCGATGGATAAACAGAGGATGGATGGGGTATCGCTACCCATGAACTTCAAGCCCAAGAAGAGCAACAGCCAGAGGACTTTGCCGGCTAAGAAAACTGTTGTTGGCAAGGTGCGGCATATAGTTGGGACGTTTGAATGGATAGATGGATGGCTGGCTTGGCTGTTGCGGTGTCTGTGGGCGGGGGACATCAACTAATTGAAATTGCGCGCCAATTTTGTGGCTAAGCTTGAGCCAAACACCATCTCCGTCTGCCCTGCTGCTGCTGTCTTGGCCAACCAGCAAGTGACATGCGCAGAGATGCGCAAAGAAACGAAGCCAGAACCAGAAGTCGAGGGAACAAAAACCGAATACACCGAAGCGAGCTCGCTTCGTGCGTTGTCGTGGGTCGTGGTTGCAGCACAAAATTCGTGGGATGTGCGTAAATTCGCCAAGCCAAATATCGGCGAGTGCAGTTAACGTCGGTATCTGCAGGCTTTCGCATCGCCGTTGCCGGTTGTTCTTTCAGTTGTTGAGCGTCGGTCCAACGCTGCGTATGCGTAACGCGCGGGTATTTTTCGTGTATTTCGTATCTCGTAAAACGCATAACTCGTAACTCGGTAACTCGTAGCTCGTATCTCGTACTAGTGGCAACGGTGCGTATGCTTAATCAGCCTGTATTTGACCCACAGAGCAGCAACTGTGTGTTCGTGTCGCCGCGTGTCTTCCTCTTGTTTGTTGTGAGTCTTCTTCGCGGGGTTTTCCTAGTACAATATATATATATATATATATTTATTTTTTTGATTCTATATTTTTTTTCTTGTGTTGTTTTGTTTTCGGGCTCTCAAAGTTCGTTCAATGTTGGAAAATATGTACGAAACGAAATCAACAAAAAGATAAAAAGCCTTAAATAGACCCCAAAATAAAAGTGAGTGAATTTAGTGTGTGTTTAGTGTGTGTGATGGATAAAAAAGGCCGGTAATAAGGCCTTTGCAAAAACCGCTTCAAGCCAAAATAAACTCAACTTAACCCATTACTGTTTTCAAGGTAAGTTGCACCCGACTAATTGGTTAAATGTTATGGAAACCTGTTTTTTGTATAATCTGTTGTGCCCGCAAGGCCTTTCTGATCTCAAATTTCCCTCTCAAAATCCTGTCTCAGATCAATTTTTGGGGGATATAAACCTTTTAAGGTAATTTGATAAGGGTTAAGAGTGAATGGCCTCTAGGCAAATCGCTTGTTATTCGCCGAATATTCTGTATATTTTAGCTTCAGTTACGCATATTTGTTAGGCTAATGGCAATTGAATGGCTTTTGCATTTTCATTTAAATTGTTGAATTACTGATACATATATATATATATTTTCAATTTTATTTTTGTGGATGAGGCAATGAACGTATATATTGAGTTAGCGAATGTCGATTATTGAGTTATTAAAAATTAATACAACTGACTGGTAGTTCATTTGGGGGAAAGCGCTCAATATGTAATTGATAATAATGGATTTTTATCAAACGTTTCAGTTTATTGTGTAAATTATTTAATTGGTCGATTGTTTAATGCCAAAAGATGAGTGTAATTTGGTTATAAGTGTGGCCAAAGTTACTAAATGTATGACTGTAATTCGATTATTAGTGTGGCCAATTGATAATTGTACGCCTATTAGTGTGGCCTGAAGAGCCGGAGTATGATAGGGAATTCGATTATTATTAAAATTACCGATTTCTGGTTATCGTTTATATTTAAGAAATATTTATAGGAAATAAAATAACTTTATAAAAGCCAGGTGTATACATTTTCTTGTTTAATTTTTTTTTTAATAATAATTTTAAATTTCAATAACAAATCAACGAAAATAATCGATAATATTTGAAGATCATTATCGATAGGATCTGGCTTAACTTAAATATTATGTTTTATAAAAAGCCAAACACATAAATTTTCTTGGTGTCTTTCAATAATTATTCTAAATTTCAATAACAAATTGATGATAAATAATCGATAATATTTGGAGATCATTATCGATAGGATTTGGCTTAATTTAAATATTATATTTTGTAAAAGCGAGGTGTATACATTTTCTCGTTTATTTTTTTAGTAAAAATTCTAAATTTCAAAAACAAATTAATGAAAAATAATCGATAATATTTGGAGACTATTATCGATAGAAAATGTTTTTATTTTATTTTGTATTTATTTTGGGATATTTTTTTAATCCAATCAAAATACAACACCTTTATCGGTATCGCCTTTGTACCCGATATCCAAGCCCATCGCCGTATAATTTTTGCCTGAATTAATCCCCGGGGATATGCATTAACCGGGATCAACCGAGCCGGACAATTTCGATTTCGATGGACAAAAACGGCGGGAACGGCGTAATCGAATCGAAAATTTGTTTGCCAAACGCTTTCACCCAGGGGTCTAATTCGATTTGGTCAACTGCAGCTAATAAGGTCAGCACGGCACAGCACAGGACAGAGTGTGGTGCCAGCGAGTGTATGTGTGTGTGTGACCGGCAATATTTTGCATTTTACATGACATCAGATTTATGGACCACATGGAGGACGAAGAACCCTCCGGTGGCAGCAGCAGCTTCATCAGGTCCAGGCAGAAGGCATTCCATAATAATTAAATTAAAATCTGTTTATTTATGCACTTAAGCCGCAATGGGCGAACAAAAATACCAATAATAATAATAATAATAGTAATAATAATAATGCTTACATGAATTCCAGCTCAGGGACAGAGGGACTGGGGGGACTGGGACTGGGCCATTCAAATGAAATATCTAGATTAAATATTATTTATAATTAAAGCAAACAACTGACGGCCTCTGCTCCGTTGCTCCGAAAAAGAGCCAACAAATTTGCAGTAATTAAAACAAAACAAAACAAGAATATGTGTGTGTGTGTGTGCATATAAACTAGGCATTTATAAACGTATTTAAATCAATACGGCAACCAAAAAAAAGCCTCACAGAAGGAAAACTAAAACTAATTTGAATTTGAAATAAGTCTGATTGGTAGATTCGGAAAATCCAGCTTTCATATTTACCTCCATTTTCCAGGTAATCCTTCAATTAGCCTCGAAAATAAAGAGATTGTCTTGGCAAAGTGCGTTTCCTCAGGGAAGCCGAAAGCCTTTTCAAAATGAAAATTAAATATTTATGTCAACTATATACATGTATATGTATAGTATGTATAAACGGAGTATATATATTGGGCCACGTCTTGAGCGCAGTTTGTAAATCCCTTTGACAACATCAAACAGGTATTTGCCACAAAAAAATACGCAGGATTCCTTTTCAAGCATGAAATCATAATTGAGACAAATAGAAAACAATGCGACTGCAGGGAAAGTCTTTCTTTCTTTCTTTTCTTTTTTTTTTTGTTCTTGTAACATAAGTTACTGTTTTGTGTTTTTTTATCGCGCCAAAGTCTCAGTTTTTCTGTTGTATTTCCTCTCTTTTTTGTGGTAAATCACTCGAAAACATATCGAAAATGTTGCATATTTTGATATATCGATATTTTAAATATCGATTAATATAGATTTCAACACTAAAGTATTTATATTAAAACAAAATATTATTAAATGTATTGTTTTTTTATTATTAAATTTATTAAATATTTAAAATTTGTATTATTAAGTATTGTTTTATTATTACTACATTTATTTTAATTTAGTTTTTTATTTTAATAATTTTGTATTTTATTTTATTTATTTTTATTCAATAGATTTTTTTCTTATAATTAAATTTTTTTATTTTTTTATAATTAAATTTATTGTATTTTTTTTTATAATTAAATTTATTGTATTTTTTTATAATTAAATTTATTTTATTTTTTATATAATTACATTTATTTTATTTTTTTATAATTAAATTGATTTTATTTTTTATAATAGAATGTATTTTTTTTTTTATAATTAAATCTATTTTATTTTTATATAATTTTTTTGATATTATTTTATTTTATTATTAATTTTATTTAATTTTATTATTTTATTTATATTTTTTTTAATATTAAATTATTTTTAATTAATAATTAAGACAAATAGAAAACAATGCAACTGAAGGAAAAGCCTTTTCTTCTTTCCTTCCATATTATTTTATTCTTGTAAGTTGCTGCTTTGTATATATTTTTTTATCGCTCTGAAGTCTCAGGTTTTCTCCTGTCTTTACTCTCACAAAAATATCATCATTTTTGTGGAAAATCGCAGTCGTCGTCAGTAGAGTGCTCAGTTTTGTTTTTCGATTTTTAATAAAGCAACAAAACAAAATATTTCGTTTAATTGCATTCACAAATGCTGTCGCATAACTCAGGTTCTCTCTCACTTATTTATTCTAATTTCATTTTGTGTTTACTTTTTAATTGCCACATTTGTTTACCTTTTTCTAAGGCATTGCCGGCATATCTTTAATTTGCATCTCATATTCGGTTTTGTATTTATTTTCCATTCAGGAAAATGTGAATTAAAGTTGCATTTGTCAAAAAACAACGGAAAATATATGAAACCTTACAATGTTTCTTTTGATTTTACTCAACTCCCGGTCATTTCCAACTAAGTGATTTTAATTGCTGCTGTTATGCTTTTTTGCTGCAACAATTACAAGGGAAGATAAATGCTGCTGCTTTTTGTAAGGCCACTTCAGGTTTTTTGGCCCAAATAGTGTCGTTTTTATTGTTATTTCCTCCCTTACACGAAATAACAGAGGGGAAAATAAGTGCTGTTGCCTTTGACTGTGGAAAGTCAAAAAGATATTGCTGTGGGCATTGCTGTCATTTCACTTGATTTTGCTGTAGTTTTTAATAGTTAAATTTGTTTCTTGTTAAGAATTTTAATGGTTGCTGTAACATTTAGAGTTGCAATGTGCTGTGGCGATGGCTAAGATTCGATAAATACTTGAATTGGTTTTATAAATCGATGGTTTTTTAAGGGTTTTTGGCAGAAAACATATCCTCTGGTAACCTTTCCATAGAAATTTTTGTTTATATTTATGATTGTATTTTCTATGAACATTATAGTTGTTATTGATTTTATATCGTAATTTTTATATCGAAATACGATAACAAAGTCGGTTTTATGCACTTGCCTTATAATTTTATATTTATGAGATTTCGAGTAATATTTTTCAAATTTTCGTATTGCTTCTTTGGTATTTTAAAAGTACATACATTATTACCCTAGTATTACCTATTTAATACTAAATTGTTCGATATTGTAAGGTAGTTTCCTATCGAAATACTTCTCCAACTTGCCTTTTTTTTAATATTTTTGAAATTAGCTAGTATTTTTTATATTTCCGTAATATTACTTTGATATTTTAAAACTCCATATTTATGTTGGTTCAGTATTACCTATTTTAGACTTAACCCCATAATTTTATCGATATCATATGAAAGTTTTTTTTTTTATCGAAAAAAGTCTTCAACTATTATCGATGATAGAATTTTGTTTTTATATATTTATTTTGTAATATATTTTTTTGTAAACAATTTTTTTTATATATATTTTTTTATATGTTAATTTCTTTTATAGATCTATTTTTATTTATTTATTTTTATTTATTTTATTAATATATCCTATCTACCTAAAACTATTTTGGTATTTTATGACTGTATCGATAACATATCGATTTTATGCTAATCGAATTACAAACGTTAGTACAATCAATTGTTTTGAAGTTTTTGAGTTTATTCTTTTACTTTCTTTCTTAAATATATTTCAAATAATATTTTTAATCCTGTTACTCCATCATTATCTCTCCTGCAACATCTGATGTGGCTGCCATGACAGCTCCTGGCCCAAAGTGAATGTTGCTAATGTCCCCAATGTTGCCAGGCAGCAGTCACCGTCACCTGTGTTGTGTGTGTGCCTTTGCCTTTCAGGCGTTACTGCAAATTTCGCCTCGAGGCTCAATCAGAAAGCAATGCCTGGGATTAAGGATACTTGGCACATTCCGTCCGGGGGAATGAAGAGAGTCTCTCTCACTCTCTCTCTCTCTCTCTCTCTCTCTCTCTCTCTCTCTCTCTCCATCTCAATTCTCGGTCTGAATTGAATGAAAAGGAATTCAGTGCTGGCCTTGGAATGCCCGGCATTAGCATGAGGATTTCTTTAATGGAAATGCTTGTACGGATGAGCTCTGGTTTTGTTCTACAAGCAAACTGCATTTGCACGCAGATTGCATTCTCTGAATCGCTGTAAACATTTCACTTGTATTCGTTATATATCGTTATATGTTTTTTTTTATTTTTATTTTAATTTTTATTTTAATTTTTATATATTTTTTTACCCCTTGTCCGAGTTGTGTCATGGGAATTAAGCCATCGGCCGCAATCAACCTTGTTATCGTGCACAAATTGCAGAATTTACATTCGGGCTGCAATGGTAAATAAGATTAGGCACGAGCCGCCTCTTGATTCGGCCCATGGAATGCAAATGTATATCAGTGTACATGCCTATCTATATATATGCACAAGGACTATATATACCTATATATTTCGATATGTATATATGTTGGTATGGGCTGCTAACCGCAAGTGGGTGTGGCCTAATTGATGGTTTCAAGATGCAAGTTATCCTTTCGGCTCACTGGTTAATTGCAGATAAAATCCTAAATTCGAAATCCAAAATCCTAAATTCAGAACCGAAGAAAATGTTCATTCTCCTGCTAAAATATCGCTGCAATGTGGCACATTGTATAATGCATTGTCTGTCATTCGACCCCTACAGCTTAACAACTGATAATTATTAATTGTTTTCAATCAAAAGCTTAATGTGTGAGGCTCGAATTTCAAAAAGGCGTCATGGTGGCTAATGAAATAAATCAAGAGACAGTTTATTATGACAATAAACGGGGGGAATATATATGAAAAGAAGGGGAGAAAACTGTGGAAAGCTTTAGCTTGTATCATTCAATATCATATCGATAATATCGTACATGTGCTTACATTGATATATCGATTTGAACACTAAAATATCGATAATATACAAAACTATAATTAAATATAGTTTAATTTAATTAGGAAATTTATTTTATATTTTTAATTAAAAATTATTTTATTTTAATTATTAAAATTATTTTTTATTTCATTTAAGTTTACTTTGTTCTTATTATTTTGTTAATTTTATTTATTTTTTTAATATATTTTTTTTTATTAAATTTATTTTTTTTTTTTAGTAAATTTATTTTGTTTATATTATTAAATCTATTTTATTTGTATTATTACTTTTTTTTATTTTAAATTTATTTTATTTTTATTATTATTTTTTTTATTATTATTATTTTTTTATTATTAAATTTCCATTATTTTTTAAAATTAAATTACTTTTATTTTATTATTAAATGTATTTTTTTATTATAGAAAAAGAAAAATTAAATATCGATTTTATATAGATTTGCTAATATCGATACATATCGATATATTGATATACTGCTATTTTCTGACAGGTTAGTAATTAAGAGTTTGTATTTATACCCAATTTAATTCAGAACTAAATAATTAAAAGTCTATTAAAATTGTTAATTAAATTTAAACATTTACCTATAGACACTGTAACCCGAACAAGTTAACCCCCTTGTTTATTACTTCAAAAAACCTGTTACTTATCCGCTGAATTTTAATTAATTAAAAAATACATATTCAAGTGGAAGCACATATCTTTTGTCATTTCCCCGGCAAAGGTAAATAAATATAAATAAGCATTATCCTTTGGTCAACATTATTTTTATTTCGGTTTTACATGCATTGGCATGTTCTCAGCCGGATTTAAATAATTTCAAAAATAATCCCTACCGGGAAATATATAACACAATAAATAAGTGTATGTAGTCAACAACAGTTTAATCTGCGATCATGAGACTCCTCCTGCTTCTTCTTTTATGTCCTTGCCATCCAAATGAGATTCATGAGGCCCGGCGTAAACGAACACGTTTCTCATTTTACAGTGGACAGAGGACATTTGGCATTCCTTTCATTTTAATAGTGTCACGTTCGTCGCGAAGCGGAAGACCCGAGGCGCTCGTTTGATAACTCAATTGTGTCCGGGCACCACCGACGCGTCGCCTCAAATTGAATTTAATATTAATTAACTAATTTCAGTGCTGACTTCACTTTTAATTAACTTGCCGCCCGTATCCGGTATCTTTCGCATACAATCTTGAAATCATCTCCGAAGCGGACTGTGGCGCTAATTTCATTTGATTTTGGCCAACATTTGAGACGTACATACGTATTCCCAGCGCCTGCCCCCCAGGACTCCTCCTCCCCTTTCATCGCCACGGGACTGTCCATTTCTTCGTCCATCTAACCATCTGTATGTCCGTCCGTCCGTCTGTCCGTTGAGCTCTCTCAGGTATGGCTACGTTGACTTCACGTAAATACACGTGCCATCGCCTTTGCTGGCCACCAAGGAATATTATCCACTCACACACAATCGCACACAGGCACTGAAAGAAAAATATTGAGAAAATATTTATTAGAAAATAGAAATAATGGACATTTTTTCTTGAATTTCTCCATTAAGATCTTTTGATTAATAATTATTAAGAACTTTTAAAGAAGTATTTTCGAGTGTGGTTATATATTTTATAATTTTAGCATTATAAAAGCTTTAAATATTGTTGAAAAGTGCTATTGTGCTCAATATCGTATCGAAAATATCGTAATTTTTATGAAATTTAAAATATCGCATTAAATTATATAACTTTTATGTTATCGAATATTGATGAAAAGTGCTATTGCGCTCAATATCGTAATTTGTAATATATTAAAATTCAAAATATCGTAAATGATCGAATTTTTTACTATCGAAAAACTATCAGAAAAATGTAATTTAGTTAATCTGTGACATTTCCAATTGTATTGACACGATCTATCAAACAGAGCATAGATTTATCGTTCATATATCGTAATTATAATAAATCGATTTATATATCGATTATAAATATTAATAAATTATTGATCCCTTGTGATTTTGTGATATTTTTGGCTTTAAGTATACAAAAATATTTGCTCCTATTTTAATTAAATATGAATTTAGTCTCAGTGTACACACGGAAACCGTTCACACAGGCACACACATATGTATCTACATCGATGTGCAACGTGTTTTTCCGGCTTAATACCTTTCTCAACTGAATGCGAATGGAAATAACGGTAAATGTACATATACCAAAAGCATTTCCACGAAGCGGAGTGCCAGATCTCGCCGGGAAAGCAGCGGAAAAGCAGCAGCTACAAAAATATATATAAAAAAAAAAAGAAAACCGGTAAAGGAAACAGCATCCTCTAACCTGAGCGAGTGTGAGTGCGCCGCTGCAGTGGAGCACGCGCCTCTTTTACGTTACGGTCGTGACGGCCAAAATCCAAAAAAGAAAAAAAGAAGCACAGACACAGACACAGTTCTGGAGTAACCAGAAGCAGTTAGAAAGGGCGAAATCCCATATCCCTTTCCATTGCAGCATCCCGTCCAGTTGGCTGTTACATCCCGCCAACATTTGGACAACAAACAAAAAAAAAATAAAAAAGAAAAATACGAAGGGAAGGGAAAAAATTCGAAAATTTCCTTTGTCATGTGCAGCATTTTCCATGGTAGACGGGGAAATCTGGGTTCCAGGAGAACGAACTGTAACCCAAGCCAGCGATATCGACAGCACACTACTGGCTCTCAAAAAGATTTCCCAAAGCATTCAGTGAGTGACGGACTCGCTAAGTGAGCCAAGCACAACTGTACTGGAATTATCGGACATGCACACTCATGCGACTCCTGGCAAATGCATCGATAGCAGGTGGTGCAGCTGTGTGCCATCTCCGGGGGAAAAAAAGTTCACTTAAAGAGAATATATCATTAATATTGGGAAATAAATATATTAAAAAAATAGGATTGTAGCTTAGAAGAGAAAAAAACACAACTGTGCTTGAATTATCGGTTATTTATCGGAAGTCTAGATGCTTAAAAGAAATAATGAAACAAATTTAATATATATTAATTTAATTTACACATTTATTTAATTCTTTTTTTTCGTGTGGTTTATCGTTTAACTAAGTTATAGTATTACTTCTATTAATTATTAATTATTAAGTATTGGCTTAAGCAAAGTAAGCAAGCTAATTTAATTATATTTCACAAATGCCAAATCGAAATTTACATATTTGCGTGTGTCAATATGCTTGCCAAGTCTTTTGAGTCTCAAAATTAAGAGTTCTGATTTCGCACAATTAGTTCTAATTAAACGTATCCTAATTGACAGGTTGTAATTGAAAGCCAATGCAAATATTTCTTGAAAGCCGAGAGTAAAGCAATAGGCAGGGCATCCTTTCAAATTCCAGGCTATGATACACGTAGTAACAACCAAGTAAATTGGCAGCAAATTAACGTTAATTGGCTGTAATCGTACTTGAATTGTAAAATGCAGACATCAGAGACATGCCTTTGACCTATTGTTGATGTAAGCTAGACCAATAATAGTAATGAGTATTTAATTATATTAAAATTGTGGTAAATGCTTTAAGAAATCTCTATAAAAAGTGTCTAAAAGTATGCTATGATATATATTCGTGTGTATAGCATACTTTTTTTTAAATATAAAACCTATTTTAAATATAAAGAGTGCCTAAAAGTATGCTATGATATATGTTCTTGTGTATACTTTTAGGCTCTCTTTTTCTTAAGATTTCTTTGCTACTATTGTTGAGATCTCAACTTCAAAGCTATCACTGACCTATCGATGGGAATTTATTGTCTTTGGTTCTGCACAAATAAATATATATAAGCTATATATATTTTTTTATAGAGCTATTGCTGCTCGTATTGTTCTTTGTTTTTTCTTCTATTTTATTCTTCTGTGTGTTTGCACAACCTCTTTGGGCATCCCTTTGCCTTTCATTTCTCGTTTCGTTTCGCTTCTTTTGTTTTCGTTTCGCTCTTTCTTGGTGTTCCTGTTGTTTCGCTACGCTTTGTGCCGACATTTTTTGTTTATTTTCTGCGGCTATACGTCTGTTCCAATAGTGTGTCAGTGTGCTAGACACAAAACATATATACAAATGTCTATATATATATACATATATATATATGTATGTATCCTATATAAACCCACGATTTCCAGTTGCTGTTACTGCTACAGTTGTATTGATATTGGTTGCAAGGCTTTCGGTTTCCGCTTTATTTGCCTGATATTTTACGAGGTATTTGAGGAAGTTTGGAGTGTATGAGAATTAAAGGGGATTTTTGGAAATATATATATATATATATATATATATAAATATAAAAAAGTAAAGCAAAATATAATTATATTTGAATTACTTTAAACCTCTTTAAAAAAATTAAATTGTTAAATTGGTGTTTTGAATTCTCTTTAAAATAAGTCTAAAAGTATGCTATAAAAATGGCTAGATATCAAATTCTTGCTATATAAAATTTTGTAGCATTCTTTTAGGCAGCATTTTAAAATCGCAAAGATTTTTAAAGAACTACGTTTTAATTTAAAATAACTTCTTATGAATATTTAACATTTAAATATCTTAATTTATAACAACATAAAAATTTGGTAATAAATTTGAGTTTTAATTATTATTACCTATTACATTAATTGATAAAAAAAAATCGTAACACATAAAGGACATCATCAATTAGTCGTTTCCCTTTTGCCATGAAAAGCCCTTTTCACTTGTTGTTGTTGTTTTTGTTATTGCGATTTCCGCGTAAAGGAAATCGCGTGCCAGAAATCGCTAAAAATGTTTGCCATGTTGTTGTTTCTGCCGGTTATTTCCGTTTGCGTTTATGTTTTACTTAAATTCCCTTTAACCGGCCTCAACACATCCTGTGTGTAGGTAACCCCGTAACGCCAAACGCCAAAACGCTGCCCCCCATTTTCCTCCTACCCCCCCTTAAACTTTAACGCAATGAACATTTTTACGCTGTTGCTTTTGGGTTTCTGCTTATTTTTATTTTTATTTTACGTTGGGTGTTTTGTTTTTTCCGGTTTTTTTTTGCTGTTGATTATTTGTGTATTTGCACTATCACGTAACGCGCGGCAAAATGAAGTCGTAAACGGTTTTTTCCGTAATCCCTGCCAGAATTTCCCATGCCTTGACTTTTCGATTTGGTGGAAATCAATTCGAAGTTGAATTATAATTAAACAGAATTTTCTTTTCCAAGAGTTTGGACTGGCTAAAAAGGTTTTCTCATTAAGCGACATTGCATAAATCAAACAAACACAAAAGCTAGAAAGTAAAGTTAAGTCAAGTCCAAAAGTGTGGAGGAAAACAGAAGCCCAGCAAAAGTTACAAATGACTGTTGGGTGGGGTAGGTTAAAGTTGTGAAAACTTTTTACCCGCAGCAAAAAAAAAAAACAAAAAAAATTCATTAAAAAATCATATCAATTATTTTGGCAACCTGTCAGACTGGGAAAGTGGGTTTTGGGGATTAATTGAAAGATATTTGGCAAACGAAAAACATTGATTCCCAGACAGCCCAGTGAGAGTGCATTAAGTAGATTATTCGAATCGATGGCCGATGGTCTTCCTTCTCCTGTATATTGATCCTGAGCCTTTAAAGCGCCTTGAGTCAGCACAAAGCACAGCTCTCAGTGAGTGTGTGGGCCTTTGTAAGTCAGCTTAGCCGCAAAATGTGTGTGTGCCCGAGAGATACTTGACCCAAAAGCACACACACACCCACAACACCCTCAATACCCAAAATCTGACCAAAGTCCAGCCTCAAAGCCAAACGAAATGACCTGAAAATTCATCGGGGACCTGTATCGGCTCACACAGTTAACCCGAATGATAATGATAATGAGCATGGGGTTGCCATCGTCATAATCATTATCCTCCATTAACAAAGGGCCAACGGAGTAGCAAGTATTATTTCCAATATACTCGCCATTTATTTATTTTTCTTTTTTTTGTTTGTTGTACCTTTTCCCCAATTGACGCCTTCTTCCTTCGACTGACTAAGCAGAATTAGTTACGGCTCATTATTGATTTTGGTTACGAATCAAATGAGGCAACACTTCTTGGTTTAACTTTGAAGGGGGGTTATAGTGTAGGTTAAGGTTGTAGCAATGTGGGGAAAATCCACTAAAGGCACATGTATTTTGGCAACCAAAGAAAGTGGCATTACGCCAAGTTTAACTCGAATGGAGTTAATGGAGCATATATGTGGGAAAATAGGTTAAAGGAAAGGTGAATTCAAGTCAAAGAAGTTAACTTGAGGTGATATTTTGATTTTAGTTTAGGTTTAGGTGAATAAAAAGTGAATTTAAGGATAATGAGAGGTGAATTAAAGGTGAATAAGATGAATTCAGTTGAATTTTGTGACTAACAAGGTGAATATAAGGTGAATTAGATGAATTTAGGTGGAATTTTGGGACTAAAATGTCGAATAAGTGGAGAATTAAAGGTTGAGGTGAAATTTGGTACTAACAAGGTGAATGAGAGGTGATTTAATGGTCAATAAGATATATTGAGGTGAAATTTCGTACTAACATAGTGAATAAGAAGTGAATTAATGGTCAATAAGCTGAATTGAGGTGAATTTTGGGACTAACAAGGTGAAAGGAGGTGAATTAAAGGTGAATATTATGAATTGAGGTAATATTTTGGTCAAAAGTTGATATATCATGGTAAATACATAGAAAAAGATAAAAGATAGAAAAAGTTGAGATTAAAAATAAAATATAAAGAAAATTTTTAGATCATATTAAGGGCATAGCGACATAATTTCATTAAAAAATCTTACAAATTTCCATTAAAAAAAATAAAATAAAATAAAAAACATAAAGAATCGAAAATCCTACAATTTATAAACAAAATCAAATGAATGACGGCTAAGGCAAACCCTAAAAAGGACTTTGGTTGAGGTAAATAAGACCCACCCTTCCAGACATAATGAGAACTTTGAGGGAAATTAATCCCCATAGCGGATGTAATTATAAAACAGTGGAAGAGATGCTGCTGCTGCTTGCTGAAAGTGAAGTATTTCAAAGATTCCAAAAGGAGATCGTAAAATTCGCAGGTAATTGACGCTAGATAGAAATTGGCAAGATTTATTCCCAAGCAGAAGAGTATCTTCCGAGGGTACTTGAGGTTAATAAAATACAGCGAGGAGGATGAGAGTCAGAGTCAGAGTCAAGAAAAGGGGCGTCAAGAGGCGTGGTGGTGGTGGTGGTGTTGGTGTCGCCACAAGGCTATTAACAACAGTTTGCGCAAATGACACTGCAATAAAGTATGGCGAGAAGGGAGGAGCAGAAGGAGGTAGGGAAAAAAGGCATTAAAGGCGAAACAAAAACAACAGTAAGTCAGGACGAAAGGATATAACCCAGCTACTCCTCCTCCTTCTCCTTCTCCTCCTTGACCATTGGCCAGGGAATGTCTTATGCACAGATTTATTATGTGGCCATAAATAAATTACAGAACCAACACTCACTCTCACTCGCACTTGGGGTAAAAGGACCCCCCCAACGATTTATATGATAAGGGTTAAAAGGTCCGACGACAGGGGAACGTCATTCCCAAAACCCTCTCTCTCCTCTCAGCCCCTCTGTAAATGCTTATTAAAATGCATAGAAAATGTTAAATGATCTAATTAGTGAAATATTTTCACCATAATTAAGCAGCGGAAATATGTGCAAGGATTTTCGCAGCTAAAAGTAATCGCCTTCAGAGCAAAATGTGTGCCAGGGAATGCCGGGAATTTCAAATAAAAGAGCTCTGCTTCTAACCGGAAGAATCAAGTGGGGAAAGGCCAACACACAGATAAGAGTAATACCCCTGGTTAGCTTAGAGGAAAATGCTGGAAAATCAGAAAAAAGCTGGACAAAGAATAAAATTAAATCAGATAGAGAATGAAAGCCGATTGGTATGATGGGTTATTTTTGTTGTAGTTTAAATCATGTAATCCAAGGCAAAACTAGGTCAAAACAAGTGCAAAGTTCGATTAAGTAGTGAGGTGTTGTCGTCAATCCCATTAGCTGATTTTTTTTTTATTTATAAATACAACAGGTGTTTAAAGGTAAAAAGCTGTATAAATAAATACCTCAAGGGTTGGTTATAATTATTTTGTGATTAGTATAGGTCAGGTTTTTACGGTTAATTTGTATTATTTTCTACATTACTATTTTAAGAAGTAATGGGTTTTTGGGAATTAGGATTTTTTAGGATTTTTTTTTCTTTCTGGCCTGAAAATCTCTTTGTAAATAATTTTAAGTGTTCCTAATATGAAAAATATTATAGATTTTTTGTTTAATTGAAAAATATGTGCAATATAATTTAATATTCTAAAAATGTAATATTCTAAACATATAATATTCTTAGAATTTAATATTTAAAAAATTAATTATTCTAAAAATTTTAATACTACTTTGAGTTTTATAATATAAATTCTACTAATGAATATGATTTCAAATATAAAATCGCCATTTTGCAAATTTAATTGCAACTAGAAGCCTATTAATATAATCCTATACTATCTTGCTTAATAATAAATTAATAAATAAATAAAATTAATTAATTGGTTTTAATTTTTAAAATAATTTTTGAGAGTTTTTGTTTATTTAAAATAAATATTAAAAAAAAAACTTTAATTAAAAATAAATAATAATAAATTTAAATTAAATAAAAAATAAAGATTCAAGATATTTTTGCTTCAAAATAAACAAACAAAAATTTAAAAATCTATTTAAATAGGAAACTTATATCAATGGCCTAAAAATACTTGAAATATATATTAAGCCATGGCTAAATATTTTATAAACCCCATATTTAAGTATTTATATTTATATTTTAAATATATATATTTATATGTTTAATACTTATATTTATATTTTTAATATTTATATTTATTTTTTAATATTTATATTTATTTTTTAAAATTTTCATTTATATTTTTAATATTTATATATATTTTTTTGGTTTATTTATTTTTAATATATATATATATTTTTTTTTTTTAATTTATTTTTAATATATATATATATATATTTTTTTTTTCTTTTTAATATTTTGATATATTTTTTAATATTTATATATATATTTTTAATATTAAATAAAACCCTCACTTGAGATAATTGCTACCCCAGCCCAATTTCTTCTTTAAAAATTTATAAATTTCTGGAATTAAGGAGAGCCCAGTTCATATCAGTTCCACTTTAATTTCTTTCCATTTTCTATTTTCTATTTTCTTTTTTTCTTTATTTAATTTTCTCTCTCTTGTTGGCCAAATCCGAACTTGAACATGAGTTCGAGAATCTGCAGCAATAATTGCTCAAGACTCGTGAACTTAATTGAATCCTGTGCGGGCTCTGGACTGTCTCTGTCTGTGTGTGCTTGTGTGTTTGTGTTTGTGTGGGTGGGAAATGTCCTGCTGAGGGCAGGGACTTGAGCTGGGGTGGACCAGATTAGCCGGCGCTATCGACCGGCCTGCCATCCGGTGGCGAAATCCGTTCGCCTCTGACTGACAGCGGCTATCAGTGCGTTTCGATCTGGGACACACACACAAACACACACACACACACTTACAGAGGGAATGTGAAACAGTTACATTTGGCAGGACGAAGAAGGAATAGGTAGTAGAAAGGACCCATGTCAGGCCAGATGACTGCGACAACAAAAATGTGACAAAATAAATAAATTAAATTGTTCAAAAATGTTGCTGCAGGTTGTTACTTGGCTCCCAAAACATCGCATGTTGCATACGAAATGGAAAATGGAACTTGCCAAAGTTGATTTCTATTTTGGCACGTGTTTCGTTTGTCGTCTAGCCTGGGTTTGGGCTTGGGTTTGGGCTTGGGAAAATGGGAAAATCGGTTTTTGGGGAAAAGGTGGTGCTCGAATTGGTTCATACTCTTGCTCCTGCTCCTGCTCCTGCCCCTCCTCCTGCTCGTACTCCTCCTCTGGTGTGAAGGACCCCTCCTGGAACTTGAGGGCGCCCGGGCGTGCACTCATTAGGAATATGGATTCAATTATATGTCGCTGGTGTTTGGCTCTCGCACATAAAACAAGAAATACGCTTTCGCCCCAGAAAACGTGCTCGAAATCCTGATGAAAGCCGCCCGTCCCTTCTCGCTCTCTTGTATGGTCCAGAAATGTTAGCAAATAATGGAAATATTTACTCTGTGTTTTCGAAACTTTTGCAGCGGCAGTTCCAAACAAAAAACAACAAATACACCTTTTTGGAGCTCTTAAAAATATAACTATACAAAGTATACTGAAATTTAGAAAACTAAGACAGAAAAAGAGAAAGGTTTTTAAAGCTTAAGTGGGTTTATTTATAATTTTAAATTATTATAAGAGATTTTTAAAAATATATACATTTTTTTTTTTAATTGCGAGATAAACTTATTTAAACACAAAAATGGCAAGCCAGAGTACAGAAATTCCTCTAATTTGTTTTAATATATTTAAGCTTGGCTTTCTTTTAATCTATATTTTATATATTGCCTTGCCAAATCAACCCTTTTTCCAAATGTTAAAGTTAGTACCCACTAAAATCCTTAAAAATAATGCCTTAAAAATGATTAAAAACTAAACTAAACTTTAACTTTAAAATTAGGTCTTGTCAGAATATTGATTGCTCCCCCTTTACCCTTTGTGCAATGCGCAACACATGCAAATCATTCATAATTGTATTTCAGCTGCTTGGCACATCAGTAATTAAGTCAATTTATCATTAACCTGGCCAACTTCCCACCTCCCTGCTGTACACCCCCCCTGTACGTATACATATAGGCGGCATCAGGGCAATGTATCTAATGGCGGGTCGTAAAATTTATTGCGTATACGCCCTCGTGTTCCATGGAATGCTTTTAAATGTTAAATGTGCAAATTACGCTGCACGTGACTGTGACTGCTACTGTTCACTGTTACTAGGACTGCTACTTGGGGCAGTGCGAGTGCACTGAGAAAAAAACAAGAGAGTGAAGCAAAAAAGGATTCGAAAGTTAAGAATCAGTTTTTTGACTTTAATATGAATGAATATACACATTTTTTAATTTCAATATTTAAATAATATTTTCAAAACATAATTTTTTTATAAACAATTTTAAAACCATATATTTTTTTTTTAAATTTAAAGAAAAAACTATTTCAAAATAAATTTTCTTTTTAAAAATATATTATTTTTATATGCAAAGTTCTTTTTCTCTCCGTGTATGTACGTTCTATGGAGTAGGGGGCGTGGCTGTTGGGCGGTGTTTTGGCCATCGGCTTGAGCGTGGGCGTGAATCTTCACAGCCTCTGTTGGCTTTGACGGCAAACAAATGCTTTGATATTTATTGCCCTCGCAGTCAGCCGCAGTTCACCTTCGCAGTGTCCCCCTTTTCCCCTCTCTTCCTCTCTTTCTCTTTCTCTCTCTCTCTTTCTGTCTTGCTTTCACTCTAAGTCACTCTATCACCCTTCTCTTTCCCGCATTAAGTGGCTAAAATGCGCGACTAGCAATGTCATCGTTGTCCTGGTGTTGGCCATGCACTTAAAGCCAGCAAAACGAGATGGGGGAAATGTGGGCAAAGAAAGAAAGCGAACACAGGCTTAGAAAGAGAGTGAATATAGTCCAAGAAAGAGAGAGAAAATAGCCAAAGATGGAAAGAAATAGTGTGTGTGAGAGAGAGAGAGAAAAAGGCGGCAAAATTGCTGTTGAGTGGGAGTTGATAGGTTAGGGGGCGTGGTGCATTAAGCAAAGATTTAGTACAGGACTTTTAGTCTGCACAAAAGAAAGTGAAATCGAAGAGAAATTCTTTGGGCCTACTTAAAAGACACCGACAGAAATTAGAGTCATTTAGTTAGTTTTAAATTAATAAAGTCTTGTATTGACCTTTTGTACAAGCGCTCCATCGAATCTCTTCTTCTCTCTCCATCGAATCTTGACTATAATTTCTCTTTTCTCTCTCAATCGAAGATAGGACCAAATTGCGCTCTCTCCAAGTTACTCTCAAAAGAGAGTAACAAAACTGATCAAATGAGAAAACTTAAACGAAGACAAGAACAAACAAGAAAGAGCGCAATGAAGAAAGCACTCTCGCACTCTTGCGCTCTCTCTAAGGAGAGAATAACAAAGATGCGTAACGGAGAAAAGAAAAACAAATTAGATAGGGGATCAAGAGCCAAAAATTATTCGTTAAATATTTTTTAATTGCAATAGAAAAATGCAAATATTTCCTATTTCCTAAATTATTTTTCACCGTTTTTATTTTATTTTATTTATTTCTTTCTCTTCTACACATACATATCCATATATATATCTATATATATTTTGCTCTTTTCCTATCCCCTTTTGCATTTCCTTTTTTCTGCAATATAAAGTGAAATGAAAGCCAGCAAAATGTCAGCTTGGCACAGTTAAATTCACGTGACAAGCCAATATTAAATTTGATTCAACTGCAGTGGACGCCGAGGGGTGCTAGGTGTATATGTGTTGGTATATGTGTGTGTGTGTGTGTTAGCAGGGGCGGAGAATTTCCAGTGGGTAAAAAGGGGGAACGGCTTGGCATGAAATCGATCGTTGCTTTTGGTATTTTGCCTGTCGCTCTCGGGCTTCTTTTTTTTTTTTTTTGTGCTCCGCTTGGGTATTCTCCACTTTTTCTTTTTTTTTTTTTGCAATTTTTTCCTTTCAATTTCTGTTTTTTTTTGTATTTTTCTTGGATTTTTTTCTGCGTTTGTGCTGCTGCAGCAATTAAAACTGAATCAATTATGATTTTTTGACTTGGCCAGTGATGCAGAGAATTGGAAATTGCCAAGGGGTACCAGAGGGTATCTAACAGAAGATCAATTGGGGATAGAAATCAAGGATATATTTTTGCATTAGAAAAGGTGGGTTTTGAAAATAATTTTAAAGTGTGTTTTTATACACTTGCTGGGTATTAAAATTTCCTGTGAAGGAGTTTTTAATAACAAATAATCCTAAAAGAGGTCCTATTGTTGTGTTGATGTATTTCAGTGTGTTTTCCTGATATTTAGCTTAGTGCTACGGGTTTATTTGCTATTTGAGAGAGAGAGAGAGAAATGGAAAAAACCAGCACAAATCACCAGAGAGAGTTTGAGATCAAAGAGAAATCAAGGAGATTGATGAAATAGATCGAATTTTAATGCTCCAATAACTACAATTGTTAGCTTCATTTCTTGTTATTAAATTAATTTAAAAAAATATTTATTTTAGTAAATATGATCTTTGAAATTTAAAAAATTTTATTAGCCTTGAAGATAAGTTTATATTTCAATTTTTAGTTTTCCAAACTCTCATTTAAACATTTTAGTGCTTAGTTACCTGAAAAATAAATGGCCAACAAACTACTTGAAGCAATAACGAATGCCATTTTGCTATATATTTCCACTTCGACACTCAATTGACATTTCAAAGCTTTTCGCACAAAAAGCGCGCTTTTCCATTTCTTACTTTTCCTTACCTTTCCCATTTCTTTTCTGTATTTGGACATTCACTTAAACAATAAATACCAGCTTGCTTTCAATTTCAAGCAATTTATGTGAATGCTCGCTTCAAGCGAAATGAAAGAGAGTTGCTGGCTTGGACTTGAGGTAAATAACATTTTGAGCTCGGTTACCTGAAAGCTAGTTATGTTTACAGTTTGCATCGGTTGGGTTTACACCACCAATATGTGTGTGGGTTCAAGTTGACTTTTGATCGCCTTTTTTTTTTTTGGGGGGGGGGGGGGGGGGGGGGGGGGGGTGTGTGCCGTGAGGAGTTTATGGAGTTGAAGTAGGTGTCCAGGGAATGGATATTGGTTGGGGCATTTTCTCTGCTGGGCCAATGTGGCGTATGCGCAATATTTGTATTACAGTTTCATATGCAGTGCAGGCAATGGCGAACACGTGCTCTGCGAGTGTGTGTGTGGCCAAGAATAAGATGAGAAAGGAGACTGGGATTAAGGAGCGGGAAAAGTAGCACAAGAAGGAGTAAAGGGGAGCACAAACAGCAGGGGAGAGCTAAGAAAAACGGCATCAGTTATGGCTAACGAATGCGACGACGCTGCTCGCCCTTAACTCAAATGTACAACATCAATAAATAAGAAAAAAAATAACAAGAAACAAGCTAAAGGAGTATTGGATTCAAAGCACCGATCATCAAATACCCTTAGATTGGTCAGGGAAAAAAACCAGGGACCGTAAATAATGATTATCAATGTTTTCTTTAAACAAAAAAATCATTCACTTAGAAAAGTCGCACAAAGAAACGAATTATACCAAACGGCTACAATTTGGATGCTCTTTCGAGAAAACCAATGATTGCTGAAATCTAGATTTTTTATATAATAAACCAATTTTAATTATTAATTTTTGAGTTTTATTTACTCGCTCAAAGAATAATAATTATTATTTTGAGCGAAAAAAGTTCGATCAAAAAATAATGATCATTTTTTGAGCGATATTTTTTCGCTCAGAATTTTGCTCAAAGTGTAATATCTATTTTCTCAGCGGGGTCTTTGAAAAAATTTGTACATGCTTCTATGGATCAAAAACGTACGATTCGATTCATAGAAGCATGTAAAAAATTTTTCGAAGACCCCTCTGAGAAAGAAGTTATTACACATTGAGCGAAATTCTGAGCGAAAAAATATCGCTCAAAAAATGATCATTATTTTTTGATCGAAATATTTTCGCTCAAAATAATAATTATTATTCTTTGAGCGATGAAGTAAAATAAAATTATAATTATTAATGGCAAGCGAAATATATTAAAATCAATAGATAATCATTAATCGTTGATTTTTATTTTTTCACTTATAATGATTACGTGCCCTGAAAAAAACAAAGCCTACTTTTGGAATAAACAAATATTTAATTTTAAAAAAGAATTTAATTGAAAGAGTTAAAAATTACAAAAATAAAAATCATTAATATTTATTTTTTTTAATTTAAAAAAATTAAATTTTAAAAATAAAATTCAAAAATATTTATTATTTTTAATTTATTTATTATTTTTAATTTTTTTTTATCAAAAATAAATAAATTAAAATGAAAAATATATTAAAAAAAAAATATATATAGTTTTAAATTTACCAAACATTATTTTTTTTTATTTATTTATAAATATTTAAATTTAAATAACCCTTTTGGGTCAATTATATAATATATAAATATATATATAAATTATATATATTCTTGATCAGCATAAAAAGCATGTTCACAAGGACTTAATTTTTTTTACAATTTTGTCAAAAAAATATTAAAAATAATAAATATATAAATATCGATAAATTTGGAATTGAATATTTTAGAGTGACCAAATTTTCTCAATTAGTAACCCATGGCACATCTGTCATCTCTAACATCATTTTGTGACTTTCAGTTTCTTCTTCTAGCTCCGAAGTTTTCGTTTGAACTGACGTCCCCAAGCATTTCAGTTCGTTTTGTGTAGCCTTTGGATGCACACCTCACAGTCTTTATTTTATTTTATTTTATTTTGTTTAATTTAATTTTATATCTTTTACGGTAGTTGATCCGTACCTGGAGGCAGAGCAATGCTATCACCTCAAAGTCTTCTTTTATTTTATTTAAATATTTTTTTTGAGATTTATAATTTTTATTTTATTTTATTTTTTTTTTAATTAATTAACAATTTTCATATTGATCCATCAAATATAAGCCCCTCAAAAGTATATATATATAATTTTTATTTTATTTATTATTTTATTTTTTTTATTATTTTATTTTTTTTTTCACCAATTAATTACCAGTTTTGATATAGTCCCATCGAAAATATAGCCCCTCGATATTCTAATATATATATTTTATAAATATATAATATATAATAATATATATTTTTGTAAATATATAATTTTTATTTTATTTATTTTATATATATTTTTTTTTTAACAATTAATTACCAGTGTTAATATTGTTCCGTCAAAAATGTATCCCCTTTATAATCTCACTGCCTTGGAAATTCCCTATAAATTACCAAACAATATATAAAAAAAATTTTCAGATTGATCCATCGAATATATAGCCCCTCAAAAGTATATATATAATTTTTATTTGATTTATTATTTTTTTTTTTTATTTTTTTATTTTTTTTTTTTTATTATTTTGTTTTTTTTTCACCAATTAATTACCAGTTTTGATATAGTCCCATCAAATATATAGCCCCTCGATATTCTAATATATATATTTTATAAATATATAATCTATAATAATATATATTTTTGTAAATAAATAATTTTTATTTTATTTATTTTTTATATTTTTTTTTAACAATTAATTACCAGTTTTAATATTGTTCCGTCAAAAATGTATCCCCTTTATAATCTCACACTGCCTTGGAAATTCCCTATAAATTACCAAACAACCCAAAAAAGAAAGGGTATAAAAATGTATAAAAAAAAAAAAAAAAATGAAAGCCAGCAAGGATATAAAAAAAGGGATAATAAACAGGGTCCCCTAAGAAATCTATAACTGAGTAAGCCACATCAACACACACGCACACTCACACACATCTGGGAGAAGCAACATATCGATAAGGATGTATAAGGACATGTTCGAGCACGTTCAAATTTAAACGATTTTCGTGTGCGGGTGTGTGTGTCGGGTGTGTGTGTGGGCGCACATAAATTTCCATATGGCGAACGACTCATGCAATATGCAAGATAACTTCGATGAAAAGGCGATAAAAGACACCAAAGCCTCTTACTTGCCACCCTCCACCACCCCCCACAACTCATCTACCTAATGTCGATGGCATTCAAAATGTATAAAAGCAAACTCCAGGCCCTACTCCCACCTCCTACTCCTCCTCCCCCCCCCCTCAGCTCCATCACACTAATGTATCTCCGGCTCTGGCTTCGTCCAAATTATGAGTGACAGTTGCGAGTTGTGTGAGTCTCGAGGTTCGAGGTTCGAGTCTTGAGAATGCGCCAAAAGACATCAACTTGGTATTTTTCGTGGCACACACACACACATACACTCAAGGAATGCAGTGGAATTTTTAAAGGAATTCCCCGATAAATACTGCGGATCAAAAGCAACTTTCTCTAGGAGATGGGGAGGGGGGATACAAGGGGATTATGGTGGGTGAAAGTTATTTTCTTTTTTGCCTTGGCGTCTCCTTGGTAATCCTGCATTTAAAATGCACAACTAGCTGGGGACATCATCAGGCTTATGAAAAATTTAATTTACCGCAGTTATTTATTTGCCATTTTTGGGTCAAAAGGAAAGTGAAATATTAGGTTTTTTTTAAGATAAATTTAAGATTTGTTTTAAAAGATAAAAGTAAGGAAAAACAATTTTAAAAAAATATTATATATATAATAATACGTTTAAAATAATATTTATAAAAATATTAAAAAATTAAAAAAAATAAATATAATAATAATTATGGTATTGATGATTAATTATTCTTAAACATAAATATTTCCATTTTAATGTTTTTAAATTTAAATAAAAAATTCTTTATTATAATTTAAACATTAATGAAAGGGATTTTACCCATAGAAAAACGAATGAAATCAAGAAAATTAAAAAAAAATTAATTAAAATTAAAAAAAAATAAATAGTTTTGAGAGATTTCCCTTTTATATTTATTTAAATAATAATAATATTATAGAATAATATATGCTCTGAAATTTTTTCTTTTGATTAAAGTTCTGCTAAAATATTTTAAAATTCTTAAATAATATTTAAATGAATCTATAAAAATGCATTTATTTTGGGTTTACTTTCCTTTAAAATCATATAATTTCTGTTTAAAATATAACATTATCTTTCTTATTTAAAATGCATAAAATAATCCTTATAAGTTCTAATTAAAATTCTTCAATAATATTTTAAAATTCTTCATACAATATTTATAAAATAATATATATAAAAATCTATAAAAGTTCATCTCATTTAGATTTACTTTCATTTAAAACCATATAGGTATCTTAAATAATTATTTATTATCTAAACAATATTTATGACATTAAAACCCATAGATTTTTAGTTTAATTTCCTTCTTACAAAATTCTTAATTAAATAATTAATTTATTGGGTTAATTTTTGTTAATTAACTCTTTATTTAAAACCCAAAAATCTGCCTTATTTGCTGATATGTAAACCTAAAAACCAATTACCGGTTAGATTTAGACTTATCACTAAATGCATGTCCCTGATTCTAAGGACGAGGATGATGATGATGATGAAAATGAAAATGCAGGCAGGATATTTTCCATCAACTGTCGGCTGGCAATCAAAGCTCGTTATCCGCCGGGGGGCATGCCGTTAGCCTTATTGCAATTCATTTGCCGGCTTAGCCTCAAGCTCACACCCATGCTTTCTCTTTCTCTCTCTCTGTGAGATTTTCCCCACTGCCCTGCCCCTCAGCGATTTTCCACCCAACCCCCCAGTACCCCTCCTCTGTCCTGAGCACTTGAGCGTGCGCCAAATTAAAACACCGCAAAATGTCAAGTGCCGCAAATGCCAAAAGAGCGCGAGAGAGCGAGACAGCGGGGGCAGGGAAAAACAGGAAAATGTATGGGGGGGAGGAAGAGAGGGGGTTGGTGTGGTAGAGGAGGGTGACAAAAACCGGAGGCAGTTGAAAACGACGATAGTGGGACAGACAGAGCGGAAGGATACGCGTCGCAGTTATTTTAATGAGCATTAAATGATGTGGCAAGCCATCCTTCCAAAAAGTGGGTACAACCCACCAACCCCCCACCCCACCCCACTTGCGCCTCATTTACGGCTTAATTATGGCAATCGACAAATATGCACAAAACTATACACTTTTCTCTTTTTTTTTTTGAAGTCTAACAAATCTAAATTGCAATGTTTTACACAAGGCCACACAAAAAGGGGGCGTGACAGGGCTGGAGGGGGGGCTGCAAAAAATGCATGACATTGCTGCAAATTTATGGGACACACTCACACACACAAAAATTCTTTTGTACTTTAGCAGGAGGCCCAACCAGGCTCAAAACCATTTTATGCAAGCCAAAAGCCAAAGCCAGCCGCCGGAATGATATTGGTTGGCGATGGGAGGGGTGTACGGGGCATATCTATAGAGACTCTCTGCCTCCCATATATACATATATTTTCGGGCTGATTTAGGGGGCCACATCCTCCTCCTTCTACTGCTCCTGCTCCTCCTCCTGCTCCTCCTCCTGCTCCTCACATCCTGCTCCACCTCCTCCTGCTCCTCCTGCTCCTCCCCCTCCTGCTCCTCCCCCTCCTCCTCCTGCTCCTCCGCCTCGTCCACATCCAATCGTTTGTGGGCCATCCGATGTGACATCCGTGGAATTGGTTGAGCGGGATTATGGCGCAGCATCCACAAAAAAAAAAAAAATAAAAATAGTAAAAAAAAAGCAACAAAAAAATTAAAAAAAAAAATAAAAAAAAAAAATAATAATAAAAAAATTTAAAAAAAAATAATAAAAAATATCACAAAAAAAAGTAAACAAAAAATGGTAGAAAAGCGAAAAAAAAATGTAAAAAATATCAAAAAAAATTGGGGTTTTGGCTGACTGGAGGGAAATTGAAACAAATGTTTTAGAGATATTTATTTGCATATTTGCATAATGCTCTTCTCTCATCCTTTTTTTTTTTTAAGTCCGGAGGCTGAATTTTTATGCAATTTTCTATTATTCATAGGGGACAGAGAGACACACAGCGTTCTATATTTTTTCTGGATTGGGGTTATTTTAAAAAAAAATATATACGTGCTCTCTAGTGCAGAAAATGAAATAATAAATAGAAGTTGGTATTTATAAGAAATAAAAAATAAAAAATAATCAAAAATATAAATGAAAAAATGTATTAAATATATATATATTTAAATTTATATAAAAAGAAAAATATAATAGCAATTAATTAAAAAAAAGTTAATTAAATAAAAATATTTAAACGCAATAAAAATTTTAAAAAATTTTATACGGCCTAATAAAATTTAAAAAAATGTATTTTTCTTAAAAAATTAAAAATTATATTTTTTATTTTAGTCAGAAATTGGCATAACGCATTAAAGGAATCATTTCCGACTCTATAAATCATATATATTCTTGATCAGCTTTAACAGACGAGTCGATCTAGCCATGTCTGCTTAAAAACTAAATTTTTTAATTTTTTTAAACATTTTCTAAAGCTGAAAATGTCAAACAAAAAATTCAAAAAATTACAATTTTTTTAAATTTAAAATGTAGTATGTCACTTTGTTAATTTAAAAAAATGTAGCTTAAGATAAGTTTTCCGAATTGAAATTAATGGATTTTTGGCTTAATTATAAAAGACTTATAATTTAATTGTAACCTGCAAGGGTATACAAACTTTGACTTGGCGAAGTTAGCTTGCTTTTTTGTTTATAAAAATAACTAATAAAATTGAAACGTATTTTTATTTTCTTTACAGCTCTGATTATAATTAAAAATTCAAAAAATAAGGGTGAGTCAGTTTAATATTATAAATAAAACATTAAATAAAATATTAAATGGAGAAATTAATTTAAGGGTTGAATATATATGAGATATGATCTTTAAATTATTATTATTTTTTTAATTTTTAAAAAATAAAAATTCAAAAAACCTTACTTTTTTTTAAGTTTTATATTTACATTTTTTAATAATTTATACAAAAATTTTAAATATAAAATTTTTAAAAGGCTTTGATTTTAAAAAAAAATTTTTTGTTTTTTTTTTGGAAATTTTTTAAATATAAAATTTCAAAAAGCCTTGGAGTTGTTTTAAAATTTTTTAAATATAAAATTTCAAAAAGCCTTACTTATTTTTAATTTTAAATTTAAAAAAAAATTTAATAAATAATTTAAAGATCATATTTCACTAAATTATATTTATATAATTTTAAAATAAATCGAGGATGCTTCCAAAATCAGTAAAGGCTAAAAAAATACCTAAAAAGTGTCAATTATGTCTAAAAAAATTTTTAATTTGTAAAAAAAAGCATATTACAATTGTATAGCATACTTTTAGACATTATTTAAGGGCTTTTAAAACCCCTAGTAATTTCTAAAGCTTCCTAGTATATTAATCTTCTTGCT
Source organism: Drosophila kikkawai (assembly GCF_030179895.1). Lineage (NCBI taxonomy): Eukaryota > Metazoa > Arthropoda > Insecta > Diptera > Drosophilidae > Drosophila > Drosophila kikkawai. The sequence continues at coordinate 27,989,630 of NC_091733.1, forward strand.
AATTGAGTCTAATACCTTAATTCCAAGAACTTATCTCTGCTTAAATAAAGTGTTTAAACAAATGCTTAAATTGACACAAAAATTGATATGACTTGTTTGGATCAACTGATTAAATGACTGTTGTATTTATTTATTTATTTATTTGTTTATTGTGCGCCTTTGTAGTGGACAAAAGTGCCTTTTCGGAGGCCCAAGCACAATTGATGTTGTGATAAAATGCCATTAAAATGGGGTCAAGTGGGTTTATTTGGCCCACACACAGGCGCCACTTTTAGTCAATTAGCCGAGCAGATGTTTTCGTGTTTTGTGTAGTTTCAGTTTTTAGTTTTTAGGCTCCCTCCTCTCAGCTTTTCCGCTTTTCCGTTTCCCAATGACCATATTTTTCCAATTCTAGTTTAGCCAACTGTGACACGAACGTCACAATTGACCCAGAGTCGTTCTGATGGTAGTTATTATTATTTTTTATATATATTTTTGACTGATTTTCGAACTGAAAAAGGTCAGCATATATTTGTGATTTCGATGGATTACTATGGAAAAATTAAAACATAAAGGCAAATAAATAATGCAAAAACCCGTGAAAAATCAAGCGAAATTATTTATTTAAATTTTTGTTTTCCCTACTGACTTGTTTTCCTTTTCTGTGCAAAACAATAAGCAAATTGTACATCTATTTATATCTGTTTGTTGTCCTTTATGTTTGTATTATGTATTTGCATTCAATTTTCAATCATTTCCTCTATGTAGATGTATACATATATCTATAGTATATTATATATATATAATTTATTTATTAGCACACTCAATAACAAGAGCAAAGAGCTGAGAGCTCAGAGGTAGGCCAGGGAAAATGCAAAAGGAAATGAAGCTGAAACCTCAGTTGGATTCCAATTATTTGTGCATGTGCTAAATACTTGGCTTCCGAATAGGGACAACAATTTCCAATTCGATTGCTTGTGTCAGGCAAACAAATGAAGGACTGAACTCGAAACGATTTTCCACCCAAAAGCCACCCACTCTAAAAGGGGTTGTAGAAACCTTGGGTTTTTCCAAAGCAATTTAATTTTCTTATTAGAAACTGCGTTTTTTTACATTTTGATATATAATTGTGAGATATTTAGCCCAAGAAAATGTTTTAAATTTAGAAATTATTTTTATAAATAATTGTAAATGTATAAAAGTCTTAATTCTTTTTAAAAATTATTTTTAGTTTAGTTTTAGTTTTTTATATACAATTTTAAGTTGGAAATTTCCCCACATATTATTTTTATTTAATTATTTATTATTATTTATTTATTATTTATTTTTGTATTTATTTTTATTTATTTTATATATATTTTTTATATATTTTTAATATTATTTATTTATTATTTTTTGTTTAACTAGTTTTTTTTAATGTATTTATGATATTTTATTGTAAAATTTTTAATATTAATATTTATAAATTTAACAAAAAATTAATATTAATATTTATAAATTTTTTAATTTAAGAAATATTCTTTATTTAATATTAATATTTATAAAAATTTGTATAAAAACCTTATTCTTTTAATCCCATAAACTAATATTTTTTAAAAATTTAATTCTCATTTTTAATATTTTAGGTTTAATTCCAATTTTTAGACTTAATTCTAGTTTTTAATAATTCTAATTTAATTCTACTTTTTAATATACAATTTCAAATTGGAATTTTCCTCACCTGTTAACGAGTTAGCCCATCATTTATTTCCGATCTTAATTGGCACTCATCAGACGTCCAATTTCTTTTTTTTTTTTTTTTTTTGTTCCTTTTATCCTACATCGCCTGCTTGAAGGCATTAGCTTCAATTTGCATTATTTTTCGGGCGGGAAAACCCGTTGCTCCGCTCCCTTCCTTCCCGAGTGCGCTGGACCCTCCTGGATATGAGAGGGTTCGTGAGAGGTTCGCATCATGGCACATTACCATTCATGAAATGCAATTTCGCAGCCAAAAGGATACACAAAACACAAACGCACATAGATACAAAGTGCCCCCTGCACACACACACACACTAACGCACTCCCTAGTAGAAAATGGGTGGCGAGCAAAGTAAAGTGCCTTTTTATACCTCACACACACACACACACACACACACGCACAAATGGAGCGCCAGGATATGTGCGAAAATATCTAAAAAGTATTCTGAATTTTCTAGAAAATTAAATATGAAAAAATATAAAATGTTTTAATTTTAGTTATCCTTTAAGTAATAATTTATTTTAGGATTTTTAAAATTATTATTATTTTAAAAATTAATTTTTATTTTATTATTTAAAAAAACTATTTTTTGTTTGTTATTTTAAAGGATTTTTTATTATTAAAACTTTATTTTTTATTATTTTAAAAATTATTATTTTTTTTTATTATATTAAAATTTATTATTTTTTTATTATTTTAAATTATTATTATTTTAAAAAGTTTATACTTTTAAATTTCTAAAAAAAAGAAATTTATATAAATCCTTAATTTATTTTACTATTATTTAAAAAATATTTATACTTTAAAATTAAAAAAAAAAAAAAATTAAGTCAATAAGGGATTTATTTCAATTTATTTTCTTAGAATTTTTTTCAAATAATAATAAAAAATAATCATTTCTTTAAATCTCCTTTAAATATATTTTCAAATATCTGAAATTTAAATTTTTAGCTTAAAAAATATTTTTAATAAAATTTCATATCCTCTTTCTGCTACTCTCTAGGGTATTCCTTAGGTCTAATATATATTTTTATTGTCTATGCTGAATTTCTACTTGTTTTGCTTCAATGATTTTTGGGCTCACCGCATTAATGTGCGTGCGTCAGGCTTTGTATCTGTGTTTATTAGAGTGTTGCTCGGTTTCTCTGTGTGTGTGGGTGTCCGTCTCTCTGTATTGATATGCATATGGAAATAGCTGAGTCTGTGTGTGTGTGTGAGTGTGTGTTGTGGTGTGCGAGTGGGCGATGGCCACCCCTTAATTATGTATGCATGCGTATTAGGCAAAAAGCGGCAAAGTTTTCTGCCTTGCCGCCGCACAAAAAGAGAGTGTGGCGAGTGCACAGAAAGAAATGGGAGTAAATTTGTCTTAGAAAATATTCTAAAAAATATGTAATATTTATGAAACTACTTAGAAAACACTTAGACTGTTGAATAAGTAATATTTTCGGGGGTATATCTTGTGTTATAATTATTTTAATATATTTTTTTTTTTTTAAATATAATAAATAAATTAAAAAAATATTATTTAGATTATTAAATAAATGTATATAATATAGTACGTATTAAAAATATCGATATAATTATAAAAAATTATCGATTTCATAAGTTCTGCTTAAAAACAAAACTTGAATTTTTTTTCAACATTTTCTTAGCTAAAAATGTTAAAAAATAAATTCATAAAATTGAATTTTATTAAAAATAATTAAAAATATAACAAAAATGTAATAATCTATTAATAATCCATTAATAATCTATCGATAAATCAGAAAAATTATAACTTTTGGTATAATATAGATATTTTAATATTTTATGAATATCCATTATTATTTTAATTGAATTTTAAGATACAAAATAAGATAAAAAAACACTATGTATTAATTAAAAAATATAAACTAATCAAAAATTGCACCAAAAATGATAAAAATAATCAAAATTATCGATATATTGCGATATATTTTTGGTTTCTTTTTAATATTTCGTGCAGTGTATGAAAGGGAAAATAGGGATTCGAATAGGGTAAAGCATGGTGATGCCGAGTGGTCGCTGGCAGGCCTGTTAATTAGCGTGGCTCAAACACACACACACACACACGCACACCGACACAAAATGCGGCAACGGCAACAAAATGCTACAAATGCGACCAACTTTGCCTGATAATGAAAATCGAGTTCGTTGTCGTGGCGAAAAGTTTTTTGCGAAAAACTTTCATCAAAGGTTACAATTTGTGCCAGGCATCAGGCCTTTTGTCTACCTCTCTTGCCCTCCCTCTCGCCCCGCGGGTGAAATGAAGGAGGGACTGAAGCCTGTCATGGACACCTGATTATATAATTACCTGGCGGAGTTGTTTTCGTTGTTTTCGCTGCTGCTGCGCCCTCGTTGATGTTGTTTGATGCTTTCAACTCCGGCTTGCCTTCGGTGTGTTTTCATTTAATTCTCTTTAGGGCCAGGGCTTTAATTGTTTGTTTTGCCTCGAATTAACAATTGGGAAGTAATGTTTTCGATATATAATAATTTATATTAATTTTAAGTTTAAAATTTATAAAAAATATATATATTTACCTTGTAAAATAATTTAATTTGTGAAATGTTCCTCCTCAAAATAGAAGTAGAAGTAGAGATCACAGATCTCCGATATTATTCAATCGATCTGCCTTGCTTACTATCGATATATGTATCTACTTATTTGTAATTGCCTGTTTACACTTGTTCTACATAACATGTTACAATGTGGTGTTCCCACTATGTTCCTACAGTATGACATTCTTACTAGTATTTAGCATTTCAACCCTTTGAATCCCCATTTTTACATCTTTCAATTTGGTAATGTTTCCTGGAACCTCTTAAAGAGATCGTTGATCATTTATTTGAACATCCGCATTGCACTTTTCCACTTTTCTCTCGGCGAACGGAAGGTAGTGGCAGCAAGTGGAGAATATAGAATAAAATATAGTCGGTGAATAAAGGCCAGCCAGGCCAGGTCAACGGAACTGGTCTTGTGTCTGAGTGTCGGCTGCCTGGGAAAATGCATAATAAGAAAATCAGGAGCAGAAAAAGCCACCCTCCCGCCACTCCACCCTCAGACTCTCGCTGTGCGCCACTTAATTTGCTTTAAAGTCCTGCCTGAAGGAGGAGCAGTCAGTCTGCGATGGAAGCACTTGCTCCGAGTGAATTTTCCAAAGGGGGGGGAAGAGGGAAATCTCTTATTTGTATATTAATTCAATTAAATATCAATATGTATTTCGCAAAAGAATTTAAGACTTTAAAAGTAAATGCATAACTGAATTAATGAAATTGTAAATAAAATAGGTAAGGTGGGGAAACCCCTGCTGATTGGCAATATTCTTAAAAATTTGACAGAAACATATCTCTCGAGATATGTATACTCGCTTTTGGACAATCGAAGTCATTGATTGATGGCCTTGAGTTTGGACTGTCTTTTTCTCCCTGTCTTCCTGTCTCTTGGCCTTTGTCCAGTACACTTGTTTCCTTATTTGTTTGCCGCCTGTCTCCGCGCTGGGACAACAATCTTTCAATGCCTGTGGTGGTGGGGAGAAGAGGAAAATAAGGAAAACGCTGACATTTAAATATTTTATAAGACCTAAAATCGAAGAAAATGAAAAATACAACGAAAAACCGATGAACTGCTAAGAAAATTTTTAGAAAATTTAATTCTTCTTAAAATTTCTCAAGCAGAGATCCTATAAACCGTCTATATTCTTGATTAGCATCATCAGACGAGTTTATCTAGACATGTCCCCAAAAACTAATCTTTTTTTTTTAATTTTAAGGAATTATAAAAATGTTTAATAAATATTTCAAATTCACTATACTATTTTTTGTTTTAAATAAAAACTAACAAAAAACTTCAAGTGTATACAAATTTCGGCTTTACAAAGTAAGCTTTTTTTCTTGTTTATTTATTTATTTTTTTTTCATTGCCTTTGACTGAAATCGCGCGTAAATATGCCAAAGGAATCGGAGTCGAGCTTGGGGAACGATGGGGGGAAGTGAGGTAGGAAAACAGTGTATAAAAATAGATGAAAATCGTGGAAGGACTAGATGGAAAACTTGGCGCGCGGTGTGTGGCTTATGGGGCTTGCCTTAGCACTTATTCAATCAAAATCAAAATAAATAAACATGAAGTCCTCTCCGCCTCTTCTATAAATATCCCTCTTAGCTGGGCTCTTGGGGGTACCATTGTCGTATTGTCATTGTTGTGCATTAAGCGAATATTGCGCATACGGCGCGTGGGCCGGTTGTGACGCGTGTTTCTCATCCTCGATACTCCCATCCTCCATCATCCGTCCTCCTGTTCTACTTCATTTCATCCTGCCTTCATTTCATCCTGCCTTCATTCCATGCTGCCTTCATTTCAACCCCGATTGGTAAGCAAACAGCGGGATAAACTGTAAGTCGCATATAAAATGCAACTCGGCCAAATTGAGTCGAATCTCCATTGATTTTCTTCTCGTTTCTTTGCTGTTTTTCTTTGTAATCCGAGTGCAGGCAATAAAATTGTTTCACTTAATGCGTGGGCCTGAGTATCGTAGTGGGTAAAGAATGTTTTCTATGGAAAATAATAAAAAATTATTAAAAAAAAAATTATCGAAATTTATCATTTAGATTTTCTTTTATCGAATTATACATTTTCTTTATACAAATTTTATTTTTTATTTATATAACATAAAAAAATATCTTCATTAACAAAATTATGTCATAAATTATTTACTAAATAATCGATATATATTAAAAAAAAAAAAAATCAAAATCGATATAAATATTTTTAAAAATCGTATTAAAATAAATTTATCGATAACATTGACAAAAAATCAAATAAAATGTAATTTTAAGTCGATAAATCGATATATTTTGATTATCGCTCGTCCGTGCAATCGTTACAATTTCCCATTTAAGACGGAACTGGCAACGAAAATTGAGGCAGGTTTTTTTGCCCAGCCTTCAAATATTATTAGTAGGAAAATGTTTTGCGCTTCATTGTCGATTATTTTCTTGGGATTTTCTTCCTCTAGATTTGATTCGATTAGACTGTTCGTGACCAGTTTTTCCTTCGTTATTTTTTTTCCCCATATATTCGAGTTCGAGTGCGAGTATATAAGCCATGTATTTGATTTGCTTGCAAAGGGTCAGAAGTTTATTTAGTCGGACGTCTTTGAGGATGGTTTGTGGACACAAACCAGCAAAAGACCAATTGTGTTTTATTAATCGAATTGCGGCTTATTTGTGCCCTGACTGGCTTAGCAGATTCTGGTTTTATATTATTATTTATAATAAATAATAATAATAATATCTTACTATATTTTAAAGGTTACATTTTTAATGGAGCAATTTAGATTCCGTTGACATGGGATCGTTTTATCTCTTTATTAACATTTTTGATCATTCTAACAGAGTATTTCAAATTTCGATGATATTTTTTTTAGACAATGCAGACTTGGCCGTATTTTCCACATATTCTTTTTGTCACTGAGAGAAATTTGTATAAGGGGAAGTTGTAAATTAACTACCTTTAATTTTTTCAGTATATATTTTTTAACATATTTTCTTTGAATAGGGAAAAGTCTTAAATAATATTAGACCAACAAAAAAAAATCCTTTAAAATATATGGCAAAGTTTAATATATCGAAATTTAAAAAAAAAATTATTAAATTTAATATTAAAATATCAAAACATCAATATACCATCAAAAAATAACGTTTTAGATATTTATATATCGATAATATTAATATAGTAATCAAAAATCGAGAAAATATCAGCAATATGTGCAAATCTAAATAATAATATTGAAAGAAATCTATAATAATATTGAAAACAGTAGCATACAGATTTTATTATAATATCAAAAATATCGAGCGAACATTTTAATATTAAAACATATATAATATAACAATCGATATCATTGCTTTGATGTATCGAAATTTAAACTAAAATATTAAAAATAAATTTCTTATAAAATATAAAATATCAAATATAATAATATAAATATTAAAAAATTTGGTTTGTATAAAAAAATCGTATTTAATGTTAAAATATCGATATTATTTTTCTGCAAATATTGTAAACTTTGGTATATCGAAATATTAGAAATATCAAAAATCAATTTCTTATGAAACATAAAATATTAAACATATTAATAAAAATATTTAAATATTAATAAAAATATTTAAATATTAAAAATTACTTTAAATTTCTATCGAAAATATCGCATTTAATATAACAAATATCGGTATTATTTTCCTGCAGTGGCAATATTTTTTCGCGTCTCCCTTTTTCGCCGCGTTGGCACACAACTCACGCAGCCCCGAGTGTCCTTGCCTGTTATTGTTATGGCCGTTATGGCCATCACATCCCCGTCCTGTCCCCGTCCTGTCCCCGTCCTGTCCCGTCCAGCTCCGTCCACCTACGCCCAGTTCATCAATCATACGCAACGTTGGCACGTGCAGCAGAGCGTTAACAGTGTGCAGGATGAGGCGGAAGGTCGGGTGGGGTGAAGGGTGCTGGTTCAAGAAGGGCCAGGCCATATTTTCTGTGATAGTGTCATAACGTCGCCCTAATGAAGCGTCTCAGTTTTGCTGCCGGCGGGTGTCGTCCATAAGCTGGATGTGACTGCAATCGCCAACAATTACAAAACTTTCAAGTTTTGTAGTCCGCGCGCTAAATCCAATCCTCGTCCTCGTCCTCGCTCCAATATAAGGGGAAGCCCCTCTGAAAAGTTGGCGGATTAAACAGGCGGCGAACGGCGATACGACGACGAAGAACAAGTGGAACTTGTTCAGGACGACGTCGAGTCCATAAAGTTGCACAAAAAATTGTTTCCAACGAACATTTTGCGGGCGCTGAGAAAAGTTTTATCTAACCGAAAAGAAAGTGGGCGTGGCGCCGTGGCCTGTCGCATTCTGTTTAAAGTTAATATTTACATGCCACGAAGGGGTGCTGGTGCTGTCGCCGTTGCCGTTGCCGTTGCCATTCCCGTTTCCGTCGTCCTTTTCGTCCTGCCAGTGCCAGCAGCAAAAGTAGCAACAAATTCTTGTCATTTGCAGCTGCGAGACAAGACAAGGACGACGGCACATCAAAAGGGGATCAAGGCGGTGTGCACTTGGGAAAAATATAAGCTTAAAGGAAATCAGTAGAAAAGAAGAAAAAATGTGAAAGAATATGAAATACAAATTTTTAAAAATAAAAAAAAACAAAAAAAATGTTAGGAGCAAAAATACAGACAAAAATAAATAATAAAAAAAATTAATTAAATGAAATAAAAAATAAAAAAATAAAAAAAAAATAAAATAAGTAAGATAATATAAAAAATAAATATACAATTTTTTAAAATCGATATATAAATTTAAAAAAAATATTTATAATATATGAGAAATAACAATAGAAAAAAATATATATTTAAAAAAGGTAAAAAATAAATACATAGAAAAAAATTAAATAAGAAAAAAAAAACAAATAAAAAATATATAATAAAAATGAAAAATTAAATAAAAATTATAAAATTAAAATATAAAAAGAAGTCAGAAAATAATTTATAGAAAAAATTTCTATAAAGGTATAATAACATTTTTAAATTGTAAAATTCTTAGATTTTAAACTAATTAAAATATTTTAAAGAACTGATTTAGTAGCTCAAGTTACCTAAAAAATTCTTTAAAATAATTTTAAGCTAAATAGAATATTTTATGGCGCAGATTTAGGACCTTAATTTACCCAAAAAATGCTTAAATATATTTTTAATATTTAATATTTTTACTTAAAATAAGAAAAAAAAATCCTTAAAACTAAACTAAAATTCAATAAACTAATCATGACGGTTTAATCTAGAATTTAATAACTTCTATTATTTATTATTTTCATATTTTATTATTTTCATATTTTATTATATTATTATTTTATTTATTTTTATACAACAAATTTTCTTCTCTTATTTTACTTCCATACATTTTCTTTTCTATTGTTTTGAGTTCTTCCGTAAATTTCCCAACAAGTTTGTCAAGTGTGGCCACAAATTGCACATTTACCCCCTGCAACATTGTGTCTACTTTTTGGCTGAGTGTAGTGGAAGATAAACGAACATCAAGTTTTGTTTTGGGTCGCCGGGCAATGACAACTTCAAGTTCATAAAAGCGCAACTAATGTGCATGAAATACATTTTGATATAGAAGAGCACAAAACACACACAAACACACACACATCACCCGCTTTTCCTCGAATTTTTCCCCCACTACACCCCAAAAAATACACCCTCATCTTGGCATTTTATTTACCACCTTTTCTGGGGCCATACGTTTCCCTTTCATATTTCGTAAACAAAACATCAACGTGAAACTTTTTGCCGCCTTCTTCCCATGTTTCCATTTTTTCTTATTTTTTTCCGAGTCCTGGAGTCCTTTTTTCCTCGCTTTTCCAATGGCGATAACTTGCAATAAGGAAAACAACTTTCAAGAAAATCACAGAAAGAGGGATAAAAAGCGCAGAGAGAGAAAGAAGAGAGTGAAGAGATGGCTGAAATACAAGAAAAGAACTTTTCACATTGACATGTTTTTTCCTTGCCCCCCTTGGAATTTCCCAAGATTTTCCCAGCCAGTATTTTAGCGCACCCTTCAACCATTCTGCTTGCCATATTTCAGCCATTTATCTGAGCTGGTTTTCTCCCCCCCAAGCTTCGATTTCCCGGGTCTTGTTGTAATGCATTTTGACGTTAGCCTGGCTCAAAGTTTCTTGTTTATATTCGTTTATTGTTTATAAATGGTTGATAAGTGACATTGGCTTCGATTTCGGTCCCCGGGAAAAGGCTGCTGCTGCCTTCGAGAGCTAAGCAAAGTCTGGGCAGCAGCATCAGCAGGAGTGTTGGCCAACTCGCGATATTGTTCTGACATTTGGCTTTGTGGTCTTGGCTCTATTTAAGTTGAATTGAGCCACCATTGTGGCCGTGTTTATGGCTTCAACTCGATTGGCTTTGATTGGACAGAAGCTGTGGAACTTTACTGCGGGAAAACAATTGCGGAAATTTACCCTAGAGTCTGTTTATTTAGAAATTTGAATAGTTGTGGGGGAGGGAGAGAAAATAATTTTAGGGTAGGTACTTGGGAGTTTTAATGTGTTTTGAATAGTTTTTATGGGTGTAAATAAGGGAAATATTAATATTAATATAATATCAAATTGATTTTAATAACAAAAATTTATTATGAAATTAGTTTTTGGTTGTTTTTATATTTTTAAACAATTTTCATTGCTAATAATATTTTAAATATTTATAAACCAAAACTTTAAAATATAAATAAATAGTTTAAAATTAGTTTTTATATTTTTTATATATTTGGGAATATACTAAGAGCTTTAATATGATTTAAATAGTTTTTTTTAAGGAAATATTAATTTTATTTTATTATAAAATAGTTTTTAATAAAATATTTAGTATAAAATATATATTAAATATATAATTATATATTTCCATTTGAAATATTAAAAATTATTTAAGAAACTTATTTTTATTCAATTAAATTGGTAAGATTTTTATTTTTTTTTAATTTTTTTCTCTATTTTTATATTTTATATTATTTTTATTTTATTTTATTTTTTATTTATATATTGTTTTTAAATACATATTATTTTTTTATATATTCTTACTTGCATTTAAATTAGATGGTTTAGTTTTTAACTATTTTTAAAGGCAATATAAGTTCATGGGATTTTTGATAAATAGCCAAAAATGAAACCTTAGTTCAAATATTTTTTTCCCCCCTTATAATTAATTTTCTTGCTGACCTAATTAATGACCAGTATTTCCGCAGTTCCACACCAATAATTTTGCCTGAAAAAAATCTAGAAAATCTCAAAAATATATTTACCATCAAACTCTCGACAAATTCCAGTGCCAGCCCGCAAATTCCTTTTGTAACCAAATCAAATTTTGGTATAGGGTGGACGGAGGGGACACCCACAGTGTGGCCACGCCCACTTTGGCCAGCAAACCAAAATCCATTAAGTGCATTTTTGAAAAGAACTCTAGCTGTGTGTGTGTGTGTGTGTGCGACACCCATTTTTCCCCATTTCCCATTTGCCATTTTCCCGCATTTTCCCTCGAAATTTTCCCCCCATTGCAAGCTCTCCCTCTCTCCCCCTCTCTCTCTTTGCCAGTCCTAAAACATTATCTAAATTTTTATGCGAAAAGTTTGTTAGCCTTTTTGGAGTGGAGTAAAGGAGGAGGGGTGCCTAGTGAAGTGCAAAAGGGAAACTGCTGCTCCTGCTGCTGCTGTTGATTTTCCCCCCAGCAGATTTTCCTGCAACCACCCACCGCAATGTTTAGCTAATTTAACTATGTCTCCGAAAGAGAAAGAGAGGGAGAAAGCGAGCTGCCAAACAGCAAACTAATGACACTTGGCAAACCCCGAAAATTGTACGAACAAAATTCAGAAAAATTAATTTCCCAGGAAAAGCTAAGGGGGGGTGGGAGAAAGAGGGAAACAGAGCCCAGCCAGCCATCGCAAGAGGTCAGCCAACTTTTAATAAACAAAATTAGGGAAAAGCGGGCCAAAAGCGCGCTAGCTTGGCCAAATAAAAAACCAGATAAACGGCTAAAAAGGGTCGCTAATTTCTCCAGTTCCCTGTAGCTTCTTCTTTTTTGTGTTTACCCTGTCTCCCTGGGTAATGTTTTTGGTCTCCCTATCCTAAATCCAGTCTTTTGGAGGATAAAAGTAAAAGAAAATCTATGAACAGCCGGTTTGTTGGTAAATTATCAAAGCTAATCGAGGGATTTTATCGAAAAGAAAGTAACTTGCTAGCCTTGAACTACTTTTACTTGGTGAAGAATGTTTGGTAATTGGGTCTTTTAATTAAAGTAAAAATTAGAATAAATTAATATAATTAGATAATTAATTAATTTGAATTAATTAAAATAAATTAAATTAAATTAAAATGAAGAATTAAATATTTAAGATGTATATTTAAAAAAAAAATGTGGTACTTGTGTTTTAATTTAAAGTAAAAATTGGAAAAAATTAAGAAGGCATATTAATTAATTAATTAATTAATTAGAATTAATTAAAGTAAATAAATAAATATTTAAGATGCATATTTAAGAGTTTTTATTTATATATGTATATATTTAAATTTGGTAATTGTGTTTTTAATTAAAGTAAAAATTAGAATAAATTAAAATAATTAATTAAATATAATAATTATTTATAATAAAGAACTAAATATTTATTAAATATTTAAGATGTATATTTAGGTATATTTTGTATATATATTAAAATATATATTACAATTTTTATTGAATTATGTATTTAATTATATATTTAAATATATATATATTCTTTTTTATTTTATTATATATTTAACCATTAAAAAATACATATTTAACTATATATCACTATATATTTAATTATTTTTTTAAACTATTTATTTTAATATATATTTATTTTTATATTTAACTCTATATTTAGGTAATTTATATTTTATATATTTATTTTATATTTATTTATTGATATATATTTATTTATATATATTTATTTATACATATTTATTTATATATATTTATTTGTATATATTTATTTTTCCATTTACCTACATTTCCCTTTAACTTTATTATTATTAAAGCCCGCTTTAAGCTTTTTGCTTGCCATAAATGCATTGAGTGGGCCAAGTCCCAAATGTAATCAGCGAAAATGCCAAATGCGAAATGCGAAACGACAGGCAGCTGGTCAAAATATCAAAATATATATCACTGTCCCTATCGGCCAACCTCCCTCGGGCCTCTTCTCCATATATCTCTCTCGTTCTCTCTCTATGTTTCTATCTCTATCTGTGTATTTTGGCGATAAAATTATACGCATCGAGGTCACGTGTAAAGGTCGTAAATATCAAAAGCAACACCTCCACACAAAACCCCCCCATAACCAAAACCCAAAAAAGTATGTCTTGGGTGGGGTTTTTGGGGAGGAGGGCTAATTATGACAGGCCATTTGCATTTTGGCTGTTAATCACGATTATGCATAATTAATCCCAATTATGCATAAACACAAATTAATAGACAAAATATGCACATTGCAGCTGTCGCATCAATTAAGCTTTCCCGGAAGTTTCCGCTTTTCCCGGGCCATATGATTGATAGTGTGTGCTGCGTCCCCCCCCCCAAAAGACCTTGGTCAACCATCCGATAAAGACAAGCTCCAATAGCTGATAACCTCTACCACCCAGTTTTCATGTTTAAAGACCCAAAAACGATGAAGGAGCGGACCCACAATAAATGGAGTTATCGTAAAATATGAAACAAGTCCCAAACAAATCCTCGAACAATGGCCAACAGATAGACACATGGTCCAGGGGAAAACCAGGGAAAAGCAGGGAAGGAGTAGGAAAAGCAGCTAAAGCGGGGCAGGACGTGTTGAAGCAAAAAGGATTCAACGCTCTACTTGCAATTTCCGTTGGTCCGTTTGTCCATTGGTCCGTTTGTCCGTTGTCCGTTGGTCCGTTTTATATTCCTCTGTTCGCTGTCCATTTCTCGTTTTTAGACGGGATATAAAACACACACACAGGGAGAGGGACAGCCACCACACACACACACACACGATATAAATATAAAATAAATCTTTGTTTAAATACCCGAAGAATGTTGGCAAATATTTTCAAAAACCACACACATGGACACGAGGATATGGACATGGAACACAGAGACACAGACCAGAGACCAGAGACCAGAGGCTCTTAAGGGTCGGTCTGGAAATAAAAGGCATCCCCATAAATAATATTCAGCATCAAATCCGCTTTAAACTGAGAAGCTGGCCAACTTTGGCCCAACCCCCCCCTAGTAACAGGCTTTTGTGTTTTCGTTTTCATTTTCATTTTCCTGTGTGTGTGTTTTCCTTGGGAAATCAAGTGGAAAGGGAAGAAGTCGGCTTTTCCCCCACTCGATAAGCATCGATGGTTGAAAAAGTCGGACAATGCCTTTCGCTAATTTGCGGGATTTTCCCTTTTTTGGGGACTGGTTTAAGGGATACAAGGAGCTAGGACAAGGGACATCCTGGGAGAAGTGCCAAAAAATTAAAAATAAAAACCAGCGTTGACACAAGACCTTATTAATCTTTTCTCTGTTATTAATCGTTTGGGAAAAGGCTAGGAAAAAGGACAAAGTCAGTCAAGTAAACCTTAATAATTTAATTATTTTAACAAAAAATTCCTTAAAGGCATTTTAAAGCATTTTCATATGATGGAAAAAACACAAAGAACCAGTTGGAAAATAATTTAACAAATAAAACAAGAACGAAACGTGTTTGTTTTTTCAATTTGAAAAGTAATTTTATTTTAGCTTCTACTTCTACTACTACTTCTTTTTTTTTGGTAAACTAAAACTAAAAGTAGGAGTAGTTTTGGGCACAACGTCATGTGCCATATCCATTGGGTTAAAGCCTCCCCCCCTCCTCCAGAAAAAGGGACAATCCAAATGCGAATGCGAATGCAAATGCAGCTGCCTTGGCAAACAACTAAAACAATGCCAGATTTTTGCAAACTTAAATCCGTGTTTATGTCTCCACAATGCCGCCCTCTAGTCCACCTAAAAGTGAACGAAATACAGAGGAAAAAAATATTTAAAATATTTGAAAATATTAAAATAATTTGATTTAAAGTGAATATACTTTTTCTAGTTATTATTCAAATATTTAAGACATTTTTAAAAGTTTCTAAAATTAAAATACAAAATTTACAATGTTAAAAGGTGACTTTTTCCGTGAGGTAACTTAACAGAAAGTTAACAGAGGTAACAATAAAAAGTTAAGAGAGGGAAATTAGAATTTTTTAAAAAAGAATATAAACGTAAAAATATATTTAAAAATTTCTAAAATAAAAAAAATAAATTATTTCCATTTACACTGTTAAAATTTGGCTTTTTCCGAAAAATTTACAGATCCACTTAACAGAAAGTTAACAGAGGGAAATTAATAAGAATTTCTCAAAAGAGAATATAATATATTAAAATATTTTTAAAATTTAAAAAAAATGTATATTAATTATTTACACTGTTAAAACGTGACTTTTTCCGTGAGATTTACTTAGTAACTTAACAGAAAGTTAACAGAAAGAAATTAGTAAACATTTTTTGAAACGGAAGTCTAACAATATTCTGCTTCCTTGCAAGTAAATTTTTAAATCAAGCTCGATAGTAAGTAATATTTTTCCACTCTTTTCTTTTCTTTTAATACACTGAATTTCGCTCAGTGTACGTGTGTGTGCTTTCGGGGGCGTTACTGTCTGTCTATAGGAATGCATGAATGTATATGGGAATGAGCGAGCGCGTTACGCCCTAATAACCTACGAAATAGTTGGCAAACAACTCATTCTCTCATTCCCTCCTCCACCCGCCCACCTCCTTCCACATGACTTGAAAAAACAGAAAAAAAATAGATACGGAAAACGGAAAGGGGGGAAATTGCTGAATGAAAGCGCAAAGCAATGACACCAGCAGATGCGAAAAAAAAAAAAAATAAAATAGAAATGGCCCCTAGACCAAAGCGGAACAAACATGGATTTGCCTTGCCGTCTTGCCTGCGTTTTTTTTTCTTATCCAAAATGAACCGAAACGAGTGGAAAGCTACAGGAAAAGCAAAGGAAAATCAAGAAAAGTGCCAAAAGAAGATGGACAAAACTTGAAGTTGGCTGAACAAAGTGAATTTGAAAAGAGCTGAATGCAAATATTCTCCTGTAATCGATATGCTGATTTAGACTAGGGAAAACATTTTCCAAGAAAAGGGATATATTTGGAATTTATAGAAAAAGTTTGAGAAGGTTTGGGTATAATGGGGTATATTTTTTTAAGGTTATTTTTAATATTATAAGGAATTAATGTTTTATTTCAATATTCAGAGGTTTAAGAGTTGTTTTGACTTATATAAACCGTTTTTGGGGCTTAAATCTATCATAAATAATTTAAAACTTTTGTATTTTATATGAAAAAAATATATTATAATTATTATTAAGACTATTGTTACGTTTAAATGTCTTCAAAATGTTATATTCTTATTTTAAAATATTTATACTTAACGCTTATTACTTTTTCTGGATTTATTTTAAACTCATTTACAAATAAAATTATGAATAATTTAAAATATAAAATTTTAAAGCTTAAATTTATACGATTAAATATTCAAAATATTTATACAAATATGTATATTTTATTTTTGTAATATTTAACTCTTAAAATAATTGTATTTAATTTATTTTTAGTTTTATTTCGTATATTTTATTGTTAATTTTATTTTTATAATTATTAATAATATTTTTAGGTCATAAAATTTAATATTTTAATTTTAAAATATTTATATTTTATGCTTATTATTTTTTCTGATTTTACTTTAAATTAATTTAAAAATAAAATTATGAATAATTTCAAATATACAATTTTAAAGCTTAAATTTCCACATTTAAACATCTAAAATTGTATAAATAAATACCTGTACTATATATTTTCTTTTAACTAACTCTAAAAATAATTTTATTTGATTTGTGAAATGTTGTTTGAGTTTTATTTCGTGACTCGAATGACTGACTCAATACACTCACTGTGCTCAATGCAATCGATTGCTGCTTTCACTGGCTCTCGATACAAATTCAATTCATTCCATGGCCCCAAAATGCATTTGAAAAATGTAGAACACACACATACACACACGCATGAGTGTGTGTGTGCACACACAAAACTTTGAATCAGGCCGACTCAAAATCCAAAACAGATAACTTAATTTCCAACAAGAGCGGGCAAAAAATAACAAAAAAACCAGAAACAAGAAAGGAAGCTAACTTCGGCACGCCGAAGTTTGTATACCCTTGCAGATTGGTTTTCATATTTATATCATAAATTATAATGCCGAAAACAGACACTAAACAGAGTTTGATAACATTTTACCTATACCTATTATGTTTACAGTTTGACAGTTACAGTTTTACATTCCCAGCTTTATATATTTTATACATTTACCGATCGCTTCTATGGCAGCTATAAGATATAGTTGTCCGATTTTTATGAAATTTATAACAAAATTCTATAATAATAAGTGAAGCTCATATCTCAGAGTAGATGAAAATACGTTGAAAACAACGAAGTTATAATTTTTTCTATTACTTTCCCTATCTTTCCTATGGCAGCTATAAGATATAGTCATCCGACTTTCATGAAATTTATACCAAAATTCTGAAATAATACCAGAAGCTTATGTACCAAAGTAGATTAAAATACGTTGAAAAACAACGAAGTTATAATATTTTTCGATTAATTTCCCGATCGTTCCTATGGCAGCTATAAGATATAGTGGTCCGATTTTCATAAAATTTTTACCAAAATTCTGGAATAATAAAAAAAGGCTATATCCCAAAAATGATGCAATAATATTGAAAAACGGCCAAGTTATAATTTTTTTTCTAAAAATTTTTCGAACATTTGTATGGCAGCTATATGATATAGTCGTCCGATCCGGCCCGTTCCGACATATATAGCAGTGAGAGTATATAGAAGACTATATGCAAAGTTTCATTCAGATAGCTTTAAAACTGAGGGACTAGTTTGCGTAGAAACGGACAGACGGACAGACGGACAGACGGACAGACGGACGGACAGACGGACATGGCTAGATCAACTCGGCTGTTGATGCTGATCAAGAATATATATACTTTATAGGGTCGGAAACGTCTCCTTCACTGCGTTGCAAACTTCTGACTGAAATTATAATACCCTGCAAGGGTATAAAAATAGTAGCAAAAACCCGGAAAATGAAAATGAAAATGGAGAGAAATCAAGGCACAGAGTGTGAGAAAGAGAGAGCAAGAGTAATTGAAAATTCTGCCAGTCAAATTGGCGCTGTCAAGTGTCAAAAAATGCAATTTTCACTGCAAGTGAAGTAGGGCTTATCTATGGGGAATATGCATTCAAAAATATATATATAGCATATGTATATATACCCAGCAGACAAAGAAAGTGGACATAAGCGGGTGGATCCTCAAAATGTCCGTTAAAGATATTAAATACGGACAAAGAATCGCAATTTCTGCTTTAGTTTCGCTAAATGCTCAAAAACGGACACGCAAAAGGACCAATAGCGGACGAGTATCGGGAATTATCAGGTTTAAACACGCTAATGAGATGTCGCAAAAGGTCCGCAATTGAAATCCTATTCGGATTCTGCCACAAAACCCATTAACTTCCGCTTGAAATTCTTAAAACTATCGTTTTCAATATCATAAACGAACGTTTTTGTCTGCTGGGTATATATATATATATATGTAAACCAGCTCAGCTGTAGCTATATCAATATCGTAAAGTGTGTAAATCATAAAGTAATTCCGGGCCAACAAAAAATATCTATATGTATGTGTATATATAAGAAATGTCTGAAAGCTTTACGACACTTGGCCATGGGAAATTATGTCAAATTCAAGCTCAGCCAACCAAAACAGCCAACAACAAGGACCCCGGGAGCAGCTACCCAAGACGGTGCTAGGAGCAAGGACCAAGGAGTGCAGGCCAGGCCGGGCCAGGCCAGGACTCTCCAGAGTCAAGAGCCAAGCAAAGTCGGAACGTGCAAATGAAATTTATTGTTATGACTGCAGTTTAAGCCCCGACAGAGAGAGAGAGTGGGAGAGACGGAAACTTGGAGACGGACGGCGGGGACAACAGCTCACATGAGCAAGGATTAAATTGCTCAAGTTAATATTTCTGTTACCAGAAAGGAATAACGAAAGGGGGATCAAGTGGGTCACTTGGCACTTCTTCAGCAGCAAAGTATGCTACAAACTTTCATCTTGAGTAAAAATCTGTAGAAAATTCACAAATCTTAAAGTTTACGAGCTTTATTTTTTTTTTGTTTTAATAATATAAATATAATAATATAAATAAATATAAATATTTTCCACATTTTTTTATTCATTATTTTTATTTTTAAATTAAATTTATATATTTTCTTGTATATATTTTATTTTTAAAAATAAATTTGTATATTTTTTTTTGTGGCTTTCTATATTTTTCTTATTTAAATAATATTTAATACTAATATTCGATATTATTATAATATTAAATAATAAATTATAATTTTAAAATTAAAAAAATATGTATTATATATTTTTTTCAATAATGTTTCATAAAAATTAAATAATATATAAAAACTAATATATAATAAATATTATTTAAATGTTAAAAAAACTTCTAGAATATATATTATTTAATTTTTATAAAACATTTTTATTTAATTTTGAAATCAAAGGAAAAATGTTTAAAATTAATTAAATAAATAAAAAAATATATATATATTTATTAACCCCAGATATACATTTTATATATATATAAAATTTTATATTATGTATTCATATCTTTTATTTTTAATAATAAAAAAATTCTATATATTTTTATAAATTTATTTCTTATAATAAAATATTTCTAAATATTTTTATAAATTTATTTCTAATAATAAAGCATATATATACTCCTATATAGCTTTCCATATATTTTTGTGCAATTCCCTTTGGCCTTTCTGGTAAATTATTTTATCATTGAACAGCTGCCTTGTCCATCATCAATATAACATATTTATTTGTTATTTTTTTAGACTCTGACTTCGTTTCTTTTCGTTTCGTTTGTTGTTTATTAATCATTGTGGGGTTCCCAGCAATTTTCCTGCCAACTCATGGTAAATAAAATGAAAGTTTTACGTTGAACTCTTCATCATCGGCCTCAACTTGAGTTGGCAAAACTTTCTCTCTCACTCGCCACTCGTCTTCCTCCTCCCCCGCTGCTCCTTTTTCATTTTTTTTTCTTCCTTTTTCTCTGTGTGTGTGCATCTCTGTTGAATTCACCTTCAATGTGTTTTGTGCACTGAGAAAAATTGTTTAGTTAAGTTTAGAAATTTTATAATACATTATTTTTATATATACAAATATTTTCATAAATTGTTCTCTACTTAACTCAATATATCCTTATTTTATATATGTTTAATGCTTTTTAATGTCATTTATAAACATGTTCTTAACTTATAAAATATTTCCTATTATTTTTTTATATTTTTATTATTATTTTATAATTTATTTTTATATATTCAAACATTTTCCTACATTTTCAATATATTTCTTTTATTTTAAATATATTTTTTAATATTTTTAAAATACTTAAAAATGTTTCTCGCAGTGCATTGTTGGCGTGTGGTTGTTGGTGGTGCCAAAGGCAGTTTAGATTTGCATTTGGGAATACGTTCCCCGACTCTCCACCCCCCGCCTTTCGCTTGGCTTTTGCCAACTACTACTATATGTGGGCTAAAAATATAATAAAATTTGCCTTTTCGAAATTAGTTGCACTTTGCTCACGTTACACTCCAGGGGTTGTGTGTGTGTGTGTGTGTCTGCGTGTTTCTAGAGGGGGTAGAGGGAGGGATAGAGGAGATTGTTTTAAGGCAACGTGGGGAGAGTGTGGGGTTGTGACGCCACTTGCCCTCTGACCTCCACATCTCCCCCTGGTGCTGGGCTTTGTTTTGGGGCAACAACAAGAAAAAGCAAATAAAGATGTGGCAAGCGGAAATTTAATATTGATTGTATGTGTATGTGGAGGAGGCAGGAGTATCTGTGAGATACTCGTATCTGTATACAAATGGTTGCGCTTTCAGTAAATTATCATGATATCCTCTCGGCCCTGGAATTTTTGGCTTTAACTTTAGTTTTGCGGCTTTCGGTCATATTTTCAGCTGCTGCTGCTGCTGCTCCTTTGCCTGTCTTTTCCAGCGTTTCCACTCGCCTTGTTTTTCCTGCTTTTCAGCTTTTCCCCCCGCTGTTTACTCTCCTCTCCCTTTATTTTTATTTTATTTCTTTTAGTTGTTTGCCTTTTCTGGTTCTGTTTTGGTTCCGTTTTTCGGTAAAGTTAATTAAAATGCTTAGTTGATTTCCTAAAGGGATATCCAGTTGGTCGTTGTCTAGGCCAAGTGCTTGTTGTGTCTTCTGTGTGTTTGTGTGTGTGTGCGGGTGTGTTTATTTGCTTTTGCGGCTGTATGTGTGTGTGTGTGGGATGTACTTGTGGGTCTCATAAATGTTTTTTCGGTGCTTACACAGAGAAAGAGAAAGAAAGAGAGAGAGAGAAGCTCCTCAATTCATTCGCACTTTCGAATTCTGCGGGGAAAACTTAACTGGCATTTTCATTTCAACGGAAATTTTCTTATTTCCCTTTGATAATAATTTTTTTTCAGTGAGGAATCAGGTAAAATTAAATTAAAAAATAAAAATAAATATATAATAAACAATTAGAATTAAATATTTAAATAGTTAAAATTATTTTAAAAAATAAATTAACTTTATAAAAAGAAAATTTCTTTAATATGCTAAGGGCTTCTAAGGTTTTTCCAACTATAGAAATTTTTCTAAGCCTGGAACCTTGAAAATAAAATTGAGAAAATTAAAAATCCTTAAACTTGACCAACATTATTATAATAAAAATTAAAATTAAAATTTTATTTTTTAAATTTCCTTTTAAAAAAATATTTTTTGCTACAAAACACGCAAAAAAACCTTCTATAGAAACTTCTTAAATATTTCAACCAAAATTATTATAAATAAAATATAATTTTTAATTTAATTTAGAGAACTTCCTTTTAAAAAATATTTTTAACCAAAATTATTGTAATAAAAATTTTATTTTATTTAGTAATTATTAATTATTTATTTTTTTTATAAATTATTCGTTTTATTTCTTAAATATTTATTTTTATTTTATTTTTTAATTTATAAAACTTCATTTTAAAAATATATTTTAAGCTTCAAAACACTTTCCCTTATAAATTTATATTTCCCTGTAACTGTCAGGATATTTTTCCTCAAATTTCTTGCAAAAGTTTTCTAACCAAAAAAATGTATATATATTTATATATTGATAACAGGGAAAAATGAAAATGCTGCCAACTACATTTGGCTGGCTGCAATCGCTTTTCGAAATTAGACTTGATTGAGAACAAGGCCGATAAGCTTTATTTCGTTGTGCCACCTGAAATTGCCTGCGGTTGTTTCGCTTGCTCGCGTTTTTGTTTTATTTTCCATTTTCCATTTTTGGTTATATATATTTTCTTTTTTTTTTGTGCTCGGGTCAGGAAAAGAGACAGCTGACAGGAGACAGCGGACAGCGGACAACGGACACAAACAGCGACAGCAACGGCGATAATTAAAAATAATTTGCTGCCATGCTGAATAAAACCGAGACCGAGAGCGGGGGACCAGAAACCAAACAAAGTCAAAAGTGCCCCCAGTGGCAGTGCTGCCGGAAATTGGCGGCCAAAAAATGCTGCAACTTCATTGACAGTCAATAATTTGTCATTAAATGTTGCATTTTTAAGGGGGTTTCCCTAAGCCTTTGGTAATGTTTAAACTGCTTTAAACTGCTTTAAACATTTTTATTATTATTTTTTTTATTTATTTATGAAAATTCTCAAGGTTTTTTTAGGCTTTTTGTTCTGATTTTTTTTTGCAAAACTTTAAAAATTAAAAACTTTATAATTAAAACAATTAATTTTTAATTAAAAAATATACTTTATAATTTTTAGAAACTGTTGGCAAGCTTTAAAATTAATTAAAAGTATTTTATTGAATTTATTAAAGCAAACCTTGTCTTAAATGAAAATCCCCATTTTATCCTCTAAAAAAAAAGCCAAAGTTACCAACTCTCTTGGCAACAAATTGAGGGAAAAACGGGATAAATGCAGGGCCTGACTGGCAGGGACGAGATGCAAGGACATGCGAGGCGCAATAGGGACACTCGCCGGCACGGAATCCGCAAACATGCAGGTCTCATCCTGAAACAAACAGGACATAGGCTACGAGCTGCGTTTTGGATTTTGTGTTTGGGTTTGAGTTGGGCTTTGGGTTCGCTTTCGCGTTTAGGTCTGGGGTCAAATGTTGGAAGTAAAGCCGCGCCCAGCTCATGATTAAAGCTCCCAAATGCGCGAAGCCAGACAGATGTCATGGGGTGCACTGGGAAAAAATGGGTAGCCATTGAAGAAGAATTTTAAAAGATATTGTTTTTAATGTTAAAGTAAAGACTTAAGTTAAATATTTTAAAATAAAGTACATTTTAAACAAATGAGCTACTTTTATTACTTAAAATCATTCGGAGAAACGGCAATGGCTAGATCTACTCGCCTGGTGATGGCGTGCTATAAAAATATTTATTACATTGAATAAATACAGTTTAACAATTTTGAAAATATTTGTAATTTTTCTAAGCAGTTGCTTTTTATTTTAAAAAATTTATTGTTTTAATGAGCTTTTTTTTTCAGTGTTCTTATGGAAAGCGTAGTATGTGACACGAACTGAGCTCCGCTTCTGCATGCATTCCTCCTTCCATTTCCCTGTTTGTTTTTGTGTGTGTTTTCTCTGTATTTTTCCTTTTTTCTTTTTTGTAAATTTGAGTGACACGAAGGTGAAGGCACAAAGTGGTTTGCCCGATGCCCAGAGATCGGAACAGAAGACATAGTCTTTGGGCTCCTCTACCGGCCTCCAGTTATCGGAGGAGTATAGTTAGAGTATGGAGTTGCCCTTCGGTGACAGAGAGAGGGATGCACTTAATGCAAGTGAAATCCAGCCAAAGGCAACGTCACTGGGTCGATGGGTTGTTAGGTTGCCGGGTCGATGCTTTTCCTTTTCCTTTTTAGCCCCGCCCTTTGATTTTCTGCAGTTGGGAGTGCAGACAAACGGACAGGCGAACAGAACAGACATGCAGACACAAGGACAAACGTACAAGCGGACAAGAAAACTAACGGACAAACGGACAAGCGGACCAACTGGCATATACGGACACATGGACAAATGGACTCTACATGGACAACTAGACGTTTAGACTTACGAACCAACGGGCACCAGGACCTACAGACATTTAGAAAAGGACATACGGACATACGGACATACGGACAAACGGACAGGCAAACACAGAGCAGACGTCACTCAGTCAGAAAAACAGACAAACAGCCAACAGGCGAACAACAAGAGGCACTGCCTCCATTAAATCAACCATCACATCCTGGCTTCACCCCCAAAAATCCTTGCTTCGATCTCAAAAAAAAGACCTTGAATTTTGGCGCCCAATAGGGTAGAGTTTAGCTTAGGATTTTTACTCTTTTACGTTTATTTTCAGGTTATAATAATTTCGAAAACAGTGAAGGAGTGATTTCCGACCCTATAAATCATATATATTCTTGATCAGCTTCAACAGCCGAGTCGAACTAGACATTTTTTGGGAGAAAAAATATTTTTAAAAATTTTTTCACAAAATTATCGTTAATATTGTAATTAAAAAATTACAAAAAAATTTCATTTCCTAAAATTTAAAATTTAGTATGCAGATTTGTTAATCTACAAAAAACTAGCATAGAAAAGTTTACCGGACTGAATTTGATGCTTTTTTAGCTTAGTTATGGTGATTTTAGACTTTGATTTATCGAGAAAATTACCATATAAAATATCGATAAAAAAATCGAATGTTTTTGGCCTTCTGGTAGGGTATTATGATTTTATACAGTGAAGGAGTGATTCCCGACCCTATAAATCATATATATTCTTGATCAGCTTCAACAGCCGAGTCGATCTGGCCATGTATGCTTGAAAACAAAATTTTTCATTTTTTTTTTTTAATTTTTTAAGGCTTAAATAAAATTTTGACAATTTTGTCTACATTTTTTACATCGTTAAAATTGTCAAAATAAAAAATCCATACAATTTTGAAAATATTTTAAATATTTATTTACATCATTAAAATTAAAAAAAAAAGAAACGATAAAATTAGGAAAATTTGTTCAACATATTTTTTTTTAATATTTAAAATTGTTTAAAAAAAAGTGGGATACAAATTTTGATTTATTAAAACTTTAACAGTCGGGGGCACCATTTTAATTAACATTTTTTTTCGTGTTGTTGCTGGTTTTTGCACTGAGCAATAAGTGGAACAAGGCACAGTGACAGGAACTGTGAAAGCAGAGACTCCTCCAGGATACGGCCGTAGCTTCGCTCCACGAGCACCATCGCAGGCCCTGGATATCGGTGTGTGTTTGCGCCATTTAATTGCGTCAACGTCACCGCGACGGCTCACGGATATGTTTTCTCCTTTCTCCTTTCGCTTTTTGCATTTCGAATTTTATTTTTTGCAGCATAAACGGCTAGGTGATACCCTTACTGGGGTTCAAGAAATAAAATATATCGAATTTATAAAATATATTTCACTAGAGATTTTTTAAAATTATTTCTTAATATGTTAAGCAGATATAAATTATATAATCTTAATTTGGAGGTACTTAAATTAGGTTGAGATTGAAGTTTCTACTGAAAATTTACTAATAAAAAAGTATACAAAAATATAAAAAGATTTAAAAAAGTTAAAAATATATATATATATATATATATAAAAATATAAACAACTGAAAAAATGTTAAAAATATTAAAAAAATATTTTAAAAAAATATATAAACAAATATGAAAATATATTAAAAAATATTAAAAAATAAAATAAATGTCAAAAAATATAAATAAAATTTTATACAATTTTAAAAATATTTAAAATATAAAAAAAAAAAAAAATTTACCAAATAAAATTCATTGTAGATTTTTAAAAATTTATTAGGCATCAATTAATTATGTAATATTATTTTAAGGAACTTTTATGAGTTCGAAATAGAAGTTTCTACTAAAAATTCACCAAAAAAATAATATATAAATTAAAACCTTTACCTAACTACATTTTTTTGATGCTAGGAAGATTAAAAAATCTCTCTTAAAAATCTTTTAGTAATTTATATAAAAAATTTATTTAAAAATAGTGCATTTATTGTGTCGCCTTGCTGAAATTTATTATTTCATTTAAGTTTCCTTTGCCGGGGCCCCGTCCAGGAGCGTTGTTTGTCAGGTGACGACCTCTGTTGGTCGCGACCGGTCATCCTCCTTGCGGCTTTTCATTCCTTCCCTTTCCTTTTCTTTACTTTTCATTATTTTCCGGTACTTGCGGACTACCAGAGTATATGATATTCCCATTATTTGTGTGGTTTTGCCAAGGATATATCAGACTTTTTAACAAAATATATTGATTTATATTTTCTAGTGATTTAATATCATATAAAAAATATATATAAATTCCTGGTAGATCACTTGATATTTAGCAGAAATTTAAGAATTTATTTTTCCTGGCGGTCCTTGATTTTCATTTGAAATATATAAAAAAAACACCGATACCTGCAATATTTTTCCAAAGCCTGGGTATTCCAATATCGTGTCTTGTATATATATTTTGTTTGCAATTATTTCTTGCACATTTCGCGCTCGCTGGCCAACTGACAGTCAACGCATTGCGATTGCCATAATTTATGCATAAGTATCCTGGAAAATATCCAAGCATGCAGCTGTGTGCGTTCAATAAAATGCGAATGGAGCAAAAGTACAAAAAAAAAATACGTAAAACAAAAAAAAGCTCTGAGGCAAGAAACAAAAAGGCAGCCAAATTATTGCCAGAATTTTCCATTGCGTGTGTGTGCGTTAAAAAAAAAGAGGTGAAAATCGCACCGCGCACACGGCAGCTGCAACAGTTACAACAACGATGTAGGTCCGAAAATATGTGCCAATTTTTATTATGCGCTCAGTCAAACGGTAAAAGCCACACACATACACACACACACACACGCACATACTGACATTCCATGGCCGAAAAAGTGGCTAACCAATTGGACAGCGGTTAGCACGGCGGGCACAGTGGGTTAAATGAGCAGCAAATAGGGTTAAAAAAATTTGTTTCAAGGGAAATAATTTAAAAAAATAAATATTTATTTAAAAATAAATAAACAATAAAGGAAGCTATGCCCTTGCCTTTTTGGTGCCTTTTTCAATCGGAGCTAAGCTTTTATTAAAAATGTAAACAAAGCAGATCTTAGGAAATGACTTTCGAACAATTCACTTCTCTCTGGCATATTCTATATCAGCCACAGGTTAAAAGAGAGTGTCGGTCGCTCTCTCACCGCTTTCCAGCTTCGCGTGCATTTCGTCGCTCTCTAGCATTTCGCCATTTCCTAATTCCCACTTCATTTTGCATTTGTACAGTCGCCTTGATTGGATCGTGCTTCACACAATTCTTTATTCGTTCCTTCCTTCGTGCCTTGCCGTTGGCTGGGAGAGAGCCGCTCGCCGCATTCCAGATTTCCGTGCACTTCGCCGCTCTCAAGAATTTTGCCATTCGCTCATTTCGCTTTTGCAATCGCATTGTTCGGACGGAAAAAAACTCGGCTCCAGAAAAACGCGTAAAAAACCTTGAAAAAAGTTCGGAAAAATGGGAAAACGTCTTCCCGTCGTGAAGAACCATCCTTCCGGAGGGATCGGTACCGTTTTTACCGCAAAGTTCAGAGCTGAGCTTGTATTAAACATAAAAATAAAGCGGATCGTGCTTTCGTCGTTCCTTCCTTCATTTGTTCCTTCCTTCGTGCCTTGGCGTTGGCTGCGAGAGAGCCGCTCGCCGCATTCCAGCTTTCCGCGCATTTCGTCGCTCTCTAAGATTCCGCCATTCCCTCATTTCGCATTCGCAGTCGCATTGTTATGACGGTAAAAACGTTGCTCCTAGAAAAATGCGGAAAAAATGGGAAAAAAGTGCGGAAAAACGGGAAAACGTTGTCCCGTGGGAAAAAAGCAGAAAAGGAATTTCAATGATTGGACAAAGTAAACATAACAGAGTAAGTGAGGGAAAGATCATTACTTTTTCCTATTGTATTGCGTTTATTTGATTTTGTTTCTCTCTGTCTCTCTCTTCTTCTGTTTTTGTAGCTTTCTGCATATTTTCGTAAGCCCGCGCGTGCCGAAAAAATTTCATTTGCTCTGCTCTCAATTTTTTACTCTCTCTACGGCTTTTTTTTTGTTGGTGTTTGCGTTTGTGGTACTTGCGCTTGAAATAACATGTAAAAGCGAAACAGACGAAACCTCTCTCTCTCTCTCTCTCTCTCTCTCACGGAAATTAGATCCTAGAATACGATCCACACTTGTGGATTGGAAATTTTACCCGCTGTTTGTTTTGATTGCCGGCCGTAAACTGAAACTAAAAATTATGAGAACAGAAAATTTAACACAAATTAAAATCTCTTAATAAATAAAAATATACTACTGAATAAATATAAAGATATAAAATATATACAATATTGTGCAGATAATTTAGTATCTTATGGAAACTTTTTTATCTAAAGAATTTTACATTTTAAATTATTAAAAATATTTAAATTTATCACTAAATAAATTCCCATATAACACAGTTAATTTAATCAAACTTCCCCTGAACCCTTTGGCATTTATTTTAAATGTATCAACACATTTCCAGGTAAATGCAATATTTTATTAAAATAAAGCCAACTTTTGGGATTTACACGACAAATGTGGGTGGTAAATCAGGGCAAAGAGAGAGGTATCAACCCCAGTGTTGTTGTTTACTATGGGAAAATCCCTAGATATCGATAGGCCTTCCCCCCTGTTGCTATCGAATTGAACTTTTTGCGGTTGATTACCAGTTTTGTATGCGTGCGTGTTTGTTATTTTTTGTTTTTTTTTTTTAACGTACTTAAATATTTGACGGATATTACGGGAGGCATGCGCCTCCATAAATACGTATTGGTATGCAAATAGAATGCAATATGCGTAAATATGCGTTGTGCAATTTTTTAATCGAATTTCGGATCGAGCACACACTTTGTTCGATAATTTTCCAGGCGAATTTTTAACTAGCCGAAAAAAAAATCGACTATTTTTCCTCCCAATAAATGTGTGTATATATATATAGTTTATATATATATATGTATAGTAGATGCAGGGGCTATATATGTGGCGATAGTTCAATATTCATTGGCCGTAATTTGATTGAAATAAGTGAAGCGCGCCTTTATGCGTCGCCCCACTGAGCAATGAACTCGTGGGTGGTGATGGGGCATTGGGATTGGTTATTCCGGGTGGTATTTCGGGTGCTTTTTGGGTTGATTTTGTGGCTCCATCGGGTGGGGAGCTATATAGTCGTAGTGGCTCGAAGTTTCATCATAAATTTGATGAAGCATTCGACCTGCTGGCGGCTGGCACAGGAAATTAAAATTATCGTGCATGTTTTCCTGCTCGTCCTCCACACACACACACACACATCCACACATTGTCACCTTTTTTTTAACGGCTCATACACACATACACCCTCTTCGCACTTTTATGCATCCTTTATAGTCCTGGTAAAATTAGATCAAGCCATTTCTGCCTGATTATGTTGATTAACCTGAATATAAAGCCATAACTTTGGAGCACCTTGTCGGGAGAAAGAGTGTCATTAAGTGTGGCGAATATGTTCTTGTAAAAAAAAATACCAAAGGACCTAAACATACATTCTGTGTGGTTATTAAATATGATAATATGATATTTAAGTTTGATTTTAAAGGTTTAAAAACAAGCTTGAACATTTTGATGACATTTTAAACAGGTTTTTTTTTTAGGAAAATATATTTATTTGTAGAACTTTTAAGACATTATTGTCTTGTTATTTATTATATATTTATTTATAGAATATATATTATTTTTTAAAATTAATTATTTAATTTATATGACATTTCTATGACATGTTAAATAGGTTGTACTAGCAAAAAATATTTATTTTTATAACTTTTAAGGCAGATTTATGCCTTTTAAAATTATATATTTATTTTTAGAATATAAATGTATACTTTTTTATTTTTATATTTATTGTTTTTTATATTTAAAATATTTTTAATATTATTATTTTATATTATATTATTTCATATTTAATTTTAAAATATATATATTTATTTGTAGGACCTATATTTGTCTTGTTATAAATTCAATAGTTTTTTATTAATTTTTTTTAAGGATACATCAATTATTTTTACGCATCTTTAGCTCATGTTTTTTCCTTCATTATTCCTTTTGAGACCCAAAATAATATTTAATTCACGCAATTATTATTATTACACAAAAGTAAAGCCACAGACAAAAAGCGGCTCTACTCTGATTTAGATTTTCCCGGCTTTTCCAGTCTGCGGGTAGGAAAAAGGTGACCTCGATAAACACCCATACACACACACACACACTGGCACACACCCACATGCTGCCGCAAAGTTTCTTCATTAGAGTGCAAAACTGTAAAGCAAATATCGTGCGGCTAGTTTAAATGTAATGAAATAAGTTGCAGGAAAAGTCGGAGGGGAGGTTAGAGGTGTCCGTAAGTCCGTCCGTTCCAGTTTTCTGTGTTGTTTTTGGTATAATTTCGTAGAGCCCTAGCTGCCGCCTGGGTCCTGCTCATTAAATTTCGCTTGGTTACCAAAATGATAATTAAAATGCGCCCAGCAGCAGCAGCAGGAAAATCAAGAGGGAAAAACAGGAGGAAAACGTTGCTGCGGCAGCCGTGCATCATGAATTATGCCCAAGCGCCACTTAACACCCAGCGAAATCCGAATCCGTATGCGAATCCCAGGACCTAAATCGTGGGGCCCTCGGTATTGGCGGCAAAACTCCTTGAGTGCAGGTCATAAATGCTACCGATTCCCTGCTCCTGTTGCCTGATTTTCAGTTTTCAGTTTTTGCAGTTTCCAGTTGCTACCAACGTTTTTTCCACACTCCATTTCCACCTTAATTTAGCCTCCTCTTATACCTTAAATTTCTCCTCCTCTTTTACCTTAAATTTACCCCCTTTTCACCTTAATTTTCTTCCTCTTTCCCATCATTTTTGGCCATAGCAGTTTACCTTTTCCATCGGGCGAACACTGCGTATGCGTGATACGGTGAATATTTGCCAGGGGAGAAAATGCCAGGCTTTGCTTAAGCCATTATTCTACAAGTTTATTGTCTTTATTTCTCAATAGAAACATAAACATTGTATTTCTATAATTTTAAATACCATTTGGCTCTTAGTTTGCCAGCTTAAGAGTAGTGTTTCTTATTTATTTATGCTTAAAAGTATCTCAATTAAGCTAGAATATTTATTATTTAGAAGCAAATTTAATATGCATTCAGTTAGTTATTAAATTTATAATCGAATTTCTTTGGGGGAAAAGCTTTTAATATTTCTGAAATGTATTTATTTGGAAAAGTAAAAGCAAGTTGAAGTAGCTATTTTTCTTTATTAAATGTAATATATTTTATTATTATTTATAATTAAATTAAAAAAAAAAAAGCTAATCAAAGTATCATTGAGAAATTTTCCTCATTTAAAAAATTCTTTTATTTTATTTTACTTTATTTTCAACAATCTCCAAATAATTAGCTGCATTTTTTTTCTGTTTTCCCATTTGTATTTTATACTTAAAGCGGATTTTAAATAAAACCACAAATAAAAAAAATAACTTAAAACTGTTCAATTGCAGCTGAAAATCATGTTCAATTTAATAAAATTTATTTAAATTGTGAAACTAAAAGAGAAGCCGATAGAATTAAAGCTGCCAATGGGTGCAATTTTAATTAAGTAATTCTTTGTGCGTGTGTGCGTGTGTTTGTGTGTGTGGGGTTAATAATTATGGGAAAAATCATTTCAAACATGGCCCAGATAAGTAGGCTATAATTAAATTTGGAATATTTGCTGGCAAAATTATTGTTTACTTTGCGAATAAATGCTGTAAAGTGTGCTTAACTTGGCTTTACCTACCTTTTTCTGTGTGCGTGAATAACCCGCTGTGAGTGTAAGTGTAAGTGTGCGTGTGTGTGTGTGTGTGGCCCAGGTGATGTGATTTATTGCATTGCGGTAACTTTGTGGTATCGCTCTCTGTGCTTCTTTGTGTTGCCCCCTTTTTGCGCTTAAGAGACAAACCGCTAATTTGTTATCATTTATCACCACGCTGAGCACGTGTGTGTGTGTGTGTGTGACACGTCTGTATGCGTGTGTTTGTAAACAATTTGTAAATGTGTTACATTTAAACCCTAAAGTAATGTCTGTACACCGTCCCCACGCCGCCCCCTAATAATGCCACCCTTCTGATTTTGTCATTGTGATAAATACCTTAACGTCAGCGTTACATGAGAAAATATACACTGGCAGAAATTTATTAATTTAGATTTTATATTAGATTATGATGAGTAAAGATTTTTAAAGATTTTAAGCTTCTGTTTGCTCGATTTTTTTTTTACAAAGAAAGTAATTTCTATTTATTTTACAATTTTATTTCTACACATTTTTCTCTCAGTGCCTGAGTGTGTGCTGTGGCTTATAATTTATGAAGAGCATCGCACAATGGGGGGGTTGGAGGGAGATTTGGTCCACTCGCTGAATAATGACAGCGGAACAAAACCAAAAGATAAATATTCTTTATGGAATGGCACACACTCTCACACACACACACATGCAAACAAACGAGCTGGCCAAAGCAAACAGACAGAATATGTGGAAAAGGCAGGCAGCACCTTAGGGAATTCCGATTGTGGCCCTTTTCGTGGCAAATAATTTTTGGATTACAATTGCCCACCCCTACGACATCCCCACCTCTAAAAGTTCAGCCTCTTAGGACTTCAAGGCCGTCATTAATTTTTTTTGTTTTGGGGGGTTAACGTCAAATCGATGTCATTAACCAATATGTCATAGGGATTTAATTGATTATTGAAGAAAAATAAATATTATATATTAGAAATTATGTACGAATTAATAGAAATATTTTAATTATATATTTTATACATAGAATATATATATATTATTTAGTTAAAAATTAATACCAAAATATTTTATTTATAAATATAAATATTATATATAAATATTATAAACATTATTTGAAATTTTTGGATTTTTATTTTGGCTCTTCTAATATTTTTAATAAATATTAAATTAAAAAAAAAAAATTATAAAAACTAACAATAATTATTTTAAATAAATAAATTATTGAAAATCGTTTTGTAATATAAATAATCGCTTATTTAAAAAAATATTTCATTTCCATTAAT
Source organism: Drosophila kikkawai (assembly GCF_030179895.1). NCBI lineage: Eukaryota > Metazoa > Arthropoda > Insecta > Diptera > Drosophilidae > Drosophila > Drosophila kikkawai. The sequence continues at coordinate 28,023,292 of NC_091733.1, forward strand.
AAGTAAAAAAAAAATTAAACAAATATTTTTATAAATCTAAAAAGAATATCATTAAAACTTAAAAAAAAGTTTTATATTTTTACATTTTTTTCTTGTTAAAAAAAATTTTTTTTTTATAAATATGAATTAAAAAAATAAATAAAAAAATTCTTTTAATATTTAGAAATTTAAAAAATTGTTCTATTTCCAGATTTTTATAACCTCTAAAAATCAAGCAAATCACTTGGAAATCAAAAGGTTTGAAAAAAAAAGTTTATAAAAAATATTTAAAAATCAAATCCAAAATATATAAAAAAATGTATAAAAAATATATACAAAATATATAACAAATGAAACAACTTTTTATAAACTTAAAACTAAAAAATTAGATACCCTTGAGGGCTTAGTTTTTCGCCAGATTTTCCTTCCCTGCTGGAGTTTGGGGGGCGTAGGGAAACTCGAGTCGATCGATGCGATGCGAAGAGATGCCAACTTGTCGGGCACTTCCGCAGAGCAAAGTGAAATTCCAGACATGCCGGGGATTGTTTGCTGGCCCGGGTTTGCCTAACGACTTAAGTTTTCTTTTCTTTCGTAAACGTAAACGTAAACTCTTTCTTTTCTTCCATTTTGTCGTCCATTTTTTTTTTTTTTTGGGCATCTTTTGGCGAAGCATTTGTTTACCTTCGTTGCAGGTAATTTCTCTCTCAACTTTTCTTTTTTTACCTTTTTTGCTGTGCGGATGTTGTTTTTGTTTTCCCCCTAGGCAGGGGAATCCCCAGTGCGACCGTCTTAAAGTTGAAATAAAAATGTTTCACTTGAACTTTAATGAAATTTCCACACACACACACACACACATATATAGATTGGGCCCAGGTATAAGGGAGGACACGATTCGACTTGCACTCGTCCTTGTCCTCGTCCTCGTCCTCGTACTTGGACCAAAATGATCATATGCATATTTCATAAGACCTTTTTCATTTCGTTCGCTTTTCGCTGGGAGTTATGGTGAAATTTTTACAACCTCAGATGGAACTGAGGTGGGGCTTTCTCTTACATTTATACTTTTCTTTCTTTTTTTTTGGGAGATTTTCAGTAGCTGGAACAATAAAAGACGGAAGCTGGCGGCTGATGTGCCATAACGGTATGTTGTTGCCGCCATTTGCCGCTCCTTTTCTTACAGTAATTTGTCGGTGATTCATTTTTCCTGCCCTCCAACGACCTCCTTGTCCCCTTTTTGCCTTTATTCTTTCTTGTATTTTTTTTTATTCGTCAGAATATTATTTCTTCATCTGAAGGTACTGGAGGGGCTTGAGTTTCTGTGTTTTATTAAATGCTTCATGTCACTACTCTTTAGCTGAGAGAGAATTAAGAGTAAAATAATGAATAGAAATTAACAATAAAAAATTAAAAAGAAAATAATAAATAAAAATTTAAAAAGAAATTAATAAGAAAACTAGAAATAGAAATAAATAAAATAAATAAATAAAAATATAAATAGAAATAAATAAAATAAATAAAGGTCGATGCCATTAAAAAAAACTAAAATAAATAAATAAAAATAAATAAAAATATAAAATAAATAAAAATATAAAATAAATAAATATATATAATAAATAAAAATATTAAATAAATTGATAATTATAATATTTAAATTTAATATTAAAAAATATTTATTTCAAATACATAAATCATTAATGCTTTTAAATAAATTTAAATACATTTCTGTACTTTTTTTTTTTAATTTTTTAGTTTATATTTTTTATGTATTATAGTATTTATATTTATAATTTATGTATAATTCTCTAGTATACCCAAAAGGTAGAAGAATTTTTAAAAAACGTCCCATTTTAATTTAGTATAAATTGTAAACAATTAAAACTATTTACAGGCTTCATAGTTTTAATGTTTATTATTACTGCGCATTTTGTGCTGCAAACCACGAGGACATGTGTTGTAATGTCAAACGAAAACAATGCTTTTTCTGCGGCAAAAATGTTGAGTTTCCAATTAGGACAGGGGGATTTAAACAACAAAACTGTGTTTGATGTTACTTTTTGATGTACAAAAAAATTATGTAGAGGTGTCCAATTAGAGGAGATAATATCAAAGATTATTGTGAATAATTTCGATAATAAAAAAAATATATGAAATAAAAATAAATAAACAATAAAGCTTTTGAGATTTAAAGACTTAACAAATTATATATATAAATATATAAAAATAAATATATAAAAATAAATATATAAAAAAAAATCCAAGTTTCAGTTTGTCTTGATTTTTAAAAATATTTTTTAATTAATTTTAAAACTAGTTGTGGATTTAAATTAATTCTATTTATTTTCTAACTTACATATGTTTATTCTCTTAAAAATGTTTAATATTTATCATTTATATTTTGTATCCTATTATTTTTACAGAACGTTTCCTTAATTATTTAATTTATTGTGGACATTATTTAATTTATTTTGGACATTATTTAATTTATTTTCTTATTTAACTTATAAATCCTAAATATATTTTTTTAGAGTATATCATCTCCATTTGTTTTTAATGTTGTTGCTAAATTTAGTTTTGCGTTTTGTGCGTTTTTATTGCTTTTTTAGTAGTTTTTCCAAAAGAGAGAATTGGGCGTGAAAACGGCTGTGACAGTGATGGCTTTGGCTTTATGGGTTTTCGGCAAAGGTGTGTGTTGAGGGCTTAGCAGGATATATATATATATATGTACAGTATATATATTTATATATGGCCTGCCAACGGCGCGTATGAGTGTAATTGTGTGTAAATTTGTTAAAGTACTCGACAAAACGACAAAGAGGCGGTGGCGGCAAAAGCTGGCAAAACAACAAAGGGAACCAAAGGCAAAGGCTGTACCAACCAGAGTCGACCCAATTGATATCCTCGTTGGGTGAGAGAGTGAGCTCAGATTTGGTGCCGGGGAACAAAGGATAATGCCTGGGGTGCAAACGAAGGGGGAGATCCGTAAGCCGATTGACGTTTGTTTAGTCTGTGTTAAGTCCTGCAATGAAAGCCCGCTTGTAGTCGGTTCTGCTCTGCTCTGCCCTTCTCTGCTCCCTGGCCCGGCTTTAAGGGTAACCAACTGAAGAACAACAATTGCATATACCTCCACTTAAGCACCCAGATACACACGCATACACAGACAGAGGGTATGTGTGTGTGTGTGTGGGGAGCTGCAACTCATGTATTTATGAAGTGTCAACAGCGTCGTCATCATGATGCATGGCATCCAGCACTACTATCTGCCCTCGGTTCAGGCCGCCACCACCTATGGCACCTCTGTTACACCCCCTTTTTCACCCTCTTTTCACCCCCTTTTCACCTCTTGTTCACCCTCTTTTAACCTCTTTTTCACCCCCCATTTTCACCTTTTTTATACCCCCTTTGCGCCCCTAGTATAGCCCCTTTTTACCCCTTTTCTCAGTTCCCCTCGTCACCCACTCATTGCACTCACCTGAGCTGAGCTCTTGTCGCATTCTTTGCGTTTTCCCCTTCATTTTTTCACTAGTCGAGGGTCAACTGTAAGATTAAATCGAAAAATAAATACACATATTTTTAAGAATTTAAATTTTAGTTTTACAAATGTTTTGTTGTCAATTATTTTATGAGATTTTTTATTTACGTTTTTTTTTTTAGAAAAAAATCATAACAAACGCTTACAAAACTAATTTTGTTTATTTATTTTTATTGAGATTTTTTTTAATAATTTTTTTAAATACATTTTTTTAAATCTTTTTTTTAAATATTTTTAAAATATTTTTTCAAATATTTTTTTAAAATATATATTTTTTATATATATTTTTTTTTGTATATTTAGTAAAAAAAGTTAAAGACCTAAAAATAATTTTAGAAAGATAAATTATATACCTTTTTAATTTGAATTTTAAAAATAAATACAAAAAATATATTTCTTATATTTTTATCAACATTAAACAAGTTATAAATTAATTCACAAAAAAAAAATATAAAAAAATAATAATAATAGTAAAAAAAAATATAAAAATTATTTAATAAATAACTAGAAACTGTAAATAAATAAATTGCTCTTCTAACTATTTTTCGTACTCTTGAAACCACCCATGGCTGGTTGTTAATTTAGGCTTTATTACAGCACATCAAACATAGAAACATAGAAACAGAGACACAACAGGCCTGAGTAATTTTTGTTTGTTTCACAGTTCCGGTTTTAATTTTGCTTTGCTTTATTTTTTGCATTTTTTGTGCCACTACTCTGCAACTCAATTTGGCAAACAAAATAAGTGTAAGGGTAGGCTCCGTTTTGAATACCCTAAAAAATATTTCTTCGTTCCAAAAATAAAAAACAAAATTTTTTAAATATTTTAGAACCTAAATTAAATTTCCAAATTTTATTTTATTCCATACAAGAAATATTCAAGATATAGTTAAAAGCCTTCTTAATAATTTAAAAATATCTAGAGTAATTTATTTCCCTGACAGTTTCTTTAATTTATTATGGCCTATATTTTAAGCAACGCTTGGCTGCCATAATAAGCTCATTTATTTAAAAATTAACCCTTTAATATTTCTGCAATGACACGGGCATTAAATTCCTCAGAGCCCTGAATATTTGCACAACAATTAATCATCAAGATACACAGACTGCCGCAAACCTCTGGCCAAAGGTGTGTTACCCTTTTAAAAAGGGCCACAAACAAACAATAAAAAATAACAAAAAAAAAAAAAAACGAAGTAAAAATAAAAAGAGAAACAAGAATAAAATGGCCGACAGTTGGCGAAATCGTGTTTCTATGTCAAGCATAAATTTCTACCCTCTTCTTTCACGGTTTCCCACTGTTTTTCCACCGGTTTTCCACACCCTGACGAAGACAGACGACGATTATGTGAAAATAAGTTTTTGGGGGGGAACTGTGAAAGGGGGGGCTTGTTGACAACGCCAGGGGAAATGGTTACGTTGCACTTAATAAATGCCGAGCTGAGAATCCCCCAGCTCCAGCCCTGCACTTATATCTTTGCGCGAATGCAAATAAATTATACGGAAATAATTTCATTAAGACGAGCACCAGGAAGAAGAATGCTCCTTATCGCGAAAAGTGTTACAAGTGTTATGCACACACACACACACACACACATGTGTATATACAGTGTGTGTCATAACTGCAAATGCAGAAAACATTCGCCAGCAATTTGCACGACAATTTGCCAAACAATCTGTCAAGCCGGAAACATTTCGCGAAACTTTCCCCCGGAGTAATGAGAGCACTCGCATTTTGTAAAAGTGCAAAAAGCAGTAAAGAGGGGGGAAATGTCTGATGAGCAATTTGTCGACTTTCCTCCCAAAGCTAATCAGTTGTGTTGTTACTTTTCCAAGTTTAAGTAGTTTTTTTCTTGGGATTTATTTTAAGTAATTTATAATAACTTTGCTAGGGTTTATTAATAAACATTAGAAAAATAAGTGAAGGATATTTAGTAAAATTAAGAACCAGGCTCGAAGGACCAAATACGGCACTGTCTGTTTAAAAAATCGTTTCCTAAATACCAATACCTGCATTATTTTATTTTAAATGTATTTATTAAATATTATTATGGAAAATTACTCCCCAAGAACCCCTTTTAAGTGAAGCAATTAAATTTGATCAGAGCAAACACTAAGACTTTCTTAAGCCGCTTGACCAAAAAAGGGAAAAACTATTTGGCAAAGCGGTTTTCGCAAAAGGCAACTTCTGAACTTTGGCCATTAGCTGCCAGAGAATGTTGCGGTCAGGCCAGAAATATTGCTATACCCTCTCAGACCCCCTTTACATTTTTTTTTTTTTTTTTTTTTGACCAAGTTATGATGATGGCCTTGGTCGAAGGCTGTTCATCAAAACTCAATGGCCAGAGCCAGAGGGGGGAGAAGCAAAACCCAAACACAACCAGTCAATATAGAAAAGCCAGAGCAGACAACGAAAGTGGAAAGTAGAAACTCGTAGAAAAAAAAAAATGAAAAACATTGAAAAAGTGCCCCGAAATGAACCGGAAAAGTATTTGTTCCTCTAACATCAAAAGAGAGAGACGGGTAGAACGAGTGAGAGATGGAGAAAGGGAGGGCAATACAACCGCACGGTTGCCTTAAATTGTTTTCCGACCGAATTCAGCGGCAGAGCGAAAAGTGAGAAGCGTCGAGCACATTTTACAACTCAGCTGAAGTGCTTAATTACACCGACAGAGACAGAGACGGAGAGAGAGAGAGGGAAAGGGATGGAGACAAAGATGGACTGTGAGTTGGTAAGAGAGAGAGAGAGAGACGGCAACAGAGGGGGCCCGAACGAGACGGCAGACAAAGGCGAGCGGCAAACAATAGAATGCTATTTGGTTCTAGTTTTACACCGAAAAAAAGTCCTAAAAATAATATTTTAAATTAAAAAATTTAATTTTATGACAAATTTTCAACAAATTTCTTGAAACATTTCAACAGAATTTATAAATCTCTTGATTTAGCTGCTCATTTTCCCAATATTTCGCTAGCATTTCTTAAATCTTCTATATTTTATACCTATTTCTCTCCGTGTACTTACGTACGTGTGCTGCGAAATCAAAACCGCCGCCGAACAGCTACTTGGTTATTTGTGCTCTGGCCACAGCCACAGGATCCAGGATCCTCATCTCCTCATCCTCCGTTCAAGGCTTCATAGGGGGGTGGAGGAGTGCCACCCGCTTAGGTGGCCATTAGTCCTAATGACTTGGGAGCCAACTTTGCTACTAGCCGTCGTCACGCCTCCTTTTTCGGACAGATGGTACAGTGAAGCCCTTGGAGAATCGCTTCAAACTATGCCGAGTGCAAAAAAAAAAAGAGAGAAAAACACTCACCATTATTAGTAATCCATTAAGAGATGAGTGAAAATTAATAGAGTGTGTCCAGACTGTTTTCTCAGGGATATAAATGATGTTTTAACTGAGAAATCAAAAGTAAAGTGTCAGAAACTAATCTCTTGGAGAAAATTGTATCCTTTTGACTTGATGAATTAAATATATTGGTAAAATTATTAAATATAAATTAACTGCTAGAAATATTAAAAAATAATCAAATCTACAACCTTTTTTATGCTCTTGCTGGGTATTTTACAGTGAAGGGAGTCATTTCCGACCCTATAAATCATATATATTCTTGATCAGCATCAACAGGCGAGTCGAATTAGACATGTTTGGGAAGACAAATTATTTTGAAAATTTTTTGCACAAAATTATCGTTAATATTGTAAAAAAAAATATGACTAAAAATTTGATTTTCTAAAATGTAAAGTTTAGTATGCAGATTTGTTAATCTACAAAAAAATAGCATAGAACAGTTTACCGAACTGAATTTGATGCTTTTTTAACTTAGTTATGTTGTTTTTAGACTTTGATTTATCGAGAAAAGTACCATATAAAATATCGATAAATACCGATTTAAGAAAATCTAATATTTTAGAGCTTCTTGAGGGGTATTATGGTTTTATGGCTAAAATCTTTGTCTCGATTTGCATCCCCCACCTTAGATATTTTGAAAACTATAACAATATTTCGAAATTCGCCTCACTTATCGATGTCTGCCTATCGTTTTTGGGGGCTTATCGATATACCGTGAAATTTGCAACACAAAGTGCAGCCGGAGACTTGCCTGTATTTCATGGGAGGGAACAATAGAGCCGAGATAGAGTGGGAAACTGTGATCTAGGGCATGGTTGTGGACTGAGGGGCAAGGAAATGTGGCAAAGAAAGTTGCTTTGTGCTTTTAATTCATTGTTCACGTTGCTTTGTTCCCTGTCTACCCACTCGTTTTCCCCCATATTTCCCTGTTTGTGTGTGTGTGTCCCTGTCCCTGGCAGCGCGTGTGTATTTTCGCAGCGTTGCGTATTATAAACAGTTAAAAGAACTTTGCGCGCCGCGATTTTAATTCCTCTTCGCCATAAGAAGGGTAATTTTTAATGAGCATGAGAAGCGGCAACAGCAAAAGCAGAAAGGAGCAAAAGGAGAGCTGCCAGCAAGGAGTCATCCTGCCTGCTTGCCTGCCTGCCTGCTGCCGCTTTATCATCGTCTCGGGCCTTCCGTTTCAGTTTCAGGCCAAGCTGCATTCTACAAACAAGCCAAAGCAGTGGCAGAGTCGAAATAAACATGGCAATGAAAATAAAAACGAATAAATACCCTAACAGCAAGGAAAGATTATGTGAGAAATTAAGGAAACTTGAAGGGATTTCATTGATTTATCAGCTTAGAATAGAAAATCCTAATAAGTAAAGTTAAAACTCTATTAAAATTCATATTTTCACACTTCCTAAAAACCTTTAATTATTTTAAATAATTTATTTAATTATTAAAATTCATAAAAATATACAAACATAAAAAAACAAACTAAACTCCTTACTAAAACGTAGAAGGCTTTCCTTAAGGGTATAATTATAATACAAATAAACTGGAAGGCAGAGAAAACGGGGACAGGTTCCTTTTTGTTTACGACTGTTAAGGAGTAAAGCTGGGCAGGAATATGCTGGTGGTGGTACGGCAAAGAGATGGCCCCAACAGCATCCGGCGAGACCAACATCCTGCTCCGGCTGCTGCTGCTGCTGCTGCTGCTGCTGCTGCACTTAACCCATTTTCCAGGACCCAGGCTGAGCTCAACTCCTGCTGCCAGAAAAAGGCATATAATTTGCACGCATTCGTTTTAGTCATTTTCATAAATTACCCCTTTTTACATCATATATATATATGAATGCAAAAAAAAAGGCAGAGATATGGGATTAAGTCGGTGCTCCAACCAATTTCCAGGTCAATCCCGGATGCGCTTTAAAATGAATTCCAATAAGTGCACAGATTTCGCTGAAAATGTATTAAAATTAAATGAATTTCCATTGAAAAAAGGCAACGGAAACAAGTAAAGTATCTGTAGAACCATAATTGACATGCATTATGCATAATTAGAATGTTTATGGTACAGTCAATCTTAGTTACTTGACAAAAATTTGATTAAAATATGTTTATGCATGTTTTTTTTTTGTTTTCGATAATTATGAAACATTCAACAATTAAATCCGTGTACGATATACGGTATTATGGCATAATGAAAACATTATTGGAACAAACACCTCCAATGTGTGTGTGTATATTGTAAAAGTCAGAAGGAAGGAAGGTGGGGCACTGGGTCGGGTCGTTTTTGCCCGACTTCGGTTCGCTGCACATTCAAGTGCATTCAAGTGTGCTCGCTACAATGCAACCATCGAATGAAAGAAGGAGGCACTTGGTCCACCTCAACGAACAGTGGTGTGTATTTGCCGCCCAGGACAATTACAGCCGGGATTTGCGATTGATTTGTATAGTCGAGGGAGGAAAATATTATCTTAAGGCAGTGTTTTCTGATGTTAAGATCAAAACTAAAATAAACTTAAAAAAAAAGAGATTCTGAAAACTCTCTTAAACACGAAAGCTGTCTTGTTCGCAGGCTTAAAGTCAGGAAAAAACTAAAGCTCTCTCTCTCTTTCTCTCTCTCTCAGAGTTTAGCTAAAAACTCTCTCGTTCTCAATAGCTTATACTTTGCATGCAAAGCGTAGAAAAAAAAAATTACCACAGAGTGTTTCTCTTCCGTCTCAAACCAAGTATTTAAACATCAGGTATTTTGCAGAGTGTAAATCTCATATGTTAATGCTTGTACATTGCAGGCAAAGCTTGAAAAGTTAAGGGAAGAGAGAATCAAATGTGGAAACCTCTCTTAAAGTTCCCACTCGTTTGCGCCTAAAAGAAACTTAACTTGATCTTGTGTGAGTTTTGTCTTAAAAGTGAATATTCACCGAATTGAAAAAGACCAACGCCCATTGTCCAACACTAAAGACCACTGTGCCCGGGTCCTCCTCTTTTAGCCCCATTGAAGCGGGCTCTTTGGGACAGCTACAGTTACAATGCATGCGGATAAACAACGAGAACAGAAAGCAACACTTGAAACAATAATAATAACACAATCAAGTGCCTGTTCACACACGAACCTACGACGACGACGAGTGTGTGTCTGTCTCTCTCTCTATCTTCCTAGAAAAGAGAGGGAAAAGATGGGGAATGGGGGGCTCTTTGAGTGCACACATATGCATTCCACCTGAATGCATTACGTATACGCCGCGTGTGCTGGCAGAAAACTCGCTTTCGCTACCTACCTACCTACCTCCCTACCTCCCTCTCTGCTTGCATTTTCTTCTTTTCACACATGCGTTTGGCCCATGCCGATGACCCAGCAGAGAGGACGACAGGCTATCCATCCCTATCCTATCCTTTTGTTGGCGAGCCTTGAGGCCATCCTGCAGCAGGAGCAGCAGCAACAGCAGCAGCCACCGCCGCTCGACAAGATTCTGCAACAATGGCTGTGTGAGTGGGTTTGTCAGCTGCTATGTTTGCCCTGCTGTCTGTGTTTGCTTTAGGTAATCATCTCGGAACGCCCATCCACACACACATTTTCGCCCTCCGAATCCGACAGACAGACAGGTAACCAGCAAGCAGCAAGCCAGCAGCAAGCCACCAGTCAGCCGCCAGCCAGCCGCCAGCCAGCAGGTGAAAGCTGAAAGGTGCCAAGCCAAGTCAGGGCTACTTGCACAAAGGCAATCATAAATCTCATTCCCGCGAACGAAGAGGGGCAAAGTCATCAAGTCGATCGAGAAGTTGCTTTGATCCACAATAAATGGCTAGCAGCTGTGCACAAGACGGTGTCCTTGGGGAAGTCTCGAGACAGCTAGAAGAATTGTTTATATATTTAACAAGTGAAAAGTAGATTTTATTAAAGTTAATATCCTGTCAAACTGACTTAAATGTTTGTAGATTTTTGTGATTGATACAGGAAATCCTGTTTTGCTCTTCTCCTGGAACTTTTTCCTACACTTTTCCCACTTTTTGGTCTGGAATTGCGTTTTCTCTGATTTCCCTTTACGCATTTCAATCTCGGCTTTCTTATCAATTAAGCCTTGGGCCCCCCTTTAATCACAGTCCTTTTTTCAACCTGCTCAAGCTTGGTCCTTCCAGGACCTGTTTCTCGTTTACTTTTGGCCAAAAAAATAAGAGAGAGTAAAGAGTATAGAGTACAGAGAAAGGAAAAGAGGTGAAGGCAGGATCAAAGGCTGGCCAGGCTGCAGCAATATCCTTCCATTTATGCATGGTGCCTGCAATTTATGCGCATCCTTGTGCTGGCACTGCCACCTCCTTGTGCAAAATGTTGCCCAGCCAACACCTTCTAATAGTTTTTTTTTACTCCTAGTTCCTTGCTCGAATGGCAACCACTACTGACACCATTTTGTATCCTATGTGTATGTGTGTGTGTGTGTGCTGGGTCCTTGCAAAGGAGGAAAAAATTAAAAATGTGTATAAAATAACTTTTGCTCTTTGACTTTTGGCGCCGTTATGCATTTTTACGCAAGCAAGCACTTGGCATCGCTGGCTCCTTTTTTTTCGGGTAAAGGACTTCCAGGATGCCAGGAACGTGCCGCGTGCCATGAATTTCATAAACCCACTGCACACACACACATAACCCTCTCATACCTCATGCTACCCGCGAAGCATCCTGGCCTTAGCCTTTAGGTATAGCCTTAGCTTTAGCTTTAGCTTTTAGCCATCGTGTTTTAGCCATCGGTGGTATAAAAGAGTTGCTCGTTATAATAAAGTTGCGGCCACAGCGGGCCAATATCCTAGCCAGGAGCAGCCAAAAGGACACCAACGAAACGTATATCAATTACATTGTGAATTACGGTCTAACCCAGGTTAAAACTTAGCAGGATAAATTATTATTCACTTGAAATGTGGCTATATTTTATCACAATAAAACGAATAATAATTTGCCTTTTAATGAAAATAAAATATCTAAAATCCAGGACTCACTTTTTTAGACATGTCAGAGGTTGGCACAAAACATATTCACTGGCGCAGGCAACTCACTCAAGCCTGCTATTGTGGTGTAACCTTAGATCCACCCGCAAATCCTTGCACTTTCCCCTAGAACCTGGACCTCTAAAAACAAAGGATACTACTGTTCCTCTTGCTTGGTGATGTGCAGGAGGAGCGGGGCTAAGAGCTAAAAGCTGACCATGCCACACACACATACACCGTTAGAGCTCTCCTCGGATTCCCGACATGACCTCAGACACATGCCGAAACCAGTGGCGAGAGCCGGGAGCCACAGCAAAACATGTGCCGGGCACATAGTTCACATTGCACACAGAGATTCGCATAGAGAGAGGGAGAGTCGGGGGGGAGGCCGTATCGAGATGGATGCCTGCAACTATTTTGATAAACAAGAGCCCGGGCAGGAACATTGACTTAACTAGTTGGGAATTTTAGGCTAATAGGTGTGTCTTTTTAAGGGGTAGTGTGGGTAAAGCGGAGATGGTTTTTAAATTTTGGTATTGTTAGATCTGTAAAAAGTAAGTTTTAAGGTAATTTGAGGTTATCTAAGGTCGAATTTTTATTTTAAAATTTAAATTTTTATCGTTAGATATTTAATTGGTAAGTTTTTATCTAATTTGAGGTTATCTAATTTTAAAATTTGAATATTTTTTCAAGAAAGAACTCCTCCTTATGTACAAATTGTTAAAAAATAATAGACAATTACAATTACCCCCTTAAAAACGAAACTCGACAAGTATAAACATGTTTTATTTGTAGTTTTTAAAAATTTAATTCTATTTCCAAGTATTTTTAATGATAAATAAAAACCAAACAAGAAAACAACCTTAGAGGCATAAACTATCTTAACAAATTGAACATTTAACAGTAAAAGATTTTACTTTTTTTATAAGAGAAAAATGTAGTAAGAATTCCAAGTTTAAAAAATAAACCAAACCCGCTTTAAAGCCAAAACCAAAACCATTCAAAAAAGGTAGATAAGTCTTCTAACATGACTTTAGCTCCCTCAAGAAAAGGCCCAGGCAGGCAATAATTGAGTTGAGCTATTTTTATCCATCATCCTGGGATGGAAGCATCGATGCCATCGATAGACATTTTCCGTGGGCGTCTCCCTTTCGCAACCCGGCGTAATGTCAGGCCCCTTTGCTGTTCTCTCTCTTCCTCTGCTGGCCTACTCTGTCAATAATTTTGTTGGCAACCCGCAAAAGAAAATATACCACAAACAAAAAAAAAAACAAGAAAACACGTTCAAAAGCCACGGACCTGTGTACAGGAAGCAATTACGGAACAGGCGGGTACAGTCAGGTACAAAACGCTAAGGCAATTGAGACAGGGGTGCAGATTTTCCAAAAAGATAAACTTAAAGTGCTGAAAAATGTTTGCTTAGATTTAAAATTTATTTTAAAAGAGTTTGTTGTAATTTTACTTGATTTTCTTGATTTTAAATATTTTTTTTTTAAGTTTTTACGAAAATATTTCAAGTAGTTTTTGGAATTTATTTTCCGTTTCAATTGAATGAAAATTTTTATTTTATTTATTTTTATTTTATTTGTTTTTATTTTTAATTTATTTATTTTTATTTTATTTGTTTTTATTTTTATTTTATTTGTTTTTATTTTTATTTTATTTATTTTTAATTTTTTTTTTAATTTATTTATTTTTATTTTTTTTATAAATTACTTTTTTTTAATATATTTATTTTTATTTTATTTATTTTTATTTTATTTATTTTTATCTTATTTATTTTTATTTTTATTTATATTTTAGTTTTGGTTTTTTTGTAGCCCGAAGTTTTTCTTTATTTGCCCATTTTTTAAAAATCTCAAACGCCATTAAATTTTGTTTAATTTGCCTTTGCTTTTATTATGCTAAAAAAAAGAAGAAAGTGTTTACTCTTATTTTATTTACCCAAAAAATCATCAGTTGCTTTCACAATTTGATGCCATCAAAATGTAATGGAAAAATGTCTGTTACTTTGGCACTCATTCAATTAGGGAGTATTCTTTTTTATTAGTATTATTTTTGTTTCTTTTTATGCACACATCATGTTATGTGACCGTCTTTATTGTTTTATTCTTTTGGCAAATAATGTAAAACGTTGGCTCGTATTATTTTTCATCAGGGCTTTTTGGTGGATTATAAATTAAAAATATTGTTTTTATTTTAGTTCAAGTCCTGTGTTAATTACTTTAATATTCTTGCCAAAAATATAGTGTGAAAAGGGAGCTATGTTGTTTTTTTTTCATATAACCTTTATTTTAATATTTTTTATAAATACACAATCTAAAACTTTATTTTTTTTATTGTTATTTATGATACCGTCTAGGCAACTATAATGTATTGTTTTTATATTTAAATTATTATTGTAAATACGTAATTTTTATTATCATTATCATTATTAATATAAATATTATTTTACTTTTATAATTATAAAATTTATTAAATATTATAATAGCATCCAAAACCTAGTAACGCAATGAAGCACTCATTTCCGACCCTATAAACCATATATATTCTTGATCAGCAATAGAAAACGAGTCGATCTAGACATGTTTGGGGTAAAAATAATTTTGAAAATTTTTTTTTCTTATTTTATCGTTAAATTTGTCAACAATAAAAATTGAAAAAAATTTGATTTTCTAAAATTAATTAAATTAAATTTAACAAGCAGTTTTGTTGACCTAGAAAAAACTAGCACAGAAAAGCTTTCCGAATTGAATTAAATGCTTTTTTGGCTGAGTTATGGTGTTTTTAGACTTTGATTTATCCAAAAATTAACATATAAAATATCGATTAAAGAAATCGAATATTTCAGGGCTTCTTGAGGGATATTATGATTTTAGTAAGCGAAGGAGTCATTTCCGACCCTATAAATCATATATATTCTTGATCAGCATCAACAGGCGAGTCGAACTAGACATGTTTTGGGAGAAAAAATATTTCGAAAATTTTTTCCACAAAATTAACGATAATATTGTACAAAAAAATTTGAAAAAAATTTGATTTTCAAAAATTTAAAATTTAGTATGCAGATTTGTTGACTTTGAAAAAACGAGCATAGAAAAGTTTTCCGAACTGAATTTAATAATTTTTTGGCTTAGTTATGATGTTTTTACCATATAAAATATCGTAAATATTAACTTAAAGATTGCGTTTATTTTTAAGTCATAAGAGGCCAAAAAGCCAGCCGGCTTGCCATTAAAATCCTAACTCATTAATCTAAAAATATTTAATAATAAATTTTAATATACATTTTATATATATGCACGATTCTTTAATCCGATTTTACAAGGGTATACAAGCTTCGGCTTTCCAAAGTTAGCTTTCTTTCTTGTTTTTATTATCATATTTCTATGGATTATTGCTTTGTACTCTTATTTTAAACTTGTTTATCTTAATATATTTTGTAAGCTGTAATATTTAATATTTTTAATAATAATAATAATATTTTTATACTTAAAAGAAATATTTAAAGCCCTAAAATTAAAGCCTTATCCCTCCACACTATTCCCTCTAAAAAAACTAAGCCTCTGTTTAACTGTAAAAAAATATATTTATTCATGTAACAGACATGTGTGAGCGCGTCATGTCCTGGCCTATGTTGCCTGTGTGTATGTGTGAGTGTGTGCCTGTGTGCCTGTGTTGATAATGAGGTTGTTTTTCCCATGTTCACTCATAATACAAAATTTGGAGCTGTGTAACGCGTTGCTTTATCTATAAAACAACGCTGCTTTTGCTGCTGCTGCTGCTGCTGCTGATGATGGCGGCTCAGGAAGCGTTTGGCTTGGTTGCTAGAGGAAGTGGAAAATGGAAAATTCTGGGAGGGGGGGAAATGCGATGGGAAATGTGCGGGAGAGCAAGGAAAGCACTGAGTGCTATGGGTTCCTGTGTCTTGTTCAATGCATTTCGCATTTTGACATGTAATTAAACGTTTTGCGGTCGACACAACACAACGCCAGCCAGAAAGAGGGCATAGAGAGCTTGTGGTTCCATTGTCATTGGATATATATATACATGATTCAGTTCCCCCAGACCCAGTAAAACAGATATATATCTACCATATATCTCTTACACGCACACACACTGCTCTTTGCATAAATATTGCGGCTGAAAACAATGACGAGCGATTGATGTCAGGGGAAATGCGTCGATCGTCCTGCAGAGGCCACACAGAATGAAATTGCTGAATTCGAATGAAAAAGGATATGTGTAGTATATATACTATATAAGCAAGAGGTTAAGTCTCTATACAATTTGGCATTCATTAAGTATCGAAAAGGTAAAAGGTTAAGCCACAACTATCAAAGGAATTTTAATTAAACCAAATGTGTGCTGAGTCTTTTTTGTTTTGCTTAATTTTTTGCTGGGTTTTTTTGAGGTTTTAAGAGTTGTAAAAAACATTTCTTAGAAGTAAATAAAATTAAACTAGTTTTCTTTTACCCACAATTACTACTGTCTTTTGAGGTCATTGCTCAAGTGAGCTAAGAACCTAAAAAAGCTCTTCTTTGGGCTGCAAATTAATTTAAGACCAGAGATAAAATAATACCAACGGCGCGGCGCGACGAAGTTTCCGCTTGTGGATTAATGTTAAAGGCAGCTGCCGGGTGGTTAAGCTGTGGGACTGGAGAGGAGGGTTAAGTGGTGGGGGTAGAGGTCTCTTAACCCTCTCTCTGCAGAAGTTGAAAGTTTTTGTGGAAATGAGGAAAATAACATTTCATTGCATACTTTTAGGGCAACGCTGGTTGGGTTAACTCAATATTTTCTTGGCTCCTTGTGGCATTTTTCGTAGTTGTAGTTGTTTTTCTTATTGTTGTTGTTGTTGTTGATGATGTTGGTGTTGTTGTTGTATGACGTACTTAAGCATGCATAGGAAAATGCCGAGTGCTACACTGAAGGGGGGAAATACGGTTGATTTTCGTGTCAAAATTAGTAAAATAATTAATATTTAATAAATCAAACATAGAATAAAAAAAATTATCGTTTTAAAAAGCTTAAAAAATCTGATAAAACATTAAAGAAATGGAAATCCATAATAAAAAAAGTTTCAAAATTTATTTTTATGAACAAAATTTATTTTTAATGTATTTTTTAAATTTTTTTAATGTATTTTTTAATGTATTTGTGAATGAATTTATTAATATATTTTTTAATTTTTTTTAAATGTATTTTTTAAATTTTTTCAAATGTATTTTTTAATTTTTTTAATGTATTTTTTAATTTTTTTAAAATGTATTGTTTATATTTATTTTTAATGTATTTATTATATTTATTTTATTGTTCTTAAATTTTATTAAAATCTATTTTTTAATTTTTTTTTATTAATATTGCAAATATTAACGTTAGGTATTTATTTTATTTATAATGTGTATTTATAATGTTTTTCTCCCAGTGCAGAGTCTTTAATGTCCCACTTTCTCTATCCCAGAGCAAGCGAGATGGCCTGCATTTGCGGAAGCAAGATGGAGCAAACATTCAGTCGGCCATTCATTCATTCATTTTCGCATTTCACTGGCTCTCACATTTCTTTCTCCAAATTGTTAAAATGGAGCATGCAAAATAATTGCGTGCACCCCATGCTGCAACACCACCAGCCCACAGCTCTACGCCGCCCCATCCCCCCCCTTTTTGCACACCCCGCCACTTTATGCAACATTTTGCCAGGCATATAATATTTTGCTCTTAATTCGTTAGCCAAGTTCCTGGCAGCACTTTAAAATTGCAATTGATGCTGGGAGCTGCTTTTACCATTTTGGGTACCATTTTTACCATTGCCAGTGTTGCCAGCTAGGGTTGTAGGAAAATCTATTTCAAATATTGAGAATAAATTTAGAAAATAAATTTATCATTCTGATATATTAAGGAGCTTAATTAGAGCTTCTAGTACATAACCTGTTTCTATTTCTAAAAATAAAAAATCGTAAAAAAAAACCCAGATGGCTACACTGCTCGCTTTTCATGCAGATGATGGCAACTTTTTTTGATAGGTTCCAGCAAAAATTACAAAACCTTACAACCTTTTTAGTAAAAATACCTCCACTTTGCATAGAATTTTCTTGCTTCCAACCTTCAAAGACATCTCAAAAAGTCAACTTGGCAACCCTGAAACTTTGTTCATTAGAGGGTAAGAGAGAAAGAAATGCGTATTTGATTATCTTTCGGACTTTGGACTTTGGACCAACAAAGCAATACAAATGGATGCCACAAATATGCATTTTGCAGGCCAAAATTGTGCATTTGCCCGATGGAGGAGAATATTGCACCAGATCTAGGGGTAATGTGAGTGTTTTTTTTTCGGGGGTCATCAGGCTTCTGAAAGGCAGAAAAAAAAGAAAATATATAGTATAGTCACAGATGCCGATTTGGACTTGACTTGAACTCTCGACTATTGCAATGCAAGTGCAGTTGCATTCGATTAAGTCTTGTTTGCCAAAGGAGCCACATACTCGGTTACACAATATCACACACACACAGAGCACTCAAAGGCGTGTGTGTGGTCTTCTTTTATTTTTTTTATTTTGTGGTTTTGTGTTTTGGGTACATTAGAATTCGATTTTCTTGTTGATTGCATTTCTTTGGGTGTCATTCCTGAATATGGGGCTTCTTTTTTCTCTTTATTTTCAAAGAAATTCTCTTGTTTAAAATTGCTTGTGCATAGCAGGCAATGCGTGGGAGAAAAAGCGGCCTTCAGAAGGTTGTTTAATTTGTTTTATCATTAATATATATCAGCATCAATTATTAATACCTAATCCCTAAGCCGAACTGAGCAATCTGAGCACACAAGTGAGCACACCAACATTGGTGAAATTTATGTTCAAAATAATACACCAACAACTTTTGCAATGTAACATATAATATATTTATTTTCTAAATATTATATATGAAATTCCGCTAATGAGTATACAAAAGCACCAGGAAATACACCAATTAAGACAAAATACAACAATTCAACAACAACAATACAACAACAACAATACAATGTATGTAAAACACCAACCAATGTGTAAATTATTAAAGAAAACCTATAGTTTCTCAACAAAGAATTATAGAAAAATGGGATAAATAAAAAAAAATCTTTTTAAATTGTAAACAGAGAGATCTACTTAAAAAAAAAACTCTTAATATTTTAAGCAATTAAAACGCTCAGAACAAAAAAAAAAAGCTTAAATGGATTTCTGTAGTTTTTTAACAAAACAAAAACCTGTTAAGCAGCTCACACATTTATCCAACTTAAGGCTTGACTTTAATTTAATAACATTTCCAAAGAGGCACAGATAGCAAAGTCCGTATGTTATTTAATTGAATTTATTTGAAAACTTTGAGAGAACCATAATTGATGATATTTATCCCACAGGTAGTAGCATTGCTATATAGGCCATACAATTTCCGATTTGGTAGGACATTAATGGGAGGACTGCTGCTGCTTGCTCCTCCTCGGTTGAGTCCCATAAAAGATAACAGTGCCACACACACAAACACACACAATCCTTGAGGATAACCTAACCTTTGTGCCTTCTGTCCCGAGTCCCGAGTCCCTTGTACTGTGTGTCCTGTGTCCGCTTGGCTCTGCAGTCCTTTAGTCGTTTTGTGCGTCCTTTGGCATGGCCATTGAGCTGGGGCAGCCTTAACCCGCATCGAGCGGAGGCTGTCAGTAATGACCCACTTGTGTTGTTCCCCCTTCAACTGGCCCCTGCTCGCTTTCCCTTTCCTGCTTAGTATCCCCTATTCTGTTGCCTTTCCCCAGCCTTCCCCTCCTGTGTTTTAGTGCATTCAAATGCTCACTCATCAAAATCAAAAGTCAAATTGTCTGTCTAAGCCAAAGAGGAGGCATCCCATAAACAGGCGGTGTTGCCAACTTGGCTGCTTTTGGGCTAAAAGCTGGTAATTTTGGGTTAATTTGGAGGCTTAAATCTGGTTATTTATAGAATTTTTTAGATGTTGGGTGTAAAATATATATTTTTTTATGATAAAACCTGGTTTTTAGAGTAATTCTAGGGGGTTTCCTGATTAAAATATATATTTTTCTAATTTACCATATTTTTTAAAATAAAAATTGGCTCTTTGGGTTAATATTAAGGCTTAAATCTAATTATTTATAGGATTTTTAAGTTGGTGGGTGTTACATATATATATATATGAATTTTTTTTTTCTTGGAAAATATTTATATATATTAAAAACTCGAAGCAAGAACTCTAGCTAGCAGATCTAGAATTCAACCTAAATTAAAAATTCTTAAACCTTCTACTCCCTTGACAATGCATCCTTTCTTCTTATAAAATTTAAAAAACTAAGATCTCCCAAGATTCCAAACTCAAATTCTCCTACAATTTCCTAACCAGAATTTCCCTAAACTCCATTGATCAGGACTTTTTCTTTATAAATTTCACCAGAAAACATCACTGTTTCTTGGCCAGATTCTGATATGCCCAGAATGATGTGACTCTCTCCCTTGTGCAATTGCTATTAAGTTCACTTTACGTCCAAAAGTCAAAGCCAAAGTACCGGGAAGGTTACGGTTACGGGTGTACCGGCTGCTATTTATTTTCATTTTCGTGCATTTATGGCTTTATCTTTTACCCTCCCCCCTACTGACACTTTGTCGTTTTTATCGTTTCAGCGTTAATTCGGTTAAGCACTTAAAGCAGCGCCAGCCTGGTGGACTGGACCGCATGGACTTGGACCACACCACTCCTGGCGGCGCCTGCCTGGTCAGCTCGGGAAAACAACTACAACTCCAACAAAAAATGCTGGCCCTACGAGGACAAATAACGTGGCTGAAGCAGCAGCAGAAGGAGCAGTCACCTGCCTAGAAGTTCGATTCAAGGCGGCAATTCCGGGGGACACTTTTGGATCCCCATTAGCTAGCAAAGAGAGAGAGACAGAGAGCGAGAGTCATGTCCAGCAGTCACTCTGGCACAATTGGCCGTAAACGCGGCGGCAGTGCTGCCGGCAGTGAGTACTACTACTCCTCGTCCGGCGGTATTGGAGGAGCGGGAATCGGTTCCGGCTCCATAGGCGGCGGCGGTGGAGGTGGCGGCGAGCAGCTGCGACGCCAGCGTTCAGCGGAATGGCACAGTCATCGACACGGTCACGGTCATGGGCTGGGCCATGGCCTCAGTCACGGTTTGGGCCATGGCTATGGCAGCAGCAGCGAGGATGAGTACCAGAACACCGGGCAGGCGACGGCGTTTGATACCCAGCTGCTGGCACAGCTTCTCCTGCAGAGTCAGCAATTGGCAAGTAAGTACTGGAAGCTTTACAAAAAGTAACCTTTTTTAAGGGAATTTTGAAATGAGATTTTTATTTTTTTTTTTTAGATTTTTTTAATCTTTTATTTTGAATATTTTTTGTATATATTTTTTTTAATAATTTTTTTTTATATATTTTTTTATATATTTTTTTATATATTTTTTTATATAATTTTTTCATAGATTTTTAATTTAATAAAAAGATTTTTCATCAAATTTTTTTTATCGATTTATCGGGGATTTTTCTTATATTTTATTTACATTTTTTATTAACCCTAGACGGTCATGCTTCGTCGATTCGACGACGCAAAATCACAAAAGATCGAAAAATGGAATAAAGGTCGTTTTTTATTTTTAGTTTTTAAGTATATTCTTAATATGAGAATGAATTATTATTTCTAATTTTGAACAGTTAAAATGTTGAATTAAACGATGTAAAATTTTTTTTTACAATATTTGTTTGTTTTTTAACAATTATACTTATTTTAAAATTGGCGTCGTCGATTCGACGAAGCATAACCTGAACGTAGGAAAAATAAGCATGACCGTCTAGGGTTAAGATCTTATGATTTTTTATAGGTTTTTTAAAGCTTTTTCATAGATTTTTTTTAAGATTTTATTTATTTACATTTTTATCTTTCTCTTTTTATCGATCAGTCATTGAATTTCCATAGTTTTCATGTAATTTATTTACAAAATTTACTTTTTCAATTATTTATTAAACCTCCAGAAAGAAAGGGAAACCAAATATTATAAAGAAGACTTAAATCCAGATGCCAGGCTGCACGGGTCCCATCAACAGATGGTGTAGAATATAGCTAAAAAATTAATATCTATTTAAAATAGCATACATCAAGTATTATATTAGTACTTACATGTTTACAAAGTGTGTAAATCGAATCAATGCATTTACAAATTTACATAAACGTAACGATTTAACCAGTCTGAAAGAAGATAATTTATTATGTTTTTATATATAATATTCTATGCTTACGTTTTTGCCACCATTAGAGAATATTAACAACAATTAGACGCAACGAAATAATAATTCAGTATATTGTAGTGTACGCGCTCTGCAACTAGGTAAAAATAGTGATTTATTAAAAAGAAATCAATTAAAATTTAGACTTTTTCTCTTACCACCCAGCCTATTTCCAGTTCCAAAAATATTTATTCGTTTAGCGCAGCCTTAAATCAAAATTAACGCAACGACAATTCAACACAATCCACACAATTACATCTACAACAAAATTTTGTTATTACAAAAAAATTGCATTTTTTTGTTTCACTATTTTTCTTTACCTTTTTCACTGAGAATTTTGATCATTTTTGGAACATTTTTAAGCCGAAATAGAAGTTGTTGTGCCCCAGACGAGCTCTGGCTGCAAACTGAATGTATTCAGGCTGGGGCCTATAGGCTTGCCCAGTGACAGGAGCGTTTGTTCGATGTCAAGGATAATGTGATCTAAATTTTTAAGAATTTTTCTAGATATTTTTGAAATTTAATCTCAGGAGGCTATGATTACAGACAAGACCTAAGAATCAAAGTTGGCATGGAATTTGATTTGATATTTCAATGGTTTTTTATTTTAATTAAATATTTTTAATTTTAATTTTTTAAAAATTAATAAACGTTAATTTTTTTTTATCTTAGAAAAAAATTGTATAAATTGGTTATTAAGTATTTCATAGATTTTTTTTATTGATTTGTCTTTAATTTTCCAAAACATTTTTTATAAATTTTTCATTAATTCTTCTCTTTCATTTTATTAATTTTCTAAAATTTTAAATTTTTTTATATAGATTGTTAAATTAAAATGTTGCAGATTTTTCGTAAATTTATACATTTTTCATAAATTCTTCTCGTTTATTTTTTATACATTTTCTAAAATTTTAAATTTTTTATATAAATTTTTTAATTAAATTTTGGTCTAGTTTTTTTTATAAATATGTCTTACATTTTACTCCATCACGTTTCTATAGCTTTCTTATAGTTTTTGTATTTTTTTTATAAACATTTTTCATAAATTATTTATAAATTATTCATAAATTATTCACAAATTTGTAATAATATTTTTTATTATTTTTTTTTATTTTAATAATTTTTTTTAAATATTTTTAATGGATTTTTAAAAGTTTGGCTATTTAATTTTGATTTATAAAATAAATTTCCAATCTCCCAGTGTAGTCCACATTTATTGTGAAGGGTTTCCTTTTATATTTAGATCGGATATTAAGGGGGCGACGTGCGGTGTGTGGCGGTCAAATGCGATTTGCCAGTTGGCCAAAGCCAGTAAATATTCATTATTTTATTTAATTGAATTATTCAACAACTGCCGCAACTGTGTCCAGGCAGGATGTTGGGGTAACCAACTATCCTGGCTTATCCTGGACACAAATCGATACCAATTGCGGGCCATTGAAATGGAGAAGGCCAAGACGTGATGATGATGATGATGAGGGGGCACACTCCTGACAGTCCTCTGATTGAATTGAGTAAATTGCTATGCTATCTAACAGTGGATTTTGGCCATTAGGATTAAAAACATATATTTTTTAGGTTTAATATTTAATTCGAGATTTTTTTCCAAAGAAATCTACTTTGAAGAATTTTTAAACATTTTTTTTAATTTGTTTGGTGAAATAACCCCATATCTTTTTTTGGGGAATCCCCACTGTGCTCACAAATCTCCGGTGGGCAGCACCGCGAACGTCAGCAGTGCGCAAATTCAATTACAATCAAGTTGGCAGCACTGGCCTAATGGCCGATACAATGGCACATCCTCCCAACATTATGCCATGCCCCGCCCTCCGCCCCCCATCGACTCCCCCGGAGCGAACTTAATCGAAGCATAAAACGCAAATCGCAGCGGCTACCGAGGCGAACGAACGCGCGCCTCCTTTAACAGGCCGGGCCTGCATTTGTTTCGGCCCATTTTATTGTCTGTTAATATTTAATGCAATTTACGATTCATTTTTTACAACCTAATAACGCTCGGACGAACGCGACGACGACCAACTCCAATGGACGTCTCGCAAATTGTTTGCCCGGCCGTTAAGTCTCGCGGGAAAATTGAAAAGCCAAGAGCAGGCAGGCAGGCATTCCGCTGCGGAAAAACAAATAGCGACTGGGAGAACTGCGTCAGGCGGGCAGGGAAATTTTGTAAACTGTGTTAAACTGTAGAGTCCAACTTAAATTGTACATGTGGAGCATATGGAAAGATTTTATCTTTATAGGATATATAGGCTTTTATGGTTTATTTTTTTTCAAAGATTTCTTTTTTTCACTATATACCAAATTTTAGAGAAAATATATCAAGCACATTACAGCTTCTCAAGAGACTTAAGTTACTCTGGAAAAATCTTGCTTATATTTTTTTTACATTTTAAAGTCGCTTAAAATTAAAGTTCCCTTTTAAAATCTTATATTTTTTATGTTGTTCAAATCTAAAGCATACTTTTTCGCCTTTTTCAGTTGATTTTAAATCTTGTTTTCTTATGGTTTCTTATATTTTAAATAAAGGACTTTAAATATTTATATTTTATATTTTATTTATTAATAATTTAAAATAAAAATTCCTGCCAAAAGTATGCTATGATATTTGAAATAAAGGAATTTAAAAACTAACATTTTTTTTAGTCCTTCCAAAAGTATGCTATGATATTTTAAATTTTCTTTTATGATAAGATTAGGGGTTTTGTAGCATACTTTTAGACACCCTAAAATGTAGATTTGATTTTTTGTATTTTTATTAATTTTCCTTAATTTTCTGTTATTTTAGTGGGCTTAAAAAATCCAGACAAAAATGTTGTAATATATAATTATTTCATATTGTAAAAATTGTTTAAAAAATGATTTAAGATACTTTTTTAAAATTTAACTTAAATTCTTTTAAATTTAAATCCGATCTTTGCTTCATCTTCCCTCCCCCAGGCATGGAACACTATAATTCTGACTGCGAACCGGATTATCTACGTCATCGCGATCGCCATGTCCTGGAGAATACGTCACCCGGCGATATCCCACCGGTAGCACCGGCCACTGTCAACGTTCCCGTTGCCATAACACCCGCACCCGCACCCGAGGTGACCTACGCCCAGCCGCACCAGCAACGCTCATCGATGGGCGGCGGCTCGCCCATGAAACTGGTGTCCACCGTCTCGGCGGGCAAGTATCAGACCAATGCAAATCTGGGCCTCTTTCCGAACAGCAGCAGCAGCGGCAGTAGTGTCCAGAATGGACCAGGAGGTGCCGCCAGTGTCGCTGCCGTTGCCTCGCCGCGCAGTACAAATCCCTTTCTGAGCTCCAAATTTTCCGGCGAGGATAATGCCCTTGATAATGTTTTGCTGCCGGCATCGGCTTCATCTTCGACAGCAGCGTCCAGCAATCGCAGTCATAGGAGTGGCGGTGGAGCAGCAAGAAGTACATTGAATCGTCTCAGCGGAATGACCAGTTCCAGCAGCGATTCCCAACATCATCATCAACAGCAGCAGCTCTCCCAGATAACCGCTGTGAAGCAGCTGCTCCAGCCGGAGGATAGCGGCGATGAGTTTGTCCTGGGGCGTGGTGGAAATTGTAGCAACAGCAGCGGAAGGGAATCGGAGGAGCCACCGCCGGAACCGGCGCCGCCAGAGATTCCGCCGCGCACACAATCGCTGCTGATGTCCCTCCGAAAGCATTCCGACTACAAGCTCAAGTACGAGGAGAAGGGCGACCAGAAGCATGAGGAGTTTATCCCCACCAGCCAGCTGCAGAAGGGTAAGTGTCCTACTTAGATTTAGATTTTTATTTTTTAAAATTTGTGAAATTAAATATGGAATTATAGAAATATAAATTTATATTTAAGGTAAATATTTTCCATTTCCACCTTAGTTTTTTCATGTATTTTTTATTAATTCATAGATTTAATTTATAAAATTTAATATTTTTTATTTTTTTAATTTATGGGAAATGAAAATTTGTTATTTTTTTATTTATTGTAAATTTTAGAAAATGAAAATTTGTTTATTTATTTATTTTTTTTATCTAATTTTAACTTATAACATTTTTTTTATTATTCATTTTTTTTTTTTAATATTAGTATTACATTTTTATTATATTTATTATTATTTATAAATATGAAGCCATAGATTTATTCATAGATTTTATTTATAATTTTTTTTTTTTAATTTTTTAAAAGTTTAGGAAGTAAATATTTGTTTATTTATTTATTTTTTTTTTACAATTTTAACTTATTTTTCAAACATTTTTTATACACTTTTCATAGATTCTTGGTTTATTTTAATAGACTTTCTAAAATCTTAAAGTTCTAGATAGATTTTTAAATTAATTTTTTTTCCATTGATTTTGGGTATTTCATTTAATTTTTATAAATTTTGTCATAAAATTTTACATTGTTTTTTTTTATTTTTATAGATTTGTCTTTAATTTTTCAAACATTTTTTATACAGTTTTTATTAAATTAAAATATTAAACATTAATTTCTTCACAAATCTAAATTTATTTGCAATTGGGAAATATTTTCTGACCATTATCCAGGCAGGGTAATTCTACTCGCAGGGAATTTGCAGACATGAAATTTTCTCTCAAAAAGAACTTTAAAGCTGGGAAATAACATAAAATATCCCTTGTCCTTCAGTCCCAAGCTTTTCTTGGCGATGTTTTTCGCATTTGGCGAAAGCTTTGGTCCCTAACAGAGTTTTCACAGCACGTTTACAGAGGCTAAAAGCTTGGGACAAATATTTCGAAAAGCTTTTCAAGTTCATATTCAAGGAGTTTCATACTTATTTTTATTTTTGTTATTTTTTTTATAGATTATATCCTAAGTGACAACCTCCGTTCGGATCAACAGTTGAAACCGCTATCACCTGGCGATTCAAATGGGTAAGTGATATCAATTTTATATATTTTTTAAATTCTATTATCAATGAAATTGACAAGAATTTTGACAATCAAAGGGGATTTAGCAGAGGTTTTGTCAGATTTTAAGTAAAATTTGTCTTTACAAATTGTATTTCTATTTGTATTATGGAGTTTTTATACTCTTTAAAATATGTTCTTGGATGTTCTTTAATATATTCATAATTTTAAATCTAAAAAAAATACTCACTCTATCTATACTCTCTCCTTGATTTATCTGAATTTTTTTGTTGGCCTTGGCCTTGGCTTAATGACCATCTTTGTGATGTTACTGTCACTGAAACCCGGCTTAAATCCATCATATTCGTTGTGTTCTGGGGCTTTTGTGTGTGTGTGTGTGTGTTTTTTTTTGTTTGGTGAAACCAGAACAATATTAGGGAAAAATTGCGCCATAGGAACCTCCATGAGATGTCAACGTTTGCCCTCTAATCTCCGGCTAGGACTAGGGCTCACTTTGGTGCTCATGTTACCCCACCGAAAAACCGACGACCAGAGAAAAGCCAGCAGAAACACTGAGAAAATTGAGGGGAAGTCGTCAGAAGCTTAAATTTAATTTTAAAATTTATTGTTACGAAATTACAAATTATTTATCACCAATTTTTAAAAAGGTTCCATGGAATTTTAAGCTTATTTATGTGCTAAATGTTTTCCAACATTTTTATTAAAATTTCTTTTTTTCTCCGAGTGTTTTCCTCCGGAAGTGCTGGATAAAATGAAGCCTGGCCTCATGTTAACGGCAATTAAGTACGCAAACTGGTTTCTCGCATTGGCATTCGTGTTTTTTCCCCCCTCCGGATCGCTGTTTGTTTGTTTATCAGCCACGTCCCTCTGTCCCTCTGTCTGGTTTTCCTTTCTGTGTCTCCCAGTGTCTCGTATCTCATCCACAAGTGCAGTGCTCCATTGTAATCCCGGCCAGATGTGGAGACACCAAAGCCGCAGCGCCAAACTTCAAAATGGCTGCCACTACTACACACTACTACTATACGTAGCCACCCATTGGATTCTACTCCTGGGTTTTTCCTTGCTCTGCTACGATTGTCCTTCCCCGCTCCTTTCGATTTTTACCTCCTCACATCTCTCCTGGCCAAAAAAGATGTCCATAGCATTTTGCGGTTTTGTAAGCGGCTTTCGCCTAGCATTTTGTTTGCTCTGCTCCTTTGACGCTCCTCTGATGCTCCTCCAGCCACTGCTGTGTGTGTGTGCAACGCCCCTGGTTTTCCCACCTGCCACCTGATGCTCCTGAAGTTCCAGTTTCAGTACCCAGAGTGGCTGTGTGCAGCATAATTAAAGAACTCGCTTGGAGATTACGTGGTTTTATAGGTTTAACCATTGCCATTGGATTTCCTTCTCCTTGCCTTCTCTCTAGCATTTTCAAGGATTTTCCAGAGAGAGAGTCAGAGGAAAAGCGCGCGCGGAAAGCGTTTCAGGTAGCCGAAAGTTTTTACCGCAAGACAGACGCTAATGTTACAGCTAATGATTGCGGAGCTGTATGTAGCATCTTCCTCTCCACCTTCGAGAATCTCGGATATACCCAGTGAATGGGAACACAAACACAATGGGCCAGAGGCTTAAAAAGTGGCGGGATTTTCTTTTGGGAGGAGAGAGATGATAGTCAAGCGGTTTGTTTACACTAAATTAGAATGCAGATAGTGGGGGAGAGAGAAGGACATACATATATAGGGAATAAGAGAGAGATAGAGATAGAGGTAGAAATGCCGAGAGTTTCTCCTTAATTCTGTGGAGATATTTTGGAGAAAAGAGGGGTTTTTAGTTAATTATTTCAGGTGTAAATAACAACTTGAAAAGGCAGGAAGAAAGGCAAACATTTATAAGCTAAGGAGGTTCGAAATCTCGTTTTAAAACTGCCTAAAAGTATGCAGTAATATTTTCAGAAAATAGTAAAAATCTTAACTTTTTAATAAACACATTAATTTTCCTTTTATTTTCTTTGTAATCGCGAAGCCTTCTTTAGGGAAACCATAAAAAAGATATAAAGATTTAAAATCTCCCTTAAAACTGCCTAAAAGTATGCAGTGATAGTTTTAGAAAATACCCATTGATTTCCCTGCCAATTGTGGTACATATATTTATTTTCTATGTAATCCCAAAGCCTTCTTAATAACCCAAAAAATAAACTCAACATTTAGACTTACAAAGACGGGGGAAACCGACAAGATGGAACCTACTACTACCCAATCTCAAAACCCCCAACCAAAAGATGAGAGATTATGTAGGAGACATGGCATATTCTATTAATGTTGCTGGATCATGAAAGTTTTTACAACTAAAACCGAATTGGAATTGGCAATTTCATGCTTCGAGTGCAGAGAGAGAGAGAGAGAGAGAGCTGCCATTTTTATGGCACATTCGTGAGCTTATTGTAATGAATTGCCTGGGATTTTTTTTTTTTTTTTTCGATGGATTTTCCAAGAAAGAGCAGGAGGTAGCCTGTGGAGCATGTGGCATTCGCTGTAATCATAATTTTATGTCCGTCTAAGTAGCTGCGCATGACGACTGTCAACGACACGGCCGTTATCCTGACCCACTGCCACAATCCTGCTGCCGGACCACTCCCCCTTTTTGCATTATCCTGCACTCGAGAAAATGTTTGTGAGGGAAATTATCAAGAGATCTTTTAGAGTATATGTTATAGCTTAATAATTTTTGTTTTTAAGAGAAAAGCAGTCTCTATCTCAAAGAGTAAAACTGCAAAGCTTTCTTAAATTGGAGCTTACAAGAAATTCCTTTTTGTAAGCTATTGCTTGTTCATTGCAGGTAACGCATGGGGAAAAAAGATAGAAAGCGAGCTTCTGTGGTGTATTTCCTTATTCATGAGTTAAAATTTCTTTAGAAACTGATTAATTAATACTTTTCAAACCATAAATTCCCTAAGAAAATGGTTTTATGGTAAACAAAAAAAATTA
This sequence comes from Drosophila kikkawai, assembly GCF_030179895.1. Lineage (NCBI taxonomy): Eukaryota > Metazoa > Arthropoda > Insecta > Diptera > Drosophilidae > Drosophila > Drosophila kikkawai. The sequence goes on from NC_091733.1 coordinate 28,053,241, forward strand.
CTTTTAAACTTCTAAAAAAAAAAAAAATAAATAAATAATCTGCACAAATTATGCTTAATTTTTTCGGTTAGTGTAGCCCCGCATCTGCACATCCTGTCAGGCAACGTCTTAAGCTGTCTGCCACACGTTGTGGCTGCCACAAATTCGAAAGGAGGAGTGGCAAATGGGACAATAAGGGAGTGAAGCTGGAGTCCTGCAACAGTTAGCGGTCAATTGACTGCGCCGACTGGCCATCATCCTGGCCAGTTGTCTTTGGCAGATCTGGGTCTGGACTGTCTGTCTGTCTGTCTGTGTCCAATGGTAATGGAAACCGAGTCCACAAAATATGACAGCAGGCTGGCAGGCAGGCAGGACATTCTATCTTCCCCCTTAAAAAAATATGGCTTTAAAAATTGTTTAAAACGGAAATTATTCAATGACAATCTGAGTCTTTTAATTGTTAAAACTCACTTTTAAACTACAGTTTGGTATACAAATAAATTGTCTGTAGGCTTTATTAAAGTCTTACAAATATTTTAAAATTAAAATTATAATTTTTATAATTACTCAAGGTTCTTATTGGTATTTTTTTTAAAGTAGTTGCTTTCCTTTGTCTTGGCCAAAATATTTTTAAAATTATTTTGTATATAAAAGTACATAAAGTATCTTTAATTAATTATCTGGAAACAAACTTTTCAATTGCTTGTTAGCAAGTGATCTTTCTAAGTGATCTTTTTAAGGTTTCCCTCCTGATCGTCTTGGCTGACAGTCGAAGATATATGAGGGAAATTAATAAGACAAGCGTAAACACTTGGTAGGAGTTTCCGTAGCGAAGTGACTCAATTGCGTACCGGAAAAATCAACGCCTGGAAATAGAAACCTTTCCCTTTCCCTTTACTTTTCTTTCATTTTCGTAACGCCCTCGCATTTTGAGTGAGTATCTCACTGAGTGACTGGTTCTGTTTTCTTCGATTTTGTTGGAAAAAAAATAGTCCCAGAAAAAAAATAGAAATATAAAAGAGAGATATACTTAAAAGATTTCGACTAAGATATCACTGAATCCTAGGCTATACTGCGTGTCATTTACCTAATATTTTCAAGGCGCAAGGCCTATGAAATATTAATAAAAACAAATGACAAACATCTCATAATCGTTGATCAATCCAAAACCCTCAATATGATGGGTTTCTTATCAGAAAAAACACTAAAACCTCTGATTAGCCCAGTCAATCTTGTGGTAATATGATCTCCAACAAAAAAAAAAAAGAAATCTAACCTTCGGCAAGCCGAAATTTGTATACCCTTGCCTATTCCAATCGGAGCTGAGCTTTAATAAAAAATTTAAATAAAGCTTCAGAAAACTTTCGAACAATTCACTTCTCTCTGGCATTTCCAATATCGGCCACAAGTTAAAAGAGAGTGTCGGTCGCTCTCTTACCGCTTTCCAGCTTCGCGTGCATTTCGTCGCTCTCTAGCATTTCGCCATTTCCTAATTCCCACTTCATTTTGCATTTGTACAGTCGCCTTGATTGGATCGTGCTTCACTCAATTCTTTATTCGTTCCTTCCTTTGTTCCTTCCTTCGTGCCTTGCTATTGGCTGGGAGAGAGCCGCTCGCCGCATTCCAGCTTTCCGTGCACTTCGTCGCTCTCAAGAATTTTGCCATTCGCTCATTTCGCTTTTGCAATCGCATTCTTCGGACGAAAAAAACTTGGCTCCTAGAAAAACGCTGAAAAAACCGTGAAAAAAGTTCGGAAAAATGGGAAAACATCATCAACGTCGTGAAAAACCATCCCTCCGGAGGGATCGGTACCGTTTTTACCGCGAAATTCAGAGCTGAGCTTCTATTAAATAAAAAAATAAAGGGGATCGTTCTTTCTTCGTTCCCTTATTCGTTCCTTCCTTCGTTCCTTGGCGTTTCCAATATGGCTGAAGACTGGGAGAGAGTCTCTCGCTCGACGCTCTCCAGCTTTTCGTGAATTTCGCCGCTCTCAAGAATTTTGCTATTCCCTCATTTCGCATTTGTACAGTCGCATTGTTCGAACGGAAAAAACTTGGCTCCTAGAAAAATGCGAAACAAATAGGGAAAAACTGTGGAAAAAAGGGAAAACGTCGGCCCGTTGTGGAAAACCATTCCTCCGGAGGGATCGGCATCGGTTTTACCGGGAAAATCAGACTGAAAACTGGAAAAGTGTAATTTGTATAAATGTGTATGTGTATAAATTTGGAAATTAAGAAAAGGAATTTCAATGATTGAAAAAAGCTAAAAAGAGCAGAGTAAGTGAAAGAAAGATTATTACTTTTTCCTATTGTATTTCGTATATTTTATTTTCTATCCTTTGTTTTTGTTTCTTTCTGCATATTATGCACCGTTATTTCAAGCCAACACAGGATAATCGAAAATTATTTTGGCTTTACTCTCATTTCGCTCCCAATTTTTTTACTCTCGCTACGGCCTTTTCTTGTTTGTGTTTGTGTTTTTTGATACTCGCTCTTGAAATGAAATGTCTCTCGCTCTCTCTCTCTCTCTTTCTCACGGAAGTTAGGTCCTGGAATACGATCCACACGTGTGGATTGCAAATTTCAGGCGCTGTTTGTTTTGATTGCCTGGCCGTAAATGAAAAATTATAAGTATAAATAATAATAATAATTATTTATTTATTAAAATAAAAATACTTATAACATTTTCCAATCGTTTGCTTTCCAAACTGTTGACTAAATTTATAATACCCGGCAAAGGTTATGAAGGGTAAACCCAAAACAAAAAATACGAAAATACCTTAACCCTTGGCATTGAGACGGGGGGGTTTCAAAAGCGTGGAAAACCGAAACAGACTAATTGAAAACAATCATTAAACAGAAACTGAGACCTGGAGATACGAAATAAAGTGGAGAGTGAGCGGAGCAGAGCCATGGGCGCCTGTTTATGTGTATCACTTAATTATAACTGTACACACACATCCGCCAGGCGATTTATAGCATCCAGAAGATACATTTACACTGGTAAAAAAATATTAATATTTGAAAATATTAAAAAGATTTTAAAGGGTTTAATTGTTTTCTTTTAAATTAAAAATTTTAATATTTTATGGAATATAATTTATTTAAATTACAACTTTGTAAATTTATAAAAAATTTAAATTATTTAATTGACGTTTTCTAAAGACATTCTCCTCAAAGTTTATTTATTTTATAGGAACTGCTATAAAAATTACTAATATTATGGTTGTTTTTTTTTTTCCAACTTTATTATATTTCGTTTTTATTTTTTATATATTTTTTATTCAATTAAGTCTGCGGTTTCTCCCAGTGCATAGTTGGGAGATACAACAGCTCTGTGGGATACTCGCCTGAGTTTGCTTATCCACTTCATTAAAGGAGCTGAGTTGCTCGCCGAGACGAGCCGAGTTGAGTTGAAAAGGTGACTTGACGACGGCGGGATCGGGGGTTGATGATGTGATATGGGATATATATATATACAGATAAAGATGGAATGCTCAAAAGCAGTAGGAGTTGACCGCAAAGACGTCCCACTGTGAGTTGGGTTCTCTGTGGCTCTTCAGACTTTAGACCTTCGTCAGCTCATCGCGGCTTACTTCTTTATTAATTATGCAGTTTTTTGTTGTTGTTTTTTTTTCGCTTGTCTTGGCTTAGTCCGCGATTTGGGCTCCCTTCTCTTTACCATAATTTCGCGTAATTATATTCAATTGTTTAATTGCCGACTGATTTGGCTTAATTGAATTTTTCTCTGCATGTCACAACAAAGTTGAAAGTTCAGCGGCAATTAGCTTGGGTAGCCAAAAACGGAAATCATTGACATTTGTTGGGGGTAGAGGCTAAAAAAATTATGGTTTTTAGGGGATTTAAAGGGAGTTAAATAGTATGATTTATAGAATAATTTTTAAGGAATTTTTTTTTAAATATAAATAAAACCAAAAAAACATGTTTTTGGTTAAAAAATGTTGTTAAAATGATTAAGAATTAATTTTAAAATATCAGAAAAAATTTCTCCAAAATTTTCTAATATTTTCATTGAAAGATTTTTAAATCTTGTGAGATTTTTATTAAAAGAAATTTGATGAATGGCTGAAAGTTTCCCATTATTTCTATTTATTTTGTATTTTTTGTTTGGTTGGTTGGTGGACTATCCCTGGTTTACAAGATATATATATTTATTCATATCGGCCAACCGAAACGGATCAGCTTACCAATAACAAATGGCCAACTATCAACTATAATAAAGGCAACAACAATGTGGGCCCACGCAACAAACAAACGCAACAAATACGAAATGGGAAAATTTCAAAAATATGTTGTCGTCTTTCCTCAAGTGGTGGCGCTCAAAAAAAAAAAAAAAAAAATTAAAGAAAATGGGAAAACAAGAGAGAAGGGGAAGGGGAAGTAAGATCCCATCACTCATGTGAAATTCATAAATTCACGCCGCCAACGCTGCAATTAATCTAAGGCCTTTGACACTGAAAGAAATAAGGAAATACTATTGAAATAAAACTAGTAATTAATAAAAATAAAAATATATAAATAAAATAAGTATTACGAATATTTGTTTAACTAAAAATAATAAAATAATTAAAATTAAAAAAGAATTGAAAATAAAAAATAAATAAATAAATAAAATTAAAAGAGAATTAAAACAAAAAAAAAAATTAATAATAAATAAATAAGAATGATACAATTTAAATTATTTGAAATTTAAATCAAAAAATAATTGTTTTTCCTACACTAAAATAAAATAAAATTTATCTGAGACTTTTTCATTAATTACTTATTACTGATTTCAATTTTAAAACACTTTTTTTTCATATATTTTTTTTATTTCATATTCTTTTATGAATTATTTGTAATCGCAGTTTACAAATAATAACTTCCATTTATTTTTGACTTGAATTTCTTTCCGTGTAAGATCTCCTTTCCTTTCTCCCCCTCTCATTCTCTTACGGCACACCATCGCATCATGCTGTCCTTGTCTTATCGCGCCTGCGCGACAGCTGTTAACAGCGACGCCGACTGCGCAGCCGCCGCCTGCTGAGTTCGTTGATTGACCTTATTATTCTTGTTGTTGTTGTTGCTGCTTTTGTCATCTGCTAAGTGCGTGCGCGAAAGAGAAAGAGAAATGCGGCCAAATGTCGTAACTGTTAACGCCTTCTTGGCTCTCTTTTGTTTTTTGTTTTTGTTTCTTACGGTGTCACATTACAAGGGAAAGGGAGGGAAGTAAAGCGCTACGATCGTCCAGTATTCTAGAAATTGTTTTGTCTTTGTATTTTGCATAAGAAAATCCCATAAAAAATGCATAACAAAATAAACTCACACGAGGCTTAAAAATATGTAAATGTGAAGACTCCAACTTTATGGCAAATCCCGAAATTAATCGCTTAAAAATGCAAAACCCAGGCAACAAGTGTTCTCCGAAAATTAGCCAAGTTAGCCACCGTATAAGAGTGTGGCTCTTAGCTATAAACAGACTGTTATACTAGCAGTATACTACGGTAATACCAAAAAGGATATGTCAAAGAGTGGGAATGAAATGTAAACAAGAGCGGCTCTTGAAAATAGAGCAAGAGAGCGAAATATTACAAGAGAGTAGGATTAGGAGTATTGAGTTGGGCTAAGAGTAAGAGTAAAGTAAATAGTTACATAAAACTAATAACATAAATTACTTTATAAAATATAAACAAAAAACACAAATATTAAAATGTTAAATATATAGAAAAAATCGAGCAAAAAATTAAATAAATAAAATAAAATCTACTACAATAAATATAAGAATAAATCCTCATTCTATATAAATATTTAAAAATAAATCTTCCAGTCCCCTTTTAAACTAATCTAGAAATATACAAATTTATTTATTTGTATTAAATTCCTAAATTACTTAAATAATTAACAAGTCAAAGCTATAACAGCTGTTGATCATTTAAATAAAAATAAACATAAAATAACAAAAAATCGTATAAAGGCGATGCTGGAAAAATGTCAGCAAACAACAACAGAAACCTGTGGCGGCTAACAGACTGTTGGCCAAATCCTGTTTATAACAGTGTGACCCGTTGGCTCTCTCTCTCTTTCTCTCCTTTGGCTTTGTTTCTTCTTTTTTTTTTTTGTTTTTTTTGGTGCAAAAACAGGTTTTATGGAGAGAGCAGGACAACAGAGCGAAGTTAACAGACAGCACAGCATCTCTGCCTTACAGCTCTCTGCCACTGTAACAATAAATAAATAAATTAAATGTTTATTACATTTTACTGCTATTATTTCGTTTTTTTTTGTATACCCTCGCGTATTATAACTTTAGTCAGAAATTTTGCAGTAAGAAGACATTTCCGATCATATTCAACTAGCCATGTCCGCTAAAAATAAAAAATTTAATAAAAAAATTATATTTTTATATTTTATTAAATATTTCCATTTGTTTATCTAATAACAACTACTTCAGAAAGGCTTTTTAAATTGAAATAAATGTGTTTTTGGCGTTATATATATATATTTTTTTTTTATTTAAAATTGGTAAATTTAATTATATTTGTAAACAAAATATATAACAAAAAATTATTTTCTTTAATCAATTTTAAACTCTAGCTCTTTAAAATTAAGTTAGTAAACAGTCGAAATATTATCATTTAAATTATTCAATCAATTACTTCTTAGTATTTACTACAATTGGGCAACATTTTATTAACTTTAAGCATTAAATATAAATAAATAAATAATATTTTCAAGTCCTGTGAGCTTCTGTTAGCTAGCAGTAAACCGTAATAGCAGCCAGCAGCCGGCTTTAACAGCGCCCTTTAACAGCTCGCGGGAGAGAGAGACTGCGAGAGAGCGAAACGCCGGTGCGCTGCTAAAGAGCGCAGCGGTGGTTGGCGGCAGCAGAAGAGAGCGAAGCCTATAAGTACGAGCCGCAAACTTTATTTTTTTTCAAAATTTTCTTCATTTTCCAACGCGACGTCACGGCTCCGCCGCGGATAACGGAAAAGTCGTAACGAAGTGCGACTTCGAATTTCCACACGACGCGCGACTACGACGAGCGTGTGTCTGTGTGTGAGTGTCTCCTTTCGCGCCGTCTCGCTTGCACTCGCAACCGCGTCTCCTGTCCTCCTGCCCAGCGTTTGTGCGTGTGTGTTTATATGTTTATAGCGCGCGCCCGCCCGCCTTAGCGTGTGTGTGTGCATCGTTTTTTTCTTCCTTTTTGTATTATTTCCTTCAGCATTTGTTGTTGTTTTCGCATCTTTTTTTGCTTCAACAAAAAAATCCTTTTTGGTTTAAATATAATGCTTTCCTGATTTTTCCCTCTTCCACGGTTTGTTTTCGCATAATTCATTCGTACATGTATTTGTTATAAATTCCTTTTTTGTGTCGCAATTTTTTTCAAGTGCTCAAAGTGCCAGAGAAATAGAGAGAAAGAGAAAAACGTAACGAAATGCAAAACGTAATAAAAACGGTAAAAGCCAAATAAATACCAAAACAAATACAAAAAGAAACGGATTACAACTGTTTTTTTGTTTTTCTTGGATTAATGTAAAAGAAAAACTAACGAATTTTTGGATAAAAAATAAGCATCAATAACAACAACGGCAGCAGCAGCATCAGGAAGCAGCAGAAACAACAACAATTGCAACACTTGCAATTTTTCCAAAGGAGGAAGCAACAACAACAAAATGTAGGTCACAAAAACAAAAAGAATTCAAAGAAAAAGAGCAGTAAGAGATAGTAACAAAGTAAAAACATAGAAAAACAACAACAACTTGGTGAAAAATGCGTTACGCTTTACATTTTGCTTAAAAATAAAGCAAATTGTGGTTAAAAACTAATAAAATCAGTAAGAAAATCTTTTTAAAACGAAGGGAAAATAATATTTACAAACCTTTTAACTCTAAAAAAAATAGGCAAACATACTTTATATTTTTAATTGAAGAAATATTTGAATTAATTGATTAAAGAAAATAACTGACAAGCAAAAGAACCGACTTAAAAAAATAATAAATAAACCGAAAAAGGGTGTATTTAAATGTTAAACAAAAAAACAAAGGAAGCTTGGAAAGGGAAATATAAGAAAAAAATATTTTTTTAAAGCAGGAATTTATTAGTTAAATATTTAAATAAAGCAAATTAAATATATAAAATGATTTGTTCTTATAACTACATTTATTACAATTGAATAAGTTTAAGCTTGAAAAAGTTATTAATTAGGATTTACTTTAAAGCTTGAACTTGGTTTTATGAACATGTAAACACTTAACTTAAATAAACAATACAATTAACTCCATAAAAAAATATAAACAAACCAAAACACTACCTACCGCTCAAGTGTAACTAAAAACACTCATAATAATAAATAACAATGTTTTAGCTAAACATTTAAACAATAACTCAACCTTAAATAAATATTTGCAGTGGCATTAATAAATTCAAGCGTCAACTTCAAACGGTTTTTGGACATATTTTCTGTGTGTGTGTGTGTGTGCCATAATTTGTTTCGGGGAAATACCCAAAAACATTAGCCAAAATGCCAAACATAGTTAATAATTTATTTTCATTAGTTTTTAGTGTGTGTGCTCTGGGTGTTTAGTGTTTTTTTTTCCGCCGCTTTACAATTTCATTTAATTTTCTGTTGTTTTTTTTTTTTGCACATTTGTTTAATGAACAAACGCAAATGGTTATTGCTCCGTCGTCGTCGTCGTCTTCGTTGTCTTCTATGACTCTGCTACCGCCATGTGTTGTCAAAATGTATCTTTTTCTGTATCTTCTCTTTGGGAGCGCCCATAAATCAATGCCGACGGCAATCAACGGGCCAGCTCCGCAGGCGGATGGATTTATAGGCATATATACACGGGCATATAACCAAGAATAATTCTTTTCCCCTTTCTTGGTTCTTTGGATTTTTATTTCAATTTTATTTCTTTTTATTTTTTCGAGTCTGCAAAACTCCCGGGACAATGTGAAGTGATTCGTGGCGATTCGCAATTAAGCAAATTGTTAAAAGAGTCCGAAAAACGTTCGATTCAATCAGTCTCCGGGGATTTTTTGTCTGTGAAATTAATGCTTAATTGAAGGGGAAACTTTATGAAGTTCATAAATTGTGCAATTGAAGAAAATGTGTATTTTTAAAAATCTGAGAGAAATATTACTAAAAAGAAAAATAAATACAGAAATGTTTTAAAATTGATTTAAAACAATACTTGTATTTGTTTTTCTTGTTTATCTGAAATTTTCTAGACTGAAACAACAGCAAGTATTGGCATTATCCATTAGCTATGTGGAATCTTTACCACACATTTTGAAAGATTTCTTCATTATTTTCTTGTGTAAAATGCATTTTCGGCTTTTGAAATGTTTATTTTAAGAAAAGATATTTCAATCACCAAGTCATAGTTTATTTAAGAAATTTGTAAAACAAAGTAGGGTTTCTTCAAGTATCTTGAAAATAATGTATCTATTAGTTTACATCATATTTATGAATATATTCAAGTTGAAAAGTGAAATATTTTTGATATTTCCATAAATTTCCAAAAGAAATACCTGGCCTCAAAAAAATCTCCCAATTTGAAATATCAATTTCAATCAAGATCTCAGGTTTCGCGGGTGAAAGAATACACTTCGATATGAAACGATTCTCTCTGATCCATAGAAATTCCAGCAGCTGTTTTTCTTGGGCGCTGTTGCCGCTTTTCTGGGGCAATAAAAGCGGCTTAAAACCTGCTCGAAAAGTGCAGAAAAATCAAAGGGACGCGCAATGTTGACTGACGGACACGGGGACTGTGTTCCCTTCGTTCTCCTCTCAGGTATCTTTACCTGCTTTTCGTTGGCGTTTGTATTTCGCACAGCTGTTGTCAGTTTAACGCCACGAAAAAAAAAAAATCGGTATAGAAATGTATCTCATGGATGCAGTAAACTCGAGACGAGAGATTCGAGTATCTTTGCAAACAGGTAACTCACGGATTAAGAGAGCTAAGGGAGATGGCAATTGTTACTGTAATATATTGTAAAATTTACATAAAACAATAATGTATCTCGAGATACATTCCTTAAAACTCCCTTTTCAAAATTATAAATTGTTTCCGAGTGCCACCGCATCTCTTATATATATATATTTATATATCTTTATCTGTCACTGGCAACAGTAATCCGCTCAAGTGCGCAAATTAGTGCAACAAAAATGTCAAAAGTTCTCAACTGACAGTCCGCGTGATGAGTGTATGTATGGCTCTTGTGTATCCGCGAGCTGCACTTGCAAATTGCTGTAGTTATAGATACAAAAGCCGAAATAGCAGCAGGATTTTGGCCAACTGAAGAGGGGTCTGAGAGCGGCAACAGCGGCGGCGGCGGCAGCGGCAGCAGCCACTTGAGATGATTTATGATGCCAGTCAGCCTCACAAGTGCAGACAGCAAAAATAACAATCCAAAAAGGTTTTGCCATTGATAGCAGGCAGCCCAGAGGCTGAAGCTGAGGCTGAGGCTGAGCAGCCTCTCCAGAAACTCAGAGGCGATCCGGGAACCCAGAAACTCTGGGACCATGATGATGCACAAAACAAAAACCGAGGAGGAAACATGAAGAAAAACATAGAGAAGTAGGGGCGTGGAGTGGCGGGTATAAAATAGAGGTTTTTGCTATGGTTTTTTTTTTGTTTTTCTGTTGCCAAAAGGTGTGAAGCACACACACACCGGGCAAAACCTTGAATTTGAAAATTTTCAAAAACAAAATGAAAAATATGCCTGTAAAAATATTTATAAAAAATATTCAGTGAAAGAAAAGCAAAGATGATAAAAAACAGGTTACTGAAAAATTCATTTATTTATATATAAAGAAGAATAGTATCTTTAAGATAAAAAAGTTACAAGATATTAGATATATCTTGGTATAAAATAATATCTACTTGTGTAACTACCTCTTCTTTAATTTTTTTTTAAGCCAAACTTATTCAAATAAATACTTTTGGGTTTGGTATTAAACCCTTTTAGAATAATTCTCAGTGCCTTTTGTATAAGTAAATCAAAAACAAAGCTGCCGAGAAGGAGCTTGGCAACAATGACGCTGCTAAAAAAAAAATAAAAACCAGATGAGATGTGAGGGCTGGCCAAGAAGGAGCAGCGATGGATTGGATGCGAGTTTCTAGATGGAGATGGAGATGGTTCCAGGTTGCTAGATGGGGAATCTCTCTGGTCCGAGCAAGCGAGAGCGTTTGGTCATTACCGTCATGCCTTGTCATAGACAACATCGTTTATTTTCCAAACACTCGACCAAAAGAAACCCATCCTCTAAACTCTGCTCCTAACCGTTTTCACACCTCTCGGACCGCCTTACCTGGGCAAGAAAAGGAACACGGGAAAATATAAGGAAAATACTTGACTGATTTTGCGTTCTTTTTCTTGTTGATTTTGCATTTACACACATACACATACACACACAGCTAGATTTATTTTCCATAATTATTGAAAATTTATGCAGCAAGTTGCCAATGAGACAAACAAACCATAAATAACCACAAATCGCTTCCAAATGAATTGGAGCATGTGGAAAGAAAGAAATGACGAGTGATAAAGGGTGCTGCTTCTGGTGGTGCACCACAATCGTAAATTTGTAAATCGTAAATCTCTCCTCTATCTATCTTTCTCTTCAGAGGAAGACAATCCAAATTGCTTTAGCTTTTTACCAATTAAACAAATTCTAAAAACGGAATTGAAATCATATCAAAATGTAATCAAATCGAACTAATAATAATATCAACTCGAGCTGTGAAGTGCAATTGAAAGTTTTTCCCCAAAATTGAAATTCGATAAGAACCTGTTGAGGAAAAGGAGTAGGGGGGGAAGCTGGAAAAAGCAGGAATGAGCAGGAAAAAAGCAGGAATGAGCAGGGAAGAGCAGCAGATCCGACCAAGGAGTTTCAGAGAGGAGCAAAAGGAATATCAGGAGGTCTACCAGGAGTTGGAGCTAATTTGCCAGGCGGCGGGCGTGTTTAGCATTTAAGCATCTCTACAGCTCTCGGGGGTTAAGTCATTGGGGGAAAAGCCAGCGGGAAAAGTGCCACTCCAGAAGTCAAGTGGCTGTGGCTGTGCCACACGCGTGTGCCAGGCAGCAGAGGCATCCTCTACACTCACCACTCCCTCTCAAGACGTTTTGCGGACTAAAAATCGCAGAAACGAAAAGTAAGCAATAAAAATAAACCAACACGAGACGAAACGAAATGCAGGCAGCATAATTAAATTTCAACATTCAGCGCTGCGCTCAGCATCCTGTCGCGAAAATCTAGAGCAACAACAACAGTGCTCAAATAATTAAATATAAATGCAGATATATATACCTTCTATATATATAAATATGTATCTGCAAGGACAGTAAGAATACCCTCGGTTGTCCTTGTACCGATTTAAAGCGTTCGCTTTTCGCCTGACAGGAAAATGCTTTTCGCCGCACTGGAAAAACTCATTAAATGACAGCAATGCACTGCATTTTTCCTCCGGAAAAAGTTTGCCAGAGCTGCCGGCTAGCTGCCTGGGTTTGCCAAACTTTGCGCTAATGCCAGTTCTTAGTTGGGCCGCTCGACAAATTCCCTGTCCGCTCTGTTTTTCTTTTAAAACCGTGCCAACTAATTGGATGGCAAAGCAGGCTTAATTCAATTCCATTTTCCAATAGTTAAAGCGACAGCAAACAGCTAAGAGCTAAAAGCTAACAGCTAACAGCTAACAGCCTCATGTTGCCAAAGTTGCCACTCTTTTTGATAGTTGTGCAACACTGTTTAGTAAAAAAATTTGGAAAATATAATTTTAGACCCTATTTTAAGTAAAAAAAATACGAGATATCATCACTTTTTGATAAGGTTCTCTATCTTTGCACCCTTCCTTAACACTTATTCTGTCAAGGAATTACAAAAACGTGGTTGTGCAACACTGGTTTAGCCAAGAATTTAAGAAAATGTATGTTTTTTTTTTTCCAAATAAATAATAATAGATTATCAGAGCCAGAGATATAGTTTATAGTTCTAAAAAACTGGTTTAGTCACGGTTTAGTCGCTGAAAACAGTGTTGAAAAGTGGTAAATGTCGAATTTTTTGACATTAAATAGTGTTCTAAATATTAAAATTACATAAGAATCTTTATTAAAAATCATTTAAGCCTAAACTAAATTATTTAACTTTTTTCCTAGTTAAAAATACAAAAAAGTAACCCTGAAAAAACCATTTCCATGTCAATTATAAATCACCAGAGAAGAAAAAAAAAAATATATAGAAACGAGAAATCCAACAAAACGTTGCAATTATTTTCGTTAAACTTTTTCGAGGAAATAATTCTCGCGCGCCTTAAATCATTTTCATTTGGTGGCTTGTGTTTTATGGCCCGTTGGTTTATTGTTTCTTAAAATGTATAAAAATAAATGAGCTAAATTGTTGCTGCTCCTTTGGCTGAAGTGATTTGCCTGCTGCCCTAAAATGGCAAAAAAAAAAGAAGCCAAGAAGCTGAAACAAAAGATGCTTGGGCAAATTTTTCACATTTTATGGGCAATGTTTTTTTTTTCTTTCCTGAGCGTGACTTTGGTTTTGATCATTTTTATTTTCCAACGCACACACACACACGCGTGTTTGTTTATATAGCATATATATTTAGAGGATATATATACACGCATTGCATATTTATGGCTGAAAATATATTATGCGTATAATTGTTGTTGCGCCTCGTCGCCAAGTTTTTTGTTTCCCTTTTGCACCTTGGCGTCGTCGTTTTGTTGAATCAATTACAGGCAGTTGCCCCAAGAAGAGAAAAAAGAACAGTAGAAAAAAAAGGAAAGAAAAGCTCTGTAGGAAAAGTGTAAGAAGCAAAGGAAAATAGAACGCAGACAGGCTGGCAAAAATGGCAAATTATGGCACCCCAGAGATGCGCGATAAAAGCCCATTTACTTAAACTGAATATTTATTATTCCTGTCGCTGCCACCTACAACTCTCCTTCTCGGCTCCTGACTTTTTCGCCCATTTCACATTTCCCATTTCCCATTTTCCTTGCAAAACGCTTGACTTTTCTTTTCCCTAAAAAAAAACTTTGGGGTGTCATAAAGTTGGGCCTCCGCGCCAAAGTTTGATTGAATTGTGTGGAGGGGCTGCGACTTAGATGAGGAAAATGTAAAGGAAGCTAGGTTTTAAAACCTTTTAAAATCAATCTATAAAAGGGAAAAAGCCTAAAAATTATATAGTTTTGTATATTTTAAGGTTTAAAGAGTTTATAAAATTTTTTTTTTAAATAATAAAAATATTAAAATGTATTTTTAAGACTCGAAAAAATATTAATTACTTAGTAAAAGCCAAAGAAAAATTATTGATTCATGAAAATTACTCACTGAAACCCTAAATATAAAAAATATAAATTATAAAGAAATATAAATTATAAAAAATATCTATATTATAAAAAATATATAAATTATTAATAATATATAAATTATAAAAAATATATAAATTATAAAAAATATATAAATTATAAAGAAATACAAATTATAAAAAAATATAAATATAAAAATCCTTTTAAATTTTTATAACTAAAAAAAAACTGTCTTAGTTTCATGTAGATTTTATATTTAAAATAAACAAACAATTAATTCATGAAAAATATTATTTTTAAGAAAATCCTTTCATGAGCTCATTTCATACCAAACCTTTTGTTCAGAATATCCTTTTGCCCAGATTTCAGACCGATTTCGGGTTATTATCTCGCCCGCAGCCCAGGACACTTGATACCCAGAATGAAATTCGAGTGCAGAAATTGGGAAATTCAAGAAACTCGAGCAAAAAAGCCAACGCACAAAAGCCAAATAAATATAAAGAAATTAATGAAGTAAATGATAGGGCAAAAAATATATATATATACATCAGGGTGGTAGCTGAAACCAAAGTGTTTCATAATTTTCGAATTCTAAGCGCCGCCACCGTCGCCATCGAAAATTCCGATAAGGCAGCCCAAGAAGCTCCAAGACCAAGTAAAGAAAAAGAAGAAAAAAAAAATTAAATAATTTATGTTTTATGTGGCACAGGAAGCGCTGCCTTCTGGGGGTTGTTCCGAAATAAAATAAAATAGACAAGACCCAGGAACAGGAACAGAACAGAGGAGAGCAGAGCAGAGCGGAGTGGAGTGGAGCACTCAAGTGATTTAGGAAGTGTTTGTCTGCGTTACGCTTGGTTAGTTGATAAAAATCAGTCGACGCTTTTGTATTCTTTTGGCGTTGGTGCCCCCTCCTTCTACCCCCTCTTACCCCCGTGGTTCCCTATATTCCCTGCCTGCTTATTTTTGGAGGCGTGTTTTGGAGTGGAGAGAAACACAGGGCCTTTGAGTCTGAGTCTGAGTCATGGTCTTGGTCCCCCTTAATTGCATCGACTAAATTGCATTTTAAGCTCTCTGCGTTTTTGTTAATTTCTGCGCCATTCGGTATGATTTATAAGGACACGCCCAGAAAAAAAAAAAACAAAGAATTGGAAATAAAAATCTTCAATTCCTTTTCAAGGTAAACCTGGTATCCGTGAGATCTGTTTAAGATTTTATCTCCAGGTTGCATTGTGGCACAAAAATTTCTGTTTTTAAACTTAAATTACAGTTTTTAACTTAAGCGATTTTTAAAACAAGTTTAAAAGATAGATATTTTAAAATTTAAGCTTAAAAAAAATATTTAAGTATAATTTAAGGTTCCTTTTTGATGGTTTTTCTATTTTATTTTTAGAATTTTGATGAAATTTTAAGGAAACAAAATATTTAACAGCTTGAAATTAAATTTAAAGTAAAAAAAAGAATTGTTTTATGTAAAATATGATAATTTTTTAATTTTTAACGACAATCTAAAGCTAAAAAATATTTGTTTTTATTAAAAAAAATGTTATTTGCTTTTAAAAACTTAAAGAAACTGTTTAATTAATTTTAAAATATTTCTAAAGCACACAGAAAAAAATCTTGGCCTCTTTAAGGTCTAGTCTAAGGCCAAAAAAATATATTTTTAATCAAAGAAAAATCTTTAAACTTATAAAAACATAAAAATACGTGAAAAATCTTGGCAAAATATTCCCAAAAAAACACACAAAATAACACTCCCCTTTTTAAAGTTGCTCCCCCAAAAAGGTGTATCTGTGGGATGTGAAGATCTTTAAATTGTATCTGTAATCTGGTAGTTGTCGTTCGTTCTCGTTCTGGTTCTGCTTCTGGTCTCTCCTTGGCTCGTAGATTGCATTATTGCGTGCCAAATATGAATCAAAAGAACGGAGAACCGAATGTATCCATGAGATACACTCTCTGGACATCCACTTCCTGTGCGGTTTTCGGTGGAGCACAGTTTAAAGTGCCATTAACCCACAATTGCACAAAAGCAAAAAAAAAAAAAAAAAAAGATACACAATCCAAGTATCTATTGCTCTTTTTTCTTTCGGTTTTCCCTCCTTTCGGGTCAGTTAATTGCAAGTTTTACTTTGCCTGCGTGTCAAAATATCATTTTGTGTGTTAGATACATTTACGGTTCAAGAGAGCTGCTCTGTTGCTTTGGTTTTTATTGAGTTCTTTTTTGGTTTTTTTCTAGTCTTTTTGTGGGCTGGCCATTAATTGTGGTGGCCTGTCATTTTGCGGTACGAATCTGTGGCTAAATACTGTGTGTACACCTCTACCTGAGGCCCAGAGATGATGCACAGATACAGATACAACCGATACGGATGGGCTGTGACAACATTTCAATAGTTTTTGTTTGGCTTTGCGCCTTCGGGGGTTGTTTCATTGGGTTGGCATCGCGACCAGCTGCCGCTGCTGCTGCCGCTGCTGGATGCGGCACAGGATATGCCACACAGGACACCTTTGTCGCGATAAATTTGAAATAATTTGATGCGTCTTGTTTTATTTGACAGGCAACAAATTCGTGGCCCAAGGGTTTTTCGAATCATCCCGCCGTCCTATACGGTCCGGTTTGGTTCGGAAAATGTAAACAAGTCGCGCCGGGCCTGGCAATTAAAAGGACTTTTCGAGTCCTGGCTGGGGTATATTGTATTGTGACACAATATATACCATTTAAAATGAATTTGGTATTTAAATAATCATTTGTTTAGGTAACTATTCATATAAACTACATATTTTCGATATAAAATTATTACTTCTTTACAAAATATTCATTTTTCCAGGACATTTATTAGTCGTGACACTTTAGGGTGCCTTCTTCCTGTGTTCCTTTTGTGTTGCCCATATAGGGAAATTCAATTTGTAGATTAAAATGTACTCCCTTGTTGTGTTTGCTTTGTTTTCCCCGTAATAGCCACGTGGGGGTTTTCCTCTACTTTTCCTCTCTCTCTCTCTCTATTTTTCCTGGGGGCATATGGGGTTTGTGTGTGTGTGTGGTTCCGTTTCCAATCGAGGGCTTGTGTGGTGGTTCCTTCTTATTCTCTATCTTGTTCCGTGCTGCGAACAATTTTCAATTAAAAACTAAACGAATTCGTAATATATATCGAGGCGCGAGGGTTGAATTAAGGAATAAGCCGAGTATTAAATAGGAAAATAGGGGGTGGGTGGTTTTGGTTTTCCCCCCCAGAGGGCAGATTGATTAAAATTGATTGAGCGTCGTCTATGCAAATCAAGCGGAGGGATTATGTCGAAAATGGCTATCAAATATAAGAGTAAACAAAAGGAAAATAATGAACAAAAATCCACGGGACTGAGTAAACAAAAATATTGATAAAAGATGCAAAAGTAAACAATGATTTTGAATAATTAAAGATGCGATAAAAGCATTAAATGATTAAAAATTAAAAGAAAATTATAGAGTTTTGTAGAATTAATTATTAAAATCTTAAAAAAACCAGGAAATTATTCTAGGCCATTAATTAATTAATTAATAATTAATTAATAAATTATTAAAATTTTACAAATATTAATAAAGAGAAAAAAACAAAAAATAATCTTATTTATAAAATTAAAAAAAATATATATAGAAATGCACAATTTTTTTTTGTAATATTTAAAAAAGCAAAACCCTTGTAAATTAATTTTTTCTTAATTAATTAATTATAAAAACTCACCAAATACTTATAGAAACAATTTTTAAAATCCACAATTCTTTAAATTAAATATATTTAACACAAATAAATCAATTTCTGGTCAAACAGACACATTCAAATGCCTTTTTAAACCCATAAAAAAACCCATCTTGCAAAACCCTTTGCGATTTGAACTTTTATATTGCCCTAAGGCTTAACTTTTGAATCGCTGCCTCCACTTTTCTCGCTTAATATTTGCATTATAAGCACTTTAAACCATTTAAACTTGCAACAAACCCCGCTTATTTTTATCTACAAAAAAAAAAGGAAAAATAAATACACCAAAACGCACTACAAGAATAAGAAGTAAAGGGGTTGGCAGAAAAAAAAATGCAATTTCCGCACAGACGCACACATTTTCCGGCCAGCAAATATATATATACTTTAAGGATATATATATATATTTATATAGGAAGAGATAGAGGAAGTGCGCGAATGGGAAAACTCAATTTCCAAACTAAATTCAACTAAAAAAAAAATAAAATAAAATAAAATAAAATCCAAATAAATAAAAAGGAAAAACCTCGTGTGCAGAAATTGTGAAAATTGTATTTGGCAAACGCATTAAACTTTCATTTTTCTGTCAGGCCAAGGATAACACAGCCAAATAAGGCGCCGCAAATGCAAAAATAAAAAAAAAAAAGGAAAATAGGAAAATATATATTAAAAAAATCAGGGAAAATAGAGGAAATGCACTATGTGTGTGTGTGGGGAGAAGATATTTGAAAATCAAAGCGAAAGTTCTCGGCTTTTGTCTGTCCGCAGGATTCAGGATCCTTCCAAGGCAAACTTTGCTTAGCTCTATCTCTTTTTTCCCTCTCTATTTTCGTCTCTCTCTCTCCCTGTCGCTCTGTCGCTGCGCCGAAAAACTTTTGTCATGAATTGAGGCTGGGGAAATGTGCGAGAAAAACACATCAAAGCAATCAAAAAGTGACGCCAGAGCAATTGAAAACTTTTCGCATGAAAACAAAAAAAAAAAAAAAAAATCCAGCCAAAAAACAATGAGAAAAAAGTCGCTGAAATTACTAAAAAAAAAAGGAGGAGACGTGGAAAAGGAAGGAATAGAAAATGCAACGCATCAATGCATTTTCCCGACGGTTGGAAATCAAAAGCTAAAGAGTCAAACCATATACCCCCCCCCCCCCTCCTTTTACCCCCCAGTTAATGGCTTTGTTTGCCATGGCCATCAGCCAAAAAAATAAAAAAAAATTAAGGAAGGGAAAATAAAATAGCCAGAAACTGCAACACCCATCATTTGTTTCACTCAAATAATGAGGTTTCCTTAAAAAAAAAAAATGTATTTATTATGTACAGTGATCTTTGTTTATAAACAATTTATAGGAAAAACTGTAACTGAAAAATGGGGAATATTAAGTAGAAAATAAAGCTTAACTAAGGTTTTAAAGACAAAAAATTAAAATTCTCCAATTTAAAAGATTTTTGTAATTGAAATATAATAATAATATTAATTAATATTTAAATTAAAAATAACAATTTATACCTGGAATATATCAACCTATAAAATCTAATAAACCTTTACTAAAAACTCCGGCTTAGGGACCTCAAAAATACCCTTTCCCCCATTTATAAGCATAAAAGATATTCCTCTAAATAATGTATATACATATTCTCTATATATATATATATTTGCTGGCAAGCTAGCTTAATGTTCCTATTTTGCCCAACTTGTGCTCTCAACTTAAATAATTTGCGCATAAAATATAATTTAATGCCGTTCCCCCTTCCCCTTTCCCCTTCCATCAACTTGCTTGTTTGCTTGCCAGAAATTCCAACCAGAGGCGGCGGCTATTAGAGAGAGGGTAAAGAGGGGATAACGGGGGCAAATAGGGGCCTTTATGGCACCCATAGCTTAGGCGAGAACGAGGTCAAATGCAATGCAGACGCGTGCCAATGCGAGAGAGTCTCAATTTGGCAGCAGCAGCCAACTGTAGCGGCTATATAGCATATATATATTTATATATGTATATATATATGTATATAAAGTATTGCTGCCACCCAAAAAACCCCCCCTGGAAAATACCCACCCACATCCACACCCCATCTCATTCCCGTTTCCTGACAGGGCGATGCATTTGCCTGGCGATGAGATTTACCCGCTACACACAATATTTCATAAAGCCGGGGAAAACTTTCGAGGTTTCAAGCTTTTCCAGCAGCAGCAGCAGCAGCAGCAGCTTCTAGCAGCAGGAAAATGCTAGCGGCAGGAAAATGCCTTGGCTGCAATAAATGCAGCACAGCTCCCAGATATGTGTGTGAGCAAGCGAGCAAAGTGGAATTTTCAAGGCAAGAGGCAACATTTTTCCTTTCCTGTATTGATCTGCGAGTCCATATTAAGCCAAGGGTAAAAGTGTGTAAGAAAATTAATCTGAAAATAAAGTAAAAAATAAATTACAAAGAAAAATGTACTAGCTTTTTAGCAGTATATAAAATAATTGCATATTTATGTATCTATAAATACCATAGAAAATAGTAAAAACTTGCCCACTGATTTAGTTTTAAGGGTACTTTCGCCCTTATAACGAGAGAAAAGAGATTACTTTCATAACTTCCGCATGCTGTGGAATGTTTTGTTTTGTTGTGGTTTTTTTGACGTCGGTAATAGAGTCATTTCCACTTCATAACCCCTATTACAATCGCCAATAGAGGCCCCCTACTGAAGTCTAGACTCTAGACTACACTTGAAAAAAGTACTAAAAAAAATTAAAATAATATTTCAACTATAAAATAATGTGATATATATAAAATCATATATTAAAACAAATAAATATAAATGAATAGAGATGAATTGAGATTAGAGATAAATAGAGATGAATTGAGAGAGATAAATAGAGATGAATTAGAAGATAAATATAAATGAATAGAGATGAATAGAAATTAATAGAGATGAATATAGATGAATTTAGATGAATATAGATGGAATATATATGAATATAAATAGTTTTAATTGAATATAGATAAAAATACATAGATTCATATAGGATATACAGATATATATAGGAAATATAGATGAATATTAATGAATCCAGATGAATTCAGATGAATTCAGATGAATTCAGATGATAAATACAAGTAAAATTCCAAAAATTCTACGGCTATTTCTGTTAATATATCAAAACAAAAAATATTTTTCTGTCTGTATCTTCTTGATCAGATTGGTGCTCTAATTTAGATCCCCATATATATATATATACATATATGTTATATTTGTATCTATTGCACCGAGAGCCTGGGTTCAGTGCTTTGTTGTCCCCGTATTTAAATAGCAAATGATTAGCTTCAATTGGCTTCAATTGCGTATGGACTTAATGCCCAAATTGATACGTATTCCAAGCCGAATATAAGAAAAGATATAAGAAATCTCCAGGCAAAGCTTTCTTCTTTCTCCTCATTGCTCGCTTTGTTTGTTTGAAGATAAAGCCCAAGTCTACCCAAGTCTCCTTCCCAAGTCTGTCTGTCTGACTGTCTCATTTTCTATCTGAATCGCTTTTGATGGGATAAGTAGTTGGACGCTGATGGAGACGGAGACGGGGGTCCACATCACGCACATTCATTTGAAGTAGCTTCACTTTCAGCACTTTTTAAGAGAGTCTCTGCTGAGCCGATTGAAGTGTCTGGCAAGTTAAATCATTTGGAAATTTGAGGGTTTTCTTTCTTGACTTGGTTTTTGGGACCTCTTCTCTCTAGTAGTTTGGCTTTGGCTTTGGCTTATTCCGAATTTAAATTGAACAGATACAAAAGTTTCTCCGCCTCAACGGAACTTATATATATATATATATAATTTCGTAACTCCCTTGGAGTTATTGGGTGAGCAAATATTTGCTTCATTATTGGGCAATTTTCCATAATGACTTTGGGAGTTTGTCAAGTATTCTTTTTCTTGTCTTTCTCTTTTCTCTGTGACTTGTTTCAAGTTTTAAATCGATTTAAATTTATAAATCTCTCTTGTAAGCTCTCAAAATAATAACTTGATAACTTGAAATAACTTGAATGCTCATTAAATTAACTAAATATTTGTGGTATTGCAGAGATTATTTACATAATTTATGATTTCACTTCCCCCCGAAATTCTTTTGGCTAAATATGTTTAATGATTTGTTTCAATTTAAGCATCGGAAATGCAACAGAGCATGCCCGTGACCTTTGGCTGTGGATAGAGAGAGAGAGAGATGTGTGTGGGTTGTGGGATGTGGGCGCATCCAGCAGATACAAAATGCTGTTGAGATACGGATACAAATGCCGGGGCTGCAAATGAAAAGTTAAACGTTGCGTGCTGCGCCTGTTTATCTTACGGATGCGCCCTGGGATGCATCACTCACTCAACTCGAGCATAGCATTTAACTCATTCGTATAAAAGATACAAAAACCGCGAATGTGCACCACTACGGCTGACTCTGTCGCTGTCGCAGTCGCTGTCTCTGTATCTGCCGCCGTATCTGCTGCATCTGTATATCTGCATCTGTGAGATACACAGTGCTTGAACAAACAAATGGGAGAAGCCTCCGCCGCAGCTACTTCTGATTCTGATTCTGATTCTGTTGCCGAACCAACTTCTGCTCATTCATGGCGTTGCACTCGATTAAAAATGTTTCGTGTGTGTTGTTGCACCCTTGCACCACCGCTCTCCCCCCTCACTTCCCACCGAACTACGCCGTTTTCCTCAGTTTTCCATAGCCCCGCCTCCCTTCACTCCCTTTGGGTTTTTCCTCCCCGCCCGCCCCCGTTTTTGTTGTCGCTTTTGTTGCAGGAAGTGCTCATCTTCATTTACTTTGTTGTCGCTGCCGTCTCTTGACGTTTTTCGGTTTTGCGGATGACACTGTGTGTTCGGTTTGTGTTCTGTTTGGTGAAGTTCTGGGATGTACTCCAAAAAAAAATTGGCTACAAAATAATATATAATTTAAATTAATAATATTTTATTATATTTATTAGCAACAAAAATTAAGTACAAAATATTTTATAATTTAAATCTAGATTTAAAAGTATAAATTAGCATTTTGTTATTATTTATACAGGTTTTTGTCGTTCGAAACCCTATAAGCCATTCAAAATGCTTATGATTCTCAAGTTGTTTTAGCTTATTTACCATTTGTTTTTCTTGTTAATTTCTTAACTTTAAAATTAATGTTAAATGTCTGCAAATGCATATATTTTTCTTGTTGTGTACAGATTCGTTTTGAGATTATTGCCAATTTACAAGCCGCCTGTCTCGCTTGCACACTACCACTACACCCGTCTCGCTCTCACTTTAGGCACACTCTGCTAATTAAATATCTATGAATGGCGGTCTTAGCATACTCCTCGTGTGTCGTGTATCTGCAGCTCCGGCTATATGTACATATCTGCATCTGTATCTCTCTCTTGCTCTGATGCTGTGTGTGTGTGTGTCTCGTTTGTATTTTAATTTAGCATCTTTGAAATTGCCACAGGAAATTGCTTTAATTTCCATTGAGTGTTTCTTGTTGCCGAAAAACCGAATTGCCTCTGTTTTCCGTCTGTTTCTCTTTCTGCGGTTAAGAGCAAGATTATCCAAACCGCACACACACATACACACATTGAACTTTTGCGTGAAACTTTCCTCCCACTTAGATATATATATATATCTTAAATGCTTTTCATTAATTTATATCGCGAAAACCCACAACAAACAGCCCGCAAAACACACAGAGGCACTTGAGAGAGAGAGAAAAGAAGGATAACTGGATTTTTGCGTGCAGTTTCCGGTGAAGACATCAATCAATGCGATTAGACAATCCCCGCTAATAGGGAAGAGGGTTAGTGGTGAAAGTGAAACTAGAACGCGACGCATTAAAAACCAATGGCCAATTCTAGGTTCTATGGTTTTTTCCCCCCTCGCGAAAGAGGGAGGAGCACACACACACACCCACTCGAGAAATCAAAGAAGAACCAAAACACTTGAGCTCATTTCCCAGGCGCTGCTTTTCCCTTTGATCTTTCTTAAGAAAACCGAAAGAAGCCCCTCAAGGAAAAACCAAAAGGGAGGAGTGGGTTTTTTGGGAGGTCCAAATAAAACACATCGATTGATTGGTCAGCTTTTTTTGTAAAGGCGAGTGTGTAGATGACTGGGCGGAGCAATTGAAGTGCGAAACCCGAAAGAAAGGCAGCCAAATGGAGCGAAAATGCAAAGGCAAACCCAAAACCAAATGCCAAAAAGTTTTCACTGATTTTTCTTAGGGTTTATGCGGCAAAGTTTGGTCTAGGAAAATTATTTATTAACTTTTATAAAAGGAAATATAAGAAATATAAGAAAAAAGTAATTTTAAAGGGTTATTTATGCTTTATTAGTACAAGAATTAATTTAGTTTAAAAAAACTTCATATTGAGACAATTAATAAATATTTAAAAAAATCTCTCTCTCTTTCTCTCCCTCTTTCACACTTTGCCTGTAATGTACAAGCAATGACAAACGAAAGAGTTATTTCATTGAGTTTTTTTTTTGTGCTATACTTTCTTTTCTAAAAAGTTTTTCCAAGGTTTAACTTCCTTAGGGGTTTTTACCTCACCCACGCATAAACTGCTTCATTTTTGGTCATTTTTCTTATTTTTATTTAATTTCTTTGGCAAAAGATACAACAAAAGCAGCTCCAGATACAAGTGTACGCTGGCACAGATACATTTTTATGGGCGAAGCGTGAATTGCTCCCCAGGGAATTGGCGTTCCATTGGATACACTTCGATTTGGTAGATTTGACAATGCGCAAAGTGTGTCTGCTGTGTGTGTGTGTATCTGTATTTGTATCTGTATCTACAGTTTGCAGATGCCAGGCATTTCATTTCATTTGAATTTAGTAGCCTTAGAGTCGGCTGACTAATGATGAAAGTGTGACCCAACTTTTGGGGCCATTTGCAGGATGCCATCGCCATCGTCGTCGTTTTCGTTGTCGTTGTCGTCTTCTTCTGGGCAGCAGCGCAATTTATTACAAATAATATATCATTCCATACCATTTCGTTGGGATTTTTTTGTATTTGATATTTTGTATTTTGGGGTTTTCGCTCTCGCCTTCTCCAAAAAACTTTGAGTTCGTTTTCAGTTTGGCATATTTGTCAGTGTGGCATTACTAATTGGTGATTACGAGCGGAAGTCGACAAAATATTTGATGCTCCTATTTCTATTTTCTCCTTCTCTCTCTCTGACTCGTAAAAAAAAAAAAAATAAATAGGCAGGAGGACGGAAATTCAAGTGGCTAAATTTAAAATCGAATGCACGAACGATGCCTCTGCTGGGTTAAGCTGTGTATATAGTATATATATCTCCTGTATATCTGTAGCTGGTGCTGCTTTTCATCAATGGACTTGGAATATCTGGCCATGTGCCAATTATTGTTGCAAGTCGTCGTCTCTCCACCAAGTTGTCAAGAAGTTGTGAGTTCTTTGGGCCAACTGCTGCTGCTCATTTGCATGTGTGTAAGAAAAATGTTCATTCATTGCAAAAACACAAGCCAAAATGAATAGCAAAAAGAGGGGAAAATTAACTTGAGTTGGGGGGAAAAAGAAAGTGTTTGTGGGGTGTGGGGTAAAAAAAAAAAATAGGGGCATTGCCCGCCTAATTACAGGCAGCAAACGAAGATGCCAATCAACACTTTGGGATGCACCTGCTGCTCTACCCTGAAAAGTAGCCAATATTTAGCAGATGTTTCTGGGATAGAGTCTTTACTTTAAGGCGGAAATTAATATCCTAATAAATTTAGTTTTAATATCCAGTTTCAGTTTAATATATTTTTAATAAATTTTAACTTGAAATTAATTAAAAATCTATAAAACTGAAATTTAGTATTAAAATTTAATTTATTTTATATTTTTTATAGATTTATAATTAATTTTAAATAAAATAAAAATAAATTTCAAGTTAAAATTTATGAAAAACCTATAAAACTGAAATTTAGTATTAAAATTTAATTTTTGTTTTTTTTTTTTATAGATTTATAATTATATCGATTTAAAAATAAAAACTAAGGCTTTTTAGGACTTTTTTTGTATGTGAAATCCCTGAAAACTTAAATTACCCTTTACAAATAATTATGTTTCCAATACCTTAAGCTATTTAGTTTCTTTCAATACAATTTTTCCAGCATTTTCCTTGTAGATGTTTTATTTACACATTTTATGGACTGCATTTTCCCACTCGCATTTCAACCAAAGTCGTCCCTCCTCCTCCTCCATCTCTCTCTCTGTTTTTGTTGGCTTTTAATAGTCGCCAAGGAGAAAGAAAAAAGGAAACTAAAACTAAAACTGAAACTGAGACTGCAAATGGGAATGGGCATGGAAATGCTCTGTTGTTGGCCTGTGTCTGTGATAATTATTATGGCGCTCTTGACGCCTTTATTGAGTGTAAAACGTTTCGCAGGCGGTTGCCGTCGATGGATATATGCAGATGTAGATACAGATACACATTTTAGAGTCTGTGCTTTAACCCTCTCTCTCTCTCTCTCTCTCTCATTTCGTATGCAAAACGATCGGCGGCGATAAGCCGATCAAGATTGAAATCTTTAAGCCAGTTACAAGGTTTTTTTTTTTTGGGTAATATCTACCTTTATAGCTCGTCTTCTTAACGATCCATGTGTGTGGCCTCTTTTAGTTTTTTTGCTGTTGTTATTGTTGTTGTCTCGGACTTAAAGTTTGGCTTGTTAAAATGCAACATCGTTGCCGGTTTACTGAAGCGAAACTTTTCCTTAGATTTAACCCCCATCAGAGAGAGGGAGACACCCCAGACATCGACATCGACCATCATCCATTCCAATTTCTGTGACCGCTGAAGCGACAAATAAATGTTATAGTCTTTTTTAAACTAAATTGTAAAGTTGCACGGGAGAAAAATTGTATTATTTTAATTTTTAAAAATATTTAAAAATAGTTATAGTTATTTAAAAATATTTAAAAAGTTTAAAAATACCTAAAAGTTAAGGTTTTCTTTAAAATAATGAATATTATTATGAATTTTTAGACTTTTTGACTTGGAAATGTATTTTTATTAAAAATATAATATTAAATTGATAAAAAAAAAATTACTTAAAAATAGCAATATATTTTTTCCACTTAAAATATAATTTGTAACTCTTAAAAATTGCTTAAAATAAATTTATTTTCATTGAATTCTCTACCCTTTAAAAATTTACATTTAATATTTTTTTTCTCAGTGTATTCAGCCTGTGTGGGTGGGTCCAAAAATTAAGAGGAAGGGGTGGGAGCTCACTAGAGTAGACAAGAAGTGTAGAAAAAAAAGGGTTTGGGTTTGAGTTTTGGGATGATCATCATCATGCCCTTTTGGGTGTCTCCGTTTCGTTCGTGTGGGCAGATTGCCGGATCCCCAGATGGATCATGGATTCCGGATCCCAACTCTTTTCTTAACAAGCTGTCAGTCAGTCAGTCAGTCAGTCGAAGTCTCAGCCCCTTTGACGTGATGTTTCAGCAAGAAAATGGGAGAAGAGCAGGCCAGAGGAGAAGTTGGACTCCGACTTGGAGTGTCAGTCGAAGAGGAAGTGGAAATTAGCTCGAAATAGATGGGAATCATTGATAGATGCGATGAGTTACACAATCAACCAGCCAAGTGTTGGGGAATATGTATTTCAAGAGGTACAAATGGTGGGAATGGAAGTTGTAGAAGAAACTCTTGGCTCAATTAGAGCCCCTTTAAAATAGGCTTTAACTACAATCAATGTCTTAAAGTAATTTAATATTATAATTAAATCATATATTTTTCTTAATTTTAAATAATATTTAAATATTTTCCTTAATTTTAAATATTATTTAAATATTTTAAAGGCAAAAATTATCATATTTATTATAATAAAGCCACTTATCTTCTGATTGACTCTGCCTTTGGGCTGTTTTTGGTTTTCCAGTTTTTGGTTTCGGTTTAAAGTTTAAGGATTTTTGGTTTTGTGGTCTCCATTATCAGCTCATGACTGCATGTAGATTTTCCGCCCGGGAAAACTTTTGCTGCTTAGCACACACACAAACACACAGACAAAGGGAGTGTGCTGTGCCCTACAAATGTATAGAACTCGTCAGATGTCGAGAAGTTTTTCTTGGCCATGTCAGAAGCCAGGTTTTTCAGCCCTCACTGATAAGTTATCACAACCCAAAACCCACCCTAATTTTCTTTTCTTCTGCCTTCCCTCTCTCTTTCTCTCTCTCTCTCTCTCTGAAACTCAATGAGATTAAAATCTTTGAAGACATTTTATAAACATGAAAAATGTGCGTCAACTAAACTAAAAATAACAAGAGCCCCCGTAACGTTAATTGAACTGAAAGACAAAGGGAAGCCGACAAAGTTTTTAAAGCAACAAAAAACGGGGCAGGGAAGGACGACGACTGAAGGAGAAGATTCTTATTCTTTTCCAAAAAAGGCGGGCAAATTCCCGGTGCCAGGGGTGGGTTAATAATAAAGGTTAGTGCCCTGCTTCCATTCTTCTGAGGAAAATGTTAATATTTATTGAAAGCATAAAATAGAAGCGCGACACAAAGAAAGTTTTTGAGCCGCCGCGTCTCCTTAAACTTTTCTTTATTTTCCTTTATACTCTGCTCTCCGGTACCCATTACTAGCAGGGTATATAGGGGGTATTTAGGATAAATAATAGGTTTTATTCTGAGAAGATATATTATTAACACTTTTTTATATATTATTTGTGCTATTTGTAAAATCTTATGTTTTAGGGGAGGGTTTTCTTCAACAGTTTGTATTTTTGTCTCGAATATAAATGTTTAAATTATAATATTTAAAGCTTTTAATATTTAAAAAAAATATAAAAAAATATTATAAAATATATTATAAAAAATACTATAAAAAAATATTATAAATAAATATTAAAAAAAAAAAATATTATAAAAAATATTATAAAAAAATATTATAAAAAAATATTATACAAAAAAATATTATACAAAAATATTACAAAAGAAATATTATAAAAAAATATACAAAATATTTAAAAAAAATTAAAAAAAAAAAATGTAATACAAAAATATTATAAAAAATTATGAATTTAAATTAAAATCCCTAAATAGTATCAATATACAATATACCGGGTATTTTATAGTCTCACCACTCGATTACACATTTCCTTCTGTCTCCTTATTTATTTATTTTCTGTTTTTATTACAACAACATTAATAACAAAGGCAAAAAAGTAAAGTGCACACACATAAGCTTGCATAGACATCATAAAAAAGTTAAGCTCAAGATACAAAGATACACAGATACACATTTACATTCAGGCACACACACAACAAAAGAGCAATTTGTTATTTAATGAAACTGAAAACAAGAAAGGCAGCCTTTGGCAAGCCGATATTTGGATGCCCTTGCAGTGTGCTTAACTAGTCTTTTTGCTTAGTTTTATTCAAATAATTTAAAAATAGAGAGACTAGTTGGCTTAGAAACGTACAGAAGGACAGACAAACAAACCTGGCTAGATCGACTCGCCTGTTGACGCTGTTCAAGATTATATAAACTCCATTATAATACCCTCCAAGGGTATATAAAGAAATAAACTCGCAGGCAAAAAGCCAGCGCAAACGAAAAAAAAAGCTAAATGTATCTGTAAGATGAAAGCATTAACGC
The DNA here is from genome assembly GCF_030179895.1 of Drosophila kikkawai. NCBI lineage: Eukaryota > Metazoa > Arthropoda > Insecta > Diptera > Drosophilidae > Drosophila > Drosophila kikkawai. The sequence goes on from NC_091733.1 coordinate 28,082,859, forward strand.
ACAGAATGCTAATATCTTATGCACACACACACACACACACACACACACACCCGAAGAAAGATACAAATATATTGGGCGCTTCTGGGGAATTACAACGGCCTATGAACTGAAACCGAAACTGAACTCTCGAAAGCCAAGGCGAATCCCAAACTCAACTCGAAGCTCGAATAGAAACAGAACTGAATCTGTCGTGTCTTTGATTATTATCAGGGTGCACTGGAAAAAATTTTGAAAAAATATTTAAACCAAAAATAAAAAGCAAAATTACAAATAAATAAAATAATATAAACTAATTACACAAATACCTCTAAAAATGGTTTGATTTCTTTAAGGAAATTGATTTAATATTTATTTAAAGATTTTCTTTCAGTGCAGCTCATAAACCCCAACACACACTCTCACACACATGGTCACCCATTTGTATCTTTGTATCTGCATCTCGCACATTAACAGAGAAGAAGAAAAAAAAAAGAACAGAAAGAAAGAGAATAAAGTTAAGCTAACAAAGCGAAGCGCCGAAACTCAAGAGTAGGTGGACCAGGGAATTGGCTAGTGGGGAGGGGGAAAAACCAGGGGGTAGAGGATGAGGAGGAGTAGGGCTAGGAAAATGTATATGTGGATAAGTGAAAAATGTTGTAGGGCAATTTCTGTCGTTTATGGAATGGGACAGAAAAGCAAAAATCTAAAAAAGTAACACAGAGACACACATAAATAAAAGAATTAAAAGGTATACTTAAACAGAGATAAAGATATTTATAATAATTAATTTAAAAAAATAATTAAAAGCTAATTTATACAAGTTCTTAATCATTTTTAAAGACTTTTTAAAATAAATAAATGCTCAAAAAATCTATTAACAAAATATAAAAAATCTATAAGAAATCTAAAAAATCTATAAAAAAAAATCTAAAAAATCTATAAAAAAAAAATCTATAAAAATTGCTATACTCCTCCTAAAATTAGCAAACCCATTTCCCTGTGAGATCATAAAATCTCAACTAAAGTTCTTTTCTCTCTTTGCAATTGTAAAAGTCTGGAAAAAAAGACAGTCAATCAGCAGATGTGCAATATTTGTTTCTGTTGCCCCCTTCACCCTCCCCTCTTGCTGGATCCTCTGTAATTATGTAGGTGTGAACACTCGCCCTGTGACATGATCATCAGAAGAGAAAAGAAAAGCAAAGAAAAGGAGCAGAACGACCCGAACCATGGACCATAAATTTAAAAGCAATAAAACTTTCAAGACAAATAAATGCGGCTTCCCTCCTGCAATTGTTGCCTTGCACCAACATAAATCTCGAGGCACGCAAAATATTTAAACAAAAGGGGAGACGACGACGACACGCGTGCGTGCGGTTTCATGGATCCTACAACACTCTATATAGTATAGTATGTACACATGTATATATATCTGGCCAGACCTTGAAATGCACACAAGATACACACACACACTACACACACACACTTATGACAGGGGCGTTAATTTATGTGAGACTGTAGTTTGGATCAACACAAAATGAGAAGAAAATAAATAAATATAGGGGGGTATAGAGCGTGATATGCAAGGGGGGTTACGTAAGGGAAGATCCAGGGGAGATCCCTCTTTCTCTCAGCTTTCTGGGCGATCATGTGCGTCATTGCCATTGAGGATCGTCGATTTGATTGCGTGCCGCATCTGGAATCCTCATTAAATCTGTATATATGTATATATCTGTGCCAGATTGGAATTATCGTGTGTGTGGGGGGGGGGGGGGGGGGGGGGGGGGGGGGAATTTATGGGGTCAGTTTAAATATTTGTGGCAGATTTGCCAAAGTCAGAGAGGGTTTAATTACAAAAATTAATAAGACAAAGGATGTATACAGATAACTAATTTTATATATTTTAAATATTTTATATACTTTATATATTTTATATATTTTATATATTTTATATATTTTATATATTTTATATATTTTATATATTTTATATATTTTATACATTTTAAACATTTTATAAATTCTTTATATTCTGTATAACTATATGATAAATAAATGAAATTTTCACAATAATTATAAACAGACTGATCTTATTTTCCACATTTTTTGACCATCCAGTTCTGGTTTTCCTCTACAAAAATCTAAAAAACAAACAAAAAATACAAACAAACTCTGACACAGAAACAATATTTATCAAAATCTTTCAATATCTATCAAATTAATCCCAAATGATCATCCCAAGAAAAAATTGATGGCATTACAAAACAAGCCATCAAGTATGTTGCTTTTCACCGCCTGAACTTTGATCAGTTCAAGTGATCTTTCTTTCAGTTCAAGAACCAAAAAAAAAAAAAAAAAATTATAAGAAAATAGAAAACCCCCCCGAGAAAAACCAGAAAAAAAAGCGATCAAGCAGATTGCTCCCAATTCCATAAACGAAACGATCGTGACAAGAGCTTTCGCTGGCACAGCTCCCATGATTATTTTGAGTGATCTTCTTGGAAGAAGATACTCTCGAGAAACTCTTTTGGGATTTCCCAGGCGAAGGGGGGAAAAATTGTGGGGCAGCAGCAGCAGCTGCCTGATGTTTCACATGAACTCCGGGTGACACACTCTTGCCACCAATGGCTTTTGGCCAATTAGCTTTGGCCCCAAAACAGACAAAAAAATCAAATCAAATCGAATGGAATCAAAATCCCCCTATTTGTGGCACCTACGCCCCCTTCTTATGCCTTAGTTTTCCTCTTTAAGATTTTTTTTCGACCCGCTGCTCATCAGAATTGCACAGAGAAAAATGATTAGTAGGTTTTTAGTTTATTTTGTATTTAATTTATATATTTTTGTATAGTTTTTAAGATTTTTATGAGGCTTGATGTATAAATAACAATTAAAATATATTTTATAAATATGATTGAGTTAATTTATTATTTTTTAAATTAGTTTTAAGCTAGATTTAAGGTATAAATATCTCAGATAAAATATTTAAAAAATATTCTAAATATTTTTTATAACTTATTTTTAAGTATATTTATTAATATAATATTTTTAAAAGGTTTTCAAATAGAAATACATTTTTAGTTCTAAATTATTTTAGTTTAATAATATTCTTAATTTATATCGCAGTGTGTTTTAATTATTTGAGGCGTGTTTTTGGTTGTGTTTATCTGGGCAAACATAAAACAGAAAATGAAAAACCAAATAAACGCTAATTGGAAAAGCATATTTTATATGGACTCTGTTCCTGTTTAGCTTTTCTCTGCCTCCTCCCCTCTACCCCCTCTAACTCCCCCGTCCTGTGGCACGCACTCGTCTTCGGCCCACTCGTAAAAACTGGAAACATTTTTGGGAGAAACGAGAAAAATGTGAGGCAGGGAGGCAGGCAGCAGGCAGGCGACCATAAAAATGTTGTTGGGCAACCCTTTAGCTCTTCGGTTCGGTTTTTGGTTTTGTCTACAAAAACACCAAGTGTCGAAGGGGGGAGAAAAATATACACACTCCATGCCATGCCACGCCACGCCATGCCACTCCACTCCACGCCACAGGGAGTGGGAATTGGTTGTCAAATGAAATGCCGTGTTGGCCATCATGATTATTTCTGACATTTGTGGCAAATGTTTGAACCGAAAACTTTTCTCACTCCTCTCGCGACGACTATTTATAAATAATCAAAATTGTTGACATCAAATTTGGTTGAAGGAGGGAAGGAGACGCCATTTAATTGTTTTATGCTGCCCAATGTTTGTCGCGTAGAAATAAAATCAATTTTAATTACATTTAGTCGCTGACATTTTGATGGGGCAAAGGGGTGGAGTGGGAGGGAGGCCAAGGCTCTTTTCTGGTTTCCCAAAAGGAAACCAGTTCTGTCCAATCCCAAAACCCAATCCTCGCTGTGCTGCTCAATGGTCCGATTCCCAGTTCAAGTCCCAGTTCCAAGCTCTGCTTTTTGGTTTTCTTATTTCTTATTTTTTCTCCTCTTTTTTTTTTGTGTCTCTCCTGTATTCTTATTTTTTCTTACTCTTTTTTTTTTTTTGAAGCTGCATCCTAACGCAAACCTGGAAACTTGTCGTTGGTTTTTTATTTATTTTTTTTTTATATTTTTTTTTTTCTCGGAGAGCAACTTGCTGTGAACTCGTTTGGTAGCATTTTGGGTGGGCGAAAGGGGCAGGGATTTGTTGTGTTTGGGGTGCCTTGGAGGAGGTTTTGCAGAGGCGGAGGGGGGCGTCAACATGATTTGCACTACAAAACAAAAAAATTTTTTAAGGAGCAGTCCGTCGCTCCTTTCCAAGTGCACTGGAAATTAAATAGAATATTTTTATTATTTTAAAAATATTTGGAATATGAAAATGTAAGGGTTTCTCATTAATTTTTATAAATATTTAATGTGCAAAGATTTTCTCTAATTTCCATAAATATTGAAAACTTTTTATTATATTTCTTAGTTTTTTTTAGAAATATTTAAAAATAAAATGTCTTAAGTTAATTAATTTTAGGTTTTTTAAATTTTCTTTAAAAATTTCAAGCTTTACAAATTCTTATAAATTTTATAAATAAATAAATTTCAAGCTTTATAAATTTTTGTAAATTTTATAAATATTTAAAATTAAAAAAAATACATCTATATACATTTTAGTTAATTGTTTAAATAACTTTCAGTTAATTTTCAAGCTTTTTAAAGTTAAAGAAATATTTTCTTAATATTTTTTTAAATTCGAAATATTATTTGTACATGAATTACATGCCTTGGGCTTAGTTTAAGTATTTAATTTCATATTATTCCCAGTGCATCTTGCCTGGGCCGCGTTGCTGCCTCTTTTTCGCGCTGCATTTTTCGCGTAGGCCGCCCCGAGAGTGCAGCGAACTTGGTAGCCGGAGCGGAGATTAATGCTCCTCACAGACAAAACTCAGCTGGAATATTTCTCTGGACGAACGAACTCGTTGTGTTTCGTGCCTGTGGCCAGTAAATTTTGAGCTGTTTTTGCTTTTGGCCGCCCAGGCCAACAAGTAGATTTCGTATCAGCGAAGAGATGCGTTTTAAGCCAGCAACAGTAGTAGATATTTGGCCAGCAGATTTCCTAGAAGAGAAAGAGAGAGAGAGGAGGATCAATCATAGGAATGTCTGGGATTTTCCAGTGAACATATATGAAAATTCTCAGTATCAGTTAGATGGATTTAGGAACAGATAACAGGCACTGAAAGCTGTGAGATAATTTTAAATAGGCTTAAATTAAAAGGGATTGAATAAAGAAAAGATAATCTTTTCTGCAAGTAATTGATTTTCTTTAAAATTATAATTTTAAATTATTATAATAATTAATACTCTCAAAAAGAAGCATAAAAACTCTAAAAAAAATCTCCCAAAAATGTCTTTAATATTCTCAAGGGAATTGAAAAAATTTGGGGTTAAAAATTCCAAGAAAATTATAACCAAAAAATTTCAATGAAATTCCTTTAACTTTTTTTTCTCTTCTTATTTTATTTTTTTATTTTTGTTTTTTTATTTTTAGCTCAAATATTCCCTTTTAACACTTGTCATAATTTGTTCATATTTCATTCAATTTTTTTTTTTCGAACAGCAATTATGCGATTACATAGCTTTTTTTTCTCTCTTCCTTTGTTTTGTTGTTGTTGAATTGTTGTAATTGTTGAAATTTTTTCAACGACAACCAGGGATTTAAAAGAGTTCTTTGTCTCGTTTTTTGCTTGGCTTTTAATGAACGTGAAATTATATTTCATTAGCCGGGCGCTGTGAGAAGATATAAAAACAACAACAAAAAAACGAAATGTATCTATTGAATGTATTCGCTTCACTGGCGCGGAATGTGCTAGTTCATTGCGTTGTGTTAATTAATAAACGCCTCAAAAAATCAGGCAGTTGTTCGATGTTTGATTAATGGCAATTTGCCAGGTTCAAAGATACATTTTGTATCTCACACAGAAAATAGTGGCAACCAATTGTTGCGGTTGAGATACAATGTATCTGGTAGAATAAACATTACACTGGATAAAGTTTTTAGAGATTTGTAATAGAAAATAAATATATAATATAACTTATTAAAGTCAGAAGCTGTGGGAAATATAAATATAAAACAAAATCTAAGATATTTCCTTAGTTTTTTATTGATTTCTCTCTGTGCACTTGTATTTCCTGCATTTGTATCTCTATCTTTGCATTGCTGCATCTCTGCATCTCTGCGGTTCATTTGAGGTGTCTCTGTCTGGCAAAAGCCTTTTTAGGTATTATTTCCAATACCTAGCTGCCCTTTTCTTCACTTGGATCTCCCCTACTACCTCTATTTTGATTGATTTTGATTCACTTGGTGTCCATTGTTGTTGCTGCTGCTGCCTGGGTGTTATTCAATTTTTGTGCCATATCATAAATTTAATTTGAGATGAAAATCCCAAAGATATGCCGCATTATCCGGATGGTAGAGCTCGTGCTGCTGCGTGTATCTGTATCCCACAGATACATTTTTCGATCTCCTTCACAATAACGGATTACATTCGAAATTGTTTGGCGCCCGTCCCAACTTGAGAGTTTTCCCCTCCAATGTATCCCCCCTCCCGAGTGTTTTTCCAATATTACACGATGACTTTGAATATTTTTCTGTGTGTGTGTGTGTGGTGAACATCATGGGTGGGATTTTGTGATTAGAGCGATACACACACACACTGGTGTGTCTGGTCCAGTCCAATCGGATAAAGAGGGCGGCAAGTGTAACAAATATGTTCAGTCGGACATGAGACTACAAACTGCTGCCAGGCAGGCAGGGAGGCTGAAGGGGGGGGAGATACCAAAATGGAATCCACACTTATTCTGATTGTTTGCCGAGCTCCCTACTACCTCCAGCTCCCTCCTCCAGCTCCCTCCTCCTACTCCCTCCTCCCCCTCGATGGCTGCTGCAGAAAACCAGTTTTCAGTTTGGTTATTTGAACGGATGCATCCACCACGGGCCAAGAATGATTTTTGGTTTGGCAATTTCCAAAAGGGGGAAATCGATAAATATATATTTTTGGGAGGCAACTGCAACTGCATACAGCTTCCTCGATTGGTAGGATCAGAACCGATTAGGGAGATGCCTGCTACTGCGAAAAATAATTAACATTTTGCCAAGCGTTTTGTTGTTACCCACAATCAATCCCGGAAATGAATGGAAATTAAAGAGAATTTGGAGGGTATTCATTTTTTTTTAAGAGTTTCAATTATTTACAAGTTCTTAGGTATTTTTGTAGGTCAGTTATATATTTAAATACTTTTTTTTTAATTATAAAAAAATGCCTTTTTCTTTTTTAAGCTTAAATATAAATATTTTACAGAATTAAATAGTATAAAGAATTAATTATAAATAAGTTTTTTCGAGGTTAAAATAATTTTTAAGTCTGTTGTAAGTTCTAAAATATATATTTTGGCATACTTTTAAAATATTAAAAAAATATTTTAACCAATAAATAAAAAAAAAAAATTAAAAAATAAATAAAAACAAAATAAATTAAAAGTACAATAAAATCTTGAAGTACTTAAAAAGAATTATAAATAATTTATAATCAATTTTTTATTTAGAATTAATTTATAAGTCTTTTTTAAGGTCTAAAATATATTTAGGCATTTTTTTTTTAATTAAAAGAAAGGTATTTTGGCCAATAAATAAAATACATTAAAATCCAAGTAAAATAAAATCTTAAAAAAAATAATAATAATAAATAAATAATTAATTAATAATAAATGTAAAAATAATAAAATATGCAATAATAAATAATATAAACTACTTATAAAAATCTTAAAAAAAAACCAAAATAAACTACAACGAAAACTCCCAGTTGAAAGCGTAACAAAAGGTCACCAGGTTGTTGTTGTTGTCACCCAAGACAACACCCACTTATATATTTATATATAAATTCTATTCCCCATTCAGATCTGCTGCCATCATGAAGACTATATGAAAAATACAAGAGAAAATCCACAAAAAAGAGAGAATACAATTAAAAGGATAAAGGAGCAGGAAATTAACGAAGGGAAATCCGGTAGATAAGGATTTCGACCTGAAGTTATAGGATTTTCTCATTCGATCAAAGCGATACCTTTTTTTTTTGTTTTCTTTAATTTTTTTTTTTTTTTTTTTGGTGGCGCCATGCCACCTAGGCCCCACGGGCCCCCCCTGCCCCTGTCCATGTCTCGTACGGGGTGCAGTCACAGTAATTGTAATAATTACAATTAAAATAAGCGACTGAAAAACAAAACGAAATTAAAAAAAAAAAAGGAATACAATATCAAATAAATAAATAAAAATTATATAACAAATAGCCGCCATAAATCGTGAAGTGAAGTGCACTCGCAGTCGCAGTGTCGGCGGCACAGTGAATTCCAGACACAAAATGACTATGAAATCGATGAAGTACTCCGATTGTGATACCATCATGGATGGCTACAATCCGGTGCCGCCGCCCCTGCCCCGCCGAGTGCCCCCCGTGCGAAATATATACGCCGAGCCCTTTGCCCACGAGCCGAACCATTCCAGCAGGTAAATATTGAAGGAGAAAAATTCTAAAAAAATATTTTGAAATAAAAGTATTATAGTTAATATTAGGAAATTATATTTTTAGAGTCTTAAATTAATAAAAATATATTTTTTATAAATTAAATTTGGCTTTGAAGAAGATTTTAATATTTATTATTTTTAGTAAAGAAAGAAATTAAAAAATTATTAAATAAAAAGAAAAATAAATAAATAATTAATGAATTAATTAATTATTATTAGTTAACAAATATTTTCACATAAATTTATTTTTATAAATAACATGAAAAATATGAACATTAAAAATCATGATAAGCTTAAAAAATAAATATTTGAATCAATTTAAAAATCGAAAAATTCAATATATTTCTACTTAATTTTCGAAAAATATATTTTTAAAAAATATATTAACTTTCAAAAAACTTTAAAAAAATATAAGAAATTATTATTTAATATAACATATGGTACAATAATAAAAATAGGTATTAAAATAATATTTAAAAAGTATATAAAATAATTTTACGATTTTATAATAGGCATTTTTCAATTTTAAATATTAAATACCAAATTTTTTAAGCAAACATTTCAATCAATAGAAATCTTGAAGTATGAAATTCAAATTATTTCTGCGTCTGTGATTTAATAATTTAAATATTTTTAAATGAAAATATTCGCTTAATAAATGTACTACTTGTAGGTATTAAATTTCTTGTAGTGTTTTTTTCACCTGCAAATAATTGCAATTAAGTCAAGTGTCATCGCGAATTTACGGCGCCATCAAAATGCCACAGACAAAGTCAAACGGCGATTATGTGCAGCAGGAGCAGGATGATGAGTAGGAGCCACAGGTCAACTCGGGTCAACAAAATAGCCAAGTTGCTGATAAAATCATTGGCCAAAATATTGCCTCGGTTTTAGGACTTAATTAACATTCAAGTCCCCGGGTCTGTTGGGTTTAAGTTGTGCAGAGTGCAAAGTGCATTTCTGAAATTTAATATGTGTAATATGCCCAGGCAAACGGCTTTTACACACTTGCTTTGAACCCTAATTAAACGCTAGGAAATCAAATGTAATTTCAAGTGAAATGCCTTCGATCATAATTAAAATGTATATATTATTTTCAATTGTAGAACATTTTGTGTGTTGTTTGTTCAAAGAACAAAAGTAATTGCAAGCCAAAGGTTGTTATTATTTTGTTGAAATCTAATATGAGCAACTAAATTGGACAACTGGATACATTATTTCATAAACAAAATGTGTCCGTGTCAATTATGATTCCCTTCGATTAGCAGCAATAAATGCTCAATTTCTCTGTGTTTCTGTTGTAAGTCTTAAAAAGTGTTAACTAGCCAATTAGTTTCGATAGTTTAAACAATAATTGGAAACAAGAGAGAACTTTGTGGGTATATTATCCTGGGAACACGATAAATATTTCCCTGTTTGAAAAGGGTGTCACCCAAAAGGTGTTGTTATGTTTTTCTCTGTGAGAACAGAAGAACGAGTTTCATTTGTAAAAAACTCCATTCTTTGGCGCAATCATCGCCAATTCAAACGCAAGAAACTGGAACACAATTGCAATAAACGCACGCCTCGCTGAGTAGCTCCTATATATTTGTTTCCTTTTTTTTTCCACATGCCACAGAGTTGCATATTAAAAAAGGGAAAAATATCCGAGTGTGTGTGGAGGCGAAGAGCGCAGATGATAAAGAAATGTCCCATATAAAGCGGCGTGAGTCGAGTGTACAATATGCATTTTCATATCTGAATAAATAGACAGGCGAGAGGTGCGGAGTTGCTCTTCTTCTGGCAGGGATATAATATATATATGTATATCTATATGGTATATATCACGGCCCACAACAATGCCCCGAGGAGGAGGAGGAGGAGTGAAGCCCGGTAACGAGGGCAGACAGATGGAAGAGCTTACCAGGACGAAAGCGAGGATGAGGGAGCAACAGCGGACAAGTGGTAACCAACAGTCAGCCAACTGATACAAGAGGCTGTCTGCACTAAGAAAAAAATGTCCATTTCAAATGGTTAAAAATTCATTAAAAGAAATTTAAATTATACAAACTCCAAAGAAAACAAAGTTGCCTAAGGACTCTATTAAAAATAGAACCAATAGAGCTTAGTTTTAAAGCAAAACAGTGTTCCCTCTCTGTTCACTCTTTCTCTCTCTGTCTTTCGGTCTTTCTTTCTCTCCCTCTCTCTCCCTCTCTCTCCCTCTATTTGCCTCGCATTCTTTCATTCTCTCTTGAATGCTTCACCTGCAATGTACTAGCAAACGAGAGAGTTTATTTTTAGCTGCTCTTTGAGAGTATTTAAAATGTTGATCAAAATCAATTTTCGTTCTCTCATTTCTTGCCTGCAATGTACTAGCATGAGAGTTCCTCCTCCACAAGAAGGAGACCATTCTCTTAAGTTCCTTTTTCTGTATGTTTTACAGAGCGGAATCGAATGATCAGAACATATGTTCACTGTTTACTGCTATAACTTTTCTCCCTGTGAACGAAAAAAATATATAAAAAAAGTGGGCAATGTGGGCGTGGCTATGGCTATAGCTTTTGGGTGGCTGGTTATTCGGCAGTGTGGCGCAATATGTTTGCCTGTCAGTTTCATGCATTTCATATCGAAAACCATTCGTACTTTTACTTGAGTGAGTTTTATGAGCAACGAGCCGAGCCTGTACACTCTCTCACACACACACACACACACACATATGAGGATGAGGATGCTCCACTGGCTACATTGTGTTGTATCCTTTTTCCTATCCAGTTCAAAATGGGATAGTTGCTGGATTGCGGCGGGGATTTTTCGAGAACACGGTTGAGGGGGAGAGAGAGTGTCGAGGCGGACGACATCAGTGGCCCCGTTTATATGCATAGTTTTTGGTTGCTACTGCGATTGCAAACTGCGAAGTGGGTTAGATTGTGTTCCGCTGGCTCTGTGCCTGGGCACGCTTTGCTTTTATATTAAATGAAAATTCCAATTACTTTTTATGGGGACTACTACTGCCAATGGAATAAAAGAGGCGGTTACACTTTGGCCTCAAACTTGACTAGGGATTAAAAAGAAAAAGAGATTATTAAAGAGCGAGGAAGATTAAAAAGAGAGATCATTAAAGAGAGAAAATAGAAAAAGAGATTATTAATGAGAGAAGATAGAAAAAGAGATTACTAAAGACCGAAGAAGATAAAAAAAAAAGAAATTATTAAAGAAGATAAAAAAGAGAGATCATTGAAAAGCGTAGAGATCTTAGAGGGTTAGGTAAATTATAATTGATAAATATTTATTAAGATTTTTTAGAGATCTATACTTTTTTAAAGTATTAAAATCGAAGCTTTATACCCTTCTCTCTCGTTTTCTCTTTGAGGTAGCGAACGGGAGAGTTTTTATTTTGTTAAACTCTGAGTGAGTTTCTCTCCAAAAAAAATTCTTGATTAATTTTGGGATATAATATGCAAGGCTCTCTCAGAGCACACCGAAACAAAAACTCTCTCTCGTTTTTTCTTTGACGTAGCGAACGGGAGAGTTTCTATTTTTTTACTGCTCTCTAAGAGAGCAGAGTCACATAATTTTGCTCTGTGCTTGATTAAAGCCCCTTGAATGTCAAAGTTCCCCTCGAATGCAAACCGAAAAAAAATTACAATAAATATTTCTCTTTCTCTTCTTCTCTCCCACTCTCTCCACTTGTAGGTAAGTTATGGAATACGAATATATGTATATATATTTATATATATAGAGGAGAGCCTGCATATTTGAGGAGGTGCCTAGGCTAGGTTCCTGGAACTGAAAGTGGAGCTGGTGGGGAATTTAATAATTCAAGTGGCCGGTGAGGGCGAAGGCCTCTCTAATGACCTACTTGAAAACAAACAACAACAGTGTAACGGAAAAGAGAGAGAAAAAAAGAGTATTGCCGAGGGTGGTAGGGTGGGTGGTACGTACCTACCTACCTGTACCCACCTATTCGCACATAAGTAATTTGTGTGTGCTTCATGTGGGGGTCAGGTGGTTTGCCAGAAACTTGTTTAGTTTTCGGTTTGGCTTAGTTCGGTTTCAGTTCAGTTTTCAGTTGAGTTTTCCGTTTTCAGTTTTCAGTTTCCCCGTTTTCAGTTGAGTTGCAGTAGTTTTTTTTCTATTTACAATTTTCAGTTGCAAGTTGAGTTTTGAGCTTTTTCGGTGTTTGACTTGCTGCAAGTTGTATTTGAAGTACATTTCGCAGAATATGCTGTGTGGAAAGTAACTAACCCCTTGACCTAGTCCAATCAATATCCTTTTTGGCAAACATTCATCTTGGCTGGCATTATGAGTGAAATGCTGAGCTTTGCTTACCTCCTGGTCTTGATTTCATATAATTTTCTTGTTTTTTTGCTTTCCACACACAAACACAAAAGAGACAAGAGTCACAAGGAAAAATCCAAACAGGACACATATCATATATCCTGCCATAAACTATATACCTCTTGTGTGTGTGTGTGTTGTGTGTGTTGGCTGGGGGGTAGAGAGTCAGTCACAACTCGATTTTGCTCGTTAGACAACATTTGTTTCGGACAGTTGGCAACTAATTTGTTTTGAAATGGATGTCGAGTGTGTGTGTGTGTCCTCGACGACCCCCAGGACGAGGCAATGGCAAGAAGGTTCACTGCCAGCAAATTGAATAAAGCACAAAAAAAAAAAAAAGGAAATAAGGGAAAAGATCCCCTGAAAATAAGGACAAGACAGAGTCAAGCCTGTCCCCTGTAAATATTATGCTAGAATTTTGATAGATTTTGGTAAGGTTAAAGTGGAGGGAGGGGGTTTGGGTTGGGGTAGATTTTATCCCCTCTTTTGGTCTTTAGAAAACCAATTGAGTGTCTTTCCCTTATAAAATATATAAAAAGAAAAGTAAAAAATGCCATATTTAAATATTTATCAAATCCTTTTATCATTTTTTACTTGCATATAAATTTATTTCTTGATATCAGAACTATTTCCTGCTTTTTGGTTACTTGAAATTGGATAATAAACGCTGCTTTAGGTCTTTGGCTGTGGCCGATTTCTCAGATTCTCCACTAAAGGCTGACACATTGTCCTCGTTGCCTAAATAATATTTTAAAAAAATTAAATTTTAAATGAAATTTGATTAGAAAATATAACATTACTCACCTGGCAACATTCTGTGCTTGCTTCTCTTGTAAATTCGCTGACTTTTCTTGCTCTGTAAACTTCGTGAACTACTAGTCCTTGAAGGTGGAAGACTGGTAATCAAACTCCTACTTCGACTTGGTGTTCTCACAATCGTAGAACTACTAGCTTTTGGAGTTGCTGGTTGGCTGGTGATTAAACTACGACTTTGACTTGGTATTTGGGCAATTGTCACCGATTTACTGGACATTTTTCTGCGGGGAAACGATGATGTTGAAGAAGCGGTGGCCGTCAAAAGATTTCCAGTGACCGCCGCCTTGTTGCTGCTTCCGGGCAAGGATAAAATTGGTGCTGAAATGGAGCTACTAGGTGGCAGCATTAAACGCAGATCCTGATTCTCCTGAAAGAGCCGAGCTCGCAGATTTTTTAAACCCTCCATTTGGGACAATCTATGCTCTTCCATGACCCTTAAATTATTTTTTGCCCGCTCTAAAATATCAAAAACTCTGCCCAATTGTTTGCTCTTCTCCTGCTGGCCACGATTGTGGGCCTCGAGTCGTCCTGAGATGGGATTCGGGGATCCACCCGAGCTGGATGGTGTAGGGTTCTTGTCATTTTCCTTGTATTTTTCTAAATTCTGATTGGCCATGGTTTTTCCAGATTTGAATTTTGATTTGTGGAATTTTGAATTTAGTATTTATCAAAAAAATAACACTCGGTTCAAGGTCTACTTTTATATATTTATTGAATTGCAATGGCCACTCTAAAATATATATAAAATAAATAAACAATAAATTGGAGTTGCGTTTTTATGGCCACTCTCCAGTGGCCTTTTAGCCAACTCTCAAATTGGTCCAACTATTAAAGTGAAAAACTTTTTACCAGCTTTTTACCAGTTTATGCCAGCTTTTCCCCCCCAGTTTTTCCTTGCTTTTCCTCCGCCTCTCTCTCTCATATTTTGGCAGACAAACTTCAAACTATTGTTGTGGCAAGTCAATGAACTGGCAAAATCGCCTAATATTTCCACACTCCCAGACACTTGTCGTCCGTCCGTTCGTCCTCCTGTTTGAAAATGAAAAAAAAAGAAAAGAGGAGTTTTTCCCCTGGAAGCTTCATGTTTTGTGCTCTGAATGGCCAAGTATATTAAAAGTCTATTTCTTTTGGCAAGACAATAAAGTAGCGCGAGGGCGCCAGGCGAAAGGACAAAGGCACACGAGAGAAGATGGAGTAGTATGTAGTTGTAGTAGTAGTAGGTGGCCAAGGATTCACGGACTTATGGCGGCTCCTGGCCAGGACTTTGGGTTCTGTGAAGGGGGGACTGTCGGTTCTGGATGGCTATTGTTCTACTTCGCGAAAATAGCGCACATAAAAAGCCAAAGAACGACGGCCATAAATGATAAAAAAAAGGGGCAACCCAGAGGCGCAGAAAATTGGGTAGAAAAGGGGGGGAGAGAGAAAGATAGAGAATTGGAGAGTTGGTCTGAGAGAGAGAGAAGAAGAATTGCCAAGGCAGGGGAGAAGAAACTGAAGCCGAAGTGGGGATAAATGACAGCCAACTGGCAGTCAGACAGAGGCGTGCACCCAAGGGGGGGTCGGGAAGAGCCAGAAGAAAGACGCAACAAAAAACAGGGAGAAAACCAGAGAAAACCCCCCTAAATACGGGAGGGAAAAAAGGGTGAATCAAGGGAAAAGGAGAAGAAATGGAAGGGAAAACGAAGGAAACACGCGGCAAGGAAAAAGGCCACTAAAATACAATGAAATGCCAGGCCCGACATTCGACATTTTCCAGGGACCCCCACACCCCTGCTCCCTACGCCCCTGTCAATGCCAGCAATGTCTACAAGGAAAAGGGTTAAAAATGTTTCATTGCCTCGACAGGACTGCGAAGACAACATATGCCAATAATTTACGCAATTTAGACAAAGCAAAAAAAAAAGAGACAAAAAGTAAAGGGGAAAAAATAAAACCAAAAACAAGACAAACCCAGACCAACCGAAAGGAAAATGGGGCCCCAAAAGAATATTTTCTCAAGGCAAATCCATCAGGGGACAAGCAAGAGTTGGGACCCCAAGCAAAAGCCAAAACCTAGCCAAAAACCACCCAAAACCCAACCAAAACCCACCCAAAGACGCCACCCAAAACCCATCCAGAACCCACCCAAAACCCCCCTCAAAAACCCCACCCTTTAACCCCTTCCCAAAAAGCAAACCGAATTGATGCTCAATTTTATATTTTAAATGTTATTCAAATTGTGTCACATTTCTCAGTGTAATGGCTTGGAATTGTCTGCAGAGCAGAGAATCAACCAAAAAAAATATAAAAAAAAGAAAAGGGTTCCAACCACGCCCTTTTCGCCCACTTAACCCCCCCTTTATGTGTTGCGGCTTGTTTTTTTGGAGTAAAAGAAACTCCCCTCGAATCGTTGCTCATTGCGCCTAACCCCCATTTTATTTATTGACTCTCATTTCTCCCCCGGGGGGTTGCTACACGTACTATGTATCCACTATATAGTATTGGGAGTATAGGGAGGAGAGGAGATGCCATAGAAATGAGCGATGCTCGGGCGATTTACAATGCGCTAAGTTAATTAGCCGCAGCCAAACGACAACGACGACCACGACGACGACAATAAGAACGAAGAGTTGGCCATCGCAACTGACCCTCAAAGGTTGCCAAAGGCAAAGGCAAAGGGCCAGGCGTTTACTTTTGCGGAAATTGCGTCATTAACAGGCGCTTAGTATAGTTTTTGTGTGATGTATAAATACAATAGGGATATATATGTATGTGCATATAAATACCCTTCAGTTCCAGAATTCCTGGCCCGTCCGATTCCTCGCGGTATGTTCGAAAAACAAAAACAAATTACATGGGCCTCGTTCAGCGAAGTTCGAAACAAAATAGCCGAAACAAATTCTACCTACGCTCGGCTACTGCCGAGGGCTTCACGAAGTTCGATCCTCATATTTGTTATTGTTTTCGATCTCTGTTCGAAGCAGCGGTTGCGAGAGTTCGTAAATTAGAGAGAGATGGAGATGGAAGGAAGGGAGGAAAGAAAATTGGTGTAAAAAACAAAGAGTATTGCACCGACGGCAGAATGACCTTTTTAAAATAAGTAGGAATATTTAAAAATATTAAAGATTATATTTAATTAATTTTTACGTATAAAATCATGTGGTATATAAGCACTTAAGAAAATGTGCTTTTGACTTGGCCGAAATGTTCACGTTTGATTATCAGCCCTTTGTGAATCTAATTACAAGGCATTGCCTTGTCGGCTATACCCTGACACGCGAGAATTTTCGGTCTTCGGTTTTGTCTTCTAATTCTCTTTGCATTTTGAGTTGACTGCTGTTGCATTCAGAAGTGTTTTGCGTATTAGTTGCGTAAAAATGAAATATTATAAGGTAAGTGGAACTTATTTGCATTCAATTATTAATTTTAATTGCAGAATTGACGATTAAAATGGATGCGACTTCAACCTAGACGGTGTGAATGGGATTTAGTACGGATTTACGAAGTTTTTTTGTCCAGTTTAAGTTGGTATGTATAAATTTGTGCAAAGTACTGCAATTTACGATTTGACATATGTATGTATTTAATTTACAGATAGAACAAGTTCCTTAAAGGACCCAGCAGCCGGCAGAGAAGGCTCCGTGACACGCAGTTACATAAATACATATATGTATGTACATACATATGTTTAATTATGCAGAAATATGTAATGCTACCAGAAAAAGTGAACATAAATAAAAATTTACAATCCATAAATAAATAAGGAATAAATTACATCTGATTTTTACTAGGAAGGGGGGATTTTTCAGGAATTTTCTATAGGTTTTCATCTGGGATTCCTGGCGGATTCCGCTAGCGAATCCCGCGGGATTTCTCGACGATTCCCGCAGGTTTCCTTGACGATGCCCGCCAGCCATTCCCGCGGGATTCCTCGTCGATTCCTGCAGGATTCGAGTTCGAAATTCCCGGGGACTGTCCCGGGGGATTGGTGCGGATTCCTGGCGGAATTTCGAGATCCTCGCCAGGAGTACCCTATGTATGAAAGTTCCTCGCCGCGTTGTATGGACGGTCCCGCGGGATTCCGCGGGAACTTATCCCGGTGCCCGGAGGAATCCTTCGGGAATCCGGGAGGAATGGAACTGAAGGGTATATATAAATATATGTGCATGTATTAGTTACACAGCTAAGGTCAAGATAAGAGGATACAAATTATTTTTTAAACCTTTTTTTTTGAGATAAATAATTAAAGGGAAAAAAAAAAAATAATAAATAAAAATGAATAAATTAAATAAATAAAAAAATAAATAAAATAAATTAATAGAAAATAAAAATAATAATAATTAATAATAATAAATAATAATTAATTAATAATAAATTAATAATAATAGTTAATAATAATAAGAAAACATAACAGATACAAATTTACCCTTTTTTTATAAAAAAAATCTTGAAACATGTAAAAAAAATCCCCTTTTAAACACCACTCACTATAGTTATGACCATAATCGTATATCGGATATATATTCATTCCTCTCCCCCCCACATCCCCCCTTAAATGTTAAGACATTAACCCTAAGACCTTTGATTAATGCCGGCTCAAAAGACACACACAAAAAGGGAGGCGAACAAAGCGAAGGAACAAAGTCTCGGTAATGAGACTGCCATTTCGATGATATGACATCTTGTGTTTTGTTTTGTGTGTTGGGCTCTCCACTCGACTGGAGAGAAGTAGGAAGGACCCCTGAAGGACCTCTTTTGCACCCATCTCAATTACAGTCCTTCAGCGTGTGTAGGAGTCATCTTCTTATTTATCTGCACCCAAAAACCCAATTCCTTGGTCATTTCACCTGCCTTCGGGGTGAAAGGTAGCTCCTTAACCTACCTACTGCCACTGCTAATGATGTCCAATTCGGTGTTCGATCCGGGAGCAACTGTTCTGTTCCCCCGGAGGCCAGGTGAGACGGCAGAACAAATGAAAACAAATCCGATTGAAGGTGGTGGTGCCCTGCCTGCCTGACTTGTGGTCTCTGAAGTAGAGGTGGTTTGTGCTGGTGGACTACATGAGACATTTCAAGCACTAAACACAGTACATCCTTGCCGGCTAATTGGACAAGTGAAAGTGAAATGAGCTACCAACTTTGGAATTAGAAAGAAAACACACAAAAAAAAAAAAAAAATGAGGGGAGTAGGAGAACCCTTAGATGGCCAAACTAATGGGATTCTGGGAAAATAAACATGTCTCATAATTGAAGCTCTTGTTTTTATGGGAATGTGAAAAGTTAAACTTAATGAAATGTTTGTTTAAGAGGGTTTTTTTCTTGTAATTTTAAGAGATAGCTTGAGGCATAGGTTTTTAAAGATTTTAAGGAATATATGTACATATATCCTTTGCCGATGTTTATATATATATATATATATATATATATTGGTAATTTTTCTTTAAAATAATAAAATAAAAAGCTTTCAAAAGCAAATTCTAAATGCTATTTTAAAAGATTTTAAAATTTCTTGAGATGTTAACCCTAAATTCGTACTTGGGAATTCTAAATTTACTTTTCAAGCTTTAAAAACCTTTTGCCTTTTAAACCAAAAATGTTTTATTTACTTTTCATCTTTGTTTTTCTTTCCAAACGCTTTTTTAAACCTCTCTAAAAATCTTGAAAAATAGTTAAAGATAATCCCCAACCTTATCCCCATTTTCTCGCAGTGCAAACTGCTAATCAGACGCACTCCTTGCTCGACTAATGCCAAGTCAAAGGGAAAAGCTTTTCGACGACGCCAACGTCGCCACCTTTTCCCTTTTCAGTTTTCCTTACTTTATTTTCACGCTTCCACTTGGCAGTTTCAGTTTCGGTTTCGGTTTCAGTGTCAAAGTCAGAGAGTTCGGGTCAAAAGGCGCATCAATGCTACTGAGCATATTTTGCGGTCGCCCCGCTTTTCCATTTTCCTTACTACTCTTTTTTTATTATTTTACTTTGCTTTTTTTTCTGTATTTCTTCTCTTTGGAGAAGAACTTTCTGTGTGTGCCATGATGCTGCACAAAAAACTTCCGACAACAATTCTGCAAACGCAAGCAGGAAAACATAAATCTGGCTAAAGCTAAAACGCAAACTTTTATTTAAAAAAAATGGAAAAAAAAGATAGAAAAGAGGGTCAGGGCTAAGGAAGAAAATAAAAAATAAAAGCTGGAATTTTGTGTGAGTGCGTGCAAGTGATAGAGGGATTGGATAAAACAGAGAGAGAGAGAGAGAGAGACGACGAGTGAGTGGTCCCTGGTTGGAGTTTTAAGATTGGCCAAGAGGTCTCCCAAGTTTTACTTGAAGCCAACTAGGTCGACTTGGGAGTAACGCTGCTTCTTTAAAAAAAAAATTAAATAAAATATTAAATAAAAGTAGAAAAAGGGTGTAGGGTCATTTTAAATTTTTTAAAATTATTTTAAAGGGTTTTTTGGAAAGAAAAATCTTTACAATAACTTTGTATATTTATTTTAAAAGAAATAAAATAATAAATAAATAGAGAAAAGGTTGTACAATTTTTAGAATTATTTTTAAGGCCAGAAAAATCTTTATAATAATTCTCTGCTATATTTATTGAAGAGAAAAAACCAAAAAATATGTATAAAAACAAAGGAAAAACTACAAAACAATTTTTTAAAATTATTATAAAATTTCAATACAGTTGCAGGGTCATTTTAGAAACATTCTAAATAATCATAAAAAAATGCTAAAAACAACCAAAGAAAAGGCAGTGACTTGTTTTCAAAGAGAGAAAAAGTATCTTGGTATCTCTCTAATTTCCTTTTCTTTTTTTTTTTTAAGCAAATGTCCACATTTTGACCATTTGAAATCCAAACAGGCAACTTTTATGCCACTGACGTGTGTGTGTTTTTTATTTTTTTATTTTTGTTGTATTACGTGTGTGTGCGCTTTTTTCAGTACTTCTTTGGTTATTTTTTTCTCTTTTTTTTTTTTTTTTGTGCGGAACAGACTTTGGCTGCCATTCCGACTTGAGCTTGAAATTTTGCAACATGCCTTCGACATCTCTTGGGTATTTTTACGACCATCACAGAGACGGGCCAAAAAGACTGACCACAAAAAGCAAAGGCGCCCAAGAGCCGCGACCTGTCCTGCCCCGCCCCGTCCTCCTTCTATTTTTTTTTTCTGGTTTCGGTTCTGGTTTAGGTTTAAAGATACAAAAAGACTTGCAGGGGGCAGCAGCTTCTTCCTCAAATGGATTTGGACAGAAACAAACACAGCCAAAATAAGAAGAAAAAAAAGAAGGAAAAGAAATGGGGAAAAATGTATAAAAAACACAGATACACAGTGCAGGAAAATGGATAGGAAGTGGCTATAGGGGGAGGAGGAGGGGATTGGGAATGATGATGCACGTGATGCGATTCATCGCTGGCTTAGCAAAGATACAAAGATACAAACAACCGAGAAACAACTAGAACAAATAGCGTTGCCAAGTAAATGCTGATGTCTAGTATTTAAAAAAGCCAAAAAATATATTTAAAACAAATTTAAAAACTAGCTAAAATTTAAATTAGGGTTTTAGCTTATTAAAAAAAATATTTAAATATATTAAAAGTAAAATTTAGAAATTGTGAAAATGTTAGGGTGTCAGAATTTCACTTTCAGATTCCAAAAGTCAACATTTTTAATAAAAAAAATATATAAATATAAAAAATAAATATATATAAATATAAATAAATATAAATAAATATAAATAATTATAAATAAATATAAATATTTATAAATAAATATATAAATAAATATAAATAATTAAAAATAAATATTAAAAAAATATAAATGAATATAAATAAATAAAAATTTTATTATAAACATTTTAAATATTAATTAACAAATATAAATTTTATTTCTCTATAAATATTTATTTATTAAAAATAAATTCTAAAATTATTTAAAAAATTTTAAAAAATCTATTTAATAAATCTATATATAATTGCTTAATTTTTTTGTATAGAAACTGTTTCTTAGCTTAAAAAATTCTTTAAAATTTCCAAATAACATAGCTAAAAAATAGCTAAATATCCTTCCAAGCTTCCATGCCGATTCCAAAAACTGCTAAGAAAACCAAAGAGAAGAGCAGGCTTTAGCCAGCTGATTTGCCGCCAATTAGCAACTAAGTGGATTTGTAGACCAAAAGCTTAGCCTCAGGCAGCGCCCTGCTTTGCTTCGGTGGGTTGTAGGTGGGTGGGTGGTGGTGGCCATCGGTCTCGCGTAGGGCCATCGGGCAGGTGCTGGTCCTCTGATGGTGCTTTCGGCTGTCTGTGACGGCATTACGTGCCAGGTTGAAATGTGAAAAAGTTGCCAATATTTATATCGATAAACAAAGTAGGAATAAACATCAGCGATTCTCAATGTTGCACTGCAAGAAAATATAAGGAGTACTATATATATATATATTTTTTATAATTATATATATGGAATTTAGAAGTACAAAACCTATACTTTACATAGTTTTTCCTTATATAATTAAGGGTTTAATGACTTTTGCACTTCCCTTTAATTATTACAGTGTACAAAGAGAGGTCTAGAGAGAGAGAGTTCCATGGTCGGGGCTTAGTCTAAGGCCACGTGTATGGAATGCGTACGTGCTGCTGTTGAAAAGTTGAAAGGGGGAGGGTAGTGGGTGCCTCCTCTGCCTGCCTCTTTTTGGGTGCCTTTTTCACGGGGTTGTGGATGATAGCTAGCTGCTGGGATGGTACTTTAGGCCAAGGGGCAACCTACTGGCGAACTATACTACGTGCCCCGTTCGCAGAACGAGACAAGTTAAATCGTCGCGTTATTGATGGCGAATGTACGTGATAGGCTCACATACCACATAGCACCACAATGTTCATCATCATCATCATCATCATCAGCAGCAGCAGCAGCCTCTCCATAATAATGATGATGATAATAATGATAATGCTGGGCTGCTTTGGCTCCTCAACATTATCATCATTTTCGGTAATGGCCATCATGAAGGCTGGAAGGGAACTTTTGCGTCGACAACAGCTTTCAACAAACATTCAAGAAGCCCACCTGTGTGCACACGCTTTACAACAACAACAAAAAAATCGA
This sequence comes from Drosophila kikkawai, assembly GCF_030179895.1. Taxonomy (NCBI): domain Eukaryota; kingdom Metazoa; phylum Arthropoda; class Insecta; order Diptera; family Drosophilidae; genus Drosophila; species Drosophila kikkawai. The sequence continues at coordinate 28,105,567 of NC_091733.1, forward strand.
ATGAAAAAAAAAGAAAATTCTTCTCCCACTCGATGGATTCCCCCTCAAGTTGTTCCTTCAAGTTTTCCCCCTCACTTTTCTATATTTTCCTCTATTATGGCGGACCTCTTAGCTTAATGTGATTAAAGAGACTTGCTATTGGGATTTTATGTTTTGGCCAGATTGGAAATTTTGTTGACCTGTTTTTTCCTCTGACGAATATTTTTTGTTTTCCATCAGATGTAAGATTTTCTTTGCTCTAAAGAGCTCAATTTCATGTTGAAAAAACCTTAAATTTTGTGTTAACTTTTCACCTGAATATCCCTCTAAAAGTGGCTAAAATTAACCCTTGTTTTGCCCCTAAATAAAATAATTGAATTTTTTTTTTTCGCTGACTCATAAACTCCATTCAACGAGGGGAAAAAACACACACACATTCTGCCTGCAACTGACAATTTAACATTTAATTAAAAATCAATTAAAAACGTATTTTTGCACTTTGCTGTGTGAACGACGAGCAGCAAGTGGAAAAAAAGGAAAATAAAATATATAGACAAACGGATATATACAAAAATGTATAGAAATTGAGACCAAATAGGAAGAGTACAGAAAAGGGGAGATAGAAAAGGAGTAAATAGAGCAATGAGTACACTGAAAAAAAGGGAAACGGTTAAGAAAATGATTAAAATAATATATTACAAATTTAAGGAAAGTTAAAATATCAAGAAAATTTTAAAAATTGATTATATAATTAATTATATAAAAAAAAAAGACAAATGTAAAGAAAAAAATATTTAAACCATATATGGGAAACTAAAAACTATAAAAAACCAAGTTAATTTTAATTTAATTAAAATCAAAGACCTATTATTTTCTCCCAGTGTGTGTTTATGTTGTCTGATTGTTGTTGGTACTGAAAGCACTGAATGTTTGGAATTGAAAGAGCTTAATTGAATTAATGTTTCGCCATGAATGGGGTTTTTTCCTAGTTTGGAAAGTGTGGGGGAAAATTTATACACTCATAATTCTTCGATTGCCGATGTTTGAACTCCAATGGGAATTCGTCTCGCCATTCAATCAACGAACTGCGAATTAAAACCCCCATCCCTCCGTAGCCTCCTTGTGGGGTTAAGGAAGTAAACCAACCACCCGCATTTTGTATTAAACTGAACTTAACCCTTTTCTGTGGCAAGGGTCGCGACTTCTCATCGTTTATCATTAAATTGCAATTAAAATTGACATGGAATTTGATTTATATAATAAGTACATGTATACTATATGCATATACAAATTACAATTAATGGACAAAGGCAAAAGGGGGTTGGTTGGTGATGTCTTGTCCTGGGTTTGGGGTTTCATGTTTGACTTGCAATTAGCCACTTGGTCAGTTTTCTTGAGAGAATGGGTGAAAAACGTGTTTTCAAGCTGAAAAGTTATGTGTTTTGTTGGGTTTAAAATGTGTTTAGTGAGGGGGAAATATTGATTTTAATTAATAAAATAAAAGAAAGGTATATGTATTATTTTATTATAAAAAAAAAATATTATTTTTGAAATATTAGAGTTTTGTTTAAAAAATTTTCCAAGAAAATATTTTTAAAAAATCTTTAATCTTTTGATTTATTTTTTAAGTTATTTCTTGTAAAAATTATTTTAAAAAATCTTTAATCTTTTAAAAATTAAAAAAAAAGGAAAAAAACCTTAATTTTCTATTATAAATAATTCCTATAAAAGTTTTTAACCTGTAAACGAGCTGATATATTTTTTTTAAGCTTTATTTCTGAATGATAAATGCTTAAAAAAAGTCTCTTTTTATAAAAATTTTTTCCCAGAACAAAAAAAAAAACAAAGAAACCCTTAGATTTCTATGAAAATACCTCACTTTTCTCTGCTAAAAATTTCTATTAAAGTCTAAGCTTTATTTCTTAATGCTAAAAAGTCTCTCTTTATATTGGTGATAATGTGATATGTGTTAAGCACTCTGGGGGCTGATGATTAGACGAAGAAAAAACGGAATTTGAATTTACATATAAAACGAAAAAATGTGCCGAGGCGTTCCATAAAATTTGTTTGAATCGAATCCCAAAATGTAACTTGAGAGATTCGGAATCGAAATCGTTTTATGGTTATGATGTGTGAGATGCGGGCTCCTCTCTCTCTCTCTCTCTTTCGTTCTGGGTCCAAACCGAAGTCAATAAAACGCATTGGGTGGTGTGGCGGCTGTGTGTCAAAAGGAAAAGTCCAGTGGAAAATGAACTAAAGAAGAGGAAAAATTGATGTGCTTAAGAGAGAGAGAGAGAGAAGCAGGCAATCAAACAATTGTTGGGGAGATTTTCTTCTTCTTCGGCGGCTCTTCTGCTTTTTTATTAATTTATATGGCAGGCGGGAAATCCAACCAACCAATACCTCCATCCCTTCAACCATCCATTCCTCCATCCACCCATCCATCCATCCATTTGCCAACAAAAGAGTCTTAAGAGGAACTCTTAATAAGGATGTGAAATATGTTCGGCATTGCTAATTGAGCGAACATTTAATTCTTTCTTTCATTCTGGCCTTTCCCTTTAATTACAGCAAAAATTACAAATAACAAAAAAAAATATACAGGGTAAAGAAAAGAGCAGAAATTTTAATAATACTTATGAAATTTTTAAGTTGAAGAATCACAGAGAAAAGGAGACGATGGACCCGCATCTATTATCGAGTGGCATTAACAAAAGGAACCAAAATCACTGGCAGAAATTAGGGAATAGCTAATTTTATATGATTTTTAAATGAAATTAATATTAAAATATTTTAAAAATAATTTGTATAAATCGTTTGTACTTAAAACTATCTACAAATATTATTTTTAATACAATTTTATTAGCAATATTTAAATTTGTCTATAAAATTAATATTTTCTATTAAATTTAACACATTTTTAATTATCTTTTTCTTTAAAAATTCTTTTAAAAATCCCATTTTTTCTGCCTGTGCACTTCCATTTGCAATTTAAGAAAACCGTAAAAATCAAGGCAAAATGCTGGGCGTCGGCGTCTCCTCAGGCAATTCTCCACTTTAAAGTGCAATTGGCATTGAAATTTAACACTGGCCCATGCATTCATTTGCCCGGGCACGTTTCCCGGAGCCCTCTTTTCCCCTCATTTCCCCATCACATTTCCTTTTGCATGCCTGCTGCTGCTGCTGTTTTTCCCTCCCATCATTTTCCTCGTTTTGGTGGCGCTTTGTGTGTGGGCAGTCGGAAAAGTCAGCGACTAAATTAATGTGTGTGTGCAATCAAATGTGAGCAATTCAAGTGTAATTTTATGGGGAAACGTGGCTGAAATTACATAGTATGCTAATGTATCGGTGTGGGGATCTCTCGGCTAATTATAAACGCGGCTTCTGAACAAATATGTGAAGCCTAATGTAGAGGGAAACCCCATAAAAAGTTGGAATATTATATATCATAGGTATTTTTTCAAAGTTTTTTATAGACAATTATTGTTATTATACCCTTCGAGGGTATTATAATTCCACTTGGAAGCTTGTAATGCAATTAAGGAGTCATTTGCGACCCTATAAATCATATATATTCTTGATCAGCATTGAAAACCGAGTCGATCTAGACATGTTTGGGAGAAATTTATTTTTGAAAATTTTTTTTTTACAAAATTATAGTTAATATTGTAACAAAAAATGTGACAAAAAATTTGATTTTCTAAAATTTAAAATTTAGTTTGCAGATTTGTTAATTTACAAAAAACTAGCATAGAAAAGTTTACCGAAATGAATTTGATGCTTTTTTGGTTTAGTTATGGTGTTTTAAGACTTTGATTTATCCAAAAAATTACCATATAAAATATCGATAAATATTTATTTAAAGATATCGAATATTTCAGATCTTTTAGAATTTTTTTCCCTATGCACAGATTTATACAGCTCAAAAAAAGTAGCTTACAAATGCTTTCCGAATTGAAATTAGTAAACTGGAAACTGCAAGAGTATACCAACTTCGACTTTGGCTTTCTTTCTTGTTTTCAATTAGCTTTCTCTTGGAAAAAATGCCTTTTATATATACAAAACAGACAGCTTAAATCCCTTTTAAAATTAAAATCCAATTATTACCTCAAAAAAAGTAGCTTACAAATGCTTTCCGAATTGAAATTAGTAAACTGGAAACTGCAAGAGTATACCAACTTCGACTTTGGCTTTCTTTCTTGTTTTCAATTAGCTTTCTCTTGGAAAAAATGCCTTTTATATATACAAAACAGACAGCTTAAATCCCTTTTAAAATTAAAATCCAATTATTACCAAAACAACTTGAATAAAAACAAATAAAATGATAGTCAAAAAACCCGACTGAAACTGACATATAATAAATTAACATATTTTTTTTGTATAAATATCAAAGTGAGAATGTTTTGGCTTTATCGTAAATCTCTCTTGTATATATAAACGAGTGCAGGAGGTGGACTTTTTAACTTTGACTCTTTTTTTGTAAGCCCATCAAATTACAGTCGAAATTTGTTATCCAATTAGGACAGAGAAAAAAATGTTTCCCCGTTGTTTTTTTTGTTTAATTTTGATGTTTCACAAAAAATAAATGGAGTGTTTTTTTTTGTTGCTTCCCCCCAGCTTTTCTTTACTATATTTTTTTATTTACATCTTTTTTTTTGTCTGCCAAAAAGTTTTTTGCAGCTGCAACGGCAAAGTAGATTAAAATCTAAATACACACACACTCTCACACACACACTCATAAATTGTGCTCAAATAAACCGAATTAAAAGTGCAAAACAAGGAGAGAGCAACAATGCAAGGAGGGGGAGGAGGGGTGCAGGGGAGTTGGCAAAAACTTTTTAAAACAGTTAAGTGTAAAGGCGCGTCATGTTAGACACACCACACACACACAAGCCACGCCTCTAGCGCCCCGGTTGCTGCCCCTAATTCCTGGTTGACTGGACTAACTTTTGACAAAAAAGGAAAACAGGACAAGGGCTGAGCACTGGAAAAAATATTTAGAATTTTTTTTAAAGAAAATTTGTTAAAAAAAGTAAGGAATTACTTATTTTTTGGGAAAGCGAGCTTTGAAAACATACATATGAATATATATATATTTTTAAACATTTTCTAGGGGTCTACATTTTTTTTTTGCCATGTGTGTAGGGCAGTTAGAGGGTTAATGGACAGCAGACAAACGGACAGACAGACGGTAACAGCGGACAGATCCCGACAGCCGCCACCGACGCCGCCGCCACACACACGGAAGCCATAAAAACTTATGGCAAAATATATAAAAATTCACCCTTTTTATTGTGGCAAACAGCAACGAGAACGAGAAATGAAATAAAATGCAAAACGTTTTACCCCAAAACGAGGACGAGCCTGCAGTCAGGAGTAAACCTAAGCGAACTGAGTAGAACCGACACTGACGGTTGTCGTCGTCGTCGTCGTCGTCTCAACCCTTTGGGCCAACTAAAATTAAATGCTGAGTTTAGCAAAAGCATAAAAACAGAAAACAAAAAATTATAATACAAAAAAAAAGAGAAAGCGTTGAGGTACAGAAAGCCGAAGGTGAGAATGCTCTTTCAGGATGTTATTAGTTTTGATAAATCTGTGTATTTTTTCTTTATATATAAACTGAATTTAATTATTTTAAATTTTTATATTACAAAAATATTTTTTGGGCCATATTTTGATATGTTTTATAATAAAAATAATTATTTAAAATATTTTTAATCTTAAAATAATATTTGTAAAACTTGTTTCAATATATTTTTCAAAGACAATAAATATTTAAAATAATTTTAATATTTAAATAATCATTTTTGGTCTTATTTCTATATATTTTTTATTAAAAATAATTATTTAAAATATATTTAAAATATTTAATTTAATATTTTTAATATTTAAATAATATTTTTGAGAATCTTTTGTAATATTTTTTGTTTTTTAATAATAGAAATACCAGAAATAAAACAACAGTAAATCCAAGTAAAAGGCTTTTATCTAATATTAAAATTCAAATTTTAATACTCTTGTTATTCATTGTTTTTATTGTTTTATGTGCTTAGTTTCTGTAAATATTTTTGAACCAAAAATGTAAGGGTATAGCCTTGGCAGGAGCTGCTAAAGCGGCAGCAGGAGCACAATGTGGCATGCAATTGTTGTAAAACAAAGGCAATGAAGATTCGAAATGAATACAAACAGCCAAATGGGGCGCAAACAAAAATAAATAAAAAAGGAGAAAAAAAAACCAAAGAAAAAAGAATAAAAACAAAAACAGCAGCAGCAGTAACGACAGCAGTGGCAGTAAGGAACAGCAGGAGTTGCCTCATAAGAATAATAATAATAATAATATAAAGGAATATATATCGGGATATGTGGAAACGGTCCGCGCATAAATAACGGAATTGCAGCGCACACAAAGTGGAACAGAAGGCGAAAAAAAAGGGAAAGAAAATAAGAGAGAAAGGGTTAAGGTTTTTGGAAGGGAGACAAAGAATATTAAAGTAGGAAAATGCATAAATACGAAAACACGTAAAACAGTGACTAGCTTATAGAAGAAAGCATATGTATATCCTGGGAAAAATATATAATATTAAATAGTTTTTTACATAAGAAAACAAATTACAAATAAGGTAGTTGTAATACATAAGCTTTCTATAAAAAAAAACAAAGGGGATTCTCCCTTCTTTTCTTGTTTAACACAACAGGTGCTTGTTCGATCCTCTTAACTGGACACAGAACCCTAAGACAATGCCCCAAAAATACCTCTAAAAAAAACCTAAAAAAAGAACCCTACAAACTTTGATAGCTAAAAACCTTGAGTGATGACTCGTGCTGTTTTTAGGTTTTAAGAAAGTGAGAAAAAAGGGGGAAATAACCGTATTTTTTTTTTTGCTTGTTAACCTTTCTTCCTTCACTTCTTTTTTACCTCTAAACTTTGGCAAAGGGTATTAAAATAAAAAAAAATAAATTAAAACTAATATATACCCAGGATGAAATTTAAATTATTAGATAAATTTAAATTATATAATAAATATTATATAATTGTAAATTGTAAATTAAAATTAATATATACTAATACTTTAAATTACTACTTAAATTTAAATTAAATATAAACTCGGGATGCTGATCAGAATAAGTACACAAAAAATAAACAAACTAAGTTCTATGAATAATTTTCTCAAATTCAATTTTTGCATTTCTATTACTTGATATATTTTGTAAATTATCAAATCCTCTGGCCACATTAATTAGTGTTGCAGCAGCAGCAAAGGGTATAAACAAGCTTGTGCTTGCAAATTTTAATATCCTTTAATTTTCAGTTCTTTCTTGGTTTTACTGCTGTTTTATGGGCTACCTTACCTCTCTCAGCTGTTAGTTGAGCCGAGAGCGAGGGTTAAACACGAGCCAAATGTTTGTACCGCTATGCGGAAAAAGTAGGGGAAAATGGCAGGGACAAAGGCAGGGGTGATGTGATGCCAAAGGGAAGGGATAGTGGCATGGGGTGGTGCCAAAAAAGGCACGAGGGTGGAGGAACAATAGCCAAACGAAATGAGATAGAAAGGGACAGAACACACACACACACACACACAAACACACACACACACACACACACAACACACACCTGGCATATAGGGATAAATGCGAAATGCAATTTTCTTCTTATGGGATAGCGTTGATTTCAGCACTCTAGCCGCTTTCGCCTCCTTGTTTTCCCCTGTTTTCCCCTGTTGAAATATTCATTTTGTATTGCATTTCCTTGGCTGCACACGTGTGTGTTTTCTGTGGCCGGAATGGAAAATGCTTTGGCTAACTGCATTTGGCTTGAGAGATTTCGCACGTGTGCCTTTAACCAAGTGCCGCACTCTGCTAGGGTTAAGGGTTAGTTGTTGCCCAGAACACACACAACACATTGTACAGGGGCAGGCAAACAAATTAGCAAAATCATTGTACAATCTGTAAATGTCAGACAGTGGTTTAAAAGTAATTTGTTTGCTAGAGCAACGAGTGGAATTTTTAAGCGGGTTTTTAAGGGAATTAAATTTTGAAAAATAAATAGAGCATAGAGACGGGTTAAAAAAAATATTGTTAAGTATGAAAAGCCAGGGGTACATGTTATATTTTGTAATAACCAAAAAAAAAAATTGTTTAAATATATTTAATAAAATTTTAAAAATAAGTTTTTAATACATATATATTTTTATTTTTATTTAAACTTAAAGTAATTCCTAAAAAATGTGAGAAATACATTTTAAAAAATTATAAAAAGTGGTTAAGAGGTTTTTCTTTTTATTTAAACTTAAATAAATTGCTAAAAAATTAAAGGAATATATTTATAAATATTATAAAATTAAGATTTTACTATTTTTCCTTTTATATAACCTTAAATTTAAATTTAAAAAATTCCCCCCCTTAAAACCACTGTTCTCAAAGAACAAATATCCCAAAAAACCACTTGGATTCACGCTCACTTTCACAGCAAAGGCCAAATAGCAACCCCATATACATTCGCTTATTGTTTTCCCGAATAAAAAAGAGGGATAGTGAGGGGGTTGAGAGACCGGAATTAAAACTCTGAGCAGGGGGAAACCCCCTTAGGAGCGAATGAACATTCATCCATATCGAGACGGGCGGCAATAAATTTATAAGTTCTGCTAATGTGCGTTAATGGCTTGTAGTGTTCAGAAAACGAGAACATAAAAAACATAAAAAACCGAGGAGAAGCCGAGAAAATTGTTCGGTTTGGTCGTGTGCCGCCTACTTAGCATATTTCCAGCTCTTTTTTTTTTTTTTTTTTTTTTTTTAATACCCTTGTTGTTATTTAATTTTTTCGTTTGTATGATTAGAGGTTATTATGCTAATTCTCCACCCTTGTGCTTCTCTCCAATCCCAATTTCGCCTAGTTTTGCCTGTAAATTCGGACATTATGGTGTAATTAGCAATACCGTTACAGTCCCCGTCGATGCTTAATTTATGCAAAATTACTCCAAAAGCAAAAAAGGGAAAACCAAAAAGAGGAAGTAGGGAAAAACTTTGTGTTTCCTCCTTTTCTTATTGCTGTATTTTGAGGTTATATATTTGAACAATGTGCTAAATGAGTCGAATGTTTGTGTAACACCCTCAGAAAAAAGAAAAACAAATAGAGAAAAATGTGGGGAATAATTGGAATATTGGGGAGTGTCCAAATTGGTCTCTTAACGAGGCTAAGCAGAGGAAGCTTTCCCTAGAGAACTTGAACTTAAGGATAATATTTTTATTTTTATATATAAAATAATTTATTTTAATATTTTTACCCATAACAATATATTAATTCTACATTTTTCTTATCTTTTTTCCAGGTATGTACCACACTTCCTACTTTCTCTCTGTGTAATATCGTCAGGGGTCATCTAAAAAAAAAAGGGCTAAGTACCTTACACTATATATATACCAAACCATAAACCCATAAAGCCAAACCGCAAGCCATATATGCAGCCATATACAGGAATTTCTGTATATTACATATATAATATAGTTGAGATATAGATATATATTCTAGGGGTGCCGGGTAAAAGTTTGCTTTAGTTAACTGAAAAAGTATTACGCAGTCTAGTGCCCAACTATGGGCCCAAAAAGCCCACCAAACTTTAAATATAGCCACATAATTTTTTGGCCAGCTCAGGCGAAACTTTCCACACAGAGGTTTCATAACTGTATGTGTCTATGTGTGTGAATTTTCCCCCCTACAATTTTCCCAGTGTCTAAACCTACCTACAGAGATATTTTTGTGCTGAGTTTACATTATCAATGAACGGCTTTTGCGCTCTTTGCGCTTTTGTGCGGCTAGCCTGGTCGCCTAAGTAGCCTCAATCCCTACACCCCAGAAAAAAAAAAAATCAAGGGGTGGTAGGGGGTAAAAAATCTGGGCGTTGGGGGCGTGACAGTTGCGATTTTGGGCGTGACGGCAACTATGAAATAACGGCACTAACGACTAACGCTAGAAAAGTAAGTAATCTGCAGGGACACAGACACACAAGCAGTGAGGTATGAGGAGGAGATGTATGCATAGATACGCGCTTACACGGGACTACGACACCCCCCAGATTTTACCACCCCCTCAGCCATTTTTCGTGTGTCGTGTGTTTGTGGCCCGCCAACAGAAATTTGTTGGGCAATTTCCAAGCCAACAAATCTCTGCAATGCTGCTGCTGCTGCTGCTGCAGGGAAACCCTGAAAATACTCTAACTCAACGGGAAAACCACCCAGAAACCCCACTCAACCCACTTGGCCAGCCTATAAAGCTGCGGTTGGAGAAGAACATGGTACTCTGGGCACACTGCCGACGATTCTTTGGAGTTGGGAACTTTGACTTGAAATTGTATAGGTTTTTACTCAGGTGTTTATGCCTAAAGAAAGCTTAAAATACTATTTCTTAGTGTCATATTATTATTATTATTTATTTTTTAAAGCATAATATAAGGTCACTTTAAATTAAGGTGGAGAGTGGAGAACTACTATTTTAGGTATTTTCAGGTTTTTTTATGTCAGAAGAAAGCTTAAAAATACCCCTTCTTAGTGTCATATTATCTATTTTTTTCTTTTTCAAAAAGTAATATAAGGTCACTCTAAACTAAGGTTTTTGAGAGGGAAAAACGAGGATAGCTAAAGGCGTGAAAAAAACTTTTTCTTAGTGTCGTATCCTTCTTTTTTCAAGATATTTTTATAATTTGGTCACACTATTCACTATTTATACTGATATTTAAAGGGATAATGAAGCTTCTCTAGAGGTTTACTTTCTGGTTTTCAGATAAAATCTCTTTAAATATTTTAAATAATATTACAAGAGTTTTAAAAAATCAAAAAAATTTAAAAATATCTATAAAATCCAAATTATTTGGATTTTTGATATGCCAGTTTATAATTTTTACATTAGTATCATACAAATACAGTTGAGAAACCACGTGTTCTAATCTCTAGACGGCATCCAAAAGGAGGAGCTTGTTTTTTTTTTGCGAGGGTAGGGCTTGTGCGGGTGTGTGTGTGTGTGTGTTAGGAGGTTGTGCGAGGGGCTGTGCTGGAGGTTGGTCGATGGACACACATGCAGCTTGTAACTTGCACATGCACAGCGCCAGCTGCTGATGCTGATGCTGCTTGCTAACAAGGCTCGGACCTTTAGGGATGAAACGGGGGGCTAAAAAAAGGGGACAGAAAAATGAGGGGGTGGGTGGTGGAAAACTCTAACCACCCACTACAGTGGGAACAGGCCCGGCATACACAAACTGTCGCCAAAAACAATTTCGCTGAGATTTAAGTTCTGTTGAACAATTTCCGCTTTGGCTTTGCCCCAAAAAAACAAAAAAAAATGAAAACAAAAATGCAGTAAAGTAAGGGGTAGAAGAGACAGTGGGGAAAACTGTGGGAAAATGGAGCAGTTACTGGGGAAAAGCAGGAGCACACACACACACCCCCCGAAGAGAAGAGGCTGCACAACAAAAACCACATTCATAGATAATGTGCAGCTTTTGGGTTTTGTGGTTATTTTGTATGCTTCGTCGGTCTGCCAGTTGCCATGGACCTCTGCCCGCTACTCGCTTCTCTTTCTCAGTTTCTCTAGTATTTTTTTTTTTTATATATATTTTTTTTTTCTGTGGAGAAAAAGAAGAAGAAGTGCTCATCCAATTTTCGTTGTCGTCGTGGTGAAATTTTTGGTGCGCTCCACACAGAAATTGCATTTTTCCCGCTGACAATATCGCGTCGTCGTCGTCGTCGCTTTTCCTTTTGTCCTTTTGCAGGAGCAGGAGCAGGAGCTAAGCAGAGATAGATGGAAAAGGGAAGCGAAACTGACAACGGCTACGGACTCGGATTGCGATTGGGGGACTCTCCGGATCCTGGTTTGGATTTGGATTTGGACCACCGAAAAGTTACCCGCCAGTCAAGCGCTTGGCCACAAACTTTTGGGCACGATTTTCGGTTTTGCGAAACAAAAAAAAAAAATTGTTTGCTGCTTTTTGCTGATTTTTTCTCCACCCCCTCCCCCCTCAGTCAGTCAGTCAGTCAGCGTTAAAATGTGCTGACTGTACATCTAGTCTTTTCGGCCAGGCTTTTTGTCATTATCAGAGGAGCCGCCCGCGAGTCTTAGCAAACTGGGGAATTTTTTGGGGGCATTTTCTCTAGTTTAAGCTTTTTATAGATATTGGCTTTAATTTGATTTAAGTTAAAATTTCTTAAAAATTATTTAATTATTTAATTTTTATATTATATATAAATAAAAAAAAAAGGTAGTAAAGTCTAATGTAGGTTTTAATTTTCATAAGAAATATTTTAAGGTATAAAATTCCTCCGTGAATATAATTTTTATAAATTAATATAGGGTTTTATTTTTCTAAAAATTTATCTTTAAGCATAAAAATACTCCATAAATATATTTTTTTAAATTAAATAAAGGTAGTAAAGTCTAATGGAGGGTTTAATTTTTAAACGAAATATTTTTAGGTATAAAAATCCTTCATTAATATATATTTTTTTAAATTAAATAAAGGTAATGAAGTCTTTTGTAGGGTTTAATTTATATTTAAATAGCTTTTTTGATTTATTTCTTATTTCCCTAATTATTAAAAATGTTTCTAATTAATTTTAAATGCCTTTTGAGAGTCTTCTTAAGTCGTTTTAATTTATAAAATGATGTAAAAAGTGATCGGATTTATCGTTTGACCTTTTCTAAGCTACCCTTTTCGGGTCAAAAGTTCATGGACTGATCAATGTCGCTGTCAGTCAGCCAGTCTGTCAGTCCTCAACATTGCCTCCTTGTCTTTTTTCGGGGGGGTTTCCCCAAAAACAAATCAAAGTAAATTAGAAGATGAAACACAAAACAAGTGCAGGGAAAGAGAAGCAAGGGAGAAAGACAGACAGAGGATGAAGAAGGAAAGGAGATGGAGTTAAGTGCAATTCTCTTCGCATTGATTGCGCACTTGATTACGATAAATGAAACGTCAACAAGCATCCCTCGTCCCAGTCCCAGTTTCAGTCTCAGTCTCAGTCTCGGTCTCCGTCTCGGTCTCGTGCGAGGGTCCTTGGGGGCATCCTGTGCAAGCCTGCACACGTATTGTTGGCGCTGTCCTTGTCCTCGTCCTGCTCCTTCCAGCTGTTCACTGATTTCTTTTGTCTACTGAAAAAAAATATTACCACTCTTTATATATTCGTCATATTTTCCTCGTATATTTTTCATATTTTCCTTAAATCTTTCTCATATTTTCTTTATATTTTCCTTATATTTTCCTCATTTATTCTTCATATATTTTTCATATTTTCCTTATAATTTTCTCATATTTTCCTGATATATTTCTCATATTTTCCTCAAATATTCCTCATATATTTCTTTTATTTTCCTCATACTTTCCTCATCTATTCCTCATATTTTCCTCATCTATTCCTCATATTTTCCTTATATTTTTCTCATATATTCCTCACATTTTCCTCATTTATTCCTCTTATTTTCCTCAAATATTCATAATTTTCCCAAAGTGCCTTTGCTGACTTTTCTGCGATTTTCCCTTTAACCTTTACCCCAGCTGCGTCAGCACATCTCTCTTTCTCTCTCTCTCTGTGTTGTCTTCAACGGCGGCCGAAAAATCACAGAGGCCAAGCCGGAAAATCAGGCTGATGTCGCCCCGGTTTCTCTAGAGAACCTCTTCTGCTAGTAGTGCCTGATTTTCCGCCGCTCCGAATTTTCCTCACCCCATTCCCCGCCCAGTCCCCGAGCGTTTTTCTCAAGGCGCCGGAGCAAATGTTGACATGCTGGCAGCAAGCCGTGACTGGACTTTAGACCCATGGACATGGACACGGACATGGATACGTATCCGGACACTCGCTGTGGTGCTGCTGCTGGGCGGGCATATCATCCATCCAACCATCCATCCATCCATCCGTCCATCCGTCCATCCATTCGTCCTTCCATCCACTCACGTCGCTGGGCCTTCTGTTTGTCATTTTGCCGCTTGGCCACTTAAGGCAACAATGTCACCTACTACTACCCCAAGAACCAAACCCCAAACCCCGAACCCCAAGCCCAATCCCAGCCTCCTTCTCTCCCTAGAAAATCCTTGAGTGAGTGCACAATCCTACCCATTCCCATCCCCATCCCCATCCTTCAGCTTCTCATGTGTGCTCCGCCGTTGCCACACTCTGGAGAATTCATTCATGTTGAAATGCGCAAATTTGTTATCAACGCTTTATGCCATTATGTTCCATGTTGCTGGGGAGATTTTCTCCTTCGCCTCCTTGAACATCCTTTTTGGGCTCAAGAGAAGAGTTTTTGCCTTTGTCTCTGCTGTTTCTTCCTTGTCTTCAAAAGGTTTCTTTGCCCTCCGTGGAGTGTCTTTCCTTTGTGGCTCATTGACTCATTAGATTTCGATATAAATATGTGACCTAATTTTGGGTGAAATTTTGTTAAGGAAAATTGAAAAGGATGAAGGAGAAAAGTGGGGCATTTAAGAGTAAGAGTTTGGATTTACCTTAATTTCTTAAATATAAATAAAAAATTATAAAATAAAAACTAGGATACTTAAAACCCCTAAACCAACCACAAAAATGTAGCTTTTTCTGGAAAAAAATTAGCAAGAAAATAAGGAAAAACTCCAGGAAAAACCTAAGCAAAAACCCAAGAAAAAATGCCAGAAAAAAATGTGTTGATAGTTTAAAACGCTTAGAAAATGAAGGGCCAGTTTGGTTCACGAAAGCCACATTAATTAGAATTATCTTAAGTGTGCCACACACACACACGCAGGCCAGAACCCCCTGAAACTCTTTTGGGCATAAATGTTTCAGCTGAATTTTATGTAAATGAGTTGCATCCACCACACATACACACATAACCATTTTAGTTGGTCCAAAAGTTCTCAAAAAACGAGAAATAAAAATAATATAAAAGGAAACAACAACAACAGCGGTGGCGGCGGTGGAATTTTATTGAATACAAAGTTTTCCCAGCCCCCAAAAAGGCAAGGCCGCAGTGTATTATAAATTAATAAGCGAAGCACACACAACACACACACACACATTGGAGTTTTTGGCATAAATAATAAAGTTAAATACGCTTACACAACGCAGGCAGCAACTCCAACCAACTTCAGGCTGAAAATGCCGAATTTATCCAGCGAGTTTTCAATTGTTTTCCCTTCGTGTGTGTGGGTTTTCCTTTCCGGCTATCCTTTGGGTAACATTTTGGTCGATTTGAGCAGCAAAGTTGAGCGGGAAATTTCCACACAGAATATTATTTTCAAAAACAAAAAGGAAATAACCGAAATTCTAAGGGGGAAAACTCCAAAGGGTTAAAAGGAATATATTTCATATATTAAACAATTCAAGGCTGCCTTTATGGAAATACCATTATAAAAAGCTAAAAAAAAAATTAAGTAAAGAAATCATTTCTGTATAAAATATTTATCTGCCTGAATTGTAACCAATTTATTGGCCATTTGCAGACCTTCTTTACCCTCGCTCTCTTTGTTTTTATATTTTCTTTACCCCATAAATTGATTTTTCCCTCCCCGAAAAGAAAACAAGAGACAATTTATCAACATTTTCGATTAGCTTACCACGAAACGCAATTCCGGCAAAGATTTGTCACCCAAAAAACAGACAAGAAGAAGAACCGCAATCCGTTGTGGAGGCAACTCTATCAAAATTCCGGGAATTGTCAGCGCTCAGTGGCGCATTGCCCCGGAATTATTTTGATTAAGTAGCCGGGGCCAAATCGATATATCAACGCGTTTGCACGCGACACTCCAACAACGATTTGTGGAACACAGTCATTCGCTTGCTCGTTCCCCTTTGGCAAAGTTTCTCTCTGTTTTTGGGGGTTCCGATTCCGATTCCGTTTCCCAATCCAAAGTTCCCTGACCAGAGAAACCAACCTCAATTCCATTGCAGATGTACCCCGAAAACCCCGAAAATGACAATGACAAACGTAGGCGACATTTACGCACTTGTGCAGTTGTATTCTGTGGGTTGTGCACTGTTGAAAATTTTTAAGAAATATTTCTTAAATTCATGAGAAGACTTTAAAAAATATATAAAAAAATTTGGAAATTTTAAAGACACTAACACGTTGACTTCTGTTTGCAATTTCTAGCGTCTATTGACTTGGTCTTTTGTAAAATGCCAGAATCAGTTGAGAATTTTAGAAAGGCTGAGTAGGAATTGTGAAGTATCATAAAGATATAAATGGGTATTTAAAATTGAACTTAGAACCCAATTTAAGATGGAAAATTATTCTGTAAGCCTTGTTTTCTAAATATTTTTATTTTAAATCTATTAAAAGCTAGAACCGATTGAGAATTTTAGGGTCTTACATAAGGAAAATTCATCATATTTGCAAATATGAAAATTCTTATAAATTCCTTTAAAAACACCCATTTATTTTCTCCTCAGTGCATCTGTCGCCGAAAGTATCTGAGTATCTGCGGCCATGTATCTGTATCTTTTGATTTATAACCGAGTGAGGAGAGAACATAACCGCGCACTTTAATATGAATCATTTGACATATTTCGGATGTTGCCTTTGTTTTTAACCGTCTCACATTTTTGATTTATTGCTCCCTCTCCTCCTTGGCTTCATTCATTATTGCTTCCTGGCTTCATTAAGAAGAAAGAGGCAGGAAGGAGATAGAGACAGAGAGAGAGAGAGAGGATAAAGGAGAGGAAAAAGCGGAGGCGACAAAAATTAGTAAGAAAATTTATTGCATGTGTGTTATCAGTCCCAAGCTGCATTCAAATGTCTTTTGCTGAGTCAGAAAATTCTTGGGTTTTTCACAAGGAAAATACGGAAAATTAAATAATTTATAGAATTTTTTTTTTTAGAAGAATGTTAGTTATAGAATTATAAAAGATATTTTGAAAAAATCCTTGAAATACTTTTTAGGTTTATCTTTATTTTCTGATTTCTTTGGATCCCTTTTAAATGCTAAAATTTACCAGGATCCCATACTTCTCCATTAATTTGGTAAATTTTGTGTCTGCCAAAGCGAGTTGTCATCGCTTTTTCGTCAATGTATCTTTGTATCTGTGGGATATCAAGGCTAAAACAAAGCAAATTTGCATACGAAAAAAGGAAAACGAAAACAAAACGAAATGAAATGAAAGAAATTGACTGTCGAGCGGAAAGTTAATGCAACTAATGACAAAAACGCCGTCACCTGAAATCCGGGAATAAATCGAAGGAACTGGATACCCGACTGGGCACTTTGGCACTTGATTCATTCGGTGACACTCACTCAATTTCTGGCTGATAAACAAATTGAATGCGGATTCCAGGATTCCGAGAAACACACACACTCAGAGAGGGTAGATTTTGGCCCCAGGGGGCACTCTCACACTTGCACAAAATGGAAGTTGAAAGGGAATAAATAACGAAAAGCGCATTGATTTATTTTAGCCAGTTTGTTGTTAACATTTTAACGATTTTGTCCTGGCATTTTAGCTCGTTTTCGTTTCGTTTTCTTCCCCGTCTCTGGCTTTTTCGTTGTGTCTGTGTGTGTGTGTGTGTCTGTCTCTTAGCCAAATTGCTGAACATTAGTCACCGATTGACAAGGCAAAGTCAGGCCCAGAGAACCTGAATTGAAGTCGGGCCAAGAAGGTCCCCGAACATCTTGCTCACAGCTTAACATTTTTACCTGTTTTGTATATATATTTTTTTACACCGAAAGAAAAGGAATAAAAATATAAATAGGAAAAGGAAAAGGCGCCTTGTATATTTTACAGAAAATTTGTTCTTCTTTTAAAATTCAAAAATTTTTTAAAATATTTTAAAAATATTATAAACAGTTTTTCTGTTAAATATTATTTCAAAAGCATTTTTTTCAGTGCTCTTCTACTTCATATACAAATCAACTAATTTCAAACTTGTCGATATATTTTAATGAAATAAAAAAAAAAAAGAATAAGAGAAATCGGAATTATAGGAAAAATAGGAAAACGTAGTAGCTGTAGGTTGTGAGCTGTGAAACAGAACAGAAGTCCTGAAGGCAGAGTGAAATATTTTATTATTTTCCATTTCTCCCTGCTCTCCTCTTCTATCTCGTCGCTCTCATTCCTCAGACATTTGTCACTGTCGAATTGTTCGTTTGTCGCCTGGCCAGGTTACCTCGGCACTTTGGCTAATGAAACGCCAGGCAGGAAGGCCAGTGGAGATGTGGGGTCATAGGCCATATGAATGGGAATCGGGGCTAAACGGAATTACCTTTGGTTTCAAGAAAAAAAAAAATATAAAAAAAAGAAAGAAAAAACACAAAATATACGATTTTCACAATTTTAATTAAATATTAATTAATAATTTAATCAGAAATATAGTTAAAATAATATTTACTTGTGAAAATATTTAATTTCTAGTATTATTATAATTTTTTTACAGCTAATTATATTTCTTAATTATTTCTTATTTTAAATTCAAGTTAGAAAATGATTTATTTTTGAATAAATTTTAAAGAAGAATTGATAAAATGTTGTATAATATTGTATAAAATTTTTATTATTGCTAATATTTAATTATTTAATTTTAAAGATATTTCACTTTATTTTTTAGATTTTATATTCTATAATCTCTTTAATGTTTCTCCTTATTTCTTCTTTTTTGTTTAAATATTAATTGTGATAAATAACTCGCTTGCTTCAAGCTTAACAATGGCAACTCTGGTGCCCGCCCCATTATCTCTCTGCTGCATGGCATCTGCAATGCGGGTGACTACCCTGTCATAGATTAGGTTCCTTTTGCTCACTTTTTGGCCAGCTTTTTGCTTCCTCAGTCTTTTGTGACGGCGAACTGGCGATGGCACCGCCTTTTGTTCGCTTGACAGGCTACGTTTTGGACCATACCCCCGCCAACCCTTGGAAAATCCTAATTTTCCGGGCCATTTTGAATACTAGTAGTAGTTGGACGTGTGTGTGAGAGGGTGTGGTTGGTGTGTGTGTGGAATGAGAGTGTGCGACACTTGGCGATTGCCCCGGTGTTTGCATTCAACAATGGCCCAAAACAAGCAGAGTTGCCACCCTCCCTCAGATGTGTGAGAAGGAGGGAGGGGGAGACAACACCCACTCCCTCTCTATCTCTCTCTCCGTTGGGGCTAAAAACGGTGGAAATGTCGGAGGAAAAATTTCAAACACGTTTCAATAAAATTCAATTTGTAGCACATTTCAACGCTTTCCGCTGGCGCTTACCTACCCACGCCCACCCCCCACTCACATATGCATGAATTTCCTTTTGCACTTTGGGTACACAAAACCCCACACCCCCCCACACCCCTTGGGTTTTTTTTTTTTGCTTTTTTTTTGGACCCATCTCCATTGCGTTCGCAAACCATTTTGGCACTTTGCTTTTGAGCTATGCAAAATGAACGACAACAAGGCGCCGCAGTTCATGTGTGTGTGTGTGTGTGTGTGTGTGAGGGGTTTTTGGGGGTGCTGGCACAACACCCATCCACCCATTCCCACCCCACCTCTTCGGGGTTCGTAAATTTCGCGATATTTTCGATTTCGCGTTTACTTTGGCCTCGTTCTCGTCCTTCTCCGAGGCCTTTTGTGGCACTCAAACCAAGCTCAAGGATATTTTTCAAACATGTTCATACATGTCGCACGCACGCACGCAGCAACCCAGCCTCCCCACCCCAAAACAAAAAAAGAAACCCAAACCCTATTTTGCCATTTCTCCACTCGTGTGGCATCCGTTTCGCCTCTGCCCACAAAATGCAAATGCAAACAGCATACGAATTAGTAAAACGGAAACAGGCGTTTGTGTTTTGTAATATTTGCCCCAAAACAACACAAATATATACATACACACCTGACGACAGCCAGCTGAATTTCGTGCCGGGAAATATATGGAATATATATATATATATAAATGTGTATATTTGTAAATAAAAATAGAAACGCATTTTCCTTTACACTTTTTCACCTCGACTCACCTCAATGGCTCGACCTCTCTATCATCACTCACCACAGAGAGGCCCTCTTTTGGCACTCTGTTTGCCTTCACTGGCTTCATTTTGATATATTTTTGCCTAAATTACCCAACTGGCACGTTTTTGTAAACCCCCGCGATGTCGAAAAATATATACACCCCCCTTCAGCGACTTTGAACAGTGAAAAAAAACTGGGTAATTTTTATATGTATTTTTTTTTCTATAATTTATATCTAAATTAAATGTAAAATATACATATATATTATGATATTAAAAGGTATTTGTATTATTTTTTGCTTTTTTATTAAGCGTTGAACAATAATCCTTTGGTTTAGTGTGCCCGTTTGTTTTTGAACAGGAAATATGTTTACAAGAAAAATATTTCTTTTGAAATTCCAACAAAATTGTAAATAATTTTTTAATTGTGTTTTAAAGGAATTTAAAGAGATTTTTCTTGTTTATTTCTCATTTCTTAAGACTTACTTGAATATATTACTCTGGCGTAGTGTGCCCGTTTATTTTTTTTAACAGAAAATAAACTCCATAAATGCCACAAATTCTTGAACTTGATACTTATTGATAATTAACTGCCTTGGCCTTTCTTTAAAAATCAAAAAAAAGAAAATATCAAAAAAAATTTTTGAAAAATTATATTTCAAAAGCAAGCAAATTTTGTGACCGTGTAGCCATTGCTCCACCTCCATCTTCCTTCAGTTTTTCTATTAGATTCTCAGCGATGCGTAAGGTTTAATAAGCAGCGCGTGATATTCATTACCCGCAAAAGGCAAAGGAAAAAAATAAATTAGGCAGAGGGGAAAATGTATTTCACTTGCCTCCTTTCGTGTGGATTTTGCAATAATGCGAAATGAATACACAGAAAGTGAAAAGAAGAAAGCTGAAATCTGTAATATCCATCCATCAGGACACTGGACACCCCACAAAAAAAAAACGAAAAATAATGAAGTATTTGCAGAACATTTAACGAAATTGATTTATTAACTTGGTAACCTGTAGGTAAGATGTATATATGCTATAGGATAGAGCTTGTGGGTAATGTAGTCGCAAAAACCTCTTGTAGATATTTGTATTCACGACATTCTAGGCAGCATAATTGGAAATTCTAATGCGACATACTCCTTGTAAACATGTAATTCTTCTCAGGTTCTTGCAAAAAAGATTTGTTTCTTCATTCACCGAGATTTATTTTTATATTAACATTATTAGAAGTTTCTTCTCAGAGGTTTTGTGTTTATCAAGTTTGTTATATTAACTCTGTTTTAAGTCAGATTTATATATGTATATATCCATTTCCATTTAACCATAACGTCCCCAACGTATTGCCTGCAATAGTGGCGACTTGGCTGTATAATACATGAGTACCACATGTGCCAAGCTCATAACCATCACAAACAATAAAATGGCTAAATAGTAGCCCCAGCAGAGATCGCTGGCCCATAGGATTGTCAAAAGACGTATGAAAAAACTAATAATACGCTTGCAAACAATAATATTCCATATTAGCACCATGACCAGCAAAATCTTGAAATAATAATGCTATAAAGAATAGGTTAAATAACATCAGTTACTTTTTTTTTATAAAAGAGTGTTTCCTACGAACCTTAAAAATTGCTGGCAGTAAAATGAAAGCATTGACATAGGGATTAATCTCCAAAAGGATATCGTTAGGATCCGGCAATTCGACTTTCTCTGGAATATCCATGAATCTATTGACAATGGGTATCTTGTGCCAGAACAAAGCCTCATTGGAAACTAAAGAAGGGGAAGAGTTGAGGGAAAGTTTAGGGAAATGGGAGAGTTAGGGTGAAGAACAGAACGATAAGGTACGAGAGTACCTTAGGGATAGAAGAAAGTACCTAAAGAACAGGAGAAAGTACCTTAGGGATAAAAGAAAGTACCTTAGGGATAAAAGAAAGTACCGTAAGGTTAGAAGGAAGTACCTTAAGGTTAGAAAAAAGTACCTTAAGGTTAGAAAAAAGTACCTTAAGGTTAGAAGAAAGTACCTTAAGGTTAGAAGAAAGTACCTTAAGGTTAGAAGAAAGTACCCTAACGATAGAAGAAAGTACCTTAAGGTTAGAAGAAAGTACCTTAAGGTTAGAAGAAAGTACCCTAACGATAGAAGAAAGAACCTTAAGGATAGAAGAAAGTACCTTAAGGATAGTAGAAAGTACCTTACAGTTAGAGAAAGTACCTTAAGGTTAGAAAGTCCCTTAAGGATAGAGGAAAGTACGGAAAGTAAGGATAGGAGAAAGAACCTTAAGGAGCGCAAAAAGTACCTTAAGGATAAAAGAAAGTACCTCAAGTCACAAACGACTTACCATCAATGGTCTTCTTGTATTGGCTATCTATAAAGGCCACAGCTATGTTGTAAAAGAATAGGTTAATCGGTGAAAACAAAATCATTGTTAGGCTTTTTTTTTTACAAAACTGTAAGAAAATTTCTCAACACAACAAAAATAACTTATTTTTTGTTCTTAAAAATTTTTAGAAAATTTTATAGAGCTCCAGATGTGCTTCCTTACAAAGTACAAGTTCAACTGAAACTGAAACTGAAACTGAAACTGTCAGGTGAAGGCTTAGCAATGACAACTAGAAAGTCATGGATTACTAAGATCACTTTTGTTTTATGTTCTTTTGAGGGTTTTATAATTTGAGTTTGAGTCTGATTTCCATCAGACTTGCAAAAGGAGGAGCCAGGCTGATGAGCTGTGTGTGTTGTGTGTGTGTGTACTGTGCTATGTTGTGGCAACATCAGCAACTGTTAATGGCTTCGACAATTTGCATTTTCGGCAATCAAATAATGTTTGCCGTCGCCTGCAGTTGGCGTCATCACCGAGAAGAGCATTACAATACCTCCCAAAAACCAAGAGGGGTTGTTGCAGACAAGGAAAATATGGGTGGAAAATGTGGGATGGGGGGGGAAAATGGGGAAACGCAGGCTAATTACACATGCCAGTCACAAGTCACTGAGTGCGGCGGCGGCAGCAGTTCGTGAAGTGGTTAGACACGGCTATTTGTCATCGATAGAGTGACGAAAATTACGTAATTTTTTTTTATATTATATAATAATTTCAAAATAATTTTAAATAATTTTCAAAATATTATAAACTCTATTATAAACTCAATTTCTTCACTTTTCTCTTCGTTTTCGTATTTCGTTTCGGGCTCTAACCTGTAATTATCGTCTTTCAACTTAATTATGGACCCACGATCCAGGCAACTGTGTTGTTGCACCCTCATCACTCATGAGTATATATCCAGACATCCAGATAGCGACAGCTGCTGCTGCTGCTGGGGCGATCATCGGGGTATATAACCCCTCAGTATCTCTCAATCTGAATCGAAATCGAAATCGAAAAGCCTTGAAAACTGAGACACTAATCCCATTATGGCACTTCAAACGGCTGCCAGTCAAGTTGCTTATTGCATCATCACAGCGATTTGAAGGAGTACCAAGTTCCATCCCCTTTTCAAGTATTTTTTCCAGGGGGGAGTTTAAGTTTAAAATTTAATGATTTGAAGTGGGTCTAGATTTTACAAGAAGATATACATATAGAGGGTTAAAATCAAAGCTAATTTGCTGTCTGGTTTTGATTTGGGGTTTTTAATTTGGTTTAAGATTAGTTTTCCTTTATTTTCAAATATTTTCATAGATTCTAATATATAAATTTCCTTGGAAAAATGTTAAATAATAATTTAGAATTTAGAATATATTCCTATATATTTTTTATATATATTTAAACAAAGATACACCCCCTTCCTCTTTCCTTGTTTTCTTTTTTATTATCCCCAATTTTTTTTTATATATTTTATCCTTCACCTGAAAATGTTCCATTTATCTGAAAGATTTCCCCCCATCAAATCTCCCTGGCCATTACATTTTCCTTGTCCTCTCCCTGACTTAGTTTTTCCTTTTGGCTGATTGCATTCTCATCGATCTCTTAACGCCTTTTGCCCAGAAAGAGAAAAAAGTTTGCCCACACCTCGACATAATGCTTAACCCTATTAGGACACGCCCCACCGCCTAAGTTGGATGTCTGTTTTAATTGCTTTGAGGGGTGTTTTCCCCCCCTCCTCCTTGGTTTTTCCAGGCTACTTTTTTGGGGTATTCCTACTTTTTTTCTTGCAATTTGCATGCGATGTGTCGATGGAAGATGCCAAGAAGTTGCCAAGTGGAAATGTTTGCCAAGCACTTGGGGCTGCGGTTTTTCCACGGGTTGTGGGGGGTGGGGATGGTTGAGAAATCCATTGACAGTTCAATGGGAAACTTGAAAAACTTGGGGGGGAAAACTCTCCCCCACCTTGGGTCTCTCTCGTTCTTTGCTGGCCAGGATAAACATGTTAATTTCGAGAAATGCAAAAATTCTATAATCCGATTTAATGTTTTATTCATTCCGTCTGGCAAGGCGACACGCACACACAGAGAGAGAGAGAGAGAGACACACCAAACACACACACATATACATGCAGCTGAGCAATTAGAATTTTAAATTTCGTCTGCCTAGACATCGACAGATTGAAGCTTACTTTTTTGTTATATATACAAAGAGCACTGTGGGAAAATGTATATTTTTTAAGAAGCAAATATATTTTTTTTAAGATTTTTAATACATTTCCTAGAATTTAAAATTTATTTTTAGGAAGTTAATATATTTTTTAGAATTCAGAATATATATTTTAGAATTTTAAATATATTTTTTAGAATTGAAAATTTATTTTTTAGATCTTGAAATATATTTTAAAGAATCTAAAATATATTTTATAGAATTTGAAATATTTTTAATCTAAAATATATTGTTTAGAATTTAAAATATATCTTAAAATTTAAAATATATTTTTTATAATTTAGAGTTTATATTTTAGAATGTAAAATATATTTTTTTGGAATTGAAAATATATTGTTTAGAATTTAAAATATATATTTTAGAATTTTAAATATATTTTTTGAAATTTAAAATCTATTTCTAAGAATTTAAAATATTTTTTTATAATTTAAAATATATTTCTTAGAATTTTGAATATAATGTTTTATAATTCAGAATATATTTTTTAGAATTTTAAATATATTTTTTTAAATTTAAAATCTATATTTTAGAATTTAAAATATATTTTTTTGGAATTTAAAATATATATTTTATAATTTTAAATAAATTTTTTGAATTAAAAAGATATTTTTTAGAATTTCAAATATATTTTGTAAAACTAAGAATACATACATATATGTTTTTATAATTTAGAAAACATTTCTTTGAATCTTTTTTCTTTAAATATGAATTATTAATATTAAAATATTACAAAAAATTAAGGAAAGATTAAGGATATCATAGAATATTCTTAAAAAATCACAATAACAACATAAATATTATTTCTTTATTTTAAATTATTTTTCTCAGTTCAAATATAATTGTATAAAAAAAAAACGGAAGAAGTGTCCTGTTCTGTGGGTGTGTGCTTGTCCTACTGTCAATATATTTTTATCGACATCGACGCACATTAACCTACTTTGGGCGCCATTTTCCTCAGCTTCTTCTGAGAGAAACTCTTGTTATTTTTCCTATTTTTTGTGTGCTGCTTCCCTCTCATCCTTGTTAGATATTCAAATTTGTCCGCTGACATGGGTGTGGCGAAACCGAATGGGGGGGTCAGTTCAGCATCTGATTATGCGTTGACACCAATTTGATTTCTGGATAGAGATTGCTTCCAAACTGGGGTTCTTTTTTTGGGGATAAGGAAAAGTAGGTACATATCTACGAAATACATGTCAAACTATTTCACAGAAAATAAATTACAAGTTGAAGACCTACTAAAATATTTACTAATATCAAGATTACAAGAAAATTTTAAGGAGAAATTTACATATTGTATTAGAATTTGTTTGTTTCAAAGGGTTTTGGTAATTGGAAATTCAAATTCAAATGGTAATTTCCCCAAGAAAAGTGTTTTTGGAATCTATTTTTAGACTCGTCCCGGTCAAATATTATTTTGTATCCTGTATCTGTTTCCCCTGGCCCAAAACTCTCCAGCCTTTCACCATCATTATGCGTAGGAAACTGGTTTCCTTGGATATATCTCTGTATATGTATGGGTTCCTTCGTCGGTTTTATTTACTTTTAATTTACTTTTAATTATAAATTCATGCTTTCCTTGGCTGGGATTAAGCTTTAAATGCAAAACGGTAAACAGAGACTCACTCGCCAGCTCTGTGGCCCTCCCGCATTTCTCGAAGGACTTTTCGCCTCGGTTGCCTACTCATCCTTGGCATTTCTCTCTCTCTCTGTCTCTCTCTGAAAAAAAGCAGAGTGTGGTGAGGGGATAAGAGGGAGGAAATTGTTTGGGGATGCGTCATAAAATTTGTATTTGGGCCATATGATTTATGCCCCTCCAGTTGGCCTGGATCCCGGATCCGGATATTTATACAGGCTCATCATTCGCTTCAGTGGGCGGCTGCCACGGCCGCCTCTCAGATCCTCTTGGAATTAATTTCAAGTTTCGCTTTCAGTTCGCTCTGTTGTTTGTGGCTTTTGTTTATTTATAGCGTTTCCTTTTGCCGAAAGAAGCCCGTTGCCCAACTAATTTAGATGATGGCGGAGAGACCCCATCTTTTCTTGGGGCTTCGAACCAACCATCTGGCCTAAATATTAGTTTGTTAAAAGTCTTGATGCTGCTTCCATTTTCTTTTTATTTTAGCTCAGTAAGAAGTAGAATAACTTGGGCTTTCCGAAAACTCATTTAAAGTTGTATTCAGCTGAAAGTAATTGATAATAAAGCCTAAGACCTTTGTCCGTTGAAGAGAGTTTATGTTTATAACTCAGCTAAACTCGGGATATCTATTGTAAAATTTGTTTGACATGCAGTTTTAGTAAAGAGTTTAAAAGAAAATCAAAAGAAATATATTTTTAACAAAGAATATTGTAAAATTTAAGTAAAAATCTTGTCCGTTGTGTCCGTTAAAGAGAATTTTTGTTAAAAACTAAGCCAATCTTTAAAATATTGAAACAAATGATACATTTTAAAATTAAAAGTTAAAGAAAAAATATTTTTTAAATTCCTAATATACTCCTTAATATTTCTTAGCCTGGGATAAGCCTATTTGTATGCATTCTCATTTCTTTTTGGCACTTTAAAAACTTTTTACCGCGTGTTTTTCTTAAATTTGACTTACATCAACAAGCTTTTCCGCTTTTCTTTGGCTTTACTTTTTTCTTTTATTTTTGCGGTTCCTCCAAAGGCTTCTTTTGCTTTTTTTCTCTCTGTTCTGTTGTTGTTATTTCAGTGCCTTTTGGTTTTCCATCTATCATCATCCCCATTTATACGCGCAAATATTTGCGCTTTACTGCGGATTTTTTTTTATTTTTTTTTATTCTGCTCCTTTTTGGGCTCTCCTTCTTCTTTGTTTTGGCAATTTTCCTCCTCCATTTCCGTCGCCGCCTCCCTTTTGGACCGCTCTTCGTTGCCCTTTGTATGGATTTCCATTCAATGCGAATGCCGCGCAACGCAACGAGCCGAAATGAAAATGTTTAAATGAAAGATTGATTGGATTTTGATGAATTTCAGCTACACACACACACACACATACATATTTTTTCCCTGTTAAAAAGAAATATATGTATGTGTAAAAAAAGGCCAACCAAAATTGCACACACACAAAAATTACATTCAGATTAAAGTAAAGTAAATCAATCTCATGCGAACGAACCAGCACACAAAAAATAAAAAAAAAGGAAATTGGGTTGCCAATGAAAATAGAAAATATATGTACTATATAGATATATATATCCAAATTCAAAGTTGACTTCTTTTTTTTCGCGCGCGTAAACCCGACAATGAATCTGTCGCTTTTTGTGTTCGAAGCTCCTCAAATTGGATCCATTTGTTCGACCAGAAAATATCTGTTCTCAAATCGCAAAAATCTATATAAAGAGAGCATGCCATATTGGCCAGAATAATTCTGTAGTTTGAGTTGAATAGAAAAGCGGCTTGGGGTTTTGTAGAATTTAAAAGGATTTATAGGTTGGAAAATGGTTAAGAGTTATTTAAGGCTTTTGGAAAAATTCAAAGAACATGTTGAAAGAGGAAAATTTCCAAGGAGAGTTTTTCTTTTTGGCTTATTTAGGATTTTTTGTTGGCTTGTTTAAGGATTATAATATTATTTAAATTTGGTTTAAATTTTGAATGAATATCTTAAATTTTAATTTAAGGATTTTTATATATTTTTTATGAATTTTTAAATATTTTAATGAATATTTATATATTTGAATGAATATTTCTATATTTTGATGAATTTTTAGATATTTTTATAAATATTTAGGATTATAGTTCTATTAAAATTTGCTTTTAAATTTTGATTACAAATTTTTAAATTTAAATTTAAGGATTTTTATATCATTTTATATTTTTTAATGAATTTTTAAATATTTTTATAACTATTTATATATTCAAATATTGAATATTCAGTATTTTTAGGTATAATTTTCATAAAAACTCTCAATAAAACCCTTTAAAAAACATTCAAAAATTGCAAAAATTTATAATTTAAAAAAATATTCGCCATTTTCTTCTCCAGTCAAAAAGGACATGCATGTTTCAGGAAGTCGTAAGGATTTAATGGTCTACGGCGGATGTATTTATTGCCTAATGCATTGCTCTTATATCCGTTCCTATTCCGTTTTAATATGTATCTTTTTTTGTGACCATCAAGTGGACAATGTCCTGCCAGGATACGTGTATCTGTGTGTGTGTATCTGTGCGGTGCCTGGGGCATCATTAGGTTCATATGTCATCCCATAGATGCGATGCGCACACGGAACTAATGAATTTTTCATAAATCCCAACCACCGCTGGCCATCCGGCGGGGGTTGATCATGGCCACGTCAATGATGTCTGGGGTGGCTTTTAATTCGCATTTTCCAACGTGTTTCCTTACCCCTCTGCGTATTTTTTTTTGGGTTGGAAAATTCCCACCCACCAGTTGGTGTTTGTTGCTGCTGCTGCTGTGTTGGTCTGCGCTTGACACAAAAACCAGATTAAAAGATTATGTTGCAAATTAACTTGAGGGCGGTCACTGGACCTGAGTAGCAGGAACAGGAGGAGGGTGAAGGGGAACAGCATAAAGAGCAGGAGCAGGAGTAGGACCAGGAGCAGGACCTGGACCATTCATATTATACTTTTGGTAAAGGGCATCAAGCAAAAATGGTTGAAAAAGGCTTGTAACATAAAAGGATCTGGATACTTTCGATAAGAAATTGTACCTCTATTAAGAAATTGATAACAAAAACGTATAATTTCATGGGTTTTGAAATTTTAGAAAATTATTAACTTGAACTAAAAATGATTATCTTGAAATTTATGAAATAATCTACTCTTAAAACTAAGTTAAACCCGATTTTAAGGCAATAACTTATATAGAAACTCTAAATAAAATATTTAATAATTTTTATAATTTAAGAAAAATCACATTTCTTCTATAATAAATATCTCTCCCCTTGACTTTTTCCTGGTAATTGATGGACCGGAAATAAAAAGGATATAAAAAAGGGGGCTGTGTTTGTGTGTGTGTGTGCAGGTCGCAAAGTGTGTGGGCCACGCCCACTGATTTGATTATTAGCCAGATGGGCGAGAGCATATTACATTTGCTTTATGGCAACGCCCTACAAGAGGACTATAGCTAGCAGGATCTTTCGTTAGATGAGGGATGCTGTGTTGTCCTTGGTGGTGGCTTTTCCATTGCACTTGCAGCTGCATGGCATCTAATTCAATTTATGCCATTTCAAATATATATATTTTCTTTTTTTTTCCCCCTCTGCAAGGAGCCACGTGTTGGCAGGACGATGACCCGCTGCGATTTTCGATTTAGCAATTTCGCTCTCTTTTTCTTCCTGGGGCAATTTCCGTTATTAGCTCGATTGATTTTATTGCCACACTTCTGGCAAATATTAAAAATCTTTTCTCTTCCTATATACATATATAGATTTTCTTTTTTATATTGCTGCCCAGCAGGACTTAAAAAAGGAGCAATAATATAGGGAGGTTGAACTGGCCAACTAAATATCTGCCGCTTTTCCCAAGTTTTCCTTTCGCTTCCTTTTTCGAAAAGTGTGTTTGCCTTGGAGCGTCGGGCGACATTGCTGCATAATCCTTTGGCAAACACCCTCTGCCTCTGCCTCACCCTCAACCCTCACCCTCAACCGTCACCCCTATCTCTACCCCCCTTTTAGCGCTCGTTACCTTCGCGAACGGAGCTTGAGCTCAAGCAGCCGTCGTCACTCGACAAACACAATTAATAAGCGCTTGGAAAAATGTTTGAGGCGCTTATCGCGCGACGCTTTTCAGGCCTTTTCCTTCGTTTTCTTTTGCACCAAAAGCAAAAAGAAAAAAACTCAAGGAAAACAGCAGCGGGAAATAGGAAAAGTCGACGGTAGAATGCCCTACGAGAGAGGAGAGGAAATTAAATAGGACAACTTTAGTTTCCTTTCATTTTTTCTTTACTCTTTCCCTGTATTTACTTTAAAAATGTAACTTGAGTAATGTTTAATAATTCTAGCTTAAATTTAAATTTATAAAAATTGCATATTTCCTTGCTTAATATTCCCTTTAATCGATTATTTATTCTGTAACTAAACTGGGAAACCACCAACTCGTAATTAAATTCATTCAATTTATTCTCCTAGGGTATAAACAACCTCCCCCTGTGTGTATCTGTGTGTGTGTGCGGGTGTGTGGGCTGTGTAAATAATTAATCTAGAAGTGACAGCAATTAAAGGCGCTTTTCAAACTTGCCAAAACTGTAAATATTTAATAAGGGCCATAAACAGGGCAATGCAGAAAGTGGTAGGCGGGGGGGATGTCTGTCAAGGGGGGGGTTCAAGGGGGTTTGATGGGTGGGTAGTGGGTGGTGGGGGTGTTGGCGCACCCGTCGCCTTTGTCAAACAAAGCGGCGTGCGGCATTTGCTGATAATGACGTCGCGGAAAACCCAACCACCCATTATTTCCCTTTTTCCCGGTTTTTTTCTCAACTGTGTTGCTGGTGCCATCGCAAAATTATCAACTCAACGGCTACAAAAATGAAATACAGTAAAGCTTACGATATAAAGAAGAAACTAAAAATGCAAAATCTTTGGTTTTGGTATAGAAAAGCATTTAAATTTAATGAAAATGTATAAATTTTATATACAAGTATTATTATTTAAATGTTAGAAGACTAAACAAATTGGGTCACACTAAAAATTTGATACGATAAGGTCACACTAATAAAATAAATATGATTAAGTCGTATTTAAAAGCTAAGAATGGTATTTACATACAAATTTCGACTTAAAATAATCTTGGAAAATATTAATAATTAGTAATTCAAAAATTCAAATACTATTATTAAATTAATTAAATGTTTAGATTAGGTCACAGTGGAAAATTATTTAGATTAGGTCACACTGAACAGAATTATTTCTTAAATACCCCTAGAAAATAATCTTTGAACTACTTAAAATCTAAAATAAAATACAAAATAATCCCATCCTATGCAGACCCCACTGTACTTGCCAGAAAAAAAACCCCGAGAGAAGCAAAAAGTAAGGGACAAACCCGTCTGTGCGACCCTTAATAATATTAATTCCGCCGTCATAACAAAAATTTAGCATGGCAAAAAAAAAAAAAACAGAAACAAAATCAGAAAAAAATCAAAAGGATGAACCAAGGGGGCGCTGTGGAAAAATTCTTTGATCATTGGCAGTCGCCTTTGGTCGCTCCTCATCCTCATCCTCCTCCACGCCCCCTCTGTTGCCGCCCATGGCCACGCCCCCGCCGGGGCGAATTGCCATTCCCTCGGGGTGTTATTAGTCGCTTCACCGGCACCCAAGGGGGCAGCGTGTGCAGAGGGTTAAGTTCGCCTCGGTTTCGTTTTTATTTCAGCAGAATCATCTGCCACGAGAGAGCGCGTAACTGATACGGCGGTTAGTCCGCATCCCCTTTTGGAAAAGAAAAAATATGGGAAAAAAAATATAAATAAGCGGGGAGAACACCCACGCCTCTTGCAGACCACGTTGTTGCCATTTTTAGATCATTTACCTTTCGGCTCAGTCGCCGACGAGTTGCAATTTCTAGAGAAGGAGGAGGAGGAAGCAATTGTGGGCGAAACTCACAAGTTTTCATAAGAAGAGCAGGCTAAATATTGTTAATTAAATATTTTAAGGGAGATATTGAAGGTTTTTTTAATAGAAAAATATTGGATAAAAAATGTTTTAAAGTAGAAAATTATTAAATAATTAATAATTATAAGGAAAATTAAGTTTTTTAGAGAAGTTTGGGATGCTTAGCTATTTTTATTAATTTATTAATTAATCATTAAATTTCCAAAAAGTAAAATAATTAATTAGAAATACTTTTTTATGTTAAACTAATTTAAAAGTTATAAAATAAAAAACATTCTTGTTAATTTGTTCTTATTTTAGTAATTTTTTTAAATTAATATTAATATAACAATATAAATAATATTAAAAATAATTCAAAAACTCATAAGTTGACCCCTTTTAATAACATATCCCTTTTGAAATCCTAATGCAAATCTCTTGTAATAATTTTCATTGTGATTTTTTTCTCTCTTTTTTTTTGTTCCATTTTTTGGTAATGATTTTACCCCCCCCCCCCCATAATTTTGCGTGCATTGAAGCGTATGAAAATGTGTGCAAAAAAAGGGAAAGAGATATATACAAAAAGAAAAGGCAGAAAATGGAAATAAATCGTGTATAAAAAATTGTTCAAGGGGTTGCATTTCTGTTTGACAACGTCTAAATTCTACACCCCTCTTCTTCTTCTTGTTCCTCCTCCTTCAGCCCCTGGTTATATATTCTGGATATCTGGGGATATATTTTCCCCCTTTTTATACGCTTGTTGCTTTGCTAAAAATTGCTCATACGCCGTGTTAGCGTGTGTGTGTGTGTGTGTGCTTTCCCCTGTGGGCGTGATTACCTGCCCCCCTCTATACCCTCTCTCTCTGTATCTTACTTTCTCCCTCTCTTTCTGACCTCCCCCTTTCCACCCGAAAAGAAAATTTAATAAAAGCGCAAATTAATTTTGCGTCCAACCCTCGTTTTCCTTGGAGCTCTCTACTCCATCCTTGTGCCTTTTTTCTACTGTAGTTAGATACAAGTTTTTGTTGTTGTTTGTGTTGTGTTTCGTAAAAGTTTTTCCTTTTCTCTCTCTTGGTCTTGTTGTTGTTGTTGCCGGCTTTTCCTTTTATTTATACTTTTTTTGTTGTTGTCGTTGTTGTCGTTTTTGGCCAAGAGTTTGAGTTTGGCGCTGGCTCTGGCGCTTAATTTATGGTCTCTGGGGCGCTGTCTACAGATTTATGCATAATTTGTAAATGAAAGTCAGAAACTAATTAAATTGATTTGCCCCCCTCCCCCACCTACGCCTCTCCCTCCGAAAAACTTTCTTTGTCTGCTCCTATGCTCCTTCGTTGCGATTTTCTTTTGTTTTTCATTCTCAGACAGGAAGAAGAACGCAGCAAAAAAAAAAAAACCGAGTAAATATAATGGTCAAAGGAAGGAAAAAATATAGAAAATATTGCTGAGCTGGGAAAATTTTTAGAAATCTCTCGCGGGAATCAATTAAGTGGCGAAAGTTTGTAAAGGGGAGATATTTTTAAGGTAAAATTTGTAGGGAATTTATTATTTAATTTTAAAACTATTACCTGTACTTAAATTAATAATTTCCTTCCTAACCTTTTTAGTTTTTTAATCACAAACTATTTGTGGTTGTGCTGATTTTCCCCCCTTTTTTTTTTTTGCAAACAGAAGCTAACCCAATTTTTTTGTAGTCCCTTTTTTACAGCTCCTGATTTTAGCATTTTCCACTTTCCTAGTTTTTCCACGAAAAACGATCGAGCCTCGAGGCCATTGAACAACAGTTTTGTGCAAAAGTTTTCAATGGAAGTGGAACAAAACTATGAATTTAGTTTTTTCTGGCATTGTTGGGTTAACTCTCCCCGCAATTTCCTCTTCCCCTTCCCCTTCCTCTTCCCTTTTTAACCCTTGGCGGCTTTCATCGGATTTCGTGTCTCGCACAAAGCGAAAAACTAACAAAAACGCCCACCAAAAACGTGATTTTCGCAAAATTTTCACAGTCACAAACACACACACAGAAAGAGAGAGAGAGACTCTGAAGAAGAGAAAGAGATGGGCAGATAAAAGAAGGGAGAAAGAGGGTAGGGACTATAGGAAGATAAATCCAAACAAAATTACACGCTGTGTGTGAAACGCTGAAAACGTGCTAGAAAAATGAAGCGCGAAATCAATAATAACACACAATAAAAAGGGACAGGCACCGACTGACTAGAAAGAGAGGGCCCTAGTTGAACAGACAGAGAAGGCACAAACAGTGCCACAAAAAGAAAAAGGCTTCATGATATAAGAAAAAAATATAAGAAAATTTTGTAAATAAAATTAGAAATAATTAGTTGTATTTAGTGAGTTTTTTGCTCTTTTAAATATTTCTCTGAACCTGAATTTGAGAGGCAATTAATATTTAAAAATATAAAAAAATTAAGTACAAGTTTTTGACAAAAAAATAATATTTATTAAAATAAAAACTTAAACAAAAGGGGAGCAGAAGATGTGCAGAACGTGAACAAACCCAATTTTCTAATTATAAATAATATAAATAAATTAAAAAATCATTAAAGAAAACTAAAATGTTTAAATAAAATAAAATAAAATAAATGTAATTAAATATTTTAAGGTGTGAACTCAAAGGCTGCACAAAATGAATTGAAGTTTTTAGGGAAGTCAGTTCCTACGAAAGCTTCAGAAGCTAGAAGCAGAAACTGCAAGTCACAAACAGTGATGTTTATCGAAAATGCCAGATAGACAAAATAAGGTCACACTATGTGGCAATTTTAGGCACTTTAATTTCAAATATCTATCGATGTTTTTAGCCAAGTGAATTCCCGACGAGAAAGAAAATATTATTTATCCAAAGAAGAAAAATATTAATAAATATTATTTAATTTTTATAAAAAATATAATATAATTATATTAATAAATTTAGAAATATTCATTATTTTTTATTAATAAAAAAAATATTAATTCATTTATGAAAATATATATAATTATATTAATAAATTTATAAATATTATTTAATTTATAATAATATATAAAAATATGAATAAATATTAATTAATTATTTTAATAATTAAAATAAAATATATTAAATAATTTTTAATAATATATATAGTAGAATTTATAAATTAATAAATATTAATTAATATTTATAATAATAAAAAACAAGACATCCCCCAATTTAGTTAAAATTTTATATTTCCTGTATTAAAACAATTATAAAAAAATTAAGACACATCTTCTATAACACTAAAAACCCCATAAAAACCAGCTGTCATTTGATGAGACACCCAGAAGAGACAGTCCTTCAAATTGAAATCCAAAACATTATTCCCAAATTTTATTTAAAAATGCAGAAAAAAAATTAAGAAAAAAATATATATGCATATATTGTATATGCAATATATACTTTATTTTTTTTTATTTTAACCCACCGGATTTATGTCCCTTTTTGTGGCAAACTATCGCCAGCTCTCCACTTGTTCCCCAGTGCAAAAAACAGTATTTATTATCACAAAGCGGAATAAACAGAAACAGAATTTAATAAAAGCAAAACTTTTTTGCAGCTGCTGCTGCTTGCTGCTGCTGCTGTTGATTGCAAATGAAATGAATATTATTTGATTGAATAACAAGAGCTTCGTCCGGCAAAAAATAATTGCTGGCAATCTTTGTTATGTGTTTGCTTTTAAATCCAAATTAAATTAAACAATCAAGCACACGCGCGGCGGCAACAACAAACTGACATTTTGAGTTACAAAATGCGCTGCACTTAAAAGTATGCAACTCTTTTTTTTATTATTTATTTCGTATTTTTATATATATATTTTGTATTTATTTTTTACGCCACTCCATATGGCGTGTGCACAACTTTCGTCGAGTGTCAGTGGTGGTCGGTCAACGGCAATATTAATGGCAACAACTTTTAGCATATATATATATATAAAGTGGGAAAATGGGTTGGGAAAATGGTTGGGAAAATGGGTGGAGAAAATGGGTAGGGAAAATGGGTGGCGCAGGCAAAACTGCTGCCAAATGTATGCACAGGAAGCATTTGTAACGCGAGGAAGTTCCCTCCATTGCTCTCCGTCTTCATTCTCTTTCCAGTTTACCCCCTCCCCATTTTACCCCCTGCTGGGTTTCCCTAGCCATTTTTCCCCCAAAAACTTTCCCCCAGCTTTGCTTCCGCTACTCCTGCTGTCGCCTGATGGTCAAGCGCGCGCCTCCATTCGCTTTTAGGGTCACGAATTAGGGGTTACTCCTTGAAATCGCCTTTAGCTTTAACTGAATATTAGTAAGGAAATATTTTTTAAGGGTTTAAATAAGTATTAATTACAATAATTCATTTAATTGAATTTAATTTAATTTATTTTTTATCCTATAAAGGAGCAGAAGCATACAAAAAAAAACTTAAAAAATAAACTGAAAAATAGTACAATACCTCTTGAAAATCTATTAAAAAATTCAGCCATATTTTTTTTTATTTATTTATTTATTATACCCTTGCAGGGTATTATAATTTCAGTCAGAAGTTTGCAACGCAGTGAAGGAGACGTTTCCGACCCTATAAAGTATATATATTCTTGATCAGCATCAACAGCCGAGTCGATCTAGCCATGTCCGTCTGTCCGTCTGTCCGTCTGTCCGTCTGTCCGTCTGTCCGTCTGTCCACCTGTCCGTTTCTACGCAAACTAGTCCCTCAGTTTTAAAGCTATCTGAATGAAACTTTGCACATAGTCTTCTATATACTCTCACTGCTATATATGTCGGAACGGGCCGGATCGGACGACTATATCATATAGCTGCCATACAAATGATCGATAAATTTTTAGAAAAAAAATTATAACTTGGATGTTTTTTAACATTTTTGCACCATTTTTTAGATATGGCCATTTTATTTTATTTCTGAATTTTGGTAAAAATTTCACGAAAATCGGACGACTATATCTTATAGCTGCCATAGGAACGATCGGGAAATTAATAGGAAAAAAAATGATAACTTCGTTGTTTTTGAACGTATTTTCATCTACTTTGAGATATAAGCTTATTTTATTATTTTAGAATTTTGGTATAAATTTCATAAAAATCGGACAACTATATCATATAGCTGCCATAGAAACGATCGATAGATGTAGAGAAAATGTAAGGCTGGGAATGTAAAACTGTAACTGTCAAACTGTAAACATAATAAGTATAGGTAAAATGTAATGAAATGATATCTGCAAGGGTATACAAACTTCGGCGTGCCGAAGTTAGCTTCCTTTCTTGTTTTTTTTTAATTCAAATTTAAATATTTATTTTTATGAAAACATCAATAAATTACCAATTTTTTCCAACTGATTTATTTTTAAAATTTGTTTTATTTTATTAAATTTATTTTAAATATTTATTTTTATTAATTAAAATGTAAATATTTATTTTTTATAAAAACATTAACAAATGATACATTTTTTCTATAAAAAACAATCGATAAACCGTTAAAAATCGATAAAAAAAAAATCAACACTATTCTAACTAATATTCTTTTAATTTCTTTTAGTTTATTTATTAATATTTAAATATATTTTTTTACAAAAACCACCAAATTACCAATTTTCCTTATCAAAAAATTCACCCATTTTACTGAGTAACAAACTTGGACCAAAACAAAATGTTGCGTGTTTATTTTGTTTTTTTTTTTTTGTTGTGACTGTTTAAGGGGGCGGTGGACAGGCGGAAGAAGAAGGAGGAGGAGGAGGAGCAGGAGCAGAAGCAGCATGCAGGGCAGACTTCTCGCTGGGCCGCCGCTTGGCAGACTGTTTATGGTTTTTGGCTACAACTTAATTTAAATTGTTTAATTCTATTATTGTTGCTAATAAATCACAGGCACAGCTTGCGTTGCTCGCTGGCTGGCTTAGCATTTGCTAAGCTGGCCCAAAACACACACACGCACACACAGACACATTTGTCTTGTGCCTGCTGCTGCTGGTGTTGTTGTTGTTGTAAGCGGCTTTCGCACTCATTTGGCCCCCGTATTACCCCCCTCTTTCTCCTCCTGTTCCGCCCCCCCAGGGGTGCCATTCATTGTTTCTGCCTCGGCATTGGCACACTTGTGCCGTCCCTTTCCCGCCATAAATTACACAGATCTCTAAGCAAGTTTTGTAGCTAAAAAGTGGAACATTTTAGGCTTGAATTATTTTTTTTTTTAGTTTAGAATATGTCTTAATTTTAGGGGAATTTTTTTTTTAATTTTAAATAGAAAAACTTAAAAAGAGCGAAATCTCGTTTTTCTTGTATAAAATAATTTCAAACTATATTTAAACCAGTCTTAAAATGCCACTGTTATCTTATATTACCTCCCAAAAATATATAAAAAATTAATATATATAAAAAATACTATAAATATCCCAAAGACAGACTACCCTTTGGGGAGTAATTTATAAATTTATATCTAAAAGAGCTAAGCCTGAACTAGCTGAAACTCTTGTTTTATAGGATAAACTCAGCCTTAAAAAAAAAATTCCAGAAAATTCAGAGAGCTAAAATT
Organism: Drosophila kikkawai; assembly: GCF_030179895.1. Classification (NCBI taxonomy): domain Eukaryota; kingdom Metazoa; phylum Arthropoda; class Insecta; order Diptera; family Drosophilidae; genus Drosophila; species Drosophila kikkawai. Next base: position 28,144,116 of record NC_091733.1, read on the forward strand.
TCAATGGTCGCAAAAGAAAAAATTTATGAAAAAAAAGAAAACGAAAAAAAATGCAGCAAAAAAATACAGAAGCCCGCACACACAACAACCGCATGTCAAATGCAGGCCAGATCAGAGGCGGAAAATGGGGGCTGTTTTGGGGCGTGGCACACGCTTGACCAACGCTTGACATGGCCATAAATAACAAAGCCAAAATGGCGGCCAAAGCGGAGAGCCGCAGAAAAACCGAAACGAAACGAAAAAAAAAACAAGGAAAACCGAAATACCCCCTAAAAACCAAAGCAGGCCAAAAACCAAAACCCAAAACCCAATACCCAAGCGGAGATCCCCGAATAGAGAGCCAAATGTGATATGTCAAATGCACGCGATGGCAGCTGACGATGAGCCCTGGACAATGGCAATGATGTTGGGTCCGGGGACACCCATAACCCGGAATAAAAATAAGTCAAAGCAGATAAGGTCCTTGAAACAGGGTTAAAACGCGGCCTGAATCAGGGACTGTACGTGGTGGGAATTTTTGAAATTGAAGGGAGTTTTTTTTTTGTTTAGATAAAATCTATAAAAAAAATCTATATTTGTCAATTTTTTGAATACTTACAAATTAATATTTAAATTTCAATTTGAATGTAAGACTTTAAATCATAAAATTTAGGACATTTCTCTGAGCACCTAAAATGTAATATAAAAATTTAAATTTTAAGAAATTCTCTAAGCACTTAAAATTTTAATATTAATGTGAAAATTTAAATCTTAAAATTATAAGAAATTCTCTGAGCGCTTAAAATTTAATATTTACCATTAAAAACTGTGCCAACTGCGTAAATGCCTTTAGCATTCTGGTCTTGGGTTAACAAAAATATTTTTGAGCTACCAAAGAGGCAGGAAAAAAAAAGTTGTAATTTCTGTTGCACACTTGCGGGCGGCGCCTGAAAATGGCATCCACACACACACACAGGGAAGAAAAAAATGCAACAATGGCCGGGACAGGGGCAGTTATCGAGAAATGGCAGCAGCGACTGCATTTCCGCTTAATGTTGAGCGATAATAAAACACAAACAGCAACAAAATGAAACCTTTTCTTTCTCTTTTTGTTTTTTATTTGTCGCCACACAATGGCCACACACACACACACTCGTGCATTGATTTATGTTTTTTAATTTAAAATTTCCGCATCACTTAACCGTTAAAAATAATAATAACAATAACAGAAGCGGCAGCAGCAGCAGCAACAACAATAAGCCTTTTGTCCGCGAGGATGAGATTTAAATATTGCAACAGCGCCAAAAGGAGAGGCCAATGTAGAGCGAAAACTTTTGCACATGTTTTAATTTCCGCATTACAAGCGAGCTAAAAGCACTGGGAGAAAATTTGGGGGATTTTCTTTGCTGTTAATAAAGAGTTTTTAAAGGGAAAACTTTCCATTGGTAATTGAAATTTAAATTGAAAATAATTTTTATAATTAAAAATAATTTATAATAATTTAAAATTTAAATAAATAATTTGTAAAATTAATTTTGAGCAGCTTAATTAATGATTTTAAGTATTTACTGAAACATTATTAAAAAATAAAACAAATAAAAAAATTAATTTAAAAATATAAAATAAAAATAAAATTTAAAAGTAATAAATAAAAATAAATAAATAAATAATAAACAAAAAAAAAAACAAATTTAAAAATAATAAAAATAATATTAATTGGTGCATTTATAATTCGCAACTGGTTCTAGTATCTCCGGAACCAAGAGGTAAAGCTAGTAGTGTGCACTTGTGGTGTTGTGTGTTTGTGCTATTACATGCATAAGTGCTATTAGATGTGTGCTAAGACTTAGTTAGCCTAAAAGTAAGTACATTTTTTTCTTAAAACAAGAAAAAGTGCACTTGAATTAAGAAAAACGCGTTAAGAAAAACATTTTTAACAAATATTTTAAATTTATAAAAAAATATTTTACCAGTGACTGACCCTCGTTTAATTATTATTACCTCTTACAGATTGGGCGGCCACCCACAGCAGATGCCGCAGAGCATGTCAACTGGCAGCAACACAATCGGCCATGGCGGCATCGATCGCGGCGGCGTTGGACTGCCAATGGGCGCTGGAACAATGCCCGGCGGTGTTGGAGGCGGTGGCGGCGGTGGACAGGTGGGCGTAGGCGGTGGCCCACAGGTGGGTCCGCCCGGGAGCGGTAATGGAGGCAACTGCCAGATAAGCGGCTCCCAGCCGCTGGTCATGCCCGGATTCCCGTTGCGTAATTCTCACTCAGCGCATGCACCGCATTATTCGCCATATTCACCATCCAGGTAAGTCATACATATACTATATATATAGATATATATAGTGCTCTTAGTACCTGTTAAAAGAAACCCCTTTACGAGCACCCTGAAACACCCTCACTGCACCTGGCCCGGGGGTCACAGTGAACACTCTCCAAGTGAATGAGCGTTAAATTGAGTGTTCAGCCGGGGTTCAGTGGGGGGGATACGGCTTCCAGTCAAGTGATTTTGCTGAATCACAGGGGCCAAGAATTTAAAAACGATGAATTTCTAGGAGAATTTTATGACTTTTTCTGGACAAAAAGGTTTTTTTTTTTATAAAATTTATTTAAATAGGTTTTGTTAATAAATAAATAACAAATAAGTTTCTTATGTTTTCAAAGCATTTTAAACCCCTCTTTGATTTGTTTATATACATTTTTTGCAACCCCTTGACTCAGCCTTAAAGGCTTGCCTTAGTTAGTAAGTCAAACTGCTGACTGAACTTTTCCCCTGTTAAGCAGAGCTCCCTAGTTAGTGCCTAACTCCTTAAAGAATTTTCCTCGAGGGGGATTTTCCCATTCGCTGCTTGCTCCCCTAGCTCCTGGCTCTCCTGAGTCTCTCCTCCCTTCTGCATTCCGCTTTTCCTACCCCCCCCTCGAGAGTTGAATCACCTTTGAAGGCTCGACTCTCGGACACTTTCGAGTCTAACCCAATTCTGGCCAAGTTTCGAAAGTTGCCAACTCAAGAATTGTTAATTCTCTTTAAGCTGCGACCATGCCGCCTTGTCCTGCGCCCTTTTCTCAGGACCACATTTTCCGCTTTTCTCTCGAGTTTTGTAACTCCCTCCGTCAGCGTTTCGTTCAACTTTTACGCAATTAGAGGCGACCACGCCGAAAGACTTGACAGCTCTGCCTGCGGCGGCTTAGACTTGTTGGCTGTATGTGTGATTAACACCCTTTTTTCGGGTGTGGGGTAGGTGGAAAAGTGTTGGGGGGGAGGGAGCCCTGGTCTTTGTCCTCCGACTTGTGCATCATTTTGCATGCGTTGCCTTTTCGGTTAGAGAGCTTTATTAAAAAAGTTGCCAGCTGTTGCCAGCAGTTGACAAACTCATTGGCGTACTAACTCTGCACTGTCCGCCGTTTTTTCTTTTATTTTTATATTTTTAGAGCGCCTCCGGGCACTTGGAAAAAATATTTTGGTGTTGTTTTGGAGAAAGAAATTTAAGTTTTAATATTATTTTTGTTAAATAAATTCGTATTTCAAGCCTCATTTAGTTTTTCTTCTTATGGTTATATTTTTGAAATGGAAAATAAGGTCACACTGTTTGTGCTGAAAGCTAAGAAACACTTTTTAAGTCAGGTGTAAGGGGTCAATACACTTCTTATCAAAGAGAGTCTAAAATTTGACCATTATTTCTGCCTTAAAATATTTATTTACATTTTTTTATATATTTTTTTAATGGTTTAAGACCATTTTTGCCTTTCTTCCTGACCTTTGGAGTGTTTTAATATATTTTCCCCCTGTGCACTCTCTTGATTTTGCCTGCTCCATGTGTGTGTTTGTTTGGTTGGCTGGTTTCTGTGGTCCTTGTGATATGTCAAGCGTCTAAAGCCACAGGACATGGCGGAGGACACTGGGACAAGCATAGGGACAGGGACATGGAGATAGTGATAGAAGCGAGTGGCTTTATCTATCCCTGTCTTGCGGTCGATCCGCCCCCCCTTTGTTAATTACAAATGCATTGCTCAGTTTGCTTAACGCTATCCCTCACCACCGCAACTATACACATATATATATATATATATAGACCTTATATTTATTCTATTTTCTTTTTTCTTGTGCATCTTTGCAGGTTTCACATAGATAAACGCTGTCAGCACCGATGTTCCTGGAAATGCTTGAGCATCGCCTTAATATTCGTATCCGTCGTCCTAACCGCCATGGTGGCATACTTTGCAGGTAAGCTAACTGCCCATACATATACATATAGATATATGTACATACATATATACGGTTAATGAAAAATACACAAAACATACTCGCGAAGCGTACCTGGGCAAATGTTCGCTCAGTGTACATAAGTGCAAACTACAAACAAGCTATAACAAGGCAAATACATCAAAGTGTTTGCTTTACATTAGCGTTAAATGGTGTTAACTTACACACACATACACACTCGTACTCTAAGAATGGAGCATTGCCCTGGGCAAACATATGCCATATATGTATATACTCTGTGTACATGTATAAGTATGTGTTTTATATATATATATATATATACATGGCATATTCCTGGGCTGCCACAAAATGCTAATTGATAAATGTGCCAACTGATGGTCGGTCGGGTTCCAGCAGCACAATTGACAAGCAATTAGAAACCGCAGCCAACGCTTCGTATTCGAGGTGCAAGTTCGTGGTTTGTCACCCACTAGATCGATGATGATGATGTCACTTGGAGAGGGAGAGGGTTGGGTTTTAGGGGGTGTGAACGAACACTTATAAATTATATTGGAAATGTCTTAAATTAGTTTTGTTTTCGCAAAAGTTTAGAGTTTTTAGCTGATTTTGTGCACATAGCAAGGTCACACTGGTTGTGTTTAGAGTGAACAGCTTAAGGAAATTAAAAAAATTGAAGCTAGAGAAACTTGGCTTTAAAATTAAATATGTTTTGGTATGGGAAAATATTTAAAATTAATTAAAACTTATTTTAAAAATTAAATTCATAGAGAATATAGTCAAAAAAAGGGTTTATTAAAGTCGAATTCAATTTGTAATTGAATTTATTGAATTTATTTATATATTTTCCAAGATTTACTGACCCCTAAAAGTAATTTTAAATATTATTAAAAATAACTATAAATGTCAATTGATTAATACTTTATTTAAATTAGACTTTTAATTTATTTCCGGTTATATAAGTAGTTCCTACTGTTGCTTTTTTCCCCGTTAAATCTCACCTGGATTGATAACAAATATGAAAATGGCTTTTTAATGTTTTTTTGGCAAAAAAGTTGCACTTGCCACATTCCAAGGATGATGATGGTGATGATGATGATGATGCTTCCTGCTTCCCACATCCATTTCCCATTTTCCCCCCCATTCAGTTGGTTGGTTTTTCCTGCTGTTTTTTGTTTACAACTTGATAATTAAACACGTTTTGTGCTGTTGCTGTTGCTGCCTTTCAAATTATATTTACAGGTCAATTTAATTCTTTTTGGCCATTTCTCTTTTCTGCTCTGGCGAACCCTTGGCTTTTCCTCCACTTTAACACTTCCATTTTTGTTCGTGTTTGTTGTTGTTGTTTGTTGTTGTTGTTGTGTTCCTCTGGCAAAAACTTTGCACATTAAAATATGTAAATTTTAATTTGAAACAAAAGGGTTGACGGTTGGCTGTGAGGCGGCAACCCCATCGTTGACGGCAATGGCGACGATGACGACGCCGCCTCAGCCACCTTGCCAGGTCCTCCTAGTTGTCCTTTCTCCTGCTCCATCCCCCCTTCTTTGACAGCTACCCTGCTCGGTCGGTCCTTCTCATCCTCCTTCTCCTTTACTAGAAAATTTTCCTGCGGTGGCCTCTGGTGCCCTGGCATTTTATCTAGTGAAACATTGGCACAACTTTTTGGACACTTTTAGCGTCTGTGCGTCGACATCTGGGCTGCTGGGCAGAGCAGGTTACTTTACCCCTTTTTCTCCACATTTTCCGACACGGGTTTTCCTAGAGTTTTTCTTTCTTTCTTTTTTGTTGTCTGTCTCTTTCTTTTGATAAATCTTACGCGAAGGCATTTAATTTTATGTGGCAGAAATTCTCTTTTTAGTAAAAAAAAATAAGGAAGAAAAGTGCTCCTTGTCGGTTTTGTGAGTGATTTGCGTTCAGGTAAACAAGTTTTCTTTGCTGGAAAACTTGTGAAAATTGTTTATTTATTAATTGAAGGTTGGAATTTATGGGAAAATTAGGTGATTTGAGTTTTTACAAGACAAAATTTGATAGAATTTTGATTTTAGGAGGGGAAAACTATTGATTTAATTATTAATTAATTAATTTATTAAGTTTTATGCTTTTAAATATAGTTTAGAAAATCTAGAAAATTCGTAGGGGGTTTTTAATATTTATTTTTAATAATTTTTTTTATTTATTTTATTGTTTTTGTTAAGTTGTAACATTCAAAATTTCTTGGGATTTTTTTTAAATATAAATAATTTAAAAAATAACAAGTAATTTATATTTTTTAAGTAAAAATTTTAGTTTTTTGCTTCTAAATAAAGTATTATGTTTTCAAAACCTTGAGCATTTCTTGATATTTTATTGAAAACATGAATAAATTTAATAATTAATTAATAAATATATGAAAAAATATATAATAAATGTATTAAATAATTACTAATTTTTTTGAAATAAATAATAAATTTAAATAAGAAATTAAATATTTAATTTATAGATTTATTTCCCATTTTTATACCCTTGCAGGGTATTATAATTTTAGTCAAAAGTGTGTGAAGGAGTCATTTCCGACCCTATAAATCATATATATTCTTGATCAGCATTAAAAGCTGAGTCAATTTTGCCATGTCTGCAAGAAAATTAAAAATTAAATATTTTTTTTAATTTAGTTTAGTTTTATTGTTTAAGGAGGTAAAGAAAAATCGAAAAATTTTAAATTGGTTAAATTTGTAATCTTTATATGCAGATTTATTAACCATAAAAAAACTAACTCAGAACAGCTTTCCAAATTGAATTTAATGCATTTTTGGCTTAGTTATTGAATTTTTAAGCCCTAAAGTGATCATATAAAATTATGAATAAATATTTAAAAATTAATACACCTTAAGGAGTATTATAATTTCAGTCCGAAGACTAAAAATTATAGAAGGACTCATTTCCGACCCTATAAATTATATATATTCTTGATCAGCATTAAAAACAGAATCGATCTAGACATGTTTGCAAGAAAATTAAAATTTTTTATTTTTTTTTTTAATTTTATGTTTAATTTTATTGTTTAAGGAGGTAAAGAAAAATCGAAAAATTTTAAACTGGTTAAATTTGTAATCTTTATATGCAGATTTATTTACCTTAAAAAAACTAACTTAGAACAGCTTTCCGAATTGAATTTAATGCATTTTTGGCTTAGTTATTGAATTTTTAAGCCCAAAAATGATCATATAAAATTATGAATAAATATTTAAAATTTAATACACCTTAAGGAGTATAATAATTTCAGTCCGAAGACTAAAAATCAGGGAAGGACTCATTTCCGACCCAATAAATCATATATATTCTTGATCAGCATTAAAAACAGAATCGATCTAGACATGTTTGCAAGAAAATTAAAATTTTTTATTATTTTTTTTTAATTTTATGTTTAATTTTATTGTTTAAGGAGGTAAAGAAAAATCGAAAAATTTTAAATTGGTTAAATTTGTAATCTTTATATGCAGATTTATTAACCATAAAAAAACTAACTCAGAACAGCTTTCCAAATTGAATTTAATGCATTTTTGGCTTAGTTATTGAATTTTTAAGCCCTAAAGTGATCATATAAAATTATGAATAAATATTTAAAAATTAATACACCTTAAGGAGTATTATAATTTCAGTCCGAAGACTAAAAATTATAGAAGGACTCATTTCCGACCCTATAAATTATATATATTCTTGATCAGCATTAAAAACAGAATCGATCTAGACATGTTTGCAAGAAAATTAAAATTTTTTATTTTTTTTTTTAATTTTATGTTTAATTTTATTGTTTAAGGAGGTAAAGAAAAATCGAAAAATTTTAAACTGGTTAAATTTGTAATCTTTATATGCAGATTTATTAACCTTAAAAAAACTAACTTAGAACAGCTTTCCGAATTGAATTTAATGCATTTTTGGCTTAGGTATTGAATTTTTAAGCCCAAAAATGATCATATAAAATTATGAATAAATATTTAAAATTTAATACACCTTAAGGAGTATAATAATTTCAGTCCGAAGACTAAAAATCAGGGAAGGACTCATTTCCGACCCAATAAATCATATATATTCTTGATCAGCACAAAAAGCGGAGTCGATCTAGCCAAGTTAAGAAGAAAAACATTGAAAATTTTTTTTTTGTATTTTTGAGTTCTTAAAATGGTTCAATTGTCAAAGAAAAAATAGGCAAAAATTTCCAAATTTTAAAATGTGAAATTTAGTATGCAGATTTGTTTATCTGGAAAAAAATAGCACAGAAAAAGCTCTCCGAATTGAATTTGATGATTTTTTGGCTTAGTTATGATGAATTTTTGATTGAATGAAGGATCCTATGGCAAACTGCAAGGGTATACAAATTTCGGCTTCCCGAAGTTAGTTTCCTTTCTTGTCTTACGTAAAATGTATATTTGTGTCTCCAGCTGACAGCTTTTGGCGCTTTATCATCCATCCCCCGGACTTGTTTGTTTGTGCCAAACCATTTCAAATTCAAGCCACTCATCTCGCCCTCTCTCTCACTCTGGGTTTTCCCGCACTTTCTCCTTGATTTTCCCCACCGCCTTTCTCACTTTCTCCCTGCGTTTAATTTATTATCTACGTAGAAGAAGCGGCAGCGGCAGCAGCTGCTTGAGAGTCGGAGGCACTGATTTACAGTTGGCTAAAAGCTGCGGCTTGTTTACGGGGGGGGAAGGAGGATGGAGGAGGGGGTGCCTTGGGGTGGGGGTTGGGCCTCAAGGTTGTTGATGATGGTTTGGGGGGGTGGGGCTGCGGCGGTGTCACACAAAGCATTGCAAGTGAACGAAAACAAATTTACAACACAGCCACGAGTAAGATATATACAAATTTACAAAAATATATATGTATATGTAGATATATATATATGTGTGTGAGGTTCCCCCCCGCAGCCCAGACTTTTTTGGTTTTTTGGCACAAAATGAATTTAAGTTGAAAAGTTGTGAACATTTTGTGGCAGCAGGGGTGGCATTTTTCGGCTGCTGCTGCTGCGTGTGGATTTCACTGATTTAATTGTTGGCAGCAGCCAGGACCAAGCACATGCTGGAAATTTATCTTTTAAAAATAATGTATTAATTTTTGTGGCGCCCCTCGCTCTCTCTCACAGCTTCCAGTCTGCGGGAAAAACTTAGCCCCCATTCTAACCGCCATAAACTCATTTGTGTAAAAAGCTTTTGTGAGAGACTGTATGTGTGTGTGTGTGGTAAATGAATTTACGCTTCGCCTCTGTCTTTTCACGCTTATTTGGGGGTCGTTTTATGGTTGAATAGTTTTTCGTGTGTGTGTGGGGGCCCAAGACACAGGACTAACAGGTGAACCAGAAATGAGTTTATATAAATATATGTTTTTTTTTTTTTGCTAATATCTTGTGCCCCCCCTGTTTGCACAATAATTTTCTATTAATTAAGCGAGAAAGTGTGGATTTTAGCAAACACTTGAGGGTGCCTTTTTGAGTTATTTAAAAATATTTTCAGATATATACAGCTACATATATGTACATATGTATATATGTATATACCCAGCCATCTCAGGATCCATTGTCAGTTAATTAACAGACTGACAAGCTGCTCTGCCTTGTGTGCTGATGCTGCTCCTGCTGCTGTATGTTGTTTGCCTTGTCAGCCTCTCCACGAGTTGTTCTCTTTAATTTGATTTGCATATGGCAAATGGCCACGCCTCCCCCCCAAGACAAACAATCGCCCCAATTGATGATAATGATGATGAGATGATGGAAGATAGGCCAAGGCGTAAATTAACACAAAAAGCTGTGAAAATAAGGCTGAAATATTTTTTTAAAAGTGAAATGAGGGATTTAAGGCAAGCTAAGGGGTTGGATATTGGGTTTATAATGAAGAAAATTAATAAATAATTTATAAAAATTCCTCAGGGAATTTAAAAAAATATATATTTTGTATAAAAAACTGCAGAATTTCCATTTGAAAAGAAATCAAGTATACGACTGCAAGTATAAGCTAGTATATACAAATATAAGCAAGTATAAACAAGCATAAACAAGTCTAAACAATTCTACAAAAATACGACTGCAAATTTCCATTGCCTACTTACGGGGGCTGAGGGAAACGAGAGTCTAAATAGCTATGAAATAAGTTTAAAGGGTGAGTTATAAGCCTTAAAAATTATTAAATTAATAAAAAGAGTATTTTAATTTGTTAAATAATATTTTAAAATAAATTTTAGACTCATAAATAACAAAGAAACAGCACAATTTAGCTTTCAAAAGAAATCAAGTATACGACTGCAATTTTTCATTGCCTACTTTTTGGGGTAAGGTAAAATAAGGCTTCAAAGGCCATAAAACAAGTTAAAAATGCAAATAATTAAATAAACAAGCTAATAAAACATGGCTAATTGCCAAAAACAAATGCAGATAATTAAAGAAACACAAAAATAAATAAAAATAGTTCTTAAGAAATATTTAAAACCACATTTAAGTAAGCAGTAAAAAGTCCCTTAAATCAGCCCATCATATTGTTTGGAAAATTCTTATAGCAGACACCAGCACATATAGCATTCTGATCTCAGCATGCAGCTGTCATATCTGTACCGATAATCGGCCGCAATGTCAGCAGTGTGCAAAAGGAGAGACAAGTGCAACCGCAGCAGCAGCAGCAACCGCCCATAAAGTTGCATAAATGTTTGCCCAGCGATTTACAAATGTGCCACTTTCTATCACAACAAAAGCAGCACAAGAGAGAGAGAGAGAGAGAGAGAGAGAGAAGGAGATAGTCACAGAGAAAGAGACAAAGACAGAGCCACAGACAACCAAACAGACAGACAGACATATAGACAGACAGACAGCAGTTAATATGCTTGACTGGCAGCTGGCTCTTTCAGGATGCGCATTGCAGTAGTTATCGGAAATAGGTTAATCGATTTTTAAGCGGATAACTATCGGAAACTCATTCGATATGCACTGTTTCACAGCCCAGCTGGAGGCCGGACGGACTTTAGCTACCTCTATGGGGGTTACACTAACAGAAAAATATGGTATATAGTTGAGATAAAAATTAAAGGGTTTTAAAATTGATTAATTAATATTAAATAATTTTTAATTAATATTAATATTTATATTTTATGAATAAAATAAAAGTAATAATTTATATAAAATATAATAATAATAATAAAATAAAATTAATAATTTATATAAAATAATATAATAATAATAATATAATAAAATTAATAAGTTATATAAAATAATATAATAATAATAATATAATATAATATTTTTATAATAAATCACTTGGTTATAATTCCCAACTAATTATTCTAAATATATTTTTTTTTTTTTCGATTTTTTACTTTTTATTCCTTTTTTTTGAAGTGCCTTTGGCCAGTGCCAAATGGCCAAGTGCGTTCGTGCATCCATCTGTGTGGAAACTCCATAGCCATAGCCCTCTTGATAAGCCCCTCTTGCTGCACATCACCCCTGACCACCCACACCGCCTCCTCTGCGTGTGTGTGTGTGGTTGCATGCCTTACTGCCCTGCTGCTTTTGTTGCCTTTACTATTTTACTATGACCCCATGGGGCTTATTCTGTGCTGTCCTGCGTTCTGCTTTCCATCTGAGTTTTTCACCCACCCAACTGACCCAAACTCCTCCTGTCCCCCCCCCCACTCCTTTAACATCTTATCGGCGTTGTCATTTACAGCAGCTGGCCTTGTAGTTTATGCGATTTTATTTTCATTTCACTTTGCGTTGCGGTTTGCTGGAAATTTAATTTGTTGCTGCCTTTGGCTCTCTGTGTTGCGGTTTTTCTCATCGCCACCCCAAGAGCCACGCCCCCAGCTTAAATTAGATGCACTGTGAGGAGGGGGCGAAGTTGCCCGAAAATTGCAATGTATCTGGGAGTATATATATATATATATATATAAATATATATATAGGTATCTATGGGATATTCAGCCGTGTTCTTAGCTGACCATAAGCCGATTATGCCAGCAGTTATTACGGCAACAACAGCAGGAGGAAGCCGTCGTCTTGGTTGCTCGAAAGGTAACTAACTAACTGAGTAACTAACTAACAGGGTTTGGCCCCTAAGTAGTAGGGTTAATTACTCACTCAGCAGCGATTGAGAGAGGGAGAGGGTTCTGTGGCGAAAAATTGGGAGTCCTGGTTGATACAATTGTTAGTTTTAGGTGGGAGTTTGAGATCATTTTAAAGGGTCTTTGTTTGGTTTTTAAAGGGAAATATAATTCAAGACTAAGTTAATACAATTTATTGTTAATTTATTGAGTTACTACTCTTAATTTTTATATTTTTTTTAATTTTCCTTAGGTAAATGTCCTTCTCAAAAAAATGTAGGGAATTTCTTAATATTTTTCCAGATAATTTTAAATAATTTTTGTTTGGTTTTTAAAAGGAAATATAATTCAAAAAATAAATATAATAAATTATTTATTGCCTTACTTCCCTTAAATTGATTGTTATATTATTTCCATTAAACCTTACACTAAATATCCTTAAAAATTCCCAAGAAATGTTACTTTTACTTTTCTTATATTTCTTACTTACAAAACATTTGAATTGAATATTTTCCTTGAAAAAAACTGACAACACATTCTCATCGTTTTCGTTTCGGTAATTGACTTTCGTCCTGGCTATTTTTCAATTTCAGCCATAGACAAACGCCAAAACCGCAATGTGTCCTGTCAAATGCACAACAAAACAGCACAACAAAACGCTGTCCGATTCCGGGGGCTTCACTGTACCCAGGCGAGCTGCCAATTAGTGAATGGAATTGTTCATTTTTCTGCGGTTTCCTTCTCTTTTGTATGTGCCCTGGCTAGCCCAGCCTAGCCTAGCCTAGCGAATTATGCAAAGCACTCGGAAATTGTCCTGCTCGCATTTTGTGTTTCCTTTTTCCTCATTTTTTGTTTTTGTTTTCGTGTTGTTTTTGTTGTATTTTTGGGTAAATGGTGGATGTAAATGGTAGATGAAAAATGGTAAATGGTAAACATGCCCAGAGGGGGAGGGAGGGCGTGGCCAAGCGGAGGGGCCAATCATCCGGAAATGCGAACGTCACGCACAACCGCAACAAAGAAAGTCAATTAGCAATGGACGAGAATTGAGGCGAAAATTCCGAGCCAAAGAATGTGTGTGTGTGTGTGTGTGTGCCAGTGTGTGCTTGTGTGTGTTTGGCTCCTCCGCAAAAACATGAGAAATTTGAGGAAAACACACACCAAAAACACAGGCGGTTTCAATTAATGCGTTGGCATTAAAATCATTTAAAATAAAGGAGGAAAAAGGCGGTGAAATTTAGAAATGGAATCAATTTTCTGTTTAAAACTTGAAAATAATAAAGGGAGGCTAGGAAGCTGTAGAAGAAAATGTTTGAAAATAATTGAAAAAATATTAATTTGAAAAAAATGGTATGATATCGATAAATATTGAAAATGCCGATAATATTTATCGAAAAAAAAAAATATTTCTAAAAAAATATCGGTAAAAGCTAAAGTTTTTTTTAAAGTTAAAAACAAGAGAGGTTATTTTTATGTGTTCCATAAGCATATAAAAATACTACATAAATATTTAATATATTTTAAATATCGTTTTATATCGTTATATATCGATTTGCTTATATTTTGCCATCCTTTAAAACTGCAAATTTTACCAAATAAAATGAAGCTTTTCTGTGGGAATCCTGTGCAGAAGTCCAGAAAACATATTGAAAGACATTTCAATTTAAATTACACAAAACAAAACAAAACGAAATGCACACACACACACTGGCACACTTGCACACACACACACACACACACACACACACACGAAAAAGGACATTTGTCACTGGCAGCTGTAATGGCCAGAGGGCGTGGCGCCGCCTTTCTATCGTCTCTCTCTCTCCCCTCAGCCAAAGGTGTGCGCATGTCGTTTAAATAAATTATTTTCCTCAAGGAAGTGCAATTAAGAAAATGTTTCATAAATTTTCCTGCCTCTGGAAAAGCCCTGACCCTGACACTGGACTCTTGGACTCTGGGACTCTTGGACATGGCCCTAGTTTTCGGTGATGTCGTCGTAGTTTTCTAACCCGGCTGGAGCAATTAGGCAAAAGTGTGGCCAGGGCCAAGACCTGATGATGTGTCTCATTAGTCGAGAACTCTTTTATTCATGGCCTGGCTAGCTAGGTGTATACGAGGGCAGCGGGGGGAGAGCTTCTAAAGTTATTGCCCACTTCGCAGGAGGCGGAAATAATTAATCGAACACATCCGTTGCACACCCTTTGAGCCTTTCAGCCAAAGGCAGCAACTGGAGCAGAACTCACTCGAGTGGGTCTAAAAATAAAGCCAAAGGAGTGCTCTGTGTGTGTGTGTGTGTTATGTGGGGAAAATGGAAAAATGCTAAAAAAATAAAAAAAAGAAAGTTAAACAAGAAGTGGAGGGGAGTGGGGGGAGAAATCGAGGAAATCGAGGGCGGCATATGTCACACTAATGATGTGCAGATGCACCGCAATAAAATATATAACAATTTTATGGTTTTTTTTATGAGGATTTTAGGTCTGTTTTTAAGGTTTATTAAAAGTAAAATAAAAAGTCAGAGAATTAAATGGATTTTCTATATTTTATATATTTTAATAATTTTAATATACACAAATTATAGTAAAATTAGTATATATACTACATATGGTATTTATATGTAATTATTTAAAATATGTAAGAATAACCTTTTATATATATTTTTTTATATTTTATATATATTTTTTTATATTTTCTATATTTTTTTTATATTTCCTATATTTTTTTTATACTTTCCATATTTTTTTTTTTATATTTTCTATATTTTTTTAAAACGTTTTATATTTTTTTTTATATATTTTCTTTATATTTTCTATATTTTTGTTAATATTTTCTATATTTTTTTTATATTTTATATATATGTTATAAATTTTATATATATTTTTTTATTTTCCTCTCTGTCTCCCCCCTAAGATGTCTAAAAAAATGTATACAACTTTAGCTTGGCTTCTTTGCTAGTCTCATAAAAAAAAAGAAAACTAACTAAACAACAATTAGCGAGAGTAAAAACACGGGAGGGGTGGTAATGAATGGATCTATATATATTTTGTGGGGGGGAAAACCAAATTGTAATCAAATTTAATTGGTGCACAAGAAACAACCGTTTGAAGGGGGGATGGGAAACCCGAAACCAAAACCCAAAAGAAGGCCAGGAAATTCTCCCATTGTTTGTTATTATGGAGAGGGGGGTTTGGCCAGGCCAGGCCAGGACACTCGAATGAAAAGCTTGTTAACTTAATAGAACCAACTGGGCCGAGGAGAGCTCTTAATTTATTAATGATACCCGCCGTATTCCTTCAATATTCTCCTTATTTTCCCTTGAATTGGTTTTGTGTCCTGTTCCTGGAATTGAAATTGGAATCGGTAGCCAGTATATATTTATTTGCACTGTATATAGACTCTATTTATATATGTATGTATAAAGCCATGTCGAATATGTCCCATTAGCATAATTTCGATCGATATACCGCTTTATGGTTAATTGCTCGCCAGGGTTTTTCCTGTGAGATGATTTGAGCCACTCGATGATGGTTGGGTGGGTGTCTGGTGATTGATGACGCGATTGAAGCTGTCAGAAAAATTAACAAAAAAGAAAAAGGGTGTACTAAAAATACATCATTGGGAATCCTTCAGTTTCAGGCAAATTCTCTAGGGTAAAGGTTTAGCTACAAGAATTTTCTTAGGGGATAGAAAATATTTTACAAATCTGAAATTAATTTTTTCTTAGGTTTATAAATATATTTAATAATTAATTTAAGTAAAATTTAAAACGGAAAATAATATTTTTAAAATATATTAAATAAGCAAAAATAGGGGGTTCCAAAAAAAATTCGCCAGAAATAACAAGAAAGGGGATAGAAAATATTAAAGATTTGAAATCAATCTTTTATTTGGTTTGGAAAATTA
The DNA here is from genome assembly GCF_030179895.1 of Drosophila kikkawai. Taxonomy (NCBI): domain Eukaryota; kingdom Metazoa; phylum Arthropoda; class Insecta; order Diptera; family Drosophilidae; genus Drosophila; species Drosophila kikkawai. The sequence continues at coordinate 28,160,274 of NC_091733.1, forward strand.
TAAATAAATTTATTAGCACATTAAATAATTTATTTAAACAATAATTAAACCAGAAAATATATTAAATAATAAATAAGTAGTTTAAAAAAAATCCTACTAAAGAACTTGCAAGCTTAAGCCAGTTTTTTCAGCTTCAGTCCTTCAATCATTTGGCTCGATTTTTTTTTTTTCGCATGTCCTGCTGGCCAGGTCCTGGACCTGCTGGCGCCGCATTCCCACTGCCAAATGGCCATAAATTGCTGGCCATAGTTATCGATAAACGATAGCCAGGACCTGCCTCCATTTTGCCCAAGCAAAATGCAAACGTGTTAACAACGGCCACTTTCTCTGTGTGTGTGTGTGTGTGCTTGTGTGTGTGCTGGTGTGCTAGTGTGTGGGGTAGTTTTTGATTTATACTCGTGTGCATATTAATATGGCGTTAAAATATGATGCCAAAATTTATGTGTGAAAAACAGGGCGGTGCAGCAGCTGAAGCCACCAACTACAGCACCACAGAAGACATTATTGCGATTCTCTTGGCCCGAATGGCAGCATGAGGACCAAAATTTATTACCATCTCTCTCTACGCTGGCTCTTCTCTCTCTTTCTGTCTCTCTGTCTCCGTCTCTGTCGATTTATGGGCGCACATTTGGCCAAAGCCGAATCGAAAATCCAGCCAAGACGAACGCAAAGCAGCAGCTATATGCTGTTTCATCGGAACAGGCATAATTCAGAACCTTAATTGCACTTTTTGACGCAAGAAATATTCAATATATATATATATTTTATAAAATGTCTATAAATACAAGGAGACATTCATTATTTTAAAATTTAAATTTGCATTATGACAAGCTGATATAATGGCTATAGGTGGCGATATAATGGAATTGCATTTAATATATTTAAATAATCGATAAATCAATATTTAGTTAAAGCATAAATATATTTTTGTCAATTGAATATAATTATTTAATTTCAAATGCATTTAAAAGTCGATGCTTTTAAATCTTAAATATACTTAGGAGGCCAAAATATCGATTTCCTAGATAAATATCGATATACAAAAAAAAATTTGTTTATCGAATTGAAACATCTAAATAACACAAAAAAGTGGCAGAAAAAATCACTAATAATCGGTATTATCGATATTTCGATAAAATATAAATTTCTAAAAAATTTCTTAATATCGATAAACATCAAAAAAATTTAAAAAACAATTTTCAAGTCTATACAAAAAGCGTATTTTTCAGCATATGAATAATATTAATAATAATATCCATGTTTATATAATAAATATCGATAATAATAATAAACTTAATTTCTTTGCTAGATCATTTTCTAATCTCCTTTCCCCCCCCCCCCCCCCCCCCCCCCCCTTTTTTCTGATCCCTTGCAGCAGTCAACTCAATGAAGCCGAACATGGACAGCACCAACTGCATCCTAGTGCAGGACGTCAAGTCACAGCCCCACGACCTGCGCGGCGGCCTGGCCAAGGCGAATGAGAAGGGTGTGGCCACCGCCTATCCCACAGAGGAATCGATCCAGACCAGCACCTCGGACCACAATCACAACCATCAGAACGGGTTGAATGCGGCGTCGGGTAACAATGGAGTTGGCGGAGTCGGTGGCAATGCGGGCATTCAGCAGCAACTGCTGCTGCAACAACAGCAGCCGCATTCGATTAACCAGCCGCTGACACCGTTGGATGCCACGAATACCCAGCTGCAGGATCACCAGCAACTCACCTACGGCGGCGGCATAGCCGGCTCAAACGGTGGCCTAAATGGCGGACTGGGCGGTGGTCAGCTGCTGCAGCCAAACGGAGGACTGGCTGGCGGCCATCATCACCATCAGGCGCTGCAGCCGCAGCTTGGCGGCGTCGTCGAGCTGAAGGAGTTCAACGAGGCCTACCATGCCACCATACCCGCCTATCAGTTCTGGACTTTGGAATTCCGCAACAAGCATCCGGCCTTTATCAGATTCAACTTTACTTTGCCCTGGGGCGCCCACTTTGCGGTCTATTCCCGCCGCAATGTGGCCCCGTCCGTGACGCAGCATGATTTTGTGGAGTTCATCAAGGGCGGACGTCTTGATAGCCATTTGCGACATCGTCGCAGCTCCAACGGATCCATGAACTCCATTGCCGCCGGTGGCCAACAAGATGTGGAACTGTTTCGTGAGGAGGAGCGCGACCGGAGTCGTCTACTGGAAGAACACGATCGAGAGGACTCCGAGCTGGATGAGAGCCACAGCTTTGAATCGAGTGAGGCCTACGATGTGGAGACACCGCTAGATACGGCCAAGCAGCATCTGCAGAGGATCGGCAAGCCGCAGGGTAGCCATTGGCTCAATAAGAGATCCGCTGGCGATGCCGGTCTGCCCGCTCTCGATGTGGACGCCATGACGGTGAATGTGTCCCTGCTGCAGTATCTGGATACGGGTCTATGGTTCATATCGGTCTATAACGATGAGTTGGTTGCCCATTCGGTGTCCCTGCTGGCCGAGGAGGCCGAGGGTGTTAGCACCACCTGTCCGAATGATTGCTCTGGACGTGGCAGCTGTTACCTGGGCAAGTGTGACTGCATTGATGGCTACCAGGGCGTGGATTGTTCGAAGAGTAAGTGTTAAAGTTATTTTATGGGGTTAATTATTTAGGTTAAGTTTTAGTTTTTTGGGTGTTTTGATTTTACCAGTCTTTTTTTCCTTTTTTTTTTTTCTCGTTATAATTTGTTAATATTCTATTGTTGTTATATTGTGGTTGTACTGTTGTGGTATTGTTGTAGTGTTGTTGTAATATTGTTGTAATATTGTTGTTGCATTGTAATATTGCTGTTGTATTGTTGTAATTTTGTTGTTGTATTGTTGTAATTTTTAATACAACTATAGTTTTATTTTTTCTATTATTGCACTGTTTTCTAAAGATTTTTTTTAGTTTGTAGTGTTGTTGTATTGTTGGAATATTTTAGAAATATTTTTGTAATGTAGTGATATGTTTTTTTAGTATTATTGGAGTACTAATTATGTAGGGTTGACGAATTTATTTGTATTATTATTGTTAAATTGTGGTATTACTTGTTGTTATTGTTGTAGTATTATTTTAATCGTATTTTGGTATTATTTTGTATATTTTTTTTAGTATTATTTTACCTTTATCAAGAGCCTCTTTTCCTTTTGATTTTATTTTATTTTCCCACAGACTGACCCCAAAACTCGCCGGGTTTTTCTTGTTTTTTGTTAAGCTTTTTCACTAATTTTGTACCATTTTCCATTTTTACAGGCGTCTGTCCCGTCCTGTGCTCGGCCCATGGACACTATGGCGGCGGTGTTTGCCACTGCGAGGAGGGCTGGAAGGGCGCCGAGTGCGACATTCCAGTGGGCGAATGCGAGGTGCCCAATTGCTCCAGCCATGGACGCTGCATCGAGGGCGAATGCCACTGCGAGCGTGGATGGAAAGGACCCTATTGCGATCAACGTAAGTGTCAAGGACTTTTTTTTTTTCAAAAAATACACTAAAATGTAAGAGGGGTTTATTCATTAAATTTTAATTAAATTTAAATTTAAAAAGACAGAAAAATAGAGATTGGTAAAGTCTTACTCTTCGAGTTCCCTCTAGTATTTTTTTTTAAATATATATTTTTTTTATATTAATAGCTTATTAATTTTCGCTCAGTGTTTGCCTTCCGCTGACTTGGCATAAAAATGCTAAAATTATTTATTTGCCTTGTTTGCAATTTGGAGCCAGGCCTCTCGGTTCCGGGGCCATGTTGACACTGCCCGATAAGGACACCACAGAGCCTTGGACAAGGACACGTGGTGGACGTTGGGCAAAAAGGGACCCAACGACAACGTCGACGGTCCAAGTGGATGCCAAAATATTTCAGTTATTATGCCGACACCTCCACCGTTCCTCTTCTACCCAAAAAAATATACAAAAAAAAATATTCTGGCCCCCGAAAATTGACAAAGCGAAAGAAGCAAAGAAATGCCAACAATTTTTACCAACTCTTCGCACGGAGATAACTTTGAATTAGCTTAAAAGCAGGCAACGAAAGCCGAGAAGCATTTTAAAGGGGAAAAAACAGGACAGGGAAAAGCTGTAAAAACAAAGAATTGTTAAATAATTTGTCAGCCAAGAGAGGGAATTTGACAGAAACTAAAAAAAATGGGTAATGGTGTGGGAGATATACTTAAAAAATAATTTTAAAAGGTTTCACTTTTATACTTATTTATTTTAAAAATTAATAAAAGTTATAAGATTTGATTTATAGCAAATTTTAAATTTAATTAAAATATATGCTCACAAGAAATTTCATAAACAAATTCAGGTTGTATTTTATACTAAAAAACCCATATACCTTGTCGTAAAAGTAGCACAAAAAATGGCACATAAAATATGCAATATGCAACAATACGTGGAATGTGTCTGTGTTTGCTGTACGTTTCGTTTCGTTTCTTTTTTTTCACATTTTTTTTTTATGTACTTAAATATGGGAGAGAACCCTGAGACCCTTGGCATACACAAACAAAAACAAACAGGGACAAACAACAAACAGAATCCGAAACAGAAACAGAAGCCAGAAAATACAAAAAAAAAAAAAAAAAAACAGAGAAAATGTCAGAAGTAAAGGAAAAACCGTTGAGCAAACATAAAACGTATAAAATCGAATTTATATGTCGAGAGCATATTTCTCATACACGAAAAGTAAAATATCAGCAGGCCACAGAAAGAAAAAAAAAAAAAAGAAAAAAGAAAAGAGCGGAAAAAGGAAAGAAAAGTCAAAGCAAAAAAACAAAACAACTGTGGAAAAAAAATTGCAACAACTGCGCAAAATTACCAACTTGAACTAAACTGGAATTTCATTTTAATGACCACTTTCGTACGTGTCTAACATACTAATCATGTCATGTGTGTGTGTGTGTGTATGAGTTGGCCAAAAGGAAAAAAAATAAAGAAAATAGGAGAGAAAGAGGAGAGAGAGGAGGAGCACCTAAGCCAAAGCGCCAAAGCTTTTTGTTTAGCCACGACTGTCACGATTTCAATGCCCCCAACAAATATGGGATATATGGGAGAATATAAGGGAGATTCTATGGAATGATATATAAGAAAATATACAAGAGGATATATAGTATTATATTAGTAAATTTAAGTGACTTTCTATGAGTCTTGTTTTGTATGGGGAATTAAGTGGAAACTATAGAGAAAAGGTAGAATACCCATAGAGAAGGTAGAATCTCCTATAGAAAATGATATTCTTAGGTACAAAAACTGTCACTAAGAATATATATATATTTTAAATAGAGTTTATAGTAAAAAAAACTTTACTAAATCTAATAAAATAGTTATTTTTAGGTAATAGAATCACACGGAATTAATTTGAGCTTGATTTCTTTAAGAATATAAATATTTTCAATAGATTTTACAGTAGAAAACCTTTTTAAATCTAATTAAAAAGTTATTCTTGGGCAATTTATATTTTTAATTATTTTCTTAGTGAAATTAAGCCTTAAATAATTACCAGCCATTAGGTAATTAATTAAAAAATCATTTAATTAAGGAAATAAATATTTTTTTATAGAGTTTACAGTAAAGATTTTTTTAAAAATAAAATATACAAAATATTTTTTATACAATTGAGTTTTCTAGATTTTTTTAAAATAAATATTTAAAGGTTTACAAGTTTAAAAAAAATTATTAAAATATAAATAAAGCTAAAAACATATAAATTATTGAGGAAATATTGCATATAAACCAAGAATAGAGTTTTTTTTAGATTTTTAAAAATTATTATTTAAAGGTAAACAAACTTTAAGGAAATCATTAAAAATAAAGCTAAAATTAGATAAATAATTTAAGGAATAATTAAGACAAGTCCAGACAAAAATTAAAAATAAAGTAGTAACCATAATTTATTTACACCAAAAACAATCCATATATAAAACCTATAAAACCTAGTCTTATAACATATAACCCATAAATCATAACATAACCTCCAAAAGCCTTTACCTTAATCCTTCCCCTTTATAATAAATCCCTTGATCCTGTTACCTATTTTTTGTGTGTTGACTAACAATCGTTTTTGTACTCTTTCTCTCACCCTAAAAACCAAATGCTGACCCTTCAAACCCGACCCTGATGCTGATGATGATGGGAATCAATACAGACGACTGCCTGGACCCACTCTGCTCCGGACATGGCACCTGTGTCGCCGGCCAATGCTACTGCAAGGCTGGCTGGCAGGGCGAGGATTGCGGCACCATTGACCAGCAGGTGTATCAGTGTTTGCCCGGCTGCTCTGAGCATGGAACCTATGACCTGGAGACGGGACAATGTGTCTGCGAGAGGCACTGGACGGGACCAGATTGCTCGCAAGGTGAGTAAATCTCAAACCATAGCTTGTAAACCTCAAATTCCAGAAATTCCTTTTCTCAAAAAATATGTTTAATGTTTTAACTAATGAAAACCTGACACAAAACTACTTTAAAGAAGTCAAAACTTGATTTTAAAATAACTAGAAATTTCCTTCATTTAAAATCCCTGAAAATTTATCAAGAAAACCCTAATTGTGTGGCCTTAAATAGTACAAAAAGACTAAGCAAGGTGGCCCTAAAGCATAGTAGCCATAAAATCAGGTACATATAGCCGGGGTCCAATCACTCTCGAGATCTGTCAGATATATATATATATTGCTACTCCTGGCTCCTCCTGGCGAATATGATGATGTTTTATGGCCACAACTAAACCCGAAATTAGAATGGAATGCTGAGCCATAAAGCCGGGACTTCCAATTAGGCCCACAACCGGGGTCCATAATAATGGAGAGCAGGAACAGGAGCAAAAGCAGGAGATTGGAACAAGAGCAATAGCTGGGGGTCTCAATAAAACAAGCAGCTTATGATGCCACCGAAGGCCAAAGGACACGGACACGTCTCGCTGAGGCACGCACTCCTAATTTGCTTAACTTTTTAGCACCAGAAAGGAGGTAGAAGCCAGGTAGCTAAGGGAGTGAGAGTTTAGGATTCGGTTGGGATGGGGTGCATACTATATAGGATACATATATACACTTTAAAAACAATTTAGAAAAATGTACAATTTAGAAAAAGGTTCCAAAACATTATAAAATTAAGGCATTATAAATATAATTTTTTTAGTATTAATTGAAAGCCAAATTCCACTTATTTTGCTTGTAAATTTTCCATTAAAACCATGGCGAATTTCTTCTAAAATTGATAATACTAAAAATTCCACATGTGTACACTTATAATTCCCAATTGGCTCTAGCATCTTCGGAACCAAGTGACTGGTCTTGGCCAGAGGTAAAGCTAGTTGTGTGCACATGTGGTGTTGTGTGTTTGTGTTATTATATCCATGAGTGCTATTAGATGTGTGCTAAGACTTAGTTGCTCTGAAAGTAAAAGAAATTTTTCCTTAAATTAAGAAAATTTCCCCTAAAAGAAAGCTACTTTTTAGACCGATTTTAGGTTAAGATTTTTACGAGTGTATATATATGGCATTGGGGGTAGCCCACGTTGACGACTCCTGCCTGCGTAATGAAGCAGAGTCTCATAAAAATTCATTATTTATTTAATACGCCAGGTTGGCACTGCCAGAAAAACAAAAAAAGAAAAAGCAAATAAAATAAATTTACGCCTGCTAACAAAAGTCATGTAGTATAGCCAGGGAAAAACAACCCCCCGGAAAAGCTTAGATTATGAACTAAACCATAAATTAAAGCTGGAAGAGAGAAGGGAAAGTGAAGCCACCCCTCAAAAGCAATCTAAAACCAAAAATTCCAAATCAGATTTTTATATCAAAATCAACCTTAAACATATTATTAAGTTCTTTTAAAAAATCTTCAAGAAAATCAACCTTAAATTTATGATTAAGCTCTGGCAAAAATCTTAATTTAAAAGCCATAAAGAATAGGACAAGTCAAGCAAATCATGTCCCAGGCTTCGATCCCTAAAGTAACCCAACATGAAGCGAATGTGTAGCCCGTGAACCAGAACATTTGACCATTTCCAGCTGGGGAAAATCCATGGGAAAAAGTTGCTCTCAGTTGGAAAAGCGTAAAGCGGGAGGAGGAGGGGTGTGAGTCTTGTTAGCAAAGTGTGCCACCACGTAAATGTTACATTTATAATGCTGTTTTTATGGTTCCTCGGTCTCTTCCTGCCCCCTCCCCTCCAGAGACTGTGTCGCCGAGGCTTTAATGAATTTAAATGCGTACATGAACAAATATTTATCACAAGTATATCTGAAAAACAAGCTGTTTGAGTTTAAGAAAGTGTAATTTAATAAGCCAACTTTAATTGGTAGTTAAAATTCTCTAAAAAAATTAATTAAATACCTTTAAATAAAACCTTCTAATTTCTATATTTTTTATTTCTATCTCATTTCCCGTACACAGCTGTCTGCAGTTTGGATTGTGGCCGGAATGGCGTATGTGAGTCCGGCAAATGCCGTTGCAATTCCGGATGGACCGGCAACCTGTGCGACCAGCTGCCGTGCGATTCACGTTGCTCGGAACATGGCCAATGCAAGAATGGCACCTGCGTCTGCTCACAAGGATGGAATGGCCGTCACTGCACGCTGCGTAAGTATACAGATTTTATAGTTTTAGTTTATGATTTAAATGCAGAGAGTGAAAATTGGGGGGAAAACAAATAATTATCAACAAAAATGTATAATTTTAAATATTTAAAAAAATTCTATAACTATTTGCCAATCAGTTAAACAACTTTTATTAAAAATTCAGTAAGAGAACTTTTAGGAAGTAAATAATAAAATTAAATAATAAAGTAAAATGCTGCTAGAATCGCACTAGAATTCCCAAGTTGGAATTTGGCAAAACCTCTAAAAGAAAGAGAGAGGCTGTTTGAGCTGTAAAAGCTATTAAAAAAATCATTGAATATATTAAGAACTCATAAAAAAAAACTATAGAAATTTAATTTTTATATAAGGATTAATTCAAATTAAAATTAAATTGAATTTTTCCGCTAGCATTGCACTAAATTTTTCAAGTAAAAACTTAGCTAAGTGACAGAGAGAGCTACTGAAACGTAAAAGCTTTTAGAGACTTTATAAAAATCTTAATTTAATTTTAATATTTAATTTTTTAAAGAAGTTTACGTAACAGAAATCATGGAAAATATTTAAAAATGTAATTTTTAAAAGAATTTAAAGTCTTGAAATTAAAAAATTAAAAATTAAAAGACAGAGAGAGCTGCTGAAACGTATAAGCTTTTAAATATTTATTTGAAATTATAGAAAATATTAAAAAAAAAATTCAATTTTAAAAAAATTGTAATTCCTAAACATTAAATTTGAATTTTCCTTTTACGTTGTATTAAAATTCTCAAACGGTTTAAGTTATACGAACTCTCAAAAACCCAACAAAAAAGCCTAACAAAACCATAGAAATTTAATTTAAAATTAAATTAAACCTACAACAAAATTAAATTTAATTTTAAAATATTCCCAGCAACACTTGGTTCTGTTTGCTGAACTTGTAGATTTTCCCCAAAACATATTTATTTCCCTGGGGTTGTGGCCAAAAAAAAAAGAAAGAAAAATCGATGGGAAAACAACATTGCGGTGGTGCCTGCAGTTGCCACGCCCCCGCCTTGGCTGTCAATGTTACTGCCGCTGTCGTTGGCTGATTTTAAGTTTTTTTTTTTTTATTTTTTACTTTCATGCTTTTTATCAATTTCTGTTTTTTTTCTGCTTTTTTCGGGTTGATTTTTGCTGGCATTTTGGGTGCTCGATGCACCAAAGTATTTTGTACATGTTTACGCCATTTGCTCTACCAGAAACCCAACCTCTTTTGAATTTTCTCGCCCCCCTGCTTTTCAGGGATTTCCCTCCCAGAGTATTTTCCTTCTCGCTTTTTTTTTTATTTTTTTTGGTTGGCTGAAAGTGCGTTTGACAGTTTTGCCGCCATGACTTAACCATGTTGTTTGAGGCAACCCGAAAAAAAAAACAAGAGCAACAAAGGATACGACTTTCGCCAGGATACAGGCACTGCAGCATGATAAGTAGCTATCGATTGACAGTGATTAAAACTTTAAAAACAAACAGTCATGTTGCAAAAACACATCCAACCGAGGCAGAGAAGCCCCCCTTGGCGATGGCGGCTCAGGCATGCATGTAATGGCATTACGAACCCCTTTTGCTGCCGGGCGCCCCTCTTTATCCTGTTCCGTTTGCTCTGGCTTCCTGCTGCCTGCCCCTCTTGCGATCAACATTTCGTTGACGTGTGCAAAACCAATAAAACTTCCGACGTCATTCAGAGTCACAAGCAATCTTAGTAGACCTCTCTCTCTCCCGGATACTCCTCCTCCTGTTTCCCTGTGTGTTTGTGTGTGTGTCTTCCCCCCTGGGACACTCTTTCAATCGATTCAAGTGGCGCAGGGGCGTGGCTTCAGGGGGGGAGTAACAAGAATACATATGGTATAGGTATAGGTACAGAAGGAGCTATCAGAATCGGTATCTGTGTCTGCGTTTCGCTGTTGTATTTTTAGAAAGTTGCTACTTAACGACTTTTGGGTAAGGGTTGGCCTTAAAAATGAAAAAGATTAAATGTTAAAAATTGTTAAAAATATATTATAAAAAATATTAGTATTGACAACAAAAAAAGGAAAGTTAAATATTACAAATTGTTGAGAAATTGGAAAAAAATATTTAAAAAAAATATATTATTATTTAATTTAGTTAACATTTACAGAAGTAGCAGTTTTAAATAGGTTTTAAATTCAGCTAATAATTATTTTTAATTATTATTTATCAAAAAAAAGGTAAAAAATAAGAAATAGATTTAAAAATGATATTTTTTCTTAAATATATATTTTATATTTTTTTTTAATTAAAAATATTATTTTTATTATTATTTTGAAAATATATTTAAATTTTTTTTTTTTTTTTAATTTATAACCCAATAATATCTAGTTAAAGCCTTTGTATATCTACATATTTAAAAAAAAACCCATTTATAACTTTTTAATGTCTTTCTAAATTTTTCTAAATTAATTTTTTAACAACCCAAAACTAGCCAGAAAATTACTCAGCAAAACAGACAAACATTCATCGCTTTTTGGCTGAGTGGAAGGTCTGTTGCCGGGTCTGCACATGAGCGAGGCACATCCCTGCACAGATTAGTCCTTTCAGCCGAAATGCAGTCGAGTTGCCGCCGACTTCAATGCGGCAGAGTTGATTGAATTCGAAACAGAGATTTCTAGCGAATTACGCGCCACCGAAAACTCCACTCAATTGGCTCTTTTCAAAAAGGGGAAAAGGTGGGGTTTTTAGGGTGTTTCTAGGGCGGTTTTTGGTGGGTTTTTAGGGTGTTTCTAGGATGCTTTTTAGGGGCACACAAACAGACACTCGTAAGCCCCATGCATAGTTGATGTCGTAGTTACATTTAGTTGCCAGATTGCCTCCCCCCTTTTGGCTTCCTTGCCTGTTCTATTCCCATTTCTATCACCCGCCTTCGTCGTCTCATTCAAATATTTACAATGTTTTTCCCCATCTTTTGCCATTTTTTTTTTGTTCTTTTTTTGTATATTTTTTTTATGTTTTGCTGGGATTTTATTATGGATTGTAAAATATGTGCAGAAGTGTGTGTTTTTTGGGGAGATTACAACATTTTTTCAATGGCCAGGCATAAAAAGCGAGGGATTTGTCCGCCGAAAGTGATAAAATAGAGGAGAAATAAGCTCTCTGGGTGGAAAAGCCAAAAATAAAAATAATAAAAAAAATATAAAAAAAATATCCATAAGGGAGGTGAAAAACCTGCAGAGCGCTACTGTGGCTTAAAATAAAAATAATACACAAAAAAACCTGACAAACTTGAACTTTACACAAAAAAAATGAAGAGAAAAACCTAATGGGAATATGAATGGAAAATGCGAGGTTAAAAGTGTAGTCATATATATAGTTTTATATATAAATGGATAGGTATGGATTATGAAAACAATAAACATGCGGTTGGTGGTCTTTTTTTTTGGTTTTTGGGGATCCCTGTATCCTTAAAATGGGCTTTTTATAAGGGAAAAACATGTGGGTTTAAGAGCTTGTACTTTATATTATTTTATATTATTTTTTATGGGTTCTTAAAATAAATTTTAATAAATAGAAAAAGTCTTAAACTTCCTATCTTGGCTTTACTTTCTTTTAGATTTTTTAATAATTTATATAAATATTTAATTAATTGATTGAATAATTCCTTTTTGTCTTGAAAACCTCTTGAAGTATTTTAAAATAATAGCAGAAAAGTGTCTTTCCTTACACTCTCTCCTTTGCCACTTTATATTCCTTACAATTTGAGTTCTTCAATCTCGTTTTAAAATCCATCTTGTAACCCCTAAACTTGGCCATTTCTCTTTGGCCTTTTATAGTTGGTGGTCTAAAATGCAAGTCCACACAGATTTGACAGATTCCCCAACTCCTTTCCAATCTATATACATATATATATAGTATTTGCAACAAGAACACTTGAAGTTATTGCCAATATGTGCACACACAAACACGCACTCAAAAAGAGTGGAGGAGGAGGGGGGTTAGGACTCGAGAGGACCTCGTAAACAGGAAGGCAGTAACAACCGAGGAAGTCATTTTATGCGCCGCAAACTTTTTAACATGCCGGAAGCTGAGTTAGCAGCATTCCCTGGAAATGGGGTGCAAAAGGAGGTGGGGGGAGGGGGGGGGGGGTCTGGGTGAGAATGGGGGCTGAAAAGGGGCTGTGCCGCTTACCTTACCCCATTTTGCAAATGACACATGTCAAGTGACATTAACTTTGCGTCAAATGCTGTCGTGGCACAAACAAATAAAGCCAGAATGATGGTAACAAAAAAAAAAAAAAAACAAGAAAAAAAAGAAAAAAGAAGGCTAAGTTTTGTAAAGAAGAATTTAAGATACTCTGGGAAAATATTCAGATTAAAAAAGAAAATAAAATATAAACAATATAAAATATGAAAAATAAAACAAATTATTTAAATTCTAAAAAAGGCTAGTAAAAGTATTTCAAGAGCTTAAAACTACATTTTAAAAAACAAAAAACTTATATCTAGAATACTCTATAATTTCCAAAACCCAAATGTCTTGCTAAACCTATACATTTTTTCTGAAAAACTTCCATTTTAATAGCTCTTTTAAAGTCTCATTCAGTCTAATGTACCCTTTGGCAGAGTATCCCAACAAAAAAAAAGAGTAAAAATGAGGGCAAATCATCTATCGTTAGGTTACGTTCCGTTGGGTTTTTATGTTTGCCCAACATTTTCGTCGAGCCAAAGGTTAACTGCCACTGAGAGTGAGAGCAAACATCAACATTATTTTTATATTCATGATGTTGACTCTACCCCTCGGTGGCTGGGTGGGTGGAGGAGTTTGGTTTTTCAAATGGAAATACCCGTGTTATCATTCAATTTGAAGCCACTCGATCCGGACAGTTTGCTCTTAATTACAACGAACCATTTTGCAGAAATCTCAGAGCGTTAAATAAAATTACAGCTCACAAAGGACGATTAATTTTTTTTTTTTTTATCTGAGAGGAGGGTGTGTGAGAGGGAAGTCCTTTAGCATTTTAATGAAAACAAAACTTGTAATTTGCAAAAGGCCACACACTTGTCAATTTATATACACATATATATGCAATCATTAATAGCCATTAAAATGCCGTTTTGCATTATTTATTTGGCGTCCAACAATTACGGGAATTAAAATCACTTATGCTACCTACTTTATGGGGCTTTTGTTAAAATTTCTTCAATATATATATATATTAATTCGTATATAAAATATATATAATAATAATAAATAATATATAATATTTTTCACACAGCTGGCTGCGAAAATGGTTGCTCTCGACACGGTCAGTGTACCCTGGAAAATGGTGAATATCGTTGCGATTGTATTGAAGGATGGGCTGGTAGCGATTGTTCAATTGCCTTGGAACTGAACTGCAAGGATAATATCGATAACGATGGCGGTAAGTTGAATAAAAGTGATTTAACATGGTATTTAGTAATTTTTAACAGAGCGTAAAGCAGAGCATTAAGTATAACAATACTTGTGGTGAATTTTGTGCTCATAACAGAGCATTTTGTGCCCATAACAGAGCATTTTACGTGAATAACAGACCTTTTTTTAATCATAAAAGTACTTGTGGCGCATTTTGCGCTTTTATCAGAAAATATTGTGACCATAACATAGCATTTTGTGATTATAACAGTACTAGTAGTGCATTTTCTAATCATAACAGAGCATTTTGTGATCATAACAGAACATTTTATGCTCATAACAGCACTTGTGGTGCATTTTGTGCTCCTAACAGAGAATATTTAGACCATTACAGAGCATTTTGTGATCATAACAGCACTAGTGTTGCATTTTTTAATCATAACAGAGCATTTTGTGATCATAACAGAACATTTTATGCTCATAACAGCACTTGTGGTGCATTTTCTAATCATAACAGAGCATTTTGTGCCCATAACAGACCTAATAACAGCACTTTTGGTGCATTTTGTGCTTCTAACAAAGCATTATGTGCTTATTACAGAACATTTTAGGCTCGTAACAGCACTTGTGGGGTCTTTAACATGACATATTCCGCTCTTAGCTTTTATTTTATAATAAAAACAAGACTTATCATAGTTTTAAAATTCCTAAAAACATAGAATATATCATATATATCTCCCCCTAATTCCCCCCTACAGATGGCATGACCGATTGTTCAGATAGCGAATGCTGCTCTCATCCCGCCTGCTCGGAGCACATCATGTGCCTGTCCTCCAACGATCCCGTGGAGGTGCTCCTCCGTAAGCAGCCGCCCTCGGTGACGGCCTCCTTCTACCAGAGGGTCAAGTTCCTCATCGAGGAGAACTCGGTGCAGTCGTACGCCCACATGGACGAGTACAGCGAAAAGTAAGTGATGCGCCATTGGCCTAAGATCTAGCACCTAGAATATATATATACCCGATATATAGCCTTTATATATATATATATATACATATACGTATGCGTCTGACTCTTAGTGCGCAGGGATCTGAACCATGACCATTGACCATATATATATATAAATCTCAATATATATACGAGAGGGACTCTTGAGTTAACTTTTTCTTCGATCTTTTGAGTTTTTTTTGAGTTTTTGAGTTGCAAACACGGATCGTCTTTATATAGTATATATATATTATATGTAGAGGGTTGCAATTGGAGCACCCCACCGCACACGATCCGGTTTGCGATTGAGAAAATTTTCATTCATTGGAATTGCGTTTGAACTTTTTCCGTTTTCGGTTCTGTGTGTGTTTTCTTTAAGCTTTTACGGGTGCAATGAAGGGAAAAAGCTCAAATTTATTCTGTATGAAGCGCATATATGTATATATAACCAGATATAGTCACCATTTATCCAACTATATATACATATATGGCATTTTTACGTTATGCTTTTACAAACTCAAAAATATATAAAAAAGAAAAACAAAAGAAATCTGTTTTAATTTTAAAACCAAACTTCAACTAAAACACACTTCCAAACTCTAGTCTCAATCAATCAAAAATCAGTCGACAAAAATTTAAAAAAAGAAGTAAAAAAAAAGTCAAGAAGAAGCAAAAGAAATGAAAATCTAAACCCATTCACATTCCCACAATCCCGAACGCCTCTCTCCCCTCAATGAGTCTATCATTTATGCGCTTGAAAAAATATTAAAAAAAAAAGAAGAACTAAACAAAACATAATATTGAGATGAGAATGAAAGAATCTCAAGACAAAATGTTGAATTTTCAAAGTTTTCTTTTCTCTTGTTCCTCTGAGTTCTCTCCCCTCCGTTCCGTTCCGTTTCCGTTTCCGTTCCACTTCTGTTTGTTCCGATTCGATCTCTTTGATTTGATCCTCTGATTTTTCCCAACACAAAAGAAAAAAAAAGAAAGAAAGAAAAGAGGAAAACCGAAATTTTCCTAGTTTGAGCTTTTTCTTTTCTTGCCTGAATGGGAAATGCAAAGCCAAGAAGATAAGTGAAGAAAAAAGAAAAGAAAAAATATGCCCGAAAATAAGAAAAGAAACTCACAAAAAGATGTATACTTTTCCATAGTTTTCCAAAACCAAAAATTACTTACTCTCTCTCTCTCTCTCTTCAGTTTTTTCTCCCTTGAGTTTTTTCGAATTTTCCGGGTTGTACTTTTCATTTTCATTCCTTTCTGCCGCCTCATTTCTCTCATTCTCTCGAACTCTCTCTGTCTCTCTCTACATGGAGCAAGAAAAATCTGAAATATTTGACGAGAAAAAGCGAATATATAATGATAGCACTTCATTGAGTATGTGTGTTGTCTAGTGTAAACCTCCTTGTGTTCGTCTAACCCCAAAAAAAAAAATATATAAAAAAAAAGTACTAAATATATATAAAAGAAAATAAAACCAAAAACAAATGATATAGAAACGAGTTAAAAACCTACAGAAGAAAGGTATAAGTAAGTGGCCAGATCGATCTATATAAGTGTTACGACTAAGAACCAGACCTAGCTACATTATCGATAGTTTTCTTTAACTTTGATTTGCTTTCGTTTCGTTTCCTTAAGCTTCAGATTAGTCTGTCATTGTGTTCTATATATATATACAATATATAACTTGATATAGCGTGTCTCTTGAGTTGTTGCTATGATTTCGATTCTGATTTATAAAGACCCCCCGAAACCTACGCCGATGCGAAGACCAAGAAGAGAGGATTCCCCAAAAAAAAAAGTAAACTTTTAAACTGAGGAAGACCGATGAGCGAAATTGATTTTAAGTTTAAAAACTTTTGTTTCCAATACCCCCGTTTCCCCTATGGTTTCCTCTTCATTTCGTTTCGTTTCTGTTCCGTTTCCGTTTCCGCCTGAGTTGAGCATTTTTAACCAACTAACCATACTAAAACCAACCAAGATGATGTGTCAGTTAACCCGAAGATGCCCGCTGAACTCCGCCTTCGCCTTCGCCTTCGTCTCTGTCTTCGTCTACGTCTCATCATCCGACTAAGTGTGTTTGTCAAATGTGTTCTTTTCCGTTTGTTTCTCAGCGTTTTTCCGTTTCGTTACCAGTTTGTTTTCCGTTTCGTTCCCTTTTCGTTTCTATTTTTCGGTTCACTAAGCTATGAAAGTACAAATCTCCACTTTAGGTATGCTAAAAGTTAAACAAAAAAAAGGAAAAATTATTACCAATTGTTAAGCAATATCAAAGTTTGATCAATTCGTTAACGAAACGCATTTTTGTCTTTTGATTTCTTTTTTATTGTCCTGTCAATTAATTGTGTACTGTCCTACTCTGTTGCTGTGGCTCGATACCTTCATGTTGTGTGCTAAACCAAACAAAAAAAAAACCAAAAAATCAAAAATCCAAATCAAATTTCAACACCAAATCAATGTGCATTTCCCACATGCAAAAACCTAAAAAAAAAAAAATATATCAAATCAAAAAAAAAAAAAAAAATCCTACGTTTCAACCCGTGAATTTGTAGTCTCTTCTGGAGCTCGTTCACACCTTGGTAAGTCAAAAAAAAAAAAAAACAAAACACTAAAAAAAAATGGAAACACAGACGTACAAAGTTTTTTTTTTTTGGAAAAAGAAAAACCAAAAAAAAGTATCCAAGAAATCTATGTTACAGTCGCATCTTCTTCAGTTTATTCTGAATTTTTTACGTTTCCCTCATCCAATCGATCCATTTATCCATCCACACGAATGCATCGAGTTTTGTTTGTTTTCGCCTTTGGTTTTCATTCCGTAAAAAATGCATCCCCCAAAAAAAAATATCACAAACAGACACACGTCACACTCAAGACAAAAAGTAGGTTTCATCTTTGTCCCAAATGTTTTCCCTGAAAAATATATTTAAAATGGATTTTTAAAGCCTTAAAATTTATAATTCTTTAACGAAATCTCTTAAAAAAATCCAAAAATTCGCCTAAAATGAACTTTAATTTAAAGCAAAAGTCTGCCTTAAATATATCGTTTCTGTAATTGCATTATAATTGTATTCCTAAAAAAAAAAAAAAACGTAACCAAAATCACCCTCTGCACCTGCCACTATTTTTGTTGATTTTAAATTACATTTCAACACACACAAACACAGAACACAACCGGGAACCGCAAAAATACAGAAAAACAGAGATCGAAAAGTCAACAAATCATTCATGTAAATAAAACACGACAACAAGAGTAAAGACAAAACAAAAAAACATAAAACATAAAGCATTAATAAAAAAAAAACTGTAACAACGGAAAAATGCATTCATAATTTTTATATCTCACCGACACAAGCACGCCCTCACATACACACACTTACACACACACACAGCCAGACTCTAAAAAAAAATTCAAAAAAATATGCATATCATGAGTATGTTTTTCTCACATATATTTACATATAAATATATTTTTATTTTCACATTTAATTTCCATCGTTTTTTCCGTTGGCATACTTTGTAGGGCAAAATGAGAGAATTGAGAATAATCGAATCTCTCGATATATCTATATATATATATACCATATATATGAATAATTGTATGTGTTATGTGTACCGTGTCTATATGTGTATTATGTTTGATTTCTGTTTGTGTTTTTTTTTTTCGTTTTCCTTTTTGCCAGCCGATCAACCAATCAAGCGATATATTAACATTCATACTAACCCATTCATACGATTTATGATTTTTATCGATTTTTAATCGATTTCTAATCGATTTTTATCGATTTGTATCGATTTTTATCGATTTGTATCGTTTGTTTTTCATCGTTTTTTTTTTTGGCATGCGAGCTTCGACTTGTTTCTGTTTCTCCCAAGGTTCTTCACCATTCACACCTTTTCTCTCACTCTCTCTCACCACAAGTTATGGTCCCCCGATCGCCTTTTACAAATAAATTAATAAATTATTTATAAATTATTTTTTTTATTTTTACATTCTCCATCTCCCCCGTCATCATCTTTCTCTCTCTCTCTCTCTCGAATCTCTCTGTGATCTTACGTTTTCCTTTGTTTTCATTTGATTTTTGATCAAAGCTTTTTATGGTAAAAACAAATCTCATCAAAAATTAAATTAAATAAATGATATATATGAATCACTTTATGAGTTTACCGATTATCTCTGTTGATGTTTTGTTAACCAAACGAAAAAAAAAAAAAAAAAAAAAAGAATTAAGTATACAACAAACTACTTGTTCGATCTACCAGTTTAGGCAACCAAAATAAATATAAAAAAACCAGGTCAAAAAAAGCAGCAAAGAAAAAAGAGAAAAAAACAATCAAAGCTAATAAAAAAATGCAAGTAAAACGAAAGAAACAATATCTGTATATCCTTATATGTTATCACTCGAAAAAAATAACAAAAGAAAAAAAAAACATCCCTACAAAACCCCCAAACGTATCCCTAAATGTCCCAATTGTCTGCGTCTAAGCCATTTGTTTATATGTTTTCCAAATACAACGAAACTCACCCACACACACACATACATCCATCCATCCGCTCCAAGAAAAAAAAGAAAAAAAATAAAAATATAAATCAAAGTTAAAAAAAAAAAAGAAAAGGAAGAACAGAAAATTCTTTTACAAACAATTTTTAAATGCAAATTATACCATCAGGTTTTTCATTTTGAAATAATTATTATTTATTGTTGGAATATGTATATATTTACAAAATATATATACATATATATTATATATTTATTTTTGTGATATTTTTCACGAACTCGAAAATATTAATAAATATTTTTAAACCTCGGCAACTACCGAGGCCTTGAATGCCCTTGCAGAAGTCCCTTTGTCTTATTTTCTATGAGGGGTTTCACTTGTATATTTGTTATAAATTAATAAATATATAAATTAAATAAATAAATTTATTATCTGAATAAATTTATTATTAATTTATAAATTATTAAACTTTTAGATCTTTAAAACTCTGCTAATTTACCCAGGAATTTAATTTGTATAAAAAGAGATGCTAAAAATGTGTCACCATCATCCATCTCTATAAATTGTAAAAAATGTGGAAAATTGTGGAAAATTAATAGAAAAAGCTGACAATATGAATGCATATCATTTGCAAAAAAACAGCAACATTAAGTTAATGAACAGTTTTCACGGGCCGAGTTATCCGATACGACTTTTGAGCCTGGCCCAAATGAACTTTAACGGATTTTTATTAAATTAATGAAGTGATTTATCAGACACTATTTTTATGTGCAAAAAAATTTTCTTCAAGAAAGGGGAAATATTTATTTAAAGTTTATATACATTTTTTGGGTTAAATAAGCTGCACTTTAGACTCTTGGAATTAATTTCTTGGGCGAGAAAAATATAAATATATTTCAAAAAACATTTTAAAAATTTCATTTAAATTAGAAAAATTTCTTGAAGATAGGAAAAGTTAAATATCATTCTGAAAAAATATTTAAAAATAATAAGTAACTACAAAATCTTTCAATATTTTACAAATTCTTATTAAATTAGACTTGAACTATTATTTTCAGAATATTTTTTATAACCTAAAATAATTAATCTATATAAGAAAATTCTAGATTTTATATATTTTCCCAAAGTATTTCCTTGTAAATACTCTGATAATTTATTTTAACAAAGTCACATAAAATATAATAGCAGAAAATGATAAATCCCTAGAAACTCAACCCCTAATTAGACACAAAATATATCTGGGAATCTGGGAATATATATTTTAAGTGGAAAATAATGACACTTTTTTGTATGTGTGTGGAAATAACCTGCTGCTGATGATGATGCCATGGAAACTGGGTGACTTTGTTGTCCTGTTTTGTCCTGTTTTGGGCTGAGATTGCTGTTTTTCTTGCCGCTTGCCGCTCCGATAAAGCGAAATCCAAGTAAAATGCGATACGGGCGTGTCATGGGTTTTCCTGGCTGGGGGGGAAAATGTGCAGGAAAAAGGGGTTCTGTTTTGGGGTGCAAGGCTGCCGCCGTTGTCAACGTCTTCGTCTTCGTCTTTGCCATTTTGGGCCGTCTTTGTCTGCTGTTTCATCCTTAGTCCTGGGTCCTGCCTCCTGGCTTCTGGCTTTCCCTCTCCCCACCCCCTTTGTGTGTCCTCTTTTTTGCCTTTTGTAGCGCTCAAGTGGCATCGTTGAAAAGGGGGACGGCTTTTTGGGTATGGGGGAACAAAGGTCCATTGTGAAAAGTTTTCGCTACTTGCAGCAGCGGCAAATGCAAAAAACTGTTAACAATAGAAATAATACAGGAGGAGGGTGGAGGGGAGGGTAGGAAGAAAACCCCCAAGAGGGGGCGAGGGACGAAGAACGAAGGACTACGAACGAAACAGGAAGCAGGCATAACCAGAACGGAGACTTGGCCAGAGTCAAAAGTTGAGCAGCAGCGGCAGCAACAACGTTGGCTAAAAATTAAACAATAAACAATGGCGGGGAGCGACTATAGATTACTTCCTGTTTTGGCTGAGCAAAAAAAAAAAAAAGTATAGAAAAAAAGTACAAAAAAAAGCAAAGTTAACCCAAGAAAATACAAGTAAAAAATGGCCATAAAAAATAGGGGGACAGAGTGGGTTAAGCTTGGTGTTTGGGGATGACAGCCAGACAGGCAGCCTGTTTAGGTGTGGCTAGTTTGCCCGCTTAAGTGGTTTTCCACTTCCCCCCCCCCCCTAGATTTTCCACCTCCCTTTGGATTTCCCTCTTCCTTGCAGACTTTTTCCCTGCACATTTGTGTATGCAAATCAAGTTGTCTGCTAAACTGATTAGTGTCAACTTGCTTGGCAGTCATCAAGTGGCTACTGGAGAATGTCGCGCTCTGGTTGGGGTTTTAGGGTTGTGTCGCGGACATCCTTTCTACTCCTCCTCCCTGAGCTCCTGCTAAGCTGCCCTCGTTTTTTTCTGCGGTTCCAGCGCTTAACTGTCAAGTGTCGTAAGCGCTTGATCCTTGATCTTGGGCTAAAGCCAAAAAGACGAGGAAAAAGGGAGAAAAGCTGGAAATATAAGAAAATAAAACGGAAAAAGAGCTTTTAAGAAGATTTTCCACTTTCTTAAGGGATCCTTTTGGAGTTTTTCCTATAAGAAAATGCTCACTTGACCTCTAGTGTTGAGATAAATTCCAATTTCTTATAAGGAAAAAGGAATTAAATTATTAAATTAGATTTTTCTACTTTCCCAGATTTTTCTGTGGCTGCCAGAATTTACTTGGATTATTTTCCCCATTTATTTGCCTTTGTTTTCTAGTTTGAGATATAAAGTAAATAAATTAAAAAGTCACCTTTAGGAATATTTCTGCAGGCTTTTTCACATGGCTTTTCTTGTCTTTATACCTCTCTCTCCCACTCTCTCTGTCTCTTTCGCTTATCGCCAAAGGGAAAATGCAGAAAAACAAAGGGAAAGGTAGAGAGAGAGAAATTTACAGCATACAAGTTGCACATAAAACAAAATTAATACACGGTTTGGAGAACAAAGTGATAGTGGAAAGCCGGAAAATTAAGGTGAAAATAAATAGAATTAATAAAAATATAAAATAAAGAAGTTAAACAAGAAAAAGATTTAACCAAAACGTTAAAACAAAATTTAAAAGTAAATTTAAATTTAAATATTTAAAATAAAATAATTAAAAATTAAAAATGAAATTTAAATTTAAATATTTAAAATAAAACAAAATACAAATTAAATTAAATTAATATATTTAAAATAGGAAACTTTAAAAGCGTACCTTGGGCTTATTAAATTAAAAAATAATGAATTCTTTAAGATTTAAAAAATTATCTCATAATTAAATTCTCCCAAATACAATTAAAAATTGAAAATACTCCCAATTTAAGCTAATAAAATTGCTTAAAAAGTGTATAGTATTTATTTGCTCCCCTTAAAAAAATCAAAAATGCCTTTTATGCCTACTTTCCATACTTTTACCGTAAACTGTGGCATACTTTTCCGCGTTAATATCGCTGAACTTTGCTGTCATCCCGTGTTTCCGGCTTTGGCTTCTTTGTAAATATTCGAAATTCATATGTTACATTCATACATTTATATATATATTTATATTCCTATAAGCCCTATATATGTGGTATATATACACAGACATGGCTTGATCGCTGCCAACTTTATGCCAAAGTCCATATATCCCCCGAGTTTCTCCTCCTTTATCCCTGCAAAAAAAAAAATGAAGGGAAAATGGTTAAAAAAAAGCTATGAGAAATTCGCGGAATTTCGCTGCAGTCGCACAAAAAGCAGCGAGGAAAAGCGAGGGAAAAGCGTAGAGTAGAAAAAATGTTGGGCAAAAAAAAAAAAAGACGCAAATATGTCGACGGTAGAGGAAACATTCGGTGGGCTGGGAATCGTAGTTTGCCATAGTTATGGTCTGCGGTTGTAGGATCCATATCCGTATCCTGTCCCTAGCCTAGCCCTGTGTGTGTGTTTGTGTGTGTGTGTGTGTGTGCACTCAATATAATTTAATATTTTTCGATAGCAACACAACAACGGCAGCTGAAAGTAATTACTTTTATGTGAGATTAGATATATTTATGTGTTGTGTGCAGCGGCGAGCTCTGTGCTAATTCGACATCAGCGCAAAATTTTTAATGGCCTGCAGAGTTGGCCCTAAAAAAGTAGGATATATATATACGTATACCATATATAGTGAATGTATATATCCCTCTTAGTCCATACATTTTTGTGGCATTCTTTTTGTGACCCTCGTCGTCGTCGTCGTCTCCATTGCATTTAAGTGAAGTGCAAACTGCGAAACTGCAAAACTACAAAACTGGCTTTCGTGTGGTGGCCACTATAATGGCTTCATATAACTGTAAAATGTATGAGCTATATAGGATATATCCATGTGTGTGTGTGTGTGAGTTGTGAGAAATGAGTGTGCCTTGTTGTGGGTGGATTGCATGCGCGCCATTGCGGCAAAAGTTGATGAAAACTGTTTTGATTGCGGTGTATAAAATGAAGGCAATATCCAGGGACCTTCACCCACCACCCCCCTTTTCTTCAGGTGCGGAATGATTATGGGGCGGAAATGGAAATGGAATGGAATAATCGCCAGGCGATTCTTGGAAGTATTTATTTATTAACCCCCCCCCCCCCCCCTCCTTCGAGGGCAGTGGCAGTGACAGAAAGCTATAGATAGTTGCTAGTAGTTTTTAGATTAATTTTAAACTGGGCCTGATAAGGTGGAAATAAAAAGGGAATTTACTTTGTAAGAAAATTGATAGAAAATTAGCCAAGATTTTCTATCAAGATTTTCTACCAAGATAGACTATCAAAACCTATTTTTTCTGTAGATTTCTGCTC
This sequence comes from Drosophila kikkawai, assembly GCF_030179895.1. Taxonomy (NCBI): domain Eukaryota; kingdom Metazoa; phylum Arthropoda; class Insecta; order Diptera; family Drosophilidae; genus Drosophila; species Drosophila kikkawai. The sequence goes on from NC_091733.1 coordinate 28,184,520, forward strand.
TTTGAAGGAAATTTTCTTTATAAAATCTAATCTTTTGTAGAAAATTAGACAAGATTTTCCAGGAAATTAAAAGACAAAACTAGAAATATGGGATTGTATAACAGTTTTTTTTTAAGAGACTACCAAAACCTATTTTTTCTATAGATTTCTGCTCTGCCCAAATGGATTATTTAGGGTCTTGGATCAAATTTTAGTTTGAAGGAAATTTTCTTTATAAAATCTAATCTTTGATCGAAATTTAGCCAAGATTTTTCAGGAAATTTAAAGACAAAACTATAAATGTAGGAATGTATAACAGTTTTTTTTTACAGACTACCAAAACTTGTTTCTCTCATTGATTTTTGCTCTCCTTAAATTAATTTAAATTTATAGAGAATTTATTTTGTAAACTCTAAACTTTAATTGAAAATTCCCCAACACAATAGATTTTCCAGGAAATATATAGAAAGAACACTTTTTGATTTGTTATATTTGGATATATTTTTGTATCAATTATTAAGGTTTCCTAGCTCCAATTTAAATGGTAGATAAAAATCTTGATCTGAAATTGTCTCAGTGTATAAAAACATGCTTTAAGTAAGCATTTTCCCACATTTTATCCCCCGTTTTTCAGTTGTTTTTAACGCCAGGCTCTTTTATATATATATATATATCCCCCTTTTTTTTGGCACAAAACATTCGATCCATTTCATTGCCAGGTGGCAAAAGGTGGCGACTGTAATCTTCTTAGGGACAAAAGTGTCATGCAATCTACTACTCCGACTCCGACTCCTCTTCGTCCTGGCCTTAACCCCTTGGTGACCAGGTTTTCCCAGGGAAAAACTCTGCTGCTGCCAAATGAAATTTGTTTTGTGTGCATCAAATTGAACAGCCAAAATGTGGAAAGCGTAGATATGCTTTTCCGGGGCATGTCTCTTGCTTTCCCTCTGTGTGTGTGTGTGTGTGTGTGTGCTTTGTGCCGCCGCCAGGTGGCGCCAGCTAATCTGTAATGAAAAACTGAGAAGGAAAACCCCCCCTCTCCGAAACGAAACGAAAACTAAATGGAAATGCTCGGGTGCCAATGAATGGCATTTTATGCAGGCGAAAGAGAGAGAGGACCTCCTCTCTACCCCCCTTAATTTTCACCCGAGTTGCTTACTTAAAGCGACGACACATGGCATGGCATTTACATATATCGTCTCTATCTTGGACTTATGCCAGGCTATACCCCCCCTCTCCCCCTTGGATTTCCCCTGTATTTGTGTGCAGCTTTTATGCAAATTTACAAAGTGCAAATTACACGCTACTAAAGGTTTTCTTTTCCTCTCTCTCTCTCTCTCTCTCTCTGGAAAGCGAGTGTGTGTGTGTGTGTGTGAGTGTGTGTGTGCTGGTAAATGGCAAACTTAAAAATTCTATTCAAACTTTTCCATACACGCCACACGGCCTTTGTGCAAGTGTCCCTATTTTTTTTTTGTTAGCTGCTGCAACTCTTCTCGGCTCCATTCTGGGCACCTTTTCATCCAACCCTCGCCCTAAAGGCTGCTATTTATTTATAATGTGTAAGGCATCATCTTTGGGTACTATGGGGTTAAGAGGGGGTGCGATTTATATTTTTTAAATATTTTTAAAGACACATTATAAGCTCTCAAAAAGTTTAAAAGTGTAAAAATAATTTTTAACTTGTAGCAAAAATATTTAAAACCAAATTGTTAAGAGAAAAGTTAGATATTTCTTTAGATTTTTATTTAAAATAATATTAAAATATTAAATAATAATATTAAATTTTTTAATATAAGTATTTTTAATATTATAACACAATTTATAAAAACAATATAGATTTTCTTTAAAATTTATATTTAAAAAAAAATGAAAACATTAAATATTATATTTTCTAACTAAATTTCTTAAAGAAAATATAGATTTTCCTTGAAATTTATATCTTAATAATTTTGTTCCCTTTTTAAAACTCTTCACAACAAAGACTTGAAGTGAAAATAACATTTAATTGTGGAAAAGCCAGCATTTGTGTCCATTGTGACCGCTTTTTCCCGCCTAAACTCCTTTCTTTTTCTGCTTTTTTCCTGTTTTCCTATTTTCCTTACTCCTTTTTTGCACTTTTTTTCCGCCTTTTAATGAAAAAGGCGCAAGATGCAAACAGAAAAAAGAAATGGCAAAAGTGCAGGAAACATTTCATCAGGCAGGCCAAACAGAGCCCCTCCTGGTCCTGGTCCTGGTCCTGGTCCTGGTCCTGGCATCTCGCTACATAAAGCACATTTATCGTGGTTACAAAAGCGTAAAAGAAAAGTGTGGCCCAGGGTTTTTCGCCAGAAAAATGTTTCAAAAACTGTTTCAGGCTAAATGAACATAAAGCGAGGAGCCACCGTCTCTTCTCTCTGGCTTTTGTTTTTGTTGCCGCCGCAGCAGCAGAAGCAGCAGCTTCCGTCCTGTGGGCGTCATGAAAATAAAGCCAAATTAAAATTATATCCTCTTCTCTCAGTGTGGGTGAAGGAGAGTGTCTCTCTGTGTGTGTGTGTGTCCCCTTTGTATGCACAAAAGTCAACTAAGTCGTGCTCAATTTTTATGATGGCAAGACGACGATGCCGTTAAGTGAAGGAGAAAGGGTAGTCCTGAGACTTAAGGATACCCTGTAAAATATATTAAAATATTTGTAAATATTTTTAAAGCTTTAAAATTATTTAAAAAAATATAGAAAAATAAGACAATATATAAACAGAAAAATATTTAACTTAACTTTTGAGAAGAAAAATCTCGAAAATTTAAGGTTAAAATCAAGTAATTTTTATAGGACACTTGAGGATACCCTGAAAATAATATTAAAATATTTTTAAATATTTTAAAAGCCTTAAAATATATTAAATATACCCAGAAATCCCTTAAAATCAAGTAATTTTTCTGCCTCGGTATCCCCTACCTTCCCAAAACTTAATATTGGGATTTGAGAATACCCAGTAAATTATAGAAAATATTTATAAATAGTTTTTAAGCTTTAATATACTTTAAACTTTAATTTTAACTACAAAAATCCTTTAAATTGAAGCCTAAAATCAAGTAACCTCCCTCTCAAAACCTAATATACCCTTCCAAAAAAAAGGATCTTGAGCTTGGCCTGGCGGTGCAAATGAATGGCAGCCCAGCAGCCGCTTTATGAATGGCCACAAAAATCCACTCAAAGGACACACCCACTCCAAAACACTCGCTGACTCGTCGTCGTTGTCGTCGTTGCTACTCCGCTGTCTGGCGGGGATTCCCTCTAAAATAGCAGTAAAAAAAAGAAAGAGAGAGAGACAAAAAATTTACGAAAAGAAAAGAAATTAAATGCACTTCCTTTATGCGCGAGAGCTTCTCTCATATTTTCCAAGCCCAGCCTTCCCTCCGGGGGCTTTTCCTCGCTTTTCCACTCCCACGCTAATAATGGAAGTGCACTTTTGACACAAAAGGTGCAGTGGCGACAATGCCGGGCGGGCTCCGTTTTTGGGAAGGTCCCTCCTCCTTCTCCTCCTCCTTGCCAGCAGCCTTTGTTGCCTTTATTGCTCATTCGCTGCAAGGGCGATTAGTTGGGTGGAAAGGGGAGGGGGGAGAGGAAAAGCCAAGCCAGATTAGAACATTTTTGCGGCATGGCTTTCTCTCCTTGGGATAAATGCCTTTTATTGCCTCATAATTTTTGAGAGTGCCCTTTGCCGATAATGCTGATTACGTTTGGCTGATTGAAAAGATTGAAAAGCAGAGGAAAATGTCTACAAATATTCCCTTTTTTCTTAATGGAAAATATTTCAAAACTAAAATGAAATCCTAAACCCACAAATTAACACTTTTTTTTGGCAAGAAAATATTGCTCATACGTAGGTACATACATTTTGTGGGTCTCCCTCTCCTTCTCCTTCTTTTAGTTAGCAACAAAATCAAAGTGAAAAGCGTTCTCATAACCAAATCAAAACGAAACGAATTGAAACGAAGCAAACAAAATGGGAATATGTGCTGAAGACATTCAAGTGTCGGTGGCGTATGAGTGATTTACCTGGAGGGAAAGGGAAAAGGTGAGTGAGAGGAGCAGGAAAAGGTCTTAAAAAGGCAGGAAGGCTGGAAGGCTGGAAGGGGAAGGCTGGGCTCCTTGGCCTGTGCTGCCAGTGCAGTGCAAATAAATCAAATAAATAATAAATGAAACGAAACGAATCAAATGCGAAATAAAAATCAATGGCACTCACCACTTCAATGAATTGGAATTACACACACAAAGCAAGAAGTACAGTGAAGCTAAAGAGGTGGGAAATATATTTTAATGAGAAAGGGATGTTTTCTAAAATAGATTTACAATTTTCTACTTGTATTAAAAATAATCAAAATATTTTTAATAATATTTGTGAAGCTGTTGAAGCTTGTAAAGTATTTTAAAATGTGTAAGGAATATTCTAAAAAATGTTCCACCATTTTCTTCTATTTTAAAAATAATAATAATAATATTTTTAATAATATTTGTAAAGCTAAGCAGCTGAAAATATATTTTAAAATGGAAAATAAATATTCCATAATATATTTCCACAATTTTTTGCTAATACAAAAAATAATAATAATATTTTTAATAATATTTCTTATACCCAAAAACTTTAAAAAATAAGCTTGTTCACTCCACCGAAACCTCACTGTACTTATATCCTTGCAATTTGCTTTTCGGTTGGATTTCAAATAACATTTTGCTTCATTGCATCAAAATTGAGGCAGGAAAACCCGAGACCATGTGCGGGAAATAAGCAAAAGGAGTGCCTGCACTCGAAAAAAAAAGCAAAAAAAAATTGAAAGAAAAGTAGAAAAACCTAGAGAAACATACAGAAACGTAAGGAAAATGCCATGACTCGGCCTCGGACTTTGGTCAATTGCAATTAGAAGTCACTGAAGAAGCTGGCTTGTGCTCTCCAAGAATTCCAATGGGGTTTACCTCCCTATCCTCCTCCTCCCCCATGGCTTCACTCCTAATAAAAATGCAACTGGGCACATAAAACTCTGACCCAAATACTGTACATTATGTGTTTATGTGTCTGTTTGGGAAGCAGGGAAAAAGATGAGTGGGCGGAAAAGCTATAAAAAAAGCAGCAGCAGCAGCAGGAGGCAGGCGTAGGGGGTTTTTCAGAAATTGCAACACTTGAAAACTTGAAAATGTTTTCGAGAACTTGCGCTGGCACAAAAGTTAAAAGAGGCCAACCTGCAGCAGAGTCCTCTCTTGGGTGGACTCGCGGTGGAAAAAAGGGGGGGGAGGGAGAGCACCTGAGGGGGACACACTCCCTCTCTGCCCGATTCCTGGCCGAAGCTCCTGCAGTAATTAGTGCAAACAATTGCGCTCGTTTCCGATATCCTTGGCAACTTTTCTACGCTCTCGCCACCGCCGCCGCCTCCTGCTTTGAAAATGGGGGGAAGGGAAGACGCTGCGGCATTTTGTTTCAAGAGGGAGGAGAGGGAGTTTCAGCCAGAAAAATAAAATATATATAAAATATATGCGGGACAATGCCAACCCCCTCGATGTTTTTCCCATTTATTGGAAATATGAAGCATATTTCGTCCTCGACTTTTGTCATAATAAATTGGCAAACTTGAAATCGGATATCGGTCCATTGTTGCTGGTTTTTCCTCATTTTTTTTCCATATTTTTCTTTTTGGGAAAGTGACAAAGAAAAAGGCGGGCGGTTGGTTACCATAGTTTCTTTCACCAGAAATGTGCGCTCATTAAATGGAAATGTAAATGGAAATGAAAATGAAAATGATTTTGGGTCGCGCGCAGCTGCTCCCCATCGATAGACAGATAGATGATGATAGTGAAGTGCCGTCCGGGGGTTAAACGTTTGCCAGAGGACACTGCAAGGGCAACTGCCTCCTTCACTTTGCATCTCGATTCGTGGAAAGTATCGCATTTCCAGCGACCGACAATCGATTTGGTTATCGGTTCAATGAATGCCGTTTTTTTTATTTCCACAGCTTCTAACTTGTTTTACTCTTCGCTTCTACTTGTCTTCGTTTTGTGTTGTGTTTTTTGGTTTTACTTTCTCATTTTGGCTTTTCAGTTGATCTTTTGGCCTTGTTGTTACCGTTAGCCGCATCTATCGAATATAAATCGCAGGAAATCGCAGCAGCAATCGATATATGTGCCAAATATATCGATTTGAATTTTTCAACTACATAGTTTTTTTCCTTAATAAATTAATGTTAACTATTGCATGCATTTTGACTATGTTTACATATCGATTGGTGAAAGTGTGGGTGAGTGGGTGAAGTTATCGATAGGCCATAGATCATTGATTTAAAGTGACTAAAAAAGGAAGGGTTTTGAGTGGAACATAATTCATTATCAATAAAAATTGCATTTATTTTGATATTTATCGATATTATTGATATATTATCGATATATTGATATTTACTTATCGATTTTAATACAAGTTTCTGTAATAGTTTTAATGCCATTCTGAAACCGATTTAGCCTTCGATAACATACACCCACCAATCGATAACCCATCAATCGATGTCTGTGCACTTCACTCCCCCAGCTTCCCCAGCATTTTCCCCGTACCAGAATTCCCCCTTTTGGTCTCGCAGCTTCCATTTAATTCCGAAAACCAACTTGAAATTCTGAATGAACTCGCTGAGAAATGTTCGAAGAGGATTCGATAAATATATATATATACATACATATTGGCATTCCAAGACCCCCTTTCCCTCCGAGCTGCTGCGTGCCACTTGCACTTGCACCCTGCCCTCCGGCGGAAAAGGACGAAGAGGATGTCCTGTTCCTGCTCTTCCCGCCAGCTTTCCCCCCTTTTTTTTTATCCGTAGCTCATTGTTGGACACACACTCATCCACACACTCACTCTGAGATACAGACACTGGCGAGTTGCAATAATTGAATTACCCAAAGCCGGGCAAACACTCTTTCGAATTCCCCTAGGAACTCGCACTTGAAGATACAGAGATACGCAGCAGTTGCAGCTGCAGATACAGATACCGATACAGATACGGATACAGATACAGATACAAAGTAGCAAACTCTGACAACTCTCATCCCCATCTCATGCTCTCTTTTCCCCATACTATATATATACCCCCCCAAAACATATGCATTCGAATACAAACGAAACATAGCTATATAGAACCACATTTATATATATATATATATAAAAATATAAACTTTACTTATATAAATATTTCATATTTCTTGAAATTATTGCATAACTTCTTTTCGGTTTTTGTGTCCTTAGAGCCAAGTGCTGAGAAAACAATATCGAGTCTCGCTTTTCAGTTTTTTCCCCCCATTCTCTCCATCAAAATACATACAACAAAACCAATGCTCAATGTTTTCTTCTTCACCTTTTATCAGAATGTATGATTTTCCACCACAAAACTAAATTAGAAACCAACAAATAAAGAAAAACAGAAAAACAAAGACAAAAAAAAAAGAGAAAACAAAGAAAGAAAAAAATAAAAAACTTGAATCACAAATATTGCCTTGTAACTAACTCTTGAATTTTTATCTTTTGCAAACCCAAAAAAAAACTCACTCCAAACAAAAATAAATCAAATAAAATCCCCACTCAAACTTGACAACCCTGTGGAATGTGACTTGGACAACCCTGCAGTCGTGTTTCGGTGATGCGAGGACAAGTGATCACGCCCCAAGGACTGGGCATTGTGGGCATACGCGTTTCCGTGGATCGTGATTCCCGATTTGGCTTCACTCTGACACGTCAGGGAGGCTGGTGAGTACTGATTTAATTTATATATTATAATATATATTTTAGAAATTCAGTTTTTTCATTAAAATATCAAGCGAGAGAGCCCATTAATTCAGGGGATAATAAGTACAGTCATTTCAAAGCGTAGTTAGGTAATTAAAGGGATTTTTAAAATATTAAAAATAATAAGTACAGTCATTTCAAAGCAGTATAATGTAGTTAATGATATTTAAAATTTTTTTTTTAATATTCAAAATAATAAGTACAGTCATTTCAAAGCATTTTAATGTGTTTAAAGTGATTTAAAATTTTTTAAAAATATTAAAAATAACAAGTACAGTTCATTTCAAAGCATAATAACGTAATTAAAGGCAACTAATTTAATTTTTTTTATATCAAATAATTATTTTTTAATAAAAAAAATGTAATTAGCTGCCTTTAAGTCCTTTTAAAAATTTTTAAAATTACTATTTACTTTTATCCTGTAATCCCCTAAATTAGTTGGCTCCTTCGAGGCTTCACTGTACACGTGCATGCACACGCAATATTCGGTAAAGGCAAATTACTTCCGTATGGATGGGCTGCTCCTGGGCGCGGGGTACTTGAACTTTTTCCCTTGATTAAATTCTGCTGATGGAATCCGCCGATGGCCAAGAAAAAAACAAAATAATGAAAGTAGAAACAAAACAAGGCAGAAGACAGACAAAATATATAAGAAATAAAAGAAAATAAAAGGTGGATCGCCAAGGAAGTTATCAAAATTTTTAATTAAATCTTTCGCTTTGATGTTTGTCTCAAGTTTACACAAGTGGTTAGCATAATGAGAGGAGAGCAGCAGGGGCATCCTGCAGCATCCTGGAATCCTTAGCACTAGGACAATTGGCCAAAAGCCACCGCAGAAGCTGTAGTAATAGTAGTAGTGGTGGTGGTGGTGGTGTCTCTGAGGACATTAGTTTCAATTATTTGACATTCTATTCGAATTGCTTTTTAAGCACAAAAGCAACCGAGAGCTGCAAAGTTTTCCAGCATTTGCTCTAATTGAGCCCATCAAAGATGCATGGACGAAATATTTTCTCAACTGTAAAAGGATGTGAAGAGAGAGAGAGAGAGAGCAGGAATAGAAAACAGGACGAAGAAACATAGAAGAGTTGGCCAGCCCAGCCCAGCAATCCAATATATCTAATATAAATATTTTTCCAGTTGTTTTTTTGCTTTTTGTAAAAAGGATTTCCGTTTGCTGCCATCAGCAACATTGTTTGCTGTCCTTGTTGTTTTGCCATTTTCCTTTTTCCTATCAGTATGTGTGTATGTTGTGTGTGTGTGTGTTGGCCAATTTAAATAAACATTTCGCACCCGAGTCTCTCTGCCTGATTTTATTATGGCCAAGAGCTCGGGAATATAAACAAAATCTGTGCAGCAGACAGACAAAACTCCAACTGTCTGATGATTATTTGTGTTTGCACACACACTGCCTTTGTTTATTTCAATTTTGCAAATATCCAGGTACTATATATATGTGTGTTTGTGTGTGTGTTTCTGGGCCAGAGATAAAAGCTAGTTTCAGGACACTGCATTACATTTTTACCTCAATGCGGCCCTAATTTCTCATTAGGCCAATGGCCGGAGCTGCTCGAATTTGAAGCTGAAATTTTAGAATTTAAATACCTCAAAAATAATAATACTTTTAAAGAATTTATTGAGCTGTGGAGAGAGATCCTTTGCTCTTTAGACGCTTACAGGATATTTTAGTTTTATAAAGAATATTCTAATTTAGGGAAGGAGTTATTTTCGAAAGCCACCAATAGTTTTGGCTTGGACTTATCTTCAGTTAGAGGACACTTGGTTAGCTGTCATTGCCTCGCCGCAGACTTGGCTGAGATTAATCGCTGATTAACTCCTTCGATTTCAGAGATTTTTGGTGATTTTGCTCGATTATTATTATAATTAGCATAATTCCATCGAATTGGCACTTTTCCCCAGTCATCCAGATGGGAGAGACAGAAAGAAAACACACGTCAGCGTCTGAAAGCGGAGCTGAGAGCGTAGCTGAGAGCCGAGCTGAGAGCGGAGATGATAAGCTCAGATTAGCTCTCAGTGTGTGTGCTCTCATACAAGCAGTGTGTGTGTGTGTGTGTTAGTCCCTCTGATAATTTTAGAGAAGCGAACGCCCACGCACATACACACACTGCTTCAAAGAGAGCGCGCACACTGAGAGCTAAGCAGAGCTTATCAGCTCCGCTCTCAGCTCAGCTTCCACACGCTAGTGCGGTTCTCTCGATCAAGCTCGCTCTCTCTCTCTCGATCAAGCGCTCTCCCTCTGGCTACCTATAATAGAGGCCGCTTAGCCGCTGCAGCTTCAGTCAGTGCGCGCTTCCCCTCGTGTTTACTCGTGACGTGAACCTCCCCAGCCGGCTGGATGACTGCGGAAAAAATGTCGCTTCGCTGGAAAAGTGCCGCTTCGCTGGAAAAGTACCGCTTCACTGGAAAAGTGCAAATTGATGCAATCGAAGGAGGTAATCAGCGATTAATCTTAATTAACTGTGCATCTTAATCCATCTGAATGACACCCAAAAAAGTTTTACTTCGCTGGAAATGTGCAAGCTATGATAATTATCGTGCAAAAACAACAAAAATCTCTGCAATCGAAGGAGTTAATCAGCGATGAATTCCAGCCAAGTCTGCGAAGCAAAAATGGAAGGCAAAAGAGTGTTCTTAACTGCGGGTAAGCCGTAAAAGCGATCGCGGTCGATCGCGTAGAAGCAATCGCAAGCCGAAGTTCTAACTTAAATTATAATACCCTTTCAAGGGCATGAAAAGGCTGAATTATAGAAATTAAAAGGAATAATGAAGAGTTTAGTAGGAAAATTTATTAAAAACAAAATTTTATAGAAAAACTAAAACGACTTCAGAAAGATTTCACAGAAATATAATTTATATAAACAAAAAATTATTGTGAAAGATTTCAAATTGCAACCTGCAAAGAAGGGTATTCAAAGTTTGGCTTGCCAATGCTAGCTTTCCTTTATGTTATTTATGCATTCTTATTATGACAACTTTGTTGTTATTTATCTTGGCCGCTGCTGCTGCTGCTCCTCCATTGTTGTCCCTCTCTTTGACGGGATTTTAAAGTTGGTCCTCTGTGTGTGTGTGTCCCTGTTACTTTTTATATTCCTGCTGTTGGCCTCCTTATTGCTGCGACTGTGACTGCTTTTGGTCCTGCCACTGCTGGCTGCGTGTGTGTGTTGGCTCGCAATAATTCCTGTTTATGTTCACATTACTTTTGGCTTTTTACACTGCCACAGGGTCGGGAGTTTATTTCTGAGAATTTTTAAAAATAAATCGTCAAGTTAAGGAGTTGGCTATATATTTTTTTTATGTTTTTAAAGGGATATTTAAGATTTTTTAGAATTTTTTTTAATATTTTAGAAAAAAAAAATTTGACTTGAATTACTTCTTTAAATATATTTTAATAATTTAATATAAAATTAAAAATATATATAATTTAAAATCTGATTGATTTTTTATGAGATTAAAATTTTATTTGCTCTTATTTAAATATTTAAATTTTGTATTTTTTTTTTTTTGTATAACAAGAGGAGTTTTTCCAAATATTCTACAAAAAATAATAAGAAGGCTTATTATTCTTTTAAATTTATAAATTTATCATTTTTTTTTAATTTTACAATTTAAATTTATATAATATAAAATGATTTAGAAATTTCACTTCAAATCTTAGGTTTTTTTTTAATAAATTAAATTTAATTATATTTTTTTGTGCTTTTATTTATTAAAAATAATTATATTTTATTGGCATTAATTTTTTTTTAATATTCTAAATATATTTAAGGAGGCTAATTAATCTTTAAAAAATCCAAAATTGTTTTTATATAAAATCAGCTAAATCTTCCACTTAAAATCTAATGATTTTTTCATTAAATTAAATTAAATTTAATTTAAATTTTATTTTCCTGTGTACTTGTAGCATAGTTTATTTTGCAGGTATTTATTAGATTTATTTTTATGTGCGTTATGTCTTGTGCTGATGCTGCTGGTAGTACTATGCCGCATTATGCGGCCCAATGAGCAACAGTGTGTGTTGTTGCACCCCACCAACACCCTCCTCCTCCCCCCGTTATTTTCCACATGTGTGTACCGTTACCGTTACCCTCTTACTTTTGGCCTCTGCTGGTTCTCAAGCTTGTTGCAGGATTTTATGGTTTTGTATTTATAATGTTTATTTCAATTCTATGCTTTTATTAGCTACCCCGCACAGCAGCAGCAGCAGCAGCTCATACTTACATGCTAGCTAGCCACATTTTCCATTTTCCTTTTGGAGCTACTTTTCTTTCTTACGTTTCTTGTTGCGCCATTTGTTGGTCCTGCTTAATTTTTTCCAACTGCTGCTCCGCTTTCGCCCTCTGACATGCATTGTTGCTTGTTGTTGTCATAGTAATAAAGGTAATAAAAGTCATTATATTGTGCTGCAGGGGATTATTGTTGGCATTTTTTATAGCATAAGTATTATTCGAGCTTTGGCTGCCCCTTCGCCCTCTCCTCTTAGAAACGTATGTCTTCATGTGTTGTGTTTTCGGGTTGTTGCCTCCTCTATGAGGGGGGTTGGGAGGAGGAAAGCCACCACCCCCTAAAACCACCCACCAGGAGGAGCGCCAGCAGCGGCTGGCTTTTCGCTCTGGTCATGCTCATAAAATTCAATTCAATTACAAATGAATGAATGCAATGCCACAGCGAATGGTAGATGTGGACAGGCGAGGTTAAGGAAGTAGGGACAGGGGAAGTAGGAGGGGTTTTTTTTTATTATTTTTGGGAATTTTTTAAGATGAGTTTTCCAGGATTAATTTATAATTTTAGGAATTTTGAATATGAATTTTTTAAAATTAAATATTTGGGGAGGAACTATCAACTTTTTTAATTAATACAATTATTAGAGATATTTTATATGATTTTTTTTTAAAATACAATTTTTAATATACATTTTTTATAACAAAATTAGAGCAATATAAATTAAGGTACAGCAATTAAGATGGGGAATTTAACATGATTTTTTCAAACAAAATTATAAATTCTAAATATTAAATTCTAAAAATTCGTATAAATAATATTTTAAATAAATTAAAAATGAGAAAAAGGTGCAAAAATTAAATGAATTAAATATAATAATTAAATGCTTTGTAAAAATTGAATTAATTTAATAAAAAAAATATTAAAAAATATATATATAATAACAAAATATGTAAAGTAAATATTTTAAGTAAAAAAACAAGTAGAATTTAAACAAATTTGAAGAAATGAAATTTTATTCTCAAAAAACGCTCATTTACTTAAAAAAAAAATTACTAAATTCATATTTAATTAAATTCAAGCAAGTTTAAAGTAAATAGTTTCCATTAATACCTATTATTTTGACCACAATTGTACCCTGTGCACTTGATGTGTATGCATGCGATAAAGGCGGCCACAGCAATAACAACAGGCGACGTGTGGCTGGCTGTGTGGCAAAACAGTAAAATTAAATTAGCAAAAATTGTAACAAATTTTACACAATTCCCCCCATAGCCATGCATTTGTTCTTTATCCTTTTTTTTCTAGATATTTTTCCTAGTTTTTTCTCCACGCTGTAGTTGTTGTTGTTGCGGCTGTGACCACTTTATTTTTAATGAAATGCATGTCCTTGTTTATGGACATGTTTATGGGGGCGCGCAGCTTTGGTCGCTTTGTTTACGAGGCAAATTCAATTGAATGTTTTGTCCTTTAATTCAGGGAAAATATCAGAAAGCATCGAGAGAGCCTGGGAAAAACAATTTTCCAGCCCCGAGAGCTATCTCTGTTGCACGCACACAAAACACAATTAAAAATCGCATTAATTAAATATATTTCAAAAGCAAAAGTTTTTCGCCATTTCTTGGAGTTTCTTCCTTCCTACGCAACTTGGCTTTGCCTGTGTAGCGCATTTTCCCCCCCTATTTTCCCCCTGCTCTCGGCTTGTTTTGGCCTTTTGTTTTCCAACATCTTCCTTCGTCTTGGCAGCCAAGTTTTGTGCAACTTTTCCCCGTAGCTGCAATGCGAATTTTCTCTTGTAATAATGGCAGAGTGGCGTCGGCAGCGGCGTCGTCGGCGGCCATCATTATATTTAATGCGGCTAACGCATGACCAGGGATGGGGTAACGCAGGTCCGGGCGGAGGTCCTGGGGGTCCAGTGGGCTTGGCCTTAACTTATGCTCTCTGCCGTCGTCGTCGTCGTCGGCATCTAAAGTTTTTCAATTTCCCACAAACAATTGAGGTATTATCTGGGGCTCCACCTTGGAATTAGATTGTTGTTCACAGAGGGGGGGGGGGGGGGTGCCAGGACTCTTTCCTTGTATCCTCGTTATCCCCCCCTCGTTGTCCAATTCAATTCGCTTCAAGTTCATTAAAATATTAATTTGCATGTTTGCCCCGCGCAACTTTTGCACTAATTTCGTATTCCGTTTCATATTTGCCACCATCATTCCCCCCACTAATTTTCCTCATTTTTATTTTCCATTTTCCTTAAAGGTTCGATGTCTTGGTGAATGGCGGCGGTGCGGTGACCTTGCAGTTCCAACGCAGTCCCTTCAGGCCGCTAACGAGGACCGTGTTTGTGCCCTGGAACAGGATCGTTGTCCTGCCGCCGGTGCAGATGCAGCTGAGCGATGATGATGAGACCACCAGCAGGAATATCAAGTAAGTTTATATTACAAATTATTAAATTGTAACTCAAAAATCTTTATTTAAATCATAAAAAAACCTTCTAAGAACCCTTCTAATTTCCCTGAAATTTCTTTCATTTCCTCCCCAAAACAGAGTGGCTCCCTTGAATCCCGCCCTGACGTTCCTCAATTCGATCCACTACCACACGGCGGATGAGGCCAATGATGCCAGCAAGGTGTGCATGGATCATGATCATGAGAAGCTACGCCCTCAGCTGATCAGCACTTGGATGCCCAATGGCGTGGGGGCCATGCCCGGCAAGAGGGTCATCTTTGCAGAGACTCAGGTGAGTTGAAAAGTGTGTGTGTGTATGTATGTGTGTGTGCGCAGGACTCGCCCCTAATGCCATTCCTAATTAGCAGTCCTGGCAGCAGCTGCTGGACGCAGCGCAGTTTTAATTAATTTAAAGTTTGCCTTAATGACATTATAACTTTGCATCAAAGGAGCTGAGGGTGGGGGAGTGGGAAGGGAGAGAAGGAGGGAAAAATAAGGAGCAGAAGGAGGACTCCAAGGTGGACATTAATTCTCAGAGAGAATGAGAGCAAGAGCAAATCTCTTGGCGAAGCTCTGCTGGCCGGATTCGTAATGCGTTTAATTGCAGCACTCGAACCTGTCCAGCTGCGGTCACCGCCAGACACTTGCTTCTCCTCCTCCTCCTCCTGCTCTCCCTTTTCCCATTGGCCCTGCTCTGGGCAGCCTTTTCCCCCACTTTGAGTTAAAGTTTTCCCTGCAGAATAGTCACATAAAGGCCAAAGTTTACAAAGGTCACAACAGGATACACAACACAAAGAAAAATGCAAAAAAGGAAAGGCTTGAAAGTAAAGTTGTAAATAATAAACAAATTTAAAGCCAAGAAAGGGCATAATCAGGTGTATAGTCACAAAAAAATAAATAAAACAAAATGAAGAAAGTTACCTAGGTTGGTAACCCAACCACTAAAACCCACAAATATAACCTTATATATATTGTTAATAATTTTTTGATTTAATATATTAACTTGATCAAGGAATCAAATATCAATGTGTTAGCTTTTTTTTCTGTTTTAAGCCAAGTTTTCTAGATTCGATCGCTGCTAAGGCAGCTTTATATTTGTGTATAGGATAATAGTTTTGCCTCGCCGCAGACTTGGCTGAGATTAAAGGGTATAAAAAGGCTGAATTATAGGAATTAAAAGGAATAATGAAGAGTTTAGTGGAAAATTTATTAAAAACAAAAATAAAAGAAACAAAATTTTATAAAAAAACTAAAACTAACTCGGAAATATTCCAAAGAAATATAATTTATATAAAAAATATCTCACAAATACTTAAACGAAAAACATCATTTATATATAAACCAACTTAAACCTCACTCTTTCTTAGATTTCATTCTTTATTATTTTATTAATGTCTTTAAAAAAAGTAATTTAATTAAATTAATTAATTTATTTATTTATTTCATCCCTTTCCCCCTCCCACAGATCGTCCAAGAATCCATCCAGATACCCGGCTCGGACCTGCATCTCACCTACCAATCCTCTCAAGCCAGCGGCTACCTAAGCATTGTCCGTATGCGCCTCACCGCCGAAACCATACCGCCCACCCTCACCCACGTCCATGTGGGCGTGGAAATCGAGGGAGCCCTGCACGTAAAGACCTACGAGGCGGATCCCAGTCTGGTGCACACCTTCGCCTGGAACAAGCGCAATGTCTACCGCCAGAAGGTGTACGGCGTGACCGTGGCCCGAATCTCGGTGGGCTATCAGCACAGCACTTGCCAGTCGCCGGTTTGGATTGCCCAGACAGCCAAACTCCAGGGCTACGACGTGGACATTTCAGACATTGGAGGCTGGGGCCTGGACATCCATCATCACTACAACTTCCATGAGGGCATTCTCCAAAAGGGCGACGGTAGCACGCTTCACATGAAGGAATATCCGCGTACAGTAAAGGTGGTAATGGGCACTGGCCTTCAGAGACCCCTCACCTGTCCGGATTACTGCAATGGCGTGGCCAAGGATGCCAAGCTCTTGACACCCATTGCCCTGGCCACCGGCCCCGATGGCAGCCTTTATGTGGGAGACTTTAATCTGGTGCGAAGGATTACGCCCGATGGCAAGGTGTTTACCATTCTACAACTAAGCGCCACCCAGGTGTCATATCAATACTATTTGGCCGTCTCCCCGGCCGATGGACACCTGTACATCTCCGATCCCGAACGCCATCAGATCCTGCGACTGTTGCGCCTGGAGAAGGTCAAGGATCCGAGCATCAACAGCGACCCAGTGGTGGGCAGTGGCCAGCGCTGCATTCCCGGTGACGAGGGCAATTGTGGCGATGGTGGACCCGCCCTACTTGCCCGGCTATCGCATCCCAAGGGACTGGCCATTGCCGCGGACCGTACCATGTATATTGCCGATGGCACCAATATCCGTGCCGTGGATCCCAAGGGTGTGATACACACCTTAATCGGTCATCATGGACACCACAATCATTGGAGCCCGGCGCCATGCAGTGGCACTTTGATGGCCAACCAGGCGCAGCTACAGTGGCCCACTGGTCTGGCTCTTAGCCCGCTGGATGGATCGTTGCACTTCATCGACGACCGACTGGTCCTGCGACTCACCTCCGATATGAAGATCCGCGTGGTGGCCGGCACACCGCTGCACTGCAGCAACGGTGCTGGACAGGACGGCAGGGTCAATAAGACCGGTACGGACAATGTACTTGGCACCGTCCTGGCCATGGCCTTCTCACCGTTCGGGGATCTCTACATAGCGGACAGCGATTCCAGGCGAATTAACTCCATACGCGTGGTGGACACGGCAGGAAATATGAGATATTTTGCTGGCAAACAGGAGAGCTCGGGGTGAGTAGTAAAAGCATTTGTTTATATAACATTATTTTAAGTGTTTAAAAGATTGTCCGTTCGTCTGCTTGTCCGTTAAGGAGAGAACTGTGTTATATCTCGGGTTTTGTAAAAGGAAAAACTTTTAAATTTGATATATAGACTTCTTTTATAGTTAGAAAACATGTGCTTGAGGTTGTCCGTTCGTCTGCTTGTCCGTTAAGAAGAGAACTATGTTATATCTCGGGTTCTGTAAGAGCAAAAACCTTCAAATTTGGTATATAGACTTCTTTTAAAGCAAAGAAAAACATAAGTAAACTCGAAATATTCTAGTAAATTTATTCTATAAAAATTTGTTAGCCATTTTCTGAGATAAATCCCGCCTGGCTAAAGTACAAACCTCGCGTATTCCAATAATTCTTTGTCCTGACTGGGAATATAAATCAATAAAATGCGACCGTTTTCAGTGTCATTATGACATTGTTATCCCCACATGGTGTCAGAATAGAGACCAGCGTGATATTTGGTCCTTTGCCGACTTATCAAAGTGCACAGAAAATAAATAATTTGCCATATGTGTAGTTTGGAATAGCCGACGCCCGACGCTCGACGCAGACTATTGCATTCTTAGTTGTTTTATGCCCTCAAATATTGACTGGCTACTGGGTCAACATGGCAGGGAATTTGGTCAGCAGGCCGCTGGCCAAAACCGGAACCAGAAGGGGGTCGGTGGGGAGGTAAAAAGGGGAGGACAGGCGGTCAGGATTGACTCCACTCGGACTTGTTTATGCGCATACTTGACCCAATTAAGTGAGCTCCGGGCTATTTGCATATTGCCGAACGATATCAGCCAATTTTTCAAAATGTCTACCAAAACGACACACGGGAAACACAAAACGCACAGAAGGAGGAGGAGGAGGGGGGAGGGGGAGATGGGGAGATGGGGACTATATATGGAGAGTGGAGTGTAGTGGAGTGTAGTGGAGTGTGGGACATAAATAATAAAAATTCAGCAAGAGCAGCACAAAATTGCCAATGCACCAAAACGGCCATAAATGTCAGGCCAACTAGGCAATGGCGCCCCCAGAGTATCTCCTTTGCCTCTCTCGTTGACTCCCCCCTTTACCATGTGTTTCTCCTCCTCTTCCTCCTGCTCCTCCTCCTGCTCCTCCTCCTGCTCCATGCAGAGGCAGCTATGTTAACTTTATTTGACTTTATTAACCCATTTTGAAGGCATCGAAAAACGGTGACCAGCAAATTAATTGGAATTCTCACATTGGGGAATTTCATTGTCTGATTTTTCATGGCCCCCAGTTTATATACATATTATGTACATATATGTACATATATTCATTTGTACATAGGTACATCTATATATCTTTATATAGTCACATGTCCAAACACCACGTGTGCTTGGCCACCAGAGGCACTGAAGCCATTTGCATTTTGTGCATTGATTAAAGTGGGGCATTAAGAGGAAAGGGAAACGGAAACAGAAACAAAATGGGGAGAAAACTTTAATTTCCAACGAGAAGTTTTGAGAGCAAGAAGAAAGAGAAGGAAGTATAGAAATATACGAATTTTAAGCAACGAAAAGGAATTATAAAACCAACGAGAAAGATTTTAAGTAAAGAAAAGACTGTAAATAAGGTAAAGTAGGTAAACGAGAAGTATAAAAGTAGCGAAAAATATATAAACAACGAGAAGGATTTTAGGAAGAATAATTATTTAACAAACTAGAATTATGTAAGCTAAAAAAGCTTGTAAAAAAACGAGAAGAATTTAAACAACGAAAAAATAATAAGTCTAACGAAAAATATTTAAAAACATGGAATAGTGCAACTAACGAGTGGAATGCAAGCAGCGAGTAGAATGCCAGAAATTACAAGAATGCAAGAAATAAAAGAAATGCAAGAAATAAGAAGAATGCAAGCAGCTAGAAAGCAAAGAAAACTTAAATGTTAAATATATTATAAAATATAAATTATAAAAGCAAGAATAAGGCTGTAAACAACGAGTAGCAAAAAGTCTCAGTGTTGGGCAATGCAAAAACCAAACTCGTTAGTGTTGCATACAGCAAAATGAAGCATTTAAAGAGGGGTTATATATATAAAACCCCCAAAGTATTAACAATTTAACTAGCTAAACATGGACAAATAAATCCATTTCTAAACTCACATTCAACCCAGACTCGCTGACCGTACTTACTCATATAAAACCCCATGTAAGAGCCACACAAAAAATATCATTTACCCAGAACATTTACGAGCCCCCCGGCTGCTCCTGATGCTGATGCTGCTTGTACCTCGCAAATTTTTGGACTAAACCAATTAATTTGGTTCGCTGAGTGGCGCCAGCAGAAACACAAACACACGGAAAGAAAAAAAAAATATAGACGAGACGCGACGCGACGAGAGATGACCAGGAAACCCCTATAAACACCCACTCTACTCCGGGGTCTAAAAGGGGAATCTCTCGTGCAACTTTCGGGGTCGACGCAGTTGATTTAAGCAAATAGAATTTCCAGCGAGTGAGGAGGGTCGGGCCATGTGACTGGCGTCAGGTGGCCAGCAGCAGCAGCAGCAGCAGCAAAGGAGCTCAATGGGGTTAAGTCGCAGATGGAGGGGTTAAAGGTTGAAGTGGGCGTGGCCGGCAGACGTGGCAAAGTAATTAGCGGCCGTCGCGCCACAGACAGAAACTATAAATCAACTTTTCACTCTTTTTTTTTCTCCCCCCCGCTTCCTTATTTCTTTTACTCGTTTCCCCCTAGCAGCGTCTTTTGTGGAGCCATATCTCGCTTTTTGCACAGTGTCTCGGGTGTCAGAGGTTACGGCGGGGGGCTGAGAGGGGGTTAAAAAAGGAGTTAATGGCGGAAAAGGTGGAACAAGGGTGTCGGTGTCGGTGTCGTTGTCCGTGTCTGTTGCGTGGGCGTGGCAGCGATAAGCGGCGCCCGGAGTTCGCTTTACTTTAGACTGTTTATCGAACAAACAATGTCATCATAAATATGCGTCCCGAGCAGAAAACCCAGGGGCAGCACAGCCCTAGGAGAGCACGGGTGCGGCCACAGATAGCAGAAGCAATAAGGGAGGGGTAAGGGTGGGGGTAGAGGAGGGTCTCCCTTTGAAGGATATCAGTAACGGCCTAGGCAAGCAGCTAAAGCTATTGGGTTAAAGGTTTTTCCTAAGAAATATATAAATCTAGTATGACTTGCCTCTGGTTTCTTTTAAGGGAAAAATTTTATAAAATATTTTTTAAATATTTTAAATATTTTATAAATATTTAAAGAGTTTTTTTTATGGTTTAAAATATTTACATTTATTAAAAACTTAAACTAAAATTGCCCTACAAAAGTTTGTATATCTAAAAATATTACAAATATTTTTTAAAACTTAAAAATATTTTTTAAATATTTTAAATATCTAAAAAATATATCAAATATTTATAAAATATTTTAAAAATTTATTTGAAATATTTCAAATATTTATTTTATATATATTTCGAAAAATATACCAATTATCCTAATAAATTTCCACCAATTTCCACTAATTTTCCTTGATTTCCCTTGATTTCCCTCTCTCCTACAGCTCCCAGACCTGCGAATGTGCCATTGGAGGCGGCAGCAATGGCAGCTCTGCCTCCTCCGGCGTGGGCGTGGCTAGTGGTGGTGCCTATTCCACAACGGTTAATCCCACGCGGCCCAATGGCGGCACCACGCCCACCACACCGGCTGGAGGAAACGGAAGCGGAAACGGAAATGGCAACGCTTCGTCGGCAGGCGCATCAGGCGCCGCCGGCAGTGGTTCCAGTGGCTCCAATGGCGGCGCCTGCATCTGTGCCGGCGGCATTGCCCTCGGTGGTGCCTCCGGCTCTGGCACGAACTCGGGATCGGGCAACGGTGGCGGTGGCACCTTGGCCAGCATTGTCGGTGGCGGCGGTCTAATGTCCACGGGACCCACCACAACCACCACGGTGCTGCTGGGCGCCAAGACAACGGCATCGGGCATTGGCGGTGGAGCGGCCACGCTGAACGACGATGGAACGCTGAGCAATGCGGAGACGCTGCTCTCATCGAATGCCCGCTTCCAGGCCATATCCGCCATTGCGGTGGCTCAGGATGGAGTTATCAATGTGGCCGATCAGGGTGAGTGCAGATTTTTTTTACTATTTATTTTATATTTTTAAGGACTTTGAAATTTTGAATATGATATGATATGAGTTAGAGTTCTTTTTTTATTTTTTATTAAATAGAAGCAAGCTACATTTTTACTTTTATAAAATTATTAAATATAAATTGGCTGATAAAAATATATTTTAAAGCTTAAAAAATACAAAGACAGTGTTGTTTAGCAAAATTACTGTCTAAGCTAGTGTTGGAAAGGGAAATAATAACGTAAATGTATGTAGAAAATTAATAGAATATTTATAGAAAATCTATAGAAAAATTAGATCTCGAAATTAAAGTTTTATATATTTTAGAAAAGGGTTTAAAACGAAGCCTTAAGGTATATAAAATATATTTAAATATTTTTTCTCGATGGTTCAGTATTGGAAACACAATTTGATAAGAAAACTAGAGGCAATGATTAATATTACAAAATCAGCTTTTGGAAAGCTAAAAAATGTCAATGAATTTACCTATAATTTGTTGGCATTCGAACTTTCTAAGAATTTATATACAAAAATATATAGATTTATATAAAAGAAATATATATGCATATCCCCCAACCCTACCATATGGCCTTGCCAGTATCCCGACAACAACTGTCATCCGATACAGCAAATTTGTCATCTTCTTCTTTTGGGTGTTCATAAAAAGAAAATATATATACATATATATACAAAAGTATATATATCTATGTGTGTGTGTGACACACACAATGGCACAACAATCGCATGGAAAATGGAACATTTCCTTTTGGCAAATTTTCTTCAACTCGCACTCGTACTTATTTCTTCCCTATTTTTTCCCCCTCACTTTTCGCATTGTTGCTGTGTTAACAAGCGGCAAAGAAAGGGAGCACAAAAATAAAATACGAAAATAAATAAATAAATAGAAAATGTTAACTGCTGGCAGCAAAAAGGAAGAAAGCAGAGGAAAAATACGAAACCGGAAGTTAAATTTCGACATATTGCAAAACACAACCACAGCAAATACAATAATAATAATGACAACAACAGGCAAGGCAGGCGGAAATACAGGGAAAGTTGGGTACAGGGAAACTGAAGGGAAATGTTACTAAAAAGGGATTTTAATTTAATAATAATAAATTAATAATATATAAGAAATTTTATAGCTTGGGAATTAAATATGGAAAAATATTAAATTAAATTACATTAAAATCAATAATGAAATCACTAAATATGTGAAAATATGAAATATATTTAATTTATGGTTTCAAATATTTAATTTATAAAATCTTAAGCTGGAGAGTCTCTAGAGAGTTTCTTAAATATTTTCCATGATTTTTTCAAGTTTTAAATATATATTTTTTTAATTTTCTAAAAATTTTCTTAAATATTTCTCTTTATTTTTTCAAGTCTGAAATATTTTCCAAGACTTTCTAGAATCTCTTAAATGTTTCCCTTGAATATTTTTTTTTTAGATTTTCTTTGACTCTATCAATCTTAAATAATTTTTAAAATTTCCTATAGAGTTTCTTAAATATATCTCCCCTGAGTTTTTCAAGTCTTAAATATTTCTCAATATTTTCCAGAGTTTCTTAAATATTTCCTTTGACTTTTTCAAGTCCTTAATATTTTTTTAAAATTTTTTAGAGAGTTTCTTAAATATTTATATTGAAAAAATAAGTCTTTAATATTTTTTACATTTACTAGAGAGTTTCTTGAATATTTCCCTTAATCTTTTCAATTTGAAATATTTTTAAAAATTTTCTAAAAATTTTCTTAAATATTTCTCTTTATTTTTTCAAGTCTAAAATTTTTTTTTTAGATTTTTCAGCATTTCTTAAATATTTTTCTAGATTATTTCAAGTCTTAAATATATTTTTTTTAATTTCTATAGAGTTTCTTAAATATCTCCCCTGATTTTTTAAATTCTTAAGATTTTCTAGAACCAAACCCTTTTCCACATTTTCTTGGCTAACAATCTTCCCCGAAAAAAGGGTGGTTCACTCTACAAGAGTCTGCACTGTGACAACAAAAGTTGAACAATGGCACAAGCTGTCGAAGGAACAAGCAATTGTTGTTGTAATTGGCCATTACAGACGGGAAAAGTGTGTATATGTGGGAGTAGGAAAAGTGGGAGGTGCCAGCGCGGATAGGAGGGGGTGAAAAGGGAGGAGAGTAGGTAGGAGGAAAAGGAAAAGAGCGAAACCAATTTCCGTTACAATTCGAACGAGGACAAATTAGGAGCCACTCGTACACACACACACACACATTTTAGCACACACACCCCAATTCTGCCCCCAGGTAAAGTTGAAGAAACACAAAACAAAATGGCCGCCAATAAATTGTGTAAAAGCAAAAGCTCAAAAAAGCACGGAAGGTATAAATTTGAGTGCATTAGCAGAGCGTAATTTGATAAGACCAAAAACGTAATTAATAAATTTCCACAGCCTGGCAGGAGGAGGAGGAGGAAGAGGATGAGGCAGCAGAGGGGGAGAACTGGACAAAGGGGTGGATTTTCCGATGTATTTTCGGTTGGGATATTTTTTGGGGGGAAGCAGAAATTAATGAAAAGGAAGCCAGGATGAGGAGAGATGAAGCCGTGGAAAGCAAATCAATGGCCATAATTAATCAAGTTTTAGTCTCTGTGCGTCGCTGGTGATGATGGTGGCGGAGTTGGGGGGGTGGCACACGTGTGACTGATTGCCCAAAAGCACTGAAAGAAATAATATTTAATAAGGGAAATCTAGAAGAAAATTCTTAATAATATAAATAATATTTTCTTACTCCAAAAATACATTAAAAACTAATCATTTCCTTGCAAATTTAGTTTTCCAGAAATTAAGCAAGTCGTTAGCTTTCTTTTTCTCAGTGTTTATTTGAGTGTGAAAAGCGAAAAAGTGAAAATCAATCTTATTACCTACGCGGCAGCCAGAATTGGTAGAACTTTTTCCCTGGGAAAAGGGAAAGGGAAATGGTATGGGTTTTCCTTCCCCTTCCTCCTTCCTTCAATACATTAATCACAGCTGTAGGTGTGTGTGTCTGTGTATGTAAGCAGACAAGACACATACAAATGCAAGAACGCCAAAAAAAAAAAAAGGAAAAGAAAAAGAAAAAGAAAGAAACGTAAATAAGCTTCATTAGCAGCTCGCCAACCTTAAGTGGCCTTCTCTCCATCCGTGCGAGAGTGTGTGAAAAATTATTGCATTAATTGCTATGCCAGGAAAAGCACAAAAAAAAAGGAAAGCTAAAAATATCTAGAGGTAAAGAGAGAGAGAGAGCGTAAAAAGAAAAGGAAATTATCTAAAATTAGCTAATAAATTAGGAGTTGAGAGAGAAAAAGAGACTAAAGAAGGGTTCTATAATTTCCCTATAAAATTCCTTAAAATAAATATAATTATATAAAACTTATTTCAAATATTTTCCAAGAAATATTAGAAGAAGAAATATAAAAAAAAGAAACTAAGAAGGGTTCTAAATTTCCCATCATAAAATATATTTAAATGTATATAAACTCATTTCAAATATTTCCTAAGAAATATTTAACACATCCCTAAAACACTTTTAATCAACTCACAATCCACTCTGTCTTGTTGAGCCTCCGTTTTATCTTGATTTTGGGCTATCTTCCCCACATATCCTTTTATTATCGATGGCTGGGAATGCTAGCGGTTCTTCAAAAGGACTTGGCAAATATAAACCAAGGACCCCTTTTCGATTCCAAGTCCAAGTCCCTCCATCGATATCAATTTCGCCAGCGATTTGGACATATGCCAGCTAGCCATGACGACGACGACTGTTTAAAGCTCAAAGGACAATTGCAGTACACATTCCAAGGGGGGGCGAGGTGCTCTCCTCGCGCAGCAAACATTCGGCGACACAATGGCAACAACCCTTTGCACTGGGCACAAACAAGTTGTTCAGTTTATGGGGTCATTACCATTACATTACATTACAGCCACCCTCACAACACCCTCTTTGGAGGGGTGTATAGAGGGTCTGTGTGTGTGTGTGTGTGTGTGCGCGGAGGCGGTGGCCAACCTCCAGCTGAGCGTCACACATTTATTGCATTGAAATTCGCTCAATCGCTGGCCTGGCGCCCTGCCAATTCGAATGCCAATGCCCCAGCTTCCAGTTGCTAGAACCCAAGGTTCCTACACTGATTGAAATATCAAAGAACTTGGTTGGGAATTTGGTGTATTTTATGGGAATATTAATTATATTGTATATTAAAGGGAATATGATGGGAAATGGGTTTTAAAATTCGATTTTTATTGTTAAAGCCAACTTTTGAGTACAGGAAAGTGAATACTAAAATGAATAGTACGAAATGAATACAGGGAAATTATTAAAATTAATAATAGAAATTGAATATCAAAGGAAATTGACACAAAAAAGAACAGGGAAATTAGTACTTTTAAAATGGAAGGAATATAGATGAATTTTAGAAAATTAGTAGCAAAACAATTAATATTTAAACATGAATACAAAAAAATGAACAACAAGAAAATGAATAACAAAGAAAGGAACTCCTTAAAATAAATAAAGAAAAATAATTAAGAGGAAAAGTGAACTGCCCAAAATAAATACAAGACCCTACACTTTACTCTCTCAGTGCATCAGCGAAAACCCGAAACCAAAATGCTCCTCTAAAATGAGACCATAATGGCTTACGCTCCAACTACCGAGGGTCCTGTTGGGGTGTGTGTGTGGGTTGACTAGAGAAATGGGTAAAATGGGGAAAGAGAAAAGGGGGACTTGGAGTTTTGGAGGATGGAAATAGCTGCGAGTACTGGGTGGGAGGGGTAGTAGGTCCTGATGTGGGCGGTCATGTGTCTCCTGGTCTCGCGACGCGTATCCTTGCCTGGGTCCTCGGTCCTCGGTCCTCGGTCTACGGTCCCCGGGTAAATGAACTGTAACGCAATCAAATCAACACTGGCCGCACCGCAAGCCAAATAAGGACTAAAGCCCGCAATGTATTTAATATTTTTTATTGTGATGTGTGCGAAAGAGAGGACACACACACACACGCACACATGATTCGCAATCAGCGGTGAATTGTTGCATACAATAATTGTGTGAAATTGATGTTTATGATGGCCACAAGAAGAAGAAGTAGTTGCGGGGTAGGGTTTTCCCTCTGCCGGCTGAAGGGTGGCAGAATCTTTATAAACAGAGGTGGCGGGGTAAATTATAGAGAGTTTTCAGGGCAATTGTATAACCTCAAATTTTTGGTTTTGCCTGGAAAATCAAAGTAGAATCTTGGTTCATTTTAGGGGTTTATTAATTATAATTATGTGTTTTGATGGGATAAATATTTTATTTGTTTTTTTTAATAGAAGTTGATTTTGTGTTTTTCTAAATGAATAACTATTTTTTCTTTAGGTTATCTGAGATCCTTAGGTCTTTTTTATAGATTAATTAAATTTATTATATTTTCTTTTCAAGTTCCAAGTTTATTTTTAACATAATAATGTTACTTTTCCTTTATTATTTAAATTTTTTTACTAGTATAATTACATTTCTTATTTATTTTATTTATTTATTTTTCAAAGTGGTTAGCAAAAAATTCATAGCTCTCTTTTTGGGGCCCTCTGAGTGACCGCAAGTCCTGTGGCATTTATGGCTGCTATTACTAGGTACTTGCAAGAGCAAATGATGTAAAGTTAATGTGTTCCCCTAGTTTACACACTCACACCCCTTGAACACCCCCGTCTTACCACCCCTCCGCCACTTAGTTTCTCACACAAAAACGTTGTCATCATCATCGCCTTTTGTTGCTGTCGTCTGTTTGCAATGCAAAGCCTGAAGGGCTGTCCCGGGATGAGAGGTGTTGAAATAAAACTAAAGACAAGGTACAGGGTACAGGGGGGGAGGGGAGGGGAGGATGCCAAGGAGGAGACCAAGGGGGAACCCAAAGGCAGGGCAAATTTATGCAAATCCAAAGCGATTTTCAACACTAACTAAAATGAAACGAGCAACGGAGAGCCACCAGAAGCAAATTGCACAAAAATACTTAAGACACTCGAACGTACACACACACACACACACACACACATTTTTGTATTTGTGCATTTGCAGTGATTCAAAACTTGAAACGTTTTATTATGGTGGCAAGGAGCTAGGGAAAAGGCAGGGAAAATGATGGGGAAAATGCAGGGAAAAGTGCAGGGAAAATGCAGAACACACCCCCTCGAAGGCAAGGCCAGGGCATGGAGGTACTAAAAACAAACAGCTGCAGGAACTTGGCGTTTAGCTTAAGCAAATGATCAACAAACCGAAGAGAAGCTGAATATATATATATATATTATGGCAAAAGTTGTTGGTGTTGCTGTTCGAGGAAGTGCGAATAAATTTGATGACCAGTTAAAAGGAATTGTCCAAGGAGTGCGCCCGGAATGAATAAATGAGTCAATTATCCAGCCAAGGACAACGAGTGTCCATCTTTACGGACTTCTTTACGGCTTTAAGGGGGGAAAATACCAAAAGAAAAGAAAGGAGGAAGGAAGGCAGGGTGTTCCCCCCAGGAAAGGTAATCAAATGCACCGAAAAACGTAAGCTTTTCCAGCGGCCACCCATTAAGCATTAAGCAGTAAATAAGGTTGATAAGCTCCTCCGGCTAAAGCCGAGCTCTAAAGTCTATTATATGTGTTAGTGTGTGTGTGTGTGTGCACTCTCTATGTGTAGTGAGAGCGTAAAAAACTTGGGGCCCCCAGTGTTGTTTACAGTCCAAGAGAACATTAAAAATTAACAAGCTGCTTTTGAAGGAACAGAAGCAGCTTGATTCTTTTTGTTTTGGCCAATTAATTTGTGAGTCTAGAAAGTGAATACAAATTAAACACTAGAAAATGAACATTGGGAAATGAATATGAGAAAAAAGCAAAGGGGAATATATATAAAATAATATCTATAAATTTATATGCAATATAAAAGAAGAAATTAACTTGGAACAAATAAAAATAATATCTATAAATCTATTTCCAAGTTACAAATTTAAAGAAAATGAAGACAAAGAAAGACTTAAAAAAACACTAAAATGAACACAAGAAAATAAATACCAATTGAATGAACACTTAAAAATGAACACAAGCAAACGAAAGGAGATTTTTTAAAAGATAAAAAAAAAATAAGGCTTTAAGAGAAAGATTTTATTTATAGGTGAAATATTTAACTATTATTTTAATTTATTATATTTTATTTATTTATAAAACTATAATTTAATTAATATATTTAACCTCCCCATTACTTAAACTCTCCCTTAATAATATCTTTCCCTCCCCTTTCTCATTCCAGGATCCCTTCACGTCCTGGCCCTGGAGCACTATCTACCCTCACACGACGAGAACGGCGAATTCCACATACCCTTCCCGCCCTCCAGCGAGATTTATGTCTTCAATCGGTACGGCCAGCATGTGGCCACCAAGGATCTGACCTCGGGCAAGACCCGCTACAGTTTCCTATACTCGAAAAACACCAGCTTCGGCCGTTTGTCCACCGTGACAGATGCCTCCGGCAACAAGATCCAGTTCCTGCGCGACTACAGCAACGTGGTAAGTTCCATTGAAAACACGCAAGACCACAAGTCCGAGATCCAGATCAATGGCATCGGCATCATGACCAAGCTGAGCGAGAAGGGTCGCCAGGAGATCGAGCTGGACTACGACAGCAACACGGGTCTGCTGAACTCGCGCTCCTCGGGCGGCGAGACCTACATCTACCAGTACGATGAGTTTGGCCGTGTCACCGGAATGATTCTGCCCAGCGGTGAGATTGTAAGGATCACCTCTCAGCTGGCGGACAGCCAGGGATTGACTGTGTACGTGCATGCCTCCGTGGAGTCGCTCTTCTCTCGGGAACGCATCTCCGGGGAGGCCAATGAGCTGCTTGTACTGGGCGGCGTTAGATCCACCTTCCTCAAGCGCGGACAGGCTCATGCGGATGCGGAACTCAAAGCCAACAATACCTTGGTCATCCATGGAGACAATGGCGTCGTGGTGGAGGCCTCAGCTGTGGCCAGGCATCCCCTGCTGGAGGCTGCTCTACCCGTGGAAGCTGAAATGCTGGCCATGTGGTCTCACCAGAGCGTCACCATGGGCGAAGGTCTGACCAACTCGATGTATTCGGTGTACAGTTTGGTGGGCGATGTGCGCAATCCCCAGCAGACGCTCAACCGCGAGATCTGGGTGAACCAATCCCGGGTCATTGGTGTGGAATTTGATCAGTTTACCAATCGGGAGACCTTCTACGATGCCCGCCGCACCCCCATACTGATTGTGGCCTACGACCAGTCGGGTCTGCCCAAGTCTTACTACCCCACGAATGGCTACCCGGTGAACATTACCTACGATCGCTTCAATCGCGTCGAGGGTTGGGCCTGGGGCCCTGCTGAGCTCAAGTACAGCTACGATCGTCACGGTTTGCTCTCGGAGATTACCTCGCAGCAGGATGGCATAGTGTCCTTTGTTTACAATGACTGGAATCTGGTCTCGGAAATAGGCCTGGCAAGTCAGCGGAAATTTGTGTTGCAATATGATGATGCTGGTGGTCTAAGGCATGTGGTTTTACCCTCTGGAACAAGGCATAGTTTCAGCATGCAGACTTCGATTGGTTTCATCAGGTGCACTTATACACCGCCCGGCAGCACGAGGGCCTACCTGCAGCACTACAGTCATGCGGGAGCTTTGCTACAGACCATTTTGCCTGGCGATGGAGCAAGGATAGTATATCGCTACAATGCCGCCGGTCAGCTTACAGAGGTGGTGCATGGAGATGGCCGAAGTGAATTCCAATACAACGAGGCCACTGGAATGCCCAGCACAGTTTCGCACACGGAGCGGGAGTTGGAGTATCGCTGGGACTTTGAATATGCTGCGGGATTACTGGCCGAGGAAAGGATTGACTATGTGGCCAAGACGGGGCTAAGCAATGCCAAATTTAGCTACGAATACGACTCACAATTGAGGGTGATTACACTCCAGGGAAGGATTGGTGGTCAGAGTCTACCCTCGCAGGCCTTTGCCTATGATTCGCGCACAGGAAGACCCAGCCTCATAGGACAGTTCCGTTACTCCCAACTGGCTCAAAACCAAACCCAGCTGCATGATGGCACGGCCAGCTTCACACGCACCGTGGATGGTCGCTTCCAGACCCAACGCATGGCCCTGGCCATACATCGTCTAGAGGTGTTCCGCATGGAGTTCTCCTACGGAGTGCATGGCCGTATCTCTCAAACTCGAACCTACACCAGAAATATGGCTGTAAATAGTTATACAAACGTGAAGAACTACACCTGGGACTGCGATGGACAGCTGGTGGGTGTGGAGGCCCAAGAACCCTGGGGCTTCCGTTACGATGACAATGGTAATCTCCTCTCGCTGACATACCGAGGCAACACCATACCCATGGAGTACAATGCCCAGGACAGGATCGTCAAGTTTGGCGAGGGGCAGTACAAGTACGATGCTCGGGGATTGGTGGCCCAGAATGCGCGCGAGGAGCGCTTCCACTACAATACACAGGGTCTGCTGGTGCGTGCCTCCAAGCGGGGACGCTTCGATGTCCGCTACTACTACGATCATCTCAAGCGGTTGACCACGCGCAAGGATAACTTTGGCAATGTCACCCAGTTCTTCTACACCAACCAGCAGCGTCCCTATGAGGTTAGCCAGATCTACTCGCCGCGAGATGGCAAGCTCATGTCGCTGACCTACGACGATGTGGGTCACCTCATCTACGCCCAGGTGTACCGCCACAAATACTACGTGGCCACGGATCAGAGTGGCACTCCCCTGATGCTCTTCAACCAGTATGGCGAGGGTATACGCGAGATTATGCGTTCGCCTTTCGGGCACATTGTCTACGATTCGAATCCGTATTTGTATCTCCCGATAGACTTTTGTGGCGGCATCTTGGACCAGGTAACCACACTGGTTCATATGGGTGATGGTAGGGTCTATGATCCCCTGATTGGCCAGTGGATGTCACCCGACTGGCAGCGAGTGGCCGAGAGGATCATCACACCCACAAGACTTCATCTGTATCGCTTCAATGGCAATGATCCCATCAATGTGGGTCACGAGCGTCACTATCCCCAAGATTTTGCCGCCTGGATGAAGACTTTGGGCTATAATGTGGGTAACCTAGTGCCACAGCTCTCGCGGGATTTGTGGCAGCCACCAGCGTTATGGGGACGTCCGCCCACCAATCCAGTGGCCTTGAATCTACGCCGACCCTTTGACAATATACCCACAATGGCCGTGGAGAGCGGCTTCCTGGCTCACCTCAATGTGCGTCGCATGTCGGACTTTGAGCAGCTTTCGGCGCCACCGAGATCAGCCTTGAAATGCGACGTTATGGATCCCTCGCCGCGCTCTATAGGATCGGATACAGAGCCGCCTTTTGGCAAGGGAATTGTGGTCTCACGAACAGCCGATGGACAGGCCATTGTGTCGAGTGTGCCAGCTGCCAATGCCATCTACAGGGATGTGTATACGAGTGTATTTAATCGCTCCAAGCTGCTGCCCTTCACCTTTGTGGTGCACAATGCCCAGCAGGATTCGTTCTTCTTTGTAAAGGAGGATGCCTGGCGGGCCACCGAGGACAGGCAGCAACTGAAGCGGCTCCAGGGACAGGTGAATACCACTTTCCATGAGATAACCCGTGAGCCAACGGTGGGCACACCAGCCTCGGCTTCAGCCTCATCATCGAGCAGCTCCTCCTCGTCTTCATCCTCGTCCTCCTCCTCCTCCTCGTCGTCGTCGGGCAACTACCTGGACGTGAAGATCCATGGAGCGCATGCCATCATCAATCTGAGATATGGCACCACGGTGGCCAAGGAGCAGCAGCGCCTAATGCATCATGCCAAGCTAACGGCGGTGCGCAAGGCGTGGCATCGCGAGAAGGAGGCCCTGCGCAGTGGCCTAACCACGGCGCTGGAGTGGAGCCAGCAGGAGAGCGAGGAGATTGTGAAGCAGAGTTATGCCAACAACTACGAGGGTGAGTACATCCACGATGTGGCCCTGTACCCGGAGCTGGCGGAGGATCCCTACAACATAAAGTTTGTGAAGAAGAAGGGAGCCACCGGCGGTGCGGCAGGTGTGCCGAATTCAAGAAGACGTCGTCGTCGATCTGTCGAAGAGGAGTCGCCGGCACCAGAGGCAGCGGAAACGGAAACGGAAGTCGACTGTTAGCTCGAGAAACTGTACTAAAAAGAAGAAGTAAAATGAGAAACAAAGTAAGTAGAAACAAGATAAAGCCGAACCCAAGAGCAAGCATAAGCGAGAGACGTAATTATTTATATAAATAGTACATATAGTACATCAAATCTATGTTATCGAAACAGTTTTTTGATGTCAAGGAGCATTATATATATATATACACGTATACATAACATATTTTTTTTTTTATTGTTAGCCACTATATATATATATATATATAGAACAAAAGAAAAGGAAGAGATGAGAAAAGAGAAAGAGAAAGCTAGAAGAAAGCCAGCCACATAATCTCATGTAGCTGCATGTGCGTCTTAAGTGTATATGTGTGTGTGTGTGTGTATGACAGATACAGAATATATATAGTAAATATATATAAAAGATAAAAAATAGAAGATAGCATAGTGTAGTAGTCATATATAAAGCATAAAGCGTACCATTTACACACAGACTCACCACAATAAGGATAGAACGAAAAGGGGAAGAATTGTAGAGAAGAAAGGTAGAAAAGAGGAAGGTAGAGAAGAGAGGTAAAGAAGAAAGGTAGAGAGAAGAAAGGTAGAGAGAAGAAAGGTAGAGAGAAGAAAGGTAGAGAGAAGAAAGGTAGAGAGAAGAAAGGTAGAGATAAGAAAGGTAGAGGGAAGAAAGGTAGAGGGAAGAAAGGTAGAGGGAAGAAGAAAAGAGAAAAGAAAGGTAGAGAGAAGAAAGGTAAAAGAGAAACGTAAAGAAGAATCGTGGAAAGAAACCACAGAGGAATGCAGAAGAAAGGCTTTTCTTTTTTCGTGGTACTCGAGCTTTTTGAGACTGGCATAGTTTTAAACATAAAAAAAAACCCACAAAAACACAGACACGAAAGACAGGAAACAGGACACTGGACACTCGAACGACTCGAACGAAGGACCCTTGAAGCGCTGATCCCGCAGAGCCGCCGCTAAAAGCCATTGCAGGGGGATGATGTGTGGCAAAATGTACATAAAATAAAGAAAAAAAGAGAGATAGAGAAGGCAGGCGGAAGCGGAAATGGATTCCAAAAGGACAGCCTAGACCAAAACACACACACACACACATAGAGACACTGAAAACAAAAGCAGGACTAAAACCGGATATCCGGTGGTTGCGGGAGATTTTTGCTTAGCGAAAGCTTTCTCTCATTTTTGCTTTGCTTAAAAAAAAAAGAAAAAGAAAAAAAGGAAAAGATAAACGTAATTATAAAGAGTGTTTTTTTTTTATTATCATAATAATTATAAATATATATAAATGGATATACATTAAATATAGGAAAACAACACACACACACATACACACACGTATTGAATATAGAATGAAAAACCTATAGCTATAAAGTCCTGATAGATAAGTTTAAGTTTTGTCCTTACTTAATTAACTAATTTATTCATTATTATTGTTCGTGTGCCGAGGCAAGGGCAACACACAATCCCAAAAAAAAAAAAAAAGATTAAGGAAAAACAAGGAAAACTCTAAAAAAAAAAGAAAAGAGAGATAATCGTATAAATCGAATTAATTTTAATGATACATATTAATTATTGTATGGAATGTGAAATGTTTTGTTATTATTTGTAAGTCTGCTTCTTTGGAACCCAGCTCAATGCGGCCCACAATAAACTCCACAAAATACGATAAACAAACTGAATAAAGCTTAAAAAAAAAACAGTATTAAAAAAACAAACACAAGAACACGTAAAAGAAATTAAAACGACGACGATGATGATGATGATTTTCAGCCTGGAACTCGAGGGATCGTTGTTGAGCTCAAGTTCAATTTCCGTCCGCCAGACCTTGATTGAGATTGAGTCAGAGATAATGTTCAGGATCCAGCTGCAGATTGATTCCTCAATTAGATGCCAATTAATATCGAATTTGAGTCACACACAGACACAGACAGGACGACAGTACGACGAGTACGTTAGTTTTCGCTTCGCTTGAAAGCCCGAATTTTCACATTTGTTTTCCATGAATTGGTGCTTATCGAATTTATTGCCACAACTGTATTGTGTGTAGAGAGCTGCCTATAATATATATAGTTGCATACGATTGAACGTTTCCCCTTGCCTCCCCCCTCGCCCCTAACTTAGCGAATAAGCGATGAATTGCTAGTGGAAAACGTAGAAAATGAAAAAAGGAAAACAAAAGATTGCTGAATTAGTTGCGAAAAAGCAAGAAAACGAAATTTTATAAAAATTACACCAACTCGAAACGAACCCCGACCACATAAACGAGGCCAAAACGATAGATCAGTTGGGCTAGAAGAGAGGAAATGGGAAAAGTATCGAACGAAGAGAGAGAGAGTAGCGAACGAAGAGAGAAGACAGAGAGTTTCTACAGAAGAGAGAGTCAGCCAAGTAGAACGCAGCTTAGAGCAGAGTGACTGTGTCCGTGTGATTGTCCGCTGGCGTGTCCACCCAAGGGAGAAAGTGTCCGCCCAAGCGAGAGAGAGTGTCCGTGTGAGTGCGATAGCGTTATATCAAAAAAAAAAAAAACAAAGAGAAGTAAAAGTTGCTGGCGTATCTGTGTATATACATTAAGGCTAATCAAGGTAAACTAGTGTTATATCGTATATGGCACCGTGCATCGTAATCCCTAGATATACATATATATATCTAAAATATAAAACCTAGAGGCACACACATACACAGGGAGTGTGGGCAATTTTTTTTTGGCTTTTTTTTTTCCTCCATCGTTGTCGCGCCTAACTAGATGTAAAATAAAACGAGACAAACTAACGGATATGATATCTATAGCCTACATATAGAGAGTATATATGTAATATGTATAGGAGTATATATGTGTTAGATGTACGTGTGCGCGGGGGTACCACTGTACTTGCCGCTCGAATTTCTCCCATCTGGTTATTGATTCGTTTCCATTTCCGTTTCGTTGATTGGCAAACAAAAAAAAAAAACAAAAAAACAATTCGAAAAAGAGCAGGAGTCAGTTACCTATTAGAATTTGGCAAGCATTAAACGAAAAAAAAGCGAGAAATAAAATTGCTTCAAAAGCAAAAAAAAAAAAAAATAAAAGTATATATACAAAAAAAAGGCACACACACTAAAATTAAAAACAAAATATTATGGAAAAACAATGGCTTGAAAAACGGAGAAAAACCGAACCGCAGACGCAGCAACAAATATTTATATGTACATAACACTGAAAAAAAACAACCAAGTATTTTAGTATATTTATGTTAGAGCTACACGAAACGAACTTCAACTTGAGCCTAGGCAAAGGGGGAAGTAACATACACCTAAACCTAAATCTAAACTAAACTTAAACTAAAGCTAAAGTCGGGGATGGCAGAGGAAAATACTTAGCAAATAAAGAAACAGGGAAACAATTGAGATAAATTAACATTTAAACGTTTTGCACACACCACAAACAAAATAAACAAAAGCTACGGAGAAAATACATACGAACAGGTACACAGATACAGGAAACCGAAACAGATACAAGAAACAAGATACAGATACAAAATACAGATACAAAATACAGATACAAGATACAGATACAAAATACAGATACAAGATACAGCTACAGATGCAGCTACAGATGCAGCTACAAAATCATCTTCAGATACATCTACAGATACACCTTCAGATACATCTACAAATACACCTTCAGATACACCTTCAGATACTAGACACTTACAGATAACACAGACAGGACACACTGACGACGCGCAAAGCAAACAACAAAATTTAGCAACAACAAGAATTTATGAGATATAATAAACAAATAAACAAAAAAATATAATAATATAAACGAACAACAACCAAACAAGAGGCAGCAATAGCAGCCAAGGCAAGTCGAAAGATACTTATTAAAAACAAGAGAAAAGAAAGCAAAAACAAGAAAGTAAAAAAGAACAAATTATATTTATTAGACAAAATAGCAGAGACAGAACGGATGAGATAGAGAGAGAGAGAGCGCGGCAACCTTAAGAATCTGTAGTATATCGAACTATGTAATTCACAAAATAGTAAATAAACCGAGGCCAGACCGGGAGAGCAACCTAAGGCATATTGTAGGGCAAATTCAAACTAAAAAAAAAAAACTATGAAATATAAAGCGGAAAACAAACCCCCAACCTTTCCCACTACTTTTTTTTTTTGTGTCTGTGTAAGCTTAGTGGAGAATTCAAAAACAGAAAAGTGCTAACGATAAAGGATAAACGATTAAAAACGATTAACGATTAACGATAACCGCCATTTCCCAGTCCCAGTCCCTTCGCCCCCCTAGGCATATGCATATATAGTATATATATATCTAAAACGGTAAATGAACAATTATATATGGCATTATATTACCAACACACACACACACAACAGAACAGTAAAGAAAATGACATCAAATAAAAGGATAATTACGATAATTACGATAATTATTGCAATAATGATAATGATATACCGTATATGTAATGATTTCAACGCAAAAACGAGAATATTTTAAGCGTATTAAGTTGAACTATATATTATATATGAAATAATATATATATATATAAATGGAGAAAAAAACAAGTGCGACAAGCGATAAAAATAAACCAAAAAACAAGAAAAAAAAAAACAAAACAACACACGCAACACAACTTCTGAGGATATCAAGGGTCTAAGAATAAATAAAAACTAATGAATTAATTAAAAATAAATAAATGAATATGAAAACTAAATGTGAAGCCATAAACATGTGTTTTTATTCAAGGTTGTAAGGGAGACTTGAGGCACTTATTATATTTTTCACAATTCTTTTTTTATTTTATTATTTTTTATTATGTATTATTTATTATAATTTAATTTTATTTAATATTATTTAATAATATTTAATAATATTTATTAATTTTTTAATATTATTTAATATTATTTATTATTATTTTGTATTATTTTTTATCATTTTTTATTATTTTTCAGTATTATTTATTATTATTTTTGATTATTAATTATTGTTAATTATTTATTTATTAAATATTTATTGTTCTTTATCAATTATTTATTATTTTTTTTTTATTTTGTATTATTTTTTATTATTTTTTATTAATTATTTAATATCTTCCATTATTCTTTAAAGTGTCATTAGAAGGTTAAGATTATTTTCAGCTTATGGAACTCTCTGTGTAATCGAGAAATCGCCGAGCTGCAGCCCCAATCTTCTCCAAGGAAGTTAAGCCCCCGAAATGCATACATAATAATCATCCAGGCTGCCGTTTGCTGTTGCTGTTGCCGTTGCTGTCTTGGCCAGAGCGTTGACACACATGCATGCCAAATGAGTTTCGGGGCCAAAAGATTTGGCCAAAGGAGGAGGAGGAGAAGCGCCCAGCTGCACTAGATTTGAGTGAAATGTTGCTACTTCTGGGTGGCTGCTGCTGCTGCTGCTGCTGCTGGCAGGGCTCTTGGCCCGGCTTCTGCTCCTCCATCTTCATCTCCATCTCCATCTCCATTTCCAGCTCGCATCTGCAGCTGCAGCTGTAGTTAAATATTCAAATTTATACAAAGCATCTTCAGGTGCTCGTTGAGCAGTTGTGTGCTGCCTGTTTGCCAACTACAAACTATGTGTCAACAGCGGCTCAGGCCGAGACAGATGAAGAAAGCAGCCTCCACCGCATACACCCCTCGGGCAGAGGCTGCTGCTGCTGTTGCTGCTGCATTATTTATCCCCAAAAGGTGAGCAGGTGAGCAGGTGAGTACCACCACCCACCTCTCAGCAGCCAGGTCGAGGCTGCACTGTGCTCTCCATTTTCCGCATTTCAATTACAGACTTTGCCATCGTCATCATCATCGCCATAGCCATCGCTCCTAGTCATCAGTATGCGCCCGCCGCTGCCTCAAGAGCTGTTTTCTAGCCTAGACCTGACACCCGGCCAAGAACCATGGGAAAGAAGGACCAACGGCACAGGCGAAAGGCTGGAGACAGGGGAACAGGTATCAGGGATAAGGATGGGAGCACCGCTCGGTGCCAAAACAAGTGCCAAAAGTCAAAGTCCCATGGCAGTTTCGATCCGGAATGTTAATGTGCCAGAAAAATAGGAGCTCCAGGTAAGATCTGCCCGAGTTGCAAACTTTTACAGCAAAAGCAACAATTTTTAAAACAAACATTTATTTAATTATTATCATAACTTTTTTACATTTAATCTTACAATGAAATACTTTAATATAACGGCCAGCTTGTTTCCAAATTGAATTATATGCATTTCTCTCTAAAAAATTCTGTAATTGTCTGTAATTGAAAAGAGAAAAATAGCAAATTAGAAACTAAAAATGGCATAACACTGTCAAAAACGCATTAATTTTCATTCGGAAAGCGGTGTTATGTTAGTTTTTATAAGGTTAACAAATCTGCATACTTAGTTAAAAATTCAAAATTTTATCAAATTTTGAGAATTTTAATGATGTAACCCCTTATAAAATTTTTGAAAATTGGCTCAAAAAAAATTGTTGCCCGGACATGTCTTAAACGATTCGCCTGTTAATGCTGATGAAGAATATATATGGTTTATAGGGTCGGAAATGGATGCTTCACTGAAAAAATTATAAATTCCCTTCAGGAAGACCGAAAATATTAAAATTTTTAAATGGATATTTATCTATGATTTGATATCAAGAATTTTTGGACAAAAAAATGTTTGAAAATATTTTAACCATAAAAAAGCATCAAATTGATTTGGATGTTGTTTTTTGTTAGTTTTAATAAGATTTACAAATCTGCATACTTCATTTAAGGTTTTTTCTAACTTCATTTTTGGCCAAATTTTTTAAACATAAAATTTAAAAAAAGGTTCAACTTTTTGGGGAAAGTTCTAATTTTAAAAATCTGTAACTCAGTTAAAAATGTCTTAAATTCAATACGGAAAGCTGTTCTGAGTTA
This sequence comes from Drosophila kikkawai, assembly GCF_030179895.1. Lineage (NCBI taxonomy): Eukaryota > Metazoa > Arthropoda > Insecta > Diptera > Drosophilidae > Drosophila > Drosophila kikkawai. The sequence continues at coordinate 28,224,007 of NC_091733.1, forward strand.
ATTTTTTAAAGGTTAATAAAACTGCTTACTTAATTTAATAAAAATGTTTACCTATAATTTTATATAATTTTTTTTAAAGAAACAATTTAAAAAATTTGGAAAAATCGAAATTTCAAACATCTATAACTAAGCCAAAAATGCTTTAAATTCAATTCGGAAAACGGCTTTGTGTTAGTTTTTATACGTTTAACAAATCTGCATACTCCTTTTTTGTTTTTTAAAAATTAAATTTTTGGCCAATTTTCGAGAATTTTAATGATGTAACCCCTTATAAAATATTGAAAAAATGGCTCGAAAAAAAAATTTGCCCGGACATGTCTTAAACGATTCGCCTGTTGATGCTGATCAAGAATATATATGGTTTATGGGGTCGGAAATGAATACCTTTTGAGAAAAATAATTATTAATGATAATTTTCCGGCCAGAATTTATTTATTTGTTTTTATATATTTTTTATATATTATTTATTTATTATTTATTTATTATCCTCGCCAGCAGGCGCTTCTCCAAGGGATCCTCGCCAGCCGCCGGCTCCAGCCTGCTGCCAGCAGGCGCTTTTCCGAGGGATCCTCGCCAGCCGCCGGCTGCAGCCTGCTGCCAGCAGGCGCTTCTCCGAGGGATCCTCGCCCGCCACTGGCTCCAGCCTGCTGCCAGCAGGCGCTTTTCCGAGGGATCCTCGCCAGCCGGCGGCTGCAGCCTGCTGCCAGCAGGCGCTTCTCCGAGGGATCCTCGCCAGCCGGCGGCTGCAGCCTGCTGCCAGCAGGCGCTTCTCCGAGGGATCCTCGCCCGCCACTGGCTCCAGCCTGCTGCCAGCAGGCGCTTTTCCGAGGAATCCTCACCAGCCGCCGGCTCCAGCCTGCTGCCAGCAGTAGCTTCTCCAAGGGATCCTCGCCAGCAGGCGCTTCTCCAAGGGATCCTCGCCAGCCGCCGGCTCCAGCCTGCTGCCAGCAGGCGCTTTTCCGAGGGATCCTCGCCAGCCGCCGGCTCCAGCCTGCTGCCAGCAGGCGCTTCTCCGAGGGATCCTCGCCAGCCGCCGGCTCCAGCCTGCTGCCAGCAGGCGCTTCTCCGAGGGATCCTCGCCAGCCGCCGGCTCCAGCCTGCTGCCAGCAGGCGCTTCCCCGAGGGATCCTCGCCAGCAGGCGCTTCTCCAAGGGATCCTCGCCAGCCGCCGGCTCCAGCCTGCTGCCAGCAGGCGCTTTTCCGAGGGATCCTCGCCAGCCGGCGGCTGCAGCCTGCTGCCAGCAGGCGCTTCTCCGAGGGATCCTCGCCCGCCACTGGCTCCAGCCTGCTGCCAGCAGGCGCTTTTCCGAGGGATCCTCGCCAGCCGCCGGCTCCAGCCTGCTGCCAGCAGGCGCTTCTCTGAGGGATCCTCGCCAGCCGCCGGCTCCAGCCTTCTGCCAGCAGGGATTTCGGCGGCGGAGCAGGGATGCGGCGGCGGATCAGGGCGGCTACGGCGGTTGCGGCTGAATACCCCACCTTCAGCCGGCGGGTGAGCAATAGCAGCCGCGGCGGCGGCGGCGGAGCGCAGGGGAGCCAGGGGAGCTTTTCCGAGGGATTCTCGCCAGCCATACTGTAAATTATTACTATTACTAACGATTTTTGTACAATTATATTTATAAAAATAAAATATATATGGTGGAAAGTATTCCAATTATTTGTATTTATTTATTTATTTATTGTATAGCTGCATGGGCATCACTGATGTAAGGTAAGATGCATTTTTCTCCCAATATTGCAATATAGCTAACTGGGCATCACTGGCAGGTAGTGCGATGCCATTTTGTCCCAATAATGCAAAATAGCTAGATGAGCATCACTGGCAGTTAGTGAGATGCTATTTTGTCCCAATATTGCAAAATAGCTAGATGAGCATCACTGACAGTGAAATGCCATTTTCTTCCAATAATGCAAAATAGCTAGATGCGTATCACTGCCGTTAAGCCTGATTTTATAGCCTCCCAATATGGCAAAATAGCTAGATGAGCATCACTGCCATATAGCCCGATTTTATTGCCCCCCAATATTGCAAAAATGCATTGCAAGATGAGCATCACTGATGCACATGAGCACCACTGACATTAAGCCCGATTTTTTGCCCCCCCCCCCCAATATTTAATTATAGCCAGATGAGCATCACTGATGCAGATGAGCATCACTGATGCAAGTGAGCAAAATTTCTAAAATATGGCCGCTTCCAAACTGGGGTAACAGGCGAACAGAAACCAGCAGCAAGCAACTGAAAACTGGTATAAACTGTTATAAAAACTTCTGGGCAAAAATAATAATTGGTATAAACTGTTATATTCCATTTTATGCATTCATACCTATTTGTTGCCGACAACAACAGCTTGATGGCAACAACAACCTTTTTACAACAACATCCCTGCAGCAGCCCATACAAATTTCTGAAATTTTCCATGCAAATTGCCCGTTTCCCAAACTGGGGTAACAGGCGAACAGAAACCAGCAGCAAGCAACTGAAAACTGGTATAAACTGTTATAAAAAGTCCAAGTTTCGAACCATTGATCTTGGAGTAAGCGAAGACTCAAACCAGGTGTGACCATATTGTAAATTTTTTGGCTAAAATGTTGCTAAAACGCACCTGGGCACACTGAAACTGGACGTTGGAATCAAAAGGTTTGAGTCTCCGCTTACTTGCGCCGGCTCCTAAATGGTTCGAAACTTGGACTTTTTATAACAGTTTATACCAGTTTTCAGTTGCTTGCTGCTGATTTCTGTTCGCCTGTTACCCCAATTTGGGAAACGGGCAATTTGCATGGAAATGTTCGGAAATTTGGATGGGCTGCTGTAGGGATGTTGTAAAAAGGTTGTTGTTGCTTGCCATCAAGTTGCAGTTGTTAAATAACACCTTAATTTGGAATCAAAAGGTTTGAGTCTCCGCTTACTTGCGCCGGCTCCTAAATGGTTCGAAACTTGGACTTTTTATAACAGTTTATACCAGTTTTCAGTTGCTTGCTGCTGGTTTCTGTTCGCCTGTTACCAAAGTTTGGAAGCGGCCAAATTGGATGGAAATTTTTGCTCACTTGGCTATATTTCAATATTAGGGGCAATAAAATCGGGCAGTAATGCTCATGTGCATCAGTGATGCTCATCTAGCTATTTTTTGCATTATTTGTAGAAAATGGGATGAGCATCACTGGCAGCTAGTGAGATGCCTATAATTTATAAAAAACCCTCATAACTCGGCCAAAAATGCATGAAATTCAATTTGGAAGGCTGTTCTGAGTTGCCTTTTTTAAGCTTAACAAAACTGCATACTAAGTTTTGAATTTCGTGCATTTTTGGCCGAGTTGTGTGGTTCACATTTTTATAGGTAAGTATTTTAGCAAAACTGAGTATGCAGTTTTATTAAGCTTAGAAACGGCAACTCAGAACAGCTTTCCAAATTGAATTTCATGCATATTTGGCCGAGTTATAAAGGTTTTTGTAATTTTTTGCTTATATTTTTTATAAATTATAGGTAAGTATTTTAGCAAAACTGAGTATGCAGTTTTGTTAAGCTTAGAAAGGGCAACTCAGAACAGCTTTCCGAATTGAATTTCATGCGTTTTTGGCCGAGTTATGAGGGTTTTTCTGATTTTTTACTTAAATTTTTTATAAATTATAGGTAAGTATTTGAGCAAAACTGAGTATGCAGTTTTGTTAAGCTTAGAAAGGGCAACTCAGAACAGCTTTCCGAATTGATTTTCATGCGTTTTTGGCCGAGTTATCAGCTATATAGCAAAATAGCTAGATGAGCATCACTGGCAGTTAGTGAGATGCCTATAATTTATAAAAAACCCTCATAACTCGGCCAAAAATGCATGAAATTCAGCCCAAAAGATGACGCAAAAGTTACGAAATAATATTTAAAAATGCCTAAAAGTTTTACTTTTTGATTTGAACCTGGAAAATAAAAGAAAAATTAGGAAAACGCCTTTTAAAGCGGCAATAAAGTTTTTATTTAGGTTCAGTAACATAGAATAATTTTAAAATTAAAATGTTGCTTGTTGTATTCGTTGCTGTTGTTCTAAAAGTAGCCGGCAGACCTGACTGGCGGTGCTCTCTCCTTATCCCTGATTCCTGATCCCTGTTCCTCCATTTCCATCCCTTATTCACCATCCTTTTGCGTGTGTCCTTGGTCCTTTCCCTTGGTTCTTGGCCCGGGTGGGTGTCAGGTCTACTGCTACTGATGACTAGGAGCGATGGCGATGGCAATGACGATGGAAAGTCTGTAATCGAAATAAGAAAAACAAAAAATTAAAAACTAAAAAAGGCATAACTCTGTCAAAAATGCCTTAATTTGCATTCGGAAAGCTGTGTTATGTTAGTTTTTATAAGGTTAACAAATCTGCATACTTAGTTAAAAATTCAAAATTTTATCAAATTTTGAGAATTTTAATGATGTAACCCCTTATCACATTTCGCAAAAATGGCTCAAAATTTGATTTCCTCCAAACATGGCTTAAACGATTCGTATTTTAATGCTGATCAAGAATATATATGGTTTATGGGGTCGGAAATGACTCCTTCACTTAAAAAAATATTATTTTGTATTATAAAATCTGATTTTTTATATTAAAAAACTTCTTGATTTTTTTAAAATTAAAAATATCAAAGCTCGGCCAAAAGAGCATTAATTTTAAATCGGAAAACTGTTCTGTGCAAGATTTTCTACAGTTACGGAAATGACTCCTTCACTTAAAAAAATATTATTTTGTATTATAAAATCTGATTTTTTATATTAAAAAATATCATAACTCTGCCAAAAATGCATTAATTTTAAATCGGAAAACTGTTCTGTGTTAGTTTTTATGAGGTTAATAAATCTGCATACTTAGTTAGAAAAAAAATTTTAGGTCAAAAATTGAGAATTTTAATGATGTAACACCCCTTATCACATTTCGCAAAAATGGCTCAAAATTTGATTTCCTCCAAACATGGCTTAAACGATTCGTATTTTAATGCTGATCAAGAATATATATGGTTTATGGGGTCGGAAATGATTCCTTGACTTAGAAAAATATTATTTGTATTATAAAATCTGATTTTTTATATTAAAAAACTTCTTGATTTTTTTAAAATTAAAAATATCAAAGCTCGGCCAAAAGAGCATTAATTTTAAATCGGAAAACTGTTCTGTGCAAGATTTTCTACAGTTAATAAATCTGCATACTTCATTTAAATTTTGAAAATTAAATTTTTTATCAAAATCAAAAATTTTAATGATGTAACCCCTTATAAAATTTTGAAAAATTTGATCAAAAAATTTTTTTTGCCGGACATGGCCAGAAAGATGCGCCTGTTAATGCTGATCAAGAATATATATGGTTTATGGGGTCGGAAATAACTCCTTCAATGCGTTAATAGCTTCGGACTGAAAATAAAATACCCTGCAAGGGTATAAAACGGAGAAGCCAGTTGTGGCAAGGAGAGAGCTGTAATCAGCTTACGTAAATGTGCTTGGCAGCGGGGTAAATGTAGTCGCAGGCTTGGCGACGGCAGGAAAAAGAAGAAGGCGCTGATGCTGATGATATTCCCAGGACAAAAGTTCGAGCCTAGCTTTTGGTTCTCTACTCATTTTGCAGAGCCAATAAATATTGAAAATCAAATACAATTGATTTATGAAACGTACAAAAATACAAATATTTGATTTAAGTTGTTAATTTCTCTACTCCTCCACTTCTGTTGTCTTGTTTTGAAAGAAAGCCTTTGTGGTTAAGGAATGCATACAACTATTTCTTATAAATTTGTTTTGTTTGTTATTAAATTAAATTCAAATATTATTTTACAAAAAAAGGAATGCATAAATATGTAAATATTTTATATTATATTTATATTTACATTTCTATATTTAGAAATTTGTCTTTGCCCTTAAATCTTGGCTTTGGTTTATTCTTTTGCCTGTCAAAGGATGGACCTTCTTTGAGGCAAAGGTATTTCACAGCAGCCAGCTTTTGGTCTGCAAATGAAAAGGGAATGGCATTACGAGAGTCAAGGAATTTCCACAGAGGGGGGAGGGGTAGGGGGAGGGTATAGTTTAGTGGGGGGGAAAATGTCAACTATTTTGCGAGTCGCCTTTGATGCGGCAAAACCGGTACATCAAAAAGATGCAGTGTCAACACACACACACACACACACATTCGCCGAAACTCTACCTATTCCATTTTAAGCACACACACACATATACATATATACTATACATACAAATATATTAAATGTATGTGTGTGTCCTGGCCACATTATTAACTCGACGGAATGAACTCCGTGTCCAGGATTACGGGGCAAAAATGAAGGCGGAAAACCAGGCGACACACACAGACTCACAAGAGCTCCGGCAAACTTTAGCATATTTGTTAAATACTTTAATTAATAATTTAGAGGCAGGGCAGGAAGGGGGTGAAGAGGGGGAGTGTGTGGGGGGGGTCTGCAAAACCCTCAAACAAATAGAGTAAGGGGAAGGCTGAGGCTCAGCCAGAAGTTGAGCAAACAACTAACAAAAGATCAAGGATTATGCGTGCTCAGTCCATGGACATGTGTGTGTGTGTGTGTAGGAGGAGGAGGCTTTTCCGGTTGCGGTGTGAGCGTATAGAGCTTCTAGGACTCCTCGGTGTCTCCACTCTCTCTTCTTGTTTGTAATAAAAAGAAAACAAAGAAGATTAGACTAAACGGAGCGGGCGCCAAGGAAGAAGCCCCGGCTTGATGAGTTTAATTATTTGAATGCTTCAGCTCATACAGACACACACACACACACACACACACACTGGTGGGGGTTGGGCAAAAGCCAAGGGCGCCGAGCCAAACAAAAGGCAGATGCTTTTGTCACATGCACACGACCTCAACTTTTCCAAGGCCCAAGGATGCCAGAGAATCCCATTCTCCCCCCGCTGCCTCTCCCCCTCTCTCTCTCTCTCTCTCTCTCTCCATTTTCCACCTAGAAGGCAGCTTCCCCAACCCCCTCCCCCCCTCAAATGCTGGCCTGAATCCCTTTGCTACCAAGAATCCCAGGCTTAACAGAATGCAGACTTCAAATCTGGTCAAAGAGTTGGCCATTGCTTCAAAGTATTCAAGAAAAACTTTAAAAATTCCCCTTAAAAAAAATAAAATATAATAAAAATAATAAAATGAATTTGCACAAAAAATTCTAAAATTAAAAATCAAGACTAAGATAAGTCTACAAAATCACAAATATACCTCCGATTTTAGCTCTTTAGAATATGCTAATTCATTTTAAATAAAAATAAAAATTTTAAAAGGCCGTTAAACATTATACAGAATATAATAAAGGAAAACTAAAGTTTTTAAAAAATGAATAATATTCATTAAAATAATAATATATATAACAGAGAAGCAGATCTACTAATCTGTATGTGGGAATTTTCATCATCTTAAGAGTAAAGTTTTAAAAGAAAAATAATGTTAATTAAAATAAAAACATAAAAAAAAGAGAAGGATAAATAGTGGGCAAATTTGTTCACTCTAAAAACTTCAATTGTAAATTTATCAATAATTATATATTTAAATTTCTGGGACAAAGCAAAATTTAAAATAGGAAATGAACTAATTTCCGGTTTTGTCTAACTTTCAATGCGAATTTTAGATATTTCACTTATAATTAATTAATTAATCAATTCTTTTTAATTTTAAATAAATAATAAATGAAGATTTAATAAGAGAATCATAAGATCCGCTACTTACCTGTGCTTTTTGCCTTTCAAATTATCCAAAATATGCGCATTCTGTAGATTTTTGTATCGATTTTTATCGATATATACCGATTATAGTATCGCCATCAAGTATACGCCCTGTTGCACTGTCCAAATGGGTAATAAGCCCTCATTCTTGAACGTCCGATCAAAGATTGTTTGCGATCGCCAAGCTGTTTGAAGAGCAGCCTCAATTAGGTTTCTACCGGGTCTGGTAATGGAAGGAAGGACTCACCTTGCTGCTCCTTACTCCACCTTCACCTGCACCTCTCTCCCTCCCGGGAAAGTGCATTCAAAGTGATGCTCTGTTCTGTTTTCAATTTGGTTACATTCCCCATTTACACGGCTGTCCTCCGCCTCCTCGCCATTCACTCTTCTCTTCGTCCTTCGTGTCTGCGTGCGTCCCGTGCACTGGCCAGGACCTGCAGTCCTTTTTTTGTTTTGGCCCCGCCATCAGCGCTCCGCCGGCCGCCACTCTATTCAAATGAATCCCCATTTGGCTTCCACTTGACAATGGCAGCGTGCTCCCTCCCAGTTGGAGCTGCTGCAGACCCAGGATGCTCTGGGTGGTGTGTGTGTGTGTGTGGGTGAGTCAGTGAACTTAATTTGGTCACACACAATTGATTCTTTTTACAGGTGCTGGTCCTAGAGACAGACACATACACACACACAGGCGGAGCCATTGTGTTGAAGGCAGCACTGTTAGAAATTTCTAGTGGCTTTCCTGGAGGGGTTTATTCCTGGTAAAGTTTGTTGGAAAATATTTAAAATATTAATTTTCTTACCTGTTTTTCGATTTTTAAATATATTTTAGATTTTAAGAGTTTCGAAGTTTGCTGGAGGTTTTTGTATCTGTTAAATGAAATATATTTTAGAGAAAGTTTGTTAAAAAATAAATTAAATAAATATTTCTTTACCTGTTTTTCGAATTTTAAAAATATTTTCTAGCACTTTTAGCCTTCTTAGAGGCTTCCTGGAGGTCCTTATTTCTGTTAAATGAAATATATTTTAAGAAAAATGTGTTAAAAAAATATTTAAAATAAAATAATAATAATTTGTTGTACCTTTTCAAATATATTTTAAATCCCAAGTAGCTTGTAAACTTGTCTTTAACCCTGGTAAATGGAATATTTTTTAGAGAAAGTGTGTTTAAAAATATAATAAATATTAATTTTCGTACCTGTTGATTTTTAAATATATTTTGTAGCACTGTTTGAAATTTCTAGTGGGTTTCCTGAAGGTGTTTACTTCTGATAAATTAAATATATATTAAGAAAAAATTGTTAAAAAATAAAATAAATACAAATTTATATACCTGTTCCTTCCCAAGTGTTTCTAGACTTTTCTTTCAGTGCTGGCATAGGTAAATTGAGGGAGAAGCTGGACCTGGAGCAGCTGGAAACTGGAGCCAGTGACGACATGTTTGCTGCCTTGTGCAAAACTCGTTTTGTAATTTGTGGCTGAAACAATGCAATTAAGTTGACATTAAGTGAAGTTCGCCTGGCTAGAAGCTCCTGTCGCAACACCCACCCCCCCTGTCCACCTTGGAGGTCACCGCATCCACTCCGCAGCCACCACATGTCATTCTATATGACACCCTTCTGGCTCTTGGCTGGCTCTTGGCTGGCTCCTGGCTGGCTCCTGGTTCTCTCTAGCTCCTTGCTCCCAGGTCCCTTCCTGCCTTCCTTTCACACAGATGCCTGCAGTGGCAATGGGATCTAAAAGGGCACTTTGAGTGGAGCGGCGTAGCCCATTTTTGCGGCCATCGGTGGTCACCACTCAGCTGGAGACTAAGCCGGAGACCTGCTAGTCCTGCCTTGACCCTCAGGTTGTTGGGTTATTGATGGAGCTGGCAGAGCAGCAAGACCTTTGCTTTTAACTAATTTCAAAATTTTCAATTAAATAATATTGGTAATTATTATTTTTACCTGCAAAAATTATTATTTAAAAATGGAAATATATCTTGGAATTTATTTTTATAACTTACCTTATACCTCAAAGCATTTTTGTAGGTTTTTCTTGAATTTTCTTAAGCTTTTCTCGTGGTTTTTCATATAGGGTTTCCAGTTTTCCTCTTCACAGACTGTCTTTGGATATTTCTCTTTGCAGAGATTCTTGCTTTTGTTTCTAGGAAATATTTTCCATATTTCCATATCTTTTTTCCTGGGATTTTCCATTGGATTTTCCGCTATTAACACCCCTTTGCCAGGATGCCCCGCTGCAAGCCAATTTAATTTTCTGCCGTTTTTGGCGAAAGTTTCGAGTGATGCGATTATCCTGCGAATGCTGCCGCTGCTGCTGCTGTTGCTGCTGCATTCGAACGATCGTCCTGGCTCCTGGGTCCACTTCCTGTCCCACGGACAAGGAAGGACCCACCAGGGGCTGCCATCAAACGCATTCGCAAAGAGCGGCAGTCAAGTGGAGAATTACTGAAATTAATTTTGAAACATGTTGGCAACTTTAATGAGATTTGCCTATGTGTGTGCGTGTGTACCAGAGGGTGTCTGTGTGTGTGCGTTCTCATGTATGCTGCGGCTTTAGTGGGTTAAGCGGCTTATGTTGTTGCTAAGTGGCAAAAGAGCAAACCACCGAATGGTAAAAAGCATAATTAGTTGCATGCAACATCATGGCCACTGACACACACACACACGCACACCCCACTCGCCTTTTCTCAGTTGAAAAAGGGACTTTCCCGGAAACCCATTAAAGCCAAAAGCCGAAAGCTGAAAACTGTTTTCTGCAACTTTTCCTACTCATTTGCTGCATTTTTCTGTCGGCCTTCGAGCAGGGCATACTTTTGTGCGGAAGTCCTGCTAGATTTTCCTAGATTTCCCTAGCTTTTCATCCTTTATAAAGACTTTTCTTTTAAAAAAAATTATATATACAATTTAAGGCTATGAAAAAATACCTTAAAAAGTATTCTAGACATTGGAAATTAATTGAAATATACTTTTGTGCGGCAGTCCTGCTAGATTTTCCAAGATTTGCTTAAATTTTCCTCGATTTTCTCAGCTTTTCAACTATAATAATGACTTTTCTTTAAGGAAAACTATAAATATATTTCAAGGAAATGAAAAAAAACCTTGAAACGAAAGTCCTGCCAGATTTTTCAAGATTTTCCCATCTTTTTATCCCTTAAGTAGACTTTTCTTTTATGAAAAATTTTAAATACAATTAAAGGCCATGAAAAAGCACCTTAAAAACCATCCTAATAATTACAAATTGTTTAAAATATTAAGAAATATTTATTCTATATAAAATAAACCTCCATTAAAATCCTTTTTCCTATTCAAAAACTTATACCATTTCGATCCCAATATACATACCACTTCCGGCGCTCTATATTCCTCTCTGGGGTGTCAATGTTTTATGGTTAAATCTTGCAATTAAGCGATTGCATAAATTATTCAGGTGAAGCCATGTCTTGTCATTAGTCTAAATGGTTTTGTACATTTTTGCGCCTCCAATTAATTTGATTTGAGGGCGATTTAAGTGATTACCTGAAAGGGTTTAGGTTTACCTGTAAGACTCCTGTGTGTGTCCATCTATTGATATTGTTTTCCCTTGGCTTTTCCCCCCTTCTCTCTCTCTCTCTCTCTCTCGGAGAAAATGACTCACTTCAGAGCTGTTTGTCACTGGACTGCCAAAGTATTTTCCGGGTAAAACTTCTTCGGGCAAGCTGAAGTAAAAAGCAAACTCAACCAAGAAAATTGAATTCGAGAAAAAGGGTGAAGAAAGCCCTGCTGTTAGGGGTGGGAGAGAGAGGGTGTTTGGAGAGGGGAGGCAAGTGAATTAGTGGGCAAAACTAAAACTGAAACTAAAAACTCAGCAAGATTAATAGGAACACGTAAAATGTAATTATTTTCCTGTACTTGTGCTATTTGTGCACATGGCAGGGGAGGGGGGAGGTAAGGATAACAGAGAAGGAAATGCTGGAAAATGGAGCAAATGGCGTTGGGGAAAATGGGAAAGCTTCACGCGCCCCGGCATGACAACTTTGAGGAGGATTTTTAGCCCCAGCAAGGGACTTGCACGGCAGCAGCAGCACGGCTCTCCTGGCCGGGTCCTGGCTGAGTCCTGGCTTCCTCCTGACCATGTGTGTGCCTGTGTGTGTGTTGCCATCTCTTTCGTTACGGCTATGCCCGTCTCTTTCGCTCTCTGCACAAGTTGTTTTGCCCCAAGTAGTTTTCTTGTGTAATTATAATTGCATAATTTATTTATAATATGATTTTCATGCTGTTTTCCCGGCCAGGGAGAGCGTGGAAAAGGAGGGGGTGGGAAGGGGGAGGAGCAGCAGAGGTGGGGCAGAGCAGTGCCGGATGATAGGAACCCTCACAGCGCAGTTTAGTTTATGTATCACCAAATGCATTGGCGACTGCCGTTCGTTCCTGCTTCTGCCTCCTATGGGGTAGCAGGCTGGGCAACACTGAAAAAAAAGAGAATAAGGAATTATATAAATAATTTGTAAAATTATATAGATTATGAGGATATTGGGATTTTAGGGGAAAATTATTGGTAACACAAAAATAGTGATTTAAAAATAATCAAAATTAATTATAAAATTATAAATAATATTTTTAATATTTTTAAAATACATAAATATTATTTGTATAAAAAAACTATTGACATTTTAAGGGAAATCGTTGGTAACAACGAAAAGAACGTTTAAAAAATTATATAAATTATTTAAAAAATTATTTAAAACCTATAAAATTATATTTAAAAAAAAAAAACTATTCGCATTTAAAGGGAACACTAAAAAAACTATTACTAAATGATATTCATAAATTATAAAATTATATAGAATTTTAAGATATAAAAAACTTATATTTAAGATTCACAGTTAATTAAGATTAATCGCTGAGTAATTCCTTCGATTGCTGCGATTTTTGTTGTTTTTGCGCGGTCATCCAGCCGGCTGGGAAGGCACACGTCACAGGTAAACACGAGGGGAAGCGAGGGGACGCGAGCGTAGGCGAGGGGAGGCGAGGGAAAGCGAGGGGAGGCGAGGGAAAGCGAGGGAAGGCGAGGGGAGGCGAGCACACGTGTTACTCCTCCCCTCGAGTAACACTGACTAAAGCTGCAGAGGCTAAGCGGCCTCTATTATAGGTAGCCAGAGGGAGAGCGCTTGATCGAGAGAGAGAGCGAGCTTGATCGAGAGAAACGCACTAGCGTGTGGAAGCTGAGCTGAGAGCGGAGCTGATAACTGATAAGCTCTGCTGAGCTCTCAGTGTGCGCGCTCTCTTTAAAGCAGTGTGTAACACACACACACACACCGCTTGTATGAGAGCACACACACTGAGAGCTAAGCTGAGCTTATCAGCTCGGCTCTCGGCTACACTTTCAGAGGCTGACGTGTGTTTTCTCTCTCTCACTCTCTATAAATAAAATAATAAATTACATTTAAATAAAACTATAGACATTTTCAAAGAAAATTCTATATCATCCTAAAATCCTTTTTAACCATCGATATCTATCGATAGTTAAAGGCCTGGTATTATCCATATCTATCTGTCACTTTAAATTTGTGCCCAGTCATTTGGAAGCTACATACGAAAACGTAAGTGAAAATCACATAATGTTTAAGGAAAATTTACCCACCGCTACCGCCGGCTTAGACAACTACCATTTTCACCACGACTGAATCCATATATTCTTCCTCGACATGGACACCTCCGGCAACGATCCACCGAGTTCTGTGGAGCAGAAACATCGCCGAATTAGCCGCAGGCGTTCCAACCCAGACCAGAAGCAGGACCAGGACCAGGACCAGGACATGACCGATATGGAGCGTCCGGTCAAGCGAGTCAAGAAGAACACGGAATATAACAGTTTGGAATATAACAGTATGGAATATAACAGTATGGAGATCATGGAGGATGAGCTTATTTACCGAGACTACGATGCGGTCTCAGAGGCCGGTTACGAAGGCGACTACAACACTGACACCGACAGCGACCACGACCACGACACCACTGCCTTCAAAGCCTTTTGAATTGATTAACAAATAACACAAAAAACCTCAACTTCTTGATATTCTTAAAGGTATACCATTTCTTTCTGTGTAGAGCTGGGGAAACCCCAGGTCACCCTTTAGACAGGCCCCCACAAAATGCCCAAAAGGATCCAAAAGCAAACCGAGCAGAGTCAACCGGCCAAACTGCACTTTGGGCTGTGGAAGTGAAATGTTACCAAACTTGCACAGGGGGGAAACACAGGTGGTGGTGGAGGGGTTTTTGGGAGCAGGAGGGAGGAGGGAGGAGGCTCTACGTGCCAGTGCCTCAAGTTCATTATGTCTGGCCATATAAATTTCACTTGGCCACAGACCGAAATCGGAGTCAAATGGCTCCGGCGGCATTTTAGGTGTATTATATGCCACGTGCACTCACACCTCACAGGGGGAGTGGCACCGAATTTAGGCAAAAATATGACATGGCATTATTTTTTGGGTAAAGACTGTCAGGGCTGGAAATCGGTGCTGAAGGCTGCAATATCATCCAGTTGCAGGGTGTTGCCATTAGCATTGGTATTTTGGCAACCCGAAATAAGTCGAAATAAGTGTTGAAAATATGCCAAGTGCCGATGATATGGTGACATTTACTCTTGTGCTTCTCAGGTGCACAAATACCTGTGCTAATTTCCAAAAGCAGCCTGAATTTACAGACTTTTTGAGTTAGATTTTAAAGGAATGCAACATTTATGTGTAACAAAATGGGAGATAATTCAACAATTGTAAGAGGAATTAAGGTTCTACGGACGTTGCTAGATTTCCTCAAGGGGGTATTAAAATTGTAATATTTAGACATATTTTTAGATGATAATTTATGGGAAAATTAAGGCTTAATTTATATAATAATAAATCTTAAAAAATCTTCATACTGCATTTAAGGTTATTTCTAATTTTATTACAATTTTTAAAAACGATGTAACCCCATATAAAATTTTTAAAAATTTGCGAATTTTTTTTAAATACCTTTTCAGAAAAAATTAAAATTTTTAACGCAGTATAAAATACATTGAATTTAATTCGGAAAGCATTTTTGGGAAAATTAAACTCTAAGAATTCAATTAACAAAAAATTCATTAATTTCAAATAATAAATTAAAGATTTAAAATTATAATACCTAGAAAGTTTATAAAAATTATATTTATCCTGGTTAAATTCTTTGTTTTTTTTTTCTTTTTTATTTATTAATTTATTTTATTTATTGTTATATTTTATTTAATTTAATTTCTTATTTTATTTTTTTATGTTATTTATTATTTTATTTTTTTTGTTATTTTATTTTAATTTATTTATTACTGTATTTTTTTACATTATTTTATTTATTTTTTCAGCAATTAGACTATAAATATTCCTTAAATATTTCCAAGCCTCCTCTTATTATATTATTTTATAAAAAAAAACCCTCAAGACAACCTTTCCTAAAGTAAAGTTCCCCCAACACACACACATAAACCAATTTCCGCCCCTTCAGCAACTTTTCAACCTTTTCTACCTTCCCCTATGTGCCAAGGCGAACTCTATTATATATTAATCAAGTCTAAGAACTCCTTGGGGCGCCGCCCAACACTCCCTCCCGGCGCCAGTCGCTTGCCAACACTGGCCACGTATTAGCAACACAGATAATCATCAAAATACATCAACAAACTTATTTGGGGGAGGCGAAGGTGAGGTGCTGAGCGTGACAGTCCATGCAAATGCAGCGAGAGGCGAGGGATGCTGGGTTAGAGGAGGTGGGGTGAGGTGACGTGGGGTCTGCAGGTAACAGGTAATCGTAATTGAAACAAAAGTTGTAGCCAAAGAAACTGTAGCATACGTTGCGGCGCCTTAAAAACCCATTTCCCACTGTTGACACGTGCCGCATCGTGCCGCGGCCGCCTCAACCCTGCCTGTTGTCCCCCTCCTCCTCCTCCTCCTCCCTGGCTTTCCACACCCCCCCTCCTGAAGAGCTGGGAAAATTCTCTCTCGCCCCCGTATGAAAATCACGCGACCGCATGCGAAGTAAACAACGTGAAATGAAAGTCATGCGTCGCATTTTAAAACGCTCGCGCTCCGTTGTCCCAGGACGTGTTCCCCTGCTGCTCCTCTGCCTACCCTTACCTACCTGCCTGGCTCACCTTTGAAGCACCCTTAACCCATGGACAGTCAGTCCGTATGACTCTGGCTGTGGCTATGGCTCTGGCCCTGCCTGTTTTTCCCAGAGATGCGCATAATTTAAAAGACAAATTTGCGTCGCCAGAGACTCTGATGAAGATGGGTGAGGGAGGGGAATATAGAGAGGGGTAGGGAGTAGGGGGTGGAGTAGGGAGTGGGGTAGGGAGTGGGGTAGGGAGTAGTGTAAGGGGTGGTGTGCGGTATAAAGGTAGGGCTGGGGGTTAAGGATAAGGCGTGAAGGTGCCTAAGAGTTGCCCTTACACAGAGACAAAAAAGGGCTCGAAAAATTAATTAATCTTCAATTAATTTAATTTAATCTATGAAATTCTATTACACTAATATTTAAAAGATTCAATTAAATTAAAATTAATATTTAAAAAATAAAAAATTTCATTCAAATTATAAAATTCCTCAATATCAAATTTTTAAACAATTAAATTATATTAAAATTAATATTTAAAATATTTTTGTCATAAAGTTTATGTTATAATAACTCGCAAAATTAATCTTAAGAATATATTTTTATTTTTTTATCAATTAAATCCCAAAAAACTAACCTAATTCTCTCAGTGTGCCGTCCAGATGCATTTTGTAAAATACACCTCATTATTGTTATTGTGCTCGGCGCTGCGGTAACCTCAGGAAGCCTGAAAGCACCTCCTGTAAGGACGCCGCTGTACAGCACCCCCTCACCACCCCAACCCACCCCCTCAAGGAGCATTAGCATTCGCAGTCGCTGTCGCATTCGTCACGTCGCATGTTTGGCTTCAGTCGTGCAGCGAGACGGAAATGGCAACAAAGTACAAAGCAATTTAATAAATGCCGGAATCACGTGAAGGTGTTAAACAAAACATTCAGGCCCAAAACCGAGTTCCCTTTTGGCCCAGAAAGCCTTGAAAAGGGGGGCCGCCCAAAGGAGCAACAAGATGAATTCCCTGCGAAAAGGACGTCCCAAGAACAGGAGGTGTAATTGAAATATTCGTTGCGTTACAAGCTGCAACAGGTTGTGACACAGGTTAATTTTTGTTTCTAAAAAAAAAAAACAAAAAAATAGAAGAAAGTTCAAGGGAGATCTTTGCCTTTTGGGAGATCCTTGACCTTGCCAGAGCGAATGTCGATTGTGGGAGCTTCGCATTTCAATTGGCATTTCATGCTGTGAAATCCTTGCATTTTCCTTCGTGTTTTCATATCTCTTTTTTACTTTTTCCTCTCTCCTTTCTCCTCCTTCTCTCACCCCTTTTATCCTTCATATTTATTGCAAAAAAATGTATATAAGTGGCTTTGCTGCTGTTCAGATTTCCAAAATATTGCCCAGAGTCCAGAAAAACTCTTTCAGGGTGGCTCAAAAATGTTGATTTTGATTAAACAAATATTTAAGAAAAAAAATTAAGGTGATTTTATAGATTTTGTGTTGTGCGAGCTAGCTTAAATATTATTTTCTTTTATTTTCGAATGCATAATTAATTTCTTTATGTAGATAATATATACAAAAAACAATATTATTAATAAAAAAAAAATTATAAATGGTGTGTTACTAGACTTTCTGAAGATAAGTTCGCTTAATGAATATTTTTTTTTATTATTTTCCAAACCATAAATTAAATTACTTATGCAGAAAATATATATATAAAAAAAAAACACTGTAAAATATATTCTATATTTTAGTTAACCTTCAGAAGGTTAAGCTTACTTCCCTAATATTTTTTAATACGAATAAAATATGGAAGTCTAATAATTTTAAATATATCAAAAACAAAGATAAAATAAAATAAAATATTTTACTAAATTTTCTTATGATTAAACTTGCCTATAAAATATTTTCAAATATTTTTTCGATCAAAAATTAATTTATGTAAATAAAAAATATATAAAAAACTCATAAATTAAGTCAAAATAATTTTAAATAAATACTTTTATAAAATAAAATATATATGAAAATCAAAAAACATATTAAATAATATTTTTTACTAAATTTCCTTGCCTATACAATATTTTCTAATATATTTTACCAGCAGATATTGTATTTTCTAAATCTGAAATATATAAAAAACCCACAAATGAAGTCAAAATAATTTTAAATAAATATTTTTCATACATCTTAAAAGATAACCTTTGCTTTTTAACAACATTTCCTTTGCTTTTCCCTCAATTATTTCCCAAATGGTCACTTGAAAACCTTTTCAGCTCATTAGCAGACAAGAAATTTAATTGATTTTGACACAAATTGCGGACAGGATTCTCTCTCTTTTTCTTAATTTTTTTTTTTTTTTAGCTTTTTGGCACCAGTCTAATTTACTCGTTCATTGGCTTTAATAACTGTCAATGCGATGACGTCCTGCCCGCTTGCTCACTCTTTCTGTCTCTTTCCCTAGCCTTGTGCTGCTGTCTCTTTTCTTTGGCCAGGCTCCGTCTCTTTCAGCGGCGGCGTCAGCTGTTAATAATGAACGAGGCGTGTCGGTATTAAATGCGACTCTGACCTCAACAGCAGCAAAAGGCAACAAAAAGCAACAAAAAGCGGTAAAGAGCAGGGGAAAAAAGCATGAAAAAAGCATGAAAAAAGCAAAGCGGTTACCTTTGGTTGTTGTCTTTATTGGCAATCGCCTTTGTTGTAGCTGCAGCTGGAGCTGAACTGAGAAAAACATACTTAAAATTATTGAATTTTTTATTTTTTTTATTTATTTTCATTATTTACTTATTTTTTTTGTATTTATTTATTTATTTTTGGTCTTTATTTATTTGTATTATTTATTTATTTAATTTTGTATTATTTATTTATTTATTTGTATTTATTTAATTTTATTATTTACTTTTATTATTATTTTTGTATTTTTTATTATTTATTTATTATTATTATTGAAATTTAATTTTTTTTTTTATTATTGTTTCTTTTTCCAAAGAACTTGGTACACTTTAAAATGTTTAAATATTTTTTTTTAATCATCCGAAGTAATTTTTTTGAGTGTACTTTAGCCCTGGCATTGGCAGTTGCCAGACCCGGATTCCATATCCCGGATCCGGCTGAGCAGGCCATGGCAATGGCGGCTGATCTTGTTCCGTTTACCTTTTCGAGTGTCCTTTTGTTGCCACCTCCGTCATTCTCTCATTCTCTCCTTCTACCTTCCTCCCCTACCTACTCCCTCCCCCCCTTTGGGGGTGGTGACCTGACATCAATTTGTAATTTCAATTAAAAATTTAAACAGCGAATGAGCATTCGCTGGCCTGAACCTGGACTTTCGACCGTTTAAGGTTAAAAATTATAGGGATATAAATATATAAAATATATATATATATATGTATATGGGGGACTTTTGGTCAGATACATAAAAATATGCCACAATATATATTTGTAAAAATATATAGAGAGAGAGAGAGAGAGAGCCATAATTTGATATAGCGTATGCTCAAAATGGCTGCCCTCGGGGCACTTAATTTGATTTCTTTTCCAAAATGGCTTTTCTGTGGAGAGCAGGGAAAATCCCCTCTTAAAGACACTGCAAATTGGGTTACCACACACACACATATACACACTTTTTATTGGCCATAAGTTTATATTCAAAGCCAGTGTTACATTTCAGAGAGCAGGCACACACACACACAGGGGGGAAGTCAGCCTGTAAATAAAACCAGTAGACAAAAACTACGTTTATGATATTGAAAACGATAGTTTAGCGGATTTTAGGCGGACAAAATGTTCGATTTAGACTCATCAACGATAGGAAAATTAATCAGCTGTCTTCGGAACCCAAAAAAGTTTCGATTGCGGACTTTTTAGAATATTATATCCTAAGAATTTGCTATTTTCATCCGCTTGAGCGTCCGTTTTAGAGCTTTTATGGAAACTAATGTGAAAAGTCCAATTCTTTGACCGCATTTAATATCTTTAGCAGACATTTTTCGGATCTTCTGGAAACTTTCTTCTTAGTTTTTAATAATTTTCCTAGTAAGCCCTTAATTATTAAATTTATTTACTATAATTTAGCCTCTCTTGTGCTTACATTTGTATATAATTTATACAATTTTTGGCATCCTAATAATATTAATAAATTTGCCTGCTGGGTAATGGTATTTCTGCATCCTTTTTGGTTTTAACAAAAATGTTATTTCTAATTGAACAACTTCTGGCTAGAGTTTATATTTATATTCTACACTCTGGTAACTAACCAAATATCGAAATAAATAATAAATTCTTTTTTCTTTTAGGTATATATTTCTTTTACTTTTTTTTGGGGTTTTCCTAGGGAGAGGAGCCCATAAAAGTAGGCAATGTAAATTGCATAGAAAAAGAAAAGCCTTCTTCCGGTCGCCGCCATTAGAGACACCAAAGTGTCAACTTCCTGGCACCCCTTACCCACACACACACACACCACACACACATACATACATACAAAACATATATAGAGGTAATGTCTCGTCTTGACTAAAAGCATGTCAAATTTTTGCACATCAACGACAAGCGGAGAGAGAACGATGGAAAATGCTGGCGAATGCCTGCGAGAATGCATGATTGAATGATTGAGAAATTAATACACACACACACAGACAGAGGCACACACACAGGCACACACTTTGGCAGCGGAGAAACCATCAATGGCGGCAGCTTCGTGAAATTATTCCATTTCACTTTACAACTGAATGCAAATTACATGCTGTAATTTCCTGCAAGAAAGCAAGAAATGAAGCGAAATGAATGTGGTACACACGCACACACACACACACACATACAGCCCAGCTCAGACATTCGTACACACACACACAACACACACACTCATACACAACAAATGTATTTTGCGCCGAGCGGAAATAAAAATAAATTCGAAAAGTTAATATTAAATGTGTGCTACATTGGAAACATATTGTGTGGGGGTGTGTGTGTGTGGTATGACTCTCCCTACCCCCAACCCCACCCCCTCGCTACACTCTTGCACTCTACAAACCCCCTTTAACCCCCTCCTGGCCCCCCCTTTTCTGGGCTTCGCTCCGCTGACGCTGATTTTCCACATGCCTAGCAGACAACGTAGCATTGGAGTAAGGCTTTCCCCCCCCCCTTGCCACGCCCCTGCAGCCATTACTGGTAGCCCCCTCCACCCCCCTGCCTTGCCCCTTTGTAGTCACACGCGTATACAGAGGCGCCGGCGGGCAGTCAGTCGGTGAAAACCCCCCTTTTCCTCCTCCTCATAAACAATTGCGCATTTTCAGCGCCGTTTGCTTACAGTTTCCTTTTTATTTGGTTTCACTGTACTCGCTACGTCGTGATATTGCTTTATTTGTTTTTCGATTTTATATATATCCCCCATGTGTGTGTGTGTGTGTGTGTGTTTTTTGCAATATTTTCTTTCCTTTTTTTGTTGTTGTTACTGGTTTTTTCTTGACGCATTTTTACATTTTTATAGAGAGCCATTTTCCATTTGGATTTTTATTCTTTTTAATTTGCCCGTCATTTCGGTTTTTCTTTTTTTTTTATAATATTTTTTTTTTTGCACTTGCAGTTAATTTTTTATTGTTGTTATTTTCGCTCTCATTGTTGCGGGTTTTCTTCCATTTTTTCCCCTGGCTTTCCCTTGGTTTTTCCCTTGCAGCTGGTCATTGGTGATTTTCTTTTTTTTTTTCTGTTTCTGTTTTTTGCTTTTTGGCCAACGCGTAAAATATGCTTAAATATTTTAAATTTAATCACACGCTCCGCTGGCTTCGGCAAATACGTCAATGCATATGCAAACAAATGATGTGGAGCCGTTTTTGGCTAAAGGGGTGGGAGGGGTGGTGTGGGGGGTAGAACACACACACCCCCAAACAGGCTTCAAAGCGGCCTCACATACAGGTGAGCCACTCGAAGGGATGCGTCTGTTTGCGTCTGGACCAGCCAAGGGTTAAGACCAGGTAAGGGTTAGGGGGGGTAGAGAGGGGTAAAGGGGGGTTGGGAAAACCCAGCGGGTGTGTAGGAAATCAATGCCGTTAAACATTACCGGCAATTAAGGATGCATTCAATTGCCACCGCATAATCGTGGCCACAATTTCGACAACTGCAGTGTCAACGGAATTTGCTACGAAATGAATTCTAGGAATTAAAACTAACAAAAATAAATCTTAAAAATGTTTAAAAATTATTCAGAATAATGTAGATATTTAAAATTATATAAATACTTAAAGATTTCATAGGAAAAGTACCCAGTTTGGGGTTGGCTTTTAATTAAAATAATAAATTTAAATTAATAATAATAAATTAAAAATATTAAATAAAAAATATTTAATTAAAAATAATAAATAAAAAATATTAAATTAGAAATAATAAATACAAAATAATAAATTAAAAATAATAAATAAAATATATTAAATAAAAAATAATAAAAAAAATATAAATAAATAAAAAATAATAAATAAATAATATTAAATAAAAAATAAAAAATAAAAAATAAATTAAATCAATAAATTCAATTAAATATATAATTAAAATTTATAAATATAAATTAAATTGAATAAATATGATTTATAAATATTAAATAATAACTGGAAAATATTTAATATAATATATAATAAATCCTTTTAAAAATTTAAACATTTTCCCAATAAAAAAAATAAAAAATTAATTAAATTAAATTAAAAATAAAAAAAAAAACAATAAATTAAAATTAATAATAAGTTAATAAATAAATAAATTATATAAATTATTCAATATTAAATATAATATATAATAAAAACCCCTCAGAAATGTATACATTTTCCCCAATTTAGGCTTCTATAAGCTAATAAATTCAATTTAATATATAAACAAGAAAGGAAGCTAACTTCGGCACGCCGAAGTTTGTATACCCTTGCAGATATTATTTCATTGCATTTTACCTATACTTATTATGTTGAGAGTTTGACAGTTACAGTTTTACATTCCCAGTTTTACATTTTCCCTACACCTACCGATCGGTTTATATGGCAGCTATATGATATAGTTGTCCGATTTTCATAAAATTTATACCAAAATTCTGAACTAATAAAATAAGCTTATATCCCAGAGTAGAAAAAAATAGTTTGAAAAACAACGAAGTTATAATTTTTTTTCTATTAATTTCCTGATCGTTCCTATGGCAGCTATATGATATAGTAGTCCGATTTTCATAAAATTTTTACCAAAATTCAGAAATAATATAAAATGGTCATATGTCAAAAATAGTGCACATATGTTGAAAAACAGCCAAGTTATAATTTTTTTCCTAAAAATTTATCGAACATTTGTATGGCAGCTATATGATATAGTCGTCCGATCCGGCCCGTTCCGACATATATAGCAGTGAGAGCATATAGAAGACTATATGCAAAGTTTCATTCAGATAGCTTTAAAACTGAGGGACTAGTTTGCGTAGAAACAGAAAGACAGACAGACAGACGGACAGACGGACAGACGGACATGGCTAGATCGACTCGGCTGTTGATGCTGATCAAGAATATATATACTTTATAGGGTCGGAAACGTCTCCTTCACTGCGTTGCAAACTTCTGACTGAAATTATAATACCCTGCAAGGGTATAAAAATATTAAAACTAAATTTAATTTAATAAATATAATACATTAAATTGAATGTATAATAAAAATCCCCTCAGAAATCCATACATTTCCCCCCAACTTTAAGCAATATTTCTAAAACATTTCCCCAAGATCCTTGGTCCAGCTTCTCATTCAAAATCCCACCACAAATTCCTTGTTTACACTTTATACTAAATTAATATTGAATTGTTTATAGATTGCTGCATACATATGTATATTGCATATATTTTGGTGCCTGCAAATCATTGAAATTGCTATTTAGAGCAGCTTTACCTTCCAAGTAGCAAGTGTAAGCCATTAAAATCCAGGCCGGATGCAAATTTCCGCACCTTCCTTCCGTTGCAGGTTGCAGGTAGGTTGCAGGTTGCCTTGAATTTGAATTAATTTCATTCGATTTGATTTCACTTGGAGCATGAATTAGTGAGAAATGATTAACAAATGCCTGCCTCTCGGGTGCTGGCAGCTGTTTAGGATTCCATTTCAAATGCTATAAACCACACACAGTATCCATTATGGTCTTTCATGCATTTTTAAGCTGTGATTGTTATTATTATTGTTAGAGTGTTATTATTATTAAGAGGGGGTCAGGTCACCTGGTTTCCTTTCGATTCCCCAATTAATGTAAATTGAAATCAGAGTACGAATCCATTTCCGCTTAAGTAGGACTCTTGATTACCCAAGGACTCGACGGAGGAGAACGATTATGCACCCATTTAGTTTTGGCAGGCATTCGACCATATTGCTCATACGCCGTGTGGGAGGAGGCGACCATCCATCCATACAGGTATTGGCTTAGCCCAAATTTGCATCTGCCTCTGCCTCTCTGTGCAATTTGCATTTCGCATTTTGCTGCCAACTTGTAATTAAGTTTCGAGTGCAATGCCAGTTTATCGGCTAACCAAGTCCGAGATGCATCTTGTAATTGTTCAAAAACATTTCCCCCAGCTTGGGTTTCCTTGCATTTCAGAGACTCAAAATTCCTTTGGCTGTGCTGATACTTGAATATTGTATTTCGATTCAATATTGGCGTCTTTTGATTTAGGATCTAGGAGCTAAAGGAGGTGAGTTGCTGATAGGCTACTTCTCCTGCCTCCTTAGCCAGGTTGCAAACCCCGAAAAAAGAGAATTTATGGCGAGATTTATGGCAGGCTTCAACAGAGAGAGAGAAAAGATAATGCAGGCTTAGACTAAGAGAAACGGTTAATAAGAGACTGTTAGAGAGAGAGACAGATAGAGATAGAGAGAGAGAGAGAGCAAGAGACATAGAGAGAGAGAGAGAGAGAAAGGTAGTATGTTGCCTTGGTCAAGAATGGTCTCTAAGGACAGGCAAAGGGAATCCCCTGCTGCCGCTATAAACAAAAGTTCAATCGATTGCAATTAAAGGAGCTGCCTACACTTTGTTCTCAAGGAAAATATTAATTTTTACAAAAGGAAAATATTATTTAAAATTTATTTACAAGGTATAAAAAGTAAACACTAAAATAAAATCAATACAGAGGTAAAAACTTAAATATTTATCTTATAATAAATATTTTTTAATAATTTCGGAGCTATTTTTCATCAAGAAAAACCTCTATTTTTAGTAAGAAAAATCATCTAAATATGAAAAAATTGCATATTAGAATATGTATAAATATTTTTTTAATGTACAAAAAGTCACGTTAAATTAAAATTAATAAAGAGGTAAAAACATGTTTATATATCCTGTAAGAATTAATTTTATAACAATTTCTGAGATATTTTGGATTAAGAAAAATCATATAAATATAAAAAGTCTAGAAATGAAACAACAAGGCAACTAAAAAACAACAAAAATCTTAGAAAAACCTAAGGAAAAACCCAACAAAAAACTAATTTTGTCAGCGACGTTGGCGTGGCGACTGACAAGTGACTTGGACTTGGACTTGGTTTGGAAGGAGAAGCAGCAGAAGGAGAAGGAGCAACAGCAGCAGGAGGAGCAGCAGCAGGAGGAGGAGCACCAGCAGCAGAAGGAAGAGCAGCAGCAGGAGGAGCAGCAGCAGGAGAAGGAGCTTCCCTCCCCCGCTTGGCATAAATAAAAATTTGTTTGGCAATATGCACGCCGCGTATTTTGTTGCAAAAGTCTTGCATTAATCTAAATATTTGCATGCTTACGTTGCCCGTCCCCCAAAAGGAGAGCATAAATTGGGCTGAAACAGGCGGGGGAAAGTGAGGGATTTAACTTTGGCTCCTGCTCCTGCTGCTGCCTGCACTTGGCTTTTGCCTATTTATTTATTTTCATCGTCGCCAAATTGTCAACGACTTTTTCGGGGGGACTGAACCGAGCCCAAGCGATCGCATTTAAAATGCATTTCGCATGCAATGATGATGACGATGACGCTGGCAGGGCGGTCGGTCTGGTTACTACTGGGTTGGTGGCCATTTTCCACACCCACATCCACCCCCACCCCCGCCCATTTCCATTTTCCACTGCCATTTTCACTGCCATTTCCATTGCAAATGCAACGCCAGCGGGTGCAGGCAACAGTAACGCCAAGTAAAAGTTTGGCTTAAGTAAGGTACTGACTTTCAGATATCTCTTAATTTATTAGACGTGGGATTACCTTAATTCTAGCAAGACTTGAAATAATTTTAATTAAAAGGGTTAACTAATTAATAATTAAAACACAGGATCAGGAAACACTTTTTAATCAATCAACATTTGCTTGAATTTAGACAAATATACAGCCTCCTGATCACTGAGACCAACTGGGGAGGAAGGAAACCCTTTTGAAAATATTAAATATTATTAATTAATAATTAAAAGTGCTTAGTATACGTATTTTTGAGATATTTTCGGAGACATTTAAAGGCTAAAAAGCAAAATAAATAAAAAAATTATCTATATAATGAATAATACAAAAAAAAGCTCTTTTTTATATATATATTTTTTAAATTTTAATTTAAAATGTAAAAAATTTAATTTAAATATTGGAAAGCTGATTTTTTTAAGCTTATACGAATTCAACTTATAGCATTTTTGGTTTAGTTTAGTTTAGTTAAAATTTTTTAAATTTAGATTTTTTCACCAAAATTATCCAAAAAATTGTACAAAATTGTAAAAATTTAATTTAAAAAAAATTAAATTTAAATCAATAAATAACTTAATTTTATTTAATTAAATTCATTAATTTAAATTAAAAAATTAAATTTAATTAATTAATAAATAAAATAATTATATTTAATTTAAATTTTAGTATGCAGCCGTTTAAAAACTAAAAAAAAACACACTTTTCGAGTTGAATTTAATGCATTTTTGTCAGATTTTTTGAAGTAAAGAATGGTATTTTGGCTGGGTTATGTTTGTTTTTTTTTAACTGAAAAGAAAAATAGCTTTTCTATATATATATCTTATTTATAATTAATATATCGAAGCTAAAATTAAATAATATAAATTAATATATAATATATATAATTAATTTATCTTCACCTATAGGCATACCCTCTAAGATCCTATTTACAGGATATACAAAAAAAAAGAAGCATCAAGGCAGGGAGACAAAGGCAGCGCCAAAATAATAATGATAATCGTGGGGAATCGGGGATCGAGGGTGGTGGCATCCTGCAGGAGAGATGCTTCTCCTATTTATTTTCATATATATATAAATATATATACATTTTGTATTTATTTATTTTGTATGCCTTTGCGGCGGCTGCATTTGAAGCAATCAAAAACGTTTAAACGAATTTTGGGAGATTTGCATTTCCTTTCGCCGGCTTGCTGGGAAGGACGATGACCCTGGGCCCCCCGGCTTTGCAGTTTCCTTTTTAGTTTCCGCCATTTTGTGTTTTTCCCAGACTCTTCTTTAAATTTATTTGTTTTTTTTTTTTTATTTTGAGATATTTTGGTTTTTTTCTCCGTATTCTTTTTGTTTTTTTTTTATTTGGGGAAAAACCAACGGCCAACGTCAACGTCTATATGTATGTCAAATTAATTGATGACCAATTTGCGTTTTCAATTAAAAGCAACGGTGCACTTTTTTGCCCAGATAAAATTTCATGTTCAAGCCCACGCCCTCCGCCCCTTTTCAGGCCAACTCCACCCCCTCCACCCCTTCTGCCGCCGCCCCTGACCTAGCCCCCTTCCTGCAGCCCCTTGTTTTTTAAGGCCGCTGCAATGTTTGTTGCATGTGTTGCTGCCGCAGATGTTGCTGCTGGGATGTTGTCGCCGTCAACACACACACCAACACACACACACTCATGACACGGAAATTGCCCCGCTTTTTTTCACTTTGAATTTTGTCGGTTTTTTTTTGTTTCTATTTTTGTATTTTTGTCTCCTGCAACTTCCCCCTTTTTATTTTTGTTTATGGCCAAAGCACAGCCATGGCCAAAAAACACAGCCTCGGGGCCAAAATCACAGCTGATATCCCCAAATCGAATACTATATAGTATATATATTTACCATAATTTATGTTGCTGGTTTTTATATAGAAAAAAGAGGAGAGAACAATATTTATTTGTTTGCTAAATAAACATGCAGTTGTTTATTTTCTGCAGCTGACTTTTCCGAGTCGCTGGCAGATCTTTCTCTGAAAAAAATAGCTTAAAGCTAATTTGATAACTATTAATAAATATTTTTATTATTTTTATTATTAATGTTTTTATTATTATAATTGGAAAAACATTATTTAAAAAGATAGCACACAGAATGACAGCTATTTAAAATATATATATATATTTTTTAAGGCTGGTAAAATCAGGTTTACTCCTAGAAACTTGACTGCTATTGTCTGCGATATATATGGGTATACATATATATACATATATCGGATAGATATATAGACGTGATGGGCCGGTAGATGGCGCTCAATTACAAAGTAAGACAGCGTTTCTTTAATTAAGTTGAACAATTTGTAGCCAGTCGTTGCCAGGCTGAATGGCATTGGAATGGAATAATAGAGTTTTTTGGTCCATTTGCCAGTCTACCGATGTCAGACCAGTCGATAGTTGTGGCTATATACATAGATATGTGAGAAGGATATAGCTCGGACATGACATATTCTGGCTTAGATGGAAAAAGAGGGAGGCTTAAGCAATGGATTTCTATTCAAGGTTCAGATTTTAATACGTTTAAGTATTATTTATCCTCTTATTTTATATTTATTTATGTAAATAATATATAAAAATAAAAATAAAAATATTATTTATCAACATTTACTCCTTGTTTTCCCTTAAGAATTATCCTAAATTTTTACCTTTTTATCCTTTAAACAAATTTTAATTTTTTTAAGACTTAAATAATCGATTTTTTACAAGGTTCAGATTTTAGTACATTTTAGTTTTTCAATTATTTATCTATTTATTATTTATTTAATATTATAATTAATATACATTGACCAACATTTAACCCTTGTTTCCCCTTCCCAATTTTTCACCTTTTTGACCCTCAACAAATTTTCATTTCTTTATAAAAAAGTTTTCGTTTCAAGGTTCAGATTTATTTAATTTTAAGTATTTAAATTATATAAATGTGTATTATTTATTTAATATTATATTTCATAAATATTTACCAACACTTAACCCTTGTTTCCCCCTTGAGAATTATCCCAAATTCCTCGTTTTTATCCTCTTGACAAATAATCGAATCAAAGAAAATTGACAGCCCAACCTTTTCCCCCTGGACATAACACCATCAGCATCATAGAGACGAGGCTTTCCTTAAGGTTTTCCATGCAGGACACCTGCCCGGCGGACCCTTGCGAGCCCCAAGTGAAGTGCTGAAACGTGGACTCGAGTGTTGCGAGTGCCCGGGGTCCTTCAGAGAGAGAGAGAGAGAGAGAGAGAGAGAGAGACTGGGGGCGCCAAATGAAGTGACAGGCAACTTAACGCATTTAAATTAATTAAAAATGTGCTTAAGATGTTTTCGACTCGCCTTGGCGGCGACAAAAGGCGCAGCTCTGGATTTTCCCGCTGCTCCTGACAGCGCTCTAGCGCGCCTCTCCCTTTTGTTTTCCCCTGCAGCTGGCAGCTGTAATTAGACAATTCACTTGCCTGCTTTTCCCTACCTCCCCCCGACCCTATATTTTCCTGGATTCGGACTTTGGTGGGCGCCCTTTTTTGGGGTTACACTCGCCTTTTCGAATATTATTATTTTTTTTTGTTGACGGCACAGATTCGGGGATGCGCCGCATTGGCGGTAAAGTTTGCGCCACCGAACTTTGTCGTCTCGAACGCTTTTCCTCCCAGTCCACTTTTCCGCGCTTTTCCAACAGTGCTGAGGAGGTTTTCTCCTGGGCTTTCTAAATAATTTCTCAGAGATAATTACTTTCTTCTAAATTTACCTAAAAATGACAACTAGTTGGTGATAAATGCATTTCTTTTAGAGGAAAATTCATTGGAAAAGCCTCAAGTTACAAAGTAAACTAGCTTTGAGGCCTTTTAAAAATTATTTAAATTTAAATTCAATATTTTAACTAGTAAATTTGGTAGTGTAAAATCTCGCCTGCGATTTCCCTGAAACATCACTGGCTTTTCCACCCATTCTGGCCCCCCTCTTGGCCGTCTGCATTGTCACTTGAGTGACTGCAAAAGTGTTTTAGCCTTGCTTGCGCATCGACTTTTAAGTAGTTGGCCCATTCCCGCAGAAGACCGAGCACTTTCCCCAGACCTCTGTGTCCTGTGTGTCCCCTGTGTCTGCTGCTGCTGCTGCTGCTGCCCATTTCCCTGGCCTTTCCCCCGGCTAAATGCAAGTGCAAAACTGGGAGGGAGGTACTCACTCGTAGGCGTTAATGAAAATGCTTGTAATTAGTTTTGTTTGTTGGCAGCGAGCTGCAGCGGAAGTGCTCCAGAGCAAATAAAGCCGACGCTGCTGCCGCCCTCTTCACATGCATTGAACTAATTGATTCGCCAGTGCCCCTGTCCGTGTCCGTGTCCCTGTCCGTCTCTGTGTCCGTCTTCCTGCAGAGGGCCCCTAGCACTTCCGGTTTTGCCTGTTGATGGCTTAACGGGGTTCGTAACCCTGCCCCGTCGCCAGCTGCTCGCGGTCCTTTGGCCAGTTTTAATGACACTTTCTAAGTAAATTGAGTTCGTGTTTGCTGCCTCCCAAAAGCGTGCTTTTTTTTATTGTCTGCTCGTGTAGAGGGGCCTTGGGGCGTGGTGGGTTTTTCTGGATTAGGTTAAATCACTAATTTTATAAGGGGAAATCTTCCAGGAAATATATATATATTTTTTTGAAGATATATTTTTGAAGATATATTTTAGAAGATAATTTAATTATTTTATAATAATTAAATAAATGAGGTTCGTCGTGCAGAAGGGCCTTGTTTGAGTTTGGGTTTAGTTACTGCCAATCGGATGTATTTATAGCTGAGAATCTATCAAGAGCTATCACTATATACATATTTATTTCGAAATAAAAACTAATATTGCTTGAAATTTTCAGATTTTCTGGTGCAGAAGGGCCTTAATGAAGTAACGTACAAAGGGACCATATTTTCAAAAAAATATCTTTGTTTATATTTATATTTCTGAATATAAGTATTTCATAATAATACGTATTTAATTTTATTAAATTTATAAATAGCATAGCAGAGGTATATTTCACAGATTTTCCTAGTCTGATGGTGCAGAGCAGCCTTAGGACTGAGGTTGCTCGTTGGTTTTAGTTAAATTATATTTATTTATATTATTAGTATTTTTATTATGACTTAATTCCCAGATATATAGTAAATACATTTCTTAGCAATAAATAATAACCCTAAGATTTTCCCTGTCTGTTGGTGCAGACAAGCCCTAGAGCTTTGGCTTGTATCTGTTTTTCCTGATTTTTAATTTATAGACAGAAAAGGAAACCCTTAAAAACCCATATTTTAACACAAAAAAGCCATGTGAAGAAGGTGCCATTTCACTTTCGGCACCTTAATTGCCCCAAATTTAATTTCCGCTTTAAGTTTGTCACACACACACATACACACATACTTGCACACACACTCGGCATTAATATGCAGCAGCGGCAGCAACACAAAAACAAAAGGATGTTCTGTGATGTAAGGACGCAGGACGCAGGACGAGAATGGATGCGGATGGGGATGGGAGCTGGTCGGTTGGTCGGAACAGGAACAATTCATCATCCATATGACAAGCAGTCGAAAGCAATCGTTTTGTCATCTTCTCGTGTGTTGCTAAATTGAATATGCCCCCGATCCTGCCCCGGCCCCGTATCCTGTAACGCCTGCCTGCCCGCCTGCCCGCCTGCCTGCCGTCGCCCCATCGCTATCTGAGCCGAGCAGGGCAGAAGCAGATCCACAGATCCCAAATCCAGGATGTTCGAGGAGGAGGTCTGGAAGCCAGGATGGGTTCCAGGGTTCCTGGGCCCAAAATGAATGAATGAATGAATGAATGAGCACACATGTGGGTGTGGATGCCGTGGTTATGTCGTGTCGCCTCTCCACGAAACCCAGGCACTCAGAGATTTTAAATAAATAAACTAAGACTGATTCAAATCTTTCGTTATATATTTAAATATTTTTAAGTACTTTTGAATATTTAAAAATATTTTTTTAATATATTTAATTTTTTTAAATATTTTTTTTAATATTTTCATGTATTTTTTTTAAATATTTTTAAATATTTTTAAATATTTGTAAGTATTTGTAAATATTTGTAAATGTTTTTAAATATTTTTAAATATTTTTAAATATTTTTAAACATTTTTAAATATTTTTAAATATTTTTAAACATTATTAAATATTTTTAAATATTTTTAAGTATATTTAAATATTTTGTAAATATTTTTAAATAATTTTTAAATATTTTTAAATCTATTTAAATAATTTTAAATATTTTTAAACATTTTCAAATACTTTTTTTAATAATTTCTAAACTATAGTTTACTTATTTTTCTCTCCATGTACATCCCCATATGCATATCAGTCGACGCATTCCAAAATAACATAGAACGATGGATGCGAGTGGGGCAAGGCAAGGACACAGGAAGGGGGGAAAGGACGTGAGGATAAGGGGCAGACACACGCATTGCCGCACGTTCGCTCCGGCGGACAGGAAGGAAGGAAGGAAGCTCTGCAGACTGATAGATGCCAAGGATGCACACACTCCACTCGACTCGCACACTCTCCAGAATCCTGAATCCCGAATCCTACATCCTGCGAGACACGCATACAAAGTGAGCCGCCGCCGCCGCCGAGCTGACTTTAAACGAGGCCTACGAGTAGCTCTAACCCCACCCCCCCCTCCAGCCACCCGCCCACTTTTGACAATAGATCATCAAATTCATTACGTTACATTTCGTACATATGTCTGGCTTGCGGTGGCCTCATTTGTGCACCTTTCGGTTACCCTTGTCGTGGAGAGAGGTGGCTCCTGGCCCCCCCTGGCTCCCCCCACAGGAGGAGGAGCGAAAAAATAGGTATTAATAGACTCAAAAACCATAACTGGGTTTTATTTTAAGTCATAATTGTTTGTTGAAATATTAAAAATTATTTAAAATTAAATTTTAAAGGTTAATTAAGCTAGAAAAGCTTTTTAATAAAATATTAAATAATAAAAAAGGTATTAAAAACCCCATCTGGGTTTTATTTTGGCTTAAAATTCTTTTTTAAGAGATTAAAAATGAAATTAAAAATATTTATTGAAGGTAAAGCTTTTGGATAATATATAAAATAAAAAGAGGTATTAAAAATTATATTAAAAATAATTATTAAAGGTAAATAAAGCCAGAAAAGCTTTAAGATAAAACTTTAAAATAAAAGAAGACACTCCTTGCTTATTTTTGCATTTCCCTTCAAACACTAATTATTTTTCTCTATAAATATACATTTTTAAAAAGAAAAACAATTATTTACAAAATTTACACTATTTTTTCAGTGCAGCGAAACTGTTTTGGTCACACAAAAAAAGGTAAGCCCCCCTCTGGGAGCTGTAATTTTGGCCAGCTGAGACGTGAAGGGCATGCAACAGCTCGCGGACAGGCAAGCCGGCGGAGTGGCACCCACAGAAAGCACCCCCCAAAGCCACACTTGACCGTGCCGGCTGTCTGGAAACAGAAGCCCAGCTAGGGAGAGAGAGAGAGAGGCCCAAGACTGACCGTTGCACACACGGCGTATACGCAATGAGCCCCAAGATTGGTAGGAAAAGGAATGCAAACAAGAACCCCGGCGAATATATAGTATATATACACTACGTATGTCCGAAATGAATGCACTGAATACACTCACTCCGAGTCATATGGTAATTGAGTGTGCTGCCCTGATTTGATTTGATTTGATTTGATTCGTTCGAGGAGAGTCGCCCTCTCACTTCGCTGGAGAACTGATTGCTTTCACTTGATTAGAAGTATTCATGCACCGAATCCGAATCCCAGTTCACCTTTGAGTGTGTGTGTGTGTGTGTGTGCGAGTGTGTGTGTGGAAAGTCCCTCCTTGGGGGGTGGGTGGTAAAATTGCCCCATAATTTTACCACTTACATGAATTTCCTCCCTGTTCCTTCTCACTTGAAATGCTCTCAAGGAGCATTTTCTTTGCTCTCCAATTGATTTAAGTTTTTTTTTTCAATTTTTTTTTTGAGAGAAAAGCAAGTGCAAAATAATACTTCTTTTTTTAGAATTAAATAAAGGTTTTAAGAAGGGAATTTAAGCAGGGAAAATAAATTTCTGTTTAATAATAATTTTAAGAAAATAAATCATGGCTAAATTAATTTATAAATAAAGCAGCAAATATGTTATAAATAAATTTAAATACTCCCTAAAAAAATAACTTGAAATTCAAGTTAAAATAAAAATATTAAAATATTAAATACTAAAATATTACATTTATAAAATATTATATATAAAAATATTAAATTTATAAAATATTAAATATTAAAATAAATAAAAAAAAGGAAATATAAATAGAAAAGGGGTAAAACTTCTTCTAAAAAACCTTAAACAAAAGTTTTTAAATTAAATATATACTTCTTAATATAAAAAGCAAATTATAATGCCTTTAAATATTTTAGAAAACCTTGTTAACTTTTAAAATAAGAACTATAAACAAAAATTTAAGCTTAAATATACTCCTAAATATATAAAGCAAATTATAATGCTTATAAATACTTCAGTAAACCTTTTAAAAATAATAATAGAATTAAACACAAAAATATGCTTCAATAATTTCAACAAAACTTGAAAATTTTGTCATCTGCCCAGGTCTTATTGTATTATTATATTCCACCCTCTGGTTAAAGTGTCAGGATATTGTGATCCAGGGTATACAGTCTTCCCCCTTCACCCAATATCCTTTTTCAGCAGGCTTCCTTCTCTCATTTACCATTTCTTTTATTACTTTTTTTGCTGGGCGTGACAGTGCTAAGTGAGTTGACCTCGTGGCACCCCCGAAAAAAAGTCGCAAATTATGAAAATTGAAGGCAACACCCCCCACTCGGCCCAAGGAGACAGGACACAGAAAGCAGGACTCGAACTGGAACTCGAGCCCCATAATAGAGCAAATTATGCGCGAAAAATGATGGCCAGACGGGTGTATCGATGGGGTTCTTTTTTTTTCGTAGGACAAGGGTGGCCCTGGCCAGACGTCCTTTAGCCACTCCTTGCTTGCTGCTTTCAGGTGGGAGAAAATAATAAAAAAAAAAAAGAAAGGAAAAATATGCAAGAGAGAGAGTGAGAGGGAACAGTGTTGGGGGGGAAAAAAGTTTCAGCAATACGAAATTGCGGCAAACAAGGATAAATTATGCCGACGCACTCGAGTGCTTATTGTCCTGCCGACTTGAGTCTCTCCTTCCCAGCCGATACCCAGGCGATACCCAACGATACCCGTCGTAGAATCGAAGCCGCTTTGTTTGCCATATTCAAAGTCATAAATCATAAAAAGGAGCGAACGGCAGGCAGCTCGAGGATATTTTATCATAATCACATCAGGAAGCGGAAAGCGACGGCCTGGTCTGGCAAACCCCCCTCCTTTCGTCGATAGAAAAATGACATTATCCATATTTTTGGCATTAAGTGTGTTATGTTGTGTTGTGTTGCCCTGCCGGCGGGTCTTTTAATTTCTGGGATTTCTGGATTGGAACTAAGATTGGCTGCAGTTGACAAGTGACTTTGTTATGGGGTGCATAATTTAGCGTTTTGTTTGTCTGCCTGCCAAATTGCATATGAAAGTCAATAAATAATTTCCACAGCCTCGCCGGAAGAGCACACGACTTGATCCTGCCGCTCATTAGGCATTCAAGGAGGCGTTCTAATAAATGAAGAGTCTGCCAAAGCATGAGTTAAGTGAATTTTGATGGGAAAATATATATATTTATATTTTTTTTAGGGATATATGAGAAAGTATTAAAGGGAAATTTAAGAAAAAAGTATGAGAAATAAATGGGAATTAATTGTAAATATTAAAATTATTTTTTAACAATTTTTTGAGTTACTTTTAAAGGTTTTTATAGACGAAACTTTGCATTTTCCCTTTGTTATAAATTTTTTTATTTAATTATAAATATTTCCCAATCTTAGAAATCGATTTATTTCCATGATTTTCACATTAATAAAATAGAAAGTAAGGGAAAACTAAGGAAAACCTAAGAAAAAACTAAGGAAAAATAAGGGAAAACTAAGAAAAAACTAAGAAAAAAGTATAGGAAATAAATAGGAATTAATTGTAGGGATTACAAATATTACAAATATTTTTTGAAAATTTTTAAAATGGTTTTTTTAGACGAAACTTTGCATTTTCCCTTTGTTTTTTGTTTTCAATTTAATTATAAATATTTCCCAAACTTAGAAGCCGATTTATTTCCATGGTTTTCACATTATCAAAGGGAACCAAGTGAGTGACACGTTTACCCCCCAAAATTTCCCTACTTGAGGTCACGACAATGGCTGCTAATGCCCATCTGCCGGCATATGTTTTGGCCAAATGCTGTCATAAATTTCTGGCGCCGACAGGACGAAGAGAAGGTCCCGCAGAGTCCTTGCCGTGCCAAAGCGGAAAAACAAAGCGAGCAAAGTTGCCTGGCAAAAGTTGTGTTGCCAGCCAAATGATCTGCCAGAAATCAGGGAACGTTAAAAAGTAGCCTCTCTGCTGGGGCATCCTAGTGGCATCCTAGTGGCTCCTGGCTCCTGGCTCCTGGCTCCTGGCTAGGCGATTAGGCAAGTTGCAAGACACTGAGGATGGAACTGGACACCCGGCAGACGGGTGCAATCAGGCAAAGTGCCTCCATCTCCATCTCGGACCGTCCTTGCTGGGCAGCAGGAGCACCTGCCAAAGGGTGGCACTCCACTGTATACAGGTGAGTGTGTGGTATACAGGATATGTGGGGATGCTGGACACAGGATATGCCGGGATAGTGGGCGATAAGGACGCACACACATACACACCGAGAGATGGAGCTAAAATAATTGCATAATTTGCATATTATTTTCTGCTAAACATGCAAAAAGCTTCGCGCAACGTGTGCAACATGCACTCATGTATGCACACACACCCCGCACATACACACACACACACAGACGCGGGGGTGTGTGTATTAAGTGCAAAGTGTAAATAACCAACTCAGCATAAATCGTGATTACAACATTTTGTGTGCGTGTATGTGTGTGTGTGGATGTGTTGTGCGGATATTTGCGGACTTGGTTTTGTGGTTTTAATTTAATTAATATTTTCGCCCCTGTTTTTTCTCCGCGTGTAGCTTGCACAGATTTTTCCCTTGCGGTATTTTATGGGCGAATTTTCCCAGTGAGTCAAGTCCACTTGAAATATATAGCTTTGAATGGGGGGAAAATTAATTTTTTTTTTTTTTATGTTTTTACTTTCATAATAATTATTATTAAATTATTTTAGATTTATTTTTTTAGCTAAGGAAAATTTAGGGATTTTATGGATTAGCTTGATATTTAAATTTAATTAATTTGAAGAAAATGAGGCATAATTTTAATCGAATTAATAATCATATTTTCACAATTTTAAATTTGTTCAATTTAAAATATAAAAATAATAATTTCTAAAATGTGTTTACATGCCAGAAATTATATTAAAAAATCTAAATCTATATGATTATTAATTGAATATAAAAAAATATATTTAATTATAGTAATAAATTCTCATAAATTTAATTTGCAAATTTAATTTAAATATGTATTTATTCATAAATTTATATGATAATTTTTGGGAAAATAAAGCAATAATAAATACAACAATTTAGTTAAGAATTTATTATTTTAAATTTTGAAATTTAAATCAAATATTAACAATTTTAAGCCATTATAAAACTTAAAAAAAATTCTAATTTATTCTTGCATATTCCTGACATTTTTTTAAGTGTAAGTCGCCGCTTCACTGGGTCCATGCAACAATTTGTGTTTACCTTTTGCACGGCAGCCCTGGTCCCACCACCGCTCCCTTTTTGGACTTTCTTTTTTTTATAATTTTTTTTTTTACCCCGGCTGGCTTTTCATTTCGAATTTCATTGGCGGTGGGAACAATGCGGTTATGTAATATAGTGCAAATATTGCGTAAAACTTAGATAAATACGTTTTAGCCATGCACTCGCATGGCCAGCAGATGCGGCTAAAATGGCGTTTATGCGGTCAAAAATAAGGATAACTTAGTAGAGTATTTTTTTTAAATTAAATTTGTATTGCTTAGACTTTGTTTAAATTTTTTTTTTAATAAAGTAATGAAAGGGAGAAGGGGTATTTTAATTTTAACACATAAAACTAAAATTGTTTAGACCTTGTTTTGAATTTTTTAAAGTAAATTAAATAAATGAATAAATTAAATTTAAATTTAACTTACACTTAAAATAAAGATGTCTTTGGTTAATATTTATGCCCTTGCAGGGTATTACAATTTTAATCAGAAGTTTGCAACTCAGTGAAGGAGTCAAAAATATCTGTAAATTAATTAAACTGTATATATTAATTTATAAAAATATTCTCTAAAAAATAAAAAATTATCTAAGGAAAATATTTTTTTTTTTTTGCACCTTAGACTCTTAATCGTAATCCCCGCTCTCCCATAAACCTAATATTCATGTGCTTTTCCTGCACATATGTGGGTGTGTGTGTGTGTGCGTGTGTCCTGTCTGTGTGTGTGTGTGTGTATATGAGAAGCGCCTGATAGAAAATGCAAACGTGCGAAATCGCATTAAATGAGCATTAGCGCATTGTTGGTTTAGTGCACTCTTTCCCCCCCTCCACATACTACCCCCCATCCCCCCCTGTACATCACCCAGTATTAAAGGCAAAACCTGGAATTTAAACCCAATTACTGGGACGGACAAAGGAGCTTCAATGGATATTTATAGAAATATTAAAAAACTTTATGGCTTCCATAATAAAGTTTCTTTGTTTTGATAAATTTCTAAATTTAAAAGAAGTTATTTAACTATTAACTTGTAATTTTTAAATATTTTTTTTATATTTCCTAAGCTCTCTATTGTATTTCTGAGCGATTGAGGTGATCCCTTGGGTCAAAGTTTGCTCATGCCATGCAGCACTTCAATAAATTAATTTAAAGTTTAATTAAAAAATTGGTCTTTATTTTCAATTAGCACGGGGCCAAGTGACCATCCCCCACCCGCAGCTCTACTATGACTCCTCACCCCCACCCCCCCAGCTTTTCTTAATTAATTAAGCAAATTAAATTTATGCACAACAACAGCGGCAGGGCAGGAGGAGCTGAAAGGAAGCCAGGCACAATAATTATCAATAAACCTGACCGTTCCACCTTTTTGTTTCTTTTTTTTTTACTTTTTTTTGGAGAGGCGGACTTCTTAGAAGTAGAGTCCTGGGGGCGGCCAGGGGTGACGAGGTTCCGAGGTTCGAGGCTCGAGGTCGAGGGGCAGGCACAACAATGGCTATTAACTTACATTACCCAAGGAGAAGTGCCGGATGGGAGACACTGCTGTGGGCACGTAAAAGAAACATTAACGCAAAAGGAGGAGCAGGTCCTGGCGCTGCCTGAAGAAGCACTCACTACTTGCTTTCACCTCTCACCTCCCCACCTCTCTTACCTCTCT
Source organism: Drosophila kikkawai (assembly GCF_030179895.1). Lineage (NCBI taxonomy): Eukaryota > Metazoa > Arthropoda > Insecta > Diptera > Drosophilidae > Drosophila > Drosophila kikkawai. The sequence goes on from NC_091733.1 coordinate 28,263,384, forward strand.
GCTGGGACCCCTTGGGCTGCTCTCTACTTGTTAACCCGAGGAGCGTCAGCGTCTTGCACGTGACCTGGAAGCCGGGGCTCCCTGTACCAAAGGAGAATCCAAAGGCAACACTGAGGAATATTCGCTATTTTGTTTTTGGGCGATATTTTAGAGGTTTTTTTGGGTTGGGTTTTATTTTATGAAAATTTAGAGAGAACTTCTTCGATTGTTTTTTGTTTATAAGGGAAATAAAAAGGGTTCTGCGAAGGCTTTTGAAATATATATCTATGATATTTTTGAAATATTCCTTTAAATAAAATATAAAAAAATTTCTAGAGTTTTTGAGATTTTATTTACATTATATTAGAATTCTAGAAGGTTGCATGAAACATGAGATATATTTTTTAAGATGATTGTTAACTAAACTAAAAGGTTTTTTGAAATTTATACTGTAATCTTCAGTTTAAAACCCAAAGACCTCAATTTCGATTTAATATAAATATTAAAAAAATATAAAAAATGAAAATAATATAAAAAATTTATAATTTATACATATATATATTTTTTTTATAAATTATTTAATATTTATTTAATAATAATCTATAATATATAAACTCTTTTCAAAGCTTAAACATTTTTTAAAATTCATTTACCACCTCAAATCCCTAACTATAACCTGAAAACTAACTATAACCAGCAGCTTGCAACTAAAAACTCTTAAAACCTCAACCCAAACTAATAAATTTCAAGCTAAAAACTAACCCAACTTCAAAATAAACCTGTAAAAAAAAAACCCACCAAAAGGTCTCAAAATGCACACAAGTGTCTCAAATTATAGGAAATTCCTGTGTAAAACTAGCGCCTTGACTTCCCAGTCTCATTTCCCCGATAAATGTGATGTAATGCCCCCCGACCTGCAACCCAGACCTTCGCCTCTCCAACAGCAATGCATACATACATCACAAACCCAAACGAACTCTGCTCCTTGATGTCCATTAAGATGTCTCAGGTAACTCGGCTGCACACTCTATTATTGCCAAGCGGGACAACTTAATTTCCGTCTAGATTTCAATAATAACAACAAAAGCAGGGACAGCACGAGCAGCAACATCAGAAGCAGCAGCAGCAACATCAGCAATGAATTTTAAAATATTCATAAATGAATGCAAAAAGAGTTTGTCGGGTGCTAATGGGCCCAGGTGAGGGAGGGAAAGTTTACACTGCTACCTGCTAGATGTTGATGTATATATGGAGGGGTGTATATGTATATAGAGGTGTGGCAGGTGTGGCTGTAGGTGTTGCTGCTGCTGCTGCTGCACTAATTGCTGGCGGGCAAAGTGGGTGAAATCAATGGCAACTGGCAGAGAGGCAACAATGCCATAGCATCCATCGCATGCAAAATGCTTCGAGTTGCTTTTCCCTGACTCGCTTTTCCCTCTCACATTTTCCCCTTCCCCCCACCTTGGGTCGCTGTCAGTTGTAATCAACGTTCAAGTCGCACGCCCTACACTAAAGGTCACAAAAATAGGTCCCAGATTTTGGAAAATACCTTTCTTTATTTTATTTACCAGTTAGTCAGGTAAACATATTAATTTTACTTGTTAATTCCCAAGTTTAAGCAAAGACATTACCCAAAAACCACTCCTATTTCGAGCCAAGTTGTCTCGGCAATTAGAAAATGTTGCCGACTTGTGGAAATGCGTGGCGCCCCGGCTAAATGGACGTTAATGGCCAGCTGCTGGCAGCCAACTAATAGCAAAAACACAAATACACACAATGCCAGTGGCTGTGGCAATAATAAAATTATCGCAAGGGCTGGAAAATGCTCATACGCCCAGGTGGACACAAAAGGGCCAAGGGCCAAGTCCCCCCCTTGGCTAATGGCAAGAACCTAGGCCAGAACGGAAGAGGAAGTGGCTCCCGGGGTAGGCACATTAAAATTAAATTGCAAAATATTAAACATCAAAGTCACTAGCGTCGGACAGCGAGAAATGAGTTCATAATCGGATTTGACGACTTGTGAAATGGTTTTAAATGGAATTATTTCATTGGAAGCGAGGTGGTCGAGGAGGGATCCTGTAAAATGAATGAAAAACTAACCGGGCTGGCATTCCGTGGAAAGATCGATTTGGGAGGGGCAACTTCTTGGATTTTTGAATAGAGATAATTATTTATCAACTTTATATTTTTCTAAAAAATATTTATAATATATTATGGCCTTGAAAACAACATTTGTACAACAATTTAAATTTCGCAAAAATTCGTTTAAGAAATTAGGCAAAGATCTTGGGAAATTTAAAGGGAAAACAGTGCTTGTTGTTGAAATTTTCTTGTTGTAAAATTTGTTGTTGTAAAATTTGTTGTTGTAATTTAGTTGTTAAATTCGGCAAGAAATTCTACAACATTTCTGAAAATTTCAAAGGAAATACTGTTATTGTTATTGTTGGAGTTTTGTTGTTATAAATTAGTTGTTGTTTTTTTTTTAAGTCAAAAAAACATATTCATCATTGACAACCTTAAACCTTTTCGTTTTAATATCAATTAATATTTTTAATGTTTAATTATAAATTCAATTTTTAATTTAAATTTTTAATTTTAAATTAAATTATTGGTTTAAGAAATGCTTGAATAATCGTGACTTTATAAATATATAAAATTTGAAAGCATTTTGCTGCCAGCCAAAAGATGCTCCTCCTTGCCGCCGTCATTAGACATTAGATGAACCTGACAGCCGGCTACATCTATTCAGCGGATTCTTTGAAAATCGATGGTAGCTCTTTCCCGGAAAATACTCCTCCCCCCTCCCCCTTACCAGGGGTTTTCCCGACTGGAAAACCCCTAATGCTGCCGTCCCAAAATGCCGTTCCTGGGCTCTGCGGCTTGTGCGGCGGTTGACTGACGCGTATGCGTTATTAAATCTGCATGTGTGCGTCGTCCAAGTGTCCGTGTGTCCGTGGCCGTGTGTGTATATGTGTGTGTGTGTGGGTGTGGGTGTGCGTCCAAGTGTCCGGGTGTGTGCGTGTGCTGACAGCAATTTGCGTATCAATATGGGCACATAATGCTTCGAAAATGATTTCCAAAATTTGCATTTAAATTAAAAATTATATTTGCAACACAAACAGGCGCCACCAACAAGGGGGAAGGGGAAGGGGGAGTAGCTGAATTTTAGGTCTAGCTAGCTGCTGCTGCCTCTCTCGCCGCAAAAACGTCAAAAAATGCAAATTTAGCAAATTTTAACACAAAAATTTTTAGCTTTTAGTTGTTTCAACGCCGCCGCCAATAGAAATGCGTTGCGCATACGCAACGTGTTCCGCCGCAAAATGGACGTGCACCCTCCAAACACACACACACACACACACATGCACTTGACAGCATCCGCTGGCCGAAATTTGCGGCTTTCGAAGCTTCTGTTTTTGATTAGGCCACCGAGGGAGGACAAGAGAGGAGCAGCAGCGAAAAGGGAGCGACTGCAATGCCATGGACACGCGGTCCTGGCGGATGGAAAGCGGGAAAGAGGATAACTTTTCCAGGGAGAAGCCTTGAAAACTAGGAACCCGGAAAATGTAAGGAAATCACAGCTTCTTTACTTTATTTAATTGTAATTTATTTAATTTATTTTTTCTTTTTTTTTTGAGAAGAATTTGTAGAGCTTCTGTTTGGAAAGGCTACTAGAAAAACTTTCTTTTCCCGGCGATAAATAACAAAATTTAGTAAATATAAAAAAATTAAAAAAAAAAAAAGTTTAAAAAATATTAAAAAAATATATAAAAAACATAAAAAATTATTTTAAAAATAAATAAAAATATATAAAAATAAATAAAAAATATATACAAAAATATAAAAAAAAAAAAAAACAAAAATATTAAAAATTATTTAAAAAAAATTATAAAATATATAATACAATATAATATAACTTATATAAATCTAAGGGAAAAAACAGCTTCCTGATTATTTAGATACAAGTTCTTTAAGATCCTAAACCAGGCCTTTCTAGCTCCCTATTTAAAAGTCATAATAAAGTAAAATGTGTACATTTCTAATAATTAAAAATATTTCCAGATAAAAAATAAAAAAAAAAAGCCTAAAGAAGACACTCAGATCTCCTTATTCCCATATATTCCCAGGTTTATATGCGAGTCCCGTGTAAGTTCATTAACTTTCTATTTTTTTCGGCTGGCGACAGTTGGTCCCCCAGGCTTGGCCACTTTTCCGGCCTTTCATCGGCCATTTCCATTGCCATTTCCGGGGGGAGGGGGGAGGGGGGAGGGTGAAAAAAAACACCCAATAAGCTCCCACTTATGCCAGGCTTTCGCATTCCTTCGATATTCCGAATCCCTCAGAAATGCAATGGCCGCCATTTGTACTCGGTGCGACAATGCGAGGATGCAGCGATAGGAAAACAATGGCGGCGAAGGCCAAAAGGATTCCACAGAGACGAGCAATCCCATGGACGACTTGAATGCACTGAGCATTATAATTGAAAGGAAATTAATAGTAGATATTCAAGGAATTTGTAGTTAAGGCTTAAAATTTAAGAAAGATTTTCATTGTATTTTGTGTAAATATAAAAAATATATCAAAAGATTTTTAAACTATTTTATTTTTAGCTCATTTTAGGACCTACTCCTAGTACCTTTCAGTGCACCATCAGGGGGGGGGGGGGGGTTGTGGCCCCCCTCTCAGTGGGTATTGATGTTGCGTTTGTGGGTGTAAGTGCTAGTGCTGCTGGTGTGTGTCAAAACAAATTTCATTTCACATTCAATTAAATTAATTTTAACACCATTTGCAGCTGGGAGAGGGGGCAGAACGCAGGACACTACTACGGAAGTGCGGTGGCCTGACCCCGCTGAAGATGCCGATGCCAATGCCAATGACGACACAGCAGGATATGCTGCAGGACGGAGGGCAGGACGAAGGGCAGGCCAGGGCATGGCAAGGACTACTCCCCGGCAAGGACCAAGCCGAGAACACCGCATGCCTTTGCCACGTTTTCCGCATTTCTCCACTTTGCCGTTAATGGTTTTATCTCCTCCCCAGGAGCTGCTCACACAGCTCACACCTCAGACTCCGCGAAGATCGATCGAGAGAGAGAAAGCCCTGGCCCTGGCGAATTCGAACAGCGAGTTAATATAATTACAGAAATAAAGTCTGGAATTTTAATTAAAACACAACTTCATTTACAGCCGCAGACGACAGGCGGCCGTCCGTTGAGTGTTCGTTCGGTTTGGGTTCGAGTCGGCGGGGGTCAGGGGTCGAGGGTCGGGGTTGTATAATGGGTATATGGCCTAATAGGGGCAGCCGTTCCGGTTAAGGTGTTGCCTAATAGGTGTTGGTCTTAGGACACTATCCAGGAGCTGACCCTGGTCACAGCGAGGTTTTCAATTAAATTTGTAACTTTTTAAAGGATTTAAATATTGGCGAACGTTTGCAATATTCCTTAAAATAAATTCTCATTAATAAAAACTATACAGAGAATTTAGAGCTGTATTAAAAATATAGAAAATTTTAATATTGGAAAATTTAATATATTCCTTAAAATAAATTCTCATTAAAACAAACTCTAAAAAATCAAAAACTAATCAAGATTTTGCATGGTATGTCCTTTAAAATAAATTTAAAATTAGTTGCAAAGCTTTAAAAAATGTTTTAAATTAATATTAATAATACATTTTAATTATTATAAATTCTTAATATAAATTTAAAATATTTTTAACCTTCTTGCAGCTAATTTTAATTGTATTTCTAAAAGAAAATTGTACATCTTAATTAATTTATTATTATTTTATTTATAACATATTTTAATTAAGGATAAATTTCGAATCTAGAGTTAAGAAAATGTTCTCCATAAAAAATAACCATTAAAAGAATTTTTAAAAAATTATAAATTAATTTTGAGCTTTCAAAATATTATTTTTAAATTAAATCAAAACTAAAAAAGGCTAGGCTTTTCATATATTTTAGTATAAATATATATAGAGTAAACTCTTAAAAATAAACTCCAAAATAGGGTACCCTCCCGTCGTTACACTCCCACTTACTTGTCTTACTTTGTTTATTGCCTCATGGGTAGATGGTAGGTGGATCTGGGAGGCTGGGCAGCCGCATTTCAATTATGTTTTTACGGCTTAGAGTTAATTGAAAAGCAATTCGTGGGCAAACAGAAATCAACGGACAGTCGGACATTCGTTTTGCGGAGTGAAAAGTGGGTATCTTGGCCGCTTAAAAATTCATAGATAAATAAAAACAAAATATATATTATAATATGCATTTCAGATAGGCATATATATGCACATAAATATATAATATATATATATATATGTATATATATATTGCCAAAATGCTTTCTCGCTTTGGTTTTACTTGATTTTCGCTATTGACTTTGGCGATTTCAATTAAAGCACGTAATTGATTAACACTGAAATTATATTTACTTTTTATTATTGTTCGCTTTCTCTTTCTCTCTCTCTCTCTCTCTCTCTCTTTCTGTCTCTGTTTTCATTATGGCCAGGAAATACCCTGTTTTTCTAGACATTTGGGATGCTTTTACTGTTAAGTCAGTTAAAAACTAATTAAATATATTTCTTTTTTATTTATTTACCTCTCAAAAACCTCGACTTATATGCCTTTTCCTTTTAATTTATTCAAAGGTATCATTTTATATAATATATTAATAATTTTAGGGAGTGAGTGCTTAAGCTTCGATTTATGGAATTTTGTATTTGTTCAAACTTTAAATAACATTTGCGGTCAGGTGGGAGTGGGGGTATGGGTAGGGTAGCTGCATAAATTTTCCAATTGCGTTGATTTGTAATATTTGCTGTCGTTTCATTAATATGCGATAAGCATTATTGTTTCTCATTCACTCGACATACTGTAATTGCAGCAGCCGGACTCTGGACTCTTGGACTCTTGGACTCTTGAACCCTTTGGCCCAATCAGCCAAGGAGCAAAGGATGCAGGAACCCGCACACCTTAGCCCGCTGCTGCTGCTGCTGCCGCCCGGCTCTCAGATTTGCATAATAAATGAGACACAAAAGCCAAGCGGCTACTGTCGCATGGCCAATGGAGGGGGGAATATGCCAGGTGGGAAATGGGGGAAACTGGCCATGTGCCATCTATAATGATGATAATAATGATGCACACACACACACACACACATATATATATAGACATGCAGGCCAACCAGGTGTAAAGGGGGAAAGCGAGTCAAGTGAGAGGTGACTTGTGAATAGGGTGCATATGCCACAAACACTGTCAAAAACAAAAAGGGTTTCTTTGACGAGAGAATATAAAATATACATAAAATTGTAAAAATTATATTTATCAATATTAAATAAAATTTAAATATACTTTTTAAATAAATAACTCTTAAAAATCTCCAAAAAGTTGAAATCTTTTCAAATTCCTGTTAATATAAAATATAATACATAAATATAATTTTTACATTTAAAAAAAATATAACTCTTAAAAATCTTTAGAAATTTTAAATTTATTTAATTTCCTCTTAATATAAAATATATTATAAAATATGATTTTTTATATTTAATTTAAACAAATAACTCTCAAAAATCCTAAGAAATTTAAAATCTCCGTAAATTCCTCTTAAAAGAATGCTACACAAAATATACTTTCTAATATGCCAGCGATTTCTGAGTCACCCCTGCAATTTCTATCTCATTTTTCCAGTGCACTTTGAGATGCTGCCAGGGCAGGGCGTGGAAAAATCCTTGGAAGGAGACAAATTGCAGGAGAAAACACTGCAGGGAGCAAAACAATATGCAAATTTTGCTGCATACTTTTCGGAGGTAGCGTGAAAATCATTGCAGCTAAGCAGACGGAAGGCCCCCAAACCAGCGACTCGTGATCAGCCAAAGGCCCAGACAGACGACTCTGGGCACAATCAAACAAATACACAAAACGGGCGTCAGATAGAGAGGGATATATCTATATATACAAAGAGGGAGATAGAGAAAGAGTGAGAGAGAGAAGAGGACTGCCTTTCCGGTATCCAATAAACCGACTGCACTTGGACAGCCCGGATTTCCGCCTGAATCATTGATGAGCTATTAAAGTCATTTATATTTTGCTGTTTGTTGTTCATCCAACTTCAGCGCCATCAAAGCGTTGTCCTCTCTCTCTCTCTCTACCCATCTCTTTCTCCCTGGTGGCTTCTGTCTCTTTCACTGCTGACCTGTGTGCAATTTTGCAGAGGAGCGAACTTTTGTCACGTTTGTTTTCGACACGTTGGCAATTTAGTTGGCTATAAGTTTCATATTCATTAATACTCATTTAGAATGGAGAAAGGATATAGAAAAGGACCTAGACTAGGGTTTAACCTTCTTGGTAATATGATTTGGAAGGAAACTTTACTTTTAATTGTTGGTAAATTGATCAAATTTGCTTAATTCTATACTCAATCAAAATAAAAAGTGTTAAATCTCTAGAAATATGGTAAGTTTTCCCTGGATCCCCCTCACCCTGGCGAAACTCTCGCTGAAAACCCTTCTTTATTGCCTTCGAATTCCATCTTAATGAGGCCCAAGGCCGGGAGCCAGGAGCTACCAGCTAGAAGCGCAACAAGCCAAACAATCCAATCGAATGGCGACTCCGTTCCACGTTGCAGGTGGGAGGAGGTGGTACGACTACATCAAACAGTAGCAGGAGCAGGAACAGGAACAGCGGCGGACAACAAGGACGCTGATGGAAATGAAAAGATAATTTACCCGCATGTTTCAACATCAGCCATCCACGCCCACCAAAAACCAGACAACAGACACCAGATCCGCATCCGCATCCGCAGTTGAATCCCAGTTACTCCTCGCTCCGAATGGCACTATCCGCATCCGAATCTCAGCCAGGAAAGGATAGAAACAGGAGCTGGCTCATCCTTGGAGTTGAGCGGCTGTCGCCATCGTCATCGGCATCATCATCATCGTCATCGTCATCGTAATCATCTTCATCATCGTGGCCATTGTGGTGGCCACTAATGCTAATGCCCGGCTATCTGTCTATCCATCAGACGGCCATGTTATGATGTAAATGCCAGGCTCCTCCAGCTCCATAGCCTTCAGTTCCCACTTCCTTTTACTTTGCCAGCTCTTATGGCTTGTACAGGGGGAGAAAATCTTAGTGCTTGTGTTGTTTTGGGTATTTTTTTAATTATTTTAAAATAATTTTCATTATTAAATTTATTAATATTAACTTTGAAATTTCTAAATATTTTTAATTATTAAATGTATTAATTTTAACGTTAATATTTATAGGCAGAGAAGGGGTTATGTCTATTTTTTATTTTAAATATTTTAAATATATATATTTAATATATTTTTAAATATTTTAAAATTAAATTTAATCATTAAATTTATTAATTTAACTTTACTATGCTTAAATTGTGTATTTTTCAATGAATATTTAAAACTTTATATATTTTTCAATTTTTTTTTAAAGTTTTAAACTCAAATTATAAATCTTTATTTATATTTTATATCTTTATAACACAATTTTTAAGTATTTATATATATAAAAATATATATATTAATTATATCTTTATATTATATTTTAAATCTTATAATTTTTTTAAGCACAAGTTTTACATCTTTATATATTTAATTTTTTTACCTTTTGTTAAACACAAATTTGAAATATTTATATATTTTTTTTCTTCTTTTAATTTTTCTAAACACAAATTGTACATATTTATATATATTTTCAATCTTTAAACAATTTTTAAACACAAATTTTAAACCTTTTATTTATTTTTTTATATCTTTTAATTTTCTTTTCAACACAATTTTTCTCCCCCTGCATCGATGATGATAATGGGCCCGGCTGCAGCCTCAATCCCGCTTCATTCCAGTTCAAATATGTCGCTTCCGTCTTGTCATTGGGTTTGCAGGCTACTGCCAAACATTTGCTACGGGCAAAGAGGGGGGGGGGCTCTATACATACATATATATCGGTGGGGGATAAGGCAGCTATATATCTATATATATATTTATATATATATATATACAGATATAGGGAGGGCTAGGGCTCTGGGCACACGCACAGGCAGAGACAGAGGCACAGGCACAGGCCGAAGGCCCACAAATTTATTGTTCTTAAACGTCTGAGAGGGCCGAGAGCCTGGTGCTCCTGGCGCTCCTGGCGCTCCTGCTATATTTGAATGCCAAGTTGCCAGTTGTCACAATGTGAGTGATATATAGCCAAAATGTCAAATGTCAGCGAAAGACATTATTACTGGCTAGTTGATCCGTTCTCATAGCCTCCCATCAGCCTTCGTCCTTCGTCCTTCGTCCTGCCTGCTGCCGCTCCTCCTTCGTCTGCTGCTCATCCTGCTCGCATTTGTGTCTCCGTCTACGGATGTCGCCGTCTGCCAGGATAATCGATACGCACAAATACACACAAGCACACCCACACACACATACATGCCCTCTCTCTCTCTTAAATTCTTGGCTTTGTTGCGGCCATAGTTTAAGTGCGCCGATCAACGTGGCGTATACTTAATGTCCCTAGAAAGGCTGCAGGTTAACTGAATATGAAGCTCAATCTAAGGAACTTGTGGATTTTCATTTCCCTTATTTAAGGGGGTTACAAATATAGACACACCCAAGTATTTATATATATTTTCGGCGAAAAATAAACCCAAAATTCGCACAATGGAACCGGAAACCAAGCCAGTACACTTCAAGGAAGTGCAAATCGGTTGCTACAAGGTGATACGAAAGATAGCCTGTGGCTCCTTTGGTGATATATACCTGGCTGTTTATCCGCACAGCGGGGAAAGGGTGGCCATCAAGGTGGAGAGCACCAAGGTGGGTGTTTAAAAATTATTATTAATATTCAAAAAAAATATATATATAATATCTAATATTTTCTTTATATATATTTATATATTTTCAAGGTAAAACACCCCCAACTCATGTACGAACGCCGCGTATACAAGGCCCTTCGCTCTGCTCCTGGCCTGCCCATGATCCGTTACTTCCACAAGGGTCCCAACTACCAGGCCATGGTAATGGATCTCCTGGGACCCTCGCTGCAGCGGCTCTTTCTCTTCTGCGAACGTTACTTCACCATGAAGACGGTGCTGCTACTGGGCGAACAGATGCTCCGTAGGATCCAGTATGTCCACGATCGTGGTTTCCTGCATCGCGACATTAAGCCAGCAAACTTTGTAATGGGCGTAGGGACAAAGAACCGGCAAGTCTATCTCATTGACTTTGGTCTGGCCAAAAAGTACATGGATATATCGACCGGAGTGCATATACCATATCGCGAGGAACGTTGCCTCACCGGCACTGCCCGCTATGCCTCCATTTGTGCCCACGAGGGCGTAGAGTCCTCGCGACGCGACGACATGATGTCCCTGGGCTATGTGCTTATGTACTTCAATCGCGGCTCTCTGCCCTGGCAGCGCATCGAGGCCTCCACCAAGCACCAGCAATACGAGCGGATTTTGGAAAAGAAAATCTCGGTGAGCAACGAGGTGCTGTGCGATGGCTATCCCGGGCAGTTCACCATGTATTTGGATTTGTGCCGCGGCATGGGTTTCGATGAGCGACCCGATTACGATGAGATCATCCGTATGTTCCAGATGCTACGCACTGGCCTCAACCTGCAGGCTGGTGTGGTCTTCGACTGGGAAATGCTAACGGTGGCATATCATGGCAGGCAACAGAATCGTGGCATTGGCAAGCGGGTTTGGACAGATAAGGAGCCCACCGATGATGGCAAGAGCGGCGAGCCGATAGTCAAGGATGAGGTTATAGTCTATGGGACTTATAAAGATTGGAAAGTGGATTTAGCGGAAAATAATAAATGAAAATAAATTCGAAAAGTATTCAAAGGGGAAATTTATGGTAGTATTTACTCCTGGAGGAGCTTTAATTCCATCTGAGAGGGAAGACTTCTCTTCTCTCAGCAATCCTTTTGAGTGCAATATGCACTCTATGCAAATCAAATCGATAAGCTTTCCCCGGAAAACTATCAACTGTTGCTGGCTGGACTACTGCCCTTTGTTTACGCACCCAACAGGAACCGGAAAAAAGTGATTTGAAAAGTGGACACACGGATGGTTGGATGGCGGAACCAAGTAAAATCGGAATCACAATTTTTCCATAGTCTCCGCAAACAGATGCGAGGAGAAGAGCTGGAATGGTGCTCGGCTAATAAAACTTGTCCGCTTTTTCCAGCTAGAAGTGGAAGTGGTCGTGGGAGTGGTATCTCCTCCTCGGACACCCGGCAAATAGAGCAATTTAAATTGGAACGTGATTATGCAAACGTTTGCACAGCTTAACTCAAGTGCCGTTCCGTGCCGCTCGGCCAGTTGGCCAGTTGCCGCTGCTGCTCCTGCTGCTCACACATGGCGAACGTGGAGAGCTCAGCAGAAGGAGCAGCAGGATACTTTTCGGAGGGGTGAAACAAAAAAAATATAAGCAGAACAGGAGGGTGTGGGAACATTTACAAGTCTTAAATCAATTTTTAAGGCCACCGCACGAAAATCCATCTAAGTGCAGCATGTCTGGGCTTAGGCGCTGACCACTTAGGTTGTCGATGCAAGATTTTCTTGCTGCCATTGAATATGGTAGCAGGGAAGGAGCAAACGAGTCCTGGGAGAAGGAAGCAGCAAGGAGCCCTGGAGGCAGGGAATCAGAGGAAGCAGGGAATCGCAGGAACCTTCGATTGAGGGAATCACGAAATCGGGAAATAGCAGACAATGTGAGATCTCAATGCAGCTGTTCCGAGGATTAGCAAGAGACTTTTTATAATTAAAATAATTTAAAATTAAAATTAAAGATCTACGAAATAAACAGAAAATAATTAGAAAATAATTAAATTAGTAAATTTAAAGTCAAATAAATAAATAAATATATTTATACAAAATAAATAAATAAAAAAAGAACTAAAAAAAATTAAAATATAAATATAAAATAAATACATAAAAAAATAATAACTAAATGTATACGTTTTATACCTAATTTTAATTAATTCGAAATGTTAAGAAATGTTTAGAATATTTTTAAAATTTATTTAGTGAATTTAAAGACAAAATTCTTGTATTTTAATAATAAATCTTAAGATAAAATTGCTTAGCAAACTTTGTAAATGTTTTTAATTATTTTCCAGTATTTTCAAATATTTTATAATAAGAAAAAATATATCCCACGACTAATATTTCGCTGAAATTAACCCTCCCCCCTTAGGTCCTTCCCTGCACCCACTCCATCCAGCGACGCAGCCTGCCCGCCCCTATCCCCCTGCCCGAAAGCCACTCCAGGACAAAGACAAGCCCGGCCAAAGCCAGGGCCAGGTAGTGAAGGCGATAGGCACCCGCCATTATCTTCCAGGTGATCCGCCTGAGCACAATGCCATCATTATCCGCATCCACCAGCTCCACATAGCGCAGATACCGCCTGGCGATCTGCGCAATGACCCCAGCACTCAGCAGCTGCTTGATCTTGCGATCCACGGCCGGCTTGAGGAAGGATCTCCTGGGAAAGTAAATGACTACCTGGTACAGATAGATCGGTTCCCGGACAAAGGTCAGCTGGCTGGTGTTCCTGCGCCTGTGATTCCAATACGCCAGGCTGCTGATCAGCGAGATTGTGGTGAAGCGCTCCCCGGGGCCCGCGTGCTGGACTTTCTCGAATCTCGCGGCGAAGGACTCGCCCAAGTGCCGCGTCTGATTCAGGGGATAAAAGTCATGATAACCATTGGACACCAAGGTGTAATTATCCCTGATTAGTCCAGCCAAATCCTCGGGCAATGGTCGGTGGTGCGGCAGGCGCAGGACATCAAAGAGTCGAGCCTGATAGGCGCAGCGCAAAACGAGGGTAAGGAGCAGCCAGCTGGCCAGGAGGTATCGTAGGAAGCCAGTGCCCGGCAGCCGCTGAATGGGTATAGGATTCCCCATACTAACCAAGAGCAGATTCTCCAGGGGATGACTCAAACCAAGACGGGAACGTAGGCAGCCAGTGCTGACCAGGGCCAGGAGCAGCAGCGCCACTATACAGGTCCACACTTTACCCCGAAACGGCAGAAGCAGCGGACCAAAGCGACCCAAATACCGATCCCGACGCACCACCATTACAAAGTGACTCTGATGGTAAACCGTTGATTTGGAGAACTGCCAGCGCCGCTTGTCGGAGCCACTCAGCCCGCCGATGGCCAGTTGGGCGCTCTCATCGGCCAACTGGGCAAAACAGCCGGAGACATTGCCCTCGCCAAAGATCTGGCTGGTATCGCTGGGCACATACAGGTTGATCCTGAAGCGTAGGGCACGGGCCAGCAGCTGGAGCAGCTCCCAGTCGATCCCGGAGAGACCCTGGACAGGCACAGGCCCAACACCACCACCACCACCACCACCACCATGTGGCTTGTAAATCAGATGAGGCGGCAGAATGTTGGCACTCACATTGATGGCACAATCTCCAAGATGGCCATACCTTACCGGATACAGATCGGGCATTGCCTCCTTGGGCTTGCCCGTGGCCAGGTCAAAGTAATTAATCCGCCGTATCGTCACTCCGGGCGTACAGTTCTTCTTGAAAAGCGTGTACGCATAGGTGTCAACCTGGCCATCCTCCAGCTGGGCCACCACCACCACATTGATGAGCCGATGGTGTAGATTACTAACGATTACAAGGCCGGCGGTCTCCAAGATGGATTTGTTGGTTTGCAGCTCTGTGACCACCACCATAAAGAAGAACTCCCGCTCCAGCATCTCGTCGGAAAAGGTGAAGGGTTGTTGTCTGCAGATCAGGATTAGGATCAGGATCAGGGTTATATAGCTCGCATTCTGCTCTCTCACTTGAAGGCCAGGTGATCGTTGACCACGAAGAGCGTATAGTCCCAAGAGGTCTCCTCCGGCGTGCCACGTTGCAGCAGGACAGTGATGTAGGGCGCCAGGCCCCACAGGACCTCATCCACCAGCCTGTGCTGGCGATGGATTAACTTGGAGGAGCACGACAGGCAGCTCTGACGGATCACCAGTGTATTCATCCTGCTGGCTATGTAGTTCCTGGTCAGAAAACTGGTGGCACTGGCCAGACGGCGGGTATTGAGCTCATCCTGGGCACTGGGTAGCTCCGCAAGGAGTCGCTTCTGTCCCCGAATCTGGATCCCCGGCAGAAACGAGGCAGAGACCATCCACAGGATAGTGAGGCGCATGACTAAATGGCAGGACTTGTGGCTGGAGCCCAGCCAGGTGCCTGAGCTAATGTAATTGGTGATGGAGATACGGAACAGGGTCTCCGTCAGGTATTAATTAATTGCAAGTGGCTAAGGACTAGCTTTGCTTCGAATTTTCATATCGATGGGTGAGTGATAAATGGCGGAAAATTATAATATAGCCAAGAAATAACGGAAATATAGAAGGATAATGTGTATATCTTGGGTGTATTAAAATAAATAAAATAAATAAAATAAATAAAATAAATAAAATAAATAAAATAAATAAAATAAATAAAATAAATAAAATAAATAAAATAAATAAAATAAATAAAATAAATAAAATAAATAAAATAAATAAAATAAATAAAATAAATAAAATAAATAAAATAAATAAAATAAATAAAATAAATAAAATAAATAAAAAAAATAAAATAAATAAAATAAATAAAATAAATAAAATAAATAAAATAAATAAAATAAATAAAATAAATAAAATAAATAAAATAAATAAAATAAATAAAATAAATAAAAGAAATAAAATAAACAAAATAAATAAAATAAATAAAATAAATAAAATAAATAAAATAAATAAAATAAATAAAATAAATAAAATAAACAAAATAAATAAAATAAATAAAATAAATAAAATAAATAAAATAAATAAAATAAATAAAAGTTTTAAGCCTTCTATTTAAAAAGTCTCAATCAAGAAAAAAAATGCAAGAAAATTTAGAGAAAACTCAAGGCTTTCCAGTGACCCATTTCCGACCATAACGATGACTATTTCTTGCCCGATCTCTGTGGGTAACCAATACGGGCGCTTGGAATATAAATTTACGAGCAATTGGTTGGCTTTAAATTGAGCCAAGGCTGGTGACCACCACCCCCCCCCCCCCCCCCCACCTCCCCATCAGTCAGTCATGAGCCACGGGCCATGGCCAAAAGCAGAGCAGCAGCAATAAGCGCACTTCTTGGTAATTTAAGAAGCAGCGCGGGGCCACGACTTGACCAGAGAGTGGGCTGTCGGCTCCTAGGATGGCTCCCAGGGTGGGCCTTTGGGTTCACTTGATGTTATTTTACAAGGACACGCGCACAATTTATAATAACGTCATCTTTCTCTCGGGCTTGGCTGCGTCTTCAGCTACAGCCACAGCCTCGGCTTCAGCTTCAGCTTTGGCTTTGGCTTTGGCCACCGAAAGATTTTCCTTGGTTTTTCCTTTTCTCTATATGTGTATGTGTGTGTTTGCAAACGAGAAAAATGAAGCGAAACAATTCCAAGTAAGCAAACAAAACTGATGGAAGATAATCTACTTGGAGCATACTTTAAGGCGTATCTAATGGTCCTTTTAATGTTTAAACACGCTTTCGTCCAGGCCACCCCCCTAGCACCCAGCACCGAGCACTGCTCCCCCACCGTCTTGGCCAAACCAATGTCCCATGTTTATTTTATCCACATCATCAGCGCTCAAGTCGCCGGAGTCTCAGAGTCTCCTCCACCCTCGACCGTCCGCTTCTGCGGCTGGCTTTTTCTCACAGTAGCCGGCCAATGTCACGTTCACCCACAGCTAGCAGGACCCAAACCAGAGTCCTCGTTCTCAAAAAAAAAAAAAATAAAATGGAAACAAGAAAGGAAGCTAACTTCGGCACGCCGAAGTTTGTATACCCTTGCAGATTGGTTTTGATGTTTATTTTATAGATTTAAATGCTGAAAACACTCACAAAACAGAGTTTCATTACATTTTACCTATACTTATTATGTTTACAGTTTGACAGTTACAGTTTTACATTCTCAGCTTTATATATTTTATACATTTACCGATCGCTTCTATGGCAGCTATAAGATATAGTTGTCCGATTTTTATGAAATTTATACCAAAATTCTAGAATAATAAAAAAAACGTATATCTCAGAGTAAATAAAAATGCGTTG
Organism: Drosophila kikkawai; assembly: GCF_030179895.1. Taxonomy (NCBI): domain Eukaryota; kingdom Metazoa; phylum Arthropoda; class Insecta; order Diptera; family Drosophilidae; genus Drosophila; species Drosophila kikkawai. The sequence continues at coordinate 28,280,466 of NC_091733.1, forward strand.
AAAAACAACGAAGCTATAATTTTATTTCTATTAATTTCTCGATCGTTCCTATGGCAGCTATATCATATAGTCGTCCGATTTTCATAAAATTTTTACCAAAATTCTGGAATAATATAAAATGGCTATATCTCAAAAATGATGCAAAAATATTGAAAAACAGCCAAGTTATACTTTTTTTTCTAAAAATTTATCAAACATTTGTATGGCAGCTATATGATATAGTCGTCCGATCCGGCCCGTTCCGACATATATAGCAGTGAGAGCATATAGAAGACTATATGCAAAGTTTCATTCAGATAGCTTTAAAACTGAGGGACTAGTTTGCGTAGAAACAGACAGACAGACAGACGGACAGACGGACAGACAGACAGACGGACAGACGGACAGACAGACAGACGGACAGACGGACATGGCTAGATCGACTCGGCTGTTGATGCTGATCAAGAATATATATACTTTATAGGGTCGGAAACGTCTCCTTCACTGCGTTGCAAACTTCTGACTGAAATTATAATACCCTGCAAGGGTATAAAAATGAAAGAAGAAAACACCCACTTACACGCCTTCTTTCTAAAAAGGACACTAAAAAAAAAAGAGAGGGAAATTAAAAGATTGCACGTAGGGATCTGATATTTATATATAAATATAAAATAAAATAAAAAATAAAATAAATAAATAAACAAAAACATATATATTAAAAAATTTAAATATATATATGGCTCAATAGCTTATGGAAAATATACTTTAGTTTGATTTACCAAATATTTCAAATATAAAAACATATCCCTTTTAATGTTAAAATATATATTTAATCCAAAAATATTTGTTTAGCTTAATTTATTTTTTATTATTATTATTTGGTTAATTAATTATTTATTACTTTTTTTTTAATTTCAATTATAAAAAATTAAGATGTAAATAAATTTGTTTTATTTAATATAAATAAATAGTTATAAAGCACATTTTAAGTGTTATTTCTGTATTTTTAACAGAATCCCTTTTTTAATTTTCTTAATATATATATTATTACTTTTATGGTGCTTTCTCTCAGTGCATTCTACCCGCTTCTTAGGGCCGCCACTGTCGTTGGCCGTCGCCAGCGTCTGCGGCTTCTTTTCTGTGTTTATTTTATCATCATAATTTCGCATTTCTGCTTTTATGAATTTTTAATTTGAACAGCCAGGGAAATCCGCATGGCTAATGTCTAATGGAGGCTGAAAGCTAGGGGAACGGGGAACCCGCAGTTAAGTCGATGATCTGTGTCAGATAGTTCGAGTGCCTATTTTTGGTAGCCATTACGTGCTCGGACCAAAAATAAACCACAATTAAATGTAGTATTTAAATAAAACATTAAATTAAAACCTTGCATTAAATTAAATAATTTTAAAATATTTGAAATTAACATTTTTGTTGTGCCCATTAAACAAGTCCCCTGATTTTGGCAGTACTTTTAAGATGCTGTTAGCTAAACCGCAAAAATGGGACCCATGCCTTGGCTGGTGGCACATCATTACATCCTGGTGGTTGCCACATGCCGCCACTTCGCCCACTTGGCTGGCATCCACTTTTTCGGCAGCAAAAAGGACGAAAGCGGAGGAGAGAGTCCTTTTGCGAAAAACGATTACGCACTAAGCCTATAACTTATGTTGATGTTTTCTTTCCGTCTTAACATTTGCAAATTTGTCATTTTTTTCCTTTGTGCCGAGATCCTGTGCCTCCTGCTCCTGCACCCCCTGCACCCAAACTGAGGGCTGAGCCTGGGCTTTATCTCACCAGAGTCCCGTTTGAGCCCCGTCCGTTTGCTCGTGGCTTTTCCTACTTTTTTTTCCGTAGTCCTCTGGCACATCTTAAGTAGTCGCTGCCCCGGCAGTTTTAAGTACTGTTTGCTTATTCCAGGAGCGTTATCTCTGGCCCGGCTCCTGCTCCTCCTCCTTCGACTCCCCCTCCTCCTCTCTGTGTATCATATTAAACTAATCCTAAATGGTTTCTTCACGGTACATTTGCTGGCACTTGTTAGGCAAAAGCCGCAATCCGCAATCTGCCCCACAATATGCACCTGCATATTGTTGGCATTCTGCCGGCTGGGGCTACGGGTATATCTTCTATATATTTATAAGTACGAGTGCCTACAAAATTAACAACAAATCCCTGAGAGAAACGAGGTGGGAGGGAAAGAAAGTCAAAGAAAAGCGGATCCCATGCCAGGTAGGGGATATATATATATATTCTAAATATATATGTATATATTGGTAAAGTCAAATGCGATTAGGGACTGGCTTTATTTTCTCCAGAGACACTGCTCTGCGGCTTATCCAATGGGGGCCACAGAAGGCAACCAGGTGAAAACTCATTGGAAAAACACACAAAAATATATTGGCATTTTGTGTTAACAAAAGAAGGATTAAATTTATAAATAAACTTGATAGATAGAAGTATTTTTTAAAGGAGTTTAAGATGGAAATAAATAAGGTTTACTATAGTTTAAAAACTAAGTAAAAATTTAAGAAATTTATATAAAATGCTTGAAAAACTGAAATTAATAAATATTTAATAACCAGTTTCATACAAAAACGTTCACTTTAAATAATATTTAAAGAAAAACCTCCTTAATATATTTTAAAATAAATTCCTGAAGGATGCAATGTATAATTAAATCCCTAAATAAATGTATATGTATATTATTTATCAACCATTTACACCCAGAAAAAAACCCCCATTAAATAATATTCTCACAAAGACTTCTCTATACTTTAAGTAAAACTCTTTAAAAATCATTACATCAATTGTTTTGTCAACATTTCAGGATATATTTAACGCCAGACCCCCCACATATCTGTATACACATTACGTTGTGAAATAAATAAATACATCAACAATGCGAACAGGAAATAGCCACTGAATGTTGAGTTACCTCAACTTGGCAAATGTAAACATAATTATTCAATTAAATAGGCCCTCAATCAATCAACCAATCCTTCAATTTGTGGGTGGAACCCACACCCCCAAACCGAACCCAAAAGCAGAACCCGAACCCAGAGACCATCTCATTCAAGTATCGCCGCATTGATTAATGGCTTTCCGAGTGAATGTAAAATTGAATGCCGCTAATTGGGCAACAAATTAGAAATCTATGAAAATAATCACCGCACCTCGCCTAGCTCGTCTCCTCCTCCTACAAAAACCACTGAAAAATAGACTAAACTTGGCCATCGGGACTTAACTGGCTCTGCATTACGGATTATTCAGCCAGCATATATCCCGGCATACACACACAATATATACTCGGGGGCTGTGCATGTGACGTCAACTTTAATTCAAAAACTCCCGTCCAAACAGCGAGCAGCGTTCATTTATGAAGTTATGCGCTAATAAATAGTTCACAATCGACTATAAATTGGCAGTTTCGACCGGGCCAACAAAATGGAGGCGGGACGGGGCCGGGGTCGGTGGCGACCGTGTGCGAGTCCATATAGAAGCTGCCGCAAAATGATAATAATTACGTGCATTATGTTTAATGCAGGCGATGAACAAAATGAATGAAATGTGTGCGGGGGAAATGGGAGGGGAAAATGGGAGGGCTCGGTCAATGTGTGGCCATTGATTTCAGCTTTTAATTTGAGGCCATTGTTCTAAGGCGAGGACACTGGGGAAAAAAAGGGAGTGTGTTCTAGTTCTGATAAATAATAATAATAAAAAAATGTATGCAATAATGTATGTTGATTTTAAATCTGTTAAAAATAGCTGTGCAATAAATACTGTTATAAGAAACATAAGAAAAAGGTCACACTATTCTTAAAAGTAATTAAAAATTTTTCAATCATCCTTAAGTTAGGGAGGTTATAAATACAAAAATTTCTAGAATTTAAAACCTCTTTGAAATGCTGCCTTAGGGTATAGTATTTATAATGACAGAAATATATAAAAGAATAGGGTCATACTAATTAGTAATACAATTATCTTTTAAAGTTAGATTGTTATAAAAATTTAATTTTTTTTGGTAAATATTTTGAAATCTTTAAAAAAGGCATGACATCACACACATTTGGTAATATTTTTACTTTTTAAATAAAATATTTAAATAAATTAAAAAAATTTAAATAAATTTAAGCAATTTAAATAGATGTAAACAATTTAAATAAATTTAAAAAATTTAAATAAATTAACAAAAAAATATTATATATATATATATATATATATATATATCTTTTTTATAAATATATTTTTTTTTATATATATTTTTCATATATACATTTTTTTTCTATTAACACCAATTAAAATTTTTTTCAGTGACTGCATATGTGAACGAGGAGGTTAAATGCGAGTGCATGTAAATGTTGGCGCCGTGGCCAAACAATAGCCGCTAGTTAGTTTGCTGGCCGTTCGCTTTGCAACTATTATATCCCGATCCTTTCACTCCGCTCCCCCCCTACCTGCTCCTACCCTTTTCTCGTTGCTCGATTTTTGTGTGTTGCATTAATTAAAACACAATCAACGCAAAATTATGCATGCCGCTGCCTCGATGACTCGCTGGGCACAAATTTTATTTATTGAACGTTAAAGGCATTCAAACAAATAACAAAAAGACCACCGAAAAACCGCGCCCACCCCAAAAAGTTAAGCCCCCGACATTTGGCAGTTGATTAGCTGTGGGAAAATGTGGAAAAACTAGAGGGTTTAGAGGAAAATTTGTTCATTTTATTAGAACAAAAGGGGAGCCCCTAGTAAATATATTAAAATTTGTGTATAAATAAGAAGCTCTGCCAAGGGAAAGTATATTCCAATTATAAATTAATTAATTCATTATTTATTAATATTCAAAAGTCCTTAAGTTTAAGGAAAAATCTGTGACTTCTTGTGAAAAGCTTTAACAAGCGCCCTCTAGAGCGGCTTGGTGGAACTGCAAGAAATGCTGCCAGCAGGTGGCGTTTGCTAGAGTAAGCAGAGGAATTTATTTTTCACAAAATAATAATGGTATTTTAAATGTTTTAATTATTTATACATAAATATTATGATTAAGTCAGAAAATCTAGTACTTTTTTTATATTCAATAAAGTATGAATAATGAATATTTAATATTCTTAGGGAACATCTATCCACTTTCTCTTAATATTATAAAATTAATTTCCCTAATACCCTCAATTAGTTTATTTAATATAAATTAAATTTAGGGTTTCCCCCCATCCCCCAAACTCCCAAACAATATGCTTGAAATAAATTCTTTGAAATGTTCCCACAATGAGTGTTAATTTCGAGTGTTAATTGCGAAAAATGTAATTCCACAACAACAACAAGGGTAATGTCAGCACATAACCCTTCTCAACAGCTCCTCTTTATCCTGGGTAAATGCATTAAATTTCGCATTTGCAACTAAACTGGAAAATGGAAACTACAAAGCGAATCAGTACGCAGCAGCGGTAATGACAGTAACACGCATTGAGTTGAGTCCGGCAAGCAACAATACCAATTACAGATGCATCGATACGATACACTGAGAGAAAATTATAAGGCTTTTAACAATGTATTTTATTAGTATTATTTTTTAATAATTAAGAGAAGTTTTACTATAGTTTACCTGAATTTAGCAAGAAAGCATAATTTGAAATATTTAATTTTTTATTTTTCTTAAATTTTTCAAAACTAAATTCTTTTGTTTTTAGTGCCGCACAATTTTACCTATTTTAGTAATATTATTCTAATATTTTATAATACATTTTTTTTAATATTTTGTAGGCCTTAATACATCTGTTTTTAAAGCCCTACAGTTGTACCTATTCTTATATTTGTATTTTTATATTTTCCTGCTATTTTTTATAATCACTTAATATTAATATAGTAATTTTATAATTTATATTTTATTTAATCATTTATTATTAATTATTTCTATACCTCTGAAGGGTATTATAATTTTAGTCAGAACTTCGGCTCGCCGAAGCTTTCTTTCTTGTTTATATTAGGATATATATATATATATGTATAAAAATAATAATTTTGGCTTTGACTTACCCGCAGTAATTTTCTAGACCGCGATCGCTTCTACGGCTTATCCGCAGTAAAGGACACTCTGTTGCCTTTCATTTTTACTCCGCAGACTTGGCTTAGATTCATCGATGATTAATTCCTTCGATTGCTGAGATTTTTTGTTGTTTTTGCACGATTGTTATCATAGCTTGCACATTTCCAGCGAAGCAACACATTTTTGGGGGTTATTCAGATGGTTTAAGATGCACACAGTTAATTAAGATTAATCGCTGATTAACTCCTTCGATTGCAGCGATTTTTGTTGTTTTTGCAGCAATATTATATGAGCATGCACTTTATCCAGTGAGGCGACACTTTTTTCCGCGGTCATCCAGCCGGCTGGGAAGGTACACGTCACAGGTAAACACGAGGGGACGCGAGCGTAGGCGAGGGGACGCGAGCACACGTGTTACTCCTCCCCTCGAGTAACACTGACTGAAGCTGCAGCGACTAAGCGGCCTCTATTATAGGTAGCCAGAGGGAGAGCGCTTGATCGAGAGAGAGAGAGCGAGCTTGATCGAGAGAAACGCACTAGCGTGTGGAAGCTGAGCTGAGAGCGAAGCTGATAACTGATAGGCTCAGCTGAGCTCTCAGTGTGCGCGCTCTCTTTGAAGCAGTGTGTGTGTGTGTGTGGGCGTTCGTTTCTCTGACTAACACACTGCTTGCATGGGAGCACACGCACTGAGAGCTAAGCTGAGCTTATCAGCTCGGCTCTCAGCTCGGCTCTCAGCTCGGCTCTCAGCTTGGCTCTCAGCTCCGCTTTCAGACGCTGACGTGTGTTTTCTTTCTCTCTCTCTCTAGCTACCTCTGCCGCTGCAGCCAGTGTGCGCTCCTCCCCTCTTCTCCACCTGTGACGTGTGCCTCCCAACTCTTTTAGATGACCGCGGAAAAGTGCTAAATCATTGTAATTGTGCCAGTTGTAATAATAATCGAGCAAAATCACCAAAAATCTCTGAAATCGAAGGAGTTAATCAGCGATGAATCTCAGCCAAGTCTGCGGCGAGGCAATGACAGCTAACCAAGTGTCCTCTAACTGAAGATAAGTCCAAGCCAAAACTATTATCCTAAACACAAATATAAAGCTGCCTTAGCAGCGATCGGGTCTAGAAAACTTGGCTTAAAAACATAAAAGAATATATTTTCAAGAAATATAAAAAAATTCTAATATATAATATATGTATATATAATATAAATATTATAATATTAAAAACTCAATAAATGTTTTAAGAAATACAATCTTAAAAATATCAATAATATTTCCTAAATATTTTCCAAAATCCCCTTAAAAGTATTTGTTATATATTTTTTTTCCTACACTGTAAGTAGCAACAACCGGAAGTGGAATCATTAACCCTGAGTGCCCAAAGTGCTGCATTAATTACGGTTATTGAAAATCAAAACATAAATGCCAGTTAAGCACATTGCAGTGTGTGTCCTGGCGGAGATGCACACTCACAAGGGGGAAGGAGGAGGAAGAGGTGTCCCCGGCAAGTCCTGAAGTGAAACCAAACTGTAAATCGTATTAAAATAATTACATTTAATGGCAGCCGATCGCCGAGACTGAAACTCATTTGTTTTTATTAACGCCACATGTAATTGCAAGCGTTGCACGTTGCATGTTGCACATTGCACATTGCATGTTGCACGTGCCCAGCCATATGGAAATGCGCAAAAAGGAACCGAATAGTTAACGACTATTTAACCAGAAGGAATTAACCTCATTTTCATGGTTTCATAATTAATCCAATTTGTTCAACATATAAATTTCGCAGAGTCTCAAAAGTTTTTTTTTTTTTGTTGTTTGTTTCTTCTTCTGGGAAAGCTCTCTTGTTGTTGTAGTTGTTGAGTTGTTGTTATTATTGTTGTGGCTCCACCACCCCCATCACAGACCGATCATAATTGGAAATTTATTATCCACCGCGGAGTTGTCGACAGGGGAGTTTTGCTGTAATCAATATGCAATTGTGTCGCTTTTCCCTCCTCAGCCATGGACCACGTGGCGTATACGCAATGCGGACAATCAGCCAGAGAGAAACAGAAGCCAAAACGGGGAGAAAGCAAAGGCAAAGGCAGAGAGGGGAAAAGGCACAGAAGGAGCAACAAGAACAACTTAATGCCCGGCCACAAACAAGGGCAATTATGAAACGCCAGCGTAGTACTTATGCCCGAGAGACGGCTGTCTGGCAACCGAGAAGGTGTATTCTGCGGAGGGTGGTTTGGTGGCAAAAAGAAGCTGCTGGGAAAAGTGAACCCCCGAGGAAAAACAGGGAAAATTTAAGAGCCATTTATTGACCGAAGGCAACTTTGAAAGTTGTCCCAAAATAAAAGCTTTCTATGTTTTTCAAATATTTTTGATATTTTTTTTCGAAATGTTATGTTGCTATCAGAAATTTCGATGGTATTTTACATTATTATGTTATGTTATTTTTAAGCTTGATAATATACAACATATTTTACATTCTGTCAAGCTGTATTATACCTATAATATGTATACACATGAAGTCTTCTGTAATATATAATAAATAATAAAAAAAAAAATTAAAAATATACATTTTGAAAACTGTAATCCTTTTTTAAAACAAAGAACATGCCTTTTTACTTTGAATGTACATTTTTTATTTGTTTAAGAAATGAAGCTCGCCTTCGAAAAGCAATAGTTTGTATTCATATTTTCGAATATAAATTTCCTGGAAAATTTTAAATTAAAAAAAAACAAGAAAGAAAGCTAACTTTGGCCAAAGTTTGTATACCCTTGCAGGTAACAATTAAAATATATCATAACTAAGCCAAAAATGCATTAATTTCGATTCGGAAAGCAGTTTTGTGTTAGTTTTTATTAATTTAAAAAAATTGCATACCAAATTTAAAATTTTAAGAAATCAAAAATTTTGGCCATTTTTGCTAATTTTAATGATGTAACCCCTTATATCGAATTTCGCAAAAATGGCCAAAAAATCGATTTCTTCCGGACATGTCTAGAAAGATTCCCCTGTTGATGCTGATCAAGAATATATATGGTTTATGGGGTCAAAAATGATTCCTTGACTTAGAAAAATATTATTTTGTATTATAAAATCGGATTTTTTATATTAAAAAACTTCTTGATTTTTTTTAAATTAAAAATATACCCTATAAAGTATATATATTCTTGATCAGCACCAACAGGGGAATCTTTCTAGATATGTCAGGAAGAAATCGATTTTTTGGCCATTTTTGAAAAATTTTAAAAATTTCATAAAATTAAAAAAAAAAACATTTTAGGAAAAAATCTAAATATTAAAAATCTGTACCTCAGCCAAGAATGCATTAAATTTAATTCGGAAAATGGTTGTCTTAGTTTTTATTATTAATTAAAGTTTTTTAAAAATAATTTACGACAATTTTAATGACAATTTTACCTTACCTTATCTTACACGTTTAATTTGAAAATTTGAGTAAAAATTTTGTTATGATATATTTTTATATGTCAAAATTATTTAATTGAGACTGAAACGGAAATCCCAAATATATATGATTTGTGACAATCCTTTGCATTTTGCCTATAATATGCTCTCAAGAAGACCTGAAAATATGAGAATTCTAGGAAACATACCTAGATGTTTATTGACATAATTTAAAGTTTAAAAAACCCAAAAAAAACAAAAATTTTTTTATCGAAATTTCGGAAATTTAAGCAAAATAAATAATTACAATATTCTCTAATCCCATAGAACTAGCAACAAGTATCAGTATCCTGCAAGGACTCCGAATTATAAGTCAAGCTTAGCAGGGACTCAATCCCTGAATTGTTATACAAAATAATCGAAGAGTGTCTGCCATTTGCCACTTTTTGTAAGAGTTCAAAGGGTCAAGTTGGCGCATGACCCGCAAAGTTAACAGGACAGAAGAGCAATCCATTACTTCCTTCGTACTCTTAAGATGTCCTGTTAACTTCCAAGGCACTTAGCCAGGTTCCGATCCCAGCCATAATTATTATGGCCACAGCATCCGAACCTAGAGTATCTCTCTTCTTAGCCACAGCGCCGGCGCCGTGAGAATGGGAAAAGTCGCTGAAAATAACAGACGGGAGGACTTGGACTTGTGTGTGAGTGTGTTTTGCCGGCTTCTATTTTGAACTCTGGAAAAATCAGCGACATTTTTGAATGGAAGCACTCAGTTAACCCTTCAGCCGTCCATATCCTGCAGGCCATCGAATAAATCTCAATTACCTTTCGGCAACAAATCAACTGGCGTTGCTAATGCAGCTAAAAATATATATACATATGTACAATAAAAAGTCTTGGGGATTTTCCGACAGCAGTATACGTTTTCATTTTTTGTAGTTATTGGGGAAGAGGGCTCTTTGGAGTTTGTAAAATATATATTCATTTAACAGTAATAAATGTAAAAGTATTTAGCAGGCAGTTTTTAATTTTTTTTTTTATTTAGTGTTGAGTTTGTAATGTTGTAAATTTTTTATTATTTATATTTCCATTTATATTTAATGCTCTAAAATATTATAGACTGATTGGTAATTAAAGAAAATATTTAAAAATTATAATTAAATGAATAAATAATTATTAATGTATAAGTATATTTTGTTCTTAATGATTTTGTTTTTGTTTAGTGTTTAGTTTTTAATGTTCTGAATAGTTTATTATTTATGTTATTTAATGATTATGACTTTAAGAAAATTCTTAATAAAGAAAAATAAATAAATAAAAAATCATTTATAAATATATTTTGTTTTTAATTTTTTTTTTTTCAATTTATTGTTTAGTTTTTAATGCTCTGAATATTTTATTATTTATATTATTTAATGCTCTTAAATATTTTAGATTGATTAGAAGTTTAAGAAAATATTTAATAAATAAAGGAAATATATTTACAAATACATTTTATTTTTAATTTTGTGTAGAGTTTGTGGTTCTCTAGTTATTAATTTTTATTTCAATATATATTTAATGCCTTAAATAAATATTCTGGAAAATCTTTATTTAATGAATAAGATTAAAATTTAATGATTAAATATTTATTTCGTTTCTAAATTTGAAATTTATTGAAAAATAATTCTTGAAATGCTAAAAGAGGTTCCTAAATAATTCCATATATTTTATATATTAAACCTAAAACTTATCCAAGCCTAATTTTACACCCAAAAAAAAATATTTAAAAAATAAATAACCCTTCAAATCACTTAAAAATCGATGTAACAACAAACCCATCAAGATAGCCCACCATCAAGGACTCCCAGAGCTCAGGACTCTGGCAAATTGGATGGGCATTAAAGGGAATAATATACAAATCAGCCTGAGATGCTTGCTTATTTATTAATTCCGGGCGGGAAAAGTGGCCGAGAGCCTTGTCTCAAATCCACAAACAATAAATCAAGCTGAGTAACAGCTATCTTACAGCCGGAACATCAACTATATTGTTGGCCCCCTTTTTTTTTTGTCCCATACATTTCCCCTCCGGAAGCCTCCTCCTTCGCTTCCAACGTCTTCATTTTGCAGTCATCACGTTTCGGCCCTCCCCCCTTCATCGTCCCCGTCCCCGCCCCTGGCACATTTTCGCCTTTTAATTTCGCACTTGGGTCATTTTGTTGTTTGGTGTGGATTATAAGACCACTTCATATTCATGCAACTAACAACCGACCCGACAAAAAATACAGAAAGACCAGAGAAAAAGGAGCCAGCCCCCTGGAAAGCCAGACGCTCGCAGGAGGTAGGCGTACAAAACCAGCTGCCTTTTGTATTTAGCCACAAAAAATAAAGGAAAAACACAGGGTGGTGGGGGGGTAAGGCCGGCAGCCGGCAACAATAAACATTTCCAAGTGCAAGCTGACCGAAATGAAAGGCCAAAAGGTTTTCGCTGGGGCCAAAAGGCAAAAACAGTCAACGGCACCAAGTAGAAAAAGGAAAGGAAGCGAAAAAGGCCAGGCCAGAAGCGTTCTTGGGACCGGGAAAACTCTATTTTTTACACAGATAAATATAGGAAATTATTAAGAAAACTTTAAATATTATTAAATTGAAATTTAATTGTGATTTTTTAAGATTTTAGGAGAGATTTTTAATATTATTTTGTAGGAAATTTTCTTTGAAAAATAATGAAAACATTTTAAATAAATATTTAAGAGAGTTTCAGGGCATCAAATAATTAAATTTATTTTATGGAGCTAGAATGTGATGTTAAGCAATTAATTAAAATATCAACAATGCCTTAAGTAGTCCTAAAAATTTATTTAAAAAAATCAAATCCCCAAGACTATAAAATAAATAAATAAATAAAATATTTATAGTTTCAATTTTAAATGAAATGAGACTGCTAAAATTAAAATTTTTCATTAGAAACCTTAGTAAACAAATCTGTTATTTATATAAATTTTTTTCCAGTGCTCTAGCACTCCAATGTCGGCTGCTGGGACAATGTGATGGCGCAGGAAAATAAAAAAATACAACAAAAAAAAAAAAATACCCAGAAGAAAGGCACAAAAGTAACAACTTAATTTCTGCTCCTTTTCTGCCTCCCTGCTGCTGCTTGGTTAGCCCCTGGAATTCATACCGGCGACACTGGCCATCCATTGAAAGGCAGTCCATCAATCAGAGGAGGAGCAGCAGCAATGGAAATAGAGCGAGCTAGGAGGAGATGATTGGGAGTCCTAGGCATCCATTCTTTGGCCTCGCCAAGGCAACCAAACCACTTTCCGAGGGCTACCGACACATATTGCCATAAATTCATATTTTCCAAAAGGGGGAGGTAAGCTTTGGCCAACTAATTGGAGGTAACGTGAGTTCTTGGAACTTCTCGGAAAAAGAAGTGACTTTAAGTGAGGTCAGTGAATAAATTTAGGTATTTTTAAGATTTCTTATATACTAAAATAAATTATTACATTTACTCAAAGGGTTTGGGAATTAATTAACATATTTTTTAGATTTATACAATACAAAAATAAATATAAAAATAATTAAAAAAAAAAACAAATTTTTGTAAAAATTCAAATAAAGAAACGTAAACTTAAATTTAAAGAAAATACTAATTTAAAAATTATAAATAATAATAGTAGTTAATTTTTTAATTTTCTTATTTTTTTTAGTTGGTATTTTCAAGATTTATAAAATACAAAAATAAATTATTTAATTTAGTCTTAAGGTTTGGAAAGAAATTAAAATATTTTCTAGATTTATGCAATATAAAAATTAATTATTTAACACAAACAAATTCTAGCAGAAATTCGAATAAAAAAAAACTTGAAATTAATTCAAAGAAATTATAATAAAATATATAATTAAATATATAAATTTAAATATAAATTATAAATATCAACAATATCTAATTGTTTAATTTTCATATCTATTTAACACCTAAAAAGTGATCTAACTTAGAGATCATCTTAATTTGTACATATTTTCTTGCCTTCTAAAATTAGTTAAAAGCCCTGTCTGAGCTGTCCGAACTCATTTGCCTTAAGCTCCATTAAGAACTATCATCAGGTGTCTCTTTGTTAGTTATCCTTGACCCTTTTTTCCTCATTCATTTTTAGCCTTATTTTGCCACCCACCGCCCACTTGAGCCGCATAATGCCAATTTAGAAAGGCAGCGGGAGGAGCAAGGAGAAGCGAGAGGTCCTTTTTAGGCCACTTTATATACTATACATATAGTGGAAATTGTTCTCTGTTAATTTTTTTAGCGTTTTTAAATGCTAGGAAAATTGAAAGAGAATACGATAACGAAAGTTTTTTAATTTGAGAATTTTTTTAAACTATATTTTAAACCTAATTTGGCTATATAAATATGTAAATTATATTCCTAAATATTGCATGTGTTAATATACTTATTTTGAACAAGATTTTCAAGGGACTTACAGCTTTTTTTTAAACATATTTATTATTAATAAGTAAATTATTATATTATTATAAAAATTAATTACTTATATACATTTCTTATTAATATTTATACTAGTTTCACATAGTTCACAGCTGTTTCTCTTTTTTTTTTTTTGCTTTCGCTAACGTTTCGTTTCTTGGTTTTTTTTGAGGCATTTCCGGTTTTTCTTTTCCTCATTTTGGTGGCTGATAATTTGTTGACCATCCGCATTTTCCGCCTCGCTCTCTCTTTTTCTATCTCTGTCTCTTACGCACTTCATGTATTATTTAACTATTTTCCGTCGCCGCCTTGCCTTCACAGCATTTTCTGGGCCGCTTTTGTTTTGTTTTGTTTTAATTAAAAGTGCTGACCGCCGCCAAGCTGTACCTACACTAGCTCCTGGTGAGCCTTTTACCATTTTCCCCCCATTTTCCCCAAACATTTTCCCCCACTTCGCGGGGCATGTCTGTGCATTAATGTGGCTTATAATCAAGATCCGCCAACAAAAAGCGTAGCAAAGTGGAGTCGAGTCAAGTGGAATGGAATAAAAAGTTGTTCGTCCTGCTTTTGGCCACATCAAAGGCAAGGCCACTTCGTCTACCTCCCTGCCTGGTATATCCTTCGGAAGAATCCCCCTTCCTCCTTTTTAGCCCATCGATTGTGGTCGCATTTTGTTGTTTATGTTGTATATTCCATTTCGGTTTGTCGAAACTTTCATCATCCGCTTATCTCCGTTTGCGGTTACCATATATCCCACATAAATATATAGCCAGGATATACTATATATAGTTTTTGGGGTGAGAAATAGGGGTTGTATAAGGCAAGCTAAATATAAGTTTATAAAATTCTAGGTTTATATTAATTTTTGATATGAAATAAAATTAATTAAAGTCAACTTAGTTTAAAAATAAATCACACTAAATATTTTCAAGGAGTCTAAATTACTTAAAATAAATAATATTAAAGTAATAATTAATTTTAGAAGAAATAAAATATTATTTAATTAAAAAATAAACCATTTAAACCATTTTAAAGGAGTATAAATTGGTAATTTTAAATTTAAAATTTTAAATATAATTAATAAAATGGAAAATATATAAAATTAAATAAATAATAAAATAAATATATAAAAAATAATATATAAAATATAATAAATATATATATAAATATATAAATAAATATAAATATAAATTAAATATATATTAATAAAGAAATAAAATGTTATAAAAACATTTTATTAATATACAACTTTAAATTAAAAGCTTTAAATATAATTTTAAAAAATATGAAAATATATAAAATATAAATAAATAAAGAAATTAATATACAACTTTAAATAAAAAACTTTAAATATAATTAAATAAAATTAAAATGATATTAACTTCATTATAACATAAGTATTCCTGCTTAAATAAAAGAAAATAAGCCTACAGAAAATATATAACTTTAAAAAATAAACAGGAGGAAATAAGAAAATCAACTAAAGAAAATCAAGTTTTTTCTTTTATAAAATCTTACTAGTCTCATAAAAACTTCATTATATATTTATTTATTTTTTTATAAAATCTATATATTAAATCAAGCAAAATATATAACAATTTCCCGTAAAGCCTTGACCCGCTAACCCGATTTCCATTTCAATATTCACCGATTTTCAGGTCTGAAGAGGCCTGAGGTGAGTGAAAATAAATGACAAGAGGGTAAGGGGAAATTGAGCAGGGAAAACTAAAAGAAAATTCAGCTGGCAGACAAGGGTTAGATGGCTGCGAAAATTAACGGAGGCGAGTGCGAGGCGCGGTTTCATTTGTTTTCTAATTTAAATTTATGTTTATGAGTTATGACCGCCCCTCCCTGCATCCCCTCCTTCCTTCCTTTCTTCCTTCCCGCACTTATAATTATGAGTTTCTGGTCTAGGCTCTTTGGCTGGCTATTAATTTTTGAGCACTTTGTTTCGCGGCCTCGGATTAGTTTACTTTTACTTGACTTCACACCACCACTCTGCCACCCTGCCAGTAGGTTCTCCACTAATTAGATGAGTATGAGGCAACGGGGCGTATAAGTAATGTGGCCAGCAATTGACAGATGGGCCTGGGAAATCAGAAACCCCCTGAAAAAAAGGGATGAAGATCCCCTGGTTGCTTGTCATTTAATCAACTTTACTTGGTTTAATATCAGCAGCTAAATTGCCTAAAGAGATTGGTTAACCAAAGTCGTAAAAAAGTATCTGAAATCTTGGAAATTTGTTTAGAATTAAATTCTAAACTAATATTTAAAATAGTTAATACATTTCTTTAATAATGAAACTAAAATGAAGTGCTTAATAATTTTTATAAAATTATATAGCTCTTTTACCAAGATTTTCTTGCTATTTTCTTGCTATTTTCTAAGCTTTTCTTTTGACTTAAATTAACCTTAAATAAATCATCTATTAATTCCAGTTTCTTCTCATATTTTAACAATTTCCAAAAACTTATTTATCAACAATTTTATCCTTGAATACCAAATGACTGACCAACTTATTGGTAATTTTTCCTGCCACGAAAAACCACCAATATTTCGATGTTCTGTCCTTTCATTTAGTTTGCTGATGCCGCAGGCGCCTAGTTTTGCCCCCAGAAGAGTCCTAAAATTCGCTAGGTTCTGCTTATCCTTAGCTTCAAGGATAGTTGGCCGCAGCAACGTGGAAGTGGGGTTAAGGGCATGTCCTTTCTCTCTGTCTCTCTCACTCTCTCTCTCTCTCCAGAGGATGAAAAAAATTCATTTATTATTAAAATCACTTTCGTTGCAATGAGGATTCCAAATGTCCTATCGTTTCGTTTGTTTTTATTGGTGTGCGTGTGTCGCTTCCTACCCTCTCCTGCCCTCTGCGTCATGTCCTGACGAGAATTGTCCTGAACTAGTCCAGTCCATGTGTGTAATGTTCGCTGGTCCCCATGGCAGCCCCTGCTTTAGACTTTTTCCTGAAAATTCCTGCCCCTGAAAACGTGGCTCTTAGTGCCGATGAGTTGGCTTTTTTTTTTGTAAACAAATTCACGGATAAAAACTGTGAAAATGATCCTTATTTATAAATAAAATACTATATAAATTTGTTTAATATTTTAAATTTCCTTCAAGTATTTCAAATTATTCTTCTTTAGTTTACTATTAAAAAAGTCATTTTTAAAGCCAAAAACTTGGCTAGTTTTCTGTTTTATCTAAAGCCTCACTACAGACCCATTGAAGAGGTCCTTTAACCCACCATCAGCATCCTGCGTAGCCGCTTGTTGTTGCTGGGTTAACAAGTGTCATATGTGGTTGCTGGATGTCTCTGCATCTGTCTGACTGTGGTAATGGCACAGCTACTGCTACTACTGCTACTGTCCTTTCCTTCCGAATTTTCCAACCCCCCCGTTTTCCTTCGGGCATCAACATCCTTCGACTGTCCAAGGAGGAGGAGGAGGAGGAGGAGAAGGAACAGAAGCAGCCGCACCTGTCTCAGGTCGTGGCATATTCCTTGGATTTAACTCAAGTGTGCTTTGGAGATTTTGTAGCCGCTTTAAAACGTTATGCACCACAGGAAAATCCCATCCCTCTCTCTCTCTCTCTGGAAAAACCCATCCCATCTACCCACTCCCATTTTCATCCACTACTTCAGGTTGTTTGTTTTTGTGTTGTTTTGGGGCTGCGCAAAATGTCAACGAAAGTGCAAATAAAATCTAATGGCGAAATCATTGCAAAAGTTACGAATACAGACGTGCCTACACAGGGACAAAAAAAGGGTGAGTATTTGTAAAAAATAAATTAATAATGAAAATTAATAGATTTTAAATACATAATTTATATATTAATAATTTATTTATTTAAGAAAATATTTAAATATAATTTTTATATTTTTAAAGTGTTATATACCCTTATTTTATTTTTAATATTTTTTGTTTTTATATTTTCATTTTTTATATTTGGTTTTTTTATATTTTATACTTTTATTTTTTATATTTTTATTTTGTTATGTTTTCATTTTTATCTTTTTTTTATTTTTTATATTTTTTTTTTTTTATATTTTTATTTTTTATATATTTAATTTTTTTTTTTAAATATATATTTAAGCATTAAAATTTCTAAAAGCTTTTAAAAACTACAAAACCCCGTCTAAAATTTGCAAAAATAAATATATAATATATGTTTTAAACAATCCCAATTTTCTCCAGTGTATATTTTTTGTATCTACATGTGTCTGTGTGTGTGCCTAGGTGAGCTGTGCCTGTGTGTGTGTGGGCTTAATGTGCTTGTCATTTGGTTTGTCGCACCCGCGTGAATTTGTTTTTATTCCAGCATTGCATTTTATGAGTCGGTCGGCATTTTTGCCAAACGCATTTCGCATTTCGCACTTCGACATTTGCCTCGACCTTCTCGAAAATAACCTACACTGACACATATATATATATATATATATATATATATATACCCATTCCGTCGATTTAATGACCCCAAAGCTGGCAACCGTTTTGCCATCATCGCCGAGAAATCTCGTTAGGGATATTAGTCTCCACTCAAAGGAGGCAGAAACAAGTCCCGCAGCCGAAGTTGGCATCAAAAGAGCACAGCAAACTTGGCCATATAACTTTTAAACGATTTGGGTCTGGCTTTGACTCGATTCGAGGCGCACTTTTGGCTGCCATTTGATTATTTTCCGGTTTCAAAACTTTACTGGCATTTTATTTTATGTTTTTATTTGACATATTGATACAAATTGATGCGTTTCGAAAGGGGTTTTTTAAAGAGAAAAAGAGAGAGGTAGCACTTATTTTTACAGGGTGTACTCCTACTTATAGGGTGTTCACTCCTTTACAGAGCTTACTCCTTCCTCACAGGGTGTGCTCTTCTTTACAGGGTGTACTCTTCCTTGCAGGGTGTAATCTTCATTGCAGGATGTGCTTTTCCCTACAGGGTGTACTCTTCCTTACAGGGTGTACTCTATCTTACAGGGTGTACTTTTCCTTACAGGGTGTACTCTTCCTTAAGAGGGTGTACTTTTCCTTACAGGGTGTACTTTTCCTTACAGGGTGTACTCTTCCTTAAAGGATGTACTCTTCTCTACAGGGTATACTCTTCATTACAGGGTGTACTGCTCCTTACAGGCTGTACTCTTCCTTACAGGGTGTACTCCTCCCTTTAAGGTTTACTCTGCCCTACAGGATGTACCCCTTCTTTAAAAAAAAAAAGCCGTAACCATAATCCTATACAAAACAATAATATTTCTTTAAAATAAAATATACAGAATTAAAGTCTTATTTTATTCTTCCTTTTCTTTTCTATTATTTAAACTTTCAAAAAACTACCATAATTATGGTAAAATATATATGTAAATATATAATATATCCGAGTGCCCTCACTTCTCCATTAAATAAGAATATTTCGGTTGGCATCTTAGCCTGATTTCATTTTGGCCAAAGCCAATTCCTAATCTTCTTTCGCACTGCCACTTGATTCAATTTCAAATATTTGCCTGTGGCCAAAAACGAGGACAGGGGCAGAACTGAAGCGAGGGAGGGATTCGTCCAGGGGGAAACGGGAAGTGTGTGGGCAAAAAGGATAAAGGAGAGGAGGAAAAAGAGGACGACGAGGCTTGGGCACTAAAGGTGCTCAAATATTTATGCCCCTTGTGGTGGATAACCGAAGAAAACACAATGAAACTAAATAAGAATATTGCGATATACAATAACCGACTCCCGTAGCCCGATCCGCTGAATAAAACATGGACACTGAGAGGAATAACTACCTAGAAGCGGAAAATATAGAAAAATATATATTTAAAGAATATTAGGATATATATTTGAGATAATCCTTTCACTTTGAAAAGTTCAATAAAAAGGAATCAGCATACATTTTAATAAGATTTAAAGATTCGAAAAATTTTATAATTTATTACTGTTTAATATTTTCCTCAAATTGAACCCGTTAAACTTGCTTTCTCTCAGTGCAATCCTTCTGCATAATCAGGGAACTGAACCAGGAGGAGGCTCCACAGGATTTGCAATGAATTTCTGAATTTAGGCGCTGCGGTCTTTCTACCTTTCTTCCCACCTTCCCGTATGAGTAGTGCACAATTACACACATTTTTCTTCATGTATCCTGCTTGGGATATCCTTGAATCTGGTTATTCCTGTATATCCTCACTCCCTCTCTCTCTCTCTCTCTGCAGCCCGTATCTATGTGTCATCAAATATTTATGGACGTGCCGGGGGTAGCCGCCAAGCAATCGCTTCATATTCAATATTCAGTTGTTACGCGCGGCAAGTGCAGCAAATTGCCAATTCGCCATTCCAATAAGCCAAAACCAAATGAGCAGCAGGCCAAACAATGGCCAACAAGGGCACTTGGCGATGGGGGGTGGTGGGAGGAGGAAGATGTGGAGTTGGGGAGACAGGGTCTCAAACTGAGACGCAGAGGAGATAATACTAGAGATTTCAAAGGCAATTATCCTGGGCAAAGGCACCATAAAATCGAAATATTGAGAGCTTTGGGTTAGGGAATTAAAGGGGAAAAGTCCTTTAAATATTTATTTAATATTTTTTTTAATATTTAATTTAATATTTAATATTTATTTTAAATTTAATTTTAAGTGTATTAAATTCCATTTCGGATTAAAGTAAAGCTAAAGAAAGTGAGAGATCTAATTTTAGCTTTTAAATTATTTAATTGCTTTTAATATAATATATATATATATATTTATAAAATCTAATAAAAATAAAAATTAGAATTCTTTGCATAAAATATTTACAGAAAATATGAATGTTTCAATTTTTATAAAATGAAAATCTTAAAAAAATGTTAATTAAATATTTCTTAAACTATAAAATCTTTGGGCTTATAATTTGAAATTTTAATATACTTTAAACTAAAATAAAATGTTTAACAAAATATATATATATTTTAGAATTCAAGATGAAGTATTCATCGATATTATATAATGAGATATTATGTAAATTAATTAATCAAGTCTTAAAAAATACCATTAAACATATTTGAAACCCATCTTATATAATCCTAAGCATAGCCTTTATCTATATACATTTTATTATAATTTTAAGATCTCTTTTATTTACGAAAGTGGATTTTTTACTTAAATAATACCATATAATACTTAAATAATAATAAAATATACTACTTAAATAATAATAATAAAATATAATATTTAAAAAAATACCAATTAAATTTCTTTGGGTTAAAAAATATATTTCTGTTACTTAAAATTCCTAAAAATAATTTAATTTTAATCCCTTTTCAAAGCTCAAACCTCTGCTCTAACCCCTTAATTGCTCTCTCACCTGCAAATGCTCTACCTGTGCCGCTGCATATGTAAATGCAATCAAATTTGCAACGGTCATTTGGCCAATCTAATGGCCATTTGGGTCGCCGGCAAGGGGGTAGAAGGACACGAGGGTACGAGGAGGGTACCAGCATAAAGGATAAAGGGAGACAGGGGTTAAGGCCAAAGGGGTTAAAGGCGGCGCGGCTTTTATGTATTCATAAAGCAGCCACCGTTGCTGCATCTGAATGATGTTTACCTCATAAATAAATAATTGTTAAGCACAAATATGCAGGAGCTGCAGACAAATTACCAAAGGGGGGAGGCGGGAAAATGTTGCCAAAAAAGTTATGATAAAAAATAAAAACAAAACAAAAAAAACACGCTCCACAATCTACTTATTCACTGCCAAAAACAAGGACCATTTTCAGGTGTTTGTAACTGCATTTCGGAGCACAGAGCTTACACGCGGGTGGGATTATGGGCAAGGATTTTGTGCAGGGAAAAGCCGCTTAACTGGGGCTTAAATTAGCAACAAAATTAGCTATTTATTATAATTTAATTCAGGGACCCCCCTAAAAACAATTGTATTTATCTATTTAGACTGCAATTAAGTTTTAATAAGTGTGCAATTAGGGTCTATAATCTAGTCTGCTGATGTAAAACACAAATCACGTATACGCCCCGGTGGCTACAAAAATTAAAAAAAAAAAAAAATACCCAAAAATATAAATTGAATAAATATTGGCATTAATAAGTATTAAAAATAATTGTTAGTAATTTATTTAAATTTATTTATATTTTTTATATTTATTTTATAAAAATCTTGGTAAATTTAGCTAGTTTTTTCGCCCCTCAAGAACTCAACAATCATCAAAATCCAACTGATATTGATCCTGGAACTCCTTGCAACCGCCTGTCACGGCTCATCAGGCCCTTAAAGCCGAAAATGACGAGTATAAGTTCCACTCTAATGGCCACCAAGTGGCATAGGGGGCGGGTTGGGCGGCGAGTGTGAATCCTTGAATGCTGAATGCCGAATGCGAATGTCTCGCAGATGTGCCAAAAAGTAACGTAAAGGATACAGGAACGAGACAAGGTCCGGGCCGGGGCAGTAGACATGCGAAATGTCAGTAGTATATCATTTTTTAGTGAAGTGCAACCGCAGCAGCAATAGCAACAGTAGGGGCGGCGGGACGAGGGGGGAGGGAGGAGGCGTGGCCTCGACCCCCAGACAAAATTCACACAGACACAGAGACACACACAAAACGAGACGAGACACACACACACGGATGCAGAGCCAGACGCAGAATATATACACTGGGGAAAAAACTTAATGTACAAATTTAAGGTATATTTAAGGAGGTAAAAAACCAGGTAAATATCCTTACAAATTTCCTTAGTTTTTTATTTTTCTTATAAATTTTATAGTTTTTAATTATGTTTTTAGACTTAATTTAAAAAAAAATCTTTCAATTTATTTATCTTTAGATTAAACCAAATCAATTTTTAGATTTTTAAAAATTTTTCCTGTCTTAAAATTTATAAAAACCTTTATTTCTTTACATCATACATTTTTTTAATGTTAAAATAAATTTAATTTAATTTTAGCTTATTTTTCCCCAGACATATTTATCTCTCAGTGTAGCGATACAAATACTGTAGTTGGCCCAAAAACGCCCGCACTTGAATTAAACATCTTTCACATTTCGCAGTTGTACGTTGCCTGCCGCTTTCATATGCACCCACACACACACACACACACTGGCACACCCACACCCTTACACCCTCACCCCTACACACACATATGTGTGTGTTAAACCAATTTGTCTGACTGCCTTGTTGTTTTTGTGACTCAAAACGAGAAGGGTTCTTAAAGTTTAGGAAAGAAACTCTTGATATTTTTGGTAATTTAATTTAAAAAATATTTTAAAATTTTTTAAATAATATTTATAACCTAAAAAAAAAATGTTGAGAAATATTTTAAGAAATTTCGTATTTTTGTAAGCTATTATTTAAGATTTAATTACGAATTAATGACATTAGAAGTGAAGAATTTTTAAGAAAAATTAAGCTTTCGACTTTTTTTTTCTTTTTTAAATATAATTTATAAAATATTTAGGAAAATATATTAAATATAAGACGTTTTTCCAGAGTTTCTTTAAAAATTTTTTAAAATTTAACAACTTTTCATTCCACCCTCTTCCTTTTTAACCAAAAACTAAAACCTTGCCTTGGTGAGTTTTGGGTGGCATTACATCTGAGCCATGAGAGCAGCTGCTGTTGCTGCTACTGCTGCTTCTGCTACTGCCTTTTTCCTTAGCTTTTCCTGCTAAATTCCTTGTTGTTGCTCTTTTTCCTGCCATCTTTTTGATATCATCGCCAACGTCAACGTCGACTGAGACGGCGACTGCGACTGCGACAGAGACGCCGTCTTGGTCGTCGTCTCTCCTTCATAAGAAATTCATAAGTATTTCCGCTTCTCTGATTTTTGATTCGGTAATTAAAATGCAACTGAGATTGCGCTCACCCAGTGTGTGGGTGCGGAATAATGTATATATATATCTATACTATATATATTTACACATATGCCAGACATGGACAAATTAGTGATACTAAAATATATATTTTATTAATTTTATAATTTATATTTAAGAAAATATTTATAGACCCTTAAAACGCTTCCAAAATAATTGTTAAAATATATATTGCATACTTTTAGACACCTTTTTTAAAGGATTTTTAAACACCTAATGATTTCTAATGATTTATTAATTACTGAATTAATTAATTGTGATAAAAGAAATTTAAATTAAAAAAATAAAATAATTATAATCATTTAAATATTTTAAATATAATTTATTCATGTAAATTTGGTCATGTTAAACCCATTAAGATCCCATCACCTGCACACATTCCTAATGCACATCATTCTGTGATTGTTTTTGCCAACTCAAACACACTCACACTCACATCTATACATGTATTCTATATATACATATATATATATTATAGTGTGTGGAAAACTGTTTTTCCAGGTGCTCCCTGGGACCCAAAAGCTGATTGCTTTGGCTGCTTTTGGCATTGGCAGTAGTCGTCGAGCTTTGATTACTCGAACGGTTTCTAAGCACCAGAAGGGGACCCCTTTCAGACCCATTTTACCTCCCATTCCGACATCATTCCATCCTGGTTGCATTCTTGGGGCAATGCAACAGTGGCAAAACGCATTATCTGCTTCAGCTGTCAAGTGGAAAGTGGAAAGTAGTGGAGGAAATCGTGGGAAATCGGCGAGTGGAGAGCCAGAGCAAAGCAAAGCTAAAGAAATATATATAAATATATATATTTAGATATATATATAAAGTACATATATATATTTTGCAATTTCATTTACAAAAGTTTATCTTGGAGTGCGCGATTTGCGCCAGGAAACGGACTGCGACTACAACTGTGACCAGGTGAAGGAGGCTCAGTCACAGTCGCAGCCAGAGTCCCGGTCCCGGTGCCAGATCCCAGGCCCAGGATGAACCAAAAATACAACAGGCCAGCAAAGTGTCCTCCAACAGAGAAGTCGAACGGGGAAATATCCTTCTCGAGGGATTGATTATTATTTATATTATTCAAAATAATTCCAAATATTAATATAATTTTACTAATTTAATATTAATTTAAGGGGGTCTTCTCATTCAAAAGCCGTTTTTTGGACCCTTTTTAAAAAAATTCTTATTTGAAAACGCAAAGAATAATTGAAAACTTTTTTTATTTATTGTATTCAAAAATGTTCAAAGTAACTAAAAAAGTTGTTCTTGCCTCGATACGAGGGTTGTTCAAAGAGTAATGAGACTTCAAACTTGGTGGTCGAAAAAAAAGGTGTTGTCCTGGCGGCCACGATTCAGGGTCTCCAGAGCGTCCGAAATGAAAAATAAAAACGGGGTTATAATCAGAATTGATGTCATTTTCGGGTGACGGAACAGATTTTTTTTTAAATATTTTGAAACAAAATGGCGGCCATTCAAAAAAAAAATTTCGATTTCGGGCTTTTTTTTTGTAGTTTAGTGTAAAAAAAAAATAGAAAAAAAAATTAAAAAAAAAATCTGTTCCGTCACCCGAGAATGGTGACAATTCTGCGTCGACTCCACTTTGTTTCATGAAAATCGGTTCAGTTGAACTGGAGATATCATGGCCGCCAGTTCGAAAAACGTGGTTTCGAGATAAACGCGTTTGAAGTTTGAAAAAAGCTCATTTTGCGAAGAACTTGCTTCACAAAAAAGGCTGTATCTTCTAAAGTATTTCGAATTTCTAAAAATCCTTTTGGGGACATATACACACCATCCCAAGCTATAAATAAATGCAAAAAAAAAAAAAATCAAAAAAAAAAAGTTGCCCAATGAGAAGACCCCCTTAAATAATAAAATGGAATTAGAAAAGTACAATTAAAATACAAGCTATTAATTTTCTAATCATTTCAATATTTAATTATTTAAAATTATATTAAATTTTTTTTAATTATATTTAATTTTTTTTTATTATATTTAATTTTTTTTAATTACATTAAATTATATTAAATTATGTTAAATTATATTCAAATTATATTAATTTATTTCAAATTTTATTAAATTATATTCAAATTATATTTCATTAATTTAAATTATATTTATTTTTTTTTAATTATATTTAATTATATTAAATTATATTCAAATTATATTAAACTATATTCAAATTATATTAAATTATATCAGAAATTCCTTCTACAATTAATTATTTATTAATATTTTTAAATTCAGGAGTAAAATTTAATTTGAATTTAATTTCAAAAATAAATTATATTACCCATAACTAACATCTTTAATACCTTAAAGAATATATCGAATATCGATAAAAAATATTGAAATATCCCCAAAAAAAATCCAAATCATAAGACCATCGAATTAAGATAGCTTTCTTGGAAAGTGTATGGGAAAAAGCGAATGAAAGAAAAGCTAATGGCATCAAAGAAGAAAATCAAATATTGCTCAAGTGCCACTGGCAGCCACACCAACAACAACAACACACCAACAACAACAACAAATAGAAGAAGAAGCCGATTATCGTGGAAACCCGTGTAAGAAAACATGCAGATGGTCCAAAGGAAACTTTTTGGCCAAACGATAGACCGCAATGCTGCCAGAGCCAGCGACTCAAGTCTCAAGAATCGAGATGAGATTTTCCCCCGCCGCCAAAGGGGGGGGCGAAGGGCGGGGCAAACAAGTTTATATGATTTTGATGAATTTCCGTGGCAACGGGGCCAAAATGAAAGCGCGACTCGATAAGTAGCAGTTAAGATTTCGCTGCTCTTCTCAATATCCGCATGGTCAGAGCGTAGAAGGAGGAGTTTTCCCTACCTCTACATCTCTCTCTATCTCTCTATCTCCCCTTTTCCATTCCTCGTCTCACCTTTGAGTTTAATATCAGCGAAAAAGATGAGAAATCCCAGGGGGGAGAGAGGAATGGCACTCTGCTACCACCACCACCACCACTGGAAAGTAATTTCCTGCAATTTAAACTAAAGAAAAATAAGGAAGCGTCTTTGATTTCCGCGTGAAATGATGTGGGCGGCGTGTTTTTCCATGTTTCGACCCCCAGGAAAACCCTTGGTAAAACCCCTTAGTGGGTGGATCGAATTAAAGTTGATTCAATTTATTATTAGCCTCGGCTTATTGGATAACCGCGACGAGCTCAGCAAATTGCATTGCCCTCCGCCGTTGATGTTGACGTCGCGCCAAACAAATCGAGTAAGTGAGTCAAACAAATCGAATAAGTCGAGTAAGTTCCAGGAATCGAATTAATCGAATTCCACGGAATGCATAAGGTTTTCCATTTTATCGATCACAGTCTTAATTTTATCCTTTTTAAACCAAAAATTAAGCCTATTTTTCAAAAGAATAAAATATATTGGGGTCTGTTCTTGGTAAAAAAAGGATATAAATATTAATCGATTTGTAGGAAAAGCTGAAAATATCGATACTGTTCGATAATAAAAAATCCGTAAAAGCCTTTTTAAATGCTTAAAACTTTTATTAATTATACCTTAAACGCTTCTTTTGGTTCAAAAATCTCTTCTACTCTTCAGAAATGTTGTCCAAAATGACAGCTGGCAGCATTTGTTTCGTCTTGGTCAGAGTTTTTAGCCAAAAATGTTAACCTAACTCGTATTTTTCGCCAATTCCCGCTCTTTTCTTCTTTCCTTTTACCGTTTTTTTTTTTTCTATTTTAAGCGGACGGAAGGCAGACACTCCTCCTCCATTTTGGGCGCGACACCAAATGAAATGCCTGAGGGCAGTAAATTTAAGCGGCCGCCAGGAGCTTGCTCCTTGTTGGCGGCGGCGACGGCGGCAGGACGCAGAGTTTTTTGGCCAGCGGAAACGGCAGCAGTGGAACGCGGTTTCGGCCACGTGGCGAGCAGAGTATTTACCGCCATGTGCATAGTTTGCAAGTCTGCGCGGCGACACCTGCAGGAATGGCTGGCTGGCCACGGTCTCATCCCAGGAGGATACGGCCAGGACGACCAGGACCAGGACCAGGACGCCAGCCAGGAACCCAGACTGGCGAGCAGACATGGCCACTAACAACATCAAAAAGTGCCAAGTGCCAAGTGTTTGCGTTGGTCGCCAAAAACGCTGCCCAACAAATTGTACCGACTCTCTCCTGTATTTTGTATACCCTGTAAAGGTGGCTACCTAAGACTAGGTGTTATTTGTTATAAGAAAAATAAATATTATGGAGTTATAAAAAAATTAAATTAAAGAAATAAAAAATAAGAAGTATTTCACAGAAAGAAATCATTGTAAAAAGAAATATAAAACATTAAAAAAATAAAGTATAAGTAAAATAAAATATTAAAATATAAATATATATTAATTGTATAATATTAATATTAATATTATTATTTTAAATATTTTTAAAAATAAATTATATAAAAAAAAACAACAAAACTACAAAAATATAGCTTTAGAAAAATATAAATCAAATAAATCCAAGAAGAGGTATTTTTTAGTCGACTTAAAACCCAGAAATTCCTTATTTTCAGCCGTGTGACATTTTTCTTCTGTTTCGTTACTTTTTTTTTCTCCTCCTGAAAAGTGGGGATTTTTAGGGTCCTGCCCTAATGTGGACTGGTCCAAGTTTCTGCCACCTCCCATTTTTTCCTTTTTTTTCAACAGTATTTTTTATTTTTTAAATTTTTTTTTAGTCGTTGGCTTGTTTTGTTTTGTTTTGTTCACTTGTTGGCTACTCTTTTATGCACATCGATTTTCGCTCAGTGCTTTTTATTTGCAGGGGGAAGGTGTGCTGAAGGGGGGGGCAAGGTGGAACCGTACATCGGAGTTGTTTGTTTGGCACTGTTTGTTTATGTGCTGTAACTGGTTCGGTGAGCAAAGCGGAGTGAAAACGGTGAGAAGAATGAAGGAAAAGTGGGGGGAAAAATAAGGAAAAATGGTTGAAAAATCGGACATAGCAAGGAGGGGCGTGGCTACAGGGGGGCAGCAACTTTTTAAAGCGACATTTAACGATGCTCCAAAGTTGAGCACAACACTTGGCAGGCCCAAGTGAGTGCCACACGAGTGTGCATTCATTCAGCCCCTTAAATTTGCAGTCCAAAATCATGGCAAGCAATCACATCGTGAGTCTTATATATATAAATATAAATATTTTTTAATATATTTAAACAAAATTGTTGAAGAAAGTCCTGTTTAAACTGGGGAAAAAGGTATTAACTTTCAACAAAGGGATTTTATTAGGAACTAAAAAGTGTTTTATAGGTTTAAAAATAACCTTAAAAAAAATACATATAAAAAATACGTAAATTTTGTAAGAAATACCTTAACCTTATTTTTTTTAATCAAATATTCCAAATTTATTCCAAAACTAAAAATAATAATAAATAAATTAAAATAACTTAATTTGAAAAAATTGCCTAAATAAATATCAAAACGTTAAAAAAATAAATATATATTATAATATTTAATATTTATATTTTAATATTAATGTATTCCAAAACTAAAAATAACTTAACTTGGAAAAATTTTCTAAATAAATTTTAAAATATTAAAAAATATATATATATATATATTTAAATATTAATAATAATATTTTAAAAAATGTTTAACTTGATAAAATAAATACTTTACCCTATAAAAAATACCCTAAACACAAAATAAAAAAACTCCTCTGTGGGTGTTAACTTTTTTCCGGATTAAATTAAATGCCATACTCTACATAGCAACCCCCTATACTCCATTTTGAATATATTTCTGCATGAAAAGTGAAGCGTTTTGGCCGTTAATAAAACTATTTTAGTCGCAACTAACAAAGTTTGCCAAGTACTCGGCTTTCGGCTCCTTTGACACTGACGTTTTGGCAAGTGGCTTCAAGTACGGCGACAAATCGTGCAACAAAGTCAAATGCACTTTGCAGCAGCAGCAGCAACAGCAGCAGTAGTGTCAGAGCAGGAAAAGCTAGGGAGGAAAAACTAGTGGAAAAAGCTATGGACGAGGGGGGTGATGGTGAAAATTGTGAGCAAAGTGAATACATGTGTACGATGTGCGATGATTCATTTTGCAATATTGCATATTGTGCGTCGCACTTAAATTCAATTAAGCTACAAAGGCAGTTACCCGGCACCCAGGCACAACTACCGCAAGCGTCCAATAACCCATCAGCTGTCGCAGGGAAACCGGGTAAAAACCCCATCAGTTTTCAGTTTTCAGTTTTCCGTTTTACAGTTTTCCATACCACCCCACCCACCACACACCACATAGACCGCCAGTGCCAGTGCCACACTTTATAGCCATTGCCATTGCCCTTCGTGCACTCAGTCATTCATTGATTCATGCACCAGTTCGCCCAAGCATTCAAGCCAGCACTCATTCAATCATTTCTGGCGAGTCCTTGGCGCTATCAGCACAGCAGTTATCCTGGGCAACATGTCCTCTAGAATATGGCATTGTAATTCGAGGTTCAAAGGTAAAGAGTTTGTGAGAGAGTTTAGCTTTGGGAGGGGGGAAAATCATGGATTTGCTTAGGCAAAAATTTGGTTATTAAAATGAAATTATTTTCTTGTATTTAAATAAATATTTAAGCCATTAAAATATTGATAGGGAGAGGAGAGTGGGGATTATAGGGGTTCAACAGAAATTACTAGGATTTTTAAAACCTTTTAAAGTTATTTTAGTTTTTAAATAAAACGAAAGCACACTAAATTTGGTACCTAAAACAATCATTGCATGCTTTTGAGGGAAACTGTAAATATTTTTTAAATAAAAAAAAATTATAAATTTTTAATAAAAATTCTACATTTTTCTAAGAACAAAAACAAAGCTAAATAACAACTAAAAAACCTTATTTAAATTATTTCCATTGCCAACTTTACCTTAACAAAATCATTGCATACTTTTGGACACCGTTTTAAGGGTTTTTAAAAACTCTAGTGCTTTTTGGAGTACTCAAAATAAATTAATTTGTATTTAAAATAAGTAAAATTAAAATATTAATATAAAAAATAAATTAAATAAATTGAAATATTAAAAAAAATTAAATTAAAAATTAAAATTAATTAGATTACAAAATTTTAAAAATATTAAAGTAAAAACAAAAATTAAAAATAAATTTATTTGTATTTAAAATAGGAAAAAATTTAAATATTAAATATTAAAAAATATATTTAATAAATTAAAATATTAAATGAAAATTAAATTAAAAATTAAAATTAATTAAATTTAAAAATTTTAAAAATATTAAAGTAAAAACAAAAACCTTAGTATTAAAAAAATATATATTAACAAAGCTAAATAGTAGATAAAATAAATAAATTTGTAATTATTCCCGTTACTTAAACTAAAATCAACTTTACACCCCCTTCTTGCTGTTCACCCCATCAATCCCCCCCTAAATTTTGGTTCCAGGGTATTAGTCAGGGTGTGTGTACTAGCTAAAAACACAGGTGTGGCTCTGCTCTCGTCTCTAACTTCATTTACACGCTTTTCAACGCTCCAATCGAGCTCCATTTAAATGTTTGCCCAGGTGTAAGTGTCTGCCTGTGTGTGAGTGTGTGTGCCCCACAAAACAGCACTCGTCGTCCTAAGTAAGGGGCAAGTAAGTGGAACTTCCGGGGCTATATATATACATATATATATAGTATTATAATACCCCGGCACACACACACACACACACACACACACATCCTTTGAGCTGCTGCCTCGCTTTGCATCTCGCAGATGCCTCTCGCTGCCATGTAGAACTAATTCCATTAAAGCCGGCTCTAACTTGATTTTCAATTGACTCCTCATTTGCTGAGGGATCGGGGGGGAGTCAGGACGAGGAGGACGCGCTGTCAGCAATCAACATGTTCAATTGAGCATATCCTGCCGGCTGCAGGACACTACTGCCGTGCTAGAACAGATACCAGATACCAGAGAAATGTGATTACCCGACGCTATTTCCCACACACACACACACACACATCCTTGGGAGACGGCCTACACTTGAAATATAATCTCTAATTATTTTGAAGTCCTTCCAAAGGACGCCTTTTCAAATAAAATAAAAAATATAAATATAAATAAATTATATAAATTTTATCTTTTAATATCCTTCAAACGTATTTTTTCAAGTGCAGAGCGAGCAGGACAACGAACCAGGACACAACATGAAGAAAGTCCAGCGGGTGCGCCTTTTACATTTCATTGGATTTTATGCGTTTCACTTTATGCTGATGTTTTTATTATTAAATTTTCCTGAATTTTCATTTACATTTTCTGGCTTTCTTAGCGTTTGCTCTATCCCCATCTCTTTTTATCTTTCTCTCTCTCTCTCTCTCTGTCTCTCTCTCTCTCTCTCTTTCTCTTTCTCTGTGTTTGGTCGTTAGTGTTTTGTCGCCGCTGCTGATGACTCCTCTTCATTTTCACACTTTTCATTCAATTTATTGCATTTCGCAAATTGAGTGTCGCTTTCCTTAGATCTATTCGCCCTTCCTCTGGGCTCCTTCTTGGCTCCCTTTTTGGTCCTGGCCACAGCATCCTGTCCTGCTCCTTCACTTTCCTAATTTTCCTTCAAAAAAGGAACACAAAATAAAACAGTAAATAAATGCAAAAGAAGCACCTAAAAGAAGTCAATTCGATTTAAGGCGAAAGAATGCTGAAAATAACCAGGAAAATAAATCTTCTGGCGAACTATAGGTTAGTTAATTTGTAGTAAATTAAGCTCATCTAAAATTTTAATAAATACAGCCTTAAAAAGAAAATACATTTATGAAGATTTGAATTTAAACCAGAAATATTAACTATATAATTATAAAATCATTTAAAATTCTTGGAAATATTTGTAGCTATAAGAATTGGTGTCTACTGTACTCTACCTACAAGGTGGCAACGCCACTGGCTCCCTTTATCGATAGATCTATCGATAATGCCTGCTATCTCTACATTCTACCAGCACCAATATAGAAGAATCTCGTTCAGTGCTCCCAGATCAGAGGTTTTTTAACTAGATTTTGTTGATGAGACCGTAAATAATGATTATCCGAAAACATTTTTGAATGTAAAAATTCAATCACTTAGAATTAACATAGAATTAAAAGTATAAAGGGTAAAAAATGTTAATTTTTGATCACTCAGCTTTTTGTCCAAGCCAAAGTTGCCACAACGTCAAAATAATACATTACGCCTTAAAGGATTGGATTTTTTAGGGTAAACTTGCAACTTTTTAAGATTTTTAGGGATTTTCCCCCGAATTTGGCATCTGGCCACACTGATATGCTTGTTTTTTACTTCCTTTTCCGTTCTGGCCTTTAAGTAGGCTTCGTTGCGTGGCTTGGCCAAAGTTCAAAATTCATTAAAAAAGTCCGACAAAAAGAAGTTTATATATTTTTCAAACCAATTCAATTGCCGCCAAAGATGACTGAGGAGAAACCAGCCCAGATTGAGGAGATATCTGATGCCGCCGCCGCTGAACCAACCATCGCTGAAGTTTTGCCAGATATCATCACCATGGTGGAGCACGTGGCCAACATTGGTAGCGCCGTAGGAAGACGCCCGCTGGGATCTGGAAACTGCAATGATATTCCCGATATTTCCCATTGCAATGTACATCGCCTCAAGCACGAGCTGAAAGATATTCTTGCCAATCCGCCGCCATATTGCTGTGTGTCCATCAAGGCCCTTGATCTAACCCATTGGGTGGCCATTATAAATGGCCCCATTGAGACTGTCTACGAGGGCGGACATTTTCGCCTGGATATAAACTTCCCTTCCGCGTATCCGTTTAAGCCGCCAATGATACGCTTTGTGACGCGTGTCTATCACTGCAATGTGGACAAATACGGTGCCATTTGCATGGATTTACTGAGAGATCGCTGGTCGCCCATTATCACGGTATCCAAGGTGAGCTATGAGCTTTTTTTTATTAAAAATATGTATATTCAAAACCCTATTTCTAGGTTTTACTTTCCATCTATTTGTTAATGGGCGATTGCAATCCGGATGATCCCCTGGACAGCTACGTTGCCGAAATGTACAAAACCAATCGCTTGGAGCACGATCGGGTGGCTCGTTATTGGACCGAACACTTTGCCAAGCCGGAAGCAAAAAAAGAAGATGATGAATGATGTCGAAATTTTTGATATGATACACCCTATGAATAGTATACTAAGACACAACCATAGAGATCAAGCCTGAAGTTTCCAGTTCCATGAAAAAAAAAACCTCTTTCACTGCAAGGCAATCTTAACAACAACAAAAATCGTTGACTTTATTTTCACACCACAAAAATTTAAGTTGTAATAATTATTTAACAGTTTTTCAACGCTCATTAAAATGCTGCATTCATAAAATTTATAAATATTATGTTTTCTTGAAGAATTTAAAACAATTTAGAGAACGTTCTTAAGGGGGAATGTGTTTTCTTTTTTAGGAAATAGTCAAGCTACATTGTGAAACTAAAAAGCTCAAAAGAAACTATTACAAAAAACAAAAATTTAATTCAATTTTAAAGACAAAATATGTACCATATATGTATATCGCCACCTAAGTAGTAGTCGGAGAGCCTTTTCCTTTCTGTTTTCCTTTTTCTCTTTGGTTTCCCTAGTGAACTTTGACCTCAAGGCTTGTTCAAAATACTCCCGGCCATATTTCCCACTCCCTTGCAGAGTGCTGACTGTGTCAGATAGCCGAGGTGGTGGTGGTGATGGTGATGGTGGTCCTTTGGCCCCGCTCATGTCTATGAATATTCATGAGCTGCCCAAAAAATGAACATCGAGGGGGGAGGGAGAAAAACATTCAGGGTTCGGGTGGGGTTTTTAGCTTTGAAAAATGAATTGGAACGCGAATGGTTTAAACACCTTTCACGGGCTCAAAGGGTCCAAAAATATACCAAAAGCAAGCCCTGCACAATCTTAAATGCCCATATATGGTATGGTTTGGCATCTAGGGCCAAGACAAACACAATCAAATTCAAGTTACGTAACGTAAAGACTCTCATATGGGGGAATTCTATTCTTTAGTATATCGTATACTTAAAAAAAAACGTATGTTACAATGTTTTTTATTAATTTTTTATTAAAAATGTTAACTAATAGCTGTTCTCTTTTTTATACTATTTTTTAATGCTTTTAATTTCAATCAATGAATAATGAAAAATCGTTTCTTGACTATAAGAATTAGTGTGTACTGTACTCTACCTTACCTTATGGTAAGGTGGCAACGCCACCCCCTTATCGATAGATCTATCGATAATGCTTAGCTATATACATTCTGCATTTATTTATTATTTTTTTGCGTTAACTAGACTGTTTATTATAACAAACTTAATCTCCAATTACTAATCCATCACTAATCAGTAATCATTTCTTTTTTTTGTTGTAAATTAAAAAAAAGAAAACATCGCTTCATCGATACAATTTTGTTTCTCTAAAAGCTAGCCCTAGCATTTTTTTTCTTCTAAACATTTTCCAACACTTTCTTTCTTTTCCTGCCGGCGTTTTCAACTGACGAGTTCTTGGAATTTTCGTCTCGGTTAAATTTTCAGTGAATTTGAAGTGTACAATTTCTTTGCTAAAAAAAAACCAATAGGAAACTGCAAATAAAAAGGCCTAGAACAACATTAAATAAGTAAGTTTTCAACAATAAGTGTAAGGGTTTCCCCTAGGTAAAAGCAACCACGCGCAGGCGCCCTTTGCCATGTGAGTTTGTGTTAGTGAATGAGAAAAGCGTTTGAAAATCCAAATTGTTAAGTTTAAAATAATGCATACTGTTTAAATAAATAATATATATTTCTGCGGGAAAAGGGAATAACTGTGTGTGCGAAGCAAATAAATTCATAGCGAAAAAAAAGATCACCACGAGAAACGCATGCGCACAGGCTTGTGTCGCTTGTGTTTGTGTTAGTAAAAAGGAAAAAAAACGTTCAAAATATGGGCATGTTTTAGAGAAAAGAACAAAAATGGAAATTACTCAAATATATAGAAATCCGGGAAAATCGAAAGACTTATCAGGAACAGTAAAGAGGAGGCGCTGCATCCGCAGGAGAAAAAAAAATTGCTGGGACGCATGCGCGTCAACTTCATGTGTGTGTGTGTGTGTGTATGAGCGCGTGTGCATTGGTGTATGTGAGCTGGGACGCATGCGCGTAGGATTTATGTATGCTTGTATATGTGTGCATGACGGTGCTTGCTTTTGGATTGGAATAAGTGCATACACAGAAAAAAAAACGTGTGTGACAGTGACAAGGCAAGGCGTAACTGATAAAAATTACTAATAATAATATTTATTTATCTTTATAATATATATAATATAATAATTAATATAAATTAATAATTCGAATTAATCAATTCATTACATTAAAGTAAATTAATTAATTTTCAAAAATATTAATATAATATATATATATCATAATTGTCGGAATAGTCGTAATATTGATATTAATTATTAATTATACATATATTATTTATCCTATTTATCATATTTATTAAGTATGATATATTAATTATAATTATAATAATAATATTATTATTATTATTAATTATAAAATTTAATATAAAGATTAATGGTGGAAGAAAATGTATATTAATTATAATTAGTATTAATATTAAATTATTATTAAATTTTTAATAAAGAAATTTTTGAAAAGAATGAAGAAGCAAACTATAAGTATCACTTATATTAAATAATATTTATATATTAATAATAATTAATTTCACGTAATAGGTAATATTATTATTATTAATTCTTAATTAAAATTAATTTAACATACTTAAATCTGATAAATTAATAAAAATTAATAATTAATATTAATAGATTTTTAAAAGTATGAGAAACATATTTTAAAATTTGTAAAACAAAATTAATACTTACATTAAAGAAGCAAACAATTTTTATAATTTTCAAACTATAAATAATATTTATAAAAAAAAGAGTTTAGTTAGCATTAAATAAATAAATAAATAAATAAATAAAAAAAAGTAAAAGTAACATTATTCGTCCCTTTCAAAAAATCATCTCTGCCAATCTTATATTCACGAAAATTCTAAAAAATCCAGAATGAGCGACCAAAAAGACGAAAAACCCAAAACCAACCCAGAGGTTGAGGAACCGACCCCGGTCGCCGCCAGTAGTAATGGCAACAAGCGGCGCAGGGAAAGCACGCCGTCATCGCCACCGCCGGCCAAGAAGGTCAAGACAAGCACTGATGAGGAGGAGGAACAACCCACTTCCACTTCTCGTTTGAGAAAGGCATCTGATAATAAGCAGCAGCAGAAGGAGTCAGATGCGAATAAAGAGGTGGAAAATGGGAATCACCACAACCAGGGACCAAAGGATGAAGGGGATGCCATAGTTGAACCTAGAGACGACGCCGATGAAGTCGTTATTATCAGCTCTGATTCTTCCGATGAGGATGACTTGGACAGATATCTAGACAACAACTGGCTTGATCTACTGGAGAATCTAGTCGGGGATTTACCTACAAACAGAGAGAGACAGAGTTTGGAGGCCGCAAGTCTACACGTGAACGTGGCCTCATCCGAGTCCAGTGCTGACGAAGCCGTGAATCAGGATGATGGACAGGCAGAGCAGCTAGACAACGACGAGTTCCCCCATGAAGAGGCAGAGAATCTGGTCATCAATGAGTATGATTTGCAGTTAAGGGAAGAGCAGCAGTACGAGGCCCGCCATGAAGAACCATTAAACCTAGTCATTGGCGAGTCTGTGGACAGAGAGAGACAGAGTTTAGATACCGAAAGTCTACACGTGAACGTGGATTTGGATGAGAACAACAGCGCTGACGATGGACAGATGGCAGAGCAGCCAGATAACGACAATACCCCCTATCAAGATGAAGAACCAGTAAACCTGGTCATCGCAGCGCAGCAGGACGAACAGCCAGAGGAGTTGGTGGATGACAATAATGAAGAAGGGGTCTTGGTCATCGATGAGGAGCACCAGCAGGAAGATAGAGCTGACGAGGAGCCTGAGTCGGTCGTGCAGAATTCCCACTCTCCTGTATACAACGAAGACACAGACTCTCCCGAGGATGAGGAGCCTGACTCCAACAGAGATGCTGCAACAGACGATCCCATCGATTTGAACAGAACAACCCATCTCAACCGGCTGCAGAGGGACACCGATCTACAAAACCGCGTCCAGTTGGACACGGAAATGGCCGTAAGTTTCGGGGATTTTCAAATCCTACGTCTCATTGGTGAAGGAGCACACGGCAAGGTATTTTTGGTACGAAAGCGAAACGGTTTAGATGTGGGGCAAGTGTATGCCATGAAGGTTATCTCCAAGATGATACCCCTCCGCGACTGGAAGTCAGCGGAGCGTATTAAAATTGAGCGTGTTATCCTAGAAGCTATACAGGAAGTACCCTTTATGGTGAATCTTCACTATGCCTTTCAGTCGGAACATCATCTCTTTCTGGTCACGGGTAAGTTGCCACAACAAACGGGTCGAAAAATCTATTAATTTGGAAATTTTCCAGACTTTATCCAAGGTGGTGAGCTGTACCGGCGCCTTCAGTTAGAGGGACCCCTGCCGGAGGCGGCAGTGCGCCTCTATGTGGCCGAATTGGTTTTGGCTTTGGAGGCTTTGCACCAGGCAAACATTGTCTATCGTGACCTCAAACTGGAGAATATTCTGATCGACAGCGAGGGTCACATTGTGGTGGCCGACTTTGGTCTAGCCACTGTTTTGATTGCCGAAAAATTGAACCGGACGAAAAGTTTCTGCGGCACGCTGTCGTACATGGCACCGGAGGTGATAGTAATTGGCCCCGATGGCTACGACACGAGAGTTGATTGGTGGTCATTGGGTGTGTTTACCTTGGAGCTGCTCACCAGTATCAATCCGTTTGCTTTGCTAAGCCGGGAAGAAATAAGCCAAAGGATTTTTCATGGTAATATCGAGCTTCCCTTGCATCTCAGCGAAGGGGCAAGAGACTTTATAAGGAGGCTAATGGAAACGGATATAAATAGGCGTATGGGTGCCGAGGAGATTCGGGCACATGAATTTCTCCAGGGCATCGATTGGTCGATGCTACCACAAAAGCAACACAATATGCCCTTTCGTCCAACCCTCGAGGGCATCGAGGATGTGAGTCACTTTGATACCAATTTTACCTCCAAGCCAATAGAGTTGCCCCTGTGCGAGGTGGCTCTGCCCAGTGACCTTTGCATGTACAATGGATTTGACTATATATCTCCTCGCCTTCTGGAATGGAGACGTGATCACGACGAGGAAGATGTAGAGTTTCGCAATCCAGAGGCAGATGTGAGTGTCCCAAATATAGATTACCTTCTACTAACTCTTATTATATTTTTTTTTTTGGTTTAGATCATACCCACACTTCCGGATGATACCGTATTGGGCCGCCGGCTGTTGAACGGTGCCAGTGCTTGCGGCACCTGTTTCCTCATGGATGACAACATCCTGGTCAAGATCATACACTTGTCCAAATTCCATGTCTCTGAGGTGGATGCCTTGATGACATTTTCGCACGAGAATATTGTCCATTATTATGGGACTTATCGGAACAGCTGCGAGATCTGGATCATGATGGAGTACCTAAGAGGCAGGGATCTATTCCATGCTATCTCGAGTGGCCAGCTGAATGAGGAACTTAGCCGCCTGCTCTTCCGGCAGATGGTCAGTGCTGTCCAGCACCTGCATATGCATCACTTTATACACGGTGATCTCAAGCCGGAGAATATAGTGTTTGCCAACGAGACGGATATGACTATTAAGCTGGTGGACTTTGGCCTGGCCCGGTGAGATTCTCTATTTTATACCTTCCTTTCTAAGTATTATTTCTATTATCTATTATCTCAAACATTTTAGTTATAGCAGAGATTTCCGGCAATGGGAAGACTATCCACGCTATACCCCGCTATATGCCCCGCCAGAGCTAATAACGCCCCATAACAACCGCCGTGTGGCCTATACCCCAGCAGTGGACATCTATGGGCTGGGTGTTACGCTTTACTGTATGATTGTGGGATCTGGTCCGTATCATTATGATTTGGAGGTAGAGCACATTTCGCAGGCAGAAGAGCAGCTCCTGAATCGCATACAGCAGGAGCCGTTTGATCAGGAGGCCGAGGGTTGGCTAAATGCTAGCCAGGCCTTACGGGATCTGGTGAGCTGGTGTCTGGAGAAGGACCCAGCAGCACGGCCCTCGCTGGTGGAGATACTCAACAGTGAGTGGCTGAGAGAGGAGACGGAGGAAGATGCTGGACCAGTTGAAGTTCAGGAACAAGTTGAAGACCAAGTCCAGGACCATGAAGAAGATGTCCAAGAAGAAGAAGATGTCGAAGAAGAAGATTCCCAAGAAGAAGAAGATGCCCAAGAAGAAGAGGATGTCGAAGAAGAGGATGACGAAGAAGAAGATGCCCTCGAAGAAGAAACTGTCGAAGAAGAAGATTCCGAAGAAGAAGATGTCGAAGAAATCGAAGACTAAGAACTTCATGTCTACGAATTCCAAGTCCAAGAAGTTGCCCCTCACAAACGGACCTTTCGTAGTCGCAACCTGCCATTAAGAGCCTTGACTTCTATTTATATAAATTTTTTTATATAGAGTTAAAGACTTTTATAAGATTTTTTTTTCCTATTAAATAAATGTGCCTTACAAGAAGTTTTTTCAAGGCTAATTATTAAAGTTGCCTTACAAAAAGTTTTTCCCTATTTTATTTTTGTTTTAGGCTTATTAATTTAATTCGCCTTTTTCAATCAAAAATAAATAAATTCAATAAAATAATAAAAAAAATAATAATAAAATAATAAATAATAATAAGAGAATATATAATAAAAAAATTAATAATATAATAAAAAAAATATTAATATAATAAAAAAAAATAAACTAATAAAAAATATATTAAAATAATAAAAAACAAATTAAAATAATAAAAAAATATTTAAATTATAAATACAATTTAAAAAAAAGTTAAAGTAATAAAAAAATTTATTGAAATAATAAAAAACAAATTAAAATAATAAAAAAAAATATTAAAATAATAAATAAATATTAAAATAATAAAAACAATATTAATATAATAAAAAAAAATTTACAATAATAAAAAAAAAAATTAAAATAATATAAACAAATATTAAAATAATAAAAAATATTAAAAAAAAA
Source organism: Drosophila kikkawai (assembly GCF_030179895.1). NCBI lineage: Eukaryota > Metazoa > Arthropoda > Insecta > Diptera > Drosophilidae > Drosophila > Drosophila kikkawai. The sequence goes on from NC_091733.1 coordinate 28,321,267, forward strand.
AAAATTAAATAATAAAAACAATATTAAAATAATAAAAAAAAATTTAAAATAATAAAAAAAAAATTAAAATAATATAAACAAATATTAAAATAATAAAAAAAAATATTTAAATAAAAGAAATACAAAAACATAATAAAAGAAAAACTATAAAACAAGCCAAAGTTTTTATATTTCCCAATTAAGATAAGAACCTGTCTTTAATTTAGATATAACCTCAATGACAATGAGATACTGTCACTTGCCAAAACTCATATCGAGTGAACACTATATAAACCCCCGAAGGCAGTGTGATAAAAGCATAAACCGAGTGACAGTCGCCAATCGAGAAAATGGCCAACAATGTCATCAAAGTGGCAAAGTGCCCTTCTACCAATATCACCGCCCATTCCCTGTCCTGGTCCCGTTCCCGCTTCCCTCTCTTCTTATTGCCCCCAACAAGTCAAACGTTAATGAACTTAAAGAAATTAATTAAAGTGGCAGGCAACACACACAGAGGGCCACCCACATATGCTACATATGTGTGTTATATATAAAGAGATATGTATGCTCCTTCGATACATATACATATGAAGAGTGTGTATGTGCAGCTTAACGCCCCGTTCCGATGGCCGTTTATTGGAAACGACATCCGGTTTGGGGGATGGGGGATGGGGGAGAGCTGGCTGGGATCGGATCGGATGAAATGCCATCAGATGGCTTTCTTCTTCCCGGGCAAATGCAATAAAAGCAAGTTGTGGAGACAACTTGACCGTTAAAAATGAAGTCAGCCGGCGAGATGGGAGTGTCACAGTGTCACAGAGTTATTGAGTGGATACAAAACGACGGGGGAATGCTCTCAACGAGGGGTACGAGCAGTTAATAATAGTTAAAATTAATTAATTCTATAAAATTTAACCAGAGGTTAAGAAAATTATTAAGGTATATTTTTAAATTTAAAAATAAACCCCTTTTTATAAAAAATTGTTATGAAAAATGTCTATAAATTAGCAAAGACAGCTTTGAAGAGTTAAACTCTCTTAATTAATTTAATTAATTCTATAGAATTTAACCAGAGGTTAAGAAAATTATTAAGGCATATTTTTGAATTTAACAATAAACCCCTTTTTATATACAATTTGTATGAAAAATATTTATAAATTATCTTGGCGAGTTTTGAGGACATAAACTTCCTATTTGTTAGCCCTTAATTTAACCAGAGGTTTACGAAATTAATTATATATATTTAAGAAATAAAAAAACAAATCTATTTTAATATAAAAACCCTTCTAAAATATACCCAAAATTTAGCTTAAATAAGTTAGATATAACTGAGACCTTAGCCTAGCCTCTCCTTAAACCCAGTTAACCAAATTTAACCAGAGGTTAGGCATAGTTTTGGAGTTAAAAAATAAGCTTAATTGTTTAAAAAAAATCCGCTCAAACTGCGAATAATGGAACTTAGTCTTTGGAAATGACTTTCGCCAGGGCTTTCTCGCATTTAACCTGAGGTTATTCCCTCCCCCCATTAACCCCTGTCAACCACCGCAGGCGTTGCTCCATTCGCACCCGTGTTAATCCCACAGCATTTCGGCCTGAGTTCGATTGCCAATTGGCAATTGGCAGCAAACAGGCAAATAGCTTGGACAATCTGTCATAGCTCCATGTGGGAGCCACGACTTGGATCGATAATCTCATTTGGGCTGCGATGGAAAATTAGGGGGGGCGGGTTAGGAAAATTAGCAGAAGAGCAGCAGAGGAGATGGAGAGTGACGCCACATTCGCGAACGGTGGCCGCCGCTGCAATTCAATTCTCATTTGCTGCAATTTCAATGGGGAATTGGATTCGTCAAGGCTAATGTCTCGCCAAAGACGATTCGAGTGGTCATTATTCAGAGGGGAAAATCCATGCAACAGGGTTTTTCGACTAAAGTGAGTGATCGATGCCAATGGAGGTGGAATATTTACTTAATAATTTAATAGGAAATAAAAAGAATATATTTTTTTTAAGTAACATCATAATACAGGCAGCAGAAAATAAGTAACAAATAAATATTAAATCCATAAATATGGACTTTTAAATTATATCGATATTAGTATATCGAAAAAATATTAAACTATCGATAAATAAGTAAACAAAGCAGAGGATACTGATTGTACCACATCCATAGGCATTTTACATTTTTCAGAAGAAAGAATTTTAGCTAAATAATTAATATAAAATCAATAAGTAATTATTTATCGATTATATCAATCTCACAATATCGATTTATTAAGAATATTGAATTTTAGGTTATAATTAATTGATTTATTAATGTAATATTTAATATTCATTTTTTTATTTTTAAATTATGTAAATTTATATATGAAAAAATACATATTAAATTAATTAATCTATCAATTAATTACAATTTAATAATCAATATTCTTGATCATCAATATATATCGATACTTGATTAAAGTACCTTGTTTTTTGGGGCTATTCCTTTCCATAAAATATAATAAATATTTTTGTTTTTAAAATATTTACCAATAAATATGATAAAATACCTTTAAAACTTCCATTTATCGATTTAATTATAAAGAACCTCCAAAAATATATCCAACTTTCTCATCGAATCAATCAATTAATGCCTTGACTTAAACTCCACCTAGAACAAAAGCCATCCCCTAGCCTATAGACTCCCACCATCAGGTCGCCCTGTCACATGGCAATAAATATTGCCACATGTTAAATGTGATGGGACGATGGGCCGATGGGCCGAGGACGAGGTCCTGAGGATTCCACAGGACTCACAGGCTGCAGGGGCCATGGCGATGGCCACTCGCCGATATTGCAGAAAATTAACAAATGAGCTCGACAAGCGTCCGGCTGATGAGTTTAATCCTTCCCAGAAAATCCCATACCCTGGAACCCCAAACCATTCCCCCTCTCTCTCTCGAATCCCCGATTCCCTGGCAGCTTCACCAGGCCCGGAGGGGGCCTGGTCGATTGAATTCCGTGTCAAACGGTTTCTGCACTCTCAGCTTTTATTGAATTCCATTACAGATTCATGTCCGTCGGAGGAGTAACGTCATCATAAAGGCCGTACGCCGTACGCCGTACACCGGGCTTGTTTGGCCAGTGGGAAGAGAAGCGATACACCCACCGATTGCTGTCATTAATGTTAATGGCAAATTGTTTTAGAGCACCGACTTCTGCCGGTGACAGTGTGGCTCCTGTTTTCTCCTCCTCCTCCTCCTCCACCTTCTGTTAGGCCAGAATGAAGCCCGCATCAGCATCCGGAACCACATCCGCATCCTGTTTGCCTCTCTCTGACGAGCCGAGTGAGTAGTAGTAGTTTGTCAAAAGTGCGAGCACAAAAGGACTCGCTCCTTATCGCACCAGACAGACTTTTCCGTCCAAAAGTCCGGTCCGGTTTAGGTCCCCATTATGATTATGCCGGCATATAGTCCCAGCCCAGCCGAAAGAGAGAGCCCTTTATTCTTGACTGGTAATTTGTTGAGGCCTTTCTAAGGTTTTCCTTTTCTTTTTTTTGGTTATTTAAAAATTACACCCGAATCGAAAGCCAATTAGTTTGGAACGAAAAGTGCACTGGAAAAGTAAGGGGAAAATTCTGGAAATTAAAGGAAACTCCTGGGAAGGTATTAGAAAGGTATTTTCCATTTCGTAGCTTTGCTCGCTGGCTTAGTTAATTAATTAAGTTAATTTTTAAATAAGAAAAAATGGGTTTTAAGTAAAGGAAAAATCTGTAAACTATAGGAAATTTCTGGGAAGGTTTTTTTAAAATATTTTTTCCAGGATTTTCCTCAAGTATTTTTTCTAAAAGAAATTTAAATTAATTGATAAACTTCATGAGAAAACTCCTTAATCAAATTCTTTATTATTTTCAAGGGTTTTTCATTGAAGCTTGAAATTTGTAAATAATATTTCTCTACAAAATTTACAATTTTCCAGATAAAATTATTGAAATAACTTCTTAAATGTAAGTACAAATTTAATTTGCAAACCGTTTTAGTGAGTAAATTAACCACAAATATAGGTAAGCATATATTCTCATCTTCAGTTTCATTCTCAAGTGCTCAAAAATGTTGCTGTAATTTTCCGCTCAATGCAGAAGCCATTCTAGTTCTGTGTAAAAATGTCGAGGGCCTTGTTCACTCTACTCTTCTGTGTGTGTGTGTGTGTGTGTGGGGTGTAAATCTGCTCGAGGGCCAAAAAGGACCCTCTCCTGCTCAATTGAAATTGTTGCCGGCAAAAGCCCGACTGGCTGACTGCCTGACTGGCTGGCTTCCACATCAAAATCAGTACATAGTGCATACAAATCTGGACTGTGGCTGAATTTCATGGCACTCGTCGCACAATGAGAATCCGACCTCAACAAAGGAAAATTTATTTCGTCAACCCGAGAGTTGCAAGCTGAAGAATTTTCCAGGGCTTCTTCTGGCGCCCAGGTGAATCCGGAACCTAAAGGCTCTGCTCTCTCTCTCTTTTCCACAAAACGGACTCAATTAATTTAAGAGATTTTCCCAGAGATTTTTCTAGAGATTTCCAAAGACTTTCCGGTGGGGAAGCAGGAATTTTCTGTGTATTGCAAAATTTCGGATTGAGTTTTTTGGAAGAGAAAGAGCAACTCTTCATTTGGCGGTCTTCGTTTTTGGATTTTGGCTTGCTGCTTGGAAAATTTAATTAAGCTTCGCCAAAGGCGGAAAATCAGGGAGTAGGGGTGAGGGTGAAAAACTTGCCATCTAAATATTATTTTACACGATGCTTTAACGGCAACTTTTGCATGCCTCATAATAATAATAATCGTCATAATGCCGCCAGGCAACAACTGTTTCATTAAAAGAAAAATAAACCAACAGGAAAATCTCCGAGAAGAAGGGGGGTTTGGGGTTGGGAGGGTAAAATGCAGCGCAGATTGCATCGTATGTTGTTTTATGCGTATGATATTTTGCCAGGCCAAAGTTATGAGTTCCTACATATACATTTATATATATATAAATACATATATATATAGAAGGAAGCTGGTAAAAGGCAAAGGCAGAGGCAGCAGCCCAAGGAAAAAAATGGAAAACTGCTCCCTTTTTGGTCCTAGGTTCCCTTCATTTCTTTTTTACCCATTACTACTAGTTTAAAGGAGAGTATATAAGGTTTTTGAAAATTTGTTTTTCAAGAGTTTAGAAATTCAGAAAATAACTCAAGGTCTTAGTATATCTTTCAATTAAAAATTCCCCTCAAAAGTATGCTATATTTTTGTAAGAAACCATAAGCCAGGTATTTCATTGTCTTATATTTTTTGTAAATTTTTTATTTTTTGGCTGGGCTATGGGGGGCTGCACTTGCTCTTTTAGTTAAATGTTTGAAAAGAAAAATTAAAAACTTTTTACAGCGCACACAACATGCGCGGGCTGCTGCTGCTTCCTTGCTGCCATAATATCCTGTAAGCGGGGCCAAAATGCAAGTGGAAAAAGTTAAGCGGCCAGAAAGGGGCCAAGGGGGGGAGAGCAGAGCAGGCAACAGAAGATTATGTCGCACTAGCCAGGCCCATCACCCCTCCCCTCCTTGACTTACCTCCAAGCTTCATCTGTGAAAAGCGTCTTAATCCCGACTAAGAACAACCGCAGGCGGTGACACCCACATTCCACACACACACATACAGGCACAACATGCAACGTGCCACATGTCAGATATGCTCACTTCAAGGGCGAAAAGTTGTTCATCTTAAGAACACAAAACTTGCGATCCTTTATATAAAAAAAAGGAGTAAGAAAAAGGACGACCAGCAAAAAGCATTGCCTACTTTTCAGAGCTTAACTAAGAATTCTTTCAGAAAGCCCAATAATTATTATTTTTAATTAAAAAACTAAATATTTACTTAAGATTACCAATCTTTTTAAACTAGTACTCAGGGATTTCCCCAGTAAAACTAACTTTTTAAAAGCTAAAACATATTTAAATCTTCCCTGTATTTCCCATATTTAAATTCTACTTTTCAGAAACTTCTCTTCTTTCTTCTACTGCGGTTATAGCTCTTTTTTCATCCGACAAAATCTAATAAAGGAATCACATTACACGCACTCACCTCGTCCCCCTTAAAATAAGCATTCAAAGCATTCCCCCGATCTTTCCGATGAGTTGGTTTTAAGAGCACTTAGTGGCTGCTTTAAGGACACCTTACCCTTATCCATATCCCATAGCCCTTCGCTTCCCTTTGACTTAAACAATTTCGGTTTTCGCTCCTCTCTCTCACAGATAGAGAGTGTAAGAGAGGGCGGGGAAATGGTTGAAAAAAAGAAAGCAAGGAAAATTAGAAGAAAAAGAAATAAAATAAAGAAAAACTTGTAGCAACTTTTTTTTTTCATATGTATGTGCTCGTTTTCTTTTTTTTTTGTTCCTATTTTTTGTTTTTTTTTTTACTCGACGACGGCTGACTTGGCTGGCATGTCTTGTCTTTTTTTTTAACCCCAACCAACTTAAAGAATACCCCAGAATACTAAGAAAAATAAAGTTTTCAAAATCAGCAGAATTAGTGATAAAAATATACCTTAAACAAAATAAAGAAATCAGTTGTTTGGTAATTTTTAATTAAAAATTTTTAAATATATATAAATAATAAATATTTAAATAATAATAAATAATATATATTTAAATATTTTAATAATAATAAATAAAAATATATAAATATATTTAAAATATTTAAATAATAATAAATAAGTATATATAAATATATTTAAATATATAAATAATATAAATTTACATATTTAAGAATCTTTTGGAATTTAGATTAGGATTTTATCTTCAAGTTTAGTTTAAAAATTTTGTAAAAATATTTCCACCGACATTATTTTTAGTTATTTCTTAAAAATAAAATAACTTAATGTATAAACTAGCTTTTAATATCTTAAAATTATTTTCTTAGTATTATATTCCTTAAAAAATATAGAAACATAATTTTAAAAATATTTTATTTTATATTTTTGTTGACTTATGGGAATATTTCCACTTTAATCTTGGTTAAACATTTTTAAAATTTGATTAGCAAGGCAGAGTTTTCTTTAAAAATATAATAATTTAATATAGAAGCTTAGTTATAATATTTATAGGTACTTAAGGATTTTTTTAAATTTTAAGTTACTTAAAAAAATTTCTAAAAAATATATTTTATTATTATTTCCACATGCAAATAAGTTAAATATTTTATTAAATTATTTTCTAAAGCATTTTCTTTATTTTTCCAATAACTTTTAATAGTTTTATGCATAAACTTGCTTTAATCATTTATTTCATAATTCTTAAATATAAAAAAATAAATTTTTTTGCAAGTGCCAAGTGCACTCACTCCCTTATTCAGCTGTGCCACTTTCCACTTGCCGCTCTCGTAACTTTTGCTAGTGCGGCGACATCTGCCAATGTTTTGAACATTGCAGCACACACACACACCCATACACCCATACTCACACTTGGAGAAAAGGGGGGAGGGTGAATGCTTTGGGTGCTGGGTTTGTCCTGGAGTGCGCCACACACTCGCACACGCAAAAGGACAAACTCCTTGGCAAAATAATGAAAAAGTAACTCAAAGTCGTATTTGTATTTTCTTCAGCTTTCCTGTCGCTGTCTGTCTCTCTGTCTGTCTGCTTTTCCTACCATTTTCTACACCCCTGACTCTTCTTCTTCTTCTTCATCTTCATCTCCTGTTTCCTCTCCCCTGTCCCCTCTTTCTGTTTGGATATCTCAAAGTCGAACTCTTCCATCATGCCGCATCCATCCATGGAGGTTAAAGGCGAGTCAGCCTGTTTTCGGAAATTGGTGCGAGTAATTGGTTTGTTAGAACAAAACTTATGGCACAAGTCTTCGGGACTCGGTGGACTCTGGAGTCCAAAGTCCCAAGTCCATAGTCCTTGGTCGTCGCCTCCCTCGCTGTATTTCGGCGACGACCCTGTCCCCTCCAAGTTGGCCCTCTGTCACTGGACATGGGCAAACTTTTCCCAGAGACTCACCTGGCAGGCGACAGGCGAATGAGATGAACAAACGGACAGAGAGACAAGCGGACGGACAGACTTACGGACAGTTGGGACAAATGGACGGACAACCTAATAATAATCTGCATGCCAGGCTGAGAGAAACTTAAAAACATGTCACAGAGTTTTCGGTTTACAGATTTTCGCAAGCTGCACACAAAGAACTTTGTGAGGATGCACTGCAAAAAAATTAAGGGTACTAAAGTATGTTAAATTAAATTTATATTTATTTTTAAATATACAAAATATATTTAAAGGAAAATTAATATATAAAATATATATAAAAAAATTTAACAAAATAAATATAAAAAATATATAAAATAAATAAATATAAAAAATATATAAAAGAAAAAAAAAATATATAAAAAATATTTAAGAAAATTTAATATATAAAATATAAAAAATAAATTTTAAATGTATATTTATATTTATATTTTTTTTTATATTTTGTTTATAAATATTCTTTTTTTTGAGTAAATCTAAGGTATTTAAAAATATTTAATAAATAAAGAATAAAACCTAAATATTATATTCTATAAAATATAATATGTAATCTTATTTTTATTTAACTTAATTTACAGCTTAAATTATTATCTTCTTTTAGAAATATTTTTAGATCAGTGTATACACTGTTGGATTTCCTGGCCTGAGTTCGTGGCGCCCACCCATGGCGTGGAGTCGAGATACAGATACACGTCTAACATGTCAGTGACATACACACGAAGTGGCTGCAGTTAGAAAGGGGAAGAGAGAGGGGCAAGGGGATTGAAGGGGGACGGCGGCGCAGCACAAAGGTTAAAAAGCAATTTTTCGAAATGTCAGCATACAAAATTTCATTACAAATTTGTTTTCTACATTTTTTCTTCTTTTTTTTGTTTCCCGTGTTGCTTCTTTGTCTTGGTTTTTAAGCACAAAATATTTTAAATATTTTGTATAGTAATGGGAATTGGAAGTTTGGCTACCTTGTCTAAATAAAATGGAGATATATTGAAGAGATTTTATGTATGTATAAATGAGTATTGTCTTCAAAGTTAAATAGTTTTTTCTTTGTAAATTAAATTAAATAAGTGTTATTTGGTAGCCATGAGATAGGCGATGAAATGGGTTAACACTTGAAAGATGCTAGAACTGATTGGGAATTATAGTGATTTTTTAATTTTATTTTTTATTAATTATTTATTTATAATTTTTAATATTATGTAATTAACACTGGGAAGATGCTAGAACTTATTAGGAATTAAAGTGATTTTATTATTGTATTATTTTATTAATTATTTTTTTTATTATTTTTAATATTATGTAATTACCACTCGAAAGATGCTAGAACTTATAAGGAATTATAGTGATTTTTTTTATTAATTATTTATTTGTTACTTTTTTATATTATCTAATTATTTACTTTTATTTTTTTAGTCTATAAGAAAAGTTTCCTTTACAAGCTAAGCTCCCTTCTGCCCAACACAAAAAAAAACTACCTTAATTTATGATTATTAATAACAATAATAGGAAATATATGCATATACATATGCAAAGTACGCACACAAGTAAACAGGATGAGGGCGGAAAATCGACGTTTAAAAAGGATTTGCCTTGCTAAACATTTTGAAATGCCTTAAGCTATTCAAAAATTACATCACTCGAGTAAATACGAGACAGAAAGAGGGGTAGAGAGACACTCGAAGGGCAGGGAAATGGAAAATGGCAATGGAAATGGAATTGTGGGTGGATGCTTTCGAGAGTCCTGGAGTCCTGCCTGAGATGCACGATTAATGGCAACGAGGAATGTAATGTAGCGAATATATGCGAGAGTTGCCGTTCGTCCTGATTTCAAAAATGGGCAAAGGGCAGGCAGGGATAACTGTGTGGGGGGAGATTGGGCGAGGGAAAACAAAACAAAAGGCGGCGCTGGAAAAACAACGCCAAGCGGTTCAATGCTCGACCGCTGGCGTTCGCCTGATTTAACCATGCATTGGGTCAGGACACACACACACACCCGGGTCTGAGAACTCAGCCGCAGACGGAGGACCTCCTCGTGGTCGTGGTCCTTCTCGACATCATCGAGAAATGAAAACAACTCAAGCGAAAATACAATCATATTTTTATTGCCGGCTGGTTGGCTGCATTTCGAGGCGAGCCCAAGGAAGCGGACACATTGCCGAGGAATATCAAGGACCTTTGCCGGCGAGTTGAGGGGTATACACTTGGAGAAAAATAGTTACAATATAGGAATGATATTTTAAATTGAAAATCAATTTAAAATCTGAAAAAATGCCCAAAAAATGTTAATATTCTTAAGGTTTAAGGTTTAAATATATTTCCTTAGCCTAAAAACTTAATTTTAAAATTCCTAAAAAAATATTTATAACTTTCTAACTTTAATAATAATATTTTAAAACTATTAAATAATATTTGTACTTTAATTTGACTTGATTTTGAAATTCCTATAAAATATATATAACCTTCTACTTTCAATATATAAAAATTATTTGTACTTTAATTTAATTAGATTTAAAATTTTTAAAAAATATTTATAGCCTTCTAACATTAATAATATTATTTTAAAACAATTAAATAATATCTTTACTATAATTTGACTTAATTTTAAAAATCTTATAAAATATATATATAACCCTCTAACTTCAACAATAATATTTTAAAACAATTAAATAATATTTGTATTTTACTTTGACTTGATTTTAAAATTCCTAAAAAACATATATAACCCTCTAACTTTAATAATAATATTCTAAAATAATTAAATAATGTTTGTACTTTAATTTATACTTCTTAAATATTTTCTTATTTATTTTTCCCAGTGAATCAATTCTCGTTTGCTCGCTCGTTTAGTCGATTATTCTTGGAGGCGTTTTTCTTAATAGCAACTCTCTGAGAAATACAAAAACACGAAAAAAAAAATCATCAGAACAACAACAACCACAACAAGATTGAAATAAGAAAAACAACAAGAGTGGTGAAACAATAACAATGGGAAGAGCAATAACAGTCAGAACTCAAGGGCCGGACGAATGGTTGGGTCACCAAGTGAAATGAATTAAAACTGAATCAAAACATCTGGACACACGACCAAAAAGGAAAGACAACAACACTGAGCACGAGATGGGAAAATGGTGAAAAATCCGGGCAGTTTCACTATTTATTCAAACCAAAAACGAAGAAGATGAATGAGTGAATAATTGAAACGCAAGTGAGCGATTAAATTGTTAAAGGATAATTGGAAGGGAATCAGGGAAAGAGAGTGAATGAAAATTAAAGAAAATTAAGAATATTATTGAATTTGTATAAATTATTAAGTAGGTAGAAAAAAAACATTAAATTTTCAGCAAGAAAAAAATCTATAATACTTGAAACATTTATAAAAAAAATAGACATAAATATTAAAACAAAAAATACTAATGTCTTAAAATCTAAATTAAACATTTTCTTTGATAATTTTAATAATATTTTAAAGTATTTTATTTTATAATATTAAATAATATAGTATATAATAGTAAAATATTTAAAAAAATAAAATACAAAAAAATCTGTTGCCTTAAAAATCGAACACAAAAATTCCATTAATAATTTAAAATAATATTTTCAAGTATTTTATTACAAATTAATAAATAATATAATTCAGAATAGTAAAATAAATAAATAAAATACAAAAAATGCTGTTCCCTTCAAAAATCGACACCCAAAAATTCCATTAATCATTTTAAATAATATTTTCAAGTATTTTCTTGGCTCTCCCTTGGCCATACCAAAAATCAAATATTCAATTATCCTTTGGAATATTTGAGAACACCGCTTCATTAAGTGAAGCAATTCCCATTCGGAAAAGGCAACTCCCCCAATGATTCGATGAGTTAACTTTGAGTTATTTGCGAATTGATTTCCTCTCCCCAAGTTCCCCAGGTCCAAGGCAGAAATGGCCCCGAGTCAACGAAAGAAGCCACTTACCTGGCTCCGAGATGGAACCATCAATGCGGCTGGCCGCACTTCAGCTACATCAGCTCCAATTCCGATCCCATCTTGGGCGGTGGTCCAGGAAAGAACTGGAAGAGCTGGTAAAGCTCAGGCAAGACTGCAAGGGGGGGTGGTGGCAAAAATATGCAAGCCAAGCAATTTGCATTTGCACACCGCAAACGGTGAAGCAAACTTAAGAGCACACAGCACAGACAAGGACAACAAGTGCTGCAAGGAATATGCTAAATTACGAAAGGACAAAAAACAAAACATGGCACACGACACACAAAACAAAACTAAAAAAGAAAAAAAACTAAGAAAACTAAAAAAAAATGAAGCAAAGAATAAACTTTGTTAGACTGCAGTGCCCCGCCGCACTTCGCCCTTCGAAAAAGTATTCCCGTGGAAGAAGTTGCCCAAAGTCAGAGCCAGGACTCGGGTTTCAAAGGCACCAGGAGTATTTAAACTCTCGATTTTACGACTCTGGGATACTTTGTCAAGTATTATTATATTATATATATTTTTAAAGAAATTGTTAATATTTTTTTTAATATTTAAAAAAAACAATAAAAAACTTTAGAGAAGTTTACATAGAAAGAAGTTTAGCAATAATTGCCATATGGTAGCAGTTTAAATATTTTAAAATTCAATAAATAATTCCCAGATTTTTATAAATGTTTTTGTAATGTTTCACTTACCCCTTTAGATTCTTTTTATATCCTTTTTTATAGAGTATTTAAATCGCTTTTCAGAATGGTTTTCGAAACGGTTGACGCTTGCCAGAGAAGATGCTGCCTTTGGACAGTTCTATTTAGACACTGAAAGAAATGAAAACAATAAAAAAAAAATTAGAAATAATTATTAAAAAATATAAAAAATATATATATATAAAAATGGAATAGAATAATGGTAGCAAAATAAATCTAAATGTTTTCTTTTACGAACGGTTGTTTTACTAGCTTTTCTGATGATACAAATTATATAATTAAATATTATATTATTTTTGTTTTCTATTATAATTAATTACTTTATTATTATTACTATTTTAATGAATTATTTTATTATAATTACGATTATAATTAAATTATTTATAATTATTACTAATTTAATTATTATTATTTTTTTTATTATAATTATATATGTATTATTATAATTATTTTATTATTTTTACTATTATAATTAATTATTTTATTATTATTACTATTATTATTAATTATTTTATTATTATTTTTATTATAATTAATTATTTATTATTATTTATTGTTATTTATTATTATTTATTAATATTTATTATTATTTATTATTATTACTATTATTATTAATTATTTTATTTCTCTATTTTATTACATTTCCTTTAGAACCTTCCTAGACTTTTCCACCGTGTCGTGTCAAAGGTAGAAGGCAAATAATCAGAGAGACCTCAGCTCCATGCTGGCAGGCACCATCCTTGTTGTGTGCTGTTATTGAAAATAGTTTTACAATTTATAGAGGGTCCTGACTTCCCTCCCACCCCTCTTCTCCATTATCCAACAGCATCACCCTTCCAGCAGCATCACCTGGCCTTTGTCTGGTCGATGGGCGTGGCACTGCGGCCGGGCGCCCACAGCTCTCTTTGCATGACAAAGGCTCCTTGCGGTTGCCAGGTCCTTCAGATTGTCAGTTCAACTGTCGGCTCAGCGGCCAAAGGAAGAGTAGGTCCTGATTCTTGATTCCTGAGTCCCAGAGTCCACTGTATACTGTACTCGACCTCGTCCTCGTCCTCGTCGTCGACAACATGGCACTCCATCTAAGCTGATTTGTCGGCTTACGGCGAAGTCACACAAGATGGGGCCATAACCGAAGTTTGGTTATGTGTAAGGAATCGCATTAGAATCGCCGTTCGCCGGTTTGGTTCAAGTGAAGTTATTTGTGCCAAAGAGGCTTTCCATATTGGACAGCTAATAATATGGCCAGGGTCACAGAGAAATATATGTAACTGGAAATGGTATTTTACATAAAAAAAAATTAATAACCCTAAAAAAACTAACTCTGTACAGCTTTCCGATTTAAAATTAATGCATTTTTGCCCAAGTTATTATATTTTTGAAGCTTTATTTTTCCTTAAAAATTATCATTTAAAATTATGGATAAATATTTAAATTTTAATACCTCATTGAGGGCATTATAATTTCAGTCAGAAGCTTAATTTACAATGAAAAAGTCACTTCCGACCCTATAAATCATATATATTCTTGATCAGCATCAACAGCCGAATCGATTTAGCCATGTCAGCTTGAAATTAAAATTCTAAATTTTTTCGTAATTTTTTAAACGATTAAAATATTTAATAATGTCCAAAAAAATTTACCAAAAATTTTATTTTAAAAGAAATTTAAATTTAGTATGCAGATTTATTACATTAAAAAATATTAGCACAGAACAGCTTTCCAAATAAAAATTAATGAATTTTTGGCTTAGTTATTTAATTTTTAAGATTTAATTTTCCCAAAATTTAAATTATTAATAAATATATCACATTAATATTTTATAATTTCATTCAGAAGCTAAAAACACAGTGAAGGAGTCATTTCCGACCCTATAAATCATATATATTCTTGATCAGCATCAACAGTAGAATCGATTTAGCCATGTCAGCTTGAAATTAAAATTCTTAAATTTTTTCAACTTTTTTAAGGGATTAAAATATTAAATAATGCCAAAAAAATTTACCAAAAATTTTATTTTAAAAGAAATTTAAATTTAGTATGCAGATTTATTACATTAAAAAATATTAGCACAGAACAGCTTTCCAAATTAAAATTAATGCATTTTTGACTAAATAAATTTGAAAAATAATTTTATTTGCAAATTTAATATTTAAATATTCATATATTACTATATTATTTAAAAATCCCACTATTGTTTGTTATTTCCTTAAAATAAACCCCTTCATTAATATCCATTTTCCGTATGGTATTAACTAATTTAAACATATATATCTCTATATGCTTCTATATCCCTCTGTGTCCAGTCTGGGGAAACCATTAATCTGAGTTCGAGGAAGGAGTTCAGGCAGGACTCAACCTGGAATTAACATAATTTATCGCTTATTGAATCAATCCAAGTTCCAGCTTGTCAACCACCTTTCCTTGCTCGTTTCCTTTTCCCTTCTCCCATTTTTTTTTGCAATAAGAAAGGCGGGAAAAGAGGCGGTAGATTGGCCCGTTTTAAAAAGCGAGCCACGTAGAAAGATTACATGAATTCGTAATAAAAAACTACTGTCAGCTTGCATCAGGGAACTTTCCATCATTTCCAGCGGAACCGGAAGCGTCGCCTGGCATCGAACGAGGAGGAGGAGGAGGAGAAGGGATGCTGAGGGTGCGGATTTGATTTGGGTGTTGGCGTCTACTAAATCCTTTGGGGATATACAACCCACACATAAGGATATAGAGAGCGAGGTATGTTTTGCTATTTTGCGATTGAGCTGTCCAAATGCGCCTTTTAATGTAATCTCTTACGGATTTGTTTTGACAGCAGCAGCAGCTCCGAGACTCTCTCTCTTTCTTTGCTACTTCCTACAGCCTCCAGCCTCCTCCTTCTTCATCTTCATCCAATGCATATGAAATGGGTGTGGATAAGTCTGGTTATGCTTTGCCCAGGACATGCGGGAGTGCCTTCCCAGCACACAAATATTGGACTTAGTGCGGTTAACTCCGAAAAATGTCCGCTAAAAATATTAAATACGGACAAAGAATCGAACTTTCCACATAAGTTTCGCTAAATGCCCAAAAACGGACGCGCAAACGGACAAATAGCGGACCAGAATCGAAAATTCTCAGGATTATACCCGATAATGATGTCGTAAAAGGTCCGCAATCGATATCCTTTTCGGATTCCGAAAAATATAACATTTTCTGCCACAAAACCCATGACAGGTGATTAACTTTATTATCGTTTATGAGCCGGAATCGGACGTTTTGTCCGCTTAAAACCCGCGAAACTATCGGTTTCAATATCATCAACTAAGGTTTTTGTCTGCTGGGTTATGCTTTAGGTATACTTTCATCATAAATATTAGATTACTCAGGCGAACGTAATTTATTATATTAGATTTGAAAACAAGGCTCTCTCTGCTCAATGGATTTTTGGATAAAACAATAAAAAAGGTATCAGCTTATCATATATTTAAGAGGGGAAAACTATCATTAAAGGTTTAATGAAAATTCACATTCAATGTCTTTAGTTTTGGGTATATTTTAAAAGGCCAATCATAATCCCATATCCCTGGGATTAACTATGATATGTAAATGCTGGCTGCAAGTGCATACTGCAGATGCCATGCAACTTCGGGGTTCCTCCGATTTACATATTACTAAGGGGAAAGTCTGCTTTGAATAAACTTCCCACACACACCCTCCTACACCACGTGCGTGTGTGTGTGTGTGCAGTTTTTAAATTTGCAAACATGAGCATGTAAATTTGCAATGAATAAATTAACCAGAGTCATAGTCCTGCTCCTGCTCCTGCTTCTGCCTCGTCCTGTGAGATGCCTTCTTCTGATGCTGCCTCAACACTTTCGCTATTTATTAAAATATAAATTGACTTTGACTGCAAAGTTGGGCCTACCATATGCATATATACATATATTTTTTAGTCAAAAAACTTAAATTTTAAAATCACCAATTTTAATTTTCATATTTTTACTGTTTTTTATATAATTTAATGTAATTTTGGTGTGGCCCTCTGGAAATTGTCGCCTCATTTTATCAATAATTGTTGCAGCCAAGTCAAGTCGGCGGCTAGCAGCTTTATTTTCTGTTTTAATCACTTTTTATTATACACTGTCCTTGAGGAGGGCGTGGGTGGGGTGGTGTTAACAAAGTGTTTGCCACAGGCCCGGCAAAAAGGAAAACAATCACGTGGCCAGGAGACAGGCCTGCTCTGGCAGCCGAGCGCCGCAACTCTTTTTTTTTTTTCTTTTTTTGCAACATCAACAATAACAAGAGCTGGCAGATATAGCCTATGCACTGGGAAAAACAATATAGTAACTTAAAATTGTTATAAATATGTTTTTTAGTACAAATTTTCGAAAAGAAACAACGCAAATTAAAATTTTAAGGTCATTTCTTTTGTTGGACTTAAAAAATTTGCTTATGTACTTAAAAAATCCATTTTTAAAACTATTTTTATTTAAAAAAATGATTTTTTTAATATAAAAACTTTTTATACAAATATTTTTTAAATTTATAAAATTGTTTTTAAAGTTGTACTTAAAAAAATCAATTTCCTCTTGAATTTAAAATTTGTTTTATTCAAAATTATAATTTTTATTTAATGAAATTTAACTCAGAGAAGGTTCTAATAGTTAAAAAAAAATTTTTTAATATATTAAAACATTAAAAATAATAAATAAATAAAATAATTAATAGAAAAAGTTTATTTTTAACAATATATTTAAAAAAACGTATTTTTAACATTTTATTGAAAACATTTAACTTTCTTATGAACGGAATTTTTTTTAAACTAATAAATATTCTTCTAAACAAATTTAGTCAAGAGGTCATAATAATTTCTTAAAAATATTATACGTCTTTGTAATAATTATTTTTACTTTCTTAAACTTAAAAAAACAACAACGTTAGCATATTTTAAGCAGAATAATTTCTTTACAAAAACTAAAAAATTCACTCGTTTAACACATTTTTTCCCAGTGCCCCCGCAAAGAGTTTCTGCTGCCAAGATATGGCTGAAGTGGAAGCCCGAAGTCAGAGTTGGATTTGGATGCGAGATTGGGAAACACACGGGCAAGCTGGAACAGTAGGGGGATGGGTTGGGAGAACGTCAACAGCAGCAGCAGCCGCGGCGACAACGATACGACAACTTCAGGACGAATGCCGAGGGAAAAACTTCCTTTGCCGCCCCCTAAACTCCGCCCACAACAACAGAGAGAGAGCAAGAGGAGCAGCAGCAAAAAAGAACACAACGAGCCGAGAAAACTCAATTAAACTTTTGTAATTACAGCTAAAACGGAAGAAGATATTTATCCAGTATAATTGCATTGAAGGCAAATGAAAGAAAAGGAAAGCCAGAAAAACAACGGGGGGAAAAAAAAGAAAAGAAACGAAAGGAAAGAAAGAAAAGCGAGACACAGACACACACAGGAGAGAGAAAAACCAAAGCGAAAGAAAGCTGGGAAAATAAATAAATAAAGGATGCGAGGAGACAAGAAGCGGCGACACAAGGAGCCGTCGAGGAGACGGAAGGATAAGCAGCTGCCAGGACTACACACAGCAAAAACAAAAAAACAAACGTATAATTAAGAAAATAATTAAAAGAAAATGAAAATAAAATTAAAAAAGAAAACAAAGAACAAAAAAAAAAACACTTCCTATATGTTTAACTATTTTAAACATGAATTAACTTTAATTCTTTAACTTTATCTTTGAAAAAAATCATTTTTGGCTTGTAACTTTTTCTCTCAGTGTTGTCTCTTTCCATACTCACAGATACACAGAGATATAGGCACGCAGACAGAACTTGGTGCTGCAGCGAGGGAAATCCAGAAGCAATTGTTGTGACACTGCAAGTTCAACAAGTTTCACTGGGAAAAACCAATTTGGGAAAAACCGTTTACGGTTGATTCTTTGGTTTTTGTTTAGGTAAGGATTATATGGTGATGGCTAAAGGATATTTCCTAGGATTTTTGAAAATGATAAGACAGCAAAGGTGGAGGTTTTCTCTAGGAAGAGTCTCTGTTAACATTTTTCAACATTTTATAATAAAAATTTAATTAAAATAAAAAAAAAAATTATAATTCCCAACTAGTTTTAGCATCTACTGAGTGGTAACCCAGCTGAAAGTTGAGGTCTAGTGGTAGAGGTAGGTGGTTGTGTGGTAGTGTTGATCAAAGATCAAGGAGATTGATCAATCAAAGGAGGGACCTAGGCAAATGTGAGTACACAAAATAATTATTTTTTAAGCTCAAAAATCATGTTCATCTTAATATTAAAAATTTACAAAATTAAATACATTTTAAAATATTATTGGATACCAAAAAACACAAATTTAAGCAATGAAAAAAGTAAAACTTAAAGACAAGGCAAACGGTTTTGATTAAAGAACACGGAAAAATAGATTCGGCTGATGATTTTTATACCCTTGCAGGATATTACAACTTCCCAGTAATTTATTTATTTACTTGCTCATTTATTTCTTGACTTATTTACATTCCATGTTCTAATTTTGTTTAATTTTTAAAACCCTTCCATTTCCATCAATAATTGTTATTTACCAAAATAATGCTGGGAATTTTTGATTAAATTTGAATTTGATGTTAAAATATTGAATATTTGTATATTGATATATACATTGACCCCCTTTATAAATAAATTATAATTAACATTCAATCGAAACTGTAAACAAAATTATCCAGCCAAGTGACGAGATTAAAGCAAGCCTTTGTTTCGGTATTTTTGTTTATTTATTGTTTGCAGTTTTTGTATATTTTTTGTTAAAAACAAAAAGCCCGAACAACGCGTTTTATTGGCTTGATTCTATTTGCAGGACAAAATGTTTTCAATTGTCCGTGTCCGAGTTCCGTGTCCATGTGTTCACCCCTCCGTGTCCTGTGTCCGGTTTGTCTGCTGATGAAGACATTAATTTGATGCAAATCGCGTCAACTGAACACAATCGAAGTGCTAATTGCGCTTCTTTCAATGCACAATCCGACACCGACATACCCAGTTCTAGTTCCACTACCAGTCCCAGTCCCTTTTCCTGCATCCTGATCCTGCTCCCTTGCCCTGTCCCTGCTCCTGCCCTATCCCTGCCTTTCCCACAATGAACGCTAACAAACAGCAGCCAATCGACATGATGATGATGATGATGATGGGGGACTGGGTATCCTGCGGATGATGAGGTGGCCAGGTCAGGTAACTGCAATGTGACCCACTCCCCTGGCCAACCCCCTCCCCCTCCCCCTCCCCCACCATTCCCCTGCAGTCCAATCACTTCACTTCATTACGTATGCGCGACACAGACAATGGGCCACTGATGGACGTGCTGCAATTGCACGAGACTACGACTACTAGTAGCTCCTACTAGTGGCTAGTCCAAGCTCCCAATTCGAGCATCCTGTTCCTGCTCGTGTTGCTGCTCCTGCTCCAAACACAGAAGTCCTATTTCCCAGCCACTTTGGGCACTGTTAAAAGTGGGAAATCCTTTAGGAATGTGCTTATAATCCTAAGAAATGCCAATAAAATGATCATGAAATGTCTTTAAAAAAATATTTAAAATTGGTATATACTTTTTTTCTATTACTTTTTAAATTTTTTTTTAAATTTTATATTTATATTTAATATTTTTAAAAAGACAATCTTTGAAAAAAATAGTGAAAATTTAAAGAAATTCAATTTAAATCTTTAAAAAATCCAAAAAAAAAAAAAAAAAACTTTTAAGTTCCTAAAAAAATCTTAAATTATTTTAGAAATTTAATTTAAACTTTTTAAATTTCCCTAATTTTTTAAATTCTTTGAAAAAAGTCAAAATCTTTAAGAAGTTCAATTTAAATCTTTAAAAAATCCCAAAAAAAAACTTTTAAATTCCTAAAAAAAATTCTTAAATTATTTTAAAAATTTTAATTAAATTTTTTTTTTTAATTCCCTTTTTTTTTACAGTGTTTTTGCCCACCTGAGCTGTTGTTGCCACTATGACTTGAACTCTGGAATAAAATGTTTTGTAAATCCGAAACGCTCATGGCCATGGGCAGAGCCGTGTGTGCTGATCCCTGACTGCTGTACCACCATTGACCATTGACCATTTCCGGGAGGAGGCCAGAGGAGGAGGAGAAGGTAGCCTCTTGGACTGGAGGCCACACCTTTTGGCGCAACCAGCATGCCGAGCGGAGTCAAATTGCCGAGCATGCGGTGCTAGTTTATCTATTTGCCTGCTGCCTGCTGCCCGACCAGCTTGTTAGGTCTTCTCTTCAATGGTTTCCTCTTGGAGTCCGGTGCTGCTTCTGCTGCTCCTCCCCTGTCACCTGGCCACAAGTGACGGGAAGCAGGGCCAAGAGTCCTCTTCCTTCCTGCTACCTGCGAGACCGCAAAAACGAGCGGCCTGCCACTCACTCGCTCAATGCAAACACTCGAAAAAATGTTTTGTTTAACGTAAATATAGTTTTAAAATTGCTATAAAATTATATTTTAGTTTTCGGTTATCTTGAGGCGCATAATGCGTCCCAGCCACTGCTTCAGGGTCCTGCGACCCTTGCTGGAGGTGGTTATGTTGGGGTTTAACTTATCAGAGTTTATCTTTAAATACTTTGGGAAATTCAAGAGCATCTTGAATCGCTTCTTAAACTCTTCGTATTCCTCCTGATTGGCCATTTTAAAATGGTTTTAAAATATTTTCGTAGAAGATATTTTATATTGATTTTCACTTTTCCAAGTTTGAAATCAATTTCAAAGGTAAAGTGATGTGGAAATTATTTTTCTGCTTAAAATGTAAGTTAAATCTTAACAATCTAGTAATCCAGGTGATGTCCTTGTCACTGATTAAAAGTTTTTAAACTTGTTTTCGTCTTGTGCTTAGTTCAGTTTAGTTTTAGCTTTGTTGAAAGACGGAGCTCTTCGTAAAATATTCAAAATTATATATTACAAAAAATTTTGGAACATTTCTCAAACAAAATTTGGTGGAAAAAGCTTTTGCAAAAGTGATGAAAAGTCAAAATTTTTCCAAGTAAAATAGTTAAATAATTATATATATTTTTGATATATATTTGTGTTCTTTTCTAATCTTCGACAGCAGCTTCGCTACCTTCTTGATTCGTCAGGTTCTCCCTTTTGACGTTACCAAAGGGCTTTTTTAGGGAGAAGTCAATGTGCTTCTGGGAATCCATGCGCACCAAGGATAAAGGAATATGGATTATGAATTAGGGCAAATACCATATTCTCCAATGATCTTCAACTCCTGATCCATAGCGGCAACTGGGATTCACTTAGGTCTTCCAAAAGACCGAAGGAATGCGGCTGTACACCATGGTTTCAACAATTCAAGCCAGCAGTTTTAGATGAAGTGAACAAAAAGAAAGAATGTTTTTATATATTTTTTACAATAATATATATTTTTTAAAATTATAATATATATTTTGTACAATTATAATATATATTTTTTACAATTATAATATATATTTTAAAATAGTTTATTATGTATTTTAGAATTTATATAGATTTCAAATTTTTTGTATAGCTCCAATTGACCGACTTAATCTTCTTAATTTTTATAAAATACTTTCCCCAATTAATTTTCAAATAAATTTATCAAATATAACCTTATTTTCGGTCAGTGCTTATGGCACTCCATGCCATTTCCCTTCTGCAGTTCATCATCAAAAGACGAAGCTTCAAACTTTATGCTCCTCCTGGAGGAGCTTTCTGTCTCTCCCACTCTGGGGTCCATCCTCAGGTTTCATCGGGCAACTGGCAAATGGTGAATGGCAAACGGCATCATCAAAGTGCCATTGGCAAAGTTATCTGGCCGCTTGTAATTTAATGTGGGCGTTACTATAAAAACTCCAACATTTTGTGCCACACTGCAGCAGGAGCACTCTCCTCCTCCCTTTGCCCTCTATATATATAGCCAGCACAGATTGGATTTGTAAACGCAATTTTCGCTTACACAACATTATTTTAATGTAATTTTTCTATTTATAGCTGGATGTGTTTTTTTTTGTTTGTGTTTTTTGGGATGGACCTGATTAAGATGGAAAAATATTTGTGAACTGGGAGGATATAATTATTAATTATATACTTAATAATAAAAATAATTAATATAATAAAAAGATATTAAAATATATTAATAATAAAAATTAAAATTAAAAAAAAATGTATATAATTTTAATATATTTTCCTTTACTTATGAAAATATATTAATAAATTATACCCCAGGAATTAAATTTTAATTTAAAGGGTTTTAATGCCAGGAAATTGGGTTTTCAAACTCTTTGGATTTTTATTTTTATTTTTTTTAATTTAAATTAAATTTTTTTTTTTCTTTCTGAAGATAAAATGTATTAATTTAATCATTATTGTGCAAAGTTCTTCAGATAATTTTAATTATTAAAATTTTACATAGAAGCCTAAACATTTTTTAAAATATTCACTTAAAAATATGCACAAAATAAGAGTTAAATTTATATTTAAGTTTTTGTTAAAACTTCAAAGAAAATTAATTAATTTAATAAATTTCATTATTAAAATTACACATGAAAAAAAATTTAAAAAAATAAATAATAATTTTAATTTACATAATTATTTAAAATTCACAGAAAAAAATTTAATATAAAAAACAAATAACGACCATTAAATACAGAAAAACTGTTTAAAATTTTAGGAAACACTTAGAGAATAAATAATAAATTAATAAATTTAACAGAACTATTAAATCCATTTTACCATAAATTTATATAAATTTCCTGTAAATATTTTTTTTTATGTTATAAAAAACGCTTAAAAAATAAGTTTACTCCTTCTTTTAGATACTTTTTAAATGGATTTCTTAACCCCTTTGATTTTGGTATTTCTCTGTTAGAACCACCTCTAACTAGCAGTTAACAGCAGGTCCACCCTAGCGAAAAAAGGCATAGCATAATTTATATGCAACGCTTTTTTAACACGCTCCCCCCCTATATTATAGATTTAAGTGCACACATTAAGCGGGTTACGCAGTGCCCACATTGCTGGCCATTATTATGAATACGGGCGCGGCTCTATTCAATTTTATAAGCTCTTTGCATATAAAACAAAACAATGCGAGGACGATGGACGCAGGACGCAGGACGACCTCTCGGCCTAAGTGCAATGTGGCAACAACGACGATGCCATCCTTCCATCCATTCGCACTTTAATGGTGGGACCCACGGAAATGTTTTCATAAAAGCCCCGGGCGCAACAATTTATGAGGCATTCATGTCAGTTGTTGCCTGCTCATTAAATCCCCGTCGTTGGCTTTTTCCTTTCCCATGTGGTGGCCATCAAAGTCGATTACCTAGAAAATGCCCAGCATCCCAATCGATTAAGTTGCATTAGCCCAGAGAGTCCTCCCCGTATCCAGGAGAATTGAGAACCGAAAGGCCAGAGCTCAGAGGTCCAGAGCTCCAGAGTTCAGCTCGTATTCGGTGCCCTGTGTTGTGGCATTCGGTTGATTGTCAAATTACATTATCATCCTCCTGGAGGAGCGTCTGTGTTTTGACAGCTGTTTTTGCTTATTGACATTCGCTTCTTGACAAAACTCATACACAGACACACTCACACACATGCCAGGCGGCGGATCTGGAGCCCCGACGACCCCTCAACTCTGAACCCTAAGAACCCTAAGCACTGTAGCACCCACTCCAGTTACACCGAAAAAAATATAGATTTTTGGGAGATTTTTGGTGAGTTGGAAAAAAAAATCTTAATAAAAATACACCATACACTTTACAAATTTTAAAATCTTAAATTTAGAAGTTGAAAATAAGATTTTTAATNTAATAAATAATTAAAATAGTAAAAACTGAAATAAGAAAAATATTTACCGACTTTAGTGGTTTAAAAGATAATAATAATATTGTATTTATTAATTATATTGAATTATTAAATAATTAAAAAAAAATTTTTTCTACAATTTTACTTGTTAGTTACATTAAAAGTCTTTCTTTTCGCTTTTTAAAAAATTTTTTATTTAGTTTTTATACTATTTTACTTGTTAATTATATTAACAATTTGTTTTCCCTTTTAACATAATTTTAAAAATTAGTTTTCTTAATATTATACTTTTTAATTTGATGAAATATTAATTTTTCCCTTTTAAATAATTTTAATATGTAGTTTTTGTACAATTTTAACATAATTGTTCATTATAATTAAAATCTTCTTTTTTTCCTTTTTAAATAATTTTTAAATTTATTTTTCCTACTATTTTACATGTTAATTATATTAATAATCTTAATTTCTCTTTTAAAATAATTTTAAAATTTTGTTTTCCTAATATTATCCTTATTAATTATATTAAACATTTTATTTTACACTTCTAAATAATTTAAAAAATTAGTTTTCTTAATATAGTACTTTTAAATTTTATTAAAAATTAATTTTTCCCTTTTACATAATTTTAAAATGTATTTTTCCTCTTATTTTACTTGTTAATAATATTAAAAATTGATTTTCCCTTTAAAAAATTTTTTTTTAATTTAGTTTTCCTAATATTGTGCTTATTTATTATATTAAAAATCGTCTTTTTCTCGTTTAAATAATAAAATAAAAACCCTTGACAAACTCATCTATAATAGATTTTCGTCCGAGTGTCTTTGACATTTTTGTTGCCATGGAGTGACGACGATATTTAGGAGCCAGTCAAATGGCCAGCGTTTTTATGCCCCCCTCGAAAGCATCAAAGTTAATTTGGCCCAGGGTCCAGGGCTTCGGGCAACGAGCCTTCAGGCCTGAAGCTCCTCCTGGCTGGCTCCTGGCCGAAACTCTTTGAAGAAGAACTTTGGGGGGACCGGCTTACGTTGCCAACTATTTAGCAGCCACTACTCCTGGGTAAAGTTACTTTTTGGGATTTTGGCAGCCCTGTAAATGCAAAAGTTGCCTCAAAGGAGGAGGATGGAGTCCCCATCCAAGCTGGCAAATAAAGTTTGCCATTTACCTGGTGAAACGACGTTGGGGGTGGGTTGGTGGGTCGTACAAAATCAACTGCAAACGAGTGTGCTCTCTGCGGGAAGTTCAATAATAAAAATCACTTTTATTGCTCAATATATTCTAATTACGATAATTTCCACGTAAACGCAACAAAACTTGACTAATTTCAGAGAGAGAGCAAGGAGACGACTGGACTGGCCTTTCGGTCATGTTGTTAATTCATGAAGTGTCCCTGATAAAGTGTAATTATTCCATGAATATCGAAAAAGTGTTCACCTTGTGGTCGTAAGTAGTTACACAAAAAAAAAAAAAAGAAAAGGGGGAACATTCAGGGGAAGGAAAAGGAGTCTGGACTTGGGACTCTGTGTGTGATTTTATGGTAATTTGTGTGTAATGAAAACTAATAGCAATTGATTGTACGACGTGTACGAATGCCACACAGGACTCCCCCCACAAGGACACCACCTAACTATTACTCCGGTGTGTGTCCTGGAATGGAAATTGTCGCTGACTAAGTAAACAACGGGGTCGACTGACACCTGATAATGGTTATATATTGTACGCACTCCATTCCAGGACCCATGTCCTGTGTGTGTCTCCATGTGTGCCATTCCAGCTGTGGTCATCAAAATGCCTGGGCCATCTGATTGTTTTGGCCTAATCCAGCCAAGATCCAGGGGGGCTCAGGGCAGCTGACTCATTGCCCTTTGTGTGTGTGTGTGTGTGGGGTAACGGTCATTGTTATTATAGTTTATGTAAATTATTATTATATTTCATGGGTTTTGTTTGTGCCTAGCAGAATCTACATAGTTTAGGACACACACACACACAAGATTATTAATTAAAGCTTTTGGGTTTTCTTGGGTTTATTTTGAAACTATCATTATGACAAGACTTTGAATTATTACATTTGAGTGCCGCAAGAATATTATAAATTGTTTTTCTGTCAATTTTTAAGCAGAGTTTTAAAGGGTTTTATTTATTTATAATTCTTTATTTTTTAAATACTTTTTTTTTTTGTTATTCTGACCTCATTTTTCTTTAACAAACCTCTCAGCTTCTGTAACTTGAGTTTGTAATTTGTTTTTTCAAGGATTCAGCCGCATCTTCTGCTATTATTTTATTTATCCAGATAATTTTTAGCCCCTCGGACTTTCGGTTTCTCTGCTGAAAGCAGTGAAAAAAGACCCGTAACGACTGCCAGGTGCAGGATTTCAGAGATTTTTCTCCTCTTTTTAATACATTTTCTTTTTTTTTTTGATTGTCCTGGCCAGCATGCAATCTCGCTCTTTACCTCCTTGATGCATTCTGATAATTCGCGTGCCATGCAACCGACATTTGTTGGATGCCACGCGAGCTCTCTGGTTCCGACAATTCGCGAAATCGCACTTATAAGCTCGTTGCACGCGACTATTTATTACAGAAAAATATATATCAAAATTAAAGTGCAGTAAAAGTTTAAATAAAATGTGATAAAATATGTGGAAGCAGAGGTGGTGACCTAAGAACATGCTAATTAAAACTTATCAACATCTTATAACTAGGTTTTAACTATTAAAATTTAAATAAATATATAATTAGAAGAAATAAAAAATATATTAAATAAATAAAAAAATTAAATAAATAACTAAATACATCAAAATAAAATAAATAAATAAATAAATAAATAAATAAATAAATAAATAAATAAATAAATAAATAAATAAATTATAAAATAAAAAAATTATATAATAAAAAAAATCTAAAATAAAAAAATTATAAAATAAAAAAATTATAAAATAAAAAAAAACATTATAAATTAAAAAAATTATATAATAAAAAAATTATATAACAAAAAAATATACAATAAAAACATTATAAACTAAAAAAATTACAAAATAAAAAAAATTGCTTACTTGACACTATAATTCCCAACTAGTTCTAGCATCTTCTGAGTGGTAACCCAGCTGAATGTTGGGGTCGACTGGTAAAGTGGTAGTGGTTCCTCTCTCCTAGAAGAGCTACTACTTGTTGTATTTTTGTGTTTTAGTGTACCCTCTCTGTTTTATAGCTTAGAGCTACGGGTTTATTTGAAAGAGACATGGAGAAAACGAGCAGATATCACCGGAGAGACTTTGAGATCAGAGAAAAATCAAGGAGATTAAACAATCACAGGAGGGACCCAAAACAAATGTAAGTACATCAAAATATTATTATTATTTTTTGTTTGCTTACAAATCTCATTTATCTTAACATTAAACAATGTTTAAATTATACAATTTTATTGGGTACCACATAACAATAATTTAAGCAAACATTTTCAAGTAAACAACATGGCTAAATTGATTAGGCTGCTGATTTTTGTTATGGTATGTATAAATGCAAGGGTATACAAACTTCAAAGTGCCCAAGTTGGCTTACTTTCTTATTAAACATGCAATTAAAGGCTCACAAAGCTGCAATAATGTAGTATTCCTATCTTTTCTCATAATGAGACCGCAGTTCAAACTGTGAGAGAGTGGCCAACATTTTTGCTTGATTAACTTTTGAGATGAATATCGCCAACACAAAACAACAATCAGATGCAGATGTAGATGCAGAAACAGATACAGATACAGATACAGAGAGAGCTACAGCTACACCTACGAGATACAAGATACAGAGATACAGAGACACACAAGTGTGTGGCAATATGGCAGAGCATTTTCATTATTGTCTGGCCAACTGATTTATGCCATTCAATCCGCTTTCGGCAGACAAACCGCCGGAAAATGAAGCCCATGAATCAGTAGTGCGGCCAATTCGGAATACAAATGCCGGCCAGCTGTTGACCTCCCCCCTTCCACACACACACCCCTCCTCCTACCCAACCATTGCTTTTCCGACGAAAAGTTAAACGATAAAGTTTTCCCAGCTCGACGGTTGGCCTTGACTCGAAACTCAATCATTGTTCGGTGTTTGACCAAAGGGGGCAAGGGCAAAGTCACAACGGACCAAGGACTCTCCGGACCACTGCTCCCCGAAGGTCCGGCGAAGTGGACTGCGTCCGGGGCAATATCCGGCGGTGTACCAGACAGTGTGAAGTAGAAGGTTTCAAGTTCCAGGCATTTTTTTTTTAGGTGTAGTATGGTGTGTGGGGTTTACAAAATTTTTTAAAATATAATATAACGTTAAATTATATTGCAAACAATTTTAATATTAAAAAAGAAAAATTTAATTTAATCCTAAATATTTATACATAATTTTATATGATAATTTTTGGGAAAATTAAAGCTTACAAATATAACACCAAGCAAAAAAATGCATTAATCTCAAACACAACGAACTTAAAACGTTTTCTTTAAATAAAAAAAATAAATCTAATGAAATTTTAATTACCCTTTTTGTATTTATTTATCTCTTATCTAAATTATTTTAATCAGACCAACTGACTAACTTAGCTAATCAACTCAAATTGAGGGAAAATAATCAAAAAACACTTTTGTAAAAGTGATCACTTTCTGGACTTGTGAGAATTTCTGGCAAGTGTGAATGGAATCTCTCTCTAACTGTCAGTTTTCATTTATAAATGCATCTCTTTCTCTTTCTCTCTCTCAATCTGTGTATCTTTTTTGTTTCTTCAAGTTGAAATTAACAAAAATACGTAATTGTTTTTGAGGAAAATGAGAGGGCGCGTGCCTATTCCAAAAGGCAAAAGCTTCGGCAGCTTTTCTTTACAAAAATATATAAAAAATAACGAATTTGGGATGTCCTCTAAATAAATGCAGCCAAATTGTTTAATTAAAAATTGAATAAGTTTTAATAAAATATAAAATATATAAAAATAAATATAAAAACAAATATAAAAGAAAATTAAAATATCTAAAAAAATATATAAAAAAAATATTTAAAAAAATATTTAAAAAAATATTAAAAAAANATATATATAAAAATATATAAAAGATATTAAAAGAATATACAAAAATATTAAAATATATAAAAAAAATATAACAAAATATAAAAAATATAACAAAATATAAAAATATAAACAAATATAAAAAAATATATAAAATATAAAAAAAATATAAAAATATATAAAAAATATATTAAAAAATATATAAAAAAATATATAACAAAATATATAAAAAAAAAATATATAAAAAATAATGCAAATGAATTACTAGAAAAATATATTTTCTGTAAATTTTGTATCTTTTTGACTTATATTTTGTCTTAGAATTTAAATATTAAATATGGTTTATTTAATATTTTAAGTTTTAAATTTAAATTAATTAAAGATTTACTCTGATCTTTATTTCTCTTATTTTCAGTGCTTTTAATTTACCTTTTTTTTGTAGGAAAATAAATGTAGATTTGATTATTTAATTATTTTAACACCATAATCCATAATAAATTGTATACTATATTTTTTATTTTTTATAAAAATAATACCACCAACAAAATATCATAATTAAAACATTGCTAAAAAGTAACCCCTAAATTAATTTTAAAAATATTTATTGTTAACTTTTTTTCCCTAATTCAGCTCTATTTTGGACATATTTATATTTTTGTGGGCAGCACTGCTCTGCTTCTCTCCCTCTCTCTCTCTCATTTCCATGTGGCAGAAAACTGAAGGAAAATCTCGAGAGTAGAGAAAAGTGCACACATGAGATCTCAGCACATACAGCAGCAAAAGCAATGCCTATGCTGTCTATATAGATCGAAAAACGAAGCTCTCCGGCGGCGGCTCCTCGGAACCTCCGGATCTCTTGGATACAGATATAGTGCCTGGGTATATCACTTTCAGATACGGATGCTGAGTGTTCCCGTGCGAACGCGTCGGAAAAACGCGGAGCGGAAGAATTTTCATACGAAACACAGTTCGAAGCTATTTATTATTACCTTCTGCTGCTGCTGCTGTTGCTGTTGCTATTGTTCCACGTTGGGTGGTGTTTCTTGTTTTGCTTTGTTGAGAATTTCGTTGATTAATACATACATCTATATACAAAAGAAATGTATTATATATAGAGAGCAGTTTTTGTTTGTCGCGCAACACACACAACAAATCGGAATCGGAAATCGGAATTGAAGAATGTGCAACGTGGCGTATGCGTGATGCAGCCAAATACAAGTGCGTGCTGAAAGGGAAATTTCTCTTTCCCTCTCTCTCTCTCTCTCTTAATATTATTTATATTATTTATTTATATTTTTTTGTATGTGAAAACACATTCTATATATAAAGTGAAAGCAAAAGTGTACGAATTTCTGGCTAAAAAGTGCACGGAAAGAAAATCTGAGACAACACCTGTGTTGTGCACCTGTGTGGCTTGCCTTTTCCCCTAGCATGACGTCATCAAGAACTATATACATATAGGCAGATGTATGTATATATATACATATATATGTATATCTATATAGAAAAAGGGGCACAGGAAAGTAAAGGAAAATAACGAAAAACGCCTCTGGCAACCGCACAATTATACAGTCAATTTGCGCTGTGTTTTTCGGGGCATTAAAACAAAAGCATTTCACTAAGAAATATTTATTATTGTGTGTACGACTGTGTGTGTGTGTGTGTGTGGAATGTGTTTATAGTAGCTCCCATATAGTCCAGAATCCAAAAGTCTTTCCTTTCCCTCCATTAATTGTTTCTTATTTACCAATTTTTACCTTGCATTCATATCATTCACGTTCGTTCTGTTTTAGCCTCAAACACGTGCCAGGGGTTAAGGTACCCGGATCAGTTGGATATATTCTAATAAACTAACAAAAAAATAAGACTACATACCCTCTTGAATGGCCCACAAGTTAATCCGTCAACGAAATCAATGTGAAAATCAACGAAAAACTCTGGCCAACAGAAAATTACAAATTCCGAAATGGATCTGCGGTGTGAAAATCAGTTCATTAAGCAAAATCATCGTGTGAGTGTTCTCTGTGTATTTACGTATTACGATTCCATCAAAACTAAATAAATTGCTTTACGAATGTGAGTGATTGTAGAACTAAATGAGAAAAAATTCTATTAAAAATTACTTATAAATTGAGAGATTTTTAAACTGGAGATTTATTTAGGGGACTTGTTTTTTAATATTTTAAAGTAATGTGAAGGTTATTTATTATTTAACAATAAACTAATTTAAAACATATGTTTTTAGTGTCTTTTATTTATGTTAAATTATATTTAAAAAACTACACAAAAATATTTAAATGAATCTCAGATAGCCTTTTCGTAACCATATTTAATACAAATTGAAAGCTTTAACTTTTTTATACAAAACATTTTTTAACATTTATTTTTATATAGATTTATATTTCTTCAGTTTAGCTACTTTAAAACAAAATAATTGTAATTTAAAATACTGTTAACGATGAAACAGAAAATGTATATAAAAACTTAAAAGAAACCTTAAAATATATAAATTAAAAAGGTTAATCCTAAATTTAAAAAAATGTCTTAGACATTCTATAATATATAAGAAATATATATCATTATTTAAAGCAGAATGTTTACAATAATATATATATATATATATATATATAAATATTTATATATGTATCAATTTTTTTTTTTTGATAAATCAATACACAAATTAATGAATATACAAATTTTATAAATATTTTCAATATTTTCAAAAATTTTCAATATTTTCAAATATTTTCAATATTTTCAATATTTTCAAATATTAAATTTAATATGAGTAAATCATCAATAGTCTGCAATTATGATATTTAATATTTAAATATTTAAAATTTTATTTATTTATTTATTTAAAATTATACAAAATAAAGTAAAATTTTTAAAATATTTAAAATAAAATATTTATTTATTTTTATAATATTTTGTATAATGTTAATACATTTTTTAAATATTTTATTTTAAATATTTTAAAAATTGTAAAATATTTAAAATAAAATATTTATTTATTTATTTAAAATTTTTAAAATATTTTGTATAATTTTAATACATTTTTTTTTTTGTATAATTAATAAACAACTCATACAAAACTGAATCAAGAAAACATTTGTCTAAAAATATTAACAAAATATAAAATTAAATATTAACAAGTCATAAAAAATCCTTCAAAAAACTTAATTTTAATTAGAGCACAATTCCCACACACCTAATAAGATCAATAATAATTTATATAGATTTTATATTTATTATTTTATTATATATTTATGTATTTACATATAATATATAATTTCCACTTGTTTTGTCAAACGACTGACCATGTTTTCCCCACAAATATTTTATGAGCAACTCTCATGGACGCCTCTTAAGAGGTTTAGGGAGATTAAAATTCTTGGGTGATCCCCCGTCATCTATAATGATGTTAACCTTGATGTGTGTGTGCGTGGAGACACAAACCTTAACCCTGAGGAGCACACACAAATTTCGGCAAGAGGTGGGTGGTGGTGGGTTCCTCTGGCGCATCTTGTTTGTGTTGTTTTTATCATATCCGGCAATCAATTGGCACGCAATCTCGCACAATTCGCCACTTAATTTCTATTTTTAATAACATTAACAACAGTCCGAGGCAGAAGGCAGCGCGCATTCACAACAAATTTTTAAATGAATCAAGAGCTTATTTTTGGTGGTGGAGCGTCGAAGCAAAAACAGAAATCATATTTTTAAACGTTTCGCCTTTTGCCAGCGGATTCCCTCCAACAAATTTGCCTCCCTGTTTTTGCTGCCGCTGTTAAGCTGTAAAAATCACAATAAATAACAAACAGAAAATCCACACAACAAATGCAAATAATGTAAGGTTACCCTTCGAAAAAAAATACAAAATATTCACTCAAATTATGTTGAAACCATCTTAATTCCGTTGAATTAAAATGTTTTGACCAAAGCCCAACATTTCCAAGGAAAACATTCACACATACTATATATTTTTTAGGCATAAAAAATGAGTTTTATGGCTTGCAGAAAAATAACTGAACATGCAAATAAATCTGTTGACAGATGAAATGTGTATTTTAGCAAAGAAATTTAAGTCAGTATTTGGAAAGTCACTTTTTTTTAGGAATTTATAAAAAAAAAATATATGTAAATTTGTAAATTGTGGCAAATATTATAGGCATTTTTTTTGCCCTGTGTAAATAATAGATTCTCGTAGTGATCATCAGTCTGGTTATCATTGGAGACAAATGGTTTTTGAGTTGCCTTCAACCCCCCTACCCATTAACACCTCTCCTCCCACTTGTCAATGTCGTGGCGCCTACGTGACACAATTCTTTAGGGGAAGGAGGTGAAATGTCAAAAAAAATGTTATATCAAGGCCAAGAGTTAACATGACAACAAATTAAGTTTACTAACATATTTAGAACTTAATAAATAATACAATTTAATGGCAATTTAATATTAATATGGTTAAATAAATATATTATATAAACTTATTATATTATATTATATATATTTATATTATATTATTATTATATATATTTATATTATATTATTATTATATATATTTATATTATATTATTATTATATATATTTATATTATATTATTATTATATAAATTTAAATTTAATTAATTTTAAAAGTTTTCTATAAAATTTAAAATTTTCTAAAGACCAGTAAAAGCGCTACCCAACACTGAATAAAGTTTTTCTCAAGTCTTGACATTATACAGCACTGAAAAATATCCTTTTTCTAAGGCCTACAAGTTGGTCACACTTGAAACTTCTTATTGTTTTCATTTTCATTTCATTTATTTTGTCTTTATCCTACTTATTGTTTACTTTGTGAAATTAATTAATTATTTATAAATTATTTATGTAATTTAAAGATTTAAAGAGTTTATAATATAGTTACAAAGCAATAACGAATTAAATAACTTCTCTTCTGTTTTTTGCATATATTTCCCTAATTTCTTTGTTTTCCCTATATTTATCTTGTTTTTGTTATATTCCAGATATCCATCAACATGGCTGCGGATATAATCTACAGCTGACTGAAGAATGCAAACTGTTTATTTAATGCAAATCTAGAAGGAATAGAACACACGCCACACACACACACACACAGAAAACACTAAACAGAAGCCCCTCCCTTTGCCAGTTTTTGAATATAGATGGGATTTGAAATTGGACTTGGAATCCCATATAGCAAGTCTTCAAGATGATGTTTACACGTCCCCAGTTGCGCAAGCAGAAGACCAACAGCTCGAGCAGCCAGCGACCAAGAAGCTCGGGAGGATCAACATCGCGCCATCAACAGAGTCATGAGGTTAATATAATCTATAATATTATACTCTTTATCTATATATTATAGAATATTTTTCAGTTAGTTAGATTCTAAACCAAACAACATTCAATTGAAAATAGTTTTACAATGAGCCAGAGCAAGCATTCTATTTGTTTAGCCTTTCCAAAGTAATTACTACTTAGCAGAATTATTTACAAATCAAAGCCATTAATTTGCCAGTACGATTTGGTTTCTGTTTAGCAAAATTTAGAAGTATAAAACTAATGTATAAACAGACAATAAAATACCTACATATATGTAAAGTATTCTATCAGGCGGAAATTTTGTTGAATTTTTTACTACAAATTACTTTCTAAATTTATAAATATATATTTATTTTTTTATTATATAAAATTCTAATCATTTTACTTATTTACAGACACGCCACAAGCCCAGTTCCACCAGTAGTAGCGGCGCTGGCAGTGGGTTGAGTGGCAGCAGTGCCTCTGGAGGAGCCAGAAGAGATCGAGATCGAGATCGAGATCGAGATCGAGATCGGGATCGGGATCATTATGGCAAGCAGCATTCCTTTGAGCTGCCGCGGCAGCACTCCAAAGAGGAAGCTTATCACAGGGAAAGAGATAGAGATCGAGATCGAGAGAGTAGTGCAGGAGGAGCTACTGGCGAGAGAGGCGGCAATGGTGGCGGAGTCACTGGCGGCGGGGTCTATGTGGACAGGCGAACGCGGCCCAGAAGCATAACCAATCGCCGAGGAGCCATTAAGCACCAGAAGTGGGTATTCTTTTTAAACTTTATCATTTTTTAAATATTTTTTATTATTTTTTAATACTATTTGTATTACTAATAATAATAATAACCCTTTCAGAACCCATGACATCAATGGCCATCGCTTTGTGGCCAAGTTCTTTCGTCAGCCCACCTTTTGTGCCTTTTGCAATCTGTTCCTTTGGGGCTTTGGCAAGCAGGGTTATCAGTGCATAAGTAAGTTTTTTATTTTTATAAAATATATTTCTGATAAATTAAATAATTTTAAAAAATTTTCTTATAGTTTGCCAGACGGTGGTGCACAAGAAATGCCATGAAAAGCTTTTGGGCAAATGCTCTGGCTCCGTTTTTACCTCGGCCAGTACAATTGTGGGTTAAGCAAGATGTTTAATTTGTTTAATAATTATTAATTACTATTTTTTATTATTTCCTATAAATTTAGTTACTTCGTGAACGCTTCAAAATCGACATGCCGCATCGCTTTAAGCCCCATACATTTATGTCGCCGACTTTTTGTGACCATTGCGGCTCGCTGATGGGTGGATTTTTTATTCAGGGTCTCAAATGTGAAGGTGAGTTTATCAGAATCCATTTTTACATTACGCAAATATATAATGAATATTTTTTTTTAAGTGTTTAAGTAAAGGCACTGGTACATTATTTCATTTGATATTTAAAATGTAACATTTTATAAAAGTTTTTTGATTTATTTTTTAATAATCAAATTGAATTTGATTTAATTTTATATTTAAAATACAACATTCATTAAAAATAGGATTTTATTTAATATTTTTAAATTATAAACTCAAATTTTTATTTAAAAATAATAAGCTCACGTAATAACCTTTTGATTTAATATTAAAACAAAAGGTTTAAACTTTTATATAAAATTTACTTTGCTATAAATTCCTTAAAGTTCTTTACTTTTTAAGTGCTCTTACTCAATCCTTATTATAATATATTTTATTATATATTATTAAATATTAAATCCTATTGCGATTTCAATATTGGCTTTGAGCTTTTGCCAGGTGGCACCACCTGTGTCAGAGGTAAATAAATAGCTTTCCACGAAAAGCTTAAACAATTCCTTTAGCAATTATTAGCACCTCAGGCTTTTGGGCTTTTTTCTGCAGCCTCGGGAAAATGTAACGGTCAGTGTAGTAAATAAAGGGAAATAAAGGAAATATCCTGGGATATTAAAATTTCTTATTAACAAAAAAAAAAAAATTATTTTATACATTAAATTGCTTAGAAGAAAGAAAGAAATCTGAGCTCTTAAAATTATTTTCTTTTAAAGGTAACATAAAAAAAATTCAAATGAAATTCCAAAAGGTATTTTCGTTGAAAAATGTAGTAATTATTTTTTGTTTTTACTGAAATTCTCGCTCTTTACGAAATACATTCTCTGGAATTTCATAGAATTTTCGTAATTGTGTCAGCTTATTAATATAATTTCTGGCTTAAATTCAGGTGTATATAGACAAGGAAATATTAAAATTTTTCTCTGCTGGAAATTTAATAAAAAACAAGATATATTTTTATAAATATATACCAGTGATTCATTTTATTTCAACATTTAATTTACAAAATTATTTGCGTTTGTCACACGAACAAAAGACTTTCACTTGCCGTTGAAAAGCGGAAATAATGCAAAAGCCAGATCGAGCCGAAATCGCCTTTATATAGCAGATGGACAGACTGCATTCGAAATCAATTTATTGCGACTTTGCCAAACACACAAAAAAAATAAATTAATTAAACATTGCCAACGAAAC
This sequence comes from Drosophila kikkawai, assembly GCF_030179895.1. Taxonomy (NCBI): domain Eukaryota; kingdom Metazoa; phylum Arthropoda; class Insecta; order Diptera; family Drosophilidae; genus Drosophila; species Drosophila kikkawai. The sequence goes on from NC_091733.1 coordinate 28,358,601, forward strand.
AAGCCAAAAATAACAAGAAGACATAACAAAGTCGCTTAAATCGACTAAGGGAATGCCCTGTAAATTGTCTAGGATTTTTTAGGCCTTAGAAAATATGTTAAAAATATTAAAAACAACATTTAGGAGCTTTTAAATATTTGTTGATTTTATTTTGTAACACATTTCTTTTAAGAAATGCTTTTAAATTGTTTTCTATATTTTTTTTAGAAATGTTTTTAAATTATTTTAAATATTAGAGGATTAACTTTGTTTTATCCAGAATTTTAAGTTTATAAAAAACTAAAATATCCTTAAAAATATTTATTAAATATTGAATAATAATAGTTAATTAATTAAATAATTATCTTATCCTCACTTCAGTTTCTTTCTAATTTTCTTAAGCCCCAAAATATGTATTTAATTGAATTCTAAACAAATAATCAACATTTATTTATAATTACTTTTAGAAAAAAAAATATATATATTAAATACATTTAAAAACTCGTTAAATCGCATATGGTTTATGGTGTCTTTCATTCCAAGTGAACAAGTGTGTGCTCAGAGCCTGACACTTTTACATACAAGTGACACCAAAAGGAATGCAGTCGCAAAAATATCGCACTAAAATATATAAAAACACTCGTCTATACCCCTCACACTTTCGAACGCTATAAATCGCAAAGATTAAGTACTGAGCCAGCAGAAAAAATTAAAATAAAAAAAAGAAATAGAAAAGAGAAAAGCATGTTGCAGTTCTATTTCTAGTTGTTTGGCGCTTTCCACTTGCCACCTCCTCCTCCACCCCCTGCTCTCCTCCGATCTATAAATGTACTTTGCGGAACCGAAAAGCGTCACCATTAGCATCGCATGTACACGCTCTATGAGTTTCGCGTCCTAGGAACGTGGCCAGCATAGTGCAGGTCAATAAAATAGATTTAGAAGATTTTTAAATATTTTAGGAAAGTCATAAATATTTATAAAATTGTTGAAAACTATTTTGAAATATAAATTTCAAAGAAGTACAATTTTTGAAAGAATTTCTGTATTAAAAAAATTATATTTTATTAATAAATAAATTCTGTCACGACACAATAATTAATTAAAGGTAACAATAAATAATTTATAAATAAAATTACTGTTAAATTTTAATTAAATTCTCCTATTATTTTACCCATAATAATTTTAAAATATAATTTGCAAAGAAGTAAAATTTTTGAATAAAATTCTGTATTACAAAAATTTAATTTTATTAATAAATAAATCTTTAAATATAATTACTGTTAAATTTTAATTAAATTCTCCTATTATTTTACCCATAACAATTTTAAAATATAATTTGCAAAGAAGTAAAATTTTTGAATAAAATTCTGTATTACAAAAATTTAATTTTATTAATAAATAAATCTTTAAATATAATTACTGTTAAATTTTAATTAAATTCTCCTATTATTTTACCCATAACAATTTTAAAATAAAAATTTCAAAGAAGTAAAATTTTTTAAAGCATTTCTATGAATTTTTTTTAAATAAATAAATCTATAAATAAAATTACTGTTAAATTTTAATTTAATTCTCCTATTATTTTGGCCATAACTATATGATGCCTATGGTTATAGTATGGCATTAGGAATGGGGTATGGGGTATGGGTCTCATGTGAGATATATCCTACGTGCGGCATTTCTGGCATTTCGCATCACCTCGGAAGGGAAAGAAAAGGAAAAGGAAAGGGGGAAATTGGACAATTTTAGCTAAACATCTTGATAGCAGGTGCCACAAACAAGTGAATTGATGATCGCCCAGAAAAAAAGCCTTTTGGATGGCAAAACTGCTAAAAGTCCATGTTGGCAAAGATGTCAAACTGTTTTTAACTTTTTAAAATTATTTTAAATAATTATTTGTATTATTTATTTATTACGTCAAAACCATGAACTTCTTTTTCTATAAAAATTCATGGTTTAAGTAATTAAATTTACATTTTTTAGGAAGCTTTTTTAAGACATAGCATTGTGGTTTTTGCTTGTAAATTATAATCCCTAGATTTGTTGGTTTTAAAGAATAAAATTGATTTATTTATTTTTTAAATTTATTAGATTTTAGATATTTGCATTTAATTTTCTAGATAATTTATTTATTTTCTTTAAATTTTGATGCTTAGAGAAACTTCTTAAACAAGTTAATATATTTTCTTTAACTTGTGCATCTTTCGTCGCATAACTAATAATATTTTTATATATTTAATTATAAAATGATGAATATTAATTTTGAATAAATTATTTGCCATTTTTGTGATTTTATATCCTAAACAAAACAATAAACATAATTAACACTTTGATGTTTGGCAGGCATTTCAGTTTCTCTTGACACTTTTTCTCTTTCGGAGAGAATTTTGCATTTGTTTAAATACATTATTTATTTTTTTTTTTTTTATTATTATATATCCCCTAACTGAACACTTTGATGTTTGATTAGACTTATGCCTGACAATTTAGTGACAATTAATTGGTCACACATTTTATGACAGCATTTCGACATTTGTATGAATCTTTAGAACATTTTTAAAGGGTTTTTGGTTTTAAATTTTAGTTTCTCTTTAAAAATTGTTTTTAATTGACAGCTTTTAGCTCTCAAAGTATGGTTTATTTTTCTCTTTAATTTATTAAATTTATATTTTTTGTACAAACCAAAAATTAGGTCTACAATAAAACATTTTATACATTTTATTATTTTCCAAAAATTACAAAATAAATAGTTAAAATCAACTCTCAACATGGTAAAATATTATTTTTAATACCTTAAGTTTATAAATAAATATTGTTTAAGTCCCTTAATACATTTTCTAGTTATATTTCTTTCTCTTTTGTTGTAACAAATCTTATGAAACCTAAATAGGTGCATATATTTTTACCTATACTTATTTTAGTTAATTGTTCCGCATATTTTATGACAGCTTCTGTGTTTCTTTCTTTCTCTCAAAATTGTTCGTTCTCGAATTTGTTTTATCCCCAAGATATATCTCTCTCCTTCGATTTCTCCCACTCTCTTTCGCTCTCTCTCAACTTTTCGCTTTTACTTTCGCTGTGCAAAAAATACGTCAAAATGGTTTTTGATGCTTTTCGAAATTCGAAAAACACCGCGCTCGCCTTTGTGTGAAAATTTATGGCAATAGCTTTTAGAGTGTGTGTTTATGTGTGTGTGTGCGTGTGTATGAGTGTGTGTTGATCTTTTTCTGACGGGGCATATTTCGAAATTGGCAGAGATGCTGATAATGGCAAGAGGAAGATGCTGATCTGGGCCTGTGACTATGCCTTTGCCTCAACACACATACAGGTAGAAATACAAGAAACAACTACACTGAGAGGAAAATAATGATTTTAGTTAAGGCATATAGAGATTTTCTGTTAAAAAATTAATATTTTAAACTGTTTGGGTTTTATTTGGGAATATTTAAGGGTTTTTTTAACAAAGGTTTTCTAAATAAAGGAAGAATTTTATATATCTTTAATAATTTTTTGCGATTAAAAAAATTCAAAAGGAATTTAAAATGATTTTTCACCATGAAAGTTATATTTAAAGTATATTTAAAAGTTGTTTCATCGTAAAGGGAATTTTTTATGAAATTTAAATGCATTGTTTGACATAAAAGGCTTACTTTTAGATATTTTCAAGCCTTTTACTTTGTATTTTTCCCCCATAAAACCATTTAAAATATATTTTTACAAAATTTTAGTTACTATTTTTTGTTGTGTGTACAAAATACAGATACAGATACACGTGTGTAGTATCTCTGCTGCTGCTGCAAAGTTAGCCTCTCTTCTCACACAGATGGTCTTCGAATTTTCCCGTGAATTCTTTTTTTTCGCCTTCGGAATTGAAAATTTTCTGCGCTGCCTTTTTCCACATTTCAGTAGTTTCCGTTAATGCGTTCGCCACGTCGAGATTATAAAGAGCTCCTTCTTCGATTTAATTTTATTATTTTTTTTTGGGCTGTTGCTGCCTGTCGTCGCGTTTACGGTAAAAATTATAACAACAGAAAATCATACAAAAAAAAATACAATAAAAAATTCAAGTGTGTGCACTAGAAGGCTAATAAAAAAATAAAACAAAAAGTTATAATAAAAAAACAGAAAAATACGGAACAAAAAAAAAGTGTCAAATATTTTCATGCGTGGCAAAAATCGCTGAGAAGAAAATCGCAGACAACGACTCGTGAGCGCTTACGTCATGCAAAAAATTATAATATCTCCTACGTTGGATTTATATATATAATTTGTATATATATACATATATAGTATATCTATTTCTATATGGCACATGTGGTCAAAAAAAGGCTCAGACGATGGCCAATAATAAAACATATAATAAGTCCATTGAACACACGCAGGGCGTTAATTATTGAAAAGCCATCAATTCCAGGCCAGGCACTGACCTTCAGTCAATGACAATTCCATTTCAATTTTATCTATTTCCTTTGGCAGAATAATATTGCATATATTCTAGGAGTTTTCGCTGATCCAAGTCGATTTTCCCTGGAACAACATTATTTGTTTAATTTGCATAAACAATTGGGAAAGAATTTGTCGGTGAATTAATCAGCTTTTTTTTATTTATTTCCCGAATGATTCAGACAATTTTTAAAGCTAATTTTAAGGCTAAAATTAATTTGGGGCACGACTAGGAAGGGGAAGTAAAATCTTAAGGTTAAGAGCTTAGAAGAACTAATTTACTAGACGTATTTTAAATTTGAAATAAATTTTGAAATATTATTCCAAAGATTTCTACGAAAAACGTTTAACTATTGCCTGAAATAATCATTTAATAAAAACCAAAGAAAATAAATATTTATATTTGCTAAACATTTATTTTGTAAAATAATGCAAAAGTTAGCTTTAAATTTAAATATGAATTACTCAGATAATTAAATAAATTAAAATTAGCAATTACAATTTTTAAATATATTCAAAAGATTTTTAAATATATTAAAATGATTTTTAAATATTTTTAAAAGATTTTTAAATATTTTTAAAAGATTTTTATATATTTTAAAAGATTTTTAAATATTTTTAAAAGATTTTTATATATTTTAAAAGATTTTTAAATATTTTAAAAGATTTTTAAATATTTTTAAAAGATTTTTAAACATTTTTAAAAGATTTTTAAATATTTTTAAAAGATTTGTAAATATTTAAAAGATATTTATATATTTTTAAAAGATTTTTAAATATTTTAAAAAGAATTTTAAATATTTTTATACAATTTTTAAATAATTTTAAAAAATTTGTAAATATTTTTAAAAGTTTTTTATAATAGAAAAAGAAAGAAGAAAGAAAATTAAAGAAATTTAAATATTGCTAATTTTAATTTTAATAAAAACAAACAAATATCACTGTATATTTTTTCAAATTCCTTCAGAAATATTGCTATCAAATTTAATTATTTAATTTTAAATTATTTCTTTAAAATATCAAAAACCCAATCAACTCAGAAACTTATCTAAATTGCATTTTATGTTTTTTTTTTTGTATTATAAAAATTTCAATTATAGATTAATTAACAACTTTTGATTCGTTTCCGATCGCTCGATCATGGGGAATTAAACCCTTTTGTGCCAATTAGGCCATAATTAATGTGAACTGCCCGATTCGTGTGCTATTGCCAAATGCTGGCTGGCAGGCACATTATTATGACAGCAGTTTTGAAATTTCAAATTCTCAAACTGAAAATTGTATAATTAAATACACAGCGGTGAGGGCCGAGAGATGTATATATGTACATATGTATGCAGAGGTAGATCTAGAGCCGATACAACTGTGTATATAGTATATATGTTGTAGATCTCTCGGCAAGCATTAACCTGCGAGGAATCAAGTGAAGTGCCATCGAATTTATGGTTAAATCTTTGAAATTTATAATGTGTTGCCCAAGCAACGTTGGGATTATTATAGCCCCCTTTAGTGTGTAGTTGCTGCTTGCAATTAAATTGAGTTATTGACATCGACTTTGGTTTGGCCGGAAATCGAATTGGATTTGGAATCTCACGAAGGAAAATCGAATTCAATCAGTTTATTTGGTTAACGAATGAAAAGATACTGAACAGGGGAGGGAAGTACAGGGAAGTAGAGGGAAGTGTGTTTATTTCAAGCAATTAACACCTTTTTTTTATTTTGAAGAAAACTTTTCAGTCTTTTAGACATTTGTTTTGGTTTTTTGGAGATTTTCATTAATGAAAGAAACAATTATATTTATTGATTAACAACAAGTCCTATAATTCAACTCGTTAACTATTTTTTAATATTTATTTAATTTTTTTTTAATTATTTATTATATTAAAATATTTAAAATATATATAATTTATTTTATTTTTAGAAAAATATTAGGAAAATTATTCATTTTGAAAAACTACAATTAATTTTTGACTGGCTTAAAAATATATTACTTTTTTTTAACACATTTTTCAAATAGAAAAACCAAAAAAAAAATATGAAAACAACCAAAAAATGGTACAAAAAGCTTAGTAAAATTATTTTAAAAGTCTTTTTTTACTTTCCATTTTTAGTTTTCTTATTAATTTTTTTATATATATTTTTTTTTTAACTTTACACTTGGTTTTAAGTAGGTTTTTATGTATATTTTTTTGTGGGCCTTTTAAAAATAAAGATAAAATTATTTTTATGAAAAAAGAAATGAATACAACCATAAAAAATTAAAATAATTACATAAATAAACCTGAGAATAAATTAATTAATTAATTAATAACTAAACCAATAAATATGACAAATAAATAACCCCCGTGTGCCATTTAGGAATACATACTATCTAGATATTATATGTTTTTGCATCACAGCGTAATTACACACAAAATATGAGATCCTAAACGAATCAAGAAAAAACAATTCAACCGAAAAAAAAAACAGTGAAAAGCGGAAAAATTGCCAAAAGAAAAGCCAACAACACACAGAGTGATATACAAAACATTTTTTATATATTTTTTTTTTGGTTCAATAAGTGTTGAAAAAAGGCCTCGCTATGCCTCTGTACTCGGACACGACCAACTACTATTACAGCGGCGGCAGCAGCCAGCTGTATTCGCCGTACTATAGCTCCGGCCTGGGCCTAAATCTGGGCTCACCCGGCTCCAGTTACACCTCCAGCTACAATCGCTCCTATCCGGCCAGCTATATGGTGCCGCTGGGTCCCTCCTCGCCGCGTTCCCCCAGCAGTTATACCGGCAGCAGCTCCACATCCTCCTCCGTTTCACGGTATCAGCCAAAGCTAACCACAATCACCGAGACCGGCCGGCATAGTGGTCACAGCAGCCTGATGCCTTTGACCAGAATCCAGTCGCCCAAATACAGCAGCTCCTCGGTGTCCAGTCCCAGTTATGGCTCCTCGGGGACCACAAGCCGATATATTCCACCGCGTCCCATTGCCATTAATACGGCGGATATAGATGTTAGCTCCTCAAGATATCGCCGGGGAGTGTCCTCAGCCAGGACCATCGAAAAAGAGAAGGAGGATAAGGAGCAGAAGGAGGAAAAACCTTTGCAGTCCAAGGAGGAAATCAAAGAAGAGATCACACCCAAGGAGACAGACAGACAGGAGGAGGTCACCTCATCGGATAATCAAGATCCGGCAAGAACCGAAGCCCGTCCCAATCGTAGATCCACCATCAAAAGAAATCGTGCCGTCGTTCGGCTCTCAACGATTCGCAGGCGCAGCAAGGAACGTCCCAAGGAGCAGGTTCTGCAGCAGGCACAACAGGATCATCAGTTCAGGGATCTGCCGCCAGCCACCGAGCCCAGTCTGAGTTGGCGCCAGAAATTGGCCGAAGAACTAGCCGCTTTTCCCGCCACCAGCAATAAAAAGTCACCGGGAGAACTGCTACGGGAGAGATTCTACATCAGAGATGAGAAGGAAGAGCAGGCACAGCCCATACTCAGACAGAACCTCAAGAGGAGTCAAACTCCAGAGGTGACGGAAACCAAAGCCACGCTGGACAAGGAAGAACAGGAGGACTCGGACACCGCCTCCATCTCCGCCTCGGAGAAGCAGGAAAATCTTGAGGAAATTGAAAAGACCATACGGCGGCTGAGCCTGGTGCAGTGTCCCACGTTCCATGACATTTGTGAGGATATCTCTTCCGACAAGATAGACGACGATCTGAATGCCGGTGAACTGCGACGCCGGGCTTCGATTATACAGGAACAGGAGCAGGAGATCCTGAACAAGCTGCAAAAGTCCAGCTCTGGCACCTTCCAGCTGATCCACCTGGAGCGTCGGTCCAGTCATGATAGCACCACCACAGCGGATGAGGCCGCTAGCGGCGAGAGAGCCAAGCGACGCTCCAAGAAGAGCAAGAAATTGCGCCACAAGATCACCGCCATTGTGGAGGTGGAGAATGCCCCTCAGGTGACGCCACAGATCGATCATATGCCCAGTGTTTTGGAACTGAATGAGGACACCTCGAACCTACAGTCATTGGCCGCTGTCAGCTCCGGTTCGGGATCGAGTTCCACGCCAAGTCCCAGTCCCAAGCCCAAGTTCACGGTGAATGTGGAGACGGTGGAGGAGCACCATCAGATACACAAGGTTTTCAAGCTGCCCAAGAAAAAGACACCACCGGCGGCGGTGGAGGTGAGAGAGCAGGCCGTCCTACCGGAGGGATTCATGCGGGCAGCTCCAAAAACAACCAAGACATCGCCGCTAAAGAAGGTCAGCAGCGCCAAGGCTGGCCAGCAGCCGGAGCAGCATGTGAGTGTGGCGCAGATTTTTACCTTCGACGAGGCGGCCATACAGGAGCAGCAGCAGAAGCAGCATCAAGAGCAGCAGCAACATCAGGAGCAGAAGCCCAAGCCAACAGAGGCCAAAGTGGTAAGTGGTGTGGCCACGCCAAAGTCAACAGAGACCAAGATCGAGGGTGGTGTGGCCACCCCCAAGCCCATTCGCAAGGCCATTCAAAAATCCGAAAGCGGTGAGGACTTTTGGTCGCAAATTGGATCACGGGAAACTCTCTACATGACCAATCGGAAAAAGGTTAATGCAGAGCGACAGGAGCGACTCCTCGAAGAGGAAATGCCACCAACGACACCAATGACACCCAAGGAAACAAAGACAGAATCAAAGACACCAACAACGCCGAAACTTAAGTCGGAACTTCTCATAGAACTTAAGACAGCAACCACTCCAACCGAGATAAAGAGCTCAATAGGTACAGGCAAAGATTCTTCAAAAACTACAACAACACCCACAACTGATACACCAAAATTAAAAGTCACATCACCCAAGAAAAAACCAACTGTAGCGGATGCTGCTAAACCCAAAACAACAACTGTTTTGGCCAAAAAGGTTTCACCAAAAGCAACATCGGTGGTGGAGGCGAAATCTACAACGCCCTCAAACGATTCACCAACAACTAAAGTGACTACACCAAAAATAATTGTGGAAACACCACCACTAAAAGTAGAAACACCAAAAACACCGGATGCACCTAAAATAAAAACGGAAACACCAACAAAAGTTTCACCACCAACAACGCAAATAAAAACAGAAACACCAACAAGCTTGCAGGAAAAAGCAAAAGCTTCACCAACAACAACAGAAATCAAAACAGAGACAACTACAAAAAGTTCACCAACAAGCAAGGAAGAAAAGCCATCAGCTGGAAAAGATTCACCAACAGACAAGGAGAAAAAATTACCAACGCCGCAGATAAAAGCTGAGCCCACAACAAAAGTTTCACCAACCACATCAGAAATCAAAGCTGTAGAACCAACAAAAGTCTCACCACCAACATCTACCCCACAGGCTAAAGCTGCAACACCAACAACTCCACAGATTAAAGCTGCAGCAACCCCACTCAAACCAGCGACAGATGAAGCCAAAACAACAGCACCAGCAATTCCAAAGACAACAATAGCAAAGACAACAGCGATGACAGCAGCAACAACTGTTGGTAAGACAGCAGTCGGAGGAGCAGCAGCAGCAACAGCTAAAACAATATCTGGCAACGCTGCTGCTGCAACACCAACAGCAGCGGCCAAATCAAAACTGAACGAAACAGCAGGGCCAAAAATAAATAGCGGGCAAATGGCCAAGTCACCTGAACAACAACAGGCAACGGCAGCCGCTGTCTCGGTCTCAGCCGAAACGAAAATAAATAAAACAACGCATAAGGAACAACAGCAGCAGCAGCAGCAACACGACACGGCAGCAACATTGGCAGGGCAAACGGAAACCAAAACGAAATTGACGGAAGCCGCCAAGTCAAAGGTGCAATCACCGAAAGCGATAAAGCCAAAAAGTGCCGGCAAAAAGAAGGCAGGAGCAACAGCGGCAATATCTCAGCCTGATACTGAGAGCAATGTGACCCCAATCAATGCCGATCAATTTATAACGCTGGCCCCCAGCAAGCAGGCATTGCAAGTGCAACAGCAACAGCAACAGCAGCAACAGGCCACAAATGCGTCATCGCCGGCAGCAGCAGCAGCAGCAGCAGCCGCGGCAGCAACAAGCAATGCGACAACTGCAACGCCTACAACTTCTGCAACTTCTGCTCTCAATGTGGCTCCCAGTCTAGGTGTTGCTCCCAGTCTAGGTGCTAGTCCTACCGCTCTTGATGTTGTTGCTACTGCTGTTAACGCTCCCGCTCTTGATGTTGCTCACGACCGCGACCACGACGACAACGACAACAGCTGCGGCGAAGGCATCGCCGACGGCGTCGGCAATAATTTATCAAAGTTTGCAACAGTATCGAATTTGGCACAGTATCTGCGAGACGTTGATGCCGTTCTAGAGGACTACGTCCCATCGTCGGCCGAGAGCAGCGACGATAGCTACGACGACGTCAGTTCGCCAGATTATTCCAGCATCGACGGTTCTATCCACCTGACGGCCAGCATGAAGAAGAAACAGCGCAAGGAGAAGAAAAAGCAAAAGGCGAAAGCCGCTGCCGAAGCCAAACGCTTTGATCCCCAAAAGAAGATCAAAATCGATACTACCAACAAGTGCTATGTAAAGGAGGAGGCGCCACGATATCCACTAGTGGCCACACCGCGTCCCCTGTGGAAGCGCGAAAAGATTGTCTATTCCGATGAGAATACGGACGATGAGAGTGGCTCTGAGGAGGGATCAGGTGGATCCCTGGATGAGGATAGCGACGATGAGAGCGAGGAGTGCAGTGAATCCTCGGCAAGTAGTGCCAGTTCCGTGGATTCAAAGGCAAATGCTGGCAAGGATTCCACTGATGGTGGTGGAACAGCTACCAGTGCCATTACCTTGAGCGTTACAGCCGCTGGTTCTACTGCTGGTGGTGGTGGTGGTGGTGTTGCCGCTGCCGGTTCCGGTTCTGGATCGCCATCCATTATACGTATGAGCACGTGCAGCAACGATTCCGGCTTTGAGGGCGGCACCGCGCCCTCCAGTCCCAAGAAGATGTTAGGTAAGGCGACAGGAATAATGTCCTCTCTCTTTTGTAAAGAAAGATCAGGCACAGAGTGAAAATTATAAGCGGCTAGGAAAATTAATTAATTAAAAAAGTTTTGAAAAGAACAAAACACTTAAGAAAAACGATTATTTAAAATATGAAAATCTATAGAAAATATATATTTTTTTTTAATAATTAATATTATTACTCGAAGATTTCCATGAAATAGCTATAATTTTATCTCTGTGCATCTAAGAAAACAATATCCTATCCCCCCCCTTTCCACTGGTCACTTGAGTGCGGCACGTGTCTGGGTCAAAAAACAAAAATCGAAGAAAAATAAGAGCGCTTTTCCGACTTACTGAATTTCCCCCCCAACCATTTCGGAATGCTTTCGGTTTCTCTCTCAATAGATATGAGTTATAGATAGGCATGCAAACAATTTTCAGGAATGAAAGAAAAACAAAAGATAGCGAAATAAACAAAAGTCATAATGTTTTCAGTTAGCTAAGCATATATAGCAGCGAGATCCCGGGCAAAGTAAAAATCCCCACACAATTTGTATAATTCGTAAGACTATAAGAATATTCACTCGGCAAGTTGCTGGTCCCATTACTAGACCCACATTCGAGGTGTTAACTAGGAAGTGAAAAATCATACCAAATCATTTTATACGAAAATCATCTCTCGGGGAAAAGCTGTGAACAATGATGACAAAAGTTCATTGACCAGCCAGCCAGTGAGCAGCAGCTGGAGGAAAATTGTGAGTTATTGGCTGTGAAAATGTGAGACTTTCAACATTTTTATGCGACATTTAAGTGGGAATAAATAGTGAGAAATTAATTATTTTAAAGGAACTTAATGAATTGGAATTTGAAATATTTGGAAAATGTATTGGTGTTGTGGTTTTTTGTGAAATAACATTTGTCATTTGTTTGTTTTATTCTGAAAAACAATCAATTTGTTTATTTTATTTTGTTGTTATTTGGTTTTGTGGTGGCTTTTGCGTTGTTGTTGAAAAGTATTGTTAAAAACTGTTGTTTAAAAGTATTGTTAAATACTGTTGCTGAAAAGTATTGTAAAGTACTGTTGTTGAAAAGTGTTTTTTAACACGGATGCTACGGATTATTGTTGAAAACTGTAGGCGAAAGTGGATGTTAGAAGCTGTTGTTGAAAGCTGTTGTTGAAAGCTGTTGTTGAAAGCTGTTGTTGAACCGAATCAGTCATTCTTTAGTTGTTGTTGAATATTGGTGAATATTATTTGTTGAACTACATCCCTAAGTGACTCTTCTTTGCTACAATTAAACATTGTATTGTGCCTAGAAAAATCATATAAAATTAGGCATTGCTTATAGGTAAAATACCCCTATGTTTTCGACTTCCTATTTCTTTTAGTCGATTTCGTGTTTTATGTAATTTTTCGTCGAGAATTTTATCGTTGATTACTGTTCCGTGGTGGCGTTTCCTTGATGCTTGTGCGAGAATTTGCCAGAGAGATCAGAGATCCGCTGCCAGAAGCCGCAATAAAACTACACAAAAGAAGAGAAAATTGCCGAGAGAGAGAGCTGCAAAAGGAAAATTCTGAAAAGGGAGAGAGAGTGAGAAGGAAAAGAAAATCGACAAGTTGGCATTTTACTTTTAGCCAAAACAACAAATGAAAACAAATTGTTTAGGTCATCGTCGTGTCTGTCTGAGCAGCGGCGAGCTTTTCTTTTTGGGGGGAACAATGTCTAGAGGATATATAGTAAAGCTATATCTGTATAGATATATATGTGTATATGGTATATACATTCCCCTCTGCAGTACCAAAACAATATAAAAACAACGCAGTTATGAGCCAGATAGCCAAGTCAATTTGCCGATTATATAAACTTTGAAAGAGGGAATGTTCGAAATCCGTTTGTTTTGACTTTCGTTACCACACTGCGTATACGTGATATCCGGTCAATTGGTTGGAAATGCAATCAAAAAGCGGATTCGCATTGTTTGTGAACATCCCGACCAGCAGAGGCCAATATTAATTAGCGGAAATCGAATGTCTTGAATGCAATTAATCTGCACTGTGAGAAATTATAGAATAGACATTTTTAAACTTTTAAATATTAAATTTAAATTAATTGTTTATCGTGTTTTTTACTTTAAAAAGTATTTAAAAATATGTAAACAAATACGGAACAAAATACATAATATATATGCACTATAAATAGAAAATATGGGATATGGGTAAACAAATACCATTTATTTTTCGAAGCAATTACTAAACGTTTTCCCAAAAAAAGAAAAGCCAAAAATCAGCCAATAATAAATCGCAACAGGAACACACATTTTTCATGCTGCTAAAATTTTAATAACAATTTGTTTGCACTTAATTCCTCTTCTCGATGCGATGCGTGGGCATATATATACATATATATACTCATACAAAACAAAAATCGATCCCATAGAATGTGACGTGAATTGTCACAAGAAATGCGAGCGGCTCACGGCCAATTTATGCGGTGTCAATCAGAAACTCATCGTCGAGGCACTCAACTACGTGAAACGAGGTAAAAACTATACAAAATGCACACACAAAAAATATAAAAATGGGAAACGATCAAGGACGTAAAATTATGATTATATATGGGCTTGATTTTGTTTAAAATGGAGATATTTTTTAATGTGATAATAGGATTTACAGATATTTATTTATAGCTCTTTTAAATATATTAAAAAAATATATATATAGTAAACTATTTACATAAAAAAACAAAAAGAATACTAATAAATAATAAAATAAAACAGACAGGTTTTCAATAAATTAAATAAAATTAATTTAAAAAAAATATGATATTATTCAAGGCTTTTTTATAAAAAAGAAATATATTTTTTTGTTTAAAAAATCAATTAAATAATGTTAAAGTTAGGCTTGAGGCCGAAAACAGGCATTTTAAATTAATATTTTAAATATTATTTAAAACAAATTACAAATTAAAAAATATTTAAATATTTAAAAATATTTATTTTTATATAATTTAGTATTTTTTTCTTTCAATTTTTAAATTTAATATTTCCAAAAATATATTTAAAATAATCACATTTTAAGCTATCTTACTTTCATAACATTCAAGCAAAATCAAGTTCACATAAATAAATAATATAATATAATAGAAAAATCATCTGAAATACTCCCAGATCTTTGATAGAACCCAACTAATTTATTTTTAAATAATAAACAAAATAAATTAGGAGCCCGTGAAGCCCGCGATTCGCCCAGCACTCCCCCCAGCTTGAATCCAGCGTATAAAATCGAGCCAAGCGAGGAACACGATGGTATGCTAAATAATATAAGATCCTTAGATACATATATATTGCCACTCAAGTGAACCAGTACTCTCATAGACCTCTTCTAATAAATATTTCTTAAATTTATAATTATTTTAACTAACCCAGCTCACTATATACATATCTCTCCTTGTCTTCCTCTCTCTCTGTATTTTCTTATCAACTCTACCACTGCAACTATATATAAATCTTGAACAGAAACATCATATACATATTCACAATTCCAAAAATCCGGACGTTTCACTGCGCCAGCAACAGTAATACCTAGATTTAAGAATTATTCGGTAGATGATTTCCACTTTCTCGCCGTTCTTGGCAAAGGAAGTTTCGGCAAGGTGAGTTCATTGTCTTGTCTTTAATTATTATTATTACGTATATTAATTAAATATTGTGATTGTTTTTTTTTTGGACAGGTTCTGTTGGCCGAGCTGCGTGATACCACGTACTATTATGCCATCAAGTGCCTGAAAAAGGATGTCGTACTGGAGGACGATGATGTGGACTCGACTTTGATTGAACGCAAGGTCCTGGCCCTGGGCACCAAACATCCCTATCTGTGTCATCTGTTTTGCACCTTCCAAACGGAGGTGAGTTTTAAGGGGATTTTAATATAATTATTGTTTAGTTATAAAGAATTTTTTAAGATAATATTTAAGGCATTACAAGAATTTTTTGAACAAAAATTATATAAAAAGTACTTCCTTATTCTTTTTTTTAATTCTAAAATATATATAAATATATACCTTAATTATAAAAGTAATAAATTAATTTTAAAAGACTTTTTAAACATCTAAATTTATATCGAATGAGTCATTATCTGCTTAGCCACCTGTTGAGGAAGCAGCAGACCTTGTTTAAGGTCACAAAAAGTCAATGACCCCCAAATTAAATTTTAGTATTACAAAGCCTTTTTTAAATTAATTTAATAATAATTTAATTAATTATTTAAATAGAAACTTATAAATATTTAATAAGAAATACCCATAATATAAAAAAAATTTCCAAAACTAATTCCTGTTCAAAACGAAAACACATTATAAAAAAAACAATCAAGACCGATTTTCACACCTTTTCAATTAGGGTCACCAATCGAAGGTGTGTCTGATTATATAGAACAATCCGATTGGCCTATCTGGCTATATTTAGCCCAAGAAAAGGTAAAACGCTCTATAATTAGAGCCCTGGGGTCTGGCCATCGATTTGAGGCACACGACGACGACAACGTCGATCGGACATCATGTAGATCAGGGTGCCTGTCCGTCCGAGATCTCTGAGTTTGTTCTCTCGCTGCGAATTCTGCATCTGCATCTGCATCTTCAATTCGCAACATTGACACCGATTAGAAGGTATTTTAATTATTTATGACTTTGGGGGACGATCTCCCCCAGAAAGAACAAAATCTCTCGTTGGTTCTGGCAGTCAGTCTCTCGTCCATTTGAAAAACGATAAGCTATATATCGATAATGTCACATCTCCATAATTATCGAATATATTATTAATTATAATAAATATGGTATTTGTAAAATATTATCAACATATGCTCTTAAATATTTATATAAATCGATATATCGATCTTAGATTTCGATTATTTATAACATTTAAATGTATCCCCCAGAGCCACTTGTTCTTTGTGATGGAGTATCTGAATGGCGGTGATCTCATGTTCCACATCCAGGAGAGCGGACGCTTCTCCGAGGAGCGGGCCAGATTCTATGGCGCCGAAATCATATCGGGCCTTAAGTTCCTGCACAAAAAGGGCATTATCTATAGGTGAGTTTATAATAAAAAAAAATAATAATAAATATAAACTAATATATATTATGTTTATTTTTTTTTTATTTTCAACAGAGATCTCAAGCTGGATAATGTCCTTTTGGATTACGAGGGACATGTTCGTATTGCCGATTTTGGCATGTGCAAATTGCAAATCTATTTGGACAAGACGGCCGATAGCTTTTGCGGCACACCCGATTATATGGCGCCCGAAATCATTAAGGTAATTCAAATAAATATATATATTTTGATAACAAATCAAAAAATTTTATATAAATCGATATAATACAACCAGAAGTTACAAGAAAATGTGAGAGAATAGAAGGACTTAGCTATTTTTAGGAATTCGAATTTTGGAAATCCCTTTTTGATGATAAAAATAACATAAATTTATCCAATCCACATACCCATGATCCTTACTTCAGTTCAAATGTCAAGTTACTTGACCAGAGACTGTGACAGCCATCAGTCTCACAAACAGTTTCAATGGATTAACACATCCTCACCCCAGTTTCGGTCGTGATTTGTCTAAAAATTCTTTCCTTGTGTTTTTTTTTTATGATTTTGAGTTCCAAATTTGTCTATTCATTTTAAGGATTAAATTGTGTAAAATTTAGGCAAAAAATTATGTCAAGTGTAATGCAGTGTAAGGGCTTAGCCCTCCTGTCGATGTCCCGGCTTCCGCAAAGCTTGTTTGGCGCACTGGTGGCACCGTTGCGCAACCAGTTGTACCACAAGGTGCCCAGGTCGTACCCCAGGCCCGACCTCATGCCGCCGGAAAGGACCAATGTGACCAACGCCTGCTGGCAGACGGAGTACAAGTGGCGCTCGTACCCAGAATTCAAAGCTAAAGAAGCACCAGGCTGGGATCTCACTCACTACAAGCCCCAAAATATGTTGACACGCCAGTATCCGCGCACCTGGAACGAGTGCACGGTAAAAGGTCACCAGGGCAAGGTGCAGTGCATCCCATTACCGCCAAACCCTCCGCGACGCCAACGCAAGGATGTTTTACCCAGGAAAACTCATTGTACGGAGAGCAAGTGCGTGCTTGATCCCAGTGAATTATGTCAACTAATGAAACCGCCCAACATTTGCAAGCGGTTGAAGGTGTCCAACTGCTCGGCGGAGCCATGCGAACCTCTCATATGCCAAAACCCCCTCAAGACTGGCTACTGCGAAAGACGGAAAACAAAGTACCCGTGCTTCTCAGAGTGTTGCCACGATTCCTATCCGGACCTGCCGTCCGACGAGTGCACCTACTTGGTGAAGCCGACTATTTGCAGAACGTGGAAATACTACAACCGTGAACGCAAGCGCTAATTGAGCTAAGCGGCAGCCGAGGGATTATTATTTCGACAGTTATGCGTAGCTTTTATTAAATATTTACCCTCCAAATTGTGGTGCTAGGGGGACAACAAAGCCTGTTTGTTTTTTTATATATATTTAGTACCATGAAAACCATAATGAAAACCCCACTCGGTGTAGGGCAACATTTTGTTTTGCTTTTCAACATTTTCTAGTGCGCTCAACATGTTCTTAGCAACATTTCTCGCTATTTGGGTTCGCTTGTCAACATTTTCTATTGCCCTGTTTAATCAACCTTTTCTTAGCAATATCGGTACCTATCTGGGTGTTGAGCAACATTTGGGTTCGCTTGTCAACATTTTCTAGCAGCATTTGTACCTAATTGGGTGTTGAGCAACATTTCACAGCAAATGTGCATAAGAATAAATCCAGAAAAAAAACAAAAACAATAAGGGAGGCAAATAAAATAAACGAAATATAGAAAATCAATAGGCGAAGTTTACTCGCCTGTTTGTATTACAAATTAGGCAAATCACTGGCATTTCCTTTACTTGAACCACAGAAAACAACAAACGGCACATTTTCGGTCATTTTTTGCCCGTTTTTCACCCTTTTTCATACTCTCTATTCTTTGCTTTGCTTTTACGGATCAGAGTAAGGAGAAAAGCAAGAAAGCAAGGCGGAAACCAACGGGACTTTTTCACATCACTGACACTGGCCAGTCGCGCTGTCTCACTCGCACTTGCAATTGCATTTGTTCAGCGTTTTCATAAGAGTGCAACGTTTATTGACCAAACAATTTGCGTGGGCGAATAAGAATGATGAAGGAAAGAAGGAATTGCGAAGCTAAGAGCGGAGAGAGAGCCGAAACTCTCTCAGCATCCAATGATAATGGAAATTCCCACGACCAATGAAACCACGTTTTGTTTTCTTTGTATTTTTTTTTAAATTAAAGCTCAGTTTTTGATTGGAAAATTATATATTCGACTGTTTTAATTAACCTTTTTATGATATATACCATATATTAAAACTATAATCTATATTATGTATTTTGCAGGGCGAAAAGTACAATCAGAACGTGGATTGGTGGTCGTTCGGTGTGCTGCTCTATGAAATGCTGATTGGACAGTCGCCATTCAGTGGCTGTGACGAGGACGAGCTCTTCTGGTCGATTTGCAATGAAATTCCATGGTTCCCAGTCTATATATCTGCCGAGGCAACTGGCATACTTCGTGGGGTACGGATATATAATTTATATTTTATTTTTAATTTAATATTTATATATTAATATTATTTATTTTATAATTTTTCAGTTGCTGGAGAAGGACTATACGAAGCGCATTGGCTCCCAGTATAGTCCCGCTGGCGATATAGCCGATCACATATTTTTCCGACCCATCGATTGGGGTCTGCTGGAAAAGCGGCAAATAGAGCCGCCATTTAAGCCGCAAGTGGTAAGCTTTTATATACATTTCTTTAATAATATTATATATAATACATATATAATTTATTTTTTAATATTTTTCCCACCCAGAAACATCCCCTGGATACACAATATTTCGATCGCGTTTTTACCAGGGAGCGAGTGCGTCTAACGCCCATCGACAAGGAGATTCTGGCTTCCATGGATCAAAAGCAGTTCCATGGCTTCACCTACACGAATCCGCACATCACTTTGGACTAAACAAAATAATAAGAAACTTAATATCGAATATCTCCTAATTAAATATATATTTTTTAGAGCAACAGTATTTGTACATGTAAATATTCATACTTAACCAGAGATTAACAACAACAAAAAAAAGAAATTGTAACGAAATTACATAATTTTTTTTAGTTAAGTTAAAAAAAAAACTATTCAAAATTGAAGCATAATTCTAGTCTTAATCTTAAGTCGATACTCTCTAATTGTACAGATATCCCTCCTCATATTTATCTATATATACTAGACATATACGCCGCCGCGCCACGCCGCCGCCGCCGCCGATTTTTGCCTTATTTGACGCGCCGCCGCCAAATTATGAAAATAACGGCGCGCCGCGGCGCGCCGCTGGTGCGGCATCGGCGCAGCTTCAGCGCGGCCTTCAGTGTCATTGTTCTTTATAAAACTTAAAAAAAAATAAATAACTCATTAAAATGGCCTTTTTGCCTTATTTGACGCGCCGCCGCCGCCGGTTCTTTCTGACTACTACGCCGCCGCCGCCGAGTCATTTTGACCTCTACGCCGCCGCCGATGCCTTTAACCATCGGCGTAAACCTCTAATATATACACATATACCTATATGAATCCATTTTTTTTTTTTTGCAAATTTTTTTTGTTCTTAAATTTAGTTGATAAGCCAAAAGTCCACGTCTATGGGAAATAAATAATATTAAAAAAAAAATACATCAACAACAGGCGTTTGTGTTTAAAACAATGTGTCAATCAAGTGATCAATGAATGTGCTACCGTTAGCCCCTGACTGTAGAAGAGTACAGTGCGTTTCAGCAGTGGAAATAGTTAACAAAAGAAAAGGTAAATTATTGCTTGTTGTGTTAATTTTATATTATTTTTTTCTATTTATTATTGTTTTTAATAAGTTTTAAAATCAGCAACAAATTTTAAATATATTTTTTAATACTTTTAAAAACAGTAACAAATGTTTAATATATTTTTTAATACTTTTAAAACCCTTAAAATATTTGTTTTCCCTTTTAAAAAATTTAACAAAGCTTAATGTAAGGTTTTTCCACATATTTTACATTTTATATATATTATATTTTTGAATACAACATACTACGTATTTTAAAAATATTTAAAGTATATAAAAATTTGTAATTAATTTAATGGAACCTTTTAATATTTTTATATATATTTTTAAAATATTATTTATTAATTTTTAATCTTGTTAAAACCATAAATATTTCCCTTATTAAGTTATTTTTGTTTTTTCTTTATTTTTTAACCCCTAAAATAAATTCCCACAACCATGACCCGCACTGTACTTTACAGTCCGTTATGCAAATGTAAAGCAGTGAGAGTGATCAGTGAACCAGTGTCAACTGCAGTGAAAATTCTATTAGCTTTTCAACTTTTCAGACAATCTGCATAGAGATTTGACTTTTGTTTAAATGCTAATGAGTCGGATGTACATATATATAGTATACATGGATATGTTTATGCTGTGTGTGTGTGTGTGTGTGTGTGTGTGGCAGCGAGAGTGGACGGTGGAGTTCAGACCTTAATGGCCAACATAATGGCCCAACAACTCGCGTGAACCAGTTTAATGTCATTCCACAAAAGTGGCAGCATTCAAAGAATTATTCTTGTTAACTCTGGCATAAATCAGGTATCACACACTCGCTGACTCACTTGATGTTTTAATAAATTTGTGCTGCTCATAACATAATAGAGGAAATAATAGGAAGAAAGAGCCGCCTCAGCCACAACAGTCACAGCAACAATAAACGCTCTTGGGGCCTGGCCAGTTATGTTTTTATTTTCAATTCAAAAGTGTTGGACATATCATAGGCATAGTGGTTGCCAGATGGAAAATTAGACAAGAATCTAATTAAATATTAAAGTTATTTTTTATTTTAAATTACTATTTATTTTGTAATAAACTACAAGAGATTTTTCTTTGAATTTATGGATATATTTCTTTTTAATTGGAAGTTAATTTTGACCTATTTCTTATAGGATTTTATTAAATAAATTAATAAATTATTGTAATTTAAATTTTTAAATTTAAAACTAAGCTTAAATAACTCCTTGACAGCACGTTTTTCTAATTTTCTGGATGTTTAAGGACTAAAATATTCTAAAAGTAGTTAATTTTTAACGAAAATATATATTTTAAAACCTAAAATACATCCTTAATCCTTAAAAAATACAATAATTCGATTTATAAATTAATCTTAAAGACTGAAAAGTTTACTTATTTAATTATTTAAAAATTTAAATATATTTTTGGACACTATAGGTTTTTTATAATCCCAAAATATATTTTTGACTAATAAAATACAGTAAAATTATAAATAAATAACTAAGTTTAAATAACTTTTGAGCTAATATATTCTGAAATTGTTATTTTAAAAACTATTATCATATATTTAGGGTTATAAATCAATTGTTTACTTTTGGTAAATTTTAAGCTTTTTCTATATGGCTTTATATTTTAAAAGTATTTTTTATATTAAAAATTTTATAAAAATACAAGTTATACATTTTTTTTATATAAAATCCATTCACCTATTTAGTGAAAATATCAAGAGAGTTTTCTAAATATTTTTAAACAATAAAATATGTTAAGCCAAGGGTTTAATTAATTTTCCCCAAATAAAATATCTCCTTAAGTTACCCAAATAAAATAACTTTCGAACCACTGTGCACGCCCGTGTACCGTACGGTATTTTCTCTAATTAATTCGCTTTTACGAGCGCAGTGCATGGAGCCACCGACGGTGTCAGGTCGCAGCCATCGAAGTTCGAGTTTCCCGAGTCCGTTCAGTTGATGCAACACGGGCCCAGAACGCGCTCCTCCATCGCTCCCAGTTTCGGTTTTATTTTGTTTACTTTTTTTCACTCGTTTTTTTTTTATATATATTTTGTGACCGTGATCCTGACGACCAGGATGAGCTAAAATGCTAACCGTGCTAAATACATTAAGCCTGCTGCTGCTTCTTATGGCTTTGGTAAGGAGCTACGGCAGCAGGAACATCATCAGAGTGCGAGCCAGCGGCTTTATGCCCTACGAATCGGATCTTTTGCTGCCCCTGGGCATACTCCGGCAGCTCCAGTCGCAGGATCGCTCGTCGCGCTACCAAAGACCGGCACCGATTCTCAAGCCCCGGGTGAAGCCACAAATCCGCCTGGAACGGGCCCATCCCCTGAGAGAGGCCAAGGGCGTTCAGCTGTACAATCTTATCGATGATGATGGCGAGCTTCTGCTGAATCTAAAGGTGCACCAGGATCAAAAGGGCACTGGCAGTGGCAGTGGTAGTGGGAGTTATCAGGAAGCAGTTACCAAAGAGAAGAGCAAGTACCAGAGCAAGTTCCAGGACTACGACTCACCCTGGCTGCCCTCCAAGTGGCGGCCCACCAGCGAGTTTCCACTGGGGGTCACCTCTTCCTCGCCACGACCTCTGCCGCTGCATCAGTATCTTGGCCAGAGTAACCAGATAGCCGAGCGGAATGCGGTCAAGAGGAGGCGCATGGATATGATGTGGCCACACAAGTGAAGTGAATTGTTTAATGATTTAAAAATAAATATAAATGTTGAATTTATATACATAAATTCTAAAAGAGATTTAATTTAAATATTTATTTATATAAAAAAAAAACAAAAGATTAATTTTATATATTTATTTATATGTAAATTCCAAAAGGGATTTAAATTTATATATTTATTTAAACATAAATTTATTTATTTTAATTAGTTTTAGAATGAAAACTTGAAACACTGCACTCTTCTTCAAAGAAAATATGTGTACACTCAAAGAATTTTTTTTAAATCGTTAAACAATTAATTTTAGAATATAAAAATAAGTTATTTTAAAATTAATTAAGTTCAAAAAAATTCTTCTGCTTTTTAATTAATAGAAAACAAACTAATATTTAAATTATAAACCTTAAGAATACACTATATTTTTTAATTTTAATTTTTAAAATCTTAAAATCAACACGAAAATGGTTATTTGCTTTTATAAAATTAATTTCAAGCCTTAAAATATTTAAAACCCACATAAAATCTTTTAATTATATTAATAAATAACCCCCACTGATCTTAATTAATATTTTTGTGCCCCCAAATACAAAATAGTACCTAAGATACTGACTTGCAACCGTAAGATTCACTAAATAAACATTAAGATATACAAACGAAAAACCCTTTAGATACAAAAAAAAACCATGGGATGCATAAAATCATTGATAATTAGGTCGTTGAGCTACCGCTAATTCGGATGACGCGACCATGATTATGTTAATTCGATCGATTGATCGAACGATTCAAAAGTGAAATTAAACAGCCGATCGAAAGTGGAAACGAAATGAGAGATTGAAAATTATGTATAGTATTAAACTGACCAACAAACCGTTAAAAGAAAGAGTAAAGAATATAGTTTTCAGTTATATTTGTAAGGAATTAAAAGAAAGGATTATAATTTACAGAAAATTATAGAATTAAATTTCATAATAATATAATTTAATAAAAAATGTTATAAAATTACAACACTTACCATTACAGGATAGGTTTGGGCTCAACATTTTCACAATTTTGCATCTGAAAAAAAAAGAATTTAAAATTAGAAGATTTGAAGAATTTAAGATAATAAAAAAAACAGGTTCTTAAATATTAAAAAAGTTATCTGGAAAAAACCCCATTTGATTAGGGTTATAAAAACAAAACCAAATACATACAAATACAAATAAGAAATATATTCAAAATGTTAAAATAAATTTCTTAATAATTTCAACATTAACATTAACCTCCAATTAAGAAGTTCTGTGCCCAACCATGACTTAAAATTAAAAAATTTTAAAAATTATAAAACTTAAAAACTTAAAAGTTAAAAAATATATATTTAAAAACTTAAAACAATAAAAAAATAATTTTAAAATTTAACAATTAAAAAACTTAATCAGTTAAAAATTTAAAAGTTAAAAAATTTAAACAGTTAAAAATTTTTAAATTTTAAAACTTAAACTAAATTTTAAATTAATTTTTTTTAACTTTTTAAATTTTAAAAATTCAAAAAAAAATTTAAAAATTTAAAAATGTAAAATTTAAATTTAAATCAATTTGTTATAATTTAAATTTAAATAAATTTAAACATTTTAATTTTAAAATTAAAGAATTTAAGAATTTTAAAATTTAAATCTTAAATTTGGTAGAAAAAAACACGCTGCATTTTTATAATTTACAGATGGTATTTTATTTTTGTTTTGTTTTTTTTTTTTTTAAGTGATATAAAATGGAGACAACAGTAAAAAAAAGATGGGATCGAAAAAAATAGGGATGCCTAAAACTACTTAACAAGAGACTCGAGGATCAGTATGGCTCGAATCACAGCTTACTTCCAGCTGGAGGCTGGGGGCAGGTAGCCAGAGGGAGGAGCTGCCACAGGGGGCAGGTACTCATTGCTGGGCGGCAGGTACTCGTTGCTGGGAGCGTGGACGTGACCACCACCATGACCATGACCATGACCCTCCTCGTGGATCACCTTGATGGTCTTGACCTCCTCGAAGCCGCCATGTCCATGGCCATGGCCATGATCATGACCGTGGCTGTGGCCGCCCTCCTCATGGATCACCTTAATGGTTTTGACCTCCTCGTGGCCGCCGTGTCCATGTCCATGGCCAGAGAAACCGCCAGCATAACCGCCGCCGCCTCCAAGAGCGTGTCCTTCTTCATGGATCACCTTGACGGTCTTAATCTCCTGATGTCCACCGTGGGAGTAACCACCATGACCGCCGCCAGAGTAGCCTCCATGACCGCCAGAGTAGCCTCCATGGCCGCCGCCCTCCTGGTGAATAACCTTGACAGTCTTAATCTCCTGGTGTCCACCGCTGGAATAACCTCCATGACCGCCGCCAGAGTAACCACCATGACCGCCATGAGCGTGACCGCCCTCCTCGTGGATCACCTTTATGGTCTTAACCTCCTGATGGCCACCATGTCCTCCGTGTCCATGTCCGGAGAAACCGCCAGCATAACCGCCGCCGCCGCCAAGAGCGTGTCCCTCTTCGTGGATCACCTTGACGGTCTTAATCTCCTGATGTCCACCATGGGAGTAACCACCATGACCGCCGCCGGAGTAACCACCATGACCGCCGCCAGAGTAACCGCCACCCTCCTGGTGGATCACCTTCACAGTCTTGACCTCCTGGTGGCCATGACCGCCGGAATAACCGCCAGAGTAGCCACCATGACCGCCGCCGGAATAGCCGCCGCCGCCGCCCTCCTGATGAATCACCTGGATTGTCTTGACCTCCTGGTGACCACCGCCTCCAGAGCCGACGCCGTAGCTGTAGCCACCACCGCCGCCACCGCCGCCAGAGCCGCCAATAAAGCCAGCCGACGTGGTGGCAACCAAAGCAGCCAGGAGACACACAAAGATCTGGGGAAAATATATATTTAAATGTTAGAAAGATATATAAAACAAATCCAAGGAGGACTCACCTTCATTGCTGGAAGTTTCTTGCTTGGGGTTTCGAAAACTGTGGAACTTCACGTAGCCGAAGATGGGAAGCTGGCAGCCAACTGATGATCCACTCCAAGACATGCCGGGCTTTTATAGCCCACCGAGGCGATTGCGAGACGCTGCTCCATCTTCATCTTCATCATCAGCTTCATCTCCATCTCCATCCCCTTCTCCTTCCCCTTCCCCTTCTCCTACCCCTTCTCCATCTCCAGCTTCAACCTTACCCTCAGTTTGCTTTCATCATGGAGCTGCCCTCCTCTCTGGATTAGAAGAAGTCCAACAACCACAAGCCGCATGCAAATGAGTTGAATGCGAGGGGGAAAAAAAATGGTAATAATAAATAAATACTAAAAAGCAGTTCCATAATTGGGCCAGCAGCAAGTCGACGCTGCCGCCGCCGCCGACGAAAATTAATCCGGCGGGCATGAACGAATCGCTTGATGAGGCGGTGCATCCCATCCATGGGTTAGGTCAGTTCGGGTCAGATTATAGCTTTCCCAATAGCACAGCAGGGTCAAATGGGGGGAAAATTACATGTTTCATGGAAAAAATTTCCACTGACGATACAAATAAGATTATAAATAACACAAAATAATTTCTATAAAAAATTTTACAAATTTTAAAAACGTAAAAAATATTGTATTTGATATATTTTGCTATTATTTTTTTGTTTCCGGTCAGTAAAAATTACTGAGCTTTAATATAAAATATTTTTTCCTTAGTAAATTATATTTTTCAAGAAATTGTTAATTTTATATTATAAAAAATATAAATTACTAAGAAAAAATATATATATTGTTAAATTTCCTTCCTAAATGCGAATTGCACTTGATTTTCTGGTAATTTTTTTCATAAAAATCATGGCGAATACACCCTAAAATATATAATACACCAAATCTCACAAGTGTGCACATATAATTCTCAACTGGTTCTAACATCCCTGGAATAAAGTGACGGTCTGGTGTTGTATGTTTCTGTTATTTCATACTTCAGTGCTATTAAAAGTAACTCAATTAGTTCTTAAATCAAGAAAAATATTTCCCTTTAATATTATCCCAATAAATTGCACTTAAAAAATAAATACGATTGAACCAATTATGAGCATATCAAGCCTCCAATCATCACCTTTCATACCTTTAAATTTGCCAAAAAAAATAAATAAAATCAAATCAAAGAAAAACCCATTAAAGAGTGGATCAAAAAGATATGCAAATTGCTGCAATAATTTCGCTATCATTTCGGCATTAAATGAAGCAGCTGTTCCCTCTGCGAAATTTATAAAAAAAAATTAAATAAAACGTTAAAAGTATAACGCGTATTGGCAAACTCTCGGGAATTGTGTAAAGCAAAGCGGCCAAAAAAAAAAACAAAACAACCACAAACAGACAGCGAAGAAGACGTCTTGGCTTAAAGGGCGAAGCGAAGGAAAGGCAATTTGAATCATTTAAATAATATTACAATATCAAATTGGGTTCGCAGCGGGCCGATTAATCACACACAACTCCGGTCCAGGGGACAGCCCCCGCGAGCAGATGTTGAAAACGAAGCACAAATCGATCTGATTCGATTATTAGCTCACGGAACTTTGGATACTGTGGGAAATTAATTCTAAATTTTAAAGAAATGTATTTAAAATAATAAATAAAGGAAAATTAAATATACAAAAATATACTTGATGGGAAATTCTGTATTTTATCGATAGATGTGCAATAAGTCCATGTTATTCCTGATATATCGGTATATATCGATATTTTAACATACAATACTATATTTTTTATATTTTAAAAAACAATATTAAACGTTTTCCTAAGAGATATTCAATCCAATATTTTTGTGGCTATATCATATAGGACTTTTACCTGTTATATATCCCTATCATAGTATATATTTATATTGCCATATATTATATATCCCCATCAATTTGTATCATTTAAAGGGTATTAATATTTATCAAATTTAATTTGTGGCTAAAACGTAGATATCTTGGCTTGTCTTTCCTAATTTCCATCTGGTTAAGTGGTTGAATTTCTTTGCCTTTCGAAATATTTAATTATAATTTCAGTTTAAGCTATATTTAAGGATAAATAAAGCTATTGGCTTGTAAAGGATTTAAGAATTTTGCAGAATGGCAAGAAAAGAAATTATACTAAATAATTTTGCCGAATAAATTTCTTTGAAAGAAATAAATAAAGTATAGATATATAAAAAATATATAAAGAATATACAAATAAATAAATAATAACTAAAAAATAATATATAAATAATAAATAATAGCTAAAAAATAATATATAAATAATAAATAATAACTAAAAAATAATATATAAATAATCAAGTAGGTATAAATAATTCACAAATTGAAATACATTTGAAACCCCTTTTTCAAATTAAAGCCAAGCTCTTGGCATGAAATAAAATTTTAAAATAAATTATAAAAATTTATAAAACTATAATTCCCTCTTATAAATGGCAGAAAATTGCTGAAATTAATAATAATAAAAACACCTTAGCTTCTATTAAACCCCAAATATGCAATTTAGAATTCGCATACCAAAATTCCCATTTAAGAAATTCCCCAATAAAAGATTTATAATTATATAAGAAAAGCTTAAAACTTTCACTTTTTACAGCTCTCCCCATTAAATAATTATCACAGAGAAAAAAGCCCAAATAAGAAAGGGACAGATTCATAACACGCCCTAGTGCCAGGAATCAGAAAGGGAGAGGAAATAATAAAGACACACACACGATTTCTATGGTTCATTATGAATTATCTTTATCAATTCGCCTGAATCCGCCTTCAGTTACAATTACATCTCTAAGAATACTTTAATCCGATGGTAAACAAACAAAAAAAAATATATCAATTCTTTTTTTATCCGTATCAAAAATTATCTTTCTCTCTTTTCTTCTCTCTCTCTCTCTTGTTTATCTCTCGTTTGTTTTTAGTTTTTTAGTGTTTGATGTTTGTGTTGATCGCTTTAAATATATTAGAATTATACAAACATAATAATATTAACAACAGTTGTGGTGGTAAGGGGGAAAAATAGATGGGGGTGGGGGGAAGGGTTAAAAGAGAACAAAATTTAATGTTTTTAAGATTGGTTAAAAGTACTGCTTTTTGCTGGGAAGTGGGCAATAAATATATGTATTTATATATATATATCAATGTCGATGAAACAAAAACATAAAAAAAAATTATATAACCAAAAAGGGTGAGAGTGGGTGGCGAGTGAGGTGTGTATGTGTGTGTGTGTGTTAGCCTAGAGTACATTAATTAGGGTTTTTCTCAATTAAAGTTAATCGTCGACGACGTAGTAGTAGTATTTAAGTAGGCAGCTCGATTCCGCCTACGTGGCAACGATCACGCGATCGCACAACTATTCCGACTGTGGCTCGTCGGTGTCTTGCAGCGATTCTTGCTCCTGGAGCTCTGCGTCAGTGAGTTGAAGCACTGCGATGTGGTCAGCGCATATGACTTGAGCGTTGACTTCACCGATGGCGGCAGGGGCAGCGAATCGATGGCATATACACTGGTTCGTCGCACAATCGTTCGGCAGCACAGCTCCTGCAGGGACAGCACTGTGAAAAAAAATTTAGAATCATATTATATTATATTAATTTTATTATTAGGGTTGTAAAAAGGTGTTACATATCTATAAGAAAAATATATATATTGCCCGAAAACAATCTCTAAAATATCATAAATTTTCCAAGTTATAAAAGTTAAAACCTAATTTACATTTCAACAAAGACATTTATAGATATGATTTTTTTTATAAAAGAAAAATTACCATTTAAAATATTTAAAAATATTCCTTTAAAGAAGGTGAATATTTTAGATCTTCTTGATTGGTTTTATGATTTTAGTCAGCAAAGGAGTCGTTTCCGACCCCATAAATCATATATATTCTTGATCAGCACAAAAAATGGAGTCGATCTAGCAATGTTTTGCAGAAATTAAAAAAAAAAAATTATTTTTTTAATTTTTGAGCTCCTAAAATTGTTGGAATTGTCACATAAAAATTGGCAAAAATTTTGATTTCTTAAAATGTGAAATTTAGTATGCAGTTTTGTTACCCTAGAAAAAACTAGCACAGAAAAGCTTTCCGAATTGAATTTAAGGCTTTTTTTGCTTAGTTATGATCGATTGTTGATTGGATGATAAATCCTATGGCAAGGGTATACAAATTTCGGCTTCCCGAAGTTAGTTTCCTTTCTTGTTTAATTTTTAATAATTAAAAAAAAATTATTAACAAAAAAATATTTTTAAGCCTATTAAATATAAAATATATTTTTACTTTTTTTACCTAAATAATTTTTAGCTTTTTAAGTTTACAAAAAACCAAAAAAAAAAACTAATAAAAAACAAATAAAAAAAAATAAGCAACAAAACGTTATACAAAGTATTATCCAACTGTCAAAGGTTATAATTAAATCTTCATTAAAAACCTCAACAAATTGATTAATAAAAATCACTAATAGATTGAAGATATTTTCGCAATTTAACTAAAAATAACCCAAAAGCTTTAATCAATCAACAAACTAAACCTCTGACCTTTAATGATGGCTATAAAATGATTATTTAAGGTTTAATTATAAAAGCAAAATCAAGTTCAGCTTGATTTTTGCCAAATTAAATTATTATTTAAAGAAAAAAAAAAAATAATAATAAATAAATAAAATAATAAAAAAAAAAAAAATAATAACAAAAAAATAATAACAAAAAAAAAATAAAAAAAATAAAATAAAAAAAAAAATAAAAAAAATAAAAATAAATAAAAAATATATAAAAATATATATACCCTTATTGCTGCGCCAAATGTGCTCCATGCCGTTGCGATGCAGCGCCATTCTCGCCAATTCGCAAAAGGATTCGCGTATATTAAAGTCGCAAAGCGGCGATATCTCGAAGCAGGACATGTTGTTGCGGCTGGCATAGGTCTCGGCCTGTTTGGCCGCCACCTGACGCTTAAAGGCCAAATGCAAGCGATTCCCCACCAGCACCTTGGGTATGCCAGGAGCATGCTACAAGGATTTTATACATCATTTAGTAAATAAAACTTTGAAATATATGACATTTTTCATATACCTCATCGACTTCCTTTAGCCAGCGATCGATGCCATCGAAACTCCACTTGTTGGTGATGTCATAGACCAATATGATGCCCTGGGCTCCCCGCGAATAGGAGCGTATGATTGTGCAGAAACGTCCCTGACCGGAGGTATCCCACAGCTGAAGCTTCACCCGCTTGCCCTCCAGCAAAATGGTGGTCGTCTTGTAGGCTACCGTTTGGAGGATGTGAGAGGATGTGCAGTCTATTAGGTTGGGAAGGAGTGGGTGGTAAACAACACAGGCACATATGGGGGACAACAGGCACAACAGGCTCTCTTTCTCTCTCTCTCGTTCTTTTTCTTTCTCTAGCAGGCACGCACTCGCTCACTCACCGTTGCCGCTGCAAAAGGGACTCTCCGTTGAGGGGTCCTCCAGGTTGGAGAGTATCTCGTGTTTGCCCACATCACTGTCGCCCACCAGCAGGACCTTTAGCAGATAGTCGTAGTCCTTGGTCATCGTTCCCATGTGGCTGAAAGCGGGGCAGCAAAGGAAGTAGGATAATTGCTCAAGGAAAAAAGGTAAATAAAGCTTATTTGTTATTACCTTTTTTTGAATTTTAAGCACTTGCATTTATTTAAAACAATTGTAATTAACGGAATTTCTGAATGAAATACCAGCTGCTTTTGCTGTTTGCAAATTAATTCTTGGCTTAGGGCCTTGTTTTTGCAACCCAAGTGGTTCTCAAACTCATTCTCACACTCTATTCTTTTTTATTTATTTTTTTGTTGCTATAGTATAAGTTTTTTTTTTTTTTTGTTTTTGCTAACCGGGCTAACCGGTATGCAGCGCTTAAAACTCGCAAAACTAAAAACCAAACTTAACCGGCAAATATTTACTCATACACTGTGTGGTGTTCTATTTCTGTTTATACTCGCTTTTCTTGGTTTTCTGAGCCGCAAGTGACTCACACAGTGCACCACAGTGTATTTATAGCACTTGCTAGTTATGTCGCGCAGTGTCACTGGGATTTAAGTTTCAGCGATTTTACAGTTTGCATTTCACACAAACACACGCACACACTCACTCGCACATACACAGATAGAAATGGGTGTGTTTTTGTTTTGCGCATGAAGGAAATTGATTTTACCATTTAATTGCCAGCAATTAACAATTGTTTATAAAACAATTAGGCTGCAAACAAGCTGCAAAATGCACGAAAATATTCACTCGAACAAAAACAACAACAATGTGGTTGCCCCCCACCCCCACTTCCACACAACAAAAAAATAAAAACATTTGCGCACTTCCATGTGTAAGTGTGTGTGTTTGTGTGTTTGTGCATGCCTTATTTTGATTGTTCTTGCTGCCATTTGTTTGCTGAACTTTAACCGTGACGTCGTCCTACTGCAGGCTTTAGTTTGAACGTCTCAACACCTTCGGTTTGCCATTTTTGGGGTGTTAAACTTACCATTTAGAATGCACGCAATTTCATTTTCGTATTTGTAATAGAGATGAGCGATAACATGCACAAGAATTTGACTAAACGAAAAAATTGCAATTTCGCTCATCTCTGCCAAGTGATGTGGATATCGATAGTACGATAACATATCAGGGTTGATAAACAATCGATAGTGAAGAAGGTGTAGAACTTTAATAAAATCAAAAGGCAACAATTACGTGTTTAAGTGAGACAAGCTACCTGTTAAGCAGAAAATCCCATAGCCAGCTGAAATTAGGGAATTTTAACGGAAACATTGGCACACTGCCACACTCCACTACCGTTTGTTTTCGCGAGCACCCGTAAAAATTTGATAGAATACAAAAAATTAAACAAGTCGCAACGCTCGCTGCTCTGGGTATTCTGTTTTTTTTGTTGTTGTTACCCTCCAAGAACGCCGCATCGTCCAGACATAGTGCCCCCCATTCATCGCGAAACGTAACGATATATGAATATATGCGACAGCAACAGCCGCGCTCGCTGTCCGATTTATTAAATGCACGTCTGCATTTATTTATAAACGCGCTTTAGGGCGCCAACTTCGGTGAAATATAAAAAAAAAAAAAGTGCAGGTCACCGACGCGACGCTGCAGTTGCTGCCCAGCCTCTGCCGACGTCGCCGCCGCCGCTTTTTGTTGCTGTTTTTTTGCGCCGTGTGTTCCCCCGCCGTGTATCTGTGTGTACTTCTGCTAATGTGTTAATATTCGTGTGCTGTTTTTTAAATTCTTTTTTGGTTTTATTTTTTTTTTTTTTTGTTTGCCGTGCTGAAAAAAACCGCGGCGGAAATTCAGATTCAATCAAGCGTTAAGTGTGTGTCGCAGTGTGTGTGAGTGTTTGTGCCTATGCTGGCCCTTCGAAATGCCCCGTTAGCCGCGAAACCGAATCTGTTTGCTGCAACAACAACAACTCTACCATCAAGAAGAGAAACAACAATAAAAGCAACAAGAAGAAAAAGAGGAAGAACGACTGCAACAACCGCAATGCTGTCTAACGGCACTGCCGGCGTCGCTGTCGCCGTCGACTGCGATGAGCGAACGCGTCTGCTGAGCGATGAAATTGTTGTTGTCACCGCCGCTGGCGCTCCTTCGTCCTCTGTCGGCGTCGCTGCTCCTGTGCCGCCGACGTCGCTGCCACTGGTGCATACAACGGCAACAACAACAACGCCAGCAGCAGCAACAAATAACAATGTGAACAACAACAACAATGCCATGGTTGTGGTCAGTGCTAAAAACACCGTTAATAATGCCAATACACATACGAATACGAATAAGAGCAAAAGCAACAACAATAACGCAGCTATAGCAGCTGCAGCAACAACGGGAGCAACAGAGACGGCAGAGGCAACAGCTGACGACGAGGATCTATCGAGCGATCTGAGCGATAAATTTCCACGCCCCCAAAAGAAGCCCGGCAAACTGAGCAAATTGGGCACCAAAAGCGTCGGTCTCAAGCGGTGCGTTTTTTATCCCCCCCCCCTCTCTCTCTCTCTCCCTCACTCCCACGACTGCCCCCGCCCCTACCCCGTTCAATGTCTTTCGTTATTTCCTTTATTCCTATTCCTTCTCTTTCACTCTCGCTTAGTTGCAATTTTTGGCACTGTGAAAATAATTTGCTAATTTTTACAGTGGAAATAATAGGCATAGAGAAAAGAATTTTTACTTTTTAAATCTTTTATATATATTTTTTTTTAGCAAATTTTTAACAATATTTAATATAATAATTTGCTAATTTTTACAGTGGAAGTAATTGGCACAGAGAAAAGAACTTCTTACATTTTAAATCTTGTATATTTTTTATAAACCAATTTTAAATTCTTAATAACATTTTGCTCAAGTTCATATTTTTATAGCCTTATAAAATATTAAAAAAAAATTCCACTGGGTAATAAACAGCTAGTTAATTGCCTTATCAAATTTGCATTGCGATAAAAAGATTTACCAGTTATCTTATTTTTGATTAAGAAAAGGTCTCCCGTTTATTATTTATATAATAAAAAAAAAAAAATATACTACAATATACCCTATAACATATAGTATAGAATAAAATAATTATATCAGCCTTTATTGTGGTTATCATTTTTGCCACGCAATTTGATCGATCGGTTCAAGTTTCAGCATTTATATATATATCTGCTATATCTTGATGGGTATTGAAAAAGAATTACTTTTCGATTTATTATCCACAAGAAAGTTTAGTTTATAAACAGTTTTTGAATACTATAGCTCAAAGATTGAGCGTTAAGCACGCGCTTTTTATTACCAAATTGATAGGAACCTTATAATCTCTATTAAAATCCCCCAAGGTCTTCAATTTAATATAAATCTATTAAACAAAAACATAAAATTATAGAAACTGTTGATTTTTAAATCTTTTTATATAGCTTCATTATTATGAGGAAATAAAATCATATGAGAGCAAATATAAAAACCGAGAATTAAAAAAATCCCTTGAGCTTTTACTATATAAAAAATGAAAAATAAGTATTTATATTTTCTTTCCTGTTCCTGTTTATAAATTACTATTTTTTTTTTTTTTAAGTTGAGTTGAAGAAATTTACCCTGTAGACTTGCCTCTAGTTGACCCCTGACCTGGCCTCCTCTATCCATCTCCTCTCCCTTTTCTCCGTTCTCATCTCACCTCATCTATTTACCTTCTTTCGGGCTGCTGCAGTGTCTCCTTTGGCTCCTCGAAGGGCTCCATGGTAGAGACGCTAGTCTTTGAGACGCCAACTCCTCTATCGGAACACGTGGAGTCTACCTTTGGTTTCGATGCGGCCGCTGGAGGAGATCATCCTGATGCCGCTGCCGTCGCTGCTGCTGGTCAGCTGCCGTTGGCATCGACGCTGGCGTCGCACTTGCCACACGCCGGTGGCGGTTACAGTGGAGACTATGCCAAGGGAAATATGGATGACAGCGGCATCGAAGTGCAGGAAGAGTAAGTATCTTAGTAAAGTAACTTAAGGGGAGATTTTAACCAGCTTTTGAGAACTTATATTAAATTGGTGTGTGTTTTTTATTATTTAAAATATTTGTAATCAAATCTAGGCAGGTTTATTACTTTTCGTTGAAGAATCTAACATCTCATCAACAGGAACTGGAGATTTTATATATAAATTATGTAGTCAAGTCAGGTATAGGCTTACAAAAAATAGTAAAGTACCTCCACAGACACTGAAAAAATTGTATCCAATTAAATTACACTGAAAATTCCAAACGAACAACATTTTGGTAGTATAAAAGTTATAAATAATCGGACTTTTTCCGTCTTTAATTAATTAAAGTTTTGAAATTAAATATAAACCTGTTTTTTTTAGATATCCCAGAAGTTTTTCTTTGTGACTAATCCTATAAAAATAGTTCTATAATTTAATTTTAAATCTGTAATAAATTTTATAAGGTAAGGTGTTCATTTTGCAGTGTAACAATCTGTTGGTATCTTGGGTAGTCAGTTTATTGTAGGGTTTTTTTTCTTTATGATTGTGCAATTGTATTATGCCCCGAATAGAGCCTACTTTTACCTCATTAAAAAAACTTCCGTCTAATGACTATTTGGCTGCTTTCACTTTTGTTTGCAGTTGGGCTTTTTTGTTCATAGTTCATAGTTGGCCGTGTTTTCCGGGCCAATCCATAAATGAGCTGGGCTGATCTCTACTCTATACTATGTATCCCCCCTAGCGAATTCAGCTTTGGAAAAGCGTTCTCATCAACCCAAATGCGATGCAATGAACTCTCTATGTGCCTGCTGTTGCTCATCATAGTCACCCAACCCCGAAAGTTCGCTCCAAAAAAACCACCTCCCCCACCCCAAAAAAAGGCAGGAAGCTTGAGACATACGAATTTTTAAATCGATAATTACCGTTCTCCAAGTCAGTAGTCAGCAGTTTGGTTTTAAAACTTTGTTTGCTTTAACCAAAGGCGTACAGTGGCTACTCTGCTGATGGTCACATGGATGGGATTCAATGGAATCACCGTAAAAATAGAAGGAAATGGCAAAATGGCAAATAATTGCGGAAATAATTAAAACGAGACACAACGCAATTCTTTCATTGCGTGAGAACATCATTAAATTTCAAGTTGAGCTTCTTGGAGAAGTATCACCTGATAATATCTTTTGCTTTGAAATTAAATTAAATTCGTTAGTTTCAATTACACATTTTTTATAGCTTCAGAAGTGGAAAGGGATTTTGGTTCTTTAAATAGAATTTATTTAATTAATTGAAAAGAACACAAAGTATACAAAAAACACGCTTAAAAAATAAAATCCTATAAATACCAAAATGTATCTCTGAAATCCTTTTATAATTCAACTTCTTTAAGGACTTCCATTTTAAAGGATTCCACTGTATTTTGTCCGCTCTCTCTTGTCATTTTTGGGTATCTTTGCCTCTGCCCCGCCTCTCTCTCTCTCTCTTGACTCTGCCTGCTCTCTCTCGCTCTCTCTCTCTTGTTATCAGTTCAATTGGAAGATGGGCTTGTTTGTTTGGGTTCTTCTCCGTCTGCTTTTCGCATTTCCCACCACCACCACCACCATGACCATTGAAGAGGTGACTCCAATTGGAGTTGTTAATGCGCCGGCGCTGCATTGGCGACGTTCTAACTGGAATGCCGTTAAACATCGTCATCGTTTTATTACATAATGAGCCAAGGCGTGCTCGTGTGTGTGTTTGTGCATTTTAAAGCCAGATACTTATATATATATATATAAATATATATATAAGTGGGTCAACTTCATCGGTGGTTGTTGACCCACATCTTTTTCGGCTGCATTTTGTGTATCTGTATCTGTATCCGTATGCGACGTATCCGTATCTCTGGCCGAGCGCGTATCCAATTTCCCCATTTTTGTGCCGCACCCACGAAATTCGAATCGAGCGCTTAAATGCTGTTCTAGTTGGAATTGAAACCAACTCGCCGATAACACGCTGCGCGCCATTAAGTCTGGTAATCGATTACACTGAATTGGTGCCTGCAGCTTGGGCGATAATAAAAAAAAGCACGCAAATCGATTGTTGCACTAAGCGGATGATTTATTTAATTATTATGTTTTGTTAAAAGATCTTATAAATTAAAAAATACAAAATGTATGCTTTTGTAATATTATTGTTGAACAACATCAGGAAAAATAATAACTTAAACCCTGAAATTTACCATAGTTTAAGCGTTTTTTTATACAATTAACTAAGCTTAAAGCTTTTGAAAGTTAATTATCGAGTGTTATTAAAAGTTAATACATATATAATTAAGTGAAGAAGATTTTTCCTTAGTTGTAATTAGTTATTTTTTAATATTTAAAAAGGTAAACTTTGTTTTAGAATTTTTTAGGAGCCTTTAAAATTTAAAATTTTATTTTCCTGTTTTTAAATAGCAATAAAAAATGTGGTAATTGCTTGAAATTAAATGTAAGCCCTCAGGTCTTATGAAAACAAGTGTTATTTGGGATTATTCTATTCTCTCTTGGCTTTGAAAAATTGCATTGGAAGGGAGGCCAAAGCAGCTGACACGTCGTTTTTGTAAGGTGTTGTTTTTTTTTTTATGGCTGTCAAATGGGCATCAAATCAAATTTGCTGACAATTTGTTTTGGCTTGTCTATTGCCTTTTTCTTTTTTCGGTTTTCATTCAACCGCCTAGGTGGCATATTCCATTTTTGGACAGATTAGACTTAACACATGTTGTGACCTTTTCTGTTCACCAGTCTCTGCTGTGTGCGTGTGTGTGTTTCTTCCATTTTTTATGTCTTTTCTTCAGTATTTTGTTTTCTTTTTTGATGTGGGGAGCTTTAATTTGCCGGTAGACCGTGATGTCATCAGCTTTGAGCTCGCCACACTTGCTGTAGAACTTTCTTTCTTTACAGTTAGCGCAACACAGAAAAGAAAAGATGAAGGGAAAAAAAAGAACGGTAGAAAATGAATGGAAATCTGGGGGCTTTTGTCACTTCTCATCGATTATCTAGAAGCACTAAAAGAAATATCACTAAGGCAGAAAATTCTTAAAAAAGAAATGTATCTATTATTTGCATTACCATTTCTCTCTGTGTTGCAACCAAGGAAAGGAGGCTGATTGAACAGCCTGACCTCGACATGATTCCGTTTATTTTCCTCTCATCTTTTTTTTTTTCGAACTATAGAAATTCGATCGCCCGGTAGTGGTATTGCTGGGCTTGCCGGCCGTGCTCATATCTATATCTAAAGCTATTGTGAAAGTACATCTCGAACTGTCCGCCTGTCACTCAGTCAATTGATTTTCCGGTACCCACGGCACACTTGACATGCATACAGTGTACGGTGCCATCATCATAATCATCATCATCATCAACAGCAACATCATCATCATCGTCGCTGTCATAAGCATAATTATTATCATAGGCAGACACACATTGTTGTAATGCCAACAGTAATTGTGCCGCTGGTCAGCAGTGCGTGTGTAATTGTTGCTGCCATTGTCTTTTTTTTTTGTAATATTTTTACTGCTGTGCAGCGGTAATTATTATTAACTTTTAGCACAGGCAAAAAACTAGCAAGTCCAAAAAGGGTGAGACTTTAAAATTCCAAAAATGGTTGTAGGGTCGATCATATATAGTCAAAGTTAAACATAGAAAATGTTGTTAAAATAAACAAAGTTTTATATAAAACACCTATAGCATTTATTTTGTCATAACCCAAAATATTTGATGCCATAAGTCTACAGATAATGGTCATAAATTAAAACCACCTTTTCTTTATCTTTAAAGTTTAAACTCAATGAAAAACTGTTATACAATATAACAATATAGAACACCTATAGCATTTATTTTGTCATAACCCAAAATATTTAATGCCCTAAGTCTACAGATAATGGTCATAAATTAAAACCACCTTTTCTTTATCTTTAAAGTTTAAACTCAATGAAAAACTGTTATACAATATAACAATATAGAACACCTAGAAAATGATCGCATCTACACAATTCCTTCGCTGTTTATTTATTTATTTATACAGTTGCAAAATATTTGTAGTAGATCGCTGCACAAAATTCCTTTATATTTATTTAGTTCTGACAAACCACATTGGGGTTTTCATTCTATATACATTTCTCAAGTCAATTGAAGAAAATCGAAATGGTTTTTTTTTGGGAACTATGCCAATTTTTATTATTTTTCAAAAGCAGAAAACGAAAAGTGGCCAAAATGTCAACATACCAAATGTGTAGTGTTTCTTAAAGGCATATAGTTTTTGAAGGCAAACATTTGCTGAGATACTATAAGTATGCCATATAGTAGTAGTAACCCACAAAACGTCGATCGTCATCCATCTTCGGTCCGAAGCGAATCGTTATCAATTGTTAGTGGGACTTATCACTGTCCCTGGTAAATGCCAAATAATCTCAGATCACTTAATGCCCAAAAATATATATGCTGTGGGGTGTGTGCGAAATCATGCGCAGGAATTAATCGGGAGTAGTAAGTTCTAAATTTAGACTCTGTTGGAGTAATGCTGTCATATTTAAATTGGATCGTTCCTATAACCTATTTTAACACTGGGTTGTATCAAGTTAATGTTGTATTATTTATTTATTTTCATGTTTTATTGAATTTAAAATAATTTAATTTATAGGGGTAATAAATAATAAGAAAAGTCATTTAAATACAATGTAAATATCATTTTATCTACCTATTATCTAAAAATGACATTTATTTAAAAATTATTAATTTATTTTAATAACAATTTAAAAAAGAAAAAATATATAAAAATGTTTCCCGTTCAAATTAAATAAACACTGAAAATACCTTAAGGCTAATTACTATCGCATTTCGCAGATACAGGCACACACATTTTCCAAATTCAATTTCAGGCGCGTGGAGAAATGTTTGAAATATTTTTGATTTTTGATTTTCACACCAAAACTGTTGCATTGCAATGTGTGTATATGTGTGTATATATCTATTTTTCGTAGTGTGCTATTCGGCTGACCGCAGGTGTGTATGTGCATGTGATGAGCGTTCCAAATATTTGCCTTGCCACCGTGTTTTGTGTTTTTATTTCTCCTTTTTGTCCGCTCGTTTTTTTGTTTTTCAACTATTTTGACAACAATAGAAGTGGGGACCCCGATTTTCAGGTGGCAACCCTGTTTGTGTGTGTTTGTGTGTGATTCTCCCCTCTGTTCTATAGCCACCTTTACCTTTCGTCTCCCCTTTTATCTATTTCCAGCAGCTTCCCCATTTTTACCTTTATGTGTGTGTGTGGTTACGTGTTTATGTTTTTCCGTGTTTCGCTCTTCGTTTTGGGTTTTTGGGCTTCCTTTTTTTTTTGTTATTATTTTATTTTTGGTCCGTTGCTTGTGTATAACAAGTGAAAGAGAGAGAGACAAAGAGAGTGCTTGTATTAAAGAGAAATTGGCTTTGCGAAAAAGTCTCTTATCATTTCGCCTCTCCCGCCTTGCCTCGCCTCGCCCTGTCCCCCTCCCACTCCCAATTACTGTGGTGAGTGCGCAAAAAAAGTGATGTCATGTTTGTTGACGACGTTGCCAGATGTGGCGCATTTACGTTTTGTTTGTTTGCCCGTTTTCCTGTTTCGCGTTTCACGTTTTATGTTTTTCCGCCTTTTTGCCACTTTTGCCATTACATACATACATATGTATGTGATAGCTTTTGTTGTTGTTGCTGCTTACGATTTTCTATTGCGCATTTATTAGCGCGCTCTTACAACTGGATGCTGGCTCGCAAATACGCAAATAACACTGGCCCACACAAAGTCAATAACAGAATATGGCAAATATTTATCTACGTTTTTCCTAAAATATAAATTTATTTAAATATGTATTTTTATTTTAAGCTTGTGAATAGCCTCAAAAATTATCTTAAAGAAAATACCCGTGACTAAAGCTTTGTTGACAAGTGTAATTTCTCTAACAGCTGCCAAAAATCGGCATACAAAAGCACAAATTGCCTTGCCTGCCGGCTGTTTTGTTCTGTGTTTGTTTTCGTTTTCGTTTGTTTGGCCGAAAATGCGAAATAAAAATGTTGTTGGTAGAAGAGGCCAGGAAACGCGCGAAATGAGAAATTTGGAAATGTTTTTGTTTCGTACGAAAATAGATCGCAATAAAGGCATGACAAAAGATAAATAGTGCGTCTGTCTGTCTGGAGCACATTAAAAATGAAAAGAAACAGGGAAAAGAAAAGGAAAAAGAAGCTCATTAAAACCGAAATGTTAATTGTTCTTTGTGCATTTTGGTGTTTTCCTTGTGGAAAATTAAAACATTACGGTGTGTAAATCACACGCAGAAGACATAAATGAATCGACCCAGGAAAATTTAGCAACGACACTACTGTCAAAATGATGTATTAGTTGTGCTTTTTAAAGAACCATTTATCAACATTTTCCTAGAAATGTGAAATTACAAGATACTAAAATAAAAAAATCAAATAAGAGTTTTAATTGTAGGTTACCAAGAAATGGTCATTATTTATAAACAAAACTAAAAGGAAAAACTAACATATAAATTGTTTTAATTATGAACTGAATGTGTTTCTTTTTTATATATTTTTTTTTTAAGTTTAGGCTTAAGTTAATTTATATTATATAGGTTTTTTTTAAATTGACTGAAATTATTGACTCAACCTTATAATTGTGATAATAAAAACAAACAAATATTTTAATTATTTTTTTTTCTACATTTTCTCCCTAATATATTAACTTGCAACTTCACCTTTTTCAAATCGAATGAAAAGCCCGCCATTGCCCCAATTGAGTCAGGTGGCAACACCTCCGTTTAAACTTTACAAGAGAGCCGAAGCTCTCTTTCGGCTCTCTTGCGCGCTCCTGCAAACATATGCGCGCGTGTGTGTGTGTGTGTTTTGTATCTTTTACTTTTTCGAGCGCCGCAAGCATCGGCAGCAGCGTCAAACTCAAACAGTCGCCAGTGAGTTTCGGTTCGTATTCGCAATCGGATTCGGATTCAGATTGATATTGAGATTGAGATTCAAATTGAGTTTTCAGTTTCCGTTTAGCAGGCTCAAGGCAAAAGTCGGTGCCTCCAAAAGAAAAGAAGAGCGCAAATAGAAAGAAACAACAAAACGGGCGCTAAAAGCACAAAAACAAATTACGCGCTGTTCTAATCCTCTTCCTCTTCTTCGCGAGATCCTGCTACCCGAATTTTTTTTCTTGTTTCTGTTTATCTGTTTGTTTGCCAGAAAGAGAGGGCAAAACGCGCGCTGAATTAAAACAAAAAGTGCGTGAAAAAAATAAGTAATAAATATATATTAAGCAGAAATTTATAGAAAAAACTAATAGGGCTGAGAAAACAAAAAGTGCAAAACGCTAACCAACAAAAGAGAGGGAAAAAAACTAACCGTTAACGGAGTAAACGGAAGAGCGGAAGAGAGAGAGTGTGAGAATGTGAAAGAGAGGGGGTGTGAGCCAGAAAGCAAGTGGTTGGTAACGAAAGACGAAAACACTAGAGAAATACATATAATTAAATAGCTGAAAAGAAGAAGAAACAACTGAAATAATGTGAAAGTAATTCGTGCTATTTGGTACACACACACATACGCATACTGACACACCGCTTTAAGCTTTAGTAGCACACTTGTAATTGCTGTTCTCCTTGTTGTTGTTGTTGCTGTTTCAGTGAGTTCATCGCAAAAAATAATACACACACACACACATATACAATGTATAATGAAGCACACGCATCGAAAGAGAGCCCCTAAAGAGAGAGAGAACGAGAGAAAGACACCGCCCCCATTCGCCCCCTTGCCATTCCCCTTGCACTTATCCCACTGAACGCAATTAAAATAAATATGTGTGTTACTGTATGTGTTTTAGTCGTGCGTGTGCGTTTGTGTTGGTTAAAATAGCGCCTTGTTTGTACATGAATTAGCCTTATATTATACAATTTATACAAAGGTGTGCGTGTGTGTGTTTGTGTGCTTTCTGCATATTTTGGAATAATAAAAACAAATCAACGCCGTATTGCAGTTTCCCCTCTCTCTATCTTTCTCCCGCTCTTTCACTTGCTCTCTTCCCCTCAATGTTTGACGTTTTCAAGTGCAAACGAAAGCAACAAAAAACGAAACCAATTTTCCGCAAATTTTCCCGTTGCTGTTTTTGTTTTTTTCTTCTTCAACATTTTGTTCACATTTGCGGGTGGGGTCGCATAATTTGTTAAATTAATTTTCACTCTCCTCTCCATATGGCCATCCCGCTTGCTCGCTTATTCGCCCGCACGGCCCACTCCCCCCCCCTGGGGCTGCTGCTTCTCCTTCCTTTGCCCTCGTGACGTAGTTCTCTCGCGTGTGTGCCCAAAAATACAACAAATAAGAACAACAAAAATACAAGAACAAAAAAAAAAACAGTAACCAAAACTAATTGAAAAGCCACAGCGCTGCCGGCGTCGCAGTCGCCAAAAAAAAAAAAAAAGAGAAAACAGTGTTGTCATGTAAATGTAGCTAGAATCTAGCTTAACTGTTTTGATACTGTTTATATTAACTAAAAAAAATATCTTTAATTAATTAAATATTTTTTTTAAATATATGGAGCCTTAGATCATGTGAAAATTTATGAAAAAATTCTTATAAAAGTAGGAGAATTCAGCAAATTACAATATTTTACACCTGAAAATCAAGCTATTTTTTGGCGGATTTCCTGCCAGGTTAAGCCTCACTATTTGGAGCGTTGGCGGCA
The DNA here is from genome assembly GCF_030179895.1 of Drosophila kikkawai. Lineage (NCBI taxonomy): Eukaryota > Metazoa > Arthropoda > Insecta > Diptera > Drosophilidae > Drosophila > Drosophila kikkawai. Next base: position 28,402,795 of record NC_091733.1, read on the forward strand.
AACAAAATTGATGCGCTCATCGCGGCATTTCTCGCAGCTGATGCTGCTGCTGCTTCTTCCACTTGTGTTTCTGTTTCGGTTTCTGTTTCCCATTTACAGTTCATGTTCCTCCCATCATCTACACGTTCTCTCCGGCTGCACCAGCTTCTTCAAAAAGCATCTCCTCCACCTCCAAACTTCATCGTAATGGCAACAAGTTTTTCTCTTGTTTTTTTTTTCCTTCTTTGATTGCCTTTAATTTTCTCATCTTTTTTAGTTGTTCAATTTGCTGGGGCACTTGAGATCGTGCTTATGAGTTGGTGTTTAAATCTTTAAACTTTTCCACTTCTTTATAACAAGCTTTGCCGAGTTATAAAAAATTAAACTTCAAAAAGGCGACATTTCTATGCCCTTACAGAGGTCTTTTTTATATAGATATTTTCGTTAATATTTTGTACACTGATTCCTTATAGTATTTCTATTTAAGAAGGACATTTTTAATATAATTTTAATTTTATTTATAATATAAATTTCCAGAGTGAGAAAATTATATTTTTTAACTATAAAAATGATTTTTAAAAAATAAAGAAAATGTGCTAAATGTGTAATTATAATAGAAATCCTTATATTAAAAAACTTTAAAATATTAAAACAAAATATTAAATCATATAATAATAATTTAAGTTTTGTTTTTATAATATCAAACTGCTATAGGGTATTATCTTCTTTACTTTCCTTACATCATTTAGCAAGGGCATTAAAAAAAACCTTAACAAAATGTTTGAAGTCCAAAAACAAAGTGAAGACACATATAGGTTTCTTTTTTTTATATCTTTAAAACTTGTTTTTGAGCTTGTAACTCTTGTTCTTGTTCTTGTTCCACTTGTACTTGTACTTGTTTGTTGTTGTTTCCATTCCGCATATCAATTTCGGCACATGACGTAATCTTCACATGCTCAATAATAATAATAACAACAAAATCAACAACACACAGACTGAGTTATGAAGTGTATTTGAAATGTAAACAGATAAAAAGTAGTAGGGGGCTTTTTATATAGTCGTTGGTTGTGTGTGATTCCGCCGATGTTAGGCTCTCTATATTATTTATTCGCTACTTGTTGGGTTCTCTTTTTTTTTTTGGACAGGTTTTCAGGGTTCAAAGTTCTGGGGACAATGGCCATAATAAAAGAAAAAAAAAACCCTAGAGAGAGAGATGAACGAAAGATAGAGGCTGTAGGAAGTGAATGGATGTCGTTGTTGTAGTTGTTGTTGTTCCCCCTGGGAGATTAAGTTCTTATAAACTAAATCTGGCATTCACATTCCCATTCCCCATTCTTAGATCATATACAGTACGTTTCGGCTCAGTAAATCTCAGGCTTTTCACACACAATCCGATACGGGCCATAAATGAAGTCATCGATCGGCGTAAACCAGTTATAAAATATACAGATAAAAAAGTGCGCCATAAAATCCCATGGATTTCCAGACTACACAGGTTTTTTTTTGCCAAATAAACTAAAAATAAATTCAATTTTAATTTAAAAATGGTTTTAGCTTAAATAGTGCTTCTTAAATATTTTTTAAGGTTTTATAACTTTAATTAATATTTACGTTGACTTAAAACTTGATCAAATTATTTGTTAAACCAATAACTATTTAAATACTTTTTAAAAACTCTTGAAACACACACGAGGAAACTTAAATTCCAATTTGTTTATTCAAGAATTCTTTGGCGCACGTCTCTCTCCTCCCTTTTGTTAATATTCTTTTACCGAAAAACATTCCAGAAACTATAAATTCTGTTTGGAGAAACACACAGATCTTTAAAGGCCCAAGAAATATGGCCTTGTATATTTCGGGAAACTAACAAATGGTCCAAATAGCTTTCCCAAATATATTTTATACCAAAAATAGCAGAAAAAGAAAAAAAATGTGGAACACTAGGATTTATATCAGATGTTAAATTTTGTGATGCCTCTATAGTGACCTTTAAAATGTGTGTTTCGTGCAGTTAAGAAATATCGAAAAAAAAAAATAAATAAATATAAAAAAAATAAATATATATAAAAAAATAAATAAATATAAAAAAATAAATAAAATAAATATCGAAAAATATATATAAAGTATCGAAAAAATATAATAAATATCGAAAAAAATATAATAAATATCGAAAAAAACGTAATAACCATCGAAAAAATATAATAAATATCGAAGAAAAATATAACAAATTTCTCTAAACATGTAATACAAATAAACGGGCTGGGGTTTGGATTGAAAATCGATGAAAAAATCGAAGAATATATCAGATCGTTTGTCATTCAGGCCCCCATCTCGGGATTCGGAGAAGATTGAGTTAAAAACTAAACTGGTTTCCCTCCATTACCAAAATCCTACTCCAAATGTCAAGTCCAAATCGGAATCCGGGGATTCGCAATGTGGTCAATAGCCTAGCCACTGTTTTGGCCAAATCGAGAAAGTTGCTGAGGGGCTTTTCCATCAATTGGTTTTGCTTTGTTTTATTTTAATTTTTTTTTTGTGTGCTTGCTGAAAAGCCAATTGGCAAATGACTTAATTTAATTGACATTGAGGTGGCTCTCCTCCTCGGGCTAGAGATGACGCAGTTGCTAAGCTATTTTAAGGTCACATGCGCCGATGCGTGATTTAAGTTCAAACACACACAAAAATAATAATAATAATTGTGCTTAGAACATGTTCTCTAATTCGATTTTCCTTTTTCAGATCAGAGCGTTCAATAGTACGCGTCTCCATTTACGAAAGCAGCCAGCCACAGCAGCCGGACTATTTGCCGGACGACTCTTTAGCCGGTGACGGCTATCCCTACAACAGTAACGACCTCGACCTATACCCAACAATGTCCACGACGGCAGCGACGGGGATGATGCAACAGCAGACACTTGGCCTGGGAGGGGCTTACGATCGCCAGCAGAGGTTGGTTTTTCTTAAGGATAATATCCGATTATAACAAAGTAATTCTATTGATTTTCTTTTTGTTTAAGCAGCACCGATTCTGGCTGGGATAATCCCTTTCGTCCCGGTGGTGATCTCTCACGAGAGGCTGACGAGATTGTCAGTATGATCAGAGGTGAGTTTTTTTCTTTTTTCTTTGAGATTGCAATAACATAAAAATAAAAGAATAAAATAATTTTAAAAAATATTTTATTATCATTGAAAGTCTGTGGAAATCAGTGTTAATGATTGCTATTTCTACCTTTTATTGCCTTTAAATGAAGTAATATTTACACTGTTATCAGTTAAAGCAATTAAGCCTGCAATATTGCTACAAGACTACTATATTTCCCCATGCAATATAAACAATATCGTTTTTTTTTTGCTATAAAGTAATTTCATGTGATAAAGTTGTGGTCATTTATGACAGTAATAAGGCATTGTTTTGTTGCTTGTGGGAAATATTTGTGGTCTATGGATGAGAATACCCATAAGATCAGAGAAATGTATATAATATATTTTATTTAATAAGAGTCTAAGATATTCTAATTACCAGAATAGGTTTAATTTCTTAATTTATTATATAATAAATATTTATAAAATTTTTTATAGGCGGCCAGCCCATCACACCCACAGAGGATCGTACCATTGGCAACGGGAGCACAGCACATGCGGATGACAATTGCAATGGTGGAGGAGTGGCGATCGGAGAGAGCGTGACCAAAACCAATGTGAGCTTAGTTCGAAACCTAATTAAATATTGATAACAAATTAATTATTATAATTACAGCTCTCGCAGAATCTAGCAACAGCACAAAATGGTACAAATTCCCATGCCTCTGCCGACGCTGGCGCCGGAAAGGCGGGCAAGGCGTCTGATCAGCTGAACAGCGGCGGCGGCGGCGGTGGTGGCAACAACAATGGTGTCACCTCACTGGGACAGGTGTCCAAACAGGTGGTGCCGGGACCCATCTCCGCTAGTCATGTGGTCATCGATGAGAAGAAGAGCAAGAAGAAGGGCTGCTGTGTCCTTCAATAATTCAACGGAAGGTGGGGGAAAAAACAAACGAAATGGGGGGTTATTTTTCCGGCTGTTCCATATTTCGTTTCGTTTTTAAATTTATAATTATTGTAATTTTTTTTTTCGTTCTTTTTTTGTGTTTTTTTTTGTGGATAAACGATTTCGAAATATGGAGCCGAGAAGCTGTTGATATTTTTCAAGCCGCATAAATCGCTTTTGCTTTTGCTTTTTGCAAAAACGAAAAAAAAAAACCAAAAAAAGAAAAATGAACAAAAAAAAAACTAACGAAAACAAAACATAAAACGCGGAAAAACCAAGCAAACAAGCTCTCTGGGAAGAAAGAAAAACAGCAAAGCAAGAGGATAAAGAAGAAAGAGAGCCAAAATAGAAGCAGAAAGAGAGAAAATCCAAAATTTGAATTGTAAATTAAAAGTACACACACTTTTTACAAACGGCGATTGTTTTATATATATACAATTATATATATATATACATAGTCTCTGGGAAGCCGAGACAAGCTAACTGCAATTCACCAATTATTATTATTAATTTTGTAGTCTCTCCCCGCTGTTTCTTATATTTTTTTTCTCGACCTTAAAAAAAAAAATAAAAACCAATTTTTTTGTAATTATATATATATATAAATATATATATAAAATTTAGTGCGGCTTCAGAGATAAAAAAAAAAAAAATGACGACACTGGACAACAAAAAAAAAGAAAATTTGAACATAAAGAATAATGTATTTATTTTTATTTATATGACGATGATGATGATGATGATGATGAAAGTAAATTAAATGTTAAACCTTAAACAAAATATACACACACACACGTACACGTACATATACAAAAACACACGCATACGCATATATACTATATATTATTATATATGATCGAAATGGAATGAATGTTTGAGGCAATAATAAAGGAAAAATTCAAAAGGTAATAAAAAAAACTCAACAACCCAACATTTTTCTAAGGCTAAATAAAATAATGAACAATTATTTTTTATCATTATATACATGAGTAAAAAAATAAAAATTAAAAGGATAAAATAAAAAAAATAGTAGCATGGATTGATCAAAGACAACTTAGAGGAAGAAGCGGTGCTGAAAATATGGCAAAAGGACAGCAGTAATCAATGCAAGATAGAGGCCTGGAAATATATAGATGAGAGGGAAGAACCACCGTTTTTTGGTTTTTTTTTTTAGTTAAGCACCACCTCTTGCACCCTCAGTATTTGATTTGATTTTCATTGTTTTTTTTTCGGCAAAAAGAAATATAGTAAATCAGAAACGTTATGCAAGCAAAATAGGTAATGGAAGCAGGTAAATTAAAGCAAAGCGAGGTACAACAAAGCAACCAAATAGCAAAACAAAAGCAAGGAAATTCAACCAGTAAGAAAAAGTGAACACCGAAATGGACCGCCACACACAAACACACCAAACACACTCTCTCAACATACACCAATCACACACTACACCCAACTACAGCCTAAGCATCAATGTGCTGCATTTGATAAGCCTAAAAAAAATATATAAATAAAAAATATATATATACATACACTCACACACAGATATATAGCAATATTGTTTCAACCAAAACTAAGGTCAAAAATTCCAAAATCCGCTAAAATAAAATATTAAAAAAAAAAAAAACAGGAGCAGCAATAAAATCAATATTTAATATTGTAAATTTCCGATTCCAAAAAGAAAAGTAAAAACTATTAAAAAAAAAACCAACAAAATGTTAAGTTATTGTATAAAAAAAATCCTAAATAAAAAACAAAAAGAAAACAATAAAAAAAAAAACTAAAGAAAAGACATACGAAATTTTAGTTTTCTTTTCTTAAACTTTTTATAGCATAACTTTCAGGGCCTAAGTTAAATCGTAGTTAAAATCTATTGATCCAATAGCCCACTTTTAGGCTGACCTTGATATATACATTTACATATATATATTATATTTTGCGTGGGGGAGCTTAAGTAGGAACAAAAATAAACTCAAGATTGATGAATGCTTTTAGTCCATTCATTCATTGATAATTGATTGCAATTGTTTATGGCAAACAAATCGCTTAATGCTTCCGCATCGAGGAGGAGATTTGATTTGGGTCTTATTCCAAATTCAAGAAACATAACGAGTCGGAGAACCTTTCACCTCAAAACTCATCCATCGATCCGATCGATTCCAATTAGGCAAAACCCATAATCTCTGTGAAAATCGAAATCGTTTTATAGTTAATTAATCCCATGACGCAACTGCATAATAATAATATTTAAATAAACAATTTGCAGCTGCGTATAGTCAGTTATAATATCCGGAAATCAAGGATATATGCTATATATGGTGCCAGGTTTCTAGCCAGGATCTATATTTTTAAATGCTAATATTAAACTAATCAAAGATATTTAAAATTTAATAACTAATCCAAAAATGCATTAATTTTAATTCGGAAAGCAGTTCTGTGCTAGTTTTTTTGAAGGTAATAAATCTGCAAACAAAATTAAAATTTCTTTTAAAATAAAATTTTTGGTACATTTTTCGGACATTATTTAATATTTTAATCCCTTAAAAAAAGTTTTAAAAATTTTAGAATTTAAATTTCAAGCAGAGATGGCTAGATCGATTCGGCTGTTGATGCTGATCAAGAATATATATGATTTATAGGGTCGGAAATGACTCATTCAATGTGTTTTTAGCTTCTGAATGAAATAATAATACCCTCTATTAATCTAAAATATAAATAATAATTTTTGGAAAAATTAAATCTTAAAAATTAAATAACTAAGCCAAAAATGCATTAATTTAAATTCGGAAAGCTGTTCTGTGCTAGTATTTTTTAATTTAATCAATCTGAATACAAAACTTAAATTTTGTTTAAATAAAATTTTTGGTCAATTTTTTGGACATTATGTAATATTTTAATCCCTTAAAAAAAAAGTTTAAAAATTTTTAGAATTTTAATTTCAAGCAGACATGGCTAGATCGATTCGGCTGTTGATGCTGATCAAGAATATATATGATTTATAGGGTCGGAAATGACGCCTTCACTGTGTTTTTAGCTTTCGACTAAAACTTTAACAATTTTAATTATAAATAATACCAATTTGTATATATTATTATTTGTATTATAAAACAGAATCACCATATGATTCACAACTGATAAACAAAATGAGAACAAGGAAATATGGTGTTTAGCTAATCCCTAAAAATAATAATTTGTTTTTGGATAATCCCCACAAGATAGGGTCAACGATTTCCCTAATCAACTTAAAAATTCTCCCACGTCACGCTGTTTTTCAAAGTTTTTTTGGAAAACCAGAATTGTGCGTTCTGTTTCTATAATTCTTATGCGGTTTTAAAGTTGCTTTAATTTATGAACTCGACTCGGAAAGACATTTATAGCAATTTATCTGGATTTGGTTTATGGCTCTCAATTCCAATTCGCATTCGGATTCCGTTCGAAGATTAATTGGCAGCCGGCAGAGCTGTCAATTTTTAAATTGTTGCGCCTAAGTAAGCGGAAATATAGCTGTGCCTCGGATCACGATCGCTTTGCTATCTCATCGAAATGGACCTAAGACTTGGGGCTTGGATTGGGATTGGGATTGGTAATGGTGATGGTGATGGTGATGGTGATGCCAAGGCACCCACTCAGTAAAAATGGAGAAGGGGAACTGGATTTTGGCCATCTATCTAATGAAAGTCAGTCGTCGTTAATGGTCAAACGTGTTTGCTTCTCTATGGGCTTTATGGCCTGACACATCTACACAGTGGCTCTGAATAGTTTGTCTTTATATATATTTTAAAAATATATAAAGTTTCCAAAAAATACATTAATAAAATATTGAACATTTTTTTTTGAATATTTAAAAACTCCTATTATTTACCATTGAAACTTAAAATTTGAATAAAATGCACCTTAATGTACTTAATATAAACTAAAAATGTTTTTTTTTTTTAATTTTCTAGCATTTTAATGACAAAAATTATTATAGTTTTAAGTTTTAAGTTTTATATATTTTTCTTTATTAAAAAATATTATTAATGGCTTTTTTTGAATGAGTAAATTCTTTTATATACGACTGTCTTAAAGTGTAGTTTTTTACAAACTTTTAACATCGATTTTTATGACCGAAAAGTAGTATATTTATATAGATATAAAAAGCTCACCTATTTTCAATGTAACTGTAAATTCGGATTCTTTTAATATTAAATTTATTTCGATACAAAAGAAAGACTTCAATTTAATCCAAAAGAGAAAATGCAAATCTCGCTTTTGTTGTTGCTATTGCATTGCAGGAAATAAAAAGAATACCCCATAGCAGCTTTAAATAAATACTTTAATATTGAAACATATATTTTGAATTTGATCCATACACTATACGAAGGCCATACAAGGAGACTCGGAGAAATGTGTATCCTTTCAATCGTCATCATGGCCAGCCCCACAGCATCCACCTTCTTCGTCGCCACAGCATGGGCTGCAGGCAAGACAGGGACTCATCGCCAGGCCACAGCAGCCAAAGCACAGGCATAACAATGGCAAGCAGATAATGAGGAGGCAGCACAGCACCACCACAATAATAATCACGATAATCATAGACATTGCAGAATTGCCCTTTTTTGGCTTTTTCGTGGTGCGTCCCCCCAAGGGAGCAGTAGTAATCACCTGTACCGGTGTACCCTGCTGCCTTGCATCGCCGACATCCGCTTAAAAGTAGAATTTTATTCAAATAAGAAAAAAGGTTATTTAAGTTTACAAAAAAAAAAAAAAAAATATATATATATAAATCTATATAAAAATATAAAAAAAAATATATATAAATAAATAAATAAAAAAAATATATATATAAAATATAAAAAAATATATATAAAAATATAAAAAAATATATACAAATATTTAAAAAAAATATAAAATAAAATATATACAATATTTGTGTGGAAGATAACTAAGTTATATAGATTTATACATTTTTTTTATCGTTTTTACCTTAAATACTAGCCAAGGTTTATAATTATTGCCAGAACTGTGGACCCAAAACGTCTTCCTCCCGCAAACCGCCTTCCCCACCATTTTTAAGCCCTCCCCCCACACACACACACTCACAAGAAGCGCCTAATTTGCGAGTGCGATTCTCGTGCAGGTGCAAATTATGATGGGATCCGAAAAAGCACACAAAAAAAAAGAATCAATAAAAGCAATGGCAACAAAGCCAATAATAATTTATGGCCAAAAATCGGGGAATAAGCTAAATAAGCATTCAAAGAAGAAGACGAGCAGAAGAAGCAGGTTGGAAGTAGAGGGGGGCGGAAAGAGAATATGGAGAATAAGGTGCTGTTACTGAGGGGGCCAATTTGGGGCGACATGTGTAAGGGAGAGGGAGATAAGAAGATCAAAATCGGTTAGGCAGCAAAAAAAACAAAGCAAAAACAACACCTCCAGCACAGAAACAACAATCGAAAAAGCTGCGCATGCGCCGCACGCGTCTTCACACACATGCACACACACACACACTAGTGTAATATTGGCGCATGTATGTCTAACTGTACCCCACACGGCGCTCGACATGACATGACAAATGCGCACGCGCTCCCGCTCCAACACCTCAACCCAGGCCCCACTCTTGCTGCGAGAGAGAGAGGTAAAACATAGATGCGAGCAAACTAGCTATTTTCAAGCTAAAACTGGTTCAAAGGTAGGGTAATTATAAAAAGTGGCTAGTGATTGTATTTAATATTACAAATTAAATTAAAATAAAAAAAATTACATATAGTTTCTAACAAAAAAAAAAAGAAAAAGAGATGTAAAAAAACATTATTTAATAAAATATAAAATAAATTTAAAAAAAAATCAAAATATAGCTAGAAAAGCTCCAAAACAGTTGGCATTACTATCCCCCAGTTTTGTCGCCGAGTGGCATTGTGTGTGTTTACTTTTTGGTGGAGTCGCGCTGTCTGCGCTGTAAGCACTGGGAAGTGGAGCAAGTGTCTTCGCCGCGTATCGATTTTCTCACTCCGCCACGGGGGGTGTTCAATGGGATTAGGAATATTCAGATCAGAAACGATCCGTATATAAATATAGACTGGTATCTTTTTTTTCTCTCTCTCTCTCTCTCTCTCTCTGTGATTTATGCGCCTCGGAGGCCTGAGTGATTGATTCGTCTTTCAACTTAATTGAAAGACCGAGCAGTTGGTTGTTGGATCATTAAGCAATTTAAGAACTTGTTGATTTAGAGATTGAGGCGATAAATGATTGATTGGAAAGATAAATAATGCGGGACGGGACGCGGGAAGCGATAGGGATGCATTTAAAGCCGGATGGAAGAGGAGAGAGACTCGAAACGATTTTATGCCCATGTTAATCTTTATAATAAAGTTGTTTTTAATTTCTTTATCTCTGTAGTATCTTTTAATTTAGATGTTTATTCTTGTGAGCTTATTAATTTAATTTCTGGGGTTTTCCTAAAGCGAACTCCAGAGATTTATTAAACAAGATATGATGTCAATTTTTTTAGGGATTATTTAGTGGAAATATTTTCTATATTCCTACTAGATATTCAAAATAATAACCTTTATATCCAAGGATTATGATCTCCAAAGCTCAAAAATTTAATTCAAGTTAAATAAATCAAATGAAATTAATACCACGACATGATGATGATTGACACAGTTCCCCCCATCAATTGTTGCCCTTGGCACGGGTTTAGAGTGGACCCAAAAAACGGTTTTCCGAAATTTAAATTTGTATATTATACGTGTATAAAGTTTCTTTTATGCTTTGTGCTATTTTTAGGCTTTGTGCGCACAAAATGCTAACAAGCCAAAAAACGTTGAAAAATCATCTTAGGAAACCCGTTTGGTTTTTTTTTTTTCTTGACCGGATCTGAGCTTTAGCGGAAAACTCTGATAAGTTATTAAATAAACAAGTCGTAAACTCGAACTGCGATTACGAACTATTAATTAGATGGGACGAATTCGAATTTCGGCATAAGAAACTAAAACTAAAACCAAATCCAAGTCCAAGTTCTTCTTAGGATTCTGGGCCCGAAGATTTATACTCCCTATAAAACGTTAATGGAATTAGTGAGGCAGAGTTAATTGAATGATGGCTTAAATGGTGACAGCTTCACTTTTATGCTTCGATTTTGAATTTCAACGGGTTTCATCGGGATCTCTGGGGTGGTGTCACGCCTCGGGAGCGTTGTCTAGCCTTGATCTAGAATAATTCCGAGCCGATACAGTGGGTATCAAAAGCATAAAATAAGTTTTGTTTTATTGAAGTAAAGCTTTATATTTGTTTCATGTTAATGTTTGTATTTTATTCATTTTGATTGTCTTTTTAATACTTAAAAAATATGTATTTATTAAAATTTAGATATTATAAGATAATATTTATTAAAATTTAGATATTATTAAATATTATAAAATAATATTTGTTTTAAAAATTTAATTAATTTTTATATATATTTTATTTATTTAAATTTCACAAAGAACACAGCCTAAAAACCATAAAATGCAAACATGTTTAATTTTTTGTATTTATTTAATAGGTTTCTTGTTGCTAAGGCAATTATTTAAATATCAGAAAATATCCCGATTGTCTCATCTAAAAGCGGCAGACGTAATAAAATAATACAATGAAAGGCCTAAAGAGCTTTTCGATTTAATATCACATTTAATTATATTAAACAAAATACTCTCAACTGCTGGAGAACACGTTTTGTGACCATTAAAATATATATACTCAATTTAAATATATATTTATTCAATTTAATTCTAAATCGAGATAAACTTTTTCACTCGCAAAATATTATTATTAATTGCAACCAGTTCTAATTAATAATTGAATAAAATTAACAAAACTCAGACTGAATTATGGGAACTGAAGGCGGTGTCTTTACTTTCATTTTATGGCACCTTTACGCAATGAAACGCACTGTATAAAGGAGCCAGCGAGACATTCGGACAAAATAAATAAAGAAAACTGGTCTTAATTATACAAAATTCGGCAGAAACTAAAAAAAAATGGTCAGAGGGAGACGGACGGAGAGACAGATAACTTTACGTTTTGGGGTAAAAGCAAAACGTGTTTAGCTTTCTATTTAAACTATGCAAATTCGCATTGATTATTTATTTCTTGGCTCTGTGGCAACAAAAAAAAAAATAATAAAATAAAAACTAAGACCCTCTAGATCGAATTAAAAAATAGGAAAAAAAATAGAAGAGTGAAAAATAAATATAAAAAAAAATCTGTAGAAAACAGCCATAAAAAGGAGCGTTTCGATCGCTCAGGTGGAATATGCATAACCGGTCAAAGAACCGACAGAATCAAGAACCTGATCCCAACTCGATTTAGTTGGTTTCGGATTTGATTTTGGTTTTGGGTTCTGGACTCGCGAATCGAGTATTTCCTTAAGTTGCCCATAAAATATGATTTAGCCACATATTATTTATGGCCCGCAACCAGATCTTCTGATTCAGAACGTGCAGCCATAACTGATTTTTAATATTCCATTCAGATTCAATCACGCCCTGGGACATGCTCCACTAATGACAGCCCCCGCTAGCTCTCTAGCCCCGAACTTGCTTCTCTTTTTTTTTTGTATTTTTGTATTTCGCCAAAATAATAAAATCAAATTAGGGGCGTTGTCATCCATCGCCGCGCCACCTACAAGAATTAATATGCATAATTCCAGGGGGTTGGCTCTGTTGAATAATAATAATAATAGTCTAGATATAGCTATAAATATATATATATATAGTATACACGATATAGCACATGCCCCGATGCAAATGAGTTGGATTAACGGACGGAATTGGATCTCTGAACTAGTTCCTTAAGGAGACTAGTAGTAGTAGTGATCCGGTGGTGATGGCCAGATTTATGATACCTCCCGGTCCTTATGAGGGGCGCTCAACACGGCACCGGATCTGCATATCAATAGATTAATAGATATGCACACTGATAGATAGCTGCTTAATTTGATCAATAAATTGCACATACATACTATAGAATATTGTGTATAATAAAGAAACTAATATACCATCTAGGGTTATGAATTGAGATCAGGAAAGTTGTTAGAAATAAATACGGTATGATTTGTATTTGAAATCAAATTTTGCTAGTTTTTTTTAGATGTTATAACAGAAAAAGTTTATTAATAAAATAAAGGATTCGTCTAAGCTCTTGACGGCCGAGCAGGGACTCGAGAAGAAGGTCCTTTTATCAGAGTGACTGGTTATTATATTAAAAATATAAATAACTTATAACTGAAGCAGTTTTTTTATCAATGAAATATTTAGCTAGAAGTATCTAATAGATACAACCTTAGTCCAATTCGCTAAGCGAATCTATCTATCAGGAAAATATATATAGAAGTATTTACATAGATTAGTCTTCCTTTCATTCTTTACCCAAGGACAAAGCCTACTTTTTGGGATTCAATGAATGGATTTTTCGTTTGTATTTTTCCCATGCTTGGTAATGGCTTCAGGAAGTCTGCCTTGGCGATGAACCCCCGCTGTCTCATCTTTAATCAAAGTCCCATTTAATGACTGTTCGCATGCCGGTCAAATTTAGGGCCTGATTTCAGTGTCTGTTTTTGTATGGTTTTACATATTTTCCCCCCTAATTTTTAGTTGTTTTTACATCATCATCGCAAAACTCTCAAGGGCAAGAAGAAAAGAAGGAGAGAACCGAATTGATTCGGTTCGAATCGAATAGAAGCGAGTGGAACAGAACTAAATGTTTTGGTTTCTTGGAAATCTCGTTTCTGTCTCCTTATAATTGCTAATTTATTTATTTATTTTATATTCTTTTTTTTTCGTCCAGCTCTTTCTTTATTGTTTTGCCTAAGCGCTACGTGGGGGAAAAATAAACAGAGAAACGAACAAAATGATCACGCATCATGGGGTTTTTATATACTCTAAGAAGGATTTTACACAAGATAAAGAGAGTTATTTTATTCCTGATGATTAACATTTATTGTGAAACTTTATTGAATATTAAACTAAAGAAAATATATTAAAATTCTTAAAATACTTTTATAAAATAATATGTGCTGTAACTAATTTAAGGTATTTAGAATATATTTTCATTATAATAAATTTTAAAAATATTTCTTTAAATTATAAAAACTAAAAGAAAAACACATCTCTTTTTTTTTTGTTATAAATTTAATATTAATAAATTTAATTTGTTATAATTTTAATAATAGAGACCAGCAAAAACCCCAAGTTAGTGATAATACCCCATTAAAAATTAAGCAAAAATCAAAGATTCGGCAAAATTCAAAGCGAGCTAGGCGAAACGAGGGAACGTTGGGGGCTGGCTGCGTAACAAGTTGTTCGATCTGTTAATTTGGCAAAGAAACCACATCGACATCGCAATAAAATTCAAAGAAAAGAAAAAAAATAAACACGGCTAAATGAAACACTTTCTTTTCGCTATGCAAATGGCAAATGTAAAGCAAAACAATAAATATTAAATTAATGGTAATTAATGCAGGCAGCTGCAGGCTTTTACCTGGAATTAAAAGCTAACCAAAGCGATGACAATTAATGGGGTGACAAGATGAGTCAGTAGTTGATGGGGATCTGATCTCGTATCCAAGAGCCATATAGCCACTCCCTCGAACACGTTTGGGTCCTAAGTGAGACATCAAGATCGAAGACAAAAACCTAAGACTCAAGAGGCTCTTTTAGAGACTCTTGGTGACCGGGGCGTGTGCAAGTATGCATAACAAATGCGATATTGAAGACGAAACGCTTATTTTCCAAGGTAGCCTTACCATCATCTGGTACCATCTCATCTCGGCTCTCTGACAAGCCGCTGAAATGGCCAAAAACGTTTTCATTAAAGAACCAGAAGAGTCTCAGACCGAATGCGATGAAAAATGAATGCCGTGCGGCATTCGTTTAAGTTATTAAGCATAAAACTTAAATTAGAGGCACCATTAGCGATTATCATTAGAGCTGCGTGTCCGGTCCGGTTTCGATTCCCCCACAATCTTATCTCCTCGAATTTATTACTTTCAATTTTTTGTGTTTTTTTTTTCTGTTTTATCGATGGGAAAAAGCATCATTTGATTGTTGTCGGTCCTTTACCCATAATCGAAAAACTTTTGTTTTTAGAACTGGAAATCTTGGGGATTTTATATCACAGAGAGTTCTAGGAATCAAATAATAGATGGATTTCCTTCCAAAAATAATTGATTTAAGCAAATATTGTGACAGTTAGTGTGCTAAAATTTAAAAAAAATAAGTTCATTAGCACGAAATAATTGATTGCAATTTTGTGACAAACACTTTATGGAAATATTAATATATAAGGGTATAGAAAAAATAGTAAACAAAAGGATAAAGGCTTTTTCTTAGCGCCCTCAATGATTTTCTCCTGCAAATATTTGTTTTACAAATTATTTAACAATTAGCTTGATTGCAATTTGAACATAAAAACACTTTAATACCCTCAGTTAATTAATTAGATACTGGAATATGAATAAATATCATTAGGAAAATGAGAAAGGAAGGCTTTAAAAAGCAACATAAACATTTATGGTCATTTATTGTGGGTCATTTAAAGTTGAAACCGATTTCGACAAGGCTGTGTCTTGTCCACCACTCTCGGAAGAATGAATTATAGAAAATAAATCATTGGTAAATAGAGCCATTAGTGGGGGTTACCCATAAAGTATATGCAAATTGAGGGAAACGATGAAAAGCTACCGAAAATGACCCTGCTGAATAGTATTTCTTATTCTATTTGTATTTCTCATATTTAAGTATTTATGTTAAGCCCCACCAGATTCCGACAGACACTGATCCGCCAGAAGAACTGGCGGCATTTTGATAAATTTGATAAGCCAGAAATCGAGTCGAATCGAAACGGAACGGAATGGAGCGGAGCGGAAAGACTAATTAAGCGAAGGCTGAACGAGACCTGACTAAACAGATTGCATTAACATATAGAGAATACTATATCTTATCAGAAGATTCACAGTAGAAGATTCACAGAAGAAGATTCACAGAAGAAGATTCACAGAAGAAGATTCACAGAAGATTCATAGAAGAAGATTCACAGTAGAAGATTCACAGTCTGCAGAGCGAAGAATCATTCAGGTCTTTGGATCATGGATCATGGATCTTAAGATTGGATCTCAAACTGGTCGCCCCGAAAAAATACATTGTCGTTAATCGTGTATCAACGCATATTTTATCGGTAGTATATATTTTATATACTATCGTCTATATATATTTTGTATATTCCATGCTTTATAAAAAATTAACGCAAATTTAAATTTACGCACATGCACACACACACACACACGTACACTGCGATCGAAGACTGAAAAAAAAAATTGATCATTAAACGTGTATGCTAATTTGATGATGGCGGTTTTCTAATTTTGTTGCCCAGAAACCAGATTTCTATGCTGCGATCAGTCTCCGTCAGCAACGAAAGGCGGACTCTTCCCCCCCTAGAAGCCGAGTCAACTGAATCTTCTGCCCAGAAGAATTGGCCCAAGATGAGGCCCTAAAATTGTTACATCTTTTTCGCAGATTGATGGTGGTGCCCCAAGTCCCCCGTTCCCTTGAAAAGTTGACAAACTTTGGCTTTATTTTCAGGGGTTCTAAGTGGCCAAGAATTGAGGCACACTGGTGCGAAATATATTTGCGTTAAGTTATAACGCAATATAAAAAAAATTAAATTTTTAAATTTAACTATTATAATATTTGCTAATTTTATTTGCGGGTTAGAAGGTTGATAGATAAATTTTAAAATTTATTAAAAATTAAAAAGATTTTTTAAAAATATTTATGTACTTAACTAAAACATAAAGAACAACTTAATAACGATAAAAACTTAATAAGGTCCAAATCTCTGTAACTAAAATTATTTACAATTAAAATTAACGTACAAAAAACAGAAATATTTAATTTATATTTAAGATATTAATACCTTATATTTTTCTTAATATTAAAAAAAATAATATTAACAAAATGAATATATAAACAGAAAATAAAAAAAAGTTATATAATATATAAAATATTTTATACTATACTTTTGTTATAAATAATAGATTTTTGTTTAAGACTTTTACTTACCTCTAGCCATAATGCCATCTTCCGTGAAATTTTGCACTTCAAATTGCTGTATTGTAACCGATTCCTCTACCGCTTTTTCAATATTAAATACAAATTATTAAATTAATTTTTTTAAAAGCATATTATTGTCTAAGAAACCTTCTTCAGTGTGGCCACTGTGCATCGACTTCGACACCGACTCCTCCTCGGTTCGTTGTCCGGTTTCCAATTCAGTTTTTGCCGCTGCCTCAGTCGACGTCTCTGCCGACGGCATTGGCTGCGTCGCCGCTAGCGTCGCAGCCAAGATGATATATAAGGAAACAAGAAGTCGCATCGTTTGTATTTATTTGCTAGAATCTGTGAGCATCGGAACTGACCACCGCTACCACCAACCTCCGACTTGGAAAAACCATAAATAGTCCTCGTACCGAATTTTGTTTTTTTCGCAACACAATATGAAGACTTTTGTAAGTGCCAAAAAAAAAACAATAATAATATAACGAAAAATTGTTGGACTAGAAACTACACACACAAATTCGTAACAAAACTTTCCAAGGAAACTATGTTACATTTTTTTTTTACTGTGTGATAAGAAAAGAACCAAGGATCAAGTGAAAGTGCTAAAAAATATTTATATGAAAAGTGTGAGGATTCGGAAATAATATTCTTCGTATTGAGCCTCAGATCACCTTGAGAGACAAGCCCATCATCATCATCATGACGAATGACAAATATCGAGACCCATTATGATTAGTGCCTGCAAACCGAAATAAAATCGAAGAAAAAAAAGAACAAATCTCTGTTTAAACACCCAGAAATCACCGTCGAAAAACGCGCGAGACACAGCGACGCGACTCGCGCGCGACTTTGATTAATTGCTTTGCTAATGCAAAAAATGCAAAAAATGCAAAAAATGCTAAATACTTGAATACAAAATTATAAATATAAAATATATATAAACCATACATATAACACTGTATAAAGAGCACCAAGGAATGTCCTAGTTAACAGTGCAAATCAGTTGTTGAACTCTTGAAAGTGCTCCTTGGCGCTTTTCAAAGTTTGAAAAATAATTCTTAACTAATAGATTTTTTTAGTTGCCTCAGCAATCCTTAAATATTTTTAAAAATATATATTGCTTTAGTATATAATTTTAATAATAATTATTTGCAGCTGATCCTGCTGGGTTTCGCTGCTCTGGCCGCTGCCGATGTCAAGCACCTGACTGACCGCAATCTGGACCTATTCAAGTATAATCCCAGCGATATCTATACGCTGCCCGAGGATATTGACGATGACAAGCCGGCGGTTCAGTTCAGCGGTGATGTGATGAAGGCCAAGACCGAGAAGCTCCAGAACTACAATTCCGGCAAGAAGTTCAAGTTGGAGTGAGTATATGCCCTATAAACCGTAAAGCTTTCTTTACGATTTACAATATATTTTTAAAATAATATTTAAAATTTTATGCATACAAATATCCTTTGAACTTGAAACTGAATTCAATTTAGCTAGAAAGTAAAATCATTTAATAAAAACTTAATTTACTTAATGTCTTCATTAAGTGATTTCTATTTAAGCTATAAATATAAGTAGCCAGAAGCTGAAAGTTTAAATTTTAAAGAAAATATTACCAAGCCCCAGTGTTTTTTTTAGTAATTTTCATTTAAATATATGGGAATATCTACCCAATATTTTCTTATATTTTGTTTATAAATACGAAAAAATCCTGAACATATATATTTCATATTTTATATATTTATATTTATTTTTAATATAATTTGTATAATTTACATATTTTTTATATATTTATTTTTATATTTTTTATATAATTTGTATAATTTATATATTTTTTGTAACTTTATTTATAATTTTTTCTTTCCTTTATTTTCTCAAAAAATCTTTAGACTGAAGACCCAGAACGGCATCGAGGTGAGCAGCGTGGGCAAGCTGAAGGACGACAAGACCTTCGTGGTGAGCGGTTCCTACTCCTTCACGGGAGCCGATGGCAAGCGCTACAAGACCCGTTATACCGCCGATGAGTTCGGCTACCATCCCATCACCGAGCTGGATCTCGATATTCCCGAGTGAGTATATTAACAATATTTCTTAATTTTAAGGTTTTTTTTTATTTAAAAAATTTTACAAAAATTATTTATTTAATTTTAAAAAAATTTTAAATTATTATTTATCTATTATTTGTGATTTAAAATAAAATATAGAGTCCAATAATTAATTATCCAAAATTCCATAATTTCAGGCCCCAGCCCCTGGCCGCCGCCGGACAGCGCCAGCCTGTGGATGCCAGCAGCCTGCTGGGCAACAAGAACCGCTTCCAGTTCCTGCAGCAGCACCTTGACGCCGACCAGGGACCACTGCGGGGCAGTGGCCAGAGCGGCGATGACTACAGCTACACGCCTCAGCAGGGCGGAGCCAATGGTCAGCTGTTTGGTGCTCCCTATGGCAGCTCTGGTGTTGCAGCCTATGGCAATGGCTACGATTACCAGCCCCCTCAGACGCCTCTGGTGACGCCGTCGCGCCAGTATCTGCCCGTGGCATAAGGTTGCCATCTCTAAAAAAAAAATAAAATATAAAAATACAAAAAATATACCTTTCCCCAGACTCCCAAACCCTACCCTGACCTTTCCCCAGCTGCAAGTATTTAGTTTTTAAGTGCAAAACTCCAACAACAACAACAACAACAGGCAAAAACAAAGAAAAAATCACAGCAGAGATAGCGAAAAAAAAATTTTTTTTTTTTTATCATTTTTTAGTGTTATACACGGAGCACAATTTTTATATATGATATTATACCTATATACACGGATATATGTTATATATCACACTCACACACACACAAAACACACACGCACACAAAAAACAAAAACACAAAATACACACACAACCTCCGACAAAGAAAAAAGACACACACACAAACGAATCTATGTATATACACTGAGTGATATTAGTAGTAAATAAAATGGCTAAACTAACGATCAAAAGTAAATGTTTTCATTTTTTGGGGGATTCCCTAGAGTCCAAAATGAACTTATAGTGGCTTTTAATAATTATATTAATTCACTAAAAATTTGTTATTCAATCTCTCTCTTTAGATTATGTTAAATTTTAAATAAAAAATAAATTTAATAATAATAATAATACAAAAATAATTAAACTAAATCATTGAATTATTATAATAATATATAAATAAACCACATAATTAAATCATAAATCAAAAAAAAAAAATGAAAAGCTGTTAAGCTCTGTGTAATTACCTTTTACCCTTTTGTAGGGCATTATATTTTTAGTTAGAAGTTGACAATGCAGTTAGTGAAATTTTATATAAATAAATAAATTATTTAGTGTTTTTCATTTAGATTAGTGTTCATTTCTCTGTACAAATAATTTCTAGTATTAGTTTACAGCCAAGCAATCAAAACAGACAGCAACTGAAATTTACAATCCACAAATGTGGATCGTATTCCGGGATCTACTCTCCGTGAGAGAGCAGTTTTGTTTCGTTTGTTTTACATTTAAGTTTCAAGGGCAAGGATTAGAAACACAACAACTAACAAGAAAAAGAAGAAGAGAGCAGAGCAAATGACGCGCTCTCGCGAGTGTTTGCTTAAAATAACGGTACATAAGAAAACATGCAACAATGAACAAAAACAGAAAGACAGAAAAACAAAATAAAGTAAAGCAAAATGGATTACCTTAACTCGCCCGTTGTTTGTAGCTTCCAAACTTTAATATTCGTTTTCTCTTTATCTTCTACAAATTTTCACAACAAAAAACAAAACAAAAATCAAATAATAATTAATTTAATGCAAATCACTGGCACTTTTTCACCTAAAAAAAAAAATAAAAAAGACGTAAGTTTTTTGCCCGTTTTCCACCATTTTTCTTACACTTTTCTCCGCTTCGCTTTTGACGATCAAAGCAAGAAGAAGAGCTCGAAAGGCAGAGACCAACGGGACTTCACAGGACGGACACTTGGCAGTCGCATTGCCTCCCTCGCACTTACACTTGCACAGTAAAAAAAATCTAAAAAAAATAAAAACGCTCTGCTCTACGCTTCCCGAGCGTAGATTTTACCGCCATTCGTTCGAATTTATGTTTTTCACAACGCGACGATGTTTTTCCGCACTTTTCCAATCGTTTTTTCACGTTCTTAATCCGTTTTCGCAGGAGCATGCGTTTTCCGACTGTACAATTTGCGTGCGAAAGCGAAAATGAAATAACAAAATGGTGGAATACTGAGGAGTCTCCACTGGAGACTGCCAAAAAGGTAAGCGGCTAGCGGCGAGAGAGAGACTCTCCAATCCTTCAGCGAAAATGGCAATGCCAACGAACGAAGGATGAAAGGAACGAAGGAAGCACGATCCGCTTAATTTTTACTTTTAATTGACGCTGTATTATCTGTTCAAGTTGTATACCAGCGCTCCTTTTCCGACTGAATTGCATGGCTAATTGGCATTTACTTGCACAGCAAAAAAAAATTTTAAAAAAACTAACGACTCTTCGCTTTTCGAGCATAGATTTTTCCGTCTGTCCTTCGGATTTATGTTTTTCACAGCGCGACGAGGTTTTTCCGCACTTTTCCGATCCTTTTTCAACGTTTTTAACGCGTTTTCGTAGGAGCGCGTATTTTCCGACTGTACAACTTGTCAGCAAAAGCGATAATGCAAAAAGAAATGGCGGAATACTGGAGAGTCTCCTGTGGAGACTGCCAAGCGTCTCTCTCTAATCCTTAAGCTGGCAATGCCAATGAGCGAAGGATGGAAGCACAAAAAAAAAAAACGAAAAAATAAAACTGAACGGATCTACGCTTGCCAAGCATAGATTTTTCCGCAATTCGTTTGGATTTATGTTTTTCACAGCGCGACAAGGTTTTTCCGCACTTTTCCGATCGGTTTTCATCGTTTTTTAACCCTTTTTCGCAGGAGCTCCCGTTTTCCGACCGAACAACTTGTGAGCAAAGGCGAAAATGCCAAAAGAAATGGCGGAATACTGGAGACTGCCAATAAATGGTAAGCTGCAAGCGGCGAGAGAGCGAATGTCTCTCTCTCTCTCTCTCTCCTTTATTTGTATCCTGTTAGTTTTTGATTGGTTTTAAATGATCCAATTGCAAACTGCAAGGTTATACAAACTTGGGAGTGCCAAATAAGGCTAATTTTAAAGCCTAAAAGCATGCTGTTAAACTTTTAACAAAACTTAGTCTCGATATGATTTGATCGCAAATATTTTAGTGTAATATACATATACAAAAATGCTGATTAAAGTATCTTTTTAGGTATTTTATTTATAAATAATTGTATATAAATTATACATTATTTATATAATAACGTAATCATGTTTATAAATTATAAATTATTTAAATAGACCTTATAAATAAGGAGCAATTCTTCCTATTGATTTTAAATCAGAAGTTTAGTCTTACTTTAAAGATCATTATTGCCCAAAATAAAATAGCCCTTAATTTATAAATAAATTAAGTAATATCGATTATACATAATGCATGTTTATTTGAAGAATTAAGACTTTGATTACTTATTAACAGATGCTTTTGAACTGACTGCTGGTGGCTATGAAAGGCAGCTTTATGGATATACTTCATTCTAAAGCTTGCTTCTGGTATCGCCTCTGATCGCTGTCAAGCAAGGTTCCGCCTCAAAGGAGAAAGGTTTCCTACAGCCAAAACAAAAACCTTTGCTAACAAATTGAAATTCAAAGCCAAATCCTCAGTCTGATGTATACACTCGCAATCACTTAAGCTCTATATATATGTGCAAGTATAGTATATATGGCGTTGGATTAACAGCTTGTGCTTAATGCATAGTGTTTAATGCTTAATGGCTACGCGAATCGTACAAAACGAGAGACAAATGTAACAGCGAGAGGCGAGGCTGGGCGCATCGTGGAAGATATTTGTATATATATAGATATAAGTAGTCATCGGTACTTTTGACTTGTTTATTTGGCCTGAGAGTAGCGCTTGGGAGGCCTCACCAGCTCCTACTGTTAGTTACCAGTCGCCGAGTTTGCAGTTAGCTGTTTAAAGATCACCGCCGTGATTCTGCCATCGTTTTTGATGACACACCGCCTGCAAGGGTTTAAATATAATTTAATTGTTAAAAAGTAAAGTAAAATGTACGTACTTGTTGCCACTGTACAGGCAAATGGTGGCCGGAACTGTGCTGTTTGGCTCTAGTTTGGCCACCTGCTGGGCAATGGCCATTCCTATGCCGGATACATTAGGATCGATGTCGCCCTTAGCTAAAAAGGATCAGTTGCTTAAAAGATATATACACATAAATATCTCCTTGGGAAAGAAAACTCACCAACCAGGCACAGGCCCTGACGATTGGCCACCAATGCTCCCACCGTGTCCGGTCGCGCAGCCCTACAAATGAGTTTAATTAATACATATTTCCAACTTTATTGGCTTGCCTACGTATCCATCAACACCTTCTCCAGTTGGGTTTCCATGGTCAAGGATGTTAGATTCACTAAATTTAATAAAAAACAAAGCAAAAAACCAAAACAATGATATTTGTGAGGGGACCAGTGTGACCGGTCGATGCAAGTGTTGAAAATACCAGAAAAAATACCGATTTATTTATGTTTACTAGCTAGATGGTCTATTTATCGATGACATTCGCTTATTTCCCGTCAGATCGGACTTTTTTATGTTTCTTTTATTTGTTCCGCTTTATTATATATAATATGTACATCAAGTTAGAGTTTAAAAAATCCACAAAAATTAGTAACACTTGTTTTAAGCAACAACAACCGTAACATTATTGAATTGATGTTTTTGCTGCCTAATTTCCTTTAAAGTTTTTAGCTATTTCACCGCCTGCAGTGTCACCTAAAAGTTGGCCACACTGGCCACCGCGCACCGTAAACATCGCCAGAACCGAACACGTCAGCTACGCGGATTTGATTAACAAAAAAAACGGTTTGTTTGTGGATAGCGCAACCCGGAAAACCGATTGATCTGTTGCAGCCTCCGTCCACGTTAGCATCCTTATCCGCCAAGTATTTCTGTGGACCCAAAGCTGCTTCAAAATGGTAAGAAAGCGGTAGACTTGCGGCAGGCACACACCACGACAAGCACATAACACGACACGCACACACACGTCGGCGCTTATCGGAAATTGCAAAATATTAATAAAAGAAATCGTAACCCCTCCCTCCCCCTGACAGGTACTCATCGCTGCGGCAGTCTGCACCAAGAATGGCAAAGGTGAGTGGAGAATAGCATTAAGATCCTGGAGAGAGGATGAATATCTACTAACACACACACAAACACGCACACTCTCTCCTTTGTAGTGATTCTGTCACGTCAGTTTGTGGAGATGACGAAGGCACGCATCGAGGGTCTGCTGGCCGCCTTTCCCAAGCTAATGACCGCCGGCAAGCAACACACCTACGTGGAAACGGACTCGGTGCGCTATGTCTACCAGCCAATGGAGAAGCTTTACATGCTGCTCATTACCACAAAGGCCAGTAATATACTGGAGGATCTGGAGACGCTGCGTTTGTTCTCCAAAGTGGTGAGTAGGGCTAAGAGCTTAGAAAGAACCCAGCTCACAAGGATTATCATATCTGCTCCTTAGATTCCCGAGTATAGTCACTCTTTGGATGAAAAAGAGATTGTGGAGAATGCCTTTAATTTGATCTTTGCCTTCGATGAAATCGTGGCCTTGGGCTACCGGGAGAGCGTCAATCTGGCCCAGATCAAGACCTTTGTGGAGATGGACTCGCATGAGGAGAAGGTCTATCAGGCGGTAAGGCAGACCCAAGAGCGTGAGGCACGCCAAAAGATGCGCGAAAAGGCCAAGGAGCTGCAGCGTCAACGCATGGAGGCCAGCAAACGTGGCGGTCCCTCAATGGGCGGTCGCAGTGGTGGCTTTAGTGCCGATAGCTTTGGCAGCAGCAGCGGCGGCGGGATGGGCAGCAGCTCTGGTGGCATTAGTGGGGTATCCTCCTCCTCAAGTGGCGGTGGCGGCATTACCTCCATTGATTTGGACAGTTCCAAGTCCAAGGTGGCAGCGTAAGTAAAGGTTCTTACCTGCTTTTCGGTGACCTTAATCTTTGGTTTCCTTTGTAGAAAACCCACTTCACGCAATGCCCTTAAGTTGGGTGGCAAATCCAAGGATGTGGACAGCTTTGTGGATCAGCTAAAGAGCGAGGGCGAAAAGATAGCCAATCTGGCTCCAGTGGCTCCGGCTGCGGCCAGTGCCAGTGCAGCAGCAGCAGCAGCCAAGGCCATCTCGGCGGATATACATAGAGAGAGGTGGGGTTCTTAAGCTTTTTTAAAGAATTTTAAACTTATATATTTTCCTCGGTTTCCCCTTTTAAGTGTGCATCTAAAGATTGAGGACAAGCTGGTGGTACGCCTGGGACGCGATGGTGGGGTCCAGCAGTTTGAAAACTCTGGCCTGCTAACTCTACGTATTACGGACGAGGCCTATGGCCGTATCCTAATGAAGCTATCGCCGAATCACACACAGGGCCTGCAGCTGCAGACGCATCCCAATGTGGACAAGGAGCTGTTCAAGTCAAGGAACACCATTGGTTTAAAGAATCTGGGCAAACCGTTTCCCCTTAACACCGATGTGGGTGTGCTCAAGTGGCGTTTTGTCTCGCAGGATGAGTCGGCCATTCCATTGACCAGTAAGTGGTAGTCCCCCTCCCCCGACTTGCCTTCTCTCTTTCTCTGTTCTCATGATGTCTCTTTCTTTTTCCAGTCAACTGCTGGCCATCGGACAATGGAGAAGGTGGCTGCGATGTAAATATTGAATATGAACTGGAGGCCCAACAGCTGGAGCTGCAGGATGTGGCCATTGTTATACCCTTGCCGTGAGTTTAAACTTGATTCTTAACCTTAACAAAAGCTTATATATCATTTTTTTCTCTACCAGAATGAATGTCCAACCATCGGTGGCCGAATATGATGGCACCTATAACTATGATTCACGCAAGCATGTCTTACAATGGCACATTCCCATCATTGATGCCGCCAACAAGTCTGGTTCCATGGAGTTTAGCTGCAGTGCCTCCATACCAGGCGATTTCTTTCCCTTGCAGGTCTCGTTTGTCTCAAAGACACCATATGCTGGTATTGCTGCCGAGGATGTTGTCCAGGTGGACAATGAGACGGCGGCTGTGAAGTATTCATGCGAATCGATATTGTTTGTGGAGAAGTACGAGATCGTGTAGAAAGGGGCCATGGCCATCTCTCCCCCCTAAAAGTAGTACATAAATAATACATATAAAAAAACACTAGAAATCCATATGTTCTTTTTCTGTTAAAGATTATTTTTACACGAGGCAAAAAAAAAAACAAACAAAAATTATTCCAAATGAGAGGTTCATCATCGAAGGAAAAGCTATTAAATAAAACTTATTTTGTGCACTCCCAGGCGCTGCGTCTAACGGTATACATATATATATATATATTAAAATAAATGAATTGAAAGGCAAAACAATCTTCCATCTTTTGATACGTTTATAATTTTAATTAATTTAATTTATTAAATAAATAAAGTCGGGGAAAATGATAAAAAAAATTTTTTTCATAAATTTTTAAGGGATTAAAATATTCAATAATGTCCAAAAAAATTTACCAAAAATTTTATTCAAAAAAAAATAAAAATTTTGTATGCTTGAAATTAAAATTTTAAAATTTTTTCATAATTTTTCAAGTGATTAAAATATTAAATACTGTAAAAAAAATTGACCGAAAATTTTAATTAAAAAAAATCAAAATTTTGTATGCTTGAAATTAAAATTCTAAAAATTTTGCATAATTTTTTAAGGGATTAAAATATTAAATAATGTAAAAAACAATGTACCATAAATTTGATTTAAAAAAAATAATTAAATTTGTTATGCAGATTTATTAAATTAAAAAATACTAACACAGAACAGCTTTCCGAATTAAAATTTATGAATTTTTAAATGAGTTACATATTTTTAAAACGGGGATTTTTTACCAAAAATAAATTTAAAAAAAAAAAACAGAATTATACCATTTTTTTTTTTTAATTTTTAAAAAAATTGTAAAAAAAATTTAATTTAAAAGGAAATGCAATTTCAATATAAAAACGAACGAAGAACAGATTTTCCGAATTAAATAAACTTTTTTGGCTGAGTAAAAAATCTATTAAATTAAATTATTAAATCTCTTAAAAAATCAATTAAAAATGTTGGCCCCCTAAACCCATGCAAACTACAAATAATTAAAATAATTAAATATAAAATATAAACGCAAATATATATTTTTTTTTTCAGTGCTCTCGTATTTATGTTAAAAAACATTTTCACTGTCATTTCATTTTGGTCACAGCGACCTTAGTCCGTAAAAACTTAAAATTAAACTTGATTTCTTTGCAAAGAAAAGTGAGAATAAAAAACAAACACATTAACTTACATATAAAATACCTATATATATATATGTCTAGTGTCCAGCTAGTCGTCCAGTGTGAGCGTTTGGACGCGACTGGCGATCGACGCCGCCTCCCCTTCCTTCTGCTTGGCATACTCCACGCCAAGGAGCCGCATCACCTGGGCGGCTGTCAGGTGATCCTGTTTGAACTTTTGAAAGTTATCCTTGACAAATTTGGCAAAGCCCTTGGCCTCGCCCGCCGGCGTGGACACAGTGTTGCCCTGTTTATCCTTTTTGTTCAACAAAAGCGTGATGGGACCTCGGCAAAGACGACAGCGTAGATTCTCCACCTTACGCGAGCGGGAGTGGGCATGGGAGCTGGTAGAAACCCAAGAGATGTTGGCAGGGTTTAAAGGGTATAAACTATCGTTTACTTACGAGGTATTGCAGCTCATGCACTTGTAGGTGTACTTGAACTCGATGCTGTAGTTGTGGCACACCTTGATGGGCGGCAGGTCTGGGAACTTGTCATTGGCCCGCTTGGCCCACATTTTCCAGACGCGTCCATGGCCACCCTCGCCATTGAATACCCAGGCGGCGGCATGGCACAGCTCATGGATGAGGGTACAGCGCAGGCGATCGGCTGTGGTTAGCACTTTGAGGCTTAGCTCTACCACGCTGCTGCGCTGGTTGAGTCTGGAGGAGATTAGGAGAGGAGTATGTGTATAATTGATGCTGATCAAGAATATATAAACTTCACACATAATATAAAAAAAAGGAAACCCACTTGCGCTTATTCATGCATCTTCCGGCTGTGTTGCGCAGCAGCTTCGACCAGGTGAGAGGCACATCCAGTTCGTTGTTGAACACCTGGGCATTGAACAGCTTGTAGAGATGCTGGGCCAGCAGCTCCTTGTTCTTGGCGAAGTTCTCCCTATAAAAGTAGGCCTCGTTGTCTGCCTTCTCACGGCTTACTTGACCCTCGAGGGATTTGAGGAAGCTGCATTTGCCGCCGTTGCCCTTTTGGATCTGGCTAGGCTGCACTGCCTCCTTTTTCTTTCTTGTTGAAGACTTGGGCGTGGCCTTATCAAAAATCGATTTCCCCTTGTTTAAATCCGTTTCTCCTGGCTTAACTATGCCCAGATTTCGTTTGACCTCCTGCAAACGCTTGTGAACCGGCGTCCCTGGCAAATAGTCATTCTCCAGCTCATCCAGCATATCCAGATCCAAGGCCTTGGCCACAATCTCACGCGCCTCATTGTCATCTTCATAGCCAGCATTGGGTGTAAAAAGCTGACGGCGTGTGGTAGTCTGTGGCGCAGGAGGCGGAGGAGGAGGTGTGGCTGGTAATTTGAGCTTGCTGGTGGCGCGACAGGAACGCAGGATGTCATCCAGGCGGCGATGGATTTTGGGAGCTGTAAAAAAAAACAAGAGTTTAAGTTAAGTTCAACTTGACGAATCTTTTTCTTACACTGAGAATCCTCCTCCTCCTCATCGGGATTGCTTATCACCTCCACCTCATCCTTGGTCAGGTCCAGGTAGGTCAAATCCTTGTCTTGAGCTTTTTTTGGCCTGCTCTTGATGCCTGAATCACTGGAGCTGGACTCACTGCCCGTGTAGGTGGCATCTGCATCTTCATCATCGGAGGCATCGGTGCCGCTTTCAGAGTCTATGAGCGCACGCCAGCGTTCTTCATCCACATGGTTGGTGCGGGCACGTGGCGGGTGACGTGGTCGCCTTTCCGTTTGGACAGCTCGCAGGGGAGGCTGAGGCGGCGGCAGGTGTGTGGAGTTCAAGGGCGTTTGATTTGTGCGCAAAGGTCGGGTAACTAAAGGTTAAAGAGAGATTCATTTTTAGGAGGAGAATCACATAAAAGGAGAGTTTCTACTTCTTACATATACTAAAGTCACCCAGGAGACTCTCATCCACTGGCTTTGGTCGCGCCGGCTGCCTCTTTTTGGTGGTGGTGGTGGCTGCCGGCTGCCTCTTCTTCTTGGTGGTGGTGGCTGCCATCGGCGCCTCGAGATTCCTAGGCTTTAGAGGCTTTCTCTGGCCGCCACTGCCACTGGAACGTTTTAGGGTACGTATTACATCCGGTGTTTGCCAGGATTCACCATAAAGCTGATTGAGCAGCCTTTCGGCTTGGCTTAGGAACTGCTCATCCTCGGAGGCATCGCCAGAGGAGGAGATTAGGGATTTTTGATTCTGTTTCAGCTGCTTTTGCTCTTGAACCTCCACCAGCTCGGAACTAAGCTTTCTTTGAGCCTGGTCCTGCTCCTTCTCCTGCTCTTCTTCCTCCCCAGAACTCGAGTAGCCGGTGGGTATGCTGATCTTGATGTTGATCTTGGCTGAGATATTGATGCTGCTCACCTGCACCGAAGGGGTTTCATAGTTGCCTGAGGAGGAGGAGGAGCTGGAACTAGGTCTCAGGGGAGAGGCTACAGGTACAGCTTCAGCTTCACCTTCTTCCTCTCCTTCGCTGCCCGTTTCTGGAATCTCAATGGACTCCTCTGGTATAGGCTCATCCTCCTCCGCCTCCTCATCCTGCAGCGTGGAGTTCAGTTCTGTATCATTCCCGGCCAGCCGCTGGCTTATACTCTTAATTTCCGGACTCTCCGGCTCCAGGGACTGGGAGCTCAGTGTATTGGCCTCGGTGGCATCATCCGCCAGTCGCTTGCTACTGTCCATGTCCAGGACTGTGTCATCATCTGCCAGCCGTTTGCTGCTGTCAATAGGTCTTGGTGGCTGCTCCCAATCCTCGTCCGTATGGGGCGTTGTCATGGATTCAGTGTCGGCCAAAGCTATCTGGGAACGTCGCCTTGCCGAGTAGGAGGAGGCTAGGGATGAGGGTGGTGTATGGTCACCCACATGGCGCTCCACATCCCTTAGAAAAGCCTCAATGCGTTGGACTTTGTCGCTGGTGAGGATTGATTGTGGGGCCGGTTCTGGCTCCCGTTCGCTGACAGCCATGCTGTCGGGCTCGGGATCGGCCTGCTCCTGGTCCTCATCCTCGCTGGTATCGGAGATGGTGATGGCGTCATCTTCCTCCGTTGTGGAGGATATACAAATGGAGACCTGCTGCTGCTGTTGCTGCTGCTCCTGCTTGGAGTGCATTGTCAGGTGGCTTACGCTGGCGGAGAGCTGCTCCACATCAACGTCTGTATTGGCACTTAGCTGCAGGGCATCCATATAGTCGGAGCCATCCAGTTGCTCCGTCTCCAAATTGTCGCGCATGGCTAATGCTTCTTGGGGTAACTGCTGCTCCTGATCTTGTTGTGGCTCCCGTTCCCTCTGCTGTGGTCGTTTCTTGTGGGAGGATAGCGTCAGTTTTGAGAATTTCTCATTCAGGGGCACAGTTACTTTGTTCGGATCGATCGCCCGGAATAGCTTATACTTATGATCGGCCATCTTGGTGGCGTCGTTGGCCTCCTAACGGTAATTTTTCACTCGGATTATGCTATAAGCGCATTCGCCAATTGCCCAAAAAGGGAAAAAAACAACAAATAAACAGTTGGAATTCCTTTGAAAAACAAAAACAAATACGAACCGAGTGCGCGTCTTTAGCAGGGTTGCATCTGGCGCCTATCGTTATCGGTTGCTGTGAGTGCTGCCCAGGACCAGTGTCCTTTTGGCGGGAAAAAAGCTAAATTTAAGGGTAGGAAAAATTAGACATTTTAATGCAAGTGAAAAGAAAAACTTTAATTATTTTTAACAAATTTAAAATGATATATTTATAGAGTCGTAAAATTATAAGTAGAGCTGGAAGTATATCGATTTACAGTTTATAATTTTTTTTAACTTTAAAAATAAATCAGTTAAAGTCTAAATTGGAATTAAAATATAAATAAATAAAATACATATAATAAAAAAGCTAAATATTATTTTAAAATATAATATATAATAAATTAATCGAAAATATTATCGATTTTTCACAGCTAAAAACTAGCTAGCTTCAATGTGACCGTATTTCGCCGCCATGTACTGACAACACTGACGGCAAACGTAAACAAAAGGAAAAACAACTCTTCTGCCGGCTTTAAAACTTTAAACTTTAGTTTTAAATTGTTTTACAACATATTTAAGCCATGGCCAGCGTTTCGTCGGCCCGCGAGTCCCTTTCCCACGCGCTAAACAACCGCTTTCTGCCCAATCTGGAGTACCTGCTGCAGGGCTCCATTCTGGACTCGGCCGTGGAGCACTTGATGCACAGATTAAAGGGCCTGTGCGACAATGTGGACACCTCACCGGAGACCTTCCACGACCTGGAGGTGTGCATGAGCCTGCGCCAGCCCAACTCCAATCAGCCGCTGCTATTGCGCGTGCGACGCGCTCTCGGCCGTGATGCACCCTTCCAGATGCGTTACCTGGGCAATCCGGAGGTGGATCAGCGGCGACCCACACTGGTGCGCAGCTGCATGGACTGTGCCTGCACCAATGGCATACTGGAGTTTCTCACCGAGATGGGTTTTCGTCTGGAATTTGAGTACATAGCCAAGGGTAAGGATTATCTCCTCCCACTTGAAAGGATTTCAATTGTATTTATTCCCCCTTAGGTTACATGTTCCGCAAGGGTCGGATGAAGATTACCGTCTCCAAACTAATCAAAATTGTGCCCGGCAAGCAACAGGATATGGCCAATGAGCCCATCTCGCAAAGCTACATCGTAGAGCTATCAGTGGTGGCACCCACGGGGCAGGAGAATGTCGGCGAGGAGATGCGTGTGTTTGCAGAGCAATTGAAGCCACTGGTGCAGCTGGAGAAGATTGATTACAAGCGACTGGGGGGCATGCCGTAGTCGTAAAAATAAAGGTATTATAGGAATGTCTCAAACTGGGATTTATTCACAAAAACAAAAGCAAAAATGGACAAAACAGGAGGGGATAAGGATATACATAACAATTTTTCGGGACCTAATCATTAAAGGCCTCGTTGAGCGCCGCCAAATTCCGATCGGTCACATGTCCCTGCAGATCGCTGCGTCCCATCAGCGAGATGACCATCTTAACAGTGCTCCATATTGATTCCGACATTTGATTCTGTCCCATGCTGGCCGCCGCTGGTAATTCTCTGGCCGCATTCGTATGCGCCTGCATGGTGAGCGCCGTAAGCAAATGCTCCACTGCCTCCTTGTACGCCTTGAGGTTCATGCAACACACACCCACATTGTAGCGCACGCGTATAAAACCAGGCTGCAGCTGGAGGGCATGCTGATAGGCCTCTACAGCCTCCACGGAACGTGAACCATTGGCCAAGCTGGCACCCAAACGATTCCAAGTTTTGGCATTTTGAGGATCCACCTGCAAGGCGGAATTGTAACAATCCACCGCCTTGTCAAATTCCCCGGAAAGATTGTATAGCACACCGAGTGCCTCCTGGATATCGGCATCCACTTCTGCGGGATGCTGACGCACTGCCTCCAAATATATTTGTTGTAAATCTCGCAGCTTGCTGGGGCCTATGAGAGACGAAGCCAGGGAGCTGCCCTCCGCCTGGAGCTCTGGATGTGCCTGCACAAGGTGTTGATACTTGGGATGTACTGCCAGCCAGCTGCATAGCATGCGTACGGCATTGTTCTGGAGACCCTCATTCGTATAGCAAACGGCCAGGGCCATTAGAACTTGACGGTTATCCGGCTGAAGGTCATGTGCCCGCTTCAGTGCCGCTATACCCTGCGGATCCATCTCATTCTCAGCCTGCGAGGTGCCCAACAGCTGCCATACTTCGGCTCGTTCCGGTTCCTTTTTGGCGGCCACCTCGAAGCAGAGAACAGCACTGGGTATATCGCCCTTGGCCAGGTATTCCTTACCCTTCTCAAAGGCATTCTCCAGCTCGGCCATGGGATTCTCCTCGGCGAATTCGTACTCCTTGTAGGCATCCAGGTTGTCATTGAATTCGGATAGCCACGGATGCTCATTCTCATCGGCCAGTTTCTGCCATTCATCCTGCAGGCGCTGCCAGAATTTCTCATTGAAATTTGCCGCCGTTTGCTCCTTTTGCTCGGCACTGCGCTGGTAGTCAGTGATCCAATCGTCCAGAGATTCACCCTTGGGTGCCGCTGGCAGGTTGTCCGTTATAATCGTCTCCATGGTGGAGTCAAAGAAGGGATCCTGCTGCTGCTGCTGGTAGCTGCTAGGACCCGCGGTAATGGCCATGTATGGCTGATGGAAATTCTGGCTGCGAATCAGTGGCTCATCGAAGAACTCCTGGGCATGCTGTAGCTCCTGCTGCTGGGCCTGCATGTGTATCATCTTGTTGGGCAAAGGAGGCGCCACCGCCGCCGCCAGGCCGCGTTGAAAGTCCTGGTTCCACTGGTCAGCCTGCTGATGGTGCATCTGCTGGGTATGCATCCCACCCTGGATGTTGATGTCCCGCATCTCCTGTAGAAGTGTGTCCATTTGAAAGGATTGCGGGGGTGCCGAGACCTGGCCCAGGAACTCGTTGATCAACTGATCCTCGGGGCGGGCACCCCTTTCGAATTGGCGCTGCACAAAGCCCTCGTCCTTGTGGGCAACATCGCGGGTGAACTGGCCGCCCAGCTGCATTAGCGGATTCACGCCGCCGCAATCCCCCTCGACCAGTGGGCGGAACGACATAGTGTGCGTGGGTGTGGACGTAACTGGTGGCCCTAGGCGACGACGATAAGGAAAGTAAACTAAAGTCCACAACAAAGGTCCAAATGTCCAAAAAATAAAAAAGATTGCCAGGCAGTGTGACCGACTGTTTTTTGTTTACCAATGGAGCTGCCAGACTGCGCGATAATTATCGATATATTGATATTTTGCTATATTATCGACAACCCTGAAAATATCGATATATTGGTATTTTGAAATATTATCAACAGTGTTCCCAGGTTAGGGGTTTTCCCCCTAGATTTAGGGGTTTTTTGATGTCCTAGGGGGAATTTTAGGGGGGAAGAATTTTTAGGGGGAAAGATTAGGGGTTTTTTTAAACTTGTATTAATACTATATTTTGAAAAAAACATTGTAGAATTTATAATTTACTCAACAATTTCAACACCTTTTGAAACTTTTTGTGAACAAAGAGGTTTCCAAGCCGAGTTTTCAGAAAATGTTATCGATGCATATGTATAAAAAAACATTAAAATTAACTAACAAAAAGATGTTTCTTCCCTATATTTAATAAACTAACTGATTTCTTTAATTTAGGGGGAAGACTGGATTTTTTAGGGGGAAATTTCAACTTTTTTCGATTTTTTAGGGGGAGAGCCAAATTTTCATCTGGCAACACTGATTATCAACAACCCTACATTTTGTTTTTGTTATCGACGTGAACGGACGTGTGTGCTCGTGTGATGCGGCGACAGGTTCGCAGGTAGCGTAGTTTTACCTTTGCCGCTCTACAAAAGTCAAGCCGCGACAACAATAGCAGTAACAATAAGCGCAATTATAATCGCAACAATAGGCGCATTCTTAATTGTGTTTACCTTTGATTGCCACCACACCGCTGCGGAGAAGAAGAGGGAGACAGACTTGAAATAACTGCGATTTCGACTTGTGTGTACGTGCGTGTGCTAGTGTCTTGTCGCGTCCTCCGCCGCCTCCCATATCCCGTTTTTGTTTGTTTGTTTTTGGTTCTTATTCTTACTGTCGCCGTTCCTGTTTCTTTCTCTGTCGCTGCAAGTGCGCTCGGTTTTTCCTTTTTCCTCAATTGGAATGTGCAGCCAAAGAAAAGCGGAGCAGAGCAAAGCCAATGAAAAGCAAAAGGCACAACAACAACAAGGCAAGGAAAAGCAAATGAAAGAACAAATCAGAGCAGCAACGGTATTTTGTCAACGAGAAAACGGAGAAGAATTTTATATAAGCACTAAAAGCACATAACATAATCTACTATTCCACATACATTCTGTCCCACGACAACAACAACAATAAAAACAAGGCAACTCTACCTACTACAACTACTACTACGGCAACAACAATAACAAATACAACGGCAACGACGAGGCAACGTTAAAAAGTACTAATAAATACAATTTTACACATTCACATTCCATATTTGATTCTTTTGTGTGTGAAAAACTTATAAGAGATAAAAGCAACGACAACAACAACAAAACAACACGAAACCAACGGCAAATAACAAAAGTATAAGCAGCGGCGGCAACAACAACAACAGTAAGCAGTAAGCAGCATAGCAAAGCAGCGACGTTGACGACGACCGCGGCAGCAAAGAAGAAGAAAGATAAATACATAGCAATTTCGACTAAATAAAGGTATGTGCGACGACGTTTTTACTTGACTTTATTATTACTAACTATACTAGGCGAGCGGGCGCGAGCAAGCGAGATGGATGCCACTCGCACATACACTCGCACATTTCATTATTAGTTTAACTCTTCAATTTATTATTGTTATTATTGCTGCCTTGTGGCTCTGGCTCTGCTCTCTCACTCTCTTGCTCCACTCTAGCTCTAGCGCTATCCCGCTTGCTCGCTCCTTGGCGCGCCGCTCTCAATTGGGGGGCTCTTGCTCTCTGGCTCTCCAGCTAGTTCTTAGCCGCCGTCGTTGTTGTTGTTTCTGGCATTAACTATGTTCACTTGAGCGCAGGAATAGTTACGTTAAATCAGTGCGTTTAGTGGTATTTGTGTTTGTGCTTGGGAATATGATGTCTGTCGGTGTCTGGCCGTCGCGTATGTGTCTGTTGTGTGAATAAAGATTACGCTTTTTGAATATATGCCTACGAAAATGTTTAAGAAATATACATATATACATATATCAGCACAATTGTAGTTGTAGTTGTATTTGCCTTTTGCCCGTGCATGTGCATATTTGTGCGCCAGTATGTGTTTATTGTTCTTTCGTATATTTGATCAACCGCTTGATAAAATAGAGAGAAAAACAACCAAGTCAGGTTAAAACGAGCACACGTCGGTATGTTTATATCTATAAGTGCTTTCCTATGTCTGTATGTGTGTGTTGTTTGAATTGTACATAAATTGAATTAAGTGAAATTGTTGTTATTATAGCTGCCGTTATTGTTGTTAGCGGAAATTTCTACACCGCATGTTCAGACTTTAAAATCGTCGATCATTGAAATCGAACTAAAAAAAAAAACAAAATAAAAAAAAGAAACACATACATGTGGAGCAACAACCGTTACTTTGACAGTTGGACAATTCTGATTGGGATCTCTGCGTGTGTATGTATCTGTGTGTGTGTGTTATGCAACATTTCCAGATTCTCAAAAGATCCGAAAGTATACAAAATTAATCACATCTCCCGATGGCATTTGCGCCTAATCGTTTTTCCATTCTCTCCATTCTCCAAGTTTTTCCACTTCCACCTAAGCTATCATTATATATTTATTGTCTTTCTATTTAGAAAAAAAAAAAAACGAATATAAAGAACGATAATTATTAAAAAATACAGGCATACGTATAAAGGCAATTTTAGATTATTTCAAAAGCATATCGCTTTTTCTTCAAGTTATTTATAACTCGAACCACTATCTTCTCTTAAGCAAAAGCCGTATAAAAATATTATAGTTATAGTTATAGAAACTGTTAAAAAAAGTTTTCAGTATTTATACAGTCACCAGTCAGTTGCTTAAAAGAAAATTATTAATTAATTGTATTACAAACTTTATTTTTAAATCAGGATTTATCTGATTTTAATAATAAACACACAGTTTGAGTATTACTTTATGAAATCCAGGGGTTATACAAATCCAAATTCTTTTCTTTTATTATCCTGGTAGTCTTACTTTAGATTTTTAACAACAAAAAAGTATAAAGAAACCAATTATTTGTACATTCTTTAGCTTGGCAAAGCTGCAGATTCCTGTTTTCTGCAATCTCCACTGATCCTTTGCCTATTTTTGGCCCTTCCCTTTTTTATTAAGCTGCCTGGCTAGCTGGCTGGCATTTGCAGAAAAAGAAACGAAAAAAGACAAAAACTAAAGAAAAAACCTAAACCTAAAAAAACCCACTAGACGAGTGAGCTGCACATATTTGTTAACATTACCATTACCATATCCCATTTCCAATTTCCATGCTCGCTTCTCTGTGACTCAGAAGACAGCAACTACAGCAACAACAATAATAATAATGGCAGCGACAAAGGCTGAAATAAAAACGGCAACAACAATAATGGCACACACCTATTTATGTGGTCGCACACACACACAAAACAGTGTACACTTAAAAAAAGTCAGCGATATGCATATGTAACTACTCGAGTATCATTAAATGCAGATCTCTATAAAAGCATAAAATATACAGCAAAAAAAAGCCGGAGAAGAAGAGGCATAAGCTGGGAAGTAACATTGTTGGCTTGATCGTTTACCCTTTCACAGGGTATTACTGGTTTATAAAAAGGTTTGCTTATAAATATATAATCATAACAAGTTTAGACAAAGGTACCCCATATAGTATTACGCTATTTTGTTGAAACTTTCCACCTGGCCTTGTTTCTGTTGAAAGTTCTATATAAATTGAAATCGAGCCATTATGTTATCTGAGACATTGTAACACCTGAAAGTGTGGCACGAACATAAGCTAGTTTCAAAGGAATTGTTTAGTTATTTTGTGAAGATATTTGAATTTTAATTTCCTAGAATTGTTCTTAATAATCAACAGGGGGAAACTCTATACACATTCATATTTTTATATCCTTTAGGTAGCCTTCAAATAAATAGTTTGGAAAGGGTATTACAGATATTAGTTATACGTACAAAGTTATACTGCTTGCTTTATAACCACTACCAATACCCACGCATACATTTGCCTGCCTGCTTGCACACATGCACATGCACTGCCAACAATCCATAATAATCTTCCCGTAATTTATAGTCCAAGACAATTTATGTAATTTACAAATACCAAAAACGAAAGAGACGGCACGAAAGGCAGCACAGCGGAGAGTGGAGAGCGTATAAAACGATGAGAGCGAATGCAACTGCTGCAACTAACGATAATAACAATAACGAAAAATACATATAATAAAAACGAGAAAAAAAAAACAGCACACACAGAAACAACAACAACAACGACAGAAAAGCAGCAATAAACAGCTACAGCAACAACTGCAACAATAGCGCACTAAATAAACAATTCAACAAATTTGATCCGAGGCAAACACACACACAACGACAATCATAGACAACAGACGACGACGACTCACACGCACATAAAAAAAATGCATATGGAGAAAAAAAAATAAATAAAAAATATGTACGTACGTATGCGATGCACTGCGCACTGCCAGCAAGAAAAATGAATAAAAAATACGACAGCAGTAAGTGCAGTAACAGAAACAGAAATAGCAAAAGCAATAGCAAAAGCAATAGCAAAAGCAATAGCAATAGCAATAGCAAAAGCAAAAGCAAAGTCAATAGCAAAGACAGCGCTGCAAAGACAACCTGCATGCAAGCAAGCAGCGCCAGGCCAACTGCTTGGCGCGTATACAGAAAATGTCGCTCATTCGCTCGTCCCGCTCCTTCCTCATCCTTCGCCATCGCCGCGGCCACTCGGTTCGTTCGTAGATTTAACGCTGTAAGCTGCTATTTGCCATTTGCTTTGTTTGTTTTTTGCTTCTCAAGTTTGGTGAACGCATAAAATAAACAAGTAGTTCGGAGTCCCTGTCCTAGAATTCGACTAGTTGATACCCCCTTAAAAAAAATAAATAAACAACAAACATGTGACAGCTGTGTGCAGCGGCAAGGTCTTGCAACTGCTTGCAGCTGCGGTTTTTTAACTGTAAAACTGCTTAACTCAGTGTGACAACTGTTGATCCTTACTATTCCAATAAGAATTCTGGGGAAACTTGAAAGAGATACTTTGGCATCTTTTTTTAATTATTATTTTGAAGATTTGGCAACAACCGATATACTTTTGATACCCTTGCTATCAGAATCGTCTATAAAAGTCTGTAGAAAATATACAACTTGAACCCATAAACTCGAAAACACACACACACCAGCACACACTCTTAGAGACAGATGCTAGCTTGAATGTGGTAATTGCATTTATTGCACGTGCTCCTGCTATCTCTTTTGCACTCTCTCTCGCGGCTGCCTCTGCCCCGTTGTCCCCCCTCCCCCCTGTAGACCTCTGTCGCACTTAAGAGTCAAGCACAAAATGTAAGGCCATAAAAATATTTTTCAAGCTGTAAACTTTTCTATGCTGCAGTTTCTTTCGCTCGCTTCTTTTTCTTTTGTTTGTTTGTTTCTTCTGTTGTGCCCATGATGGGTTCTTTTATGTTTGTCCTTCTCTTTTGGGGTTTTTTTGTACTCTTCTCTGTGGTTTCTCCTGGCCATCGCGATCTTCTTTTCCTTCTCTACCGTCTCTTGCTGCCTCCCACCGCCCGTCGTCTCCTGACGAACTATAGGGTATCAATCAAGCGAGCTCTTGCGGTTCCCTTTCGGATTGACAGTTGCGGTCATTTCTATAGGTAACCCTATTTCTACCAGGAATGGTAGGAACTGTAGGAAAAACAAAATATCCACAAAAAGAAGACTGTTTTCTAATTTTTTTTAATTATTATTTTATTCTTAAGTCTTCATTAAAAACCTTAAAATAATCTCTGCTTAGATTTTACTATATTTCTATAAAGCCATTTAAAATAAAACTATTTTGTACAGATATCATAAGAGACCTTGTTTTTGTTTTACTTTCATTAAAAAATATGTATTAAATTTAATAATTGACTTGTTCTTGTGAGTGAGAGTTTTTTCGAGGTCTAGTCGCTTGATTTTAGACGCTACTTATTTTACCAGCAGGCTTGTTGTAAAGGCAATTGTTTTTAAATTAATAATAAACAACAGAAGGTTGTACTATTTTAGCTACTATCATTTTGACCTCAGTTATTGCATCTTTGATGCTTTTTATGGGCAACATTGCTTGGATATGAAACTTGTCTATTGAGCAAGGAAAGAGAGAGAGGGAGCGCCTTCTTCTTGCCATGGTTCCACATCGCCTCGTCGTTCTCAGTTCGCTCTTCACATCTACTAAGGCTTATCTTTGGCCATTGCCAAGTTTTTCATCTAGTTTTTCGGCCTGACTTTTCCCCTCGATCCAAGCTCTGATTCCTGTTCTCGCATGATACCTCCTGCTCCTCCCTGCTCCTTGTTCTTCTCCTTATAGCTCTCCCACCCGCCCACACGCATCTCCTTTTGTAGAAGCGGTCGGTCGACTTTGTTTAGATCTTTTCCCCCCCGATCTTTGGTCATAATATCCTCGTTCCATCATCATCATCATTACACTAGATTTCACAAAAAAAAAAATTTAACTCTTTAGAAACATGTTTCTTAGCTTGTTTTTAAGGTCGCTGAACTCGAAAATATGTCACTCAAAAGATGTTACAACGAAGGTTTGGAATTTAATTAAAAATATAACCTCTCAAAATATAAGTTCTGGCACAATTTCGTGACCTTTGATTTGTTAAAAATAAAAGATATCTTCTCCAAAAATGTCATTATATATAAACTAGTATTATCTGGTTTAATTCGTCTTCGTTGGAACTTTTCTTTGTGCACGCATTCCATTCCAATTCGTTCTGCTCTTCTTTCACTTCAATTTAATTTTGTTTTCTTGGTGGAAGTTCTGTGGAAATTTGTAATTGCAATATTTATTTGGCTATTTCCGCGAAACGAAAACCTCAGCGTTTATCATCTGGGTTTTGTTTTCTTCGCATATATATGTGTGTGTATGATATTGTATATAGTGTGGGGCGAATTGTTTACATCATCAGATAAACCTGATACCGCAACTACAGCTATCGATATCGAGCTACTATCGAAATTAATATCTCACAAACAGATGGGGGGAGGCGAAGAAACAAACTAAACAAACACACATTCCAATCTTTTCAATCTTCTCTTATTTTCTTTATATTGTGTTGTTCAACTTACAGATGTTCGCATGTGTGTGCGTATACATTTCCTCACACAGACAGCGACCACTGTAATCAGATTTTGTATGTGTTGGTGTGTATTGGTGTGTCTTCTTCCGGAGCTATTGTTATTGCAAGTACACGTAAAATTATTGTTCACGTCGCACATTGTCGTGAGTTTGTAATTACCAACCTCGCCTCACCTCGATCCCATCTCCCATCTCCTATCTCCCCGCTTATGAGGTTTTGTATGAGGTCTCACAATGTGCAGCACACAGTCAGGCCTAGCTAAGTGAATGCTATTTGATTAAGTGATCACTTTTTGGTTTGAGGCTGCCTAGGTTCACTAGTTTTGGTTTAGTACATTCAAGTCACTTCAGAGGCTCCCCTAGAATGCACTCTTTATGGAAGGCTAAGAAGATAAGAGTTTTCACTACCTTTTCTTGATTTGAAATTTGAATTAATTTAACCTTTTCAGTCACTTTTTATTTTCAAAAGTTATCAACAGACTGAAATATTTTTTTGGTAATCTTATTTAATTTGTCTTATCTTGATTTACAATTTTGATTTATGAACAACAAGAGTACTACCTCTTCAGTTGGGTGAGTCCGATCGGAAATATTTATAAACAGTCTGAAACTTGGAGGGATTTGTAATCAGTATTTCATTATTTGCTTATGTTGAGTCTTTAGACTTTCAACAACAAAATTCCACTTGCACCGGGAAAGGGTAGAAAAAGTGGATTTATATTACTTATTTGTTTATTTTTGATTGGAATTGTTGAAATTTCGTTGTGTTTATTGATATCTTTCAAGTTACTAATTGGTCAGCGATCACTGTAGCTTTGCTGCATGCATATGCATGTTCGTACGTTTGTGAGAGTTGTAGATACGAAGAATGATATTCTTTTTGGGGGCATTGCATAATCAAGTGTAATCTCCCCTCTTTCACTGTCTTTTTTCTTTTCTCTCACTTTAAATATCTCTCTTGTTTTTCTCTTTCTTCTTGCCCTTACTGCTTGCATGCAGGAGGAGCCCGCAAATCAATTATGAACAGAGCAATTTGTTATGCAAGGCCATGGAAGGCGTGCACTGCTTTGCCCGAGTCTCCACTGCTTGGGGTTCTTGATCTGTGCTGAGATTTTCATTAAAAGAAAAATTGTAAATCTTTGTAGCAAAAAGAATTCTCCAAAGAAAAACCCATGCTTGTGGTAGCTTCTTTAGCCTTCTTTCATTATTTGAAATACTTTCTAAGTCAACGGCAGCATTAAGAATTTATCTAGTACTCGCACACATACACACACATACAAGCATACAAGCGTTTACTTTGTCATCGCTCTGCTTGCTCAGAGTCTTCAATTCTCCTAGTAGATGTGCTTCTTCTTCTTCTTCTTCGTGTTCTTCTTAGCGCTTTGCGTTTGCGTTCGCGTTCTTGTTCTTTCAGCTCCCCCCCCATATAGCTCTATTCCATTCCATTCCATCCGCAAATACGCTCACAAATATTAAATTCTATGTCTGTATGCGAACCGTACCACCTCCATGCCCATTCCTCCCCCTTGTAAGTTGCTCCGCAGTTTGTGTGCGGTGTATAAATTTTCTGTGGAACTGTACAATAGCTAAAATAATCATAAAAAGAGAAATAACAAAGTTTTAAGTCTCAGGCGGGCATATAATGTAAGTGTGTGAGTGGAGGTGAACCAACAAACCAGCACACATGTCTAGGCACGGATATATGATGGGGGGGAATGGGGGTTGGGGAGGGTATAGTAAGTGTAAGTAGTGTGTATTTGCTTTTCTCGTCGACTTCTTGAATAGTTGTAGAGTCGTTTCCATAGTTTGTTCATTCGCGGTCGGGTTGGGGTTTGGGGTTCGGGGTTCGGGTTCGTTCGGGTTCGGTGTTGGGGCTCGGTTTGGTTCGGTTGGGTCGGTCGGTGGGTTGCTTGCTCTGCGACTGCGGCTTCTACTTCGACTTGGGCTCCAAGACTCGCTCGCTCTTTTCTCTCTCTCTCTCTCTCTGCAGAAATGTAAGTTTTTGTTTAGTTTGTGCAGAAACAGAAAATTCGCCGAGCTTCTTGACTCTTTCAACGACGACGACGCTTTTCCGCCTCCGCTCTTACGCACCCTTTTCTCGTAACTCCCTCCGTTCATAGGTAATAAGCATTTCGTTTGTTA
Source organism: Drosophila kikkawai (assembly GCF_030179895.1). Lineage (NCBI taxonomy): Eukaryota > Metazoa > Arthropoda > Insecta > Diptera > Drosophilidae > Drosophila > Drosophila kikkawai. Next base: position 28,446,267 of record NC_091733.1, read on the forward strand.
TAAATTGTATCTCAGTCGGCAAATATTTCCTCATACATGTACAAACGTATGTATCTTAAACCGCGGCAGTTTCCAACCACTATTGTATTGTCACGCGCCTTTTATATGGGTTCCATTTCTTTTTAATTTTTATTTTAAAACTCCAAACAATGTCCCGACTCTGACTTGAAATGGTAATTGATGGTTTGAGTTCCATATGCGGGCCTCTTACAGACATGAAAACTATTCATATATACATAGAGTCGAAGTTCCATAATCCCAACCACAACATCTGTATTTGTATCTCACACAAAATTCAAGTTTCTTTTCAAGATTATTTATGGAATTTAAACGAGTTTTGTTTCACATACAAATTTTGTGTAATAAAAAAGGCAGTTTGGGTTTTTATTATTTGAATGGATGGTTTCGAAATTTATAAAACTTTATAACAAACTGAATTTTTCCATTGGTCTTTGATCTTGAGTATTACTTGATATAAGAATATAAGATATAAAAGCCTTTAAATAAATATGATCGTTAAATTATTGATACATTTTATAATTGAAAGGATATTCCAAGACATTGTCACAAGCATTGTGGTGGTAAAGAGTTTTCTGAAATTAATATCGAGGAAATATATTTTAAGGCTGATAATACTATCCTTGTATTATGAGATTCTGGAGATCCTAGATCATTTCAAGACTCAAAGAACTGAAAACTTCACATAAGAAAGGAATATTTCCAGAGAAGTTAAACTATTGTTGTTTTTTGCAAGGAGTGGGCGTGTGGTGGAAAGAAGGAGAATATATAGGGTTGTAGCTGAAAGAGCCTTCGTTATACAAATATGTATTGCAAATTGCTTTCGTCTTTAATGCCAGTTCCAGTTTCCAGGTGCTGTTGCCTTTGGCTCTCTCTCCTCCGCTCTCAGTGATTATGCTACGAGCTCGGCTCGTTCTTGTTCCCTCTCTCTCCGGTGGCAGAGAGATGTGCAACAGGGAGAGAGGGAGAGATCTTGGAAGAGATCAAAACAGAATTTCAATTTGCAAACTCATGTGCCTAGGATTCTCCATCTCCTCCCAGGCCGCCTACCTCCCTCCTCCCCCCCTGTATTTTGGATATAATTTTTTGCACTGAGAAACTGGTTGAGAATTTTTGCATTCCATTGCTGAACTTGAATTGCATTTGGAATTTGTTCGGTGTTCTGTGTGTGTTTTTTGCTATTCTGTGTTCGGCTCTGTGTTTTGTTCCACGCATTTTCCCATTTCCGTTCGTTCACCTTGTTCTTGTTGCCGTTGGAAGAAGATGAAACCGTGGAAGGTGTGTGGTGGTGGTGGTGGTGGGGTAGAGGGGGCAGAAGGAAAGGTAAGGTTGCTGTAAAAGTGTTGTGGGGTCGGGGGTCGGTGGGGGAGTTAAATGGAATGGAAACATCGATAGTTCGATGACTTTTCGCTTTTTAGTTAGCTTGCCTAGCAAAGCTAGCCTGACTGGCTTATCGATGACTTGTTGTGATTTATTGATCGAGATGCGTTTATCGACAGCGGATGGCGAATGGCGAAGTAAACTTAATTGCTCAACTAAATTACAGCAATTCCCCCCCGTCCCTTTGCGCTCTCCCGCCTCCCGCCTCCTCCTCCTGTCGCATTCCATAAATGAGCGAAAGAGAGCTAGCATATAAATTTATCGTCGTACTTTGTATGTGTGTGTGTGTGTGTGTGTGCTTTGTCTTCTGTCCCCGTATCTCTGCCCACCGCCCACCCCCTTCTCCTGCCTGCTTGCTTGCATAGATATAAAGTTTTATTTCATTTCGTTTCGTTACGATTTTTGCTATTATTATTTGTTCGTGTCTCTCTCTCTGTCACAGTATGTATGTTTGTATATCTAGCCGTGTAACTGTGTGCGTGTGAATGTTATTTTTTAGTTTCGACTTGTTTTCTTTTGTGTAATTTTATTTTTGTATGCAAGCGTATGTGTGTGTGTGTGTGTGTGTGTGTATCAAGTTCATAACTTTTGTATGCGGCAACGACAGTAAGAATTGTTTTGTTGTTTTTGTTGCTTTTTAAAATCCACACAATAAATATGTGTGTTTGTATGTGGCAAGGAGAGTGTGTATGTGTGTGTATGGCTGCCATTGTGTTGTCTGTGTGTGTGTTGTTGTTTTTTATTTTTCACATTTATTTTCTAGTTTGCTCGGTCGTTGTTTTGTTAACTCTTATTTAGTTTTCTTTGCGTCTTGAGCTCTCGGCTCCGGTATCATATATATTTCTCCTTTGTTGTTGTTGTTATTTAGCTTGTTCTTGTTTTTTTTTTTGTTTTTTTTTTGTTCCCCCCATTTTGTACACACATTTTCGTTGTTTATGCCCATTATTAATAAATAGTTTTCTTGTTCTGCTCTCATTCCCATTTCATTTCAGTTTGCCAACCGTCGTCGGTCCAAGCGAACGTTCCTGTGTTCCTCCGGATTCCCGGTTGTTCCTGCAATACGGTTGTTACCGCATTACGCATACGCCCCCCCCAAGCTTGCTCTCGCGTGCCACTTGTTGCCGGCTTAGTACTCTACACTCTCCACTCTCCACTCCCTCTCTTTGATTGATCCACACGATTGCGAGTGTTGTGTGGGTGGGGGTAGGAGAACGGTCGGTCAGAGAGGTGAGGCGGCAGAAGAGAGACTAAGAGGCTGAGGCTAAGGAAGAGAGGACGCGGCATGCAGTTGATGGCTAGCGGTTATTACGGTTACACCACTATCATCGCTGGTTCCTGTTCCTCCTGTTGCTTCCGTTCCAGTTACCCCCCCGTTTCCGTTCCAGTTCCCGTTCGCGCTCCCCAGGATGGAGAGCGAACAGCAACAGGAGGCGACGGGCGGAAGTCCACAATTATGTCGCATCTGTATTACCACCCACCACCACAACAACAACAACAATAACAACAATAATAGCAACAGTAATAGCAACAACAATGGCGTCACCACCGCGCAAATGATTCCCATCTTCGGTGAGGATGCGCTCTGGCAGAAGATTACCACTCTGGCCAACGTCAAGGTGAGTGCGAAAAGCCAAAAGAAAACCTAAGAAAGAAGAGAGGAGGCTTATAAGAAGCAAGAGAATGAGGTGTGAGTAGTAGCAGGAGGGCCAGGGGGGGGTGTGTTGAGCGATTCTAACATTAGGTAGTCAAAGCATCAGGAACAGAAAATGGAAAGGTGGTAATGAAGAGGAAGTGGGAGACGGGGGAAAGAAATTAAGAGAAAAAGAGAGTGAGAGAGAACGTCGAAGGTCAAGACCTCTAGTGGAAGTGTCACACAGCTACAGTGGTCACTCGCCGAGTTGTTTTTGTCGAAATATTTAAAATTGTAATAAATTATTTTATTCTAAGTTGAAGAAATGTGGTAATTAAGTTTAATAAAAAAAAAAGCTTAATTTATTTAAACAAAAAAGAGAATTTAACACGTAGTTTTATTCTTAAACTGGCTTTATTTCCTGTCAGTTTTTATCTTCCTAGTTAGCAAATTTATTTTTCTGGACAAGCTCGATGGTCACTGTATATTTATTGATTTTGATATTTGCTTTCCCCTTATCCCCACCATACCATTCTATTGATTCCGATTTTTATTCAAAAAAAAAAAAAGCTCTTCTTCGAACTGTTTGCACATTATATGGATCCTAATTTGAATTCCATACAACAGAGAGCGTAGATATGTGTATGTTTGATTGTTTGTATATTTTATAAGCCACAAGAAATAATAATTCAAAGCCAGGAAGTTTGTGTTTTTTTTTTTTTTGAGACGGCTTTTCGATTTATAAACCCTTCAAGTGGAAGATCACTTGGGCTTTGGGGCTTCTGCTTCTGTTTCTGTTTTTTTCTGTTTATTTTCTTTTCCCTATTTGATTTTTATGAGGTGTGTCTGCTATTTGCACCCACTGTCTGTCTGTTTGTAATCCAAGATTGCTGTGTACATCCAAACTGTTCTTCTTCGTGGTTTACTTGAATACTAAAACTATATATACATAAAAAAAAAAACATGAAAGTTATTCACACCACACACACACATATGGGAACACACGTATATTTATTATTCATATTAATTTTCATACACATTCGCTGGTGTATATACAATGTGGATATATAGATATAGATACATATATGTATGTAATTTGGAATCAGTTTTCATTGCTTTGTCTTGTTGCGCTGCTTGCTTCCCAGCTCCACTCCTCTCTTTGGCCATTTATTCTGTTTATTTGTTCGGCGGCTTTGGCTTCGGTTCGGTTTTGGTTTTGGTTTTTTGGTATGGCTTTTGGTTAGTTTATTTTATTCATATTGTGTATACAATTTTTTCCATTTCATTTCAACGAACGTTTCATATTTTTATCCATAGTCGCCGCCGCCACTCGATGGAATTTCTTCTTGTCTTGTCTTTATGTTTCGTTATTTCTTCATTTTATTTCATTTCGTTGGATTTCCATCTTTTGCGTTGCTTTTTCGCTTTGGCTTTTGTAAAATAATTTACCGTTTGGATTGTTGTTTGCCACCTCCCAACCTCCCCCCGCACCACCTTCTTTTCTTCTGCTTCTTCAATAGAAGCGTATATTTCCCCGGGTATATTTGTTTTTTTTTTTTTTTATTTCGTTTTTGTATGTATAATTCATATGTTTGACTTAATTCCATACATTTTTCCTTTACTTTACAACTTTATGCGGTGTCTTGAATGACTCTCTTCTCTTTTCTTTACTCTTCCGTCTCTCTAAGCTCTCTTTGTCCCCCACTTTGCCACTTCCCGCTTCCCACTCCCGTTGTTGTGGTTGTTGTCTTCGGCTTAGACGTTCGTTGGCCCCTGAAGTAAGGGGGTGTATTAAGGGGTAAGGGGTGAAGCGGAGGGGGGAGCTCAGCACGTGAATGTGAATGGGGTGGCTCTCTCTCTCTCTCTCTTTCTCTCTCTCAGTGTGTTTGCAGTGCTTTACTCTGTTGTGTGTGTGCTGCTTATTCGCCCCCACTCCCTCCTTACATTATTCGCATTTGTGTTTCCAATTCATGTGCATATTTCAATTTGATTTTCTCCTTATGTGTGGTGGAGTGTGGAGTGTGTGCTTTTCCTCAAATCGTTTGAAATGCTGCAATTTTCTGGTTTATTTGTGCAATTTTCCCACTTGAGTAGATTATGTTGCCAATTCAAGGAATTCCATATGTTGTCTCTTTCTTTCTGTCTTTCTTTCTCCCTGTTTCTAGTCATTTATTAATGTAACGGTATTGCGGGTGTTGGTAATGTCCTAATGGGAGCCTTAAAATGATTAGATCTGGCAACGCTAGGAACATGAAAACCGTTATTTGTTAGCTTTTAATTCTTAAAGGGGGGTTTAAGGTTAATTCGGGCAAAAAGGGGTTACTTTTCAAAAAATTGTTGTGGAAAAACGTCTAAAATTAGCTTAATGAATTAAATAACATATAACCACACAACATTTGAACATATTTAAAAGAATAAAAAATTTTTTTTTTAATTTTTAATATTATATTAAAAATATTTACAGTTCTAGGAGTTATAGGAATTTTAAAATATTTTTTTTTACTTTTGTTTTCTTTATATAAAAAAAAATTAAAACCCTGCAAAGATAAACAATTTCAAAAAATAACAAAAAATACAAAACCAAATATGAAAATAAAAAAATTATTACCTAAACAATGTTGCCTCAATTCTTAATTTTCTCCCTCTCTCCCTATCTCCCACCCCCTTTCAGATCAGCAAAAATGATACCCTGCCGCAGCAGATATGCGTCGACTGCGCCCAGCTAACCCTCTCGGCGTGCCAGTTGAAGAAGAAATGCGAGGAGGCGGACCACTTTTATCGCCAGCAGTTGCTGCCCCGGCGTCAGAAGATCGAGGGCGGAGGTGATCCATTAGAGGTTACCTCCGCCGCTGCGGCCGTCGATCAGGCCAAGAGCAGTGGCTGCAGCAGCGGCAGCGGAAGCAGCAGTGGCAGCGGCAGCAGCTCCACCAGCAGCAGTTCCTCCTCGGACGACGATGACGAGGAGGAGGAGGAGGATAATGACAACGAACAGGATAACGCCGCCGGAGTTGCAGCTTCGCACAAGCGTTTGCCCAATGGTCATGGTCATGGCATCAATGGTCATCTCAAGCACGAGGGTCGTGGGGAAGAAGATGATCCGGAACAGGATCAGGATCAAGAGCTGGAAGCTGTCGAAGAAGAGGAAGAGGATGAGGAGGAGGCCGAGGTCAAGGGCCAGCGCAATGGTGTGGAGTTGGTGGTAACAAAAACAGATGATATGGATGAGCTGAATCCGTTGGAACATCACCAGCACCACACCGACGATGACGACGACGATGGCGAGATTACCGTCCATGGCGTGCATTCCAAGGATCCGCCGTTCGACTTTAACTCAATCCGGTTGATGCAGGAGTATATGCAGCATCAGATGAACAAGTTTCCCAATGGCCAATCGGGCCAGGATATGGACCTTGATCTTGACCAGCAGCAGGAGCAGCAGCACCAGCAACAGCAGCAGCAGATGCATCACCACCAAGACGATGAAGATGATGAGGATATGTCCCTGCCTTTGATACCAGAGATTGAGCTGATTACCCCAGGCGATGAACCAGCGCCCTCGGAGGGCAATGGCCTGGCCCTGAATGGCGTGGTCCAGGGATTGGGTGGACCAGGTTTCCAGTGTCCGCACTGTTATCAAATCTTTGAGATGCGGCAGATCCTCAAGGCGCACATGCAGAGCGTACATGGTGCCCCGGGGCCGGTGTACGAGTGCAGCAATTGCCGCAAGACCTACTTTTACAAGCGCTTCCTGGAGAAGCATATCCGTCGTGGTCGTTGCGTCAAGAAGCGTCGCAATCAAACGTAAGTTGGGGACTAAGATTTCTAGGTTTTATATTTATGTTTCTTGCTCTTTTGGAACAGTCGTCCCATGCAGTGCTCGGATTGCCATGTTCTCTTTCCCACGGGCCATCATCTGGGCTGGCACAAGCGCACTGGATGTCCTTCCAAGGCGGCCAAAATGTGAGTTTTATTCAATTATCATCGTGAAATATAATTTATTTGTATTTATTTATAATTTTTAGGCCCCTTCAGCAGCTGTTTAAGCAAAATATTGTGCAGTTTAATAATTTCCCAAAGCGCATGGCAGCGGGAGGAGGTGGAGTAGCAGCAGCAGGTGGAGGAGGAGGAGTTGCAGGTGCAGCCACACGCAAGACCATAGCTCCTGAAATTCATGTGATGAACAATCGCAAGTAAGAACTAGTAAAAGTCTTTAAAAATCTCTTCCTAATAATTAAAATCTCTCGCTTTTTTTAGGCTGGGATTGGTGAACAAACGCAAGGGACGCACTCGCATCAAGCTGGATGCCAAGAAGATAGCTTTGGCCAAGCAGCTGATATTGCGCGAGGCCACCACAACGGTGATTGCCAACGAACTGAACATTTCGCGCACCTTTGCCTGGCGTCTGCGCAAGAGTTTGGTCAATGGGGTTAGTTTGCATGAGCGTGTGGTGGATCCGGCTCAAGAGGATCAACATCAGCAGCAGCAGCAGCAGCAGCAGCACCTCCAGCAGTTGCAGCAGCAACACCAACATCTTCATCATCACCAGCAGCAAAAGCAAGAGGATTTAGAGCGCGAAAGAGAGCATCAGCATTTGAGCCTGCCATATGGACACCTGGGATTGGGCCTCATCAAGGAGGAGCAACAGGATAGCGAAGATGAGCAGCAGCAGCATCACCACCACCCACTTGGTTTAATGGACGAATGTGGGGCGGATGAGATTGGAGCCGAGGAGACTGCCGGTTATATGGGCGATGAGGATGCCGTTTCCGGTTTGCTACACAATGGCTATGATCCCGATTCCGATCCCATCATTGATCATGATCCCTTCGAGGGGGCCACTGGTGCTGGCACCACCACCACCACCGACAATGAGCGACATTCCAATGGGCGGGGTCCTGGCTCGATTTCACCAGCGCTACCAGTTCCGGTGCAGGTTCATGCGGCCACGCGACCGGAAGTGGAGGCCTATAAGCGCCTGTTGGCCGAATCCCAGCATTTTCCCCACATTGTCAATGCCCAGCAGTTGCAGTTGCAGCAGCAGCAGCAGCAGCGGGAGAGGGAGAGGGAGCGAGAGAGGGAGAGAGAACGGGAGCAGATGCAGCATCAGCAGCAAAAGGCCCATAATGGAGGAATGCCCATGCTAAGACGTTATCCGAGCGCCGTTATGTAAGTTTTACATGTTTTTTTTTTATATTTAAAACTGTAGATTTTGTTTAAAAATTTTAGATTTCAATTTTAAAACTGTAGATTTAGTAGATTTATTTTTTTAACTTGTAAAGTTAATTTTAATATTGTAAATTTCATTTTTAAATTGTAGATTTATTTTTAAAATTCATTTTAAAATTTGAGATTTCAATTTTAAAATTTTAGATTTCAATTTTAAAATTGTAGATTTTATTTTAAAAATTGTAGATTTATTTTTAAAATTGTAGATTTATTTTTAGAATTATAGTTTTATTTTTAAAAATGTAGATTTAATTTTAAAATTGTTTATATAATTTAAAAATTTAATTTTCCTCTTTGAAGGCACGCTTTGCCCGTCAACCTGTCCCTGCGCTCCATGCCGCCCCACATGAACAGCAACGAGAGGTGAGTGTGTGTGTGTGTTATGTACAGCTCTATTTTAAAGCAATATTTTTATATATTTAAAATTCCGTTATTTTAAAATTTACAATATTTTTCAATAAGATAATATATATACCTTGTTCCTGCCTATATATAATAATATATATATTTGATATCCCGCCCACAGCAATGGCAGCTCCAGCAGCAACACGGCAGCTCCTCCACAAGTTGCTGCCTCCTCCTCCTCGTCCGCAACGACCACGCCAACCGGCAAGAAGCCCCGCAAGCCGAACGTCTTTATCGATGATGAAAAATATGCCATGGCCAAGCTGCTGGTGGCCCAAAATTCATCGACCATGGAGATAGCACGAGCTCTAAATGTATCCCAGATGACGGCCTGGAAAGTGCGCGATGCCATACTCAAGGGAGTTCCGCTCTCCTATCGCAACAAGCGAGCCGATGGCAGGCATGCCGAAGAGCAACTGACGGTCAAGGAGCAGCAGCAGCAGCACCATCATCACCACCAGCAACAACAACAACAACAACAGCAACAGCAGCAGCTTGAGCAGCGCCAGCAGGAGCTGCAACGCCAACAGGAATTGCAGCAGCAGCAGGAGTTGCAGCGTCAGCAACTCGAGCAAATGGAGATGATCAAGCAACAGCAGAAGCGTCAGCAACAGCAGCAGCAGGAATTGCTGCTCCAACAGCAGCAGCAGCAGCAGCAACAACAAATGCGTCACCACTCACCGGCAGCAGCAGCAGCAGCAGCAGACACATCACATCACTATCAGCAGCAAGCAAAGGTTCTGCATCCGCGACGCCGTCTTAAGGCCGCCGAACGTGAGCTGCGCGACAAGGAGATCACGCGCGAAATCCTCGAGCTGATCAAAGAGGATAGCAACATACAGTACTGGAAAGTATCGGCCCGCTTGGCCGAAAAAGGTATCAATATATCGCCTTCGTCCGTCTGCCAGAAGCTCAAATCGATGGGCATTCATCGGCGCTGGAAGCCGGGCGATAAGCCACCCATGCTGGCCATAAATCAGCTTAAAGTGGCCACTGCAGCGGCAGCAGCGGCGGCGGCAGCAGCAGCGGCAGCTGGTTTGTCAGGCGGAGGAGGGATACCGGGTGGAGGAGGTGGAGGAGTACCCGCCGGCAGTGGCTTTGGTTTGGCCACCGATGATGGCTACGAGCCGCAGCAGTTTGATATGGGTGGGCCACACTTTCTGAGTGCCTTTACGCGGTGAATCAACAAGAGCAGCAGCCGTCTAGATCCAGACACTACAAAAGGGAATTGAAGTGGATCGAAGGTAAGGTTTACAGCGTAAGAAACTTGGGTTGAGGGAATTTCTAGAAAGAAACGAAAGCCGTCAGAAGGAGATATATATATATAGAAATAGAGAGAAAGAGAAAGAAAGGGAAAGAAAGAGAAAGAAAGAGAGGGAAAGAGAAAGAGTTAAAGAGAAAGAAAGGGAAAGAAAGAGTTAAAGAGAAAGAAAGAGAGGTAGAAGAGTTAGATTTAGTAATGAAAGGAAATAAGTTTTTCGATCTACAGTCTTTTTTCATTGCTTTTTGATTTGATTTTTGATATTCTCTGCTGTTGACAGCGTTTTTTAAGTTTTTTTTTTTTATATTTATAAAGTTATATACATATATATTATATATATGGATCGAAACACTTGAACCTGTATTTTTTATATAGTATTTGCCGTTTAGGAGAAACAAACAACAACCTTTTTATTTGTATTATGTAACCGATATGAGATAGATATATATATATTGTACGTTTCTGTATTAGATTTATGTACACATGTATATCCCATACACACACACACACACACACACACACACATTTCCATTCCAAAACCAAGAAGCCATTCATAGAACCCTTCCTTTATCCCCACATTGAGTAGCTTCTTCTTCCACCCAACATTAGCCCATAGGTTTTAATATTATTTTAGTTTAAAACCTACATTATGCATTCATATTTATTGATGGCATTATTCAGTACTGAAATATAATTTAGTTAAATTATTGAGTTAAACAATCAGAACAAGACAAGGAAGCAGAACAAAGCAGCATCTAGGAAAGGCAAGGTGAGAGAGAGAGAGGGAAGCTAGCGACATAAGTGCAATTATAAACTAAACAAAAAAACAAAGCAAAACAGCTGAAAAACATAAGAGAAAATGTAAAACATTAGGCAGGATAAAAAAGGAAACAAAGAGAAGGAAAAGAGAGTAAGAAAAGACAGAGAAGATTGTGTAAAAGTATGCAGCTTGCTTATAATTCCCAACTTGCTTTGGCTCCATCCAAGCCCCATTTTAATGTGGAGACAAGACCAGAGAATCAGTGTTAACAAAAGATTAAGTAGAAAGAAAGACAAAAAATAAGAAAAAAAAATACATTGTAGCCAATTTTTAGTGAAAAATGAGAGAAAAAACCCACAAAAGGAAAATAAAAACAAGACAAGGAGAACTCAGAACTGTATTTATTTACAGATAATTTTTTTTTAGCACATATTTGATTTTATTTGTATTTTTCCATTTTTGTTGAAACACAAAAAGAATTGCATTTGACCTGCGATTTATTTTTGGATAGATTTTAAGGTTTTTAAGCTTAGAGCAAAAGAGATAGACAGAGAGAGAGAGAAAGAGAAAGAAAGTTGAGTTAGTATCTTAACATAACTTTTTTTTTTAGTTAATAATAATTATAATTTTGTAACTGCTTTTTAAACCAATCAATCCACTCGATAAATGATTCCCTCCCTCCAAAAAAAAACCCTCAAACACACACCAAACACACATCTACACACACACCACTAAGCGCAAGCGGGCTAACGAACTGTGCAAAGTATTTTCTATATGCATTACTCTATATATATATATATATAAATAAAAATAAATATAAATGTATAACCATAAACCATAAATACGCAAAACTACATTTATAAAGTAATTTGTTTTTTTTTCACATATTTTTTTTTAATGTATTTATTAGCAGCAGCTTTTAAACAATAATCATAGAATTATAATAATTTTTTTTTTGTATGAAATACAAAGAAGAATAATATAATTTAAACAATAAATAAAAATATATATATTAAAAAAGCGTATATACTCGTAAGGATCCATTGCAAGCAGCATCAAACAAATAGAACTGACGTGCCTATGTAGCGATTAAATCTTACACCCACACACCACACACACACTACACACACACACCTAGAGAGAAACTGATGTTAATGCATAAAGAAATAATCATTCCAAAATGTCATACGAAGGAAAGAAAAAACAAAAAACAATAAAAAAAAACATAAACATTATATATGATTACATAAATGTAGCAGAATATATATATATATGAAACATGCTCTATATATATGTATATTTTTTATTAAATATTCCATTTGAAAAAAAAGAACCATTGTTGTTTTTTTATTTGTGGGTTAAAAGCTGGTTAAATAATTTGTTGTCTCCGCAAAATATGCTACATATTCTCATATCTGTGGGGCACAGAGAGAGCGAGAGTGCCTATTTTCCAGATGATCATCGATTATAAAGTATGTTCACAGCTGTCGTCGTAAAACATTGTTTTTAAATACAAGTAAGAACCCAAATTGGGGTAGCCGAAGTTTGTATACCCTGTAAATAAAATTTAAATTGGTTTTAAATTTTATTTTATTTATTTTTATTTATTTATTTATTTTTTATGTGCCAATTTTTGATATTTTTAAACCCTTAAAAAGTTTTGAAAAATTGCTACCCTTTTTTTTTTTTGAAAATTTTTGGGGAAAAATTAAAATGTTAAAAATCCATAACTAAGCCAAAAATGCTTTAATTTCTAATCGGAAAGCAGATCTGTTTAACAAAACTGCATAATAAATTTAATTTTATTTTAAATTATTTTTTTTTTGCCGATTTGTTTTGACAATTTTAAAGATGTAACCCCTTAAAATTTTTTTTTTTTATTTAAAAATTTTGTTTTCAAGCGGACATGGCTAGATCAAATCGCCTGTTGATGCTGATCAAGAATATATATGATTTATAGGGTCGGAAATGACTCCTTCACTGTGTTTTTAACTTCTGACTGAAATTATAAAATATTAAAATTAAATTTTTTTCAATAATAATAATTTTTGAGAAAATTAAATTTTAAAAATTTAATAACTAAGCCAAAAATGCATTAATTTTAATTCGGAAAGCTGTTCTGTGCTAGTTTTTTTGAAGGTAATAAATCTGCATACAACATTTAAATTTATTTTAAAATAAAATTTTTGGTCAATTTTTTGGACATTATTTAATATTTTAATCCCCTAAAAAATTGCGAAAATTTTTTAGAATTTTAATTTCAAGCATAGATGGCTAGATCGATTCGGATGTTGATGCTGATTAAGAATATATATGATTTGTAGGGTCGGAAATGACTCCTTCACTTGTTTTTAGCTTCTGAATGAAATTAAAAAACCGAACAAGGTTAAAAAATCCATTTAATGAAAACTTTTTGAAATAAACAATATAAGAGAGCCAAATTAATTAATACAAAAAAAGACCTAACGATGTGAAAAACAATGTTTATTTTCAGTAAAGTTCTATTTAACATTTTAGAAATTTCCATAGAATTCGTTATAGAATTTTCCCTCAAAGATTTATGTGACACACGCTGAATGTTCGGGATTCGCAATTTTGTATTTTATGATTAGCAAACATATAGCTTATATAGCTTATATATCCACATAGATTTGAGATTTGGAAATTGCTTAATATTTAGAACATATGTGACGCAAATCAACATTGAAAATCGTTTGGGGAAAAATGGATCTATTTATGAACTGTGGTACTTGCACGTGTGGATGGATCTACCTTCTCCACTGAACATGAACCTCTTATATATGTCATATTTATATTATCTATTTTTATTAAGTGTCGGCGAATCTCTTTGAGACAGACAGAGTCATGCACTGCCTCGTCCCGTCCACTTTTGTTTGGTTTCAGTTTGGCTAAATAAACACAAATACTATACCTTTGTGTTTGGGGGTTCGGGGAAATGTATTTATTTAATTATCACTTAGTCCCAATATTTCTTATATTCGTTGAGCAAATAAACATTATTGGGCAAGTCGCGTGTTGGATTGCACAGATGTGCGATGATAGTAGATCTAGATTAAGTCTAAAATAAATTTGTAGAAGTATTCTTCCCCCCTTAAAACTTGTAATAAAAAGCAAACTCACTTTGAGGTTTGATCATTTTTTTTTTATTAGGTTTATTTTTTTGTTGTTGTTGTATGTTTGTATATAATGTAGCGTAACTTGTAATAACGTAACTAAATTTTACAAATATTCTTTCACTTCCTGTGCTTTGGTCCTACATGACGACGAAAAAAAAAAACAAAAAAAATGGAGACATAGTTTAGATATATATTATATGTGTGTACTATGTATATGTTATAGAAAATGGGTTTTCTTGGTAGATAATATTTTTTTTTTTTAATATTTAGATAAAGTTATATACGTATGTGTATGTGTTTTACATAATAACAACAATAACGGACAGCAGGAGGGGTAACGTAAGGGGCTCAGCTATCTCACTTTTCTTTTTCGGGGAAATCCCCTTGGGGATCTTGGTATCCTGGCCAGCCCCACGCTTCTCTGCTGCTGCTTCAGCCGGCGCCGGCGCTTGCCAAAAAATATATAATATATATATATATATAGTATATATTACTCACTATCGCTACTACTCAAAATACATATCGTACATCGATCGCAAATCGATCCTACCTGCTATATCTTCTCGCTGGCTTGGGGTTTTCTTCTTCAACATTTTTTGCTTGGCCAGCGGAGGGAAGGCGCCATCTGAGGTATATATATCGCCTAACGTCGTTTATCGACTTTTCTTTCTTTTCTTTATAATATATATATATATTTTTTTTCTAGTTTTTTGTTTATTTTTTTTGGTTTAAAACTTAGCTGGAATACTTGTTGGGGGGGCTCCTTCAGATGGACACTTTCAATGCTGCCAGTGGCGATTTTGGTTTTGTGTTTTGGTTGGTTTTTAAATTCCGAAAGATAGATAGATTAGATATCGGTAGTTAGATAGATTTATCGTTATCGCTATCGTTAAATAATTAATACGTGTATTGTAGCACACACACCATATATACACAGGATGTACCCCGCTTTGTGTGGCGAGGCGGTCAAACAAATTGGAAATTACTTATGGGTTTTTACACGAAAAAAAATAAGGGTTCTACTATTGCGGATTTTGGAGAGAAAAAAAATTTAAAAAAAGGATATAAACTTGAAAATTAAGGATCAAACAAATGTGGTTTTAGAAAAAATTAAATATCTTAAAAATTTATCCAAAAATTTAGATCAAAATTTAGATCGTAAAAATGATCTTAAAATTCAGTTAATGATCAGTATCTAGACAAAATCCTTTAAAATCTCTAGGATACCAACTCATATTAAACCAAAAAATTAGATCAAAATTTAGATCAAATTTAGATCATAAAAATTATCTTAAAATTTAGTTAATAATCAGTATCTAGAGGATATCCTTAAATATCTACCAGATACCAACTCATATTAAGCCAAAAATTTAGATCAAAGGTTCTAATATGATCAGTAAATTTTAGAGATATTGATCTAAAATAGAAAACATCTTTCTAACCACATTCGCCGAGTCCTTAAACATCAATATCATATCCTTTTTCCGAGAATGGGGCGACTGTTGATAAGTTATTAGTGGTGTTAGATTGGTTTGGGCGTTTTAATTGAGCTCCTTGCGCGTCGTGTTGGGCAGGAGCAGGCACATGAGACCGCCGCCGATGAGCAGGCCCGACACAATGAATGTCGGCGAGGGACAATAGTTGTCCAGCAGCTGGGCAATCACAATGTTGCCAATGATACCGCCCAGACGTGCGGCGACCATGGAGATGGCCACACCGGTGGCCCGGAGCTTGGTGGGGAATACTTCGGTGATGAGGCAGTCGAGGGCCGCATTTGCCGCCGAAATGGCGCCACTGAAAATGGCCGAGACGACCAGATTCTGAACGGAGCTGCGCACAAAGTACATCAGCGCCGAACAGATGCCAGCGGTCATGGTGCCGGCAATTAGGAAGAATTTCCTACCCAGCATATCCATGCCAAGGATGGCCAACAGATTGGCGGGCAGGGCTGAGGCCAGCGAAATGAGCGATTCCATGAACACCGATTGTGGTATCTCCGAGGAGCAAGTACCATTGCTGCTCTCCTGGTTGGCAATCTTCACCACATAATCGGTGACCGTACAAACGCCGGCAGACTCGCCCGGGAAGGCCTTCTCGTACTCCTCGAAGCGATTGAAGAGCTCCGGGAACCACATCAACAGGCCGTAGTATCCAATGTGGAATGTAAAGTTGATCGTGATCGAGACAATGGTGAAGCGCAGGATGGGTGACCTAAACAAGGCGCGACTATGGTCCACCATGCCGCTAACCATCCGTGAATACTTGTTCTTCACATTCGCCGAGCTCTCCAGCAGCTTCTCGTCCACCTCCAGATCATAGACCATGTACTCATCGGGCCGACGTTTCGTGTTTGTCACGAAAATGCCACGGAAAATGGCCAAAGCACGATCCTTCTTGCCGCGCGTCAACAGGAACTTGGGCGATTCGGGCAGATAGAAGAGCAGGAAGCCGACCAGGAACGACGGCAGCGAGCAGACCAACAGGAAGATGCGCCACGAGTTATAGGTGAAGTACGGTGTGATGAAGCCAATGCTGGTGGGGATGATCAGCCAGGCCAGACTGGCCACGAACAGGTTGCCGAATGTCCAGAAGGCGGCCATGAAGCTCAGCATGGAGCCGCGCTTGGCCTTCGGCTGGAACTCGGCAAAGTATGACCAGATCACAGGACCACTGCCGCCCAAACTGAAGAGAGAAAGAGATAGGAATACATTAAAGGTTAGTGGTTTATATATAGTTTATAGATTATTGATTTTAAATTCTATTTATTATGTATATTTTAAGAATATTTAAAAAAATTTTCCTTCATTATTTTCCCTCACTTTATATGTTATACATGGCGTATGCGTAATATTTTGCTTAGAAATGACATATTACGTATACGTATTGCGTATACGCAGGCCTAATAATAAAAATAAACATCAGAAAAAATTCAAAAAATCACAAAAAAAAAACCCAAAATTCAATCTCTTAGAAGTTCGTCGAAATAATTAACAAGCGTTTGACAAAATTATGATTCAGAGAATCTGGGGAATTAGTTTAAATTGTTTTAAAAATAATCTTTTTTTTTTTTTTATAAAAATAAATGTAAAAATAAATAAATATAAAAATAAAAATATATAAAAATATAAAAAAATAAGTATATAAAAAAAAATATAAATAAAAAAATATAAAAAAATAAAAAGAAATATAAAAATAAATAAATATAAAAAAAGAAATATAAAAATAAAAATATATAAAAATATAAAATTTAAAAAAAAATATATATTTTTATATATAAACAAATATAAAAATAAATAAATTAATAATTATAAAAATAAAATATATAAAAAAAAAAAAATATTTTAAGCTATCAATTAACTTTTAAAAAGGCAAAGAAAATAATTTTTAATGATTTTAAAGTAAATTCTGTCAAGGGAAATTCCGTAATGCCACTGTTCCCACAGTAAAGCAAAAATATATTGCAAAATATTGCAAAATAATTGTTGTCAGACTCGATGGGTTAATTAGCAGACGATTGGCAAAAATAATAATGATATACTATACTCCAGTTTGAGGGGAAACCGAGTGACTAAGCTTTATCCATGTAACCCACAGATCACCAGAGGGGCCAAGGCCTGAGCCGAGAGATTTTCCATTTTTGTGTTTTGGTTATTTTATTTTTTTTTGTATTATTTTTTGTAAATTTTGGCATGCTGGCCTGTTGAATTCGAGCCTTTAATTAGCATAAACAGTCACGATATTGCGGCTCAAATATTTTTGTTGTTATTTATAACAGAAGGTAATTGAATTAACACTTTGCCCCGTTTTTGGGCCCGGGCCCGTGTGTCACTCGATCCACACTAGCCACTGGCCACTCGAAGATATATAGCCACGAATATGAAGAGTAGATTCTCATCGTATCGGTATTTTTGGCACATTCAATAAGGCAACAAGGCTATATTTGATGTCTTCAACAAGTCAGAGTTTATATTGGGGGGGAATTATGGTTATTAAACTCAAATTGGTTAATGGGAAAATAATTAAAAATATTTTTTCTTATTTAAAAATAGTTTTTTAAGGTGATTTCTACAACTTATTATAGAAAAATGTATAATTTTGTTGGGTTTTTTAATAGAAAAATAAATATTTTTCAATATCATTAAAAATGCTAAGGTTTGGAAAACATTTAAATTTACACTAAAAAGTGTTCTAAAATATTTCAAAAATGTAAAATATTTGGCTTATTTAAAATTATGTTTTTTAAAGAGGTTTCTCCTTCTTTAATAGAAAAATTTCTAATTATTTAAGCTTTTAATATATATAAAAAAATATTCTTAAATACTACTGAAAAATCTATAGGTTAGAAATTACTTAAATTCATGTCAAAAAATATTCTAAAAAATTTAAGAATAAATAAAATATTTTGCTAATTTAAAAATATGTTTTTTTTTTCTTATCTCAAATTTTTTAGGCTTTAAAAAAAATATTTAAATATCATTAAAAAAAAAGTCGAGCTTAAATTTACATCAAAAATTATTCTAAAAAAATATTTTTGTATATATTTTCAATAGATTTTAAATCATTTTTTGCGATTTTTAGTAGATTAAATTAGAAAAACAAATTCTATAAAAAATACTTACGCTGCACCATTGAGAAACCGGAACAGCATGAAGAAGGTGTAGGACTGCGAAAAGGACGAGGCGACAATACACAGGGCATTCATGAACGAGATGACAATGAGGACCTTTTTGCGGCCAAAGCTGTCCGCAATGCTGCCCCAGAAATACGCTCCCACCATCATGCCAATGAAGATGATCGAATTGAGCCAACCCTTCGTTTCCGTGTTGAGGTCCAGATCGCATTCCGCCGAGGGCAAGATGAACGACATCGAGATGACGTCCATCTCCTCGGAGGTGCTGACCAGACCGCAAATGGCCAACAGAATGTAATGGAACTTGCCATAGCCGCACAACTCGATGGCCCGCTCAAAGTTGGCAACTATCGGAGTTGTTGGCTCCGGCAGCGGTGTCGACTTCTTGCGCCCTTTAGTGGGCCCACCCGTGGGTGGGCGTCCATCGGGTGCATCTCCACCGCCGGCATTGGCACGCTCTACGTCCTGCTGCTTGCCATTGGCATGATTGTCCGGCTCGTAGCCGCGATTGTCCGCCGCAAACTGATACTCCGGCTGTTTGGCTCCGGTGCCCAGGGAATACGGCTGGATGATCGCACGGTTGTCGATATGCGGTGGTGTCGCGTTCGAGGCGATCGAGTTGGTCTGGCCAGCGGGTTGATGGTGGCCAGCGTTGGCGTTGGTTGCTTGGTTGCTTGCTGCGCTCTGATTGTAGTTTGGTTGTAGTCCAGCTTCTACATTATAGGCTGTGGATAGGTAGGAAGGGTTTTTGGGATTAAGAACGATGTGGTTAGGTATATTTTTTAATTTTTTCTTTAAATTATAATTTATATAAATATTTATATAATTTTTTTTTTAATTATACTCAGTAAAAAATTATTTCAGATTTTTCTAATTCAAATCGATCTTAAATTTTTTTAATCTATCAATTTTCCTATCAATTTTCGGGTCAAATATCCACACAGTATCTATGTGTGTATGTATGTATGTAGTTACATATATTTTCCGGCCTCCCTTATGTAGAGAGAGATCTTCAATTTCTCTTTTCTCTTTATATTCCTATTCCTTCTTAGCAAGAGCCAGCCTCTCAAGGCCCCGTATGCTTGCTCTCCCTTTCCCTCTCCAAACTTCCAGTCCATAGGACTTTCCAATGCGCTCTCCCTAGCTAGGCTAAGTTACACGTAGTTTAGTACTCAGTGACCTTCTGATCAATTAATACAGATATTCGTCGCGCAAAAAACCCGAAAAAGTTTACGTATGTTTTATCACTTGATAACTATGCAATAAAATAATTAACTATGCAATATAATTTATAAAAACAATTGTTTTTCTTAGTTATCGTTATTTTCTCTTCTACACTTACATTCGCTTTTGCCCTTTGCGGAATCACCTTCTACCATTCTATAGTTCAGGGGTTTGTTGGCTTCTTGTGCGCGTAGCAAAAAGGAAATGGGATAAATTTCGGTTTTTCGGGTTTTTTTCCTTTGTTTTTTGTGTGTTTCTAAGCTTTGCTTAGACAACGGGTACAGTGGTGTCTTCTGCCTCGCTTAGCGATCTGCAATAAATAAAAAAAAAAAAGAAGGTTTATCGATTAGTTAACCATATCGAGAACGGGTTAAATGGTAGCAATTGGACGCAATTGAGCTGAATGACTCTGAAAAATGAACGAGATGGAGACTCCTCTGCCATCGACATCTAATTGGCGGCACAAACAACAGTACGTAATTGATTAATAAAAAATTATGCCCCCGAAATAGTCGCCAGCACGAGAATTAAGCAAGGCGTGATAAAAAAACCCCCTCCCATTCTTCGCTATTTTTATTAATAAATAAATAATTGTGTGTGTGTGTGTGTGGGTAGCTGAATGCGTTCCAAATAGTTGAATGTCACTGGCTAGGCAGGGGCGCCTACCCTCTTTAAATTAATAAATTCCTTTTAATTCCTTAATTCTTTCAGTGATTGATTTAATTATTAATGATAACGATTAGCTCATTAAAGTTATTCATTAAATATAAGCATGACCCCTCTTTTCTTAACATGACCACTTCCATGTGCTCATTTCCTCTTTTCCTTCTGCCACTCTCCTCTAGCTTTCGCACTCTCTTCCACCTTTCCCTCTCCCATTATTTCGCCGTTACGCGCTGTTAAGGCTGCGCTGTTATAATCGCTGTTAGCTTATGCACAAAGATGCTCTCAAGCGGAGCGTTTGGTCACTTAGCCAAAGGCGCTGTTTTTCGACCATTAAGCAAGCTAATCAGTTTTACAGCTTGTTCAATAAATACCCATTTAAGTAATTGCCAGTCACGTGCTGCCTCCCAACCTGTAAGTCCAGTCCAAAAATGGCACTCAGAGAGTGAGTGTGAGAGAGAGAGAGGTCTTCCGGTGAGCCTCTGTTAATTAACAGAGTATTAATAGGAACTCCTTTAATCTCTCTCTCTCCTTGTCTTCCGGCGAGCCTCTGTTAATTAACAGAGTATTAATAGGAACTCCTTTAATCTCTCTCTCTCGCCTTGTCTTGTCTTTCTTTATCACTCTCACTGGCAATTTCTCATTTCCAATGTGTGATTTATTGCTGCAATCTTTCACTTTATTCATTAGGCAAAAGCAACAACAATTATTCGTTTCAATTCAATTCGCATTGAACCTGAAACTGAAACTGACCAGATGACAGGCAATGCACGCATGTGCAAAGTGCATTGAAGGAGAACAGGAACCAAAAGCGCAACGGAATGCACTGAAAAAAATCAATCCCAATTTAATATTATATATATATTTTTTTTTTTTGGTTAAGAAAGATCTAGATATTCTTTAATGTTTCACAGCACCGTCACTCCTGGTTAGGTTCGTTCCATTCCCATGGCATTCCGCTGCGCAATCGAGTTCGACAACTCGACATCAATATTAAATTGCAGCGTTAATAGCCAACAATTAGCCATGTTTAATATGAATATATGCTGATTTATGCCCTGGACGCCCACGCTGCTTCCGCAGTCCAGTCCAGCCCTTCACCTGGCCTTGGTACCACCACTCTCCAACCCATTTCCATTTCCCCCCCCCTGCGATGTTACCCATTGATCGAGATTCTAGGCTGATGAAATTTACAGTCTTAACTCAATACATGTAATCTTTAAATTGCTCATTAAATCGATAAATGTTTATATTCATTGGCCATTTAAGTGGCCATAAAATGTGTAAACACCCTATAGTTAGTCATTAACAACTTATTGTTACTCGTGACTATCTATCTAAGTTGTGTTTTGTTTTATAATTTATGCTTTTCCGAAAGAAAAGTTCTATTTACGGGATGCTGGACTGTACGGATAGCGCCATAAAACGCACTCGTTTCCAGTTTGCGCTGCTTAACAAGTTGTCTTTTCCAATTGCAATTAAAGCAGCGCCGCGCAACTGGAAAAACTGCGTGTGAATGGAGGAGCATTCCAGACTGCAGCAGCATTATTTATATTCGATTTATACGCTTCCCAATGTCATCGGATGCATTTATGGTTTAGTTTTAGCTTTGATTTAGCATTATTATTTGCGCCTTTTGCATATCTCACATTAATTAGCACATAAAAGTGAGCTCGAGATCATATCGGAAACTCATCAAATGGGGAAAAAAATATATGAAGAGGAAAAATTATTTCTCATCATATCGATTACCAAAGCAGTGCGAAAAGTGATTCATGGGTTTTTTTGTTTTGTTTTACTTTTGAGGCTTAAGAAAACCTCACCAGACTTTATTTTCCTTTTCAAGTTCAAGGCCCTGGAGGTCTGTTTTGAAAAGGTTTAATAAAACAATGAATAAATATCAATATTAACCCAATTAGCAGAACAAATGTAGACATATACCCGCATATTCGAGCTCAATGATACATGGTATACGTATTAAAATAAAAAAACTGTGCCAAGTTATTCCAAAAATGAATCACAAGATTATGGTAATAAATAAAGGTACTTTTAGTGGGGTTTACCCTTTAGGAAATGTATTATTTTAAGGGCTATAATTATCTCAATGGTTCCCATAATAGAGATTGTAGGTTTTTCAAAGCATTTTAAGCAACAAATTAGGGATTTTTAAGCAACAATTAATGGATTTTACAATCAAGAAACTGTACTTATGTATAATTTTTAGAAATATTTTAGGTATTATAATTATTTCTGTGGAGTTCAGAGTTCGAGTAGGTAAGACTTTAAGCATTTCTAGTCACTATTTATGGATTTTGAAAATTAGAAATCTTTACTAAAATTAAATGTATAGCAATAATTTATCATTTCTGTGAAATTTATAATTTTTATAATTTTTTTTTTTAAGTGTTATAATTATTTCTGTGGTTCCCCCTTGGATTTTCTAAATGAAGCCTGCTTTATATACCGTTTTCTTTCTAGAGTTTTTGAGAGTCTGCTAATTAATTCGGGGATACGCTAATTTTTCCCATTTTTTCGTATCGCATTTCGTTTACCTTTCAGGTGTATCTGGTGGATTGCACTCGGTTCTCGGCTTCTGTTTTGCACCTGTGTCCCTCTCTCACCTTCTCTGTTTGGCAATTAACTTTTTCTTCTGTTCGGTTTTGCTTTGTTTACTTTTTTTTTGTAATTTTTTTTTTGTGGAAAGGTATTTTTAATATTAAGGTATACTTTTATTTAAAGCTGCCCGCTTGCATGCACTTTAAAAATATGTATATATTTAGGCCCTGTATTTTTCACTTGTTTGGTTTTTTGTTTGAGGTTTTTTCGTTATTTTTTTTTTGTAATTTTTCTTTGTAATTGAAAAAAATTAAAATTAGTTTTGTCAGCTCAGCGACTGTTTGTGTTTCTGCTTGTAGTGGATCTTGGCGTTGTCCGACCGCGGAGTTCTCAGTTTTGTTTGGCAATCGCAATTGCAGACTGGCGAACACATTAAAGCCAATTCAAAAACACGGTTTAACAAAAACAAGGAGCCGAGACAAATTACCGAAAATGGGATATTTATTTTCGTTTTATGTTATTTTGCTGGTAGTTTTGTATTTATTTATTTATTTACTTTTTTAGCGAGCGAGAGAGAGCTTTGCTTTTTGCGTTACGGTTGGGAACGGCGGTGCGAAAGTATCTGAGCGGCATTCAAATCTGAGCGCCTGCTTAAATACACCGCTCGAAAATCGCATTTACCGGAACGGTGTGGCAGTGGAACGCGGCTTATCAGGTCAGGCTTCGAGGGGAACAACTGGGAATGTTTCAATTCCGAGTGTTTTTCAAAACGCGCGCGAGCTTGCTAATTGAAATTCAAACTGCGCGAACGGACGGGAATGCGCGAAATCAATTAAGTGATAACACGGAGAAGAAAAGCCACATTACAACCAAGAACGAATATCAAAGTAAGTACTAAAAACAATTATTTTCTATTTAATATATTTCTCAAAATAACCCAAGAGGTTAGGTTACTTTCTTAGTTGTAAAGATAATTTCCATTTCATTCCTAAACCTTGACCCATCATGATCATGTTCTACCTTGTTCTACCTTGATCCCCTGTGCACAAAATCGATCAACGATCTGGCTCTGGTGAGTCAAGTTCATTATAATCGTTCAACGATCGCGTAACGATGGTTAACCGAAACGGTATAACTGGCAGAGATCGGTTGACAAAAAAGAAAAAAAAAAGGTATTGGGAGCTTGGGGGATGCCAACAATTAACGGCAACAGGCATCGGTGATCGGAAAGAATCATACTTGAGACTTAATAGCCGCATTATCATTGTTGTTGAGCTTATATATAAGGGTATATATATTCATATATGTATATATATGGATTATTGTTGTGGCGGCGATTACTGCTGATACACTTCGATCGAAAGCAGCGAGCAATGATCGTGTAAGCTGGCCATGTGACTCGAAAAATTCTCAAACAAAAAAAAGAAACAAATTTGAAAAAATATAAAACAATATATATATATGAAAGCTGATCTATTAACGCTTCCCAAGTGGCTCGTTTTGTATTATTATATCATAAAGTCGATCAGCTGTCTAATTGCTTAATTAGGGTGGGTGTTTGCACCCACTGACTCAGCCTGAATTTGGCTTTCATTAATTGAAATATTAAACCCCACAATCTACAATGTTATGCACTTTTCTCAGAACTCTGCAAGACGTGACTTTCTCTTTAATTTCCTATATTTTCTTTCTCTATAGAGACTTGTCTTGCATAATGACTGATTAGGGGGGCTTTTATGGTTCCTAACTTGACGCTAATTTGTGGTCGCTTCATTTGGCGAATTATCGCACCTCTGACCCACACAGAAAAATTCAGTTCGGAACGTGTTCTTTGTTCGGTTCTCTCTTGCTTAATAATATTTGTTTATTTGGGGCCGCCCACAATTAAATTAATTAGATAGACATTTTTTGAAATGTATCTCTCTTTGGGCTGTCATAGATCGGGCATTATATTCGGTATTGTAAAACGGATAATTGTTAATTATGCTAAATGATTGACACGCTAATTACTCAGTCGTAACAATAAACTAAAATTTGGAGAGAAAAAGTAAATAAAAAGAGTAAGATATGTACTATTTTAATTGGAAAAGGTTGTAGAAGATTTTAAAGTTTTTTTTTTAATTTTTAAAGAGTCTTTAAGAAACATATTTATTATTTTAATTTTGTAATTTTGTATAAAAATATTTTAAAACAGGATTATCTAAAATTAAACTTAAAATTTGGTAAATTTCAATAAAAGTCAAACTTTGACTCAAGAAGAAAGGGTTTTTCTTTTCAAATCTTTAAATTTTTTAATGTTTTGAAGGGTTTTAGTATAAAGTTTAGCAGATAGTCTGTTAAATATTCTTAAATCAGAATTATACTTTTAATAAAAGTTAAAGTTTGACTGAAAAAGGCATCTTAAAGAACCCTTTGGTTCTCGTCTCGGCTAGAGTAGATAGAGATATTAATGGTTGCTGCACTCGCTGCTGAGTTCAATTCGGGGCGTATTATTTTTTGTATTTTTTATAAATATATATATATATTTTTTTTATATAGTATGGTTTAATCTACGAACAATGACACAGACAACGAGCACAGATGGGCCCATATATATATTCACCAGCCTGTAGACATATTTACATACTTTGTATATGCATTTTTATCTGCTCCAATATATGTAATATGTACTATATATGCACTGTCTGCTCGCTGAATGTTAATCAAGCTGCGTACGCTGGAAACTCGTTCGAATCGGTTTCTTATTTCCTCATCTTGGTCTTCAATTGAGTAGAATATCCCCCCCAGCCCCATCCATTAGTGCGCTTCTTGCACAAACATTTCAATTAATTGGCTTTCCACTTTCAATTGGAACAAAAAACAAAACAACAACAATGTGCGAAACGAAAACAAAAGTCGTATGGGGGGCTCTATCCCTCCCCCGATAATTCAAAACAAATAAACATGACTAATGCCTAACCCTCATGATCGCTGGAGATGCTCCGACACAGTGAGGCCTCTCCGAGAACTGACTGACACCCGGCAACAGGCAGCCCAAAAGCTAAAGCTATTCTCGATCATTATGAATCAACTGATTAAAATGAGTGCTTCTGGGCTTTCGGAGAATTGCTCAGAAGAATTTCATAACCAAGAAGAAGTTGGGGAGGGTTTTTAAGGTTGGTTTTTCTTATTAGAAAACTACGTTTAAGGTTGGTTTTTTATTAGAAAATGTTGTCTTTTTTCTTATTAGAAAGCCTTTTCCCTTTTCTTATTAGAAACCCTTTTCCCTTTTCTTATTAGAAACCCTTTTCCCATTTCTTATTAGAAACCCTTTTCCCTTTTCTTATTAGAACCCCTTTTCTCTTTCTTATTAGAAACCCTTTTTTGCTCAAAGAATTCCTTTTTTTTTTTTGAAGAAAAGGGAAATATTTTGATTTTAAGAAAATAAGAATGAAACTAGGGAGATTTTTAGGTTTCTAAATGGGTTTATAAAAATATACAGAAAAATATATTTACTAAGAAGAACGATTTTTTTTCGGAAGAAAGTTGTAATATTTTTATTTTGAGAAGAAAATCTTAAAAAAAAAAAAATTCATGAATCTTTGGGAAAAAGGACAATAGAATTTTTATTAATATTTTTATATTAATATTTTTATGAGAATTTAAGGAAAAAGACGCTGCTTTTTGCGCTTACAAAAATCACAAAAAATTAAATTAAGGAACTAAGAAATCCTAAAAAAAGGCAGAAGGTTTCCTCATTTATAAGGTTTTTATACGAATTTTTAGCACTCGAAAGGCAATTCACAAATTTATTAATCTACAATTTCCCAATAAAAAGAGTCTAGCCAAATCTCAAAGTTCAGAATATTATTTTTCTGGTGAATAATTTAAGTTCAAAGCCAGATTAAGGCACCGTAAAATGAGTCATTGTTTCAAATGAAAAAAAAAACAAGAGACTAATTTTTCAAAGGGCAGTCTCTCACAAAAAAAAAAAGGCTTGATCCCGGTATATTAAATTTTATTTTTTTTAATTAATCTTTCACAGGTGTTGCCTGCCTTCCGTTTTTTTATTCCGTATTTTTTTTGGGAAAAAAAAAAGAATATGTTAATACATGTCGGGCGCGCGACCATTTAGTTTGCATAAATAATTTATGCGTATTTCTTTTTGTGTTTTGTTGGCAAACAATAAGAAATTCAAATAAATACAAAAGAGAAATGAAAACAAAAACAGAAATTCAGAAATACCGAATTACAAAAGGGGCGCCAAAATTATAACGAATGTGGAATAATGCCCAGAAAAGAATGTATCCTCGGAAATGTCAAGATTCCGAGGAGGTTTTATGTGAACAGGAAGAACGACGACGACGACGATGATGATGATGATGATGATTCACCTTGCCCATTGTAATTTATCCTTGGGCACGGGGTTACACTTCCCATATATCCTATAGATACTGTATCTTATGCCATGTATCTTATAGATCCTTTTTTTTTTTTTTTAAATACGCACCTACGATTACTGCGGGAAACGATCCTGGTTGCACGACAATAAAAAAAAACTCGGTTCGAATACACGGATCGAGATATAGATCACTGATTGGAGGAGCTCCACGCGGCTCCAAGAGCGATTGGACAATGCGTTCCAATTGGCATTTGGTCGCCGCTTTTATAAGCGGAGGCTGCCTCTTCGGATGCCTTGCCTCTCGCGATGTGATCTCTCCCTGTCTCCCTCTCTCTCTCTCTTTTTCTCTCTCGTGACGTTATCGGGGGGTAACAATATTAAAAAAAAAAATATAAAAAAAAAAAACTAAGGAGACTCATCTGCGATGCTGTGAGATGCTTATCAAAATCAAAACACAGCGCTCTTCGCCGCCGTCGCTCTTATCTGTCTCTCGTAACCCGTAACTTGCAAACGCAACAAAGTGTACGACGTCCATAAAAAAAAAATAAATAAAATAATAATAAAAACAAATAAATAAAATAGTAATAAAAAGCAACACTTTCAATCTTGTAAAGCACTTGTTATAATTTAATTATAATAAATATATGAAAATGTTACTTCTTAAACGTTTGAAAACAGAAAGAAATATTCTATAAACCCTTTAAGAAATTCTTTGATTTGTTTAATTAAAAAAAATATTATAAATCAATTAAGGAAGTGTTTTAATGAAGGTTCTAAAGCTTTCAAATTGTTTGTTATTCAAGTTCTAAGATATATTTATATATTTTATTTAATTTATATTTACAAAACCTTCATTTCAATAAAAATCCTGTTTTAATAAATCGTTTTGAACGAAACTGCATATTTTAAAATATATTTATACTTGGAAATTGTAACAAATCGCTTAGTCATGGGCCAGCAGCTGGATTCGGATTTGATTTTGAAAAAAAAACGAGTGCAAACCAGTAAATGATTTCGGTTTAGACCAGCTTTAGGTTGGTGGGAAGTCTACACGGCAAAATGTCATCATAAAGTTGTATAATAAGAATCTGAATAATATTGAGTACCTATTAAATAGATTAAGAAATATGTGAATATAAATAAATGAATGCAAAGAAAATTACTTAGATTATATTAACATTTATTGTAATCTAGTGAAAACTCTTTTATAATTCACAAAATTTTAAATTGATATTTATCGATATTTGAAATGGTAATTTTTCGAACAAATCAAAGTTTAAAAATTTCATAATTAAGCCAAAAAAGCATTAAATTTAATTTGAAAAGCTTTTCTGAGCTAGTTTTTTATAGCTTAGCAAACCTGCGTAATAAATTTTTAAATTTTAGGGAATCAAAATTTTGGTCAATTTTTATGAGAAATTTTGACGATGTAACTCCTTATAAAATTTTGAAAAAAAAAAAAAAATATTTTTTTTTTCCTGAAATGGCTAGAAAGATCCGCCTGTCCGTGCTGATCAAGAATATATATGATTTATAGGGTCGGAAATGACTCGTTCACTGTGTTTTTAGCTTCTGAATGAAATTATAAAAACCCCGCAAGGGTATAAAAATGCTTTTACATTCTAAAATATACTCTAAAATATTGAAATCTCTTAGAAAATATAACCAAAATCAAACCAATCTTCTAATTAAATCAAGTGTCACTATTTTTCCCATCAAATCTTGATATTTTCACATTCAAAAATCACCCAAAACAAATGCTAGGCAAGTACCTTGATTTAACCGATCGAAATCGAATCGATTCGGAATGGACTCGCACTCGCACTCGAACTGAAAAACGAATACAAAGAATAAATCGCACGTCAACAATATCCAGGCGTAAACAGAAATAGCTCTGCGAATATACTGGGTCTGGGTATATGTATTATTAAATATTAAATGGCATCTCCGAGTGTGCGTGTGTGTGAGCCCGCCCTCTCCTCCTTCGATCTTTTGTCACTTTGGCCACTTGGCCACTTGGACACTTGGCATGTGCATGTGCGCGGGACGTATTTGCGTGTCTTGTCCCCCATAGACCTTGTACCGCTCACCCCAGCGGCTGCGGCGGCGGCAAAAGATCTACGTAATTCCTTTCATTTCCATTTCATAAAAATTGCTAGACATTTTTTGTCAACTTTTTTTTTATGTGTGTGTTTTTTGTTTTCTAATGTGCAAAGGTTTTTTCCGCAGCCATGAAAAGTGTATCGAGAGTGTGAGTGTCTTCCGAGTTTAGTGATTCGAAAAAAGAGCCCATTGAGTGTGCCACATATTAGTTGGAAATGTCAGGGGAATTATTTGAGATTTATTAAATATTTCAGAGGTTTTTCCAGGGGAAATTATTTGAGATTTATTAAATATTTCAGAGGTTTTTCCAGGGGAAATTTTTAGAGACTTATTAATATTTTAGAGATTTTCCCTGGGGACAATTTTTTGAGATTTATTAATATTTTTTTTTAGGGGAAATTATTAGAGATTTATTAATATTTCAGAGTTTTTTTCCAGGGGAAATCACTTGAGATTTATTAAATATTTTAGAGGGTTTTCCAGGGGAAATTATTTGAGATTTTAAAATATTTTAGAGATTTTCCCAGGGGAATTTTTTTTTAGATTTATTAATATTTCAAAATTTCTCAGGGGAAATTATTAGAGATTTATTAAACATTTCAGAGGTTTTTCCAGGGGAAATTATTTGAGATTTATTAATATTTTAGAGATTTTCCCAGGGGAATTTTTTTTTGAGATTTACTAATATTTCAAAATTTCTCAGGGGAATTTATTAGAGATTTATTAAATATTTCAGAGGTTTTTTCAGGGGAAATTATTTGAGATTTATTAATATTTTAGAGATTTTCCCAGGGGAATTTTTTTTTGAGATTTATTAATATTTTAGAGATTTTGCTAGGGAACATTTTTTTAGGGGAAATTATTATAGATTTATTAATATTTCAGAGGTTTTTTTCCAGGGGAAATCACTTGAGATTTATTAAATATTTCATAGGTTTTTCCAGGGAAAATTATTTGAGATTTACTAATATTTGAAAATTTCCCAGGGGAAATTATTTGAGATTTATTAAATATTTCATAGGTTTTTCCAAGGACAATTATTTGAGATTTATTAATGTCCCAGGGGAAATTATTTAGGATTTTTTGGTATTTCAAAAATTTTCCATTGCAAATTATTTGAGATTTATTAAATATTTTAAAGAATTTTCCCAGGGGAAATTATTAGAGATTCTATTTATATTTCAGAGATTTATTTTTGGTATTTACAAGTCATTACTCTGTAATTGTAATGTAGATCAGCTAAAAATAATTTTATTTTTTCGGCCCTCAATCTTTTACAATTCGAGTGAGGAAAGGCAAATATTGAACCAACAGCAGCAGCCTCCCATCATCATCATCAACATCATCAAGTTCCAAGTTCAGAAATATTTGCCCAACTGTCGGCTGCCAACGCTGGCGGAGATGGGATCACTCTCCTCCTGGCGACAGCAGCTGTCAGGCCTCGTGACCACCAGAGGCATAGTTCTTTTTTTTTTTGGACAGCTTAGCGGTGTGTCCTTTGACTGCCAAGGCCCATCAAAGTCAAAGTCAAGCTATCAGGCATCAGATTCTCCTCCCCAGCCTCCTACTCCTGATCTCCTCCTCCTCTTCCTCCTGATCTCTGTGTATGCTTACTCCGCATGTGGAACTGACGTCAGTGGAAATTTGTGTGGACTTTATGGGGGCTGCGGCTTAAAGTTTGTTGATGTTTTGTCTTGTTTTCTTTTTTTTTTCTGTGTGGTCTTTGCCTCTGAAGATTTATGGGCCACCCACACGGAGATATACTCCACCACTCCGTTGTGTTATCTACTCCGGCTTACTGGGTTTATCAGGCATAAATCTGCTAGTCTTGTGGAATCTGGAATTTGGTATCTCTAGAGTGTTTGCCAAGACGGAAATGAAGGAATTAAGAACTACATCCTATAGACTTCATATGATTAGCTTTTATTTATTTTACGTTGAGGAAGAAACCTCCTCCATTGAGCCAAGATCATTGATCAAGATCATTGAGCCAAGATCTTGGGGGTAAACTGATGAACTCGTCAAGATCTGGGTTTATTCTTGAGAGTATGTATGAGACTTTCATTGATTTGTTATTGATCTTGTGATCCCTTGGGGAACACTTTTTTCCCCCATAAAGATCTTAAGATCTACGATTATGCAATCTCCCCTCCCAACTGATCCTACTTTATAAACCGGAGTCAAGAGGTCTTATCACCCCTGCCTGTCTTAATGATCTATCTTTAGGTTTATGATCTGTCATTTGGCCAAAAGCCTCAACATTATAACGATCAAAACATCAACATTGTAATTGGCTTAGCTTTTTGGGGGCTTTTTCCTAATACCCACCACTTGTTGCTGCTGCTGTTGCTCTGACGCACAAGATTGAGATTGGGTTAGAGATCTCCAACTCGGTTGGTCACGTGAGTGTTCGTCTTGTTATTGCCCAGTCACTCCCCGGCTACGTAGTGTCTGTCTGCCTATTGTCCAAACTCTGGAAACACCTCTGCCCCCCACAGGCTCTTCTCTGAAACCGAAACTGAAGTCCAGAATGTGCACAGCTCTTGATTAATCATTGCATGCTCAATAACAATTAAGATCGGGGGAAAAATACAAGATGTCTCAGAAGAGGAATATATAGAGGTTCATATAAATATATATATATATATATATATACATCTATATGCTGCAGCGGAGAAGAAGAGCAGCATAGCCTGAGATGACTAAGCGCGGGGCTTAAGCAGAAATCAGAAATCAATTCAGTGCCCAATTTCCAGCAAAAAAAAAAAAAAGAGAGAGAGGGAAAAAGACAGAAGGAAAGAGAGGGAAATGAAGAGGAACACCAGTGCTAACTGGTTAGAACCGAAGCCAATCAACCCGTTGGACCTTTGAGGCACTACGTCATTAAAAAAGGGATGGGGACCATTGCCCATGGAGATGTCATCAATGGTTCCGGGGAAATTGGTTCTGGTTCATTAATTATGATATTTATTTAATGATTTATTTATTGTTTTATTAATTTATTTTTTGGTTTATTTATTTTTTATTTGTGTATTTATTTATTTTATTTTTTTTAATTTTTATATTTTTTGATTTTTCTATATTTTTTGATTTTTTATATTTTTTGATTTTTCTATATTTTTTGATTTTTTATAATTTTTATTATCTTTTTTTTATTATTTATTTATTATTATTATTTTTTATTTTATTTATTTTATATTTATTTATTTATTTTATATATATTTATTTATTTTATATTTATTTATTTATTTTATATTTATTTCTGTATTTATGTATCTATTTATTTATTTATTTTTGGATTTATTATTTTTTGTCCTTTTATTTATTTATATATTTAATTTATTTTTTATTTATTTTTATTTTATTTTTTTTTTTTATAAAAAGTTGACTTAATTTAAAAAATATCATTTATAGATGTTATTAAAACAAATAAATAAAAAATAAAATAAAAAATATTTCTAGATTTCATAGATAATTTATTAAAGCTTAGGCCTGGAAAAAAATCGTATATTAAAGACAAGCTAGCTATATATTATTTTAAAATATCAGTTAAAATCTCCAGATTTTTTTCTTTCATATTTTATTCAAAGGGGCGCACATGATCGGAAGCTGTCATTCCATCAATTGGAAGACGATCAACGATGCCGAGGGAGTGAGTGAGGAACTAACTGTCTGCTTGAGTGGTTTTTCATTGCAAAGAATAATGTTTTCTGATTGGAACAGGTTTCATAGCGCCCGTGTAGGGACAGTGAGGGGGATCACACAATGGGGGATATGACACAACAATTAGAAACTGCCACAAAACTGTCGCTGGGCTCTTTTGTTTGCAGCTCCAGCTCTATGCAAATGGAATGGCCCAAAGCCAGTAGTCAAAAGTACTAGCTTTTGTTTGATACGCTTTTGATTGTACTCTTTATTTTTCGTATTTATTTTGTATATTTTTTGTTTATTTTAGTGTTATTTTTGTTGTATTTTTTTGTGTCTAGGTTTGATTTAAAGTGTTTATCTGGAACTTAGGGCAGCAGCCACTGCCAGGCACTATACAGGGGGGGACTATATAATAGCTACTGCCATAATAGCCACTATGACTGGATCAACACACGAGCCAGCCGAAGGGCCATAAAAATGTAAACGAATTAAGGCCCTCAACTCTTGACGAGGCACATTCGATGCAAAAATAAAGAAAAACAAAAATAACTAGAGAAACAACAGAGATGTAGAGATATTTGCATTCTGTTGACCCCGACGAGGCGAGGAAAAATAATACAAAATAAAATTGTATTTATAAGATTTTTGTATTATTTGCCTGCTAAATGCTACGCAGAGAGAGAGAACTACAGAGAAAGTGTCAGATTGGTGACCCCCAAAACGGTTACGTGGCCCGGGTCTATATCGGTTTTATATATATATAAATATATATATCGGGAGATTTCCCAGCGTTTCGTTTATTATTTGTTTGCTAAATAATGAACACATCACCGATATCTTAATCACTTGCCTTATTTATTGTTTATTATTATTTAAATTAAGCCTTAAGTCATACTTTATGCTAACGAGTAGGGGATTTTCTGTGCTAATAACAAACCTATTGAATTTAATTTCATTTAATTTAAGCACTTAATAATTATAATTGTGTGTCATAAGTAATACTCTTGAGAGATCTGATTATATATCATATGTATATATAATTTATAGAGTAAAGGATGGCGAGAATTTTGCAATGTTGCAAGGAATTTAGAGAACTTATTTAGGGAGGTTTTAGAATACAATTTAAAAAAGAAATAAGCAGACTTTGGGCATTTTTTTTAATGCATAAACCTTAAATATATTAGCTATGATATTCATAAATATTTTCTCTAAGGCTATGAGTTTGCAGGATTTTTGTAAATAATTTTTTTTTTTAAGTCTTAGGAAATCTTTAGTTAGACTCTTTTTGAAAATTTAAAAATTTTGGCGTATTTCTTGAATTCTTAATTTTTTTATAGGAAATAGTCAAGCAATCATCATGAAACTTTAAAAATACCTAAAAGAGGAATCAAAGATTATAAAAAAAATATTTTATAAATAATATTTTACAAAATACAAGACCTATGGAATATATTCCTCAGCTCTTTGAGCTTTAAGTTCCCCAATTATGGAGTCAATAAAGCTTGTAATTCATGTCTAAAAAAACGCAAAACAAAAATTATAATAATAATAAAACTTACATAGTATATTCTAGAAATAATAAACTAATTTTTTAACAAAAAATATAAAAAATTTGACCAGAAAAGTATTGTTTTAAATGTATATGTATCCCCCCTTTGATATTTGTTTATTCTTTCCCATTTGCCTTGCTCATTCGAAAAAAGGAAGGTCAGCTGGGACTCCCTGTCAGTTTTGAGACATTTTTTCCAGGGGTCATTATGTGAATGGATAGTGGGTGAGTGGGTGAGTGGGTGAGTGGATAACCCCCAGCTGGCAGCCAAATGGTCATTGCAATTATGCAGCTAATTAAAGCGCAATTAAGGCAGTTGCCTTGCTTACTAGTTGTTGTTTTCATTGTTGTCCCCGGAAAAGTTGCTGACTGGCCAGTATTTACTGTACCTGTTGCAACAGCAGCTTCTACTATGTATCTGAATCTCTAGTTGCCCCTGTATCTGTATCTGTATCCGTATCCGTGGCTGTTTCGAGAAGAACTTGCGCGCTGACCCAAACCAATTCAAATTGGTTCGAGCCGCCTTGCCGCCCCCCAAAAAAAAACCGAAAGATTCAGATACAAAGCTATACAGAGCAACGCAGTGCAGAAAATAAACAAACAAATAAATAAATAATTATGGCGTATAGACGCTTTATTTTTAAGCAAAGCACCACGCCGCCTCAAAGGAGATGTTTGCCCGGCCAAAAATAAAGCCGCTCGCAATTTTCGACGATTTTCAAATTGGTCGCGTTTCTTCAGGTTCAAGAACATTTAAAAAAACGCGTTATGCCAGAGATATATACACATCCACATATGTTAGATATGCGGATATTATGTTGTGAGTATAGATCTGTTTTACGACAGGCATTTAAGGTTTAAGATGCCAAGGTAAAGGGATTTTTGAGAAGGGTTTAAAGGGGGTTTTAAAACGTACAATTTATATGCTCTGACATTTTTCCTTTAACAATTTGTTTTATTTATTTTATATATATTTTTTAATATTTTTTTAGTTATATATAGTATATTTAAGACAAGTTTCCTAGAACAAAGAGTTCTTCAAAAATCATTTTAAAGTCGGAAGCTAAAAAATCAGTGAAGGAATCATTTCCGACCCTATAAATCATATATATTCTTGATCAGCATCAACAGGGCAATCTTTCTAGCCAACTTAAGAAGAAAAAAAAAAATTCAAAATTTTAAAAAAAATTTATAAGGGGTTATATCGTTAAAATTCTCAAAAATCAAAGAGAAAAATTTAATTTTTGTAAATATTAAATTTAGTATGCAGATTTATTAAACCAATCAAATTTAGCACAAAACTGTTTTCCGATTTGAAATGAACTCATTCTTGGCTTTGTTATAATATTTTTTGTTTTTATTTTCACAAAAATGTTCATTAAAATTATAGATAAATGAGAAATTTAACGAGAATTTAACTTTAATCTCTCCCAAAGTTGTTCTCCTTTTTATAACAAAATATTTAAGACATTTCCTAATATTTAAACCACAAACACAGACCAAATTCTTGTTTTTTATCTGCTAAAATGGCGCCTATGTTGTCTGACCTTTAGCTTTTTAGCTTCCTCCTTAAGCTCATAACAATTATAATAATAATAACAATCATACGCCTTGCAAACTCATCTTCAAACTCGGCACGTTTCCTTGTCTTATCTGGTTTTGCAAATATTTTTTGATTAAATAGCAGTTTCCCTGCAATTCCGTTTATTTTCGTTACAGGGACTACTACTGCTGCTGCCTTCCGTAAGTGACTTAACTTGTTTTATTGCCTCGCCCCGGGGCGTGTCATCACCATGTCTATATAATAGAACTTATATATATATTCCTTGAAACTATTCATATTTGATGAGTTTTATGCAAAATGGCGAATCAAGTGCAATTAGAAACGATTGAGAGTGGGGGAAAAACAATCAAGATATGGATGTTTACTGTCTGGAAATCAATATCAAAATTTATTACTTAAAGGTAAGAAAGATTTAAATTTGAAATTTTTGTATTATTCGAAAAAGTTTTGCTTGACAAGCATTCGAGGCCGGAAATGACTGCTTTTCTTATAAGCAATTCAAGCAGTGTAAGCTTGATGAGCAGCTCTTAACTTTAATTGTGAAAATCTGGTATTTTTAACTCGAAAACTAAATAGAAATCTTTACAAAATTAAGATTTAAGCAAAAACCAAAGCTTAAAATATTTAAATCTATGATTTTGTTAAAGAGAGATCTAAAAAGCTTCATAAATATGTTAGATCCTTGTTTTTGAACTGCTTGACTGCTTACCTTCTCTTGGCGTACTGCTTGCTGCGGCAGCGATGGGCGTGGCAATGCTGGTGTCCCGTTATCTCCCTGTTTCTATTGTTGTTGTAATTGCAATTGTTGTCGTTGCTATTCTTGTTGTTGTTTTGCGGATTGAGCTGCGATATTGCTTCCATTCAAATAGTTATCGCTGGTTATGGGTTATCGGTATATTTGTAATCGGCGTTAATCCGTTTGTTTTTTTTTTAATTTCTTTAATTTTTTTTTGTAACTACTCGTTTTTGAAATGCTGCTGTAAACCTCGAAATTAAACGTTTTAATGATTATTTTTAATGTTTTGAAATATTTTTATTTAATATTTTATTACAAAAAATAAAAAAATAAATAAATATTGATACGTTTTATGATTGTAAGTCCCTTAATTCTTGAGGGATTTTAATTAGGGAAAAGTTTTCTAGGCTTATTTTTGATGAGCGAATAACATAGCATTTAAAATTTAAGTTAAATTATTTAACATTTAATGTTTCTGAAAAAAAAAACACAATTTTTGAATATTTTTAAATATAAAAAAAAATGCCAAAATTATTAATATATTTTTTGATTGTTTAATATCAGAACATATCGATTTAAGCTACAAAAAATAGTCCTAAAATATATTGTTTTTCTTGTGAAACCTTTTATTTTCAAAGTTATGACCTTAAACATTATGAAATTGACATTTCTGCTTACTTATTGTTGAGCTATTTTTATAGAAGAACATTAGGAATTCTGATAATCAAACAATTAATATTTTGGCCTATAAAAATGAAGAGAATGAGGAATATAAGAAGCTTGAAATATTCCCTACGTTTCAATATATAAAATCATTATTCAAATATTATATAGGATTTATCGATTATTTACTCTATCTCTGTTATCAATCATTTGTTATCGATTCATCACTCAATACCCGTGACCATTTCCCGAGCAAATCCTTATCGGGGCGCATCCGGATTTGCACATGCAAAGATCGAGAGCGCTTCAAGCGATCCGCACGATCGGCACAGGCACGTTTCACCCAATTTTCACCTAGCCAGCGGCTGATGGCGAAATAGCAAAAATATAAACAATGCCCCGACACGTGAATCGGCGGCGGCGAGAGAATCGAGAATCGTGAATCGAGAATCGTGAATCCTCATGGCCCCCAAGAAAAGCGAAAGCGAAAATGAAAATATATAGAAAATGCGGCTGAGGAAAATAAGGAAAATAAGAAAAATACGTAAAAAGCAGTGGGAAAAAGAGACGAGAAGCAGGGAAAGCAGCAAGAGAGACACTCTGTGCGTGGAAAATTTCAAATTGTTGTTGAAAATTGAAAAAACTGATTCTAACTTGTTTATTTCGGACACCCAGTGGGTGAGTCTGTCAGTTATTTCGATCGCTTCCCATACTTATATATACTTCGATTTGTTTATGTTTTTTTTTTGTATTTGTTTCTTATTTGTACTTATTACGCACAGAAAATGTGCTTAGTCTGTTTGAAATTTTGGCAGTGCTGGGAATTTGTCTGATTTCCGGTTAGAAATTTGTTTGTTTTTATTTTTGAAAATTATTTAAAGAGGTTTTTTAATGGATTTTATAAATAAATATTAATATTATCTTGATTGTTACATTGGTTTTTAAAGAAACATATTTAGCTTATAATTTTAAAAGTATTTAAATTTATTTAAAGAATTTCTTTTTTAAGATTTTAAAAGTAAATATTAATATTATTTAATTTTTACTTAGGTCTTTAATAGGATCATATATAGCATATATTTTTAAAAGCATTTAAAATGATTTAAAGAGTTTTTTTAAACAGATTTGAATAAAATATTAAATATATTATTAAATATTAATATTATTTAATTCTTACTTTTGTCTTTAGAAATCGTATTTATCATCTGTTTTTAAAAGAATTTAAAATTAGGTTTTCGGCTAAATAAAAAATATATAAACATTAAATTTATAAAAAACAAATTGATTTTTTGTTTATATTTATTATTTATTTGTTTATATATTTTTTATATTTTTGTTTTGTTTATATATTTTTTTATATATTTTTATATCTATTTTTTTTTATTTGTTTATATATTTTTTATTTATTTATATATTTATTTTTTATTTATTTATATATTTATTTTTTAATTATTTATATATTTATTTTTTTATTTATTTATATATTTATTTTTTATTTATTTATATATTTATTTTTTATATTTTTTTTATTTATTTATTTTTATATTTATTATATTTATTGTTTGTTAAAGAGTTCTTATTTTGAGTATTTTTAGACAATTTTAACTTATAAATCATAATAATTTCCTTCAAAAAATAAAAATATATATTATTAACATAAAATTATACATTAACATTTTATAAATAATTAAACATTTTATAAAAAACTATTTAAAAAACTATTAAATTTTAAATAAACATGAAAATATTCTTCTCTGTTCTTGATTTCTTCTCTTTTTTTAAAGAAAACTTTTCTCCATTATGCCTGGCATTCCAAATTCAGTTTTCCCATTTAAATATTTTCCAAGATATTTGCCTCAAAATTTTCCTATGTCACCGTTACCCATTACCCGTTGCAACTGGTTAAACCGGTACAGAATCGGACAGAATCGACTGCGTCAGCATCGGGGAGCTTCGAAAATAGATCATATTGGGGAAAGTATGAGCGAGCACTACGTTCTAGAGATCCTCCCATCTCGAGATCTCCAACTGTTGCCCCCCAAAAACTCTACCAATATACTGCAAACCTAGTATATAGTATATATATTTATAGACAAATCGGAAATCAGTGCGTTGCGTCCTTCCTATTTCGACCGGGAGGTCACCCGGAGATTGGGAGATCTTGAGGGAGACAAAGAGAGAGATAGAGAGTGGCGACAGAGTCTGCTCTGCTGCAGGTGGACCGGACCTGTTCGGTCTGGAATCGGGCGGATCGGACCTGCTATATAGATATATAGCCCAGCACATAATAGAGACCTAGCCAGACCGCCAAGAGACTGGGGTAAAAATACACACGCACACTCTCTCTTTCGGAGGAAGGAAGGAAGTAAGGAAGGGGTGCCGCCAATGCTGACGTTGTTGACATTGGATGACGTTCCATCAGCACATGAAGCTATATATATATTGACACATATCCACCAATAGCGATGACTAGGAGGCGTAACCAGATTCGAATTCAGATTCACAGATTCCGAAAAGGAACCGCAGACAACACGTGCAACAGGCTGTTTTTTTTTTTTAATCGGTGCGGGTTCTGTGTTCCAATTGGAATTAGCATGCTAATAGGCGAGAATGGAGAAACAACAACCAAAGTGAAGAAAATATTCCCACAATTTAAATGCAAATTTCGAGTAAACAAAACCAGGCGAACGAAGGCGGGCGCACAATATTTACTTGTGTTATTTTCCATGCTGAATATGAAATGATTTATCAATCAGATTGTATGTAAATAATAGATCAGTTCGAAGGGAGAACTGCCTGTTATGACATGTTCTACATGCACACAGGTACAGTCTGCAGAGCTGCGATAACGATAACAATTGACCCAGCTCTATCCTTACTTTTGTGTTAATTTTATTCCTTGGCTTTTTCGGGTTCTGCTTCGTTGGTCAACTCAACTGGCATTCTAAAACTTTTGCTTTCTTATTTTCTGATTTTTCGTAATTTCTTGAAATGGGAAAACAAAGTTTTCCGCTGTTTTTCCGATATGTGTGTGTTTATAATTTGGATTATTGCCAGGTGCTTTTGGTGATTCGATTTTTAGGTTTTATTTGCTTTTGTTTGCAACTTGTTAATTCTGTTGTATATATTTTTTTGTTTGCGATATTTGCTGTTTAGTTGTAATTCATTTATATTGATCTCTCTTTCGACACGCTCTAGAAATCAAATCGAATTGCAATTCGATCGGATTTCGGTTTTTGCCTGTGAATAGCTGCGCGATTTTTTAGATCACTTTGATTTGGTTTTTTGGATTTTTATTTTTATTCTTTTTTTTATTGCTGTTGTTATGCTTTTTATTTCGATTTTTTTTTTGTGGATTTCTTTTTTCTCGCTCGGATAATCGCAGATTTCGTGTGCTAATGTCGCGGCTTGAACTTTAAAACTGAAAACGAACGATTTTTTCAGATGTTTCGCATTGTTTAGTTTAGTGCGCTGTGCGGGCTCTCTATTGTTGTTGTTGTTGTTGCTGCTGTCGCAGCTTTTGCTGATGTGATTCCTCTTGTTGTTGTTGTTGCTGTTGTTGTATTATGTTTACTACTGTCTACTAAATACTGCTGCCGCTAGGTGCAGCACAGGCAGCGATGCCGCCGACAGAGGCAGGCCTACACCCGAAAAAAATAAAGGCTAAAATTAATATATATTTTGTAATTAGTTGTAGTAACCATTACTACAATTCACCAATTGTTTATTACCAATGTTTTTAATCAATATTTAATTAAAAGGTTTTTACCAAAGGTTTCCAAATGCTATGTTCACCATATTCCAACAATTAATTTAACAACAATTCTACAATTGTTCACCAATGGCTTCGCTTATGCTTCAACAACAAGCAGAAATGTTTTGTAAATATTTTACTAATGTTTTTGAAATGTTTTATTAAGGTTTCAGCTTTATTTCAGCTATAAATGTTTTATAGATCCTTTTCCAATGATTTAACAAAGTTTCACCAATGTTTCATCAATATTTCATGAATGCTCTCTTAACTGTCTGCAGTATTCTTATTAATTTTCAACTGCCAAGTGATACAATTATTTTTCTAGTGTAGCCCCCATCATATAGCTGATCCCACATACAAAATCTCATCCCATCATTCCCATCGAACCTCTCTCTCTGTCTCTCTTTCAACAACAATGGGATCGCTCAATGAGCTTGAGTGTCATCCACTTAGGAAGCGCCAACCACTGAACTCGCCACAGCACCCACCGCCAGCAACAACAATAAAAATAACAATAACAATAAGAAATAACAACAATAAAAAGTAGGGACGGCGGCAGAGGTCGATGTCGACGTCGTCGTCGTCGCAGTAGCAGATGATTATAATACAATGGACGATAATGCGAGCGATCATGTAAATTTTATTAGATTAGATTTGTCTCAGTTTGGCGACGTTTGTTAGTTGGCTTTTATTTTGATTTTTTCGAGAAATTGCCGTTGCCAAAGGAGCAAAAATATTGCAAAGTTGGAGATCAAGTCTACTCCGAAACGTTTGCAAAGCGCTTGATGGTAGCTCTAATAAGTTAAAAAGTTGAAATTTCAAAAGTAAAAAGTTTAAATTTTTTAGTATTTCACATGAGATGATTTCCGAGAGAAACGACAAACGGCATTTATTTATTGCATTATATTATACCCCTCAAGTGCTCTTTTCTCGTTGAGTGCGAGTGCGATGCTTGGATTTCATTTGTTTTCTCCGCCCTGTGTATTCTGTGTGTGTGTGTGTGTGTGTGTGTGTAGGGGGGTAGGAGGGTTAGGAGAGGAGGATCATCTTCAATGGAATTGATCAAGATATCAAGACATCCCAAGCATCCAGCAGCGCAGCGCCTCTGTCGTAGCAAATTGAAATAATTCAATTAATTTGCATTGTAAGTATAAGTGGTTGGGATTGTAATCAACAACGAAATCAACAAAATTTTAGGAAAATCAACTTGAAAACAAGGCGCAGGCCCAGAAAAATCTATTTAAATGAGTCAGACCTCATAATTTTGGTTAAAAATTCAAATGCGCGGGCTTGTAACTCAAAGCTATGACACTCGGAAGGGCACTTTCTTCCAAGCAGTGCAGTCAGTTTTGGGTTTTTAAGTTACCTTAAAAATTTATAATAATTTGCATAAAAATATAAAACTCTACAAAGTTAACATTTACTTACATTTAACTATTGTCTTTCTATATTTTTTTTAAATATTAAACTTTTAAATTTAACGGGTTAGAGGCAAGCAGTTGCCTGCTATGACACTTGACCAGTGAAACCATATGTGTAGAGCAAGCAGTTGAAAGCAGTTTGAAGCAGTTGCCTATCGATAACAAAACAGCTGATTGCCGGCGCATGTTGTTTTTCTTGTGCAATTTCCGTGAATTAAATTTCCATTTTCTGTGTGAAAAACGTCCATGAAGTGACCAAAATGCAACGTGCACGCTTGCTGCCAAGCCTGTGCCTGCGTTGGCAGCGTCTAGGCCAACTAACCGGAAGCCTGGCCTGCTCCCCGAGCTCAGGACAGCGTTATGCAATTGC
The DNA here is from genome assembly GCF_030179895.1 of Drosophila kikkawai. Classification (NCBI taxonomy): domain Eukaryota; kingdom Metazoa; phylum Arthropoda; class Insecta; order Diptera; family Drosophilidae; genus Drosophila; species Drosophila kikkawai. Next base: position 28,489,346 of record NC_091733.1, read on the forward strand.
AAAGTCGCCGGTTGGGACTTTTCCGGCTTTGCTTGTGACTTCCAGCCAGCAGCAGCGTTTCCTCAGCACGGAAAGGAAAACCAGCAGACGCAACAACACTTCACCCAGGCCTCCAGCCAGCATCGAAGAGGTTTGGACTCAATTGGAGACGTACTATCAGCAGCACAGCCTGCTCAACTATGACCACTGCCAGCGGGTGCTCGAGCACCTGCAGGCCAATAAGGCAGGTACTGTGACTGCCGAGCAGGTGCACTTCCTGCTGGGATCGTGTGTGCCCGAACTGCTGCCCGCACAGAGTGCACAGCAGAGGCTGCAGCTCTTCCAAAACCTGTGGAAACAGCTCCTCAAGCTGGGACAACAGCCCACGTTGGCTCACTACCAAACGCGACTGCAGGTGTTGCGTCAAAACCGTCTGTCCCTGCCCGAACATCGATCCCTGCTGGCCGAGATTGCTATCTACCATGGAGCCGCCGATGCTGGCCTGTACAGCGAACTGTTGGACGTGGCCTGCTCGGCGGGCAACATGCGCCAGGCCAGTGAACTTCTAGCCGAGATGCGTGAGCACAGCTTTGCCCTCACCGAACGTAACTTTCATTCGCTGCTTTTGGGCCATGCCCGCAATGGAGATCTGGCCGGAACAGAGTCTGTGGTGGCCAGCATGCGTTCTGCTGGGATTCAACTGGGCACCAGCACCACCGAGGCCCTGCGATTCGAGGCGCTTGTGGAGAGCGGTCAGCTGGAGCGGGCCAAGGAGGTGGTGCTACAGGCCACATCCAGCTTCAGTCATGCCCAGCTGCTTCAAATGCTAAGAGCAGTGCTGGCGGCCAAGGATGTGGATGTTCAGCTTGTCCAGCAGCTGGTGAGCGAAATGCCCAGGGAATTCCTCACAGGACTGGATCTGCCGTCTGTCCTGAAGAGCCTTTGCATCCAGCTGCTGCATGAGAGTCGTCCCCAGGTGGTCATCCAGCTGGTAGGTGCCTTGCCGGCGCCCAATCACACCCAGAACCAGAATGTGGACGAGTATGGCAGCCTGTTGCTGCAGGAATTCTTCCGCGCCAATATACCTGTTCAAGAGACTCTACAGTTTGCCCGCCAGCTGGTCCAGCGTGGCCAGAATCCCCGTGCCCTACACCTGCTGGTGGAGTTGGCCCTGCGCCGCCTGCCTGTGGCGGCTTTGAGCTGCCTGGAGGCCTTGGCCGCCGCTGGAGAGGAGCTGCGTCCTCACTACTTTTGGCCTTTGTTACTGCATCATTATAGACGCGAGGGTGAGAGTGGAATGCTGCGCCTGATCTCCGAGATGCAACGCCTGCGTGTGGAGTGCGACGAGGAAACCCTGCGGCAGTACCTGCTGCCGAATCTCACCCAAAGCTTGACGCAGCCAGTGGAGAGTGTAAAGGCATTGGAGGCGGTGGGCGTGAAACCCTCGCAGTCTCTAGGACCTATTCTAGGTATACTCCTGCAGCAGCACCAGTTGCCCGAAGTCCAGGAGCTGCTCAAGCGCTATCCCACGCGTCTGGATCTGGGGACACTACTTCAACCCCTGTGCTCGCTGGCAGTGAATGCGAGGGCCACCAAGCGTTACGAGTCTTTCGCCCAGCTGATCCAAGCTCTGCAGCTAAAGGCACTCCAACGGGAAGAGGACTTTGTGGGCGCCCTGCTGCTTCAGATGTGTGGACCTCAGACACGCCTGCGTCAGGATCCGGCAGCCCTGCTAAGCTTTGTCCACGAACTGCAGCGTTTAGAGCTGCAAATCTCACCCACAGCCGCCGAGGCTTTGCTTTCACTAGCCCGCCAAGCCGTCACCAAGACGGAGGAGGATATCAGCCAAAACCTGGCCAAGATTTTGCAAAAGATGCGCAACTCTAAGCTGACCCTACCGGCAGATGCCGCCTCCCTGCACGGCGGCTTTATCAAGCATCCGCGGGACATGAGCCTGGATGAGCTGGAGTGCCACCTGGTGGAGCTGGAGGCCAAGCAGCTGAATCCACGTGGAGTGTTGCGCCGGCTGCTGCAGCTAACCGTGCGCAGTGGTCGCCTCGAAAGGGCGCAAGAGCTGCTGGCCAAGTGCCAGGCCCTGAAAGTGCAATCCAGTGCCGGCATGCTGGCCTCTATTTTGGATCTTCACATCAAGTTGAGTGATTTACCGCGCGCCCAGAAAACGTTGGATCAACTCAGGAGCAGCTATCCAGGTGAATAGTTTGGGTTTTGGTTTACTTTGTGATGGGATTAATCCTTCTTCCTGCAGCCTTCCAGCTGGACGAGCACAAGCTCATCGACTTTGCTGCCTTGTTGGTGCGCGGCGAGCAGCTGAAGGCCGCCAAGCAGCTGCTGCGTCAGCGTTCGGAGAACCACAAGATTGTGGGCGGCGACTATGTGATCAAGAATGTATGGCAGCTGCTCAACAATGTGGCCCAAATGGCTGCCTCACTGCCTCCAAGTGGACCCGAGGAGAAGTCCAGGAATCACACCAGCGAAATGCTAGACTTTTTGCGTGGCCTGGGCTACTGTCAGTCCCACAATGCCTTGCTGGGACCTGTGGTGCGCGAGTGGCTGCTCAAGGGTGACCTGGATGCAGCGGTGGAGGAGTTCCAGCGGCTGGCCACCAAGCATAAGCACACGCCCCTGCAGTTTGAGATGCTCTCGCTGCTGGTGCGCCTGGGCAATGGCGATGAGGAGGAGCTAAAGCGTTTCCAAACCAGCAAGACGACGACGACACCTCAGACAGCCCAGCAGCATCTGTCTTCGGTCACGAGCACAGTGAGCCGTGTGCATGGTTCCGCCAACATGAATAGTGCCCTTCTACTGGCCCTGGCCGAGTCTGGAACGGAAACCCAGCTCCGTCGGCTGATCATCAACCCCGAGTTCCGTATCAATCATGAGCTGCTGCTCAAGAACTGCGAGCATTTGGGCCAGGAGGGAGCTGTGCGCACGCTGCTCCGCTTGGCGCGGGGAGTACGAGGCGTGCAGCGAACCATTGACGAGCAGAAGATTTACGATCTGCTCCTTGGGCAGTTTTGCCGCAGCAATGACTATGAGGCGGCGCTGAATCTGTTTGAGCGCCTGGAGGCCGACGATGAGCTGAAGGTGTCGCAGGAGTTTCTGCGCAATCTGGTGCAGTTGCTCAATGTCAATCAGGTGGAGATACCCAGTGGGATAGCCCTGAGGGCACAGATTAGGTAGCAAAATGATAGTTTCTAGTTTTTTTTTTTGTTTTTTTTCTTTTTTTTTTGTGTGTAAAGTGAAAAGCCAAGTAGGCCTTGATTTGGCTCAAGTGACACCTGCCAGGTGTGGTGCCCGAATCTTAGATGATTTTCAAACGCGTCGCAAGTAATATCAAGTTCAACAAACAGCTCCTGATCGTGCTCCGTTTATTGCGACGTAAAAACCGATCCAAATTTTAGTTCATCATCATCATGTTCCGTGCTCTGTACCGCCGGCTGACCAAGCGGAAGGAGTCGCGTGGACGCGACCAGGGGGAAGAGGAGGAGGATGTGCTGGCCAATGATAAACCAAAGCAGGAAGAGATTCAAATCCAAGTTGAGGTAAAGGAAAATAAAGAGGAGCAGATGGACACCATTGTGGCCAGCCAGACCCAGCAAACGCTACCCTCAAATCCCGAGCAGCTCAAGGTGCTGGCCACTCGCCAGCAGATGGCCATGTTGCTGACCCGCCTCAGCAATGACGAGGCCGAGGGCGACGACAGCGACACCCATCAGATTGTACTAGAGCTCTTGGGCAGCTTCGATACGGCCACCTCATCCTCCACCTCAACCATTGAACGCGTTTCCAAGCAGCTGTTGGCCGTGCTGCGTGAGCAGACCCTCCTGGACGAGGGCATAGCTGCAGGCAATGAGCGCTATTGCTGCTTCGAGAGCGTTGTCCAAAACTACACCAAGATCTATGCAGCTCGGCGGTTTATGGAGCAACTGCCTGCTTTGGGGCAGGGGGAGGTGATGCCCCAGGTGGCCGCCAACGAGGTGCTGCAGATACCCGAACTGCTGCGCCAGCTTTGGGCCTCCCTGGACAAGATGGAGTTCTTCAACGAGGACAGTGCTTTCAAGGCTTATTTGGAGGCACGTCATCATCCGCAGGCGCAGATTCTAAGCGAGCTCCTGCTGACGCGCATCTCGCGTGTCTTCCTATGCATTGTCAGCTCCACGATGTTCCTGGAGTTTAGCGAGCACGAGCTGCTGCACATTCTGCGCAACTGCTACCTTAGCGTCAACTCGGAGATCGAGGTGAGTGTCTCCCATATCCTGGTGTATCCTTGTGCTCAAATGAGAGCTCTCCCCCGCAGATCTTCCTCGCCATGGTCCTCTGGATGGAGCACAACTGGACAGAGTCGGACAACTGTGCTGAACGTCTGCTATCCGAGGTGCGCTTCGGCCTGATGCCCACATGGTATCTCACTACCATGGCCAAGGCCAATCATTGCCAGCACTTTGGCCGGGTGATTAGCAGTCCCAGGGTGCAGCGCATGATAGACCAGGGATTGGAGTGAGTTCAAGGGTGATTAATTAACAGAAAGATGTTAAGTTTGTGTCCTCCACAGGGAAGCCATCACCCTGAAGAAGAAGCCACGCTTTGCCACTGCAGCTGGCGGTAAAGGGCAGTCGCTTTTAGAGGAGACCCACTTGCCGCGCGACTGGATTGTCGATATTGAGTGCCGCCACCATCACAAGTGCCACTGCCGTTACTTTGTTTACCCCACCTACGATGTCTTCAAGAGCAACCTGGCCAGGATCATTTGCCGCTCGCCCAGCTACTGGCAGACCTTTCGTCCCGCCCAGGAGGTATATCGCAGCGAATTCCGCTGCTGCTCCTCGCCCCACTTTCATTAGTTTGAATCCCGTGGGCATCGTTGCTGCCTGCTGCTGCAGTCTGGCGTAGATGCAGTTCCTCCCCTCCCTAAAAAATGAATCAAATTTTATTCAGCTGATCAGGCGATCCTTGGCAGCACAATCATTGACTTACTGGCAAACCTGTGCATATGCAAAGAATGTCTTTTTTAGAACACTTTTTATGTCTTTATTAAAAGTAACTCTGGTTGTGCCGAGTCTTTGAATCGCGCCATTGGGACTGTTATTGGGTGGGAGGGGTGTTTGGGGTGTTGTTTGGGGAAAATCTAACTGTTTTGAATGTAAAATCTAAATTTTTTTCTGATTTTTTAAAATTTTTTTTCGAATTTTTTATAATTTTTCCGCAATTTTAATTTTTTTTCTATATTTTAAAGATTTTTCTGAATTTTTAAAATTTTTTTCAGATTTTTTAGAATTTTTTTTTTCATTTTTTTAGATATTTTAAAATATTTTAACTGCCAAATTTGAATTTGAATTGGCTACTCTGTTCTGAGCAGCCTGGATTCTCCAAAAATATAAAGTAAGGTATACTTTTGGGCGGGGATGAATGCAGGTCCACGTATTTGCCTACTTTTAGGCATTTTAAAATATAAGTTGGTCATTTTTGTTGCATCTTTTGCGCTGAATTTTTATGTCTTTGATTAAAATATAAAGTAAGACATACTTTTGGGCGGGCATGAATGCAACTCCATTTTCACAGTTTGACAAGCACTGGTCTAAGGAAGTTGCAAACTTTTACAGTTTGACAAGCACTGGACCAAGTGAGATTCGATTTTTACAGTTTTAGAGCCACTGGACAGAAACTCCACTTTTGACGCCCAAAAGGGAGTTTCTGACCAGTGCTTGTCAAACTGTAAAAATTGAATCTCACTTGGACCAGTGCTTGTCAAACTGTAATTTGAACCTCCGCCTAAAAGATGCCACATTTTTAATAGAAATCCCCAAAAGTATGCTTTATTTTTTCAATTTTGCAATTTTCACTGCAGGGCGGTACACAAAATAGCTCATAACTCGGCCAAAAATGCATGAATTCAATTTGGAAAGCTGTTCTGAGCCTTTTCTATGCTTAATCTTGCAATATTTGCAGAAAAATTCATCTTACGTTCCATCCGTGATGCCCACCCAGCTATACAATAAAAAAATAAATAAATACAGTATAATGGGAATACTTTCCACCATATTTATTCAATTTTCATAAATAAAATAAATAAAATTGTACAAAAATCGTAAAAAATAGTAATAATGTACAGTAAGGCTGGCAAGGATCCCTCGGAGAAGCCACTGCTGGCCTGCAGCCCTGCTCCGCCGCAGCCGTAGCCGCAGCAGCCGTAGCCGCAGCAGCCGTAGCCGCAGCAGCCGTAGCCGCCGCAGCCGTAGCCGTAGCCGCAGCAGCCGTAGACGCCGTAGCCGCCGCAGCAGCCGTAGCCGCCGGGGCAGCCCCCTTCCTCCACCGCAGCCGGCGCAGCCGTAGCCGTAGCCGCCGCAGCCGCCCTGCTCCACCGCCGCCGCCGCCTACCTGCTCCTGCTCCTGCAGCATCCCTGCTCCGCCGCCGCTGCCCTGCTCCAGCTCCTGCAGCAGCCCTGCTCCAGCTCCTGCAGCAGCCCTGCTCCTGCTCCTGCAGCAGCCCTGCTCCTGCTCTTGCAGCAGCCCTGCTCCTGCAGCAGCCCTGCTCCTGCTCCTGCAGCAGCCCTGCTCCAGCTCCTGCAGCAGCCCTGCTCCAGCTCCTGCAGCAGCCCTGTTCCTGCTCCTGCAGCATCCCTGCTCCGCCGCCGCTGCCCTGCTCCAGCTCCTGCAGCAGCCCTGCTCCTGCTCCTGCAGCAGCCCTGCTCCTGCTCCTGCAGCAAGCCTGCTCCTGCTCCTGCAGCAGCCCTGCTCCTGCTCCTGCAGCAGCCCTGCTCCTGCTCCTGCAGCCCTGCTCCTGCTCCTGCAGCAGCCCTGCTCCGCCGCACTAGCCGCCCAGCTCCTCCGCAGGCTGGAGCTGGCGGCTGGCGAGGGTCCCTCTGAGAAGCGCCTGCTGGCAGCAGGCTGGAGCCGGCGGCTGGCGAGGATCCCTCGGAGAAGCGCCTGCTGGCAGCAGGCTGGAGCCGGCGGCTGGCGAGGATCCCTCGGAGAAGCGCCTGCTGGCAGCAGGCTGGAGCCGGCGGCTGGCGAGCAGGCTGGAGCCGGCGGCTGGCGAGGATCCCTCTGAGAAGCGCCTGCTGGCAGCAGGCTGGAGACGGCGGCTTGCGAGGATCCCTCGGAGAAGCGCCTGCTGGCAGCAGGCTGGAGCCGGCGGCTGGCGAGGATCCCTCGGAGAAGTGCCTGCTGGTAGCAGGCTGGAGCCGGCGGCTGGCGAGGATCCCTCGGAGAAGCGCCTGCTGGCAGCAGGCTGGAGCCGGCGGCTGGCGAGGATCCCTCGGAGAAGCGCCTGCTGGCAGCAGGCTGGAGCCGGCGGCTGGCGAGGATCCCTCGGAGAAGCGCCTGCTGGCAGCAGGCGGCGGCTGGCGAGGATCCCTCGGAGGAGCTACTGCTGGCAGCAGGCTGGAGCCGGCGGCTGGCGAGGATCCCTCGGAGGAGCCACTGCAGGCTGGCTTGCTGCAATTAAATTTTGAAATAAAATAAATACATTAATTAAGAAAGTAAATAAATAAATAAATGAATAAATAAAATAATAAATAAATAAAGAAATGGGTAAATAAACACAGGAGAAAATAATATATAAAAAATATAAAAAAAAAATAAATAAATAAATTCTGGTTGGAAAATTATCATTAATATATATATTCTTGATCAGCATTAACAGGCGAATCTTTTAAGACATGTCCGGGCAAAATTTTTTTTCGAGCCATTTTTTCAATTTTTTATAAGGGGTTACATCTAGAGGTTTACGCCGATGGTTAAAGACTTCGGCGGCGGCGTAGAGGTCAAAATGACTCGGCGGCGGCGGCGTAGTAGTCAGAAAGAATCGGCGGCGGCGGCGTACAGATTTTTTTCAAATTAAATAAAATTAGTATTATTGTATTATATCAGTTTATAACGCCTTTATTAACAATAACAATAAAATGAACATAAGTGAGTAAATTAATTGGGTAAATGAAATGAAAATAAATAAAAATTAAGTAACAAATAAAAATAAACATAAAAATAGCAGTCTTTTTCCTTGACTTGAATAAGTTTCATTCATAATTCACATAATTAATGTTCAGTTTTCAATTCAGTTCATTTTTATCTCTTCAATTTGTAAATTTAAGTTAAACTTTCTTTGCAAGTGTCGTAATTGTCATGTATAAAAATTACTTTATTTACGTTGTGAGGACTGAGCTGCGACCGTTTCTGCGTAATTGTAAGACCAGCAATAGAAAAAACTCGCTCACTTGGAGTGCTCGTTGCAGGAATACACAACACTTTTTGTGCCAGCATCGAAAGTAAGGGCATTGCAGGTGCCTTTTCCTTCCAAAATGTCAATACGTCTTGACATGAAGATAAGCTTAGGAGTAGATGGCATTCAGCTTCCAAATTGTTATCTTTGGTATTGGTCGAATGCCGTTGAGCAAGCTTTAAGATTTTGCTTGCAGAATGAGACTCTTGCTGCTGATCGCTATCTTGTTCAACATCTCCAATCAGCTCTTTAAACATTTTTAACAAAAAATCGTTTCTTTTTAAACTTTGTTTCTCGCAATACTCCAACACACAATCAAGTGAGTTGAATCGCGGATCTAATAGGGATGCGCAGACTAGTATATCCGATATCGGGAACCTTGAATCAAATCTATTTTTTATATGGCTTTTCATGAGAGTCAAAGCAAGCGGCTCATTGTTCTCAGGTTCTTCCAATATTGAGACGATTTCAGTTCTTATCACTAACGCAAGACTTATTGATGGATACAAATCTCCAGACAAAACGGTAACTGCATCTTTAAATTTTTTTAAGAAGTCGCATAATTTATATAAAAGCTGTGCTTCATTTTCTAATAATATTAAATGAGTCTTATTGCTGCTTGTGAGCAACTTATTTAATGCGGCTCTTTGGCACCCAAGACTGTCTAACATTGTTAACACGCTGTGCCACCTTGTTGGGACCGAGTTCTTAAGTGAAACATTTCTCTTGTCCACCAAACTACTTTGTAAGTCATTAGGGTTGTTAATATTCTTGTAAGTTTGCAAGGGAACATCATCTAACGGGCCAAAATCATCATCGTAGTCGACCCATTCATTATCTTCGGATGCCAGCAGTTCTTCTAAATTGTCGATATTTGACAAAACTTCCTTTTGAAGTTCGTCAGCTTGACATCTCAAAACATGTGTCTTGAATCGTAAGGCACTCACAATATTTTTGCACTTCACAATCAAATTTTTAATTTCCGGCTCTGAATTGTAACCATCAACATTTAGCAAATTATGTAGTCCATGTCCAAGGCAGAAGTGGTTTTTTATACACCCCAAATTAATAGCTTTTTTGATATTGCTGCCTTGGTCGGTTACGACATAATTAGATCCCATTTGCAAATTATACATTTGAGTAACTTCTTCCACCTCTGTTAAAATGTTACTTGCCGTGTGCGATTTTGACAAATATTTTGTTTCCAGCGTTAAATGCTTCATCTCAAAATTCGCTGACAGAAAATGGAAGGTGAACGTTATATAACTTCTTCTTCTATAGTTATCTGTCCACAAGTCGAAAGTTAAGGCAAAATGTTTTTGTCCAGATACTATCCGTGTAACTGCTCGTAAAATGCATTCATACACATCGTCTAGTGCAGTTGTTGACAGCGTTTTGTAGTGTGGAATGTCAGCATCAGTTGCCACAACTCTATATTTTTTTAAAAAGTCTTTAAGTCCACTGTGACAAATTATATGAAATGGTAGCAAATCTCTAGCCATCCACAAAGCTAGCTCTCGTCCCAGCGCCCACTTACTATCTTTTGGAGATATAATTGGCGTCGATTTTTTGAAAAAATTTGATATTGATCCACGTGTAGCCAATGAAGTACTCGGACTGTCGATATCTCGAATGTTGTGTTCATTTTTGAGGTGTCGACTTAAATTCCCTGTGGAACAGTTCGTGGAATACGACTGAATTTTAGCACTGAAACAATTTACAAAATCTTACTTGAATCTTAAAAAAAGGAACTTAATTATTACCATGAAAAGATTGTTCTTTCGTCGTCTTTTTTCTGAACATCCAAACATAATCGGCAGAACACCTTGTCCACTTCAATGCAGTTGTTCTCTAATTGCAATGCGCCGAAAAACTCCCACACTTTGCTCTTTCGATTTGAGTAATGGTTGTGTTTAATTGAGTACATACTCAATGGCTGATCCATCTATTTGTTTAGAGAATATTTAATTAATACATATGTTCCTAACACTAGTAATAGTATTTTAAAACTTACTTTGCATATTTACGCACAAAAAACACAGCTTTAGAAAGTAAACCACACCAAATAGCTGTTCTAGAGATGGGACATAGGGAGATGGGAGATGAGACAATCCTAACGATTAATCGATTATTTATATCGAGTATTTGGCCATTTGTATGATTTATTTATTTTTGTTTTTAAGTTATATTAAGAATAATATCACCGAAGGCCGCGCCGGTGCTACGCCGGTGCCGCACCAGCGGCGCGCCGCGGCGCGCCGTTTTTTTCATAATTCGGCGGCGGCGCGTCAAATAAGGCAAAAATCGGCGGCGGCGGCGGCGTGGCGCGGCGGCGTATATGTCTAGTTACATCATTAAAATTCTCGAAAATTGGCCAAAAATTGAATTTTTAAAAAACAAAAAGGGAGTATGCAGATTTGTTAAACGTATAAAAACTAACACAAAACCGTTTTCCGAATTGAATTTAAAGCATTTTTGGCTTAGTTATGGATTTTTTTAAATTACGATTTCCTCCCAAAATAAAAAAATTTAAAAATGAATTGTTGGTTTATTTTTAGGAATTTTGTAAGTTTTGTTTATTAGAAATAAATAAAAAATATATATAATATTATAGGTAAATGTTTACCTGTTATTTTATATAATTTGTTTATTTATTTATTTCTAAAAAAAGTGCATAGACTTATAGGCAAATATTTACCTATAATTTTATATAATTTTTGGAAAAAAAATCAAATCTTAAAAAATCCATAACTAAGCAAAAAAGGCATTATTATATATGAACAAGTGCCTCATTTTTCTTTTGATTATTTTTGGTAAAATATTAAAATTTAAAAAATCTATAACTTAGCTAAAAACTTTCCCAAAAAACGTTTTTTCCTCTCCAGTTAATCACCAAAAATGTATGATATTTGATCTTAAATACGTACCGGTTTCTCCGCTCCCCTCCTACTCCCCTTTCGATCCGCTGGCCATGCTGGACTCGCTCATGTGGAACTGAATGAGGATGATCAGGTACGTGGTGGTGGCGCCCACAATCTGCAGGAGTTTTGTGTATGTATAGGATTAGCTTTCTGCGTTCCGAACGAACCTAAGGAGCACACACACTTACCGTGTAAAGAAGCGTGCAGTCGACGTTGAAGAAACCGGCGGCACTGAAGTGAAGTCGCTGATGGAGCAGCTGCAGCGAGAACTGGGTGATCTGGCCAAAGGAAAAGCTATAAAATTTATACATTTCGATGAAAAAACAAACTCACCAGAGCGTTGTGGCTATCATTACGCAGATCCACGCTCACCTGGTGCAGGCTCAAGGCCAAGCGAGTGGCCTGCAAAGAGAGGAGGGTAGGATGAGGTTAGAAGGGTAAGAGAAGGCTATCCCGTGTCTATACTTACACACTGAGCTGTTCGGTCACACAGCAGCGACAGGACCAGCACGTTGGCCAAATGTGGTGCCGACCACACGGCGCTGGCCACGATCTGCAGAATGTCCAGGGCCGAGGCAGCCGACTGGCGAAAGTTCAAAAACATCCAGTAGCAATTGGAGGTGATGGCCAGGAAATCGTTGCCCACCTGCATCAGCATGGAGAGGCCGTAGCATCTGTTTAGCAAAGCCACCAGGGCCCAGACCCGTTGGTAGACCACTCGCACGGCCATCAGACGTTCCACGGCAGCCTGCTCCGGGTCACAGCAATCCTCCTCTGGCTCTGGATGATCTGTCGTAGCCTCTGCGGATTTCTGGCTCAGCTGCAGCTGCTGCAGGGCTAGCAGGAGTATGTCCAGACGGCGACGCACAATTTGGACGGCGGTGAAGATCTGAAAGTAGCGCAAACCACAAACCACCAACGGCAGCAGGTAGTAGATCCAGTACATGGGGAACCGGTGCTCCGGGTCCAAGTGCTTGGCTCCCAAAATCAAACTCTGGCTGAGCGCATAGCCCCACATGAACCACATGGCACGGCGTGTCGTCTGTTGGCGCATCTCTAGTACTCCACCCGCCATGTCCACTCGCAAGGCCTTGGCCAGCTGGCGATCAATCTCACCCAGCTCGGCGTAAAAGTCACGCTGCAATCGCCGCTGCCACAGGGTCTCCAGCAGAGCGGCCATATGAGCCACCCGCATGCCCACCAGTTGGATAAAGTCCACGGTGTGTCCAATGCTCGTGATGCTTGTATCGTCGCCGCCCACTGCCACCTGGATGCTGCTCTCCTGGAAAAGCCCATAGGCAGTGAATCCGGTGGCTGCCGCCAGCACACTCCAGCCGTATAGCTCCAGCCAGCGGGATCGTTGGAGGTGTAAACCCTGCGTGTCTGGGGGTGAAACCAGGTGCCAGTGCCACAGATTGCACACTTGACAGACGCGATGCAGTGGCTCCAGTGCTTTCAGCGTGTCCATGCCGTATGGTTAGGGTTTGGATATGGTTTTGCACACTCTCTCTCTCTGGCGGTATCTGTGGGTTCGATATCAATTCGATTAGTGTTATCTCTGGTCTTGTTCCGCTAATGAAACTACCAGTGGGTTGACCTTGCTCTGGAAAGAAACCAACTTACCGGTAACAACCGCTCGCTTGGAGATTCCTTAATGCAGTGAAGGATTAGCCAGGGATCAGCAGGCTGCCCAGCGGGGTTCTAAGTACGTCTCATCCATCATTATATCCATTAAGCCATCAGTAGACGGCGGCCATCAATCATGGTGGCTCAACAAGGGTGGTGGGGAGTGGGTCCAAGCTGAAATTAGCGCCTGGTTACCGGGAACCTAGAACCTAGAACCTGTAGGGACCCAGAAAAGGCACCTCTTGGAGGGGCAATCATCACAAGACACCGACGGGGACTTCACATAAATACGTTTATTATAATTTTCAGATTTTTGGTTTTTCTTAGTTTTTTTTTTCGTTTTTGTTTTGTTTTTTGAAATAGTTGAGATAAGCTTGACGTTCATAAAATGTAATACATATATATATCGATTTCTTTGCCTGCCCGTTCTTCGGCTAACCTCTCTTTCTCTCTCTGTATCTCTGTCTTTCTCTGTGTCTCTCTCTGACCTTTATCGATTATCGATATCATTTTTTGTGCTGGGAGGTAGCTCTTTCGCTCCTCCCACTCCTCCACTCCTACCACTCCTGTCACTCCTCCCACTCCTCGACTCCTACCACTCCTACCTCTTCTCCTTTCCGCCGACTCATTCCTGGGTATATAGGCTATATATGGCTACGGATATATCCTATGCATACCATCGGCCATCGGTAAGGTTAGCGTTGTTGTAACAATTTACTCTGCATGCACTTTTTTTGTTTTAATTTTCTTTTTTTTGCTGTTACTAATGATTATATAGAGCACACGGATCACACACACATACACGCACAGCTGCACTGTATAGTTTGTCGATTGTATATATCGATTTGTATCGATTATTGGTCTCTCTCTCTCAGCTGTGTGTGTGTGTGTGTGCGAGCCCGGTCGCATAGTATGTATATTTGATTTAAATCGAAGCTGCTAAAAAGTAAAAGCAAATTCAACAAACAAACGCTCGTACAGGCTCGATATACGATCGATATATATCGATACATTGATTCTTACGCTAGTTATATAAGGTATGGATGCAGATATCGTTTGTTCTCTGGATAATAAGGCAATGGATGCATGTCTTGTGTGTGTGTGTTTTGTGAGTGTGGTTAGTATCTGGATCTCTGAACCGATCTGATCGATCGGTTTGGGATCTCTCTCAACGAAACTACATTGAAAAAAAAAAACAACAAAAAACAAAAAACGGGGCAAAAGTTAACAAGTTTCATATTTCATAATCTTTTTGTTTTTCTTTTAAGGGGAAATTCGTTTCATGAAAGGCAAAAATGATCTTCTTCGCGGTGAGAAGAGTGTTCTTTTTTTTAGCGGATTTTTCGCACTTTTTTGTTTTGTTTTTTTTTTATGTTTAAGCAACATCAATACGCTCAAGTACATATATATATGCATGTATATATAGATATATAGTGTATATAGTTCACGTGTGAGTGTGTGTGTTTGTGGGTGTGGAGTATTCTTTAACTATATATCGCTTGTTTTCTTTTCCTTTTTTCTTAGTTTTGTTTCTCGCTTAGCGCACGAATTTTGAAAAATAATTAAATATACGTAATAAAATGTATGCTTTTTTCTGTGTGTTTTTATATTTTCTTAATCCTTTTGTTGTTTTTTTGCTTTCTTGGTTATTACTTTTTAAAAATCCTCGAAGCGGAGACTGCAATATGCTTTTTAGCTGCTTTTTGTTTGCTTTTGCTTTTGCTTTTTGTTTTGGTAATCAAAAGATCTTTCTTTTTGGATCATCGGTATCAATTACGGAACGGGGAATCATTTTTGGGGGGGAGATCCAGGATGGTTTTGTGTATAATTTCGCTTAAATTTCGCTGGTTCGCTTAGCTTCTTATGTTTTTTTTTGTTGTGGTTATCAAACGCTTTGTAGACTCTGGACGGTTTGCCAGTGTTGTTGTCAGTTGTCAGTTATCAGTTGCCCGCTAATCTCCTCCCGAATTTGGATTGGTTGCTGCTCTGTTTGCACATATCATAATTAATACAAGATATTTATGTATATAAAAAGCAACACAAAAATATATATACGCATAGCCTACAAAAAAGTCTGCCGAGTCTTCTCTTTATGTCTTTGTTTTTGTTTTTGTTTTGTTTTTATAATTGTAACTGGCTCGTTTTCTTTTTTATTTTAACTTTTGGACTGTTTTCTTTTAAGTGGCCTCGAATTGCTTGTTCCGTTTTTTTAATATATTTTTTGTGATTAAAATTGTTTATATCCTGGTTCTTCTCATCTGCTCACTTGCTCCGTCTGCTGCCTCTCGGTTTAGTTTGTTTTTTGTTTGTTTGTTTGTTTTTGTTTTTGTTTGTTTGCAAATTTGTTATTCTATGACTATGAAAAAGTAAAAAAAATATAGAAAAATAACCTTCATACATTCACTTTGTGTGTACCTTCTTCTTTCTTCATATTTTAATCGTATTATAGTTATGACTCTCTGCTCTCACGTCTTTTGCTTTTTTGTCTCACAAATAGCTGTCTCCCAACATTGCCCAAAAAAACACCAACCTTAAAAAACCAACCCCAAGCCCCAAGCCCCCAATCACAAGCCCCCCCACTTTCTAGTCCCCCTTGTATCCTGTAGCCTTATATAGTATCATCAGCATTGACTATGTCTTTGTCTTTGTCTTCCTCTTCGTCGTTGTCATCATCCTTCCACGACTCATCCTCTTTCCAAGCTTCCGTCATCAGCAACAGCAATCGATTGCCCCTTCTAGTCCCATTCTCCTAGTTTCATTCTTGCTCTTTCTGCTTTCCCTGATCTTTCTATTTCTTCAGCTTTTTCTGCTCTTCTCTATTCTCCCTGCTCCTTTTGCTTCTTCTGCTCTTCCTGCTCTATTCTACTTTTCCTGCTCTTTTTGCTCTTTCTGTTCTCTTTGCTCATTCTGCTCTCTTTGCTCTTTCAGCTCCTTTTACCCTTTCTATTCTTCCTACTCCGTTTACTCTTTCTGATCTACTCTACTCTTCCTGCTCATCGAGCTCTTCCTGCTCTTCCTGTTCTTCCTGTTCTTCCTGTTCTTCCTGCTCTTCTTGTCTTCTCTACTTTCCCTACCCATCATCTTTCTTAGCCTTCAGCTCCCTATTCTGGAAGTGTACGTATATCGTTTTGCTATATAGAGCTGTCCTTTTTTTATTTTGGGTTCAAGCAAAGACACTATAGACACAACAAGATGTGTAACGGCCATAGGATTTTTTTAACTCCAAATTTCTCTTTTCAAATTTCATTGAATTATTTTATTCTTGTGGCCAGAGCGTTACATATCTTGAATTCTATATAGGATCTTTGGTTTAAGTCTTTCTTAAACTCTTAACAAAAAACAAAACAAAAAAAATAAGAAAGGGATTAAAAATAAAGTCTAAATAAAAAACGTAAGGCAATTGGTTAACGGAGAAACTGGTTTGTGGTTATTGGTTTATATTCGGGAATCATCGGGTTGGATTATGGGCTCTGCTCAAGGGTTCAAAATCGTAATCATTGTCGCGGGGGTTTGATTAAGTTTTGTTTCGATCCTTAATGGGATCTCTTCCTGCCTCTGCTCGGTGTGTATCCTAAATAACTACATAGCGCTCGCTCTATCTCTCTTCCTTTCTCTTTGACTTGGTTTAGTTAATGTTTCTTTCTCGTTTTGCATTTAAAATTCAAAAATACCTCGTAAAAGTTTAAAGACTAATACATTTTAAACATGAATATTAATTGTTTATACTTTTACTTTGACTTTCTTTTAGTTTTCTTTAAATATATATATATAATATATTGAGTTTTTTTGTTGACTTTACTTTACTTTATTTACTTTTCTTTGGGTTTCTTTAGTTTCCTTTACTCTTCCTTTATTTTTTCTTTGCGTTTTTTTTACTTTTCTTTACTTTGTCTTTACTTTTCTTTACTTTTTCTTTAGTTTTCTTGTCTTTTCTTTGGTTTTCTTTGTTTGTCTTCTTCCTGACTCTTCTTCTTCTTCTTTGTTCTCTTTGTGTCTTTTCTTTGGTTTTCGCTTTTTGCTTTGTATATTTTTGCTATTTTTGATCTTTGGTTTAATAGACAAAGGTAGCGCTTGACTGGCGGTAAGGTGCTTTTGTTTTCTTTTCTCTCTTTTGTTTTTGTTGTTCTTTTTGTAATTAATTTCTTAAAAATAAATAATGAATTAATTACTTAGCTTTTTTTTTGGTATTAAGCGCGGCGTAAGCTCCATATATTGACGGCGTTTAATGGCTAACAAAGTGGCGTCAATTGCGTGACCCCGGTGACTCCGCCATATATCAGCTTTGCGTCCATCTGCTTATATCCTTCGCCGCTCTGTCATGCTGCTCCTTGCTACTGCTCCTGCCTCCTTCCATTGCTGTTGCTGCCTGCCAGAGCTCTCAGAGTCCCCTTTGAACTTTAAAAGCTCCACAAGGACTCCAAGTCTCTGGCAGAGCTCTCCTCCTCCTCACTCGGCTAACTCCTCTACTCCTCCTAGTCGTGGTTGGGTGCATGGTGTTGGTTTCTCGGTTTTCGGTTGGCTCTCACCTCCTCCTCAGGCATCGTCGAAGGCTATAAAGAGGCCCGGTGTCGTGGCCTAGAACTCCAGGCGATAGGCTGAACAGGAGGTCTCATGATCCTGCAGATTGATGGTGCAACGCGAGGCGGAGGGCGAGAGGTCGATGCGGTGCTTGGCTAGCAGCTCCTCGTTTTCGGCCACCCAATAACCCAAGACATCCGTGTCGTATGTGGGTATAATGGTGACCTCTGTTAGGAGAAAAAGAGAGAAAAAGAATGAATATAAATAGCTAATCCTGGCAAGCTTTCCTTCCCCCCAAACAGATACTCACCCAACTCTTTGTCCTCCCATGTCTGCTTGGCCTCGAGCAATGCATCATATACCTGGCGACTGGGCTCCGTGCCGGAGAAGACATAGTAGCGGGCACGCACCCGCTTGAAGAAGTCCACATGGGCATAGTAGGAGTTGCCATTGTGCGGGACATAGGTGAGATCCACGTAGACGGGCGCCGGCTTCTTAACATTCGCCTTGTTCGGCGACTCGCTGCGCTTGCGGAGATTCTTCTCGTTGTTCAGACGCGTCTTGGTGGCCACCATTCGGCGCTCCTTCTTGGGCGTGGTCCGTATATCGGATGAACCGCCCTCCACGGGCAGGGGGGCGGGCGAGGGCAGACCCAAAGGTTTGCCCCACTCCTCCAAACGGTCCTTGGGCAGGGCTCCCGTGGAGGAGGAGGTGGAGGATGTGGAACTCGTTGTGGTTGCGGTTGTGACTGGAGTTTCCTGTGGCTTCTCCTGCTTCTCCTCCTGCTGTCCCACAGTGCCGAAACCCGTCTCGGCCACACGCATTCGCTGGACATCACTCAGGGGGAAACGCTGACGCTCTGAGGAGCCACTGACCATCTGCTGCTCCACTTCGTCGGCCTTGGAGGGCGAATACGAGTATTTGGCGGTGACGGAAGACATGACCTCGGCCCCGCGCGCCTGCACATGCTCCTCGAGGGCCCGCTGGAAGTCCTTGTCCGCCTGGTCGAGGAACTTGTGTCCGGCCCAGGTCTGTTGGCTGCTGCTCTCCAGGCTCTCCGATGACTGGCTGTCGGTTCCTCCCTGTATGGGCACTGGAATGGGTTCTGTGGTGGCCAGTGGTGGAGGTGCAGCAGCAGCAACAAAACCATCGTCCTGGGGCAGGGCACCGTAGAAGGAGGTGGCCATGGGATCGGCCGTGCGTGGCAGCATCATGATGGAACGCGCCGTCGAGTGCTCCTCGCTGCCATACTGCGGCGGAATGTCATCCTGGCTCTCGTCACCATCCTCGGCATCCAGATCGGAGCGCTTGCTTACCCCGGAGCTCGAGTGCTGGAGCTCGTAGCTGGTGGCGCTGCGCGGGGATCCAGGCAGGAGGAGATCGTCGTCATCCTCGCTGCCCGGAGTGCTGGAGCGATAGAGGCTGCCGCGCAAAAGGGTCACCTCCTTGGGTAGCAGCTGCTGCTGCTGGTCACGTTCGCTCTCGCTGGTGGTGCGCGTGGTGGTCACCATGGTCACCTTCTCGCTGTCCGGCTCCGAGCTGTCCGTGGTGGTGACCGTCTTTTGCTCGGTTACAATCTCCTTGCCGTCGGCGGATATCACCTTGGTCACCGTGGTGATGGTCGTGGTGATGATCTTCTCCGTGCTGCCGCTCAGAGCGGTGGTGCTCTCGATGCCACGCAGCTCATGAAGCTCGGGCAGATCGACTTCGATTTCGGCTCCACTGGCTCCTGTCAGGATCTGCTCCTGCTGCTGCTGCAGCTCTAGGGATTTGAGCTCATCCTTGGTGACACGCGGAAAGGGTGATGTGGGCTTGGGCGAGGACTCTGGAGTCTCGGTGTGCGATTCCCGGCCCAGAGGCGTGGGTATAGACTGACTCTCCGAGGTGAGGGCACCGGGACTGGATTTGCCGCTAATGTCCTTCGGCGACAGGGGACCCGAGGGACACGAGGAGGAGACAATGCTGGCGGCACTCGACTCGCACTTGACTCCAGCTCCAGCTGAAGCTGGTGATGCTCCTGCTCCTGCTCCCGCTGCCGTGGTAGACAGGGGCTTGACGCTGGGACTCACAGGAGCCGTGGGCGGCGTCTTGCGGTCAGCAGCCTCGGCCTGATCCTGGCCAGATTGCTGCTCCATCATCTGGGTGAGTGTGATGGACTCCACCTTGGAAGAGGTGGTGGTGGTGGTGGTGGAGGAGGAGGTGGCGGACTCCTCCTTCTTGGAGCTGCTGCTGATGATCTGTTCGCTGGACTGCAGCTGGGTCTTCTGGGTTATCTTCTCCTCCTGCTCGTGCTCCTCCTGGATATCCTCCTCAATCTCCTCTCCCGCCGGCTTGTAGATGCTGGTCATCATGATGGTGGCTATGGACTTGGACCGGCTCTCCTTGACACTGGCCCGCTCATCATCCTCCTCATCGTTGTTGTCGTCGTCGGCGGGCTCCTCATCCTCGGGATCGCTGTGGGTGAGGCGACCCTCGCTGGCATGGCTCAGCAGGGACTCGCGACGAGACTCATCTGTGCCCACGAAGAGAGCCCGCTGGGAGGTAGTAGCACTGCTGGCGCTGGCCTTCTTCAGGCACTCCTCGGCCGTCTTGGTGGCCTCGGCGCTGAAGGTCTCCTTGGCGGAGACTATCTTCTCGGTGGCCAGGAACTCGGCCACGGTCTCCTTGAGGTTTTCATCACGAATGGAGCTGCTGCTGCTAGTGGTGGTGGCGGTGGTCTCCTTGGCCTCCTTGGCTGTCTTCTGGGCAGCTGCCGTGCTGGTCGTCTGAATCTCGCTGACAATGGACTCGGAGGAGCACTCCTCGGACTGCACCAGCAGCTCCTCCAGCTGGGACATGGATGTGCTAGTCGTGGTGGTGGTGTCCTCCTTGAGGCCTACCTTCTCGGTCAGCAGGCTGGATAGGGATTCCCGGCGAGAGCTGTCCTCCACCTTGAGGCTGCTGCTCAGCGAGTCACTGGTGGTGGACTCCTCGCTGCGCAGCTGAAGCACCGATGACTTGGTCACCGTACTGGACACAGACTCCACACTGGATTTGGATTTTTCCTCTAGCTTTTTGGACTCTGAGGTCTCCGTGGTCTCTGTGGTGGTGGTGGTGGTGGAAGAGGTTGAGCGGAGCAGCGATTCGAGAGCATCTATAGTCTCCTCGGCGGCAGACTGGGTTGTCTTGGTCTCCAGCTTCTCTTCCTTCTCCAATTTCTCACTCTTTTCGGACTGGCGGGTCTCCTGCTTCTCCTGCTCCTCCTCCTCCTCCTCCTCCTCTTGCTGGGAGATGGAAGTGGTGCCCAAACCCAGTTCCTGCTGCAATTGTGCCTTCTCCGACTGCTCAATTTTGTCCTTTTCCTCAATGGAAATGGGGCCAGATTTTTGGTCTGGCGAGGACTTCTCCGACTCAATCTCCACCTTCATCAAGCCCATCTCCAGGTGATCCTCGGCCTCGCTGGTCTTCAGCTTCTCCTCCAGCTGGCGCTCATCAAAGTCGGGTATAATGTCGGTGATGTCCTTGTCGGATTTCAAAACCTTGGCCACATCGGCCACAATCTTGGCCACCTCCTCCTCGCGCGGCGATAGCGGACGAATGGGCTGGGAGGGAATCATAGAACCAGGCTTATCGCTGGGTGGCGAAAAGCGATGCTCCTCATCGTCCTCCTCCTTGATGTCATGGAGCACGGGCTCATCACGCTCGCAAATCGTAACGGTGAACTCTGGAGAGCCCACGGTGGTGATGTGAGTCTCGCGCAGCTCGGAGAAGGTGCCCAGCTCTAGATTGGTCTCCGTGGTGGCGGAAGAGGAAGAGCTCTCGCTCAGTTTGGTTACCTGCTCTGTGGTGGTCTCCGTTTTCTCGGTCTTTCCGGTTATCTTCTCGGTCACCTCCTGCACCTTCTTTTCGGCGGAGTCCACTGCGGTGGTGAGCAGGCTGGTCACGCTGCTGATCTTGGTGTCCAGCGCGGACTGGAGCTCTGTGAGCTGTTGGGTGCTCTCCTTGCTTACCTGCTCCAGGGTCTCGGCCACGGTGCTCTCCACCTTTTTCACGGAGCTCTCCACCTTCTCCTCCACCTGCTTCACGGAGCTCTCCAGCTTGTCCACTTTCTCCTCCATCTTGGTGGATATGGTCTCGAAGAGAGATGACTCCTGCTTGGACTCCTGCTTAGACTCCTGCTTGGACTCCTGTTTAGATTCCTCCTTGGTCTCCTCTTTGGTCTCCTCTTTGGTCTCCTCCTTGGTCTCCTCCTTAGTCTCCTGCATGATCTCCTCTTTGGTCTCCTCGAGACCCAGCAGGTCGGCCACTTCCTCAGCCTTTTCGCTGGCTTCCAGAAGAGGTGAGGCCTCGTCCACGGGACTGGAAGCTGTGTGCGCTGCAGCGGATTGGGCCTGCTCAGCGGGCTTGGCCGGCGAAGACTGTGCAGACTGGGAGGCGGATGACTCAATCTGTGCCTTGGAGAAGTCACCCTCGGCCACGTCGACGGGACTCGAGATGGTTGGGAGCTTGCCCTTGGCCTCGGTGGTTATCTGGCTCAGAGGCAGGCTCAGATCGGCAATAGAGCGTGGGCCTTCTTCGATGGGCGAGGAAGCGGTCTCGGCCACCGAGCCGGGTCGGGATGATTCCTTGGAGGCCACAGCTGGCGACAGCTTCTCCGCCACGGATTCGGGACGCGAAGGAATGGGCGACTTGGCGTCCGCCTTGGTGCTCTCAGCCACGGACTCGCGTCGGGATGCCTCCTCCGCCACGGACACTGGACGGGAAGCCTCCTTGGAGGCCTCTGGGGACTTCTCGTCCTTTGTACTTTCCGCCTTTACACTTTCAGCAAGGGATTCTCGTCGGGAGAGCTCCTTGGACTTGTCCGCATCATCTTTCACGCTTCCAGCCACGGATTCTGGCCGAGAAGCCTCCTTGGATGCAGGTGCAGACTTCTCGTCCTTTGTACTCTCCGCCTTCAGGCTTTCAACCACCGATTCTCGCCGGGAAGGCTCCTTGGACTTCTCGGCCTCGTCCTTGACGCTCTCGACCACAGACTCTGGTCGTGAGGCTTCCTTGGAGGCCAGCGGAGACTTGGCGTCCTCCTTGGCGCTGTCTGGTTTCACACTCTCGGCCACGGACTCCCGGCGACTCTCTGCCTTTTCAGCCTCGTCCTTGACGCTCTCAGCCACGGATCCTGGCCTGGAGGCTTCCTTGGAAGCAGCTGCAGACTTTTCGTCCTTGGTGCTCTCTGCCTTTACGCTCTCCGCCACCGATTCTCGCCGGGATGCCTCCTTGGACTTGTCAGCTTCGGCGGAGTCACTTTCCGCTACGGATTCTGGCCGGGATGCTTCCTTGGAGGCCAGCGGGGACTTGCCATCCTTCACACTCTCCTCCTTCACACTTTCGGCCACTGATTCTCGCCGGGAAGGCTCCTTGGACTTGTCGGCTTCGTCCTTTGTGCTCTCCGCCTTGGTGCTTTCGGCCACGGATGCGGGACGAGATGCCTCCTTTGACTGAGCAGCGGAATCTTTAACGCTCTCAGCCACGGATTCGGGACGAGAAGCCTCCTTGGATGCGAGTGGAGAGGCTTCTGGCTTGACGCTCTCAGCCACCGATTCCCGGCGAGATGGCTCCTTGGATTTGTCGGCAGCGGCAGCGTCATCCTTGACGGACTCGGCCACGGATTCTGGTCGGGATGCTTCCTTGGAGGCCTGGGCCGACTTCTCGTCCTTGGCGCTGCCCGTCTTGATGCTCTCGGCGACCGATTCCCGACGGCTTTCTGCTGTTTCAGCCTCATCTTTGATGCTCTCCACGAGGGAACCTGGTCTGGAGGGTTCCTTCGATGCAGGGGCTGATTTCTCATCTTTGGTGCTCTCCGCCTTGATGCTCTCTGCCTTCACACTTTCAGCAATTGATTCCCGCCGCGATGGCTCCTTGGACTTGTCAGCATCATCCTTGATGCTTTCGGCTACAGAGGCCGGACGAGATGCTTCCTTGGAGGCCAGCGGAGACTTGTCTTCCTTTGTGCCTTCTGATTTAAGGCTCTCAGCCACGGATCCCCGATGACTGGCAGCCTTTTCGTCCTCGTCCTTGATGCTTCCTGCAACGGATCCAGGACGCGAGGCTTCTTTGGAGGCAGCCAGTGAAGAGGCTTCTTTAGAGATCTCCTCCGCCTTGACACTCTCAGCCACAGATTCGCGACGCGACGGCTCCTTGGACTGCTCCGCGTCATCCTTGACGCTTTCTGCAACAGATGCTGGCCGGGAAGCTTCCTTGGAGGCCAGCGGGGACTTGTCGTCCTTGAGGCTTCCCTGCTTCAGGCTCTCAGCCACTGACTCTCGCCGGCTTTCGGGCTTCTCGTCTTCGTCCTTGTGGCTCTCGATCACGGATGCTGGCCGGGAAGGCTCCTTGGAAGTCGCTAGCGGCGACTTGTCGTCCTTTGTACTCTCCGCCTTGGTGCTCTCTGCCACTGACTCTGGTCGAGATGGCTCCTTGGGCTTGTCCTCTGCCACGGATGCCGGCCGGGAGGCCTCCTTGGAGGCAGGAGCAGACCCTTCGTCCTTTGTACTTTCTGGCTTGACAATCTCTGTTGCGGCCACCGACTCACGACGGCTTTCGTCCTTGATGCTCTCCACCACTGACGCGGGTCTCGAGGCCTCCTTCGAGGCCAGCGGAGACTTGTCTGCCTGCTCAGCCTCATCCTTGAGACTCCCCACTGCAGATGCTGGCCGGGAAGCTTCCTTGGAGGCCATTGGTGACTTGTCATCCTTGACACTCTCCGCCTTGAGGCTTTCGGCTACGGATTCGCGTCGGGATTCCTCTTTGGTTTCTGTAGAAACAGCTGCCAGCACCGAGTCTGGCCGGGATGGTGCCATCGAGGCTTGAGGAGACTCTGCTCCCGGCTTCTCAGTCTCATCCTTCACGCTTTCCACCACTGAGCCCGGTCGGGAGGCTTCCTTGGAGGCCACAGCAGACTTGTCCTCCTTGGCGCTTTCTGCGATGGACTCGCGACGGGATGGCTCCTTGGACTTGTCATCCTTGACACTCTCCGCCACGGATTCGGGTCTGGAGGCAGGACCATCCTTGGCACTCTCAGCCACGGATGCTGGTCGACTCTCCGGCTCTTCAGCTTCATCCTTAAGGCTCTCCGCCACTGATACCGGGCGGGAGGCTTCCTTGGAGGCCACCTTGTCACCCTCATCCTTGTGGCTTTCCGCCACTGAGGCCGGACGAGAGGCTTCCTTGGAGGCCACTGGTGACTTCTCATCCTTTGTGCTATCCGCCTTGAGGCTCTCGGCCACGGACACGGGCCGCGACGGTTCCTTGGACTTTTCGGCTTCGTCCTTGAGGCTTTCTACCACGGATTCGCGTCGGGAAGGTTCCTTTGACTTGTCGTCTGGCTTGACACTTTCAGCCACCGATTCCCGGCGAGATGGCTCCTTGGATTTGTCGGCAGCGGCAGCGTCATCCTTGACGGACTCGGCCGCGGATTCTGGTCGGGATGCTTCCTTCGAGGCCTGGGCAGACTTGTCATCCTTGGCACTTTCTGCCTTTGTACTTTCGGCGATTGATTCGCGGCGCGAGGGCTCCTTGGAGTGGATCACGGAACCGGCTGGCTCCGCCTCATCCTTGGCACTTTCGGCCGGAGATTCGGGTCGCTCCAGGGATGAAACATGAGAACCGATCGGGGACTTGGCTGCCTCGTCCACGGGACTGGAAACAGTGGCCTCAATGTCCACCTTGGACAGCTCTGCTGGTTGCCCAGGGGCTGAAGTGGGCGAGCTTGTAGGCGTGGCCGTCTGGGGGAAGTCGCCATGGGCCACATCCACGGGACTGGACAGAGTCGGGAGGTTGCCCTTCTCCAGCTCAAGGGTCAGCTGTGGGAAGTCCTTTGCCGCTTCCTCGATCGGGGATGAGGCTGTCTCAGCCGCCACCGAGGCGGGACGAGAAGGTTCCTTTGATTCCGGGCGAGAGGCTTCCTTGGACTTGTCTCCTTTGGGACTTTCGGGTCTGGATGCCTCCGTGGAAGCAGGCAGCGAAAACTTTGTATCCTGGACATCAGCACCCTCGGGCTCTGCGGCTTCCTCGGGTGACTCTGGCCGGGATTCGTGCTCCGAGCCGGAGGGAGTCTTTGGTGCCTCGTCGATGGGCGATGAGACTGTGGCGGCGGCCCCAATCTTCGAGAGTTCAGCCGGCTGTGAGGGTAAAGCCACTGCCGCCGAGGAAAGAGGAGCAACGGCCACATGGGAGAAGTCACCCTCGGCCACGTCAACGGGACTCGAGTCCGTGGGCAGCTTTCCTGCCGGCGGCTCTGCCTGTAGGTTGAGCGCCAGGCTAGCTCTCTTCACGACCTCCTCCGCTGGGAACTCCATGGCAGCCTCCTCGATCGGCGAGGATGCGGTCTCGGCCACCGATTCTGGGCGGGATGCCTTGGGCTCCGCCTCGGCATGGTCACTGGCCACGGACAGAGGTCTGGGAGAGGACTCCTTCGAAATAGCTGCCGGCTTTTCAGCCAGGGATTCGCGGCGTGATGGCTCCTTTGACTTGTCGTCCTCCTTGGCTGCCTCCGCCACGGATTCCGGGCGGGATGCTTCCTTCGATGCAGGCGCAGATTTCTCGTCTTTGACGCTGCCCGTCTTGATGCTTTCGGCGACCGATTCACGACGACTTTCGGGCTTCTCGGGCTCATCCTTAAAGCTTTCCACAGCGGATGCCGGGCGGGAAGCCTCCTTGGAGGCCTCTGGGGACTTCTCGTCCTTTGTACTTTCCGCCTTTACACTTTCAGCCAGGGATTCTCGTCGTGAGGGCTCCTTGGACTTGTCCGCTTCATCTTTCACGCTTCCAGCCACGGATTCTGGGCGAGAAGCCTCCTTGGATGCAGGTGCAGACTTCTCGTCCTTTGTACTCTCCGCCTTCAGGCTTTCAACCACCGATTCTCGCCGGGAAGGCTCCTTGGACTTCTCGGCCTCGTCCTTGACGCTCTCGACCACGGACTCTGGTCGTGAGGCTTCCTTGGAGGCCAGCGGAGACTTGGCGTCCTCCTTGGCGCTGTCTGGTTTCACACTCTCGGCCACGGACTCCCGGCGACTCTCTGCCTTTTCAGCCTCGTCCTTGACGCTCTCAGCCACGGATCCTGGCCTGGAAGGCTCCTTGGAAGCAGCTGCAGACTTCTCGTCCTTGGTGCTCTCTGCCTTTACGCTCTCCGCCACCGATTCTCGCCGGGATGCCTCCTTGGACTTGTCAGCTTCGGCGGAGACACTTTCCGCTACGGATTCTGGCCGGGATGCTTCCTTGGAGGCCAGCGGGGACTTGCCATCCTTCACACTCTCCTCCTTCACACTTTCGGCCACTGATTCTCGCCGGGAAGGCTCCTTGGACTTGTCGGCTTCGTCCTTTAAGCTCTCCGCCTTGGCGCTTTCGGCCACGGATGCGGGACGAGATGCCTCCTTTGACTGGGCAGCGGAATCCTTAACGCTCTCAGCCACGGATTCGGGACGAGAAGCCTCCTTGGATGCGAGGGGAGAGGCTTCTGGCTTGACGCTCTCAGCCACCGATTCCCGGCGAGATGGCTCCTTGGATTTGTCGGCAGCGTCAGCGTCATCCTTGACGGACTCGGCCACGGATTCTGGTCGGGATGCTTCCTTGGAGGCCTGGGCCGACTTCTCGTCCTTGGCGCTGCCCATCTTGATGCTCTCGGCGACCGACTCCCGACGGCTTTCGGCTGTTTCAGCTTCATCTTTGATGCTCTCCACGACGGAACCTGGTCTGGAGGGTTCCTTGGAGGCCGGCGCTGATATCTTCACATCCTCGACTGCAGCTGATTCCCGTCGGCTGTCCACTAACTTCTCCGCCTGATCCTTGATGCTCTCGGCCACTGACTCGGGCCGGGACACGTCCTTTGAGGCCAGTGGTGACTTCTCGTCCTTGGCGCTCTCCGCCTTGATGCTCTCCGCCACCGACTCCCGTCGAGAGGCTTCCTTGGACTTGTCAGCTTCCGCCACGGAGGCTGGCCTGGATGGCTCCTTCGAGGCATGCGGCGACTTTTCCTCCTTGACTGGCTGGACACTCTCCACCACGGACTCTGGCTTGTCAGTGTCGTCCTTGTCGCTTTCCGCTGGTGATTCCGGCCTGGACACATCCCGGGACACCGCCACGGGTGATTTGCTGCTCTCCGCCTTGAGGCTCTCGGCCACGGAGGCCGGGCGGGAGGGCTCCTTGGACGCCACAGACTCTGGCCGCGAGACATCCTTGGCTTTTTCGGCAACGGACGCTGGACGAGAGACATCCTTGGCGGCATCCTTGACGCTTTCGGCCACGGACTCTCGTCGAGATTCAGCTTTGGCGCTCTCCGCCACTGAGGCTGGCCGGGAAGCCTCCTTGGAGGCCAGAGGAGACTCCTTCTCGACCACCGACTCCCGCCGGCTTTCTGGCTTCTCGGCTGCATCCTTGGTGGCTCCTAGAACCGATCCTGGTCGCGAGACTTCTCTGGATGGCAGCGGAGATGGCTCCTTGGATTTGTCCGCCACTGATTCTGGCCGAGAGGGTTCCTTGGAGCTCTCCGCCTTTGTGCTCTCAGCCTTGACACTTTCGGCGATTGATTCTCGACGAGATTGATCCTTGGACTTGTCTCCTTCCTCCTTGACACTGCCCACGGCAGACCCTGGTCGCAAGGCTTCCTTGGAGGCCGGTGCTGATATCTTCACATCCTCGACTGCCGCTGACTCCCGTCGGCTGTCCACCAACTTCTCGGCCTGATCCTTGATGCTCTCGGCCACTGACTCCGGCCGGGACACATCCTTGGAGGCCAGTGGTGACTTCTCGTCCTTGGTGCTCTCCGCCTTGATGCTTTCGGCGATGGATTCCCGACGAGATGGCTCCTTGGACTTGTCCACTGCGGAGGGTGGCCTGGAAGCCTCTTTCGATGCAGCTTCTGGTGACTTTTCATCCTTTGTTTCCTCCTCATCGATGAGACCTTCGGCGGAGCTGGGTCTCGAGGCTTCCTTGGAGGCCAGCGGTGACTTGTCATCCTTGGTGCTCTCGGCCTTGATGCTTTCGGCAATGGATTCCCGTCGGGATGGCTCCTTGGACTTGTCGGCAGCAACTGATTCTGGCCGGGAGGTCTCCTTGGACTCTGGCTTAGGGCTCTCCTCCGCTAGAGATTCCCGCCGGCTGTGCTCTGCCTCAGCCTGGGCTCCTTCCTTGATGCTCTCGGCCACGGATTCTGGTCGGGAAGCTGGCTTCTCAGCGGATTTAGTGCTTTCTGCCAAGGATTCGCGACGTGAGGCTTCCTTGGACACGGCCTCATCCTTGGTCTTTGACGACTCGGGTAGGGATTCGTCCTCCTTCTCTCCCTCTGACTCCTTCTTCTGGGCTTCCAGTGGAATCTGCTTGGCCTGGACCTGCACCTCCACCTCGATGGCCTCCTCGATGGTGGCTGGACTCTCCATGGAGACGGTATCCTCGCGCTCCTTGGCCTCCTTGGGCGGAATGGCTGCCAGAGGGGCCGCCAGCTGGGCGGGCAGCTCATCCTCGGAGGTAATGTCGCTGGTCTCCTTCTCCTCAGGCGTGCTGGCCGACTTCTTGGCCTCCTTTTCGGTGATGACGACATCTGCCGTTGGCTCGGCCTGGGGTTTCTCTTGGTCCTCTCCTGCTTCCGGCTGCTGTTCCTCCTCCTGGGTCTCAGTTACCTTCTCTTCGGTCTCCTTCTCGGATGCCTTGGCTTCAATGACCTCTTCCTTGGCCACTTCCTTGGGTGATGGTGAAACCAGGATTTCAACTACTTTGGGCGCTTCCTGGTGAGCCTTCTCCTGCTCTTCCTCTGGCTCGGCCTCGGCTTCGGCCTCTCCCTCTGCCTCCTTGGTTTCCTTTTCATCGTCGGTCTCCTTCTCCTCCTTGGCCGACTCCTCCTTGTGCGAAATGCTCTTGGCACCGGCATCCTGGCTGTCCTTCTCATACAGGCCCAGATCAGCCTCCTCGTGCACCGGCAGATCGGCCACCTCGTCGGGCGTTTTGATCACATCTCGCAGGAGATTCTGCTGCGCCTCGAAGGTCATCTTCATGGGCAGCACGCGCTCCCCGGAATCGGGCAGCTCTGCCTTGCCTAGCTGAGGAACAGCTGCACCTACATCCTTGCCTGTGGCTGCCGTCTGCAGGATGTCGGCTCCCTTGAGGGCAGCTACTGCGTCGGCAGCTGCCTCGGTCACAGCCTGAACGCTGGCCACCACCACAATGGCCTCCGTCTCCTTGGTCTCCTCCTTGACATACTTCTCCTCGATGACCAGGTCCTCCTTGATCTGGTCAAGGGGAATGCGCTCATCCTCGGGCAGGGTGGGCGCCGTGGTGGCCCCCGACTCAATGGTGGCCGAGAATTTCTCCTCAGGCAGGCTCTCCTGCAGATTGACGGGCAGAGCATCGACGGCTCCTGGCTCCTCCACGGGCTCGTCCTTGGTGTCGGATGTCTTTTTGCTCAGCTTCTCCTCGGGCGTGGGCGAGGAGAGCTCCGTCTCCTCGGCTGGCTTGGCAGCCAGCTGCTCCTTGGCAAAGTCCTTGGCTGTGGCTATTATCTCCTGGACCTCGGCCTTGATGTCGCTCGTCTCTAGGTGTTCCTCATCATCCTGCCTGGCGGCGGCTGCTGTGCTGCCCTCTAGACGCGCCTTTCGCTCGGCAGCCTCCACCTTGGCTATGGCCGCCTCGATCTCCTCCTCGGCGCTCTTCTTGCGCTTCTTCTCCGATTCCTGCGAGTCGCGCTGATGCTTTTGGATCTCCTCCTCCTCTTTGGTCATGCTGCTCTCCTGCTCCACTATAGAGTCCTCGGTATATTGCTCCACTTCCTCCTTTTCAATGATCAGGTACTCCTCTTCCTCCTCCTCCGGCTCTTCCTCGCCGCCAGCGGGCATCTCCCGCAGCTCGGCCTTGATCTGTTGATGCTGCTGCTGCTGCTGCTGATGCTGGTGGCGCTTCATCTCGTCGCGACTGAACACCGCCTCAATCTCGCGCACCACCTCCTGCTCCTCCTTGAGGTCATCCAGCTCGCGCTGCTTCTCGGCATCCAGCTCCTGGCTGGCTGTCAGGTCTTGGAGCAGTTTCTTGGCCGCCGTGGCCTCGTCCGCGGAGGGAGTGGACACCAGACTAGAGTCCGTGGTGGTGGTGCCACCCTTCTCCAGGCGTTGCGCTTTCTTCAGGTTGGGCTTGGCCTGTTTCACAGGGCTGCCGGGGCCAGGAGCACGCTTCGAGGGTGAGACGCCGCGCGGTCTCCTCGAGATGGGCTTCCGCTGCTGCTGGGCAGCTGCCGTCGCCGTGGTCGAAATGGCTGACTTGGCCTCCGTTTGGACCCTTCTCTCCGAGCTGCTGGCGGTGGTCACCCGCCTGGCTGTACTGCTGGTGGCTTGAACCCGGGCCGCCTGCTGTTTGGACTCGAGCACCTTGCGATTATTGGCCTCCTTGGCGCTCTTGGCCGGCGTGCTGCTGGGACTGGACTTGGTGGTGGTGGTGGCAACTGTGGAACGGCTGCTCAGTGGTGCCTTGGCTGCCTTCACGGCGGATGCCCGGGCCGCTGGCGTGGCCGTTGGTGAGCTCTTCTTGTCATCCCGCGGCTTGGTTAGCTTACGGTCCATGGACTTGGGCGGCTTGGTATCGATACGGGAGCGCACCACTGGCTTCACCTCGGCCCGTGGCTTGTCTGCTGCTTTGGCTGACTTGGTTACAGACTTACCCACTGGCTTGGCGGTGGGCGTGGCATCACTGGCGGCGGCTGGTGGTGGCACTGCCACGGCATCTACTGCATCCTTGGCAGGAGGAGCTGAAGCTGTAACCTGTGGCTGCACTTCCTTCTCCACCTTCTTCTCCCCTTCGCCAGCATCCTTGTTGTTGTCCTGCTCGGGTTCTGTCTCCGGAGCAACCTCATCCTCGGCCTGCTCGGGTTCTGCCTCGGGCTCTGGCTCCTGTTCCGCCTCTGGCTCGGCATCCGTGTCTATGGAGTCGGCCTTGGTGCGCACAGCTTGAGCTGCTGCCGCCGCCGCCGCTGCTGCAGCCGCCGCTGCTGCTGCTGCTGCCGCCTCCTTGGCCTTGTTATCCTGCTGCTGGGCAGGAGCTCCTCCTCCTACTCCACCTCCAAACTTGGCGCTCTTGAAGGTAGCACTGGGCGGAGCAGGCGTGGCCTCAATGGCCGACTTGAGGCTCTTGCGGGTGCTGGCCACCGTCTGTATGGCCATGGCCGGGGCTATGGACTTGGCCGTGCACGTCGAGTGCTTCATAAACTCCAGATGCTTGAGCTTCTCGAGACCCTCCTGGATCTTAAAATCGGGCGTGCTGCCCGGAAAGAGGATTCGGGTGATGGTATCCTCCGGATTGGCCGGCTGCCACACGAGGAGAGCACAAATCGAGACGAGATTCTGGAGGGGAAAATTAAAATCTCGAGAATCGCGACCGGCAAAGAGCCGCTGATCGCCGGCATGCCACTTCTGGAGAAACTCCTTAACCTCCTTGGAGTCCCTGGCCGGACTTATCACATACATGTCCAGGGTGCCGTGGCCCACCTTGTGGTAAAGATTGACCGGCTCCTGGTTGCGGTAGCAGACCTGCGGCTTCAAATCCAATGCCTTCAAATCATTGACGATGCCATGGCCGCGCTCAAAGAGATCGATGAGCAGGGGATCGCGATCCTTGTCGCCATCGGGACTGTCGGGCAGGCAGCCCCGACGATCAGGTACATTGCCAAAGAAGTGTCCAATCTGGGGATAGACATGTGAGTCCCTCTTGCGAGCCACCACAGCTCCAAGTCCTTGGACATTGCTATTGTTCAGACGTGTCATCAGGACGGCATCCAGGCGATCCAAATGGCGGGCAAAATCCCAGAAGCAAGCCTTCCTATTAAAGCCGCCATCCACTGGAAAGGAAGATTAGGATGAGTTGAAGGATATTTCAGTATCAATTTTTGACCCTGATCTTACCTAGCATATTGAAGCCATTGATGCCAAAGAGCGCTGCATCGCCCTGGCCGCCGGGGAAGACGTATAGCGTGGGATGTGTAAAGCGTATGTTGCCCACCACATCCGAGGTCTCGAGCAGCTCCCTCAGCGAGGTCGGCATCACCATGGGTGCCAGGTAATCTACGCAACAACTCAAGTTAATTTCAAGGGATATAGTATAAGCTAGGAGAAACCGCATAATCCTTACCTATAAACCCATTGATGTACTCGCTACTGGTTTCCAGCACATCCACGGGATTGATCCTGATGCGGCACTGGCGGGCAAAGGACTTGTCCGGCAGCGTGTGCCACAGACCTGCATCTGCGCAATGGATATTCATGGTAATGGTGTCGGCATAGGCACGAATCACCCTTTGTACGTCGTGCTCCTGGAAGGCCTCCGAGAAGTCTGCCACCGAAAAGGTTCCATCCTGAATAGGAAACATGGAATCATCAGGGGTGGTTTCCTCCATCTAAAAGGTTTCCCCACTCACCTGAAGTATCCAGGAACCATTGCCACTGAACGTATAGCCGGCATGGATGATGTGCCGGTGCCGGGTGAAGCTGCTAAGCAGGTTGCGCATGCACTGGATCAGCGTATTGTACTGGGGATGGATGAGCACCTCCGTGACCAGATTCTCGCTGGCATACTGTATGAGTCGTTCGCCTGCAGGTGTCCGGTGAGAGGGGAAAAATAAAGAGAAAGGAGACCAGATACCTGGAGTAAGGGATAATTGCGAACTTCTGCCTGACCTCGTTACAAGGCACGGACTTGGACTCGAGCACGCACACGGTGGTGCAGCCCGCCTCAAGTGGATTTCGATTGTCAAGCGTTATTGTCACCACACAACCCCTATATATACCCTATATATACCCTCTGCCTGGGCTTGGGGAAATCATTTAATGAATCTTTAATTTTAATGCTTTAATTAAGCGTCGGTACGAGGTGCTGCGACCTTGCCAGCGACCTTGATGGCCACCCCCAAACGGTATCCATGATGATGGTGATGATGATTATGAGGGAGGATGATGCTGCAGATGATGTGGCCTTTTTCGGTTGCCTTTTTGATACCCTTGCAGGAGGTATTATAATTTTAGGTAGAAGTTTGTCACGCAATGAAAAAGACATTTCCCAACTCTATAAAGTATATTTTTGTTTGACATCAACAGCCTAGTCTATCTAGACAAGTCTGTCTGTCAGTTTCTAACCAAACTACTTTCTCTTTTTAAAAGTTATCTGCATAAAACTTTGCATATAGTTTTCTAACTCTTCTGAAGGCGACGGATCAATGGACTATATCATATAGCTGATAAACAAACAATTGGAAGGGTATGCAAACTTCGGCATGCGCTTCCTTTCTTGTTTTTGTGTTTTTTTTTTCTGGCAATGGTTTTATGGTTATGCGTATGTACGAACCTAAATAATTTACGCATTTTCCGCACTAAATAGTCGTTGACAAAAAACCAACAACAAGCTAAAGTCTTGCCTTGTCAAATGCATTCCCCCCAAACCCCACTCCCCATCATCTACACCCACTTGGGGGCCAACGGTCAAATGTGCTCACGTACGCGTAAAAAAAATACAAGGCAATACAAGGGGGGAGGGGGGAGAGAGAGTGTGATGAGAGAGGGGACCCACCAAGGTGGGGCTGCTATGGCTTCGTCCAGCTGTCGCGTCCCAGAGCCCGATCCCGCGGTGTGGTGGTGTGTGTATCCCTTGTGCTTTTTATAAATGATAATCTCTCTATCCTTCTCTCTCTCTCTCTCTGGCAGGCGACCTCCTCTGCCGGCTTATATTTATCGTAGCGAGCTTGGAACACGCACATGAAACGCAGTGACATATATATATGTATATATGCGAATCCCAAACCGCGCTGCCTCTTTCGGCCCAATCTTCCAACCTGGCAAACCGTGCGTATACGCAATATTTGTGAATTTGGGTTGTGCTGTCTTGTGTGTTGTGTCACTTTCATGGAGTCTCCCATAAGAAAATATAGTTTATAAGCAAGGATCCAAGTGTGTGTCCTGGGAAAAAGGTTGGGGAGGAGTGGGAGAAGGGGGAGGAGAAGGAAAAGGGGGAGAAGGAGCAGCAGTAGGAAGAGCAGCAGGAGGAGCAGTTGGAGGAGCAGCAGGAGGAGTAGCAGGAGGAGCTGTAAGAGGAGCGGTAGGAAAAGCAGCTTTATGAGTGGTTAGAAGACCAAAAAACTGCTGTGGGCTGAGACAACATTACCATCTTGTTGGCCACCAAGTTAACATGAAATGGAATGCGGCCTCTGGCTGCAGTTTGCTAATAAAATTCCCCAATAAAATGGGTTCTTGGTTGGACATTCTTGGCCAGAAAATGAAAACTTTTCATTAAAAACCAATAAAAAAAAAACCTATTGCACCAAAATTAAAGAGTAAAACTCAGGACTTGCTTCCTATTTTTGCACCTCAGGATTAATGGAAACCCAGACCAAAGCCAGACTTTAGCCAGACTCTAATCCTAGACACTCAGAGGATTCTATGATCCTGCCCAGGGGCACTCCAAGCTGTCTGCACCTCGGTTGTGGCCAGCATAAAGTGGCAACATGGCGCCAGATTAACCGTTAATAACTGCACCAGGCGTTGCCAACTTTTTGTTCTATTTTGAAAAAACAAAAGTATAAAAAAAAAGTATAAAGGGAAATGGGAAATGGGAAAAAAATCTACATAACAGCAGGAGCCACAGCCGGAAACTTTTTGTGTTTTATGATTTCGTTTTTTTGTATTTTGTTTTTTGTTTTTTGACTGCAGAGTAATTACAGTTCAGCTCTTGACCAGCCTCCCTCCCTAGTCTCCCCAGCAAAAAGTTAGCTGTCAAGCCAACGCGGACCAAAAAAAAAAAAAAAGTTTGGAATGACCTCAAGGAGGAGAATGAGAGAGAGTAAATAGAGGAAGGAAGGAGCAAGTTAGTCTTCTAAAGGGAATAATGAGGCAGCGACAGCTCCGGAGAAATGATGACCAAATGATTGAGTCAGTAACTTTTTTTTAAAGAACCTTTTTCAGAGGAAGCAACAATAATATGTTGATTTTATTCAAGGAACTTCAGGGTTTATCCTCAGTTTTGGAGGGATATTAGAGCTTGATAAAGTGCAAGAATGGTTGATACAAGGACTATTTCTCAAAGAAAGAGTATATCCAAGTCACTAAGCTTGTTTCACTTAGTTTTCTTTAATATAAGGCTTTGATATATCCATCTTTTCTGTTATTCCCTATTTTTAAAAATCATTTTTAATAATTACCAATTAAATCAAGGGTTAGGTTACTTCAAAGCCATGGCATTCCTCCTAAACTTTGCCATTGTCACCGCCCTATGCCTGGCCAGCCTCTCGCTTTATCGCTATGGCAACATACCGGAACAGCACTTGGTGGTCACCCTTTCCGTGCTAACTGCCTGGTGTTTCTCCTTCCTAATTGCCTTTAGCATTCCGTTGGATGTGACATCGACCCTGCATCGCCAGTGCTTGGAGGAGCATCGATCCAGCATCGTTGACTTTGGCAATGGCAGCAATGTCAGCGAATGCCAGGCACCTTGGGGCATGGTCTCCGACCATGTCTTTCCCAATCTGTGGCGCATCATCTATTGGAACTCGCAGCTCCTCACCTGGCTGATCATGCCACTGATGAAGTCCTACCTAAAGGCGGGCGATTTCACGGTCACGGGAAAGCTCAAGTCGGCGCTAATCGAGAATGGGATTCCTTATGGATCATTTTTGTCCATCTGCGGATTACTTCGTGGCTACATTGCTGTGAAGGGCGAGGAAATGGACTGGGAGAAACTAAAGGCCATCGCTGCCTCCACCTCTAATACCTGGGGCCTATTCCTGCACATCCTGCTGTTGGGTTATGCTCTGGTTGATGTGCCCCGTTCGCTGTGGAACAATTCCAAGCCGGGATTTGCCCTGCAATATGCTTATTTCAAGGCGGCCAAGCTGTATGCTGAGAAGTCAGATGCCGAGGAGCAGGTGGACTACATTCTGGAGTTGGTGCAGGGCTTGAGCCAGGAGATTGCCATCAATGACGAGCTTCTGCGACCCAGCCTGGAGGCCATTCAGCGCAAGATACCCGTCGAGCTGCAGGAGAAGGCCAGACACAACTTTTCCCGCACCGGAGACTGCTCCACCAGGAGCACTATTTTGCCCTCTGAAAAGTCTCTGGTTCGCATCCATGCTCAGGTAATCAAAGCCTTGCAGACCCTCCAGCGTGCCGAGGCTTTGTGGAGTGTGCAGGTGCAGGCGGTGCTGCATCTGGAGGATGTGAACAGGAATATGTATTCCTCGGAGAGAAGCTTCAAGGCCGAGTTCCCGCAGCAGCGAACGCAGCTGGTGGGTATGTGCCATAGCTCTAAGGTGCAGTGGTACTGGGAGTGCCGGCTGAAAATGCCATTCCTCCGGATGATGTCCTTTCTCACCGCCACCATGTCCGTTATGGTGGTGTGGAGCGAGCTGACCTTCTTCTGTCGCCGTCCCGTGCTCTCCATATTTGCCAATGCGATTTATGTGGCCAAGGACAGCTACAACTTCTTCACCATTGAGCTCTTCTCGACCACAATCCTATGCTATTTCTTCTACTGCACCTACTCCACCATCCTGAGGATCCGTTTCCTGAACCAATACTATCTGGCGCCGCATCACCAGACCAACGAGCTGAGCTTGATCTTTAGCGGCATGTTGCTTTGCCGCTTGACCCCGCCCATGTGCCTCAATTTCCTGGGCCTCATCCACATGGACACGCACATTATTCCCGAACGCATCAAGGAGACTGCGTACACCCGGATAATGGGTCACATGGATGTCATCGGCATCATAGCGAATGGTTTTAATATTTATTTTCCAATGTCTATGCTGGTCATTTGCCTGGCCACGTGGTTTAGTTTGGGGAGCCGGTTCCTGAATGCCCTGAATGCTCTGGGGTTTGAACAGTTTCTGCAGAACGAAAGGATTACCACGGAACTGGTGCAAGAGGGAATAGCACTGATGGCGCGTGAAAAGCGAAGGCTGCAGCGTGCGGAGCTGGCAATGGCCAGTAGGAGGAAATTCAATCGATGGGAGATGATGTTGGGAGAAGGAGCAGGAGGAGAAAAACCTGGTGCCCTTTGCTCTCCCACAGATGGACTGCTTGTCACTGGCGACCCTAGCTTGGACTATGCGGCTGTGGCTTCTTCGCCAGCCTTGGTCTTGCCCAGATTTCTGTCGGAGGAGATCACTGACGAACGGTTTGGTGAGAGCATCCAGGTACAGGTGGGTTTCCGGAATCCTAACAATGGACTGAAGGGAGAAAACGACCGGGGGATGAGGAGTTCACCACCCCGAAGACTGTTTGACGATGTCTAGGTTCACCCTTTCGAATGAATGAATGAAAGACAAGGACTACTATACACTTTTTCCCACCCAAAACCACATTAATAATGTAACCTATTTTACACTCCTGCACAATCCACACAAAGATGGACACTGGCTATGCCCCAGGCTAATGTATTATGTACTTTAACTCTGTGCATATTCAGGTGGCTATAAATTTGGACACATCATAGCTTGGCAGCCTGATCCCTTATTCCATTAACAATTCCCTGCCATGATGATGATGATGGGTCTTAATTGGCTGGGCTTATCCTGGACAGGCAGCTGAGGCACTAATCCCTCCTGGGTATTACCATGATGATGATAGTTTAATTAGCGGTTTCAGCTGCATTCGAAAAACCTTGGACCACCGTCGTAGGTAGCAGCAGCGGCATCATTAATCAGTGGAAGGCCCGGCTTCTTGTTACGTAAAACGAAAGGAAATCGTGGGACCGGTGCTTCTGTTGAACAAAGCCAATAACATGTTGTAACATGTCAGTGCGCGCGGTATGTTCTCAATCATCTCCTCATCCTCGTTCACCTTCTCCTCCTCGTTCTGGCATAATAATTAAAAGGATGCCGCCGTCAAGAGTCTCCGCAAATGACAGACGTCAGCTGTTCTTTGCTCGCTCTCTCCCGCTCTCTCTCTCTCGCTATTTCTCGCTGATATTAATTGATGTCCTGTCACATGTTGCGACACGAAACACAGTTTAGTCGCTTATCGCTGGACCACTTCCACGATGCCTCCCATACTGTTTGTCCTGTTCCTCCCATATGCAAATTATGTCCGTGTCTGCCTTCGATATTTGCCCAACTTTTGTCTGTCTTTTGCCTCCGTCTCTCTCTCTCTTTCTCTCTTGCTCGCCAGTTGAATTATGCATGAACACTGGCACACACACGCACACGCAGGGCGGCCTTGTAGACCTGACGCCACCCACTCACTTGCTGTCCTTCTTGCTCTACATAAAACGCTGAGTAACTTTATATCTGTATATCTGTCTATCTGTGTATGTCTTTGTGTGTGTGTGTGTGTGTGGGCCGCACGGACTCTATCTTTCTATCAATTTTGCATACGTTTTATCTCAAGAACTTGGCATGGCTTTTGAGGTTATGTGTGCTGGGGTCGTGATACGGCCCATTGTGCCTAGTTGCCACGTGCCACGCCCCCACATCATCAGCCATCTAGACATCTATTCATTGCTTGTGTGGGATTTGGCTTAGGCACGATAAGAATGTGTCTAAGTCCCTCGATAATCCCGAGAGCGGTTGAGGCGACTCGAAAGAGTTGTGCCGAGGGTCGAGTGCCAAGAGGGAAGGATTCGAAAATAACACGTATCGATTGCAAGTGAACTGAATAAAGTAGCGAGAGAGCGAGAGAAAATGGAGAAGCGAGAACAATGGAAACTATTGCCAGGCTTAAGAAGGATCTAAAAGTAGCGAGTAACGATTGCAATACTAGGCAGGCCAGAGAAAACGGAATGAAATTAGTTTTTGATAATTTTTGGGAAAAAAAAAACGAAATAAAAAGTCTAATGCTACTTCGCCCAGTACCTTGTGACTATACAAAAACAATCACACTCAGTTCCAGGACCCTTGACCCTTGGGAGCGTTTTCTTGATGGTCTGTTGCTGTCAAAGTTTTGTGAAACTTTGTTTTCCCACAGGGAAACTTAAGTAAACTGCATCAAAAACTCGGAGAGAGGCGACAACTAGAGAGACAACGACGAGCAGGTGCCAATGAGGACGAAGGCGATGGTCAGTGTCAAGTCAATGGTCCAACTTTAGACATAACTTTGTCAGAGTAGAGAGAGAGGACAAGCCTGGTGCAGTCGCAAAACATGAATTATGCGCTTGTTAAGGAGTATTCGTAATTGGAGCAGCAGCTTTCGGTGTCCATCTTGGCAAAAGGTGGACCCCAACATCTTTTTCCGCGTGAGGAGCACACAAAGTGCCCGGCGAGGCGAGTGCATTCTGTGCACTCTCAATCGCGCCTCGAGGATTTCTCTCTGCCGCTTTCGCATCCTTCCCCCCGCAGGCAGGACACCTCTCCAACATCATTATTGGGCCTGGGACCAGACCAGGCACCGCTTCTGTGGCGGCGCGCCACTTGAGAATTTTGTTTGAGTTTGAGTAGTTTCGAGTCCATAGAAGGGCGTGGCGTAGGCGGAGGCAAACAAAATGCGATTGCGAATGCAAATGGAAAATGGAAAATCCGCTGGCGTTGCCAACTTTTGCCGTACGTACGGACAATGGGCTGAATGGAGGGCATTGAGCGCAGGTGTTGCACTTAGCATGTCCTTCAAGGACAACGCCTCGGCATCGGCATCAAAACGAGAGGCAAGGAACGCGCCTTATCACTGCCTGGGTCTGGCTCTGACTGGGTCTGGGTTGGGGTCGGTCTATGGCCTTCCACAGCAGCCTTGAAACTATGCCATTATATTGGGGGAGAGAGAGGTCCCATCACATCGTTTAGAAATAAATATTAAATGCAAAGGGGCAAAGAAAAAGGAAAGGAAACTTTAAGCTTAAAAATTTTGAAAAATCTGTGCAAGATTTTAAGCAATTTACGCGACTGTTGGCTGATGGAGAGCAGCTAAATCCCAATCATCTCCAGAGCGAGTCAACGAAGTGTACAAACAGCAAACAGGAGCAGAGACAGGAGCCAGTATGCCAGGATGCCAGTATGCCAGGATGCCGGGATGCAGTGGCAGCCACTTGAGTGCGTTTCAACGGCGTTTTAGTCTAATCCGCAAAGACAACAGACCCGTCAGCCGGATCATTGTTGCTGCCTGCTGCTGCTGCTGCTGCCGTCGATGATGATGATGATGATGATGATGCCACTGCATTCGGGTGCCATGAAAGTGCTGCTCTTGGGCTTGGATTTATCACAAAAGCCAAAAACAGCAAGACAACAAGGACAACAAAAGCATCTGAGCAACAAAGCTGCCAAAGCGTTGAGCTCTCTCGGCTTTGTGCATTCAATTGTTGTTCATCCAATCCTCACAATCCCAACAATCCTGGCAATCCTGGCCTCTCTCCCTGCTGCCTGCTGCCTTCTGACTGTGGTTGTTGTCTATGGACAATTGTCATAATAATTCGTTAGGATAACTTTTGTAATTTACCCCCCCAAGCCCATTGTTTTTCCCCCCCTTTTCCCTACAGTCAATGATCTCCGATTAGTAATACGAGCTTCTTCACATGGGCAGGCAACTTAAAAGGGTCTTAGTAACTAGGATTAAGGACTTAAGAATTGGTTTTTCAAAAAAAAACTTACCGTGACGAGCCTCCTCGCCCTCGGGCGCATGCTGTGTAATTGTATTGAGCTCCTCTTCCAAGTCGACGTGACAATCGGAAACGTCCCAGGAGAGGAAACCTAAAATAAAGAGTAAAATAATTATTATTATAAAATTTAATAAATATAAATCTAAATTAAGGGTTTCTGGAATTTCTAATAAAATGTTTATATTTTCAAATATTTAAGTTTCTAAACCCATTACTCATTAGCCTTAATACCCATCGAAAACTTGCATTAGTTGGACAAACAAGCAGCTCCTTTCGATATCATCTCTGGAAATGGAACTGCTGGTCATACATCACACTCACCCCCATTAGTATATGTACATATATATATAATTATAATGCAGAAATGTCTGGGAACCAGTATTTGATAAATGAGCGGGATAAGGGCGCCAAGCTTGGGTAGGAGTTGGCATTACGCATACGCCCTGGTGGCCAGGACTCCTTTTGATATTTACCCCGTTTGTGCCCCCCCTGTGTATATTATGTCATTTAGTCAACAAATTAAGTCAGCATTCAGGGTGAGAGTGAGTATTTGCAAATACAAATGGCACAAGGGCTACCTCTACCCTTTTTTTTCCCCTTGGTTTCTTTTTAGTTTTCCATAGTTTTTCCTTGTTTTCTCTATTTTTCCTGGCTTTTTTTTTAGCATTTCAGCTGTTATCCGAATGCATGAAGGCGTGAAAAGTGTATAATATATAGAAAAATATATGTATATTTAAATATTTGTAAAATCGAATTACTTTTAGCACAAGGAAAGTAGACTTTAGGCTTTAAGCCTCGACTTGACAGGCTGCCTCTTTAGTTTCCTTAGTTTTAGAGAGCGAGATCTCTTCTGACAGATTGCCGACTTATATGTAAGCCCCCTGTTTATGGAAAATTTAATGCAGCAGCTTTTCCCAGCTCCCCCCCGCCCTCCTTTTCCTCTATATAATGTGGGTATTGTTGCTGAATAACTTATTCAAACCTTGCCTTAATGAGTGCTTAACTTTCATTTTTATGCAGTCACCCACCAACTGGGATGCAAATGAAGTGTTTTACCAGGGAGAAGATGCCTGGGTGATATCATTGAATCACCACCAGATCAGCATCTTTCTATATAATATATAATATATATTGTATATATAACAATATTACCCTTCCTTGGCTGCCTTCACTGCGGCAATTTGCACAAATGGCTGGCAAGAGCCACAAAAGCGGGCCAGCTAAAATTGTGAACTCAAGGCATAAAAATGTAAAATCTTAACACTTTTTTTTTCGTTCAGGATCAGGACATTATGTGTGTGTAGGTGTGTGTGTGTGGGGCACACAACAAAGCAGAGAAAGCAAAGGGAATAAAGCGGAGGCCACAATGGAAGACGAAGGAGGAGAAAGCAGGAACCAGGCAGGCAGGCAGGCAGTCAAAAGCGCCTACAGCGATTGCACAAAAATAATGAGGAAGCGCGCGCCCAGGATATGCGACGCCAGTATATATATAAATATATATACGTATATATATAGCATGGGATATATATGGATATATACTCCTGCTCAGGCGAATGAAGCCACTCAGACGGAGGTCTGGCAACGGCTACAGAAACCGAATTCGAGTCCTTTCCCCCACTCGTCCTTCCACTCTTCCTTGCTCTCAGTCTCTCATTTAATATTTATGCGTTGATATCTGTGAGTGAGACTTCAATTTGCTCAGTGCCAGGAACAGACTCAACGGCGCTTTTTCGTGTTATTATTCGGCGCACTTATTTATTTATATTTAATTTCCGACTCCGAGAGTCTGACTCTGACTCTGGTTGTGGCTGTGGCTGTGGCTGTGGCTCTTGGAACGCTTAACCCCCAGCATAACTCAGCT
Source organism: Drosophila kikkawai (assembly GCF_030179895.1). Classification (NCBI taxonomy): domain Eukaryota; kingdom Metazoa; phylum Arthropoda; class Insecta; order Diptera; family Drosophilidae; genus Drosophila; species Drosophila kikkawai. Next base: position 28,532,055 of record NC_091733.1, read on the forward strand.
ATTATTATATATATTATATAGAGTACTTCTTTTCCCAGCTATATTTCGATTATTTTTGCGGATTAATTGTGGCTTTAGCCTTTCCTTGGAAGGAAACTACCTACTCCTGGTCCCTGAGTCATATTTCTGCTTGGTGGACTCATTTAATTCTGGTTCAGTGATTGCAGGACCTCTTTGTGATAAGAGAACCACTCGTAATAAGGACACTTTATGACACACAAATGGGTTGTTCCTTTAAGGAACCTTTATACTTGAGTGATTTTATTAATTATAGAGTATACAAAGGAGAGAGAATATATCGATATATCAAACAATCGATGAAAAAAAATTGATATTTTAGTGTACGAAAACACAATTTTATTAATTTGATAAATTGCTTAAAAATTATGTGTTTTATTATATCGATAACTTTAAATGTGTTATTTTTCGATTACGATAATTTCGATAATAAATTTTAATAAATACATTTTTTTTTTTTTTTTTTTTTTTGATTCTTTTTGGGGAAATCCAATCTTCAATAATCTATAGTTAAGCCAAAATTGCTTTAAATTCTATTTAGAAAACTGTTCCAAGTTAGTTTTTATGATCACTGACAGCATTATACAGCATTTTATTCTAATTATTCCTGTAAGTCATCACTCGACTAAAACCTTCTACTCATTAGTTGCTAGTTTCAGTTAATTGGGATTCATCATCATCAGCGAGAGATGTAACACACCTATATCCTCGACTCTAATTCACATTACTCTCGATGCGAACTAACGCGTCCTACATCAAGCACCCTTTTCGAGGCTGAGTCGCACCTGACCCTCGCTTCCGCTGACACAGCCTCCACCAATGTAGTAAATGTCGATGTGTCGATGCCAAGGTAATCGAATGCAGACGTGTCAAACAGACAGACAGACACCTGTTTCCTGCCCTTTGGCACCCCGCTGCTGCTATTGCTGCTGTGGCTGTGCGCCGCTTCCGCTTGCCATGGATGATTACTGATAGGCGCCGCCTGGTGGCTGCCTTTTGCCTTCCTCCAGCCCCTGACTGTCTCCCCACCCATTTCTATGTTCTGCGCTTGTTTGCACAAAATAGTTGCATAATTCCGAGAGCACACTCCCCAACCTAAAAGCCACTCTGGGTAGCTGGAAAAAGGCAGTTGCAAGAGGAGCAGGGAGCAGGAGGAGCGGTAGCAGGAAGGCGTGTTGATTTTGATGTAGCTAAAAAGCCACTTGTCGTTGGTTCGTTCATTCGCTCGTTGTTGCTGGGGCCCTTGAAAGCCAACAGAAAGCGCGTTGAAAAGTTTGCATAGCCAAATGAATGCGCCTCTTCTGTAGTAGGTCCCTCCTCCTCCTCCTTGCTCCTCTTCCTTGCTCCTCCCACCCCTAGAAAACTGCCAACTGGGGAGCTAAATGTTTGGAAATGCATAAAAATAAACACATTAAAAAGAAATTAAACACTTGCACTCATTAATTGCGTATTGAGTCAAGTGGCTACAGCTTGGGTTTGAGCTTGAGCTTGAGCTTGAGACGAAGATGAAGATGAATCTGAATGGGTCAAAAGGAGGAGCTTCTTCTACTTTTAAAGAAGGAGCAATTCAAGGATTCACAAAAGAGAAACAAGACAAAAGGACAATAACAATTAAAGCGAATCGAAAGTAGAGTAAACGAGGCGGAGCAAATAACTGGGCTCCTCCAAAACAGAGTCCTTTTGACAGGACAAGGAAAAGCAGGGCCACTGCAGAAACAGTAAAGCAGAAAAGTGAAAAGAGTGTGGAAATAAATGAGTACAAAATGAAGGCGAAAACAATGCTGCGCCTGATTGCCCCGTGCCGATAAGACGAGCCTGATGAGCCAAGACAAACACAACACACACAGCAAGGACCTTTCGACAGGCCAAAGGAGCAGAGACAGGGCAGGGACACGGACAGGACATCAGACATTGGACACATTGTTGATGTGCCGTTCGAGGAACAAGCAAAGAGCGCTTATTGCGTACACAGCGATATGTAATTCCCGATAAGAATTGTAATTAATTGGACGCGTGACGCGTGGAAGCCAAGAGCAAGCCCCCAACCCACAAAATCTTTGTGATTTCCAGGAATCAAAGCCTTGCTTTCACAATTTATTATATATATTTCTTTGTTTTAATAATTCTATTTACTAATTCCACAGCGAAAATGATTTCCTAATTGAAAACATAAAACTAAAATATATTAAATCTCTTTAAAAAAGAAGTCTTAAAAAAACTTCTGACTGAAATTATTAAACTTTAAATTTTTTAGAACAATTTTATATGATAATTTTTGGTAAAATTAAAATTTCAAAATTTAATAACTAAGCCAAAAAGGCATTAATTTTAATTCGGATAACTGTTTTGAGTTAGTTTTCAAAAGGTTATAAAAACTGTATACCGAATTCAAATTATTTTTGAATTAATTTTTTTTTTTTTTAATTTTTTACCAATTTTAATGATGTAACCCATTATAAAAAATTAAAAAAATTTTTTTTCAAGCGTACATGGCTAGATCGACTCGCCTGTTGATGCTGATCAAGAATATATATGATTTATAGGGTCGGAAATGACTCCTTCACTAATTAAATTCATAAAACCCCTTAAGAGGATCTAAAATATTCAATTTCTTTAAATAAATATTTTCAATGGTAATTTTTTTGATTATAAAATCATAACTAAGCCAAAAAAACATTAAATTCGATTCGGTAAGCGATTCTGTGTTTGTTTTTTCAAGGTTAACAAATCTGCATACAGAATTTTAAACTTTAAGAAATCAAAATTTTGTACTTTTTTTTAAAGAATTTTTTCGAAATAAAAAATACAAAAAAAAATGGCAAAATATTTTTTTCTTCCAGACATAGCTAGATCAACTCGGTTTTTTGTGCTGATCAAGAATATATATGATTTATAGGGTCGGAAATGACTCCTTTATTGTTAAAAAAGCTTCTGAGTGAAATTATAATACCCTGAAAGGGTATAAGAATCAGCAGACGAATCTATTTAGCCATGTTCTCCTTTACTTGAATCTGTTGAATCTTATCTTTAATGTTTACTATTTTGCATTGCTTAAATTATTAATTAATAATGTTTAAGGTCAACATAAAAGAGATCTTTAAGCTACAAAATAAAATGTAGAGTGAAGATAGTAGACTGAAAAGGGGAGAATTGCGTCAGACGCAGTCCAAAAAAAAAAAATGCGTCATTGTCTCTCTCTAATTGACTTTCTCCATGGCCTCTTCTTCCCAACCATTTTCATTTCCATTTCCCCGTGTATCTTCTGGCCCATTACCTCCAGCGCCTACAGTGTTGAGTCATATCTAACTGTGGTCATTCTCCGAGGCCTATTCTTCACTCTCCTCCGCTCTACTCAACACTCTAAACCCTCTCCTGGCTCCTTGCTCCTCGCTCTAGTCTAAACTATCCTGACTCCCCGTTTCTCTTTACTTTCTACACACTCTTCTTGCTTTCTCACTCTCTCTCTCCAGGCATACATGACGTATACGCAATTTATTTTGAAGTGTTGTTCCCCTAATGGCTAATCAATGTTTATAGGCTACCCACCAAAAACAGCGGACAACAATAAACGAGAATTTGTGTATGTCTTTCTCTGTGTGTGTGTGTGTGTTTATAAGCCCGAGAATAAACGAGGCCAAATGATGGGACAGCATTTTGGCCACAAAAATAAGTGGAAACAGGACAGAGAAGGTGTCCAAAATATGAACGAAATGCGATATGGAGGTGGAGATAGAGATGGCGCAGAGGGAGGAACTAACACGGAGGTCGGAGTACTCGCCCATATACATATAGTAGAGTATAGTATAGACATAAATATTGCAGTAGCCTGACAAAGGCCGAGAAGAATGTACCAATGTGCCGAGGATGTGGAGGATGCGAAGGATGCAGGTTGCCTGGCAGCTTCGCATAATTTATGTCACTTTATCGATTCACACAATATACACACACACGCCACACGGAGGAGGAACACGGGAAAATACTCTCAGCCAGAAATCTGGACGGGGAGAGAGTGGAGCCAGCGAACTCTTTTTCACATTTTATAGCCCTGCATAAATTGCTCCATAAATGTTTCCCTCAGACCAGCCACGTGCGGTTGGCTCGGCAAATGAATCCCGAAAATTCTATTATCTCCAGGCTCCTCCTACGAATTTTTCACCTGGCCACCACCCGGTGTGTGTGTGTGTGTTGTGCCCCAGGGTGCTACCTGGGTCACTACCGCCTCCTCTGGCCTGACCTGTCCTATTCGTGGGAGATTTTTTGACTGCTTCTGACAGGAGCAAAAGCCGGAAAGCCGGCGAGGCGAGACGAGACGAGGTCAGGGGAAAAACACATAGCCCAGCACAATTCACAGTTTGCATTCCAATCCGATTGTAGGATTCATTCTCGCTTCAACGAATTTTCTTACCCATTGAAAGGTTCTAGGGATGTACGAATTTCGAGGGAAATACGACTCTTTATATAAAAAAATATGAAATATCACAAGAAATAGCTTTAAAAGTTATAAAATAATAATACATATCGTTAATAAAAAAAATATATTCATTAAAAAATATATTTAATAAAAAATATATTTAATAAAAAATATATTCATTAAAAAATATATTTAATAAAAAATAAATTTAATAAAAAAAATTTAATTTTATATATTTGATTTTATATATTTGAATTTATATATTTTATTTTATATATTATATTTTGTATAATTTATGTTATATATTTTATTTTATATATTTTAATTTATATCTTTTATTTTATATATTTTATTTGATATATTTTATTTCATATATTTAATTTATATATTTTTCTAGAGTATCTAAGGGGTATCAAGTTTTCGTTTCTGTAAAGGACTGGCCATCTCTCTCAACCCATAAATCAAAGCACTTGGCAACACACAATCCCTTCACTTCATTCCGAACTATATCTCCTGCCACATGTCACTGCCTGGTGTTACTCCTCCTGCTGCTACTGCTCCTCCTCCTCCTCCTGGGTTATACTCCCCAACTGTCTCCCCCTCTGTGCTGCCCTGGGTCACCTCAGTTTGTTTATATTTCTTCGATTTTACTGCCAGCCAACGCAGCTCGCGGTGGAGTGAGCAAATAGTGAAGCGAAACAAATACTGAAAAATCCGAAAAAGGAAGCATTTCTGACACAGACTTGCGCCTGTCACAATGACTGCTGACTCGCTGCTGTGTGTTTTTCCCATTTTCCCCTTAGCAAACTGCGGCATTTTCGCAATGCCCAAACTAAAAATAAATTTACATTTGCGCGAATGCAAAAGATTTTAATGCGTATGACAGGCACAGAGAGCATAGAGCATCATCCCTTGAATTTTCAAGTTTAGTAAAAAGGGGGGAAAACAAGTGAAATGGCTAAAAATACACCCAGATGGGGTGTTAGGTTTACCCCGTCGACTCGAAAGATACTTTAATTCAATTTGCATTTGCCAGTTGCAAATGTGGCAACTTTTGTAATTGCTCCTGCAGAGCTGCTAATTACACCTACACACGAAAGAGTGTAGTGTGTCACACACACCTCAAACAGCAGCCACACCTGTATACCTAGTCTAGTCTCGCCTCCCCTCTTAATTGCTTGTCCTTAATTGCATAATTGCAAATATTGCAGGATTCCAGGCCTAACTGCCAGCTTATCCCTTTAAATTCCATCAAAAAGTTAATAACGTAGAGGACAGGACATCACATATTGATTGCGCACTTGAATATCTCCATTCAGGTGGAAAAATCATAAGCATTTATTTATTTATTTATCGTTTCAATTATTCACACGCACTTGTATTTATATATATACTATATATAGTTGCGACGAGTGTGTGCACAAACTAATGAAGTGAAATGCATCGAAAATTGCTTGCCTGAATGCCTATTTGTGGTTAAAAATGAGAGTCTAAAGTGGTAGTTTAAATATTATAAATTGATATTTCAAGAATATATTAGCTTTTTATGGAGAAACTATGTTTTTTATATTAAATTTTCTAACAAAACAAAAAACAAAATGTAACCCTTTTTTTTTTTATTGAAAAAAATTGTAATAATTTTAATTTTGTAAATTTTTAAATTTAAATGTAGATTTATTAACCTATTAAAAAATAGAACAGTTTTATGTATCCAAATTAATGCTATTTTGGCTTAGTTATAATATTTTAAAATTTTACTTTTCCCAAAAAAAAAAAAAAAAAAAAAAAAAAAAAAAAAAAAAATGCATAGAAAATTTAAATAAATATTTAAAAATTCAAAAATTTTAATTAAATTCGGTCTGCATATTTAATAACTTTATAACCACCTTAATATATTTTAATGCTTTAAATAAATATATAAATAAGAAAATTAATTAACAAAGAAAATCAAATTCTGTATATTTTTAATGAAAAAAAAATCCTGGCTTGACACTAAAATTTTCAACTAGTTTCTGCATCTTCTGAGTGCCAAAGTTAGCTACTATTCTTGTTTAAGTAGAGTTTATAGTTTCAAGTTTCTTTCTCTTCATGGGAAAAATTTCTTTCTTATTTTGTAAGCATTTTTATTCCACAGAAAGAACCACGCCCATCCTTCGAGACGGATATTTATAACAATTTATGAGTTTTCTAGGAGCTAAAGAGCTCTGCAAGGACGCTTTCCTACCACAAGTAATGCCTGTAATATATATCCTCAATTACCCCGTATGTTCTTCTCAGTTTCTGTGAAGTGAAACATAAAATATGCTAGTTGTAGGTGCTTTCAATTCCCACCAATATCGGTGTAATCAAATATTTACACCAACTTACACGGCTTCTAAGCCGGGAGAGAAGCCTCCTTGAGTTATGGTTGCCAAGCCAGAAACCCTTTTGCCTCACGAACTACACTTTGGTACGTGTGCACTATAGATATATATATATAAAGATATACTATATACATATGTGCACATTTGTCCGCCTTTTATGTTATGTGCCATTATGGATTTCCAATTTCATGCCTGACTATACTGCATAGCGGGGTAAATGCATCAATGCGAGATGTGAGGGGTATAGGAACTAGTACATCCATATCTCTCTACCTCCAGGCTCACAATGGACAAACGTATAGCAGCAAGTCTTATCTGGCGCAGCCAGTCGTCATATATAAAGAGTAGGGACGACACTGTGCGAATTTCTAAGTAACTAAACATTAATTTTTAGCTAGGTTTTAGAGGAACTTGTAGATAGATTTTAGAGAAATGTGTAGATAGATTTTAGAGAAATTTGTAGATAGATTATAGAGGAATTTGTAGATAGATTTTAGGGGAATTTTTAGATGGATTTTAGAGGAATTTGTAGATAGACTTTTTTAGGAAATAAGTCATTAAATTAGGTAATAATAAAGTATATATCCACAAATTTCTTAGCTTTTCTAACACATTTAAAAATCTTTTTAAATCTTCAAAATAACCCATATTTACTGTTAAATTTTCCCTAAGCTATGCTTAGATTTTCCCCCTAAAAAAATCATTTTCCTCCCATTTTTTTTCTCCCTGTTTCCTCCTTATTCAGTGCACAGACAAAGCTGAAAGCGTTAGCCATGAGGGCAATAAAAAGCATTCGAAATGTCTTTTTGAGTCTGAGGTGATGCCCAGATTGAATCGAAATGAATTTGTATTGAATGTACATATACATATATAGTACAATATAGCTACAGCCAAGAGGAAAAGAGAGGGGAGAGAGGGAAGCGCTAATGCGGGCAGCACGAAAGGTAAAAAGTCAGTCAGGAAAAGCTGTGGGGGAAAAGCTGGGGCGCCTGGCGCCTCGAATGCAATTTGTCAACGATTTTTCGCAATTTCCCAGGCAAGGCAAGGCGACAAATTGGATCCACACACACACATACACACAAGAACAGGAGGGGGTACGAGTAGCTCCTTGGCCTGTTCAGCATTTCATCATGAGGCTGGAAAATTGAAAATTTCATGCTTCTGCGGAACTTGAACCACCAAAAAATAAAAATAAAAAACTTTAATTGCCATCAAGTGTAAATGAAAATTGAGAGGAAAATGCAGTTTTTCCAGTCAATCAATAAAGCCAAGAACTTTGGTTTTAGGGCGGATTATGGATGTTTCTTTGAGCCATAAATAAATAAAATAGCCAGGCAGCAATTTGCATGGGGAAAAGTGGGAAAATTGAAAAGCTTGAAAACCCAGGGAGGCGTGAGTAAATAAAGTGAAAGAAATAAATAAATCAGTTTTGCGGTAGCACCAGCCCCAAGCACTTAACCAGGCCAGCCCACGCTTTTATATATGGTTTTTTTTTTTTTTTCAACTTTCTAAGAAGCTCATTAAAGGTGGCTTTAAGTTTGGTAAAGTAACTTAAGAATTTACCCATAAACTGGGTTCAGTTCAAAGAACTTTTCAATAGAATTTCACATCAGTTATCATCTTCAAACAGTTTTTGCCGAATCAATTCCAGAGATTGAAGTATTTCACATAGAAAATAGCCATTAGTTTGATGTTTTCCAAAAATTCAAAGTCAGGACCAACACAACTGTTCTCGGGACTGACCGGTTGGGGTCCTTGTCTTTGTCCCTGTCCCTGTCCCTGAAACCCTACACATGTGTGTGTGTGGGGGTGGGGGGACTGTCACCAGCTGCACTTGGCAGGCGACCAACAAATCACTTGATGGCTGCTAACCACAACCAACGAGGATGAGGAGGGGGAAAACCCAAACTCAAACCCAAAATGAAAACGAAAACGATGATGAGACTGAACGAGCTCTGAAACGCCGGCTGAGAATGATGCAAGAGGCTTTTTAATTTCGCAAATGCACCAAGCGAAAATTGCACCAAAACTGAGGCATCACCACCATCCAATCTCCCAGCTTCCAGCTCCCAGTTCCATGTCCGAGACCAGCTCCAGGGGCAGCTACAGCAGCAGCTGCTGCCATAAAATTACGAAATATGTGTGCATCATAAAAAAAAAAAAAAAAAAAAATCGAAAAATAAATTCAGGCTGGCAAAAGGAATCAAAATTGCAATTTTATGCGAGGCAAACCTGCAGAAATGTATCTGCCAGATACTTATTATTATGCAAAGCGAATTTATGGCCACTGATTGAATTCCAATATCAATACCGCCGGAGTTTCTGCTCAATTCCACAGATTCTTCCGGCTGCTCCGCCTGTCTTCTTCCCTTGGCAAAGTTTTGTGATGGGAATTTATGAGAACAATGTCAGCTGGCAATTAATTGCGCTTCCATGTAGGCCCAAGGACAATGCTGTGGGCGTCCTACAGGAGACACTAGGCGCTCCTCTTAGTTGACTTCAGTAATTGAGGCATGTCCTGAGTTATGGCCTTCGCGACGCCCACCTGTGCCCCAAGGGGGCTAGCTGGTAATTGCCAGGAACTCACAACTTGAGGCTGCGAGATTATTAACTTTGCAAAGTCGGCTAATTCTAGGTAAAAGTAAATAAATAAATTCCAAACACCAGATTCCTAGGGATTTCCAAGTACACAGTGATAAATTAACAGGGAAATATTATAAAAATTAAGTTAAGATGAAGAATATCTAAAAGAAATCAAAGAAAACCTTTAAATTTGAAGTTCTCAAAGAGCAAGTCTTATGGCTGTGGTTAGTGAAGACAGCTCAGTACGATAACATATCGATAAATAAGCTTCTGGTATGTATTTTATAGGACATGTTCCCTAAAATTCAATTTCCTAAATAATAAAACCAAGCCTAGTATAAATGTAACCTAAGGCCTAAGTTTAGTCCTCATAAAAAGAAACCTGGAGTAGAGATAGATTTCTATCTTTATAATTGACATGTGAATAACGATAATAACGATAAACTTATCGACATATATGAAAAAAAATATAAATAATCAAAGAAACACTAACTTTTACAACTCTTTTTCAAGAATGAACTCGAAATTTGTCTTGGCTTAATAAATGAAAAAAATAAAAAAAATAATAAAAATATTTAAAAAATACTTTAATCTTTAGCAAAGTATATCGATATCGCTATTTTTCCCTAGTGCAGTTAGCTTTATGTCTCTTAGAGTAAACCCCCTTGAATAGCTAAAAAATTGTCCCTTTCGCCTGGATTAGGCTGTATTCCGAGACACCTTCCTACCGCCACTCTCCACTCCTTTGGCAACTCAAACAAATGAGCACGAATCAATCAGAAACTCAAATAGAAGTGGGAAAGTGCCCGCCGGCGAATGGAATTGGAATTCAAATTTTTTTTAAGCCTAACCCAGTCTGGCAAGGATCGGTGGAGTAGGACCCCGGTACGAGTGGAGTAACGCAATGCTTCCGCTTGACCGACTTCTGTTGGAGTTTTTCGAGGGCAAACATTTGCATACCGCTGGTGGAGGATACCGACGAGGAGCGTCTGCAATATTCAAAATGGCGGCACATTAATTTGTGCCAAGCTCAGCAGGAGCGGAAAATGAGCGAGTAAAGCTCAAACAGGATAGCACAGATAGGTGCGGGGAGTGGAAGCCCAGCAGATTGCCAATTAATTTTCATGATTTTCACGTTGTGTCGTCGGCGGAGACCCCGAGTGAGATGTGCAAGAGTCGGCACTTTTGTGGCGAGGTTCTCCGAGGTTTCAGCTCTTTAGCTACCCCAACTATCCTCCTTCCTGGCCTCTAGGTTTGGTTTTTGCCTTCAGTTTTTGGACTCACGGGTTGTAAAGCCATTTTGCAGCTATGACGACGGCACGTTAATCAAAATGAAAGGCTTTAGAGTTACGTGAGTGTGTGAGCACGAGAAGGGGTGTCTTCTCATGCTTTCTGCTTTCCTGCTTTTTGCCTCCTGCTGTTCGTGTGCCAATTGCATTAGCCGAAATTGTATTTCACTTTAAATGTAACGAGATAAGCAATTTTTATGACCATCCAACGTACTCGGACTGACCAGCAAATAGCAGGAGTAGGAAGCAGAAGCAGAAGCAGGAGCAGGAGCAGGAGCAGGAGCAGAAAGCAAAAGCAGAAGCGGCCCATTTTGCAGTCCAACTTTGTGCTCACCATTTGCAGTTTTGTGCCTGCCAAGCCGAGTAATACATTAAAGTCCCGCCAGGATGCCATATGTGCTTTAGGCGGGAGGAAGAAGTGGATTGAATACCGGGCTAGCATATGTTGGCTTTCTTCGAAAGGATTCTCTGCTATAATAGTAATAATCAAAAGGATGTACCAGGTCTTCCTTGCTCACCTTTTGCCCAAGAATTTACTCAAGTTTTCAGCACACACACAGACGTTAAAATAAATAAATATATATTGTATTATGTATACAAACATGTTTATATATTGAAAGCACTATTTTCTTTATGGCATTGCCAAAGCAGTTGAGAAAATTCATGAAATTGCCGCTCGGAAATGGGTTTTATTTTCCTGTTTCTCTGTATTTTCTCGCTGCCAAAAAACTTTCGAGCCAAAAAGTGTTTTGGGATCAGATGCGACTAGCTTTGGGTGGCACAACGGGTCCTGGTTGGGGTGGGGTTAGGGGGTTGGGTTGTATGTGGCCGACAACGACATGCACACATGTGCGACACTTTACTCCTTCCCCTGCGCGCCTGACCGTTTCCGGCTCATGAATTTCGCATTGAACATTTCAATTTGCGGTCAAGTGGTCTGCGACCGGGGGTGTACGTTTCGGCTTTGGCTTTGGCCATCAACAAGCAGTTAGCAACTAATTAGCACACGTCCCGGCCAAATCCTTTCACGAACAGGACACCACCCAGAGAAAGGCCAAAAGTCATCTAAGCAATCGGCGGCGTTGCAAGAACTTTTTCTTTAATCGAATGGTGTTGTGGTGTCGGTTTTATTTATATATAGTTGAATGGTATTTCCAAAGATTTAAGTTAATTGCGTAATAGCTATTGCAGCGAAATCGATTTTTCAGGATTAATTTTGAAATTTGTTATTAAATTTGGGGAGTTTTTTTAAATTTGTTGTGGATTTGTTTAGTTTTTTGTTTTAATTAAAGAGGAAATTGCACTTGTTTTGGAGTCTAATTGGCAAACTTTAATATATATTTAATAAGTAAATATTTTCTTAAGGTTTTGTTGTGGAATTGTTGTTGAGATAATGTTATTAAGGAATTGTTGGTTGTTGAGAAATGGTTGTATAGAATTGTTTTTGAGAAATTGTTGTTGAAATCTTGATTTGTTACAGTGTTAAATTATTATATTGTGGAATTGGAATAATACTGAATTTGTAATATTTTTTTACAATTATTTACTATTTATTTTTTGATATAAAAAAGTTTTAAAGTAAGAGTTTATTCATGTTGTAGAATTCTTAAATTGTTGAATTGTTGATATTTTAAAAATTACTGAGAAACTGATTTGTTGAAATATTTAAGTTTTAAACTTAAATTGTTGTTGAAATTGTAAACTTAAATTGTTAAAATTTTAAAATTAAATTGTTGTTGAAATTGTAAACTTAAATTGTTGTTGAAATTTTAAACTTAAATTGTTGATGAATACTGGACCGTGATGTAGTGCCCAGGTCCACTCTTTGGTGGCCTGGACATAGGAACTAGGTCCTAGCTGTTCCCTGCATTTTCGCTCATTAGAATAATGACAAATTAAATTGCAAATTTAATGACACGCTCGTCACGGCCAGGCCGGGCCGGGCCAGGCCAAAACTCAAACTCAAACTGAAACTGAAACTGAAACGACCTGGCGAAAACTAATTAAAGTGAAACGAACGTAACGTGAGCTGGGCCCCAAAATGGTGATGAAAATGTGGGAGAAGAAAGGTGGAAAGTGGGTGTGGTCTGCGGCTGACCACGGGTGCGTCGCATGATCTGTGCCGCTGCAGAAAGGGTCTAGGGTCTAGACCTGATGTGTGTGTGTGTGAGTGGCCTCCAAATGCACTTCAAAGGCAATTAATTTGCAATAAAAGCATTTTTAATGTCCCTATTTCATACGTGTGTATGCGTGTGTGTGTGCTGATTGATGACGCAACAGACCACAAGCCACCCTACCGCAAGCCCACCCCCTTAAGCCGCTGTGTCTGCAATGCCTGCTTCGATGCTTCATTGATTATTGCGTATACGCCACATTGGCCAAAGAAAAAAACATTGGTTAGACCTCAGGAAATAGTTCGATTTCTCCAAGCTCATTTATTTATGCTCGTGTATGCTAATTTAGGCAGAGGGAAAATTAGAGTTTCCAATTTACTATTTATCTGGGTAAATAAATTATTTTCTTTAAGATTTTAGTTAGCATACTTTTCAGGGCCTTTGGCTTTGGTTTAATAAAGTTATTCTTAAGGAAAGAAGCTTAGGAATTTTAAAAAACTATATACTATATATATTATAATTAATATTTTTCTATTTATCCTATATTTCATATTTTATATATTTCTATAAATTCAATTATTTATTCATTTTATAACAAATATTTAATTCAAAAGCTTAAACGTTTTCTTAATCTGAACAAATTCAAAATCTATAAATTTCAAAGGCAAACCTTCACATTTTCAAGCGACTTTCCTAGAAAAAGCTTTCCTTGAGCATTTCCCACTGACACTTCCCACCTAATCGAAGGGATTCCCCTCTTGGCTAGCTAAATTTTTTTTGCCAGCAACAGACTTTCGGGAGCCCCATCGAGTGGTTTAGTGGCTCTTTCGTAGCTTTTCTACTGCTGCTGCAGCTCGAAATTGCTGTCATTGCATTGTCAAAGCAACTTTGTTGTACGGGTGAACGTGTCCGGCTTTTCCGTTGGAGGAGGAGGAGGAGGAGGAGGACGACTAGAAGGGAACTACAGTCACGTAGTGGTGCTGGCATCCTGTATCGTATGCCGTGTCCTGCCCAGCTGTCACACATCCCGCGCACATTGTCACGCAATCAGCGTTCTCCAACTACAACAGCTACGCTTCTTCTTGCCCCGTTTTGGAAAGGGTCTAAAAATATCAACAAAATCGAAGCTCGTCACGCCGCCGTCATGTCTCTGCCCTGTCTGCCCCTTTATTTGATCGATTTTCCGGCCTAAACCCATAGTATTTTCATAGTATAGTAGTGGCCACGCCCGATTTGCTTTCTTCTCTTCTCTTTCTTTGTTTTTTTTTTTCGACAACAGTTGTCATAATAATGTTATGTGATTCGCCTGACCTTGAACGCCTCTCTCTAGTCGTCTTTTTATTGATTTATTTTTAAGTTAATTAAAAAAAAAAAAAAGAAACCAAAAATTGGCAGAGCGGGAAGCGTGACTGCAATTGAGCCTGGTAATTGTCATAATCAAGTGGCAAGTCCTTTGCCCCTCCCCCGAAACGAAGTCAAGTGTGGATGAGGAGCAGCACACAAAGTGGCCAAGTGGCCAAGTGGCTAAGTGGCTTTTACTTGAAGATCTTAAAAAAGGAAAGATTTTATTCGCATAATAAGAGGAAACAAATGGAAAGCGGGGGAAAGGCAAGTATTTATTAAAGTTATAACACAATCAAAATTAAATGAAAAAATAAATTAAAAATTAAATTAAAAATGAAAATTATATAGATATATTTCCTAACCACTTTAAGTAAAACATTCAACATTAAGCTAAATTCAATAGAAAAATCAGCAGCCTAATTTTAATGTTAAATGTTAGCTTCCTCCCTTCTTATATATATAAATCTATTTTTTCCATATTTGTTATTTGGCTCATTTATCGTTTCTCGTCTGTTTTTCCGTGGCAACACTGTTTTTCTGTTTTTCCCCCGCCCACCCCCTTTACCAAAATCAATTAAAAAAAGGAGGCCGTCGCAGTTTGTCCTCCTCTTCCTTCCTGCCTGGCGCCTCTCTATCTCTGTTTGTTTAGTGTAAACCGTCGGAACTGAGCAAACATTGCAAATTTTTGTTGCCACTTTTGTTGGTTTTTTTTTGTTTTTTTTTCTGCTGCACCCAAACTTGCTGCTCCTCCTCTTCCAGGTGATAATCCCCAACTGCCTCTGATGTCGTCGACCGGCGACGACTAATTTTCAGTCCGCACGGTCGAGTTTTAGTAATTTCCGGACGGTGGAGAGTATGCACACCCTTTCCAATGAGTCCGGCAATTATGCCACGCCCCTGGCATTCCGTAATCCGTATCCGTTATCCTAAAATTGGAACTCTGGCAACAGTGATGGCAGGGTTTTACGGATATAAGAGATATTTTCTTTTCAAAAAAGAGTGTTTTTCGGGGTCTAAAGTAGACTTTCCACAAGGAGATCTTTCTACTAATCCTATATCCTGTGTTTTTTCCTAGAGTTAATCCTGATTTTCAACGGAGTTTCTATATCAGGACACCCAATTGTAGCCTAAAGTTTGTGTTTATCCAGAGTCTCCTGTCTGTCATCATCATCCATCCCTCTGGCATTCTGGTTGGTCGCCTCTTGCATAAATCAAATATTTGTTAATAATCTGCAACAATAGGATGCACCCACTGAACTTTGACCCCTTGCCTGAATGGCCTTTTCATTGTCTGTCTCCCACCTCTGTTCTTGCCATGTTGCTGTTTGTTTGTAATGCAATCAACATGAAAATAATTAATACAATTAAATGCAAACAATCCGCGCCTGCCTGCAGTCCCCCGCCGCCGCCACCTGCCTGCTTGCGAGTGTGTTTTCAATTTTAATTAAGCCGATGCGAAGGAGGAGCCGCTGTGCCACACGCTGCATACTACTTTCATGCGCAATTTGCTTAAATCGAATTACCAGGAGAGAGCATAGCATTCCGCTGTAGTCCAACCAGGAGGACATGGAACAGACATTGTAAATGGGCAACCAGAGTGGCCGTGTCCATGAGCACCGGTAATGGGAATTCGATTTATTGGTAGCTTCGTCCGGGAAATTGAAAAGTCCAGTGCCCTCTCATGCCGCAGGGATGGACACTGGGAAAGGAGCCCTACAAATAATTCTAGCATGTCTAGATTTTGTTTTTTTATTCACTAAACTTGTAAAATATATTAGAAAAGCTAAGAAACCTCTGCATGTATAGATTTTGTTTTTTAACAAATGTAGATTTGGTTTTTTTACACTTTTTTTTATAACCATATATATTTCTAAGAATAAATATAATTCTCTAATTTCTCATTTATCTCCCAACAGAAGAAGCATCTAATTTAATTTCCCCATAAAAATCTCAAAGCATAAACCTATTATTTAGCTCCAATTTCTAGAATAATTGCCAATTTGCTAGAAAATATTTGCAAATTACTCTTTAATATGTTAACCCATTAACTGGTTGGCAAATGCTAATGAGTGGCAAAAGCTGAATTAAAACGTCTCTAGTTAAAAGTCGTTCCTGGCAGCAAGCATAACCAAACCGATTCCAAGTTGATTATTATTAAGAACCAAAGAAAACTGTGTCAGACACACGCTGCAATAAAAAAAAAGTGAAATATGAGAGCATGAAAATACAGTGAAGTAACCATTCCCTGGACAACATTCCGGATTTCCCCCCTGTCCCTGTCCCAGTGCAGTCCAGTCCATCTCTAGCACCATCTCCAAACGGCAGCTAATTAGAAGCAGCAGACGAGGCGGCGGCAACCAGTAAAGTGTGAAAAGAGGAGGAGGCGAGGCTGGAGATGGAGCTGAGACTAGAGCTGGGACTGGAGCTGTGACTGGGGCTGGAGTGGGTGCTCTTGATTGGGTCTGAACTGGCTTGGTTTGGACTGGACACGCGACGGCACTCGCTGAGGCCTGACTGGCCACCACGAGAGCGTTCAATCGTTCAATCATTTGCATACCTTCAAAGACTTTCTAGCCTGGCAATCGCATTCAAATATGCATTTGCTAATATTTTCCTTTTTTTTTTTTTAGATTTAAAGATTTATAATTGGCCATTTGAATATCACTCACATATATGCAAAAGTGTTCATTCAACTTGAAGCTTAATTAATTCAGTTTAAATGCGAATTAAAGCTGCTTGTTTAATTTCACAGAGAAAATGTAATGAGATTTAACCAGATGGCATTTCTTTTTTTGATTTTAAAGTCAATTGAAGATCTTAGTTTTACCTTTGATTAAAAAAGGTTTGATTAAGCTTGCAATTCAAGTTTTTTGATAAGTTTTCGAATAAAACAGGACTCATCTAAATGGAATTTAGATAAAAGTCCCACCTAAAAATCTCTTTAAAAAATTATAGAAATATATCTGAGGGTTTTCTTTCCTTATATTTTAAGCTTAAAAAGGGTGTTTTTTTTTTTAATATTTATTTTTTTAATACTTATTTTTTTAACATTTATTTTTCCAATATTTATTTTATTATTATTTATTTTTTTATTATTTATTTTTTTAATATTTTTCTTTTATTATTTTTTTTTTCAATATTTATTTCTTCAATATTTATTTCTTCAATATTTATTTCTTCAGTATTAATTTTTTAATATTTATTTTTTCAATATTTATTTTCTTAATATATTTTTTTTTAAATTTATTTTTTAATATTTATTTTTTTGTATTTTAAATTTCATAAGCAGATTCTTTATTTAATATTTTTAATCTAAGGCAAATCCATATTAAAATTTATATATTTGCCTAAGATTTAAAATTTTAAATAAAGATTCTGCTTATGAAAGATCTTCATCAAATATAAAATATTAAAAAACAACCTATTTTTAATTTATAATATTAAATAAAGACCCTTAAAAATCCTACAAAATATAGAACCAACTAAATCTAATTCATTACTACTTTTTATCACTTTAAAATTTCCAAACTTCCTTAAAATGCCCAAAACAAAAAACCTATTGCTTCCTTTTAAACCCAAAAATAACATATCAAAAAATAAAAAATCTTAGAGAAATCTTTTTCCAACTCACCCTTGAGCAGATGCTGCAAGATGTTGTCCTTGTGCTCCTCCGAATGCGGCTCGCCCAGGACGATAAGCAGGTAACAGCCGGTTAAGGGGCTGGGTGGACCCACAATCCCGCCGGCCAGACTGGAGGCAGCGCCACCGCCTTCGGCATCCGAGCAGGCCGTATCCAAGGGCGCTCGTCCGCCAATCTCCGAGGGTGGCAGCGAGCTGGCCCCCGCATCGGTGGCGGCATCATCGAGCTCGGCCTGCTCACTAGCCTGTCCGCCGCCGGGCTGATCTTGATCCTCCTGCTGCGGCGGCGGCGGCGGTGGATTTCCAGACCCATTGGGTAGGATTTCCTGATTGGTAACGGCCATTATGGCCTCGCCAGATCCTGCTGCTGCTCCTCCGGCTGCACCTGCTCCCGCTCCAGTTGTGGTTGTCGTTGCCTTTGGCTGATCTCCCATCACAGTTGGTGTTGTCCTAGTCGCTGTTCTTGTTTGTAGTTTTTAGATCACACAGAAAAAAAAGATAACTAGTTGTTACACTTGAAAAAAACCAAACAAAAGAAATTGCACTTTTGCTGCTGCCTGTTTTTTTTTTGTTTGTAATTTTTTTTGCACACGCAGAATTTTCTGGGAAAATCTGCGCTGCTTCACTTCACTTTTTCAGCTGGTTGTGTGTGTGTGTGCGCCGAGTGTGTGTGTTTGCTGGCCGTGACTTTACTTTGGCGCAGTTTCTTAGCTTTTTTGCCTTTTGCTTCGACTTTTTGCTCGCTTAATTGGTTTTCGTGTTTCGTTTTAGCTTTTTTACGTTTTTGTTTTGTTATATTATTTTTAGTTAATAATAATTTGTTGTCTTTTCTTTGGTTTTTTGTTTTTTTAGGCTGTTATTGTGCACACTTTGAAGCTGTGTTTGGTATTTGTATTTGGTTTTTGATGGAAAATCTCTTTTTTGGTTTTTCAGGCTTGGAGAGTACGTTTTTTTTTTTTTTTTTTTTTTTTTGGCGTGTTTTTTAAAGTATTATTTTGTTAAATATATATATATATAGTATATATATTATATATATATAGTGAAGATTTGGACTAGCTTTAGTTTTGTTTTTGGTTTGTCTTTCGCTTTGGTTTTTCTCTTTAATTGGTTTATCGATAATTTTGTTTTCTTTTTGAAAATTCGTTTTCTTTCGGTTTTCTCCTCAAGCGTTGTTCTTAGTTTATTAATTATTTTAGTTAAACTTTAGCTTTCTCCGCCGGGGCGACACTTGTCATCTAAATATCGTCGGATATCTGCAAGTAATCGGGAGAAAAGAGAACAGAAAATCCGTTAAGTTTGCTGATATAAATGCGAGATATCAAGGAATATATATAGATTTATAGTCAGAGCCCTATATTATGAATTGAGTTTCCCCCTTGTGGCCTGTCTTCCTTCATTTCCTAGTGGAACCAACGCCACCGCCAGACCAGACAGCCATTTCATCCGGGCAAGGTAGCCAGCCGGAGGAGCCGGCTATAAAAAGACGCCCAGAGCAGACAGGAGAGGGGGTAGGAGAATGACAAGGAGTTGGAGACTGAGGACTGAAGACAGGAGGTGCAGCATATAAAATGCATTGAACTTTGGCCGCCTCCCAGATGTACATAAACATATGTAGACCCAGACGATGTGGCCAAAAACAGCAGAGGATTCGCCTTAAAAGGTGGAATTAATTTTACATTTTCACAAACAAAATTTATAAATGAACTTCAGATGCTCTTTTCTAACTAATTAATTAATTAATTGTTTAAAAAATTAATAGTAAAGGAAACAAGCTTGGTTCAAGTCGTTGATGGCAACATTTTTTGACAAATTTTGCATAAAACTGAAACATTTGCTATGATTTATATTCAGGAGGACCCAAAAAGCTAGCATCCCAAAATTAGCTACCGAACCCGAAGACAACTCTGAGATCAAGGTAAAATAGTTGAACAATTATTATAACAAGAAAGGAAGCTAACTTCGGCACGCCGAAGTTTGTATACCCTTGCAGATTGGTTTTTAGATTTATATTATAAATTATAATGCCGAAAACAGACACAAAACAGAGTTTCATTACATTTTACCTATACTTATTATGTTTACAGTTTGACAATTACAGTTTTACATTCCCAGCTTTATATATTTTATAAATTTACCGATCGCTTCTATGGCAGCTATAAGATATAGTTGTCCGATTCTTATGAAATTTATACCAAAATTCTAGAATAATAAAAAAAGCTTATATCTCAGAGTAGATAAAAATACGTTGAAAAACAACGAAGCTATAATTTTATTCCTATTAATTTCCCGATCGTTCCTATGGCAGCTATATCATATAGTCGTCCGATTTTCATAAAATTTTTACCAAAATTCAGAAATAATATAAGATGGTCATATATAAAAAATAGTGCAAATATGTTGAAAAACAGCCAAGTTATAATTTTTTTTCTAAAAATTTATCAAACATTTGTATGGCAGCTATATGATATAAACGTCCGATCCGGCCCGTTCCGACATATATAGCAGTGAGAGTATATAGAAGACTATATGCAAAGTTTCATTCAGATAGCTTTAAAACTGAGGGACTAGTTTGCGTAGAAACAGACAGACAGACAGACGGACAGACGGACAGACGGACAGACGGACAGACAGACAGACGGACAGACGGACATGGCTAGATCGACTCGGCTGTTGATGCTGATCAAGAATATATATACTTTATGGGGTCGGAAACGTCTCCTTCACTGCGTTGCAAACTTCTGACTGAAATTATAATACCCTGCAAGGGTATAAAAATGGAAGTTCTTAATAGTAAAGTTATGAATGCTATTAAAAAAAAAACCTATAAAGCACTAGCCAAAAAAAAAATTATATTAATAATTTAAAAGAAAAAAAAAATAAGGTTTTATAGCTATTTTTTTTTTTTTACAAATTTCCCTAAAACCTTACACATTTTCTATAATTTATGATCAAAAGGACCCAAAAAACCCGGCATCCCAAAATTATAGGCCGAACCCCAAGCCAACTCAGAGATCAAGGCTTCCTTAGCCCACACACTCCCCCCCCCTCTTACTCTATCTCTCTTCACTCCCCGTTTCTCTCTCTCTCTCTCTTTCTCTGTGGAAAGAAAAACAGCAGTGCCAGGGACATGCACACGCCCCAAAAGCAAAGCACAGCAAAGATGTCGTCATCGCCGGCCGGTTGAGGGTGCTCGCTCCATGGCAACGTTGCCATTGGAAGCCACGACGACGTTGAAGGCGACGTCATCAGCCTAGGCCGGGCCATAGACTCACCCCCTGTAATGAATGACTGCAGGCGACTATAAAACAACAACAACAACACTAACAAAAAAAAAACTATTAAAAGCAACTCCTTTTTGGTCGCAATCCTTCAAGTTCTCCCCCGGATTCCGTCTCCGTTTCCATTTCCCGGCAACAACTGCAGTTTGGTCGCGTGGCCGTGGCCAAAAACGTTGCGCTCCAGTGCGCCGGAGTTGTGGCACGAAGCCCTGTCCGTGATGATGATGATGATTCACCAAGTGTTCCCTTTTTTTTTTTTTTTTTTTAACACAGAGATTGAAGAGACAGTGAGGTAGAGTTGCAGGGAGTTGCCGGCATTTCACACATGGAATATATGGGAATATATCCTCCTCCTCCTCCTCGTCTTGGTCCCTGCCGGTTGAGTGTAGTGCGGAAATGATGGATGAGGCGGCGGCGTCGGCTATTTCGGTACAAGAGCCGGAGGCCTACACAGTCATAGTTCCTTTGATCTGCTGAAGGAGATGGATCTTCTCCGAGGAAGGCAGTGCTTCTACAGCTTGGACTGCAGTGTGTTGCAACGGAAGTGGAAGTGGTGAAATCAATAGGTCACGCACCCAGGGGGGAGATTGGGATTGGGACAGGGAAAGGAACAGGGACAGGGGACTTGGGTTTGAACCAAGACTGAGACAGGGAGCACGTGTATTTTTTGGGGTTGTCTCTGGGCCACCGCTACCGCCGCTGTGGTTATATGATATCACCGCAAAGAAGCCACAGAAAAAAAAAATACGTGGAGGCACTGGCGCAAAAGAAAAGGTTCCACATAAACGCGGCACATTGGGCACTACACCGAAAAAAAATAGTATAAAAGGAATAAGCTGCGGAAAGGAAAAGATTTCCTTGCCGCTGCCGCCCCTCCGCCTGCCAATTTACTTTTGGCTCTCTCTTTCTTTAGCTCCAGCCCCTCGATGTCGTCTTTCTCTGTCTCCCTCCGACTTGGACTTGGGCCTCGACTTGGACTTGGAGTCGGACTTGGAGTTGGAGTTTGCTGTTTGGAGTTTGCAGTTTGGAGTTTGCAGTTCGGAGTTGCTTCTTCTCTTAGTGGCTGCTGTTGTGTGTGATTGTGTGTGTGCCTGTGCCTCTGGCTGTGGCTGTGGATCTGGATCCCTGGCGGTGTGCTCTGCTCGGCTGCTCTGCGCTCGCTGCAAACGGTGTGAAAGCTCGACGACGACTGATTCTCTGCTCGAGCTAGCGCGCACCACGAAGCAAGCGGAGCGCCAGCGAGCCGGAGGCAGAGGCAGAGGCAGTGCAGCACGGGCAGCAGCGACGCCAGTCGGCTGTCGGCAACTCCTACAGTTTTTCTTTTTTGTTTTTCTTGTTTTTTCTTTTTTGCCGCTGCGGTTGGAACTTCCAGCTGGGCGCAGGCTCGCTCTCTCTCCCTCTCCCTTTCTCTAAAACTCTCTCTCTCTTTCTATCTACTCAGCTGTAGTCCTTTATGTCCTGTGTGAGTTTTCACATACCCTGTATGACCAGAGGTGTTTCTGTTTTGGGGGAAACATATTTTTAGATTTCTCAAAAAAAAAAAAAAAAAAATTAAAATCTATAATATTCCTTAAGATAGATATAAACCTCTCTATCTAACTATATCCTGCATATCTTTTGTAATCCTTCAAAGGATGCATGCTATTTTAAGGAAGACTAGCTATTTCTTAGCATTTTTACTGAGCACTGAAAACCTATTTGGGAATTCTAAGCTGAACAAAATTCTTTTTTTTTACTTTAAAAGTTGTAAAACTAAATTTCCCTAGATTAAGTTAGATTTTCTCTATGATTAAAAATAAGAAAGACTCTGGCTTCTACATCATAATTTTAATTCACCTTTAAAAAGCTAGTTGGGAATTCTAAGCTCAAAATATTTCACTTCTTCTTACTTATACTCATTACTAAACCAATAGTTGAGAATTCTAAGCTCAACTTTGTAAATTCGTCACTTTAAAATAAATTTCTCTAGCTCAAAATAGTTTTCCCCTAAAATTCCATAGTATTTCCCCTATAAAGCCAGGGTAATCGACACTTCATCCCCATTTTTTTGTATTTTGGGAATTCCTTTCGCTGCAGGCAGGGCAAAGGCTTCGTGGCGCCCGATTAGCAATTCGCCGGACTCGGTTACGGTTTCGGGTCCGGATTCGCTGATTCGCCGCTTCCAGTTAACCGACTTGACTTCGGCCTCGGCCTCGGATTTGTTTCGTTTCATTTCGTACCGGCACCGGCACTGACACCGGCATCGGCATCGTTGTTATGACCCCCAACCTGCTCCTAGTCTTCTTTGGTTATCCGCTCTTCGTACTTTGTCCAGTCATTGTCGATTTTTCGCCTATCCTGCGGCAACTCTCACTTCGCTCAAGTCGAAAGAATCCTAACCGAGAGGAGGAGGAGGCGGCGGCTTACACTGGGACTTTGGCCTGGCCTGGCTTCCACGTGGTCAGCTGTTGGCGCCGGCTGCTAGCGGCTAATCAACTGCACAAGACACTCGGAGAACAGCGACTGAAAGCGGGTTCGGAGCTCGGGTTCCAGAGAACCAGACTGTGTGGTGGCTCGGTCGGTGGAATGCCGGCAATGCCTGGAAGTCGGCTTAACGCTAATGAAATTACGCAATTTCCAGTTTCCCGAGGATCAGCCATGAATAGTGGGGGGGGGGTCTACAGTAAACTCTTGACAAGAAGCTATAACCCTAAATGAATTATTTTTAAAAGGAAATTTGTGAATATTTATATAAGTGACAGGAAATAACTTTAAAAAGGAATAACAAAAAGTTATAATAACCAAAAAAAACAAAACTAAAAATCAATTTTGATTATAACTCAACATTATTTATCAGACCTCAACGAGTCTCATCCTGTAGCGATCCCTTGGGTTTGCTGCATTGGAATGGAATGGTACTGGAAAGTAACTTCCCCCCTCCAAAAACAACCATCTGATTTTGCAAACACACACACACACACACCGTACTGCGAACAGCTGCCAGCGGCATAGTGAGATATCGATTTTGCCTTTGCCAACGACTTCGGCAGCTTGCCGGCTGCACTTCGGCTGTGGAACGACGAACCAACGAACAGCTAGCGAGCAACGAACAGCTGACTTGTGTGCGAGTATGCGCTTGTCTGTGCATGTAGACGCTTGTGCTTGTGTAACGCTCAGCTGAGCGCGAAAGCAGCCGACCGTTGGATTTGAAACAGAAACAGAAACAGAAACAGCTTGGGCAATGGGATGATTGAGTACAGGAATGCAGAGAGATGCAACATGCAGCGGCTGCTGCTAATGATCATAATGCTAATTCCTAAATGATATTCAACAAACACTCACCTCTGGCTTAATTTGGTGTTTGCACTGGTTATTAATATTGGGAGTGGCTCCTGGCTCTGGGCTCTGACTTTTGGCTTTTTATTTGGATGGAGCAAGTAGTTCTTAGTAGTTCTCTTGATTAAAACTTTATCAATTTAGTTTTTAAAGCTTAGCACAAAAATGGACACTTGATTAATTTCGAATTAGCACAAAGCGGACGCGATATTGGCAAAAAGCTTTAATTAATTTATGAACTTAGAAACTCGGTTAAATCGATTAAATGTATTTATTTTGTTTGTTTTTTGTTTTTTGTGGTTTTTATTGTATGGTTTTTTTATTTTTAATGGCAAATTCAGCTTTTATGTTTTGTTGTTATTTGTTATTCCCGGTTGTTGCTGGCAACTTCTTCAGGCTTCAGAGTTTTAATGTCTCCGAAACTGAATAAACTTTAGACGGATATTGATTTTTAACTGCTGTCACTGTGCCTCTCTGTCTCTGTTTCTGTCTCTTGCTCTTGCTTTTGCTCTGTTTCTTTCTCGGCTTGTGTCTCTGCTCTCTCCTCTACGGCCTGCTCCTTCTCCTGCTCCTGCTTTATTGTGGCTCTCAAGGAGTACGAGGCTCGCGGGCCTAATTGATTGATTGCCGCTGGTCCGAGCGCTGGCATTTAGCATTTAGTAGCGCCACTCCACTTGCTCTTGCCAGCTTGCTTTTCCGTTGCTCTCCTGTATCCCTTCCCCTGCCTTGGCTTTCCTCGGTTTCTGGGATTTTTTTTGCGTGTGTGTGTGGATTCTGCTGCTGCCTGCCTGGCTTCTGGTTTCGTTTCGAGTTTGCTTCCGACGCTGTCGCTAACTGTGGGCCCTCTGGTGCGGCGGCCGTCGTTCCCATTAGCGCTGCCACTCCATTCCATTCCGTTCCATTCCCATTGCAAACACACTAACACACTGCGGCTCTGCTTCGGCTTCAGCTTCGGCTTTGGCTTTGACTTCGGCTTTTGCCTTGCTCTTTTTTTTTTTGGCACACTGGAACGACCGTTGCGTTGGCGTTCGTGTGTGTGTGCATGAGAAAAACATGTGACTGAGCCGCCGCCGGGCTTCCAACGACGCAGGCGCAGGACCCGACAGCTGCTAATGGCAAAGCCGAGCCGCAGCCGAACAGCTGATTGCCTACACCAGCCAGCCAGAGAGACGACAGAGAAGGAAAGAAACCCATCCCCCCCCCCCTCCCCCTCCCAACAAAGGGAAAAATCAGACGCCGCCGGTCGGAAAAGCATAAAGCGTCTGATGCCGTCGGGAAATGCAAATGCGGCTAGGCCATATAGATTGGCTATTGGGATAAGTTTGGCGGAAATGAATACATATATAAATTACTTTATACTTGGAAGGAAAGTTTCTTTTTGGCTTTTACATAAATCCTCAGATGTATAGCCGAATGGCAGAGTAACCTATTACCCATTCAAATTCAATAAAACAGAAAGTAGGACGTGAGGCCAGGCAGAACTTTGCTTTCCCAGGAACAAAAAGGTATAATGTATTTCATGTAGCAGAGTTTAGATTGTATGAAAAGTGCCTGCAATTATCATTATATTGTGATAATAAGCATGTTCTGGCTAAAAGTTCAACAAAAACTAGTTTGATAAGACTTTTAGAAAGCAAAAAAAGTTGAGTAATCTAGTTTAAAATATAATAATCACATAATATCGTCCTCTAGGAGCTGGAGAAAGTACATTTTAGAGTCTTTACAAGCTGTCCTTTAAAAAAGGGTTTACTAGGCGTATACTTAATGTATAAATATTCCCGAAAAAAAATTCTTGAAATTATTTTTAGACCTATTTAAAGCCATATCTTCCTCTAGCAGCTGGAGAAAGCACATTTTAGAGTCTTTACACTCTATTTAAAGCTGTTCTTAAAAAGAGTTTACTAGGCGTATACTTAATGTATAAATATTCCCCAAAAAATTCTTTAAATATTCTTTAAAGCCATATCTTTCTCTAGGAGCTTGAGAAAGCCTCTACAGTCTCTTTAAAGCTGTACTTAAAAATGGGTTTACTAGGCGTATACTTAATTTTTAAATATTCCCACAAAAAAGACCTTATTTGAAGCTATAAAATGTAACTAAAATAGAACCCCTTTCGAAATATTGATTGCCTGCCATGGCATTTCGTTACACATGTTCCTATATGTACACGATATATGTACGATATATATATATATATATATATCCACGTTTGTGCAACTCAATCCGCGCTTAACGAGGCAATTCTGTTTTGGTTGCGGTCGCTTTGGAGCCAAGTTTTGTGACGACGACGACGAAGGGGGAAAAAGAGCGCCCGAAAAAAAAAAGGAAAACTTTTCTGCCAGCGAAATTCTTTGGATTTCGACTCGTCTGTTGCTGTTGCTCCGAGACGGTGTTGGGAGACGAATACGAAACCCGGCAGACACGTAACAAACACAGCGACAGAGGAGTACCCGGAGGAGGCCAACTCCTGGGAGGCAAACAAAAAAAAAAAGAGGGGGAAAAGACCACGCCCAGTTTAATCCAATCAAAGGCCTAAATTTCCACTGCCATGCAGCGAGCGAAAAATGAAAATAAAATAAAATGAAGCGGTGTAAAAGCAACAAAGTAAAACAGCAAAAAGGGGAAAAGAGAGACAGAAAAACAGCAACAGAAGCGAAAAAACAGAAAAACAAGAGCAGGCCAAAATTCGAAATTTGAATTTGAATTCCGCGCTGGATTTCATTTAATTATAAGTTAACACGAACACACAGCCGGCGTTGCATACTCGACGGCGCCGGGTTCCACGGACCATGGAAAATGCCTTTACAGTAAATGCACTGAACACAAATTGTGGTGTGTACTTCAATATATAAGAAAATATTTCCGGTGGAAAGTAATAACAACGAATACGTTAATTTAAGATAATAAAAATAACAAGCCAAGTTCGGCAAGCCGAAATTTATATACCCTTGCAGTTTGCAATTTTATTTTTAAATTATTCAAAAAAATTAATCCATTAAAATATTATTATATGTTATGCATCATATAGATATAGCTGCCATAAAAACTGAATTATTTTTATAACAATCAAAAATATAACATATAAAATATAACCCTCCATTTAAAGGCTTCCCAAGGATGGTAACCTAATTGCTAAAACCCACAAAAATATGCAAGATATATTGTAAATAATGTTTTAATTAAATCAATAAACTTAATCAAGAAGCAATCTGTTTCCTCAGTTAGCTTTCTTTTATGTTTTAAGCCAAGTTTTCTAAACCCAGTCGCTGCTAAGGCAGCTTTATGTATATAGAATAATGGTTTTTGGCTTGGACTTACCCGCAGTAAAGGACACTCTGTTGCCTTTCATCTTTACTCCGCAGGCTTGGCTGAGATTCATCTATGATTAATTCCTTCGATTGCAGAGATCTTTGTTGTTTTTGCATCAATATTATACGAACTAGCACTTTTCCAGCAAAGCGACGCTTTTCGGGAGTCATCCAGGTGGCTTGAAATGGACACGTCACAGGTAAACACGGGGGGAGGCCGCGCACTGACTGAGGCGGCGGCGGCAGAGGGGCCTCTATTTATAGGTAGATAGAGAGAGAGGTTGATCGAGAGAGATAGAGAGAGAGAGAGAGAGAGAGAGGTAGATTGAGTGAGGGAGAGGTAGGCTTAGAGTTAGTGGGAGAGAGAGGGGCAGAGATAGTGGCAAAGTTAGAGAGAGATGACTAGCCATTTAGATATGACTCTCTCTCACTCTCCCCCTAGCTCTAGCTCTAAGTCTACCTCTCTCTCACGCAATTTACCTCTTTCTCTCTCTCTCGATCAACCTCTCTCACTCTGTCTGCCTCGATCAACCTCTCTCTCTCTATCTCTCTCAATAAACCTCTCTCTTTCTAGCTACCTATAAATAGAGGCCCCTCTACCGCCGCAGCTTCAGTAGTGCGTCTCCCCCCGTGTTTACCAGTGACGTGTCCATCTCAAGCCACCTGGATGACCCCCGAAATAGTGCAGCTTCGCTGGAAACGTGCAAGTTCATATAATATTGATGCAAAAACAACAAAGATCTCTACAATTGAAGAAATTAATCTCAGCCAAGTCTGCGGAGTCAAGATGAAAGATAACAGAGTGTCCTTTACTGCGGATAAGCCCTAGAAGCGATCGCGGTCGACAAAATTACTCCGGGTAAGTCAATAATTTTTAATGAATATCTTTGTCCTTATATAAACAAGAGAGGAAGCTTCGGCGAGCCGAAGTTCTGACTCAAAATAATAATACCCTGCAAGGGTACAAAAATGAAAACGTATACGTAATATTTTAAATATTGAATAACACGTATACGCCATGTGGGCAGTAATATTAATCTTTTTTATATGCTTTCTGTAAAAATTTCTCAAGATTTATATAAAAAAAAGAGCTATAAAAAGGATTAAGGTTTATTTTTAAAGCCTTCCTTGCTATTTGCACAACATTTTATGCCCTAAATGTTTTCCTCAGTGTGCAAAATATTACAAATTAAAACTAATTATAATAATGATGCAATATATATTGTAATATTTTGTTTAGTTAATAAATAAATAAATGAATAAAAAATAATATAAGAAATTATAAAAGGGAATATAAAACAACCCAAACCTCATAAAAAATATACAATAAAAAAAATATAATAATAAAAAATATAATAATAAAATAATAAAAAAATAAAATAATAAAAAAAATAATATAATAAACAAAAATAAAATAATAAACAAAATATAGTAATAAAAAAAAATATAGTAATAAAAAAAATATAGTAATAAAAAAAATATAGTAATAAAAAAAATATAGTAATAAAAAATATAATACAAAATATACATATACAAAATATAATAAAAAATAAAAAAAATAATAAATAAATAAAACCCACAAAATTGATTTCGACTAGCTAGACATTAAGAGCCCACTATATTTAATCGATATCCGATACGATACTCCTCTTCTCTGTGTCCTGCTACTTTATCCAACTCCTCTTCTCCCCCTTCTTTATCCTTTTCTTTAGTCTACAGCCACCGCTTTTAAAAAGTTTTATTGCAACACGACACACAGACCAAGGAACTCCAGGGGTTAAAAAGAGCGGGGCAGGCAGGCCAAAAGCATGCCAAAAATATTGAAATGTAATAAATACGAGGCGAAAAAATAAAGGAAGCCCAAAGCCAAGTAGTTGCATCGCGTGCGCAGCTAACTTATAGCCTCAAAAAAAAAAATTCAAAAACCCAAGAACTACCCTAAGTATTTTTGAGAGAAAAAAGAGAAAACAATTTTAAATGGCATAATATACAGTAAATACCATAGTACCATTTGCTATTTACAGTATTCCCTCTATATTTATATATTTTTCCCCTCTATTTTGTGCTCTCCTCTTCTAATTACGCTCATTATAATTGTATTAAATATTTTCTGGCGCTTTTTAATTATAACGATACTCAAGCGACTCCTCTCTTCGCACATCGCTCATTTCCGCTTGGCATTTTGCGGAGGCGCCACCTGGCCAGGTGGGGCACAGGTGGGCCAGCAAGGTGGCGGTGGCACAATAAATTGCGTTTTATTAATTAGAAGAAATGACTCCTCGCCAAGGGAAAAGAAGGAAAAAAAAAAATAAATAAATAAAAAAAAAGGGCGACTTTAGGCCAAGAAATTGAAAATGCAACGCTGTGGCACACTTAACCCCAGAGAAAAGTGGCTAGCTGGGTAAGGAAAATGGCTTAAAAAAGGGGTTTTCTAGGAGCCCGAAAAAGGTTTTTCCTTTGTAGGGGAATATAAGGAAATTTAATACATTTTCCTACTTTTAGCCATCATATTTGAACTTAAATTATAGAAAAAAACCATTGAAATTATAAAACTCTTTGACTTTTTAAGGAAACTCTCAAAAATTTCCCTGAAAATTATAAAACCTTTGGAATTTTTTAAGGAAACTCTCTAAAGTTTCCCTAAAAATTATAAAACCTTTTCAATTTTAAAGAAAACTCTCCAAATTTTCCCTGAAAATAATTTCCATTTTTTTTGCCAGCATCTTCACTCTTTTTTAGTTTCACAAAACATTTTTTTTCACACGGTTAAGGGTCGGGTATTAGATTAATTTCTCACTGAAAGCCACCCCTTTTTTTACCGGTTTTTTTTTTATGCGGTTCGTTTCGCTTTGTCTCATTTCTTTTCTTGGCAGTTGGTTTCTGTTTGTCGTGTCCTTGCTTGTTTTCGGGCCTGTTTGCGGTGTAATCCTAATAAATTTCAACAGCCGGGCGCCCCGGCAAAAATGTCAGGCGGAGGACCTCGAACCGTAACCGTGGTCTGCGGCAATTTCGGATCGTTTTCCCATCGACTTTTTTTCTCTCTGTGTGTGTGTGACTGTGCGCCTTGCACTTTGGCTTCGCGGCGCGATGGCGTCTTCCGGAAACGGAAGCGGAAGTTGCAAGTGGCATGCGTCGCTGTTTGCTGTCAGTTGTCCGATGTCCGCTGTCCGTTGTCCGTTGCTCACGAGAAGTTCAAAGTGCCACCTGATTTTCTTCAACACCTCTCTTCCATATGCCAGTCTCCACCCAACCCATTATCAATCTTCCTGTTTCTGCACCTCCTCGTGCTAATGCTCCTCCTCCTCCTCCTCCTCATCTGCTCTGCTCCTTGGCTCCTCTGCTCCTTGGCGCATTAATTAAGAACGCCGGCAGAAGATGACAGCCTCAAGCGTCCCTGGAGGAGAAGAGCAATGTGAAGATGAAGATGAAGGAGGAGCTGCGTCGCCACTAATTCCCCAGATTGAAGCTCAGAAATTGCGGCATTCGAACTTCTGGCACCAAACGACAGCCAAAGAGAAGGAGGGGAATACCCTTAATCCTTCGCATAACTTCCATGCATATGGCCTAAAGTGAGGGCTGCAGGGAGCTCTGAAGTCGTAAAAGGGGTAGCAGCAGCTGAAGTCAGCCAACTAACTTTCTGGCAATCAATATATTGTGACCCACTTGTCTAAGTGCTTCAAAACAGGCGTCGCTGGTAGAAAGAGGCAAAAGTATCAAATGGAAATACTTATCGAAATAATCGATAGGTTAATTATCGTTAAAAAATTGGGTGATACGTAGATTTTTCATAACAAAAAATGTATACTTTTAAAGTTTGTAAAAAAAAAAAAAAAAGGTAAAAATAAAACCAAATACCTATCGAACTTATCGATTTAAGCGGCAAGAATGTAAAATGGAAGTAATTATCGTTAGAAAAAATATACTGCGTATGTTTTCAACAATTTAAATATAGTTTAAAAATAAAAACTAATCGATTTAATCGATAATTAGAATAATTCGATTAAAAAACAATTACATAAAACCCATCAAAATAATCGATTATTATTGAAGCTATTATTTTCATACGTTTAATGAACCAAGCTTCTTATCACATTAAATAGGATAAAAATCAGCCAATATAAACAAAAAGGAAAAACCATTATTCATAAGGAAAACCACAACCAAGACATTGATTCATCCGTCCAAAAACTGACCGAATTGATGGCAAAAGAATAATAAATTGTTTCCTTGGACATCATTATTCTAATGATACGTATGAGTAGTAGTAGTGTCACTGAAAAAATCATCAATTAAAACACTGAAAAACCATAGTGTATTTTTCCCTGAGCCTCCTCTTCTCTCTACTCCTGTCCCCTCCTCCTTCTTCTTCTCTCCACTCTTACCCTCTCTTTCTCCTCCTCCTTCTCCCCAGAGTGACTCTTGTCTTTAAATATATGTCCAGTCACTAATTAGCCTCGGGACACTCCGCGCCGCTGGCTATTTACGGAGCCACTTACGACCGCAGCCCCAAGTGCTCAAGGTCGAAGTCACCACCCATTGTTGTTCCTATACCACCGTCGATATCCGCTTTCAGTTATTTTTATGACGAGTCCGAGGGGTGAGAGACGCCGTGGTATCTTGATTTCCTCTGCTGCTCTTGTTGCTTTCATTGTTATTAATATTTCATTTCCTTTCGGGGCAACTTCTCTGGGAGGACCCTGCTCTTTGCTCCCTGCTCCTCCCTCACGCACTCCGAGCAATTGCGTTTTATGGCCGCTCCACACGGCCATCCTCTGTTCATCCCCCGAATCTTGCGGCCCGAAATGGCGTCGTAGCCTAAGCAAAGAACAACAAAAGCATAGAAGCATGCTTTTTTTTTTGGGACATTTCGGTTATATCGAGTTACGAATTTCAAGGTCAAAGAGCCAGCTGTTGGACGATTTTTTTTTTTTTTTTTTTTTGGGAATAACACACGCACATCGTCGTAAAGCGACGAGGAGGAGCACAGAATTTAGGACACAAATTTACATTATTAAAATTTAACGATTAGCTTAGGCCAAGGTCCTACAGTTTTGTCAATTTCCCAACTAACAAAAATAATACTAAAAACCTAAACTCAACTCAAGAAACTATTTAGCCAGGAAAGAGATCACAACGAACTGGTGACTTGGACGTGTTGAATGAATCTTTTATGCCGGAGGCCCATTAAACATTAAAGGCTACTTACTACTTACCCGTCTTGTTGTGTCCGGGATTTAAAGTTGAGACTAGTCGCTTTATGGCCATCTCCGGCTGGATAAATTACAAACAGTTTCTCTGTGGTGTTGGCGCAGAAGAGCTCATCGGGCTCATTAATCTGGCTCAAAAAGGAAAGCGGCGGGGGCTTTTGGCTTCAAAGCTATATTTAGAGTTTTGTAAAGAAACCTGCAAAAGAAATGAGAGCAACAGAAAAGGGTTATAAAATACCGCAATCGATAAATCCGATAAGTAATATTCTAGATAACAGTTTTTAAGCGATAAATTGATATTTTTAATATCATGATCGATACTTTCGATAAAAAAAAAGAGCCTATCAACCACTTGTTAGGCGATTAATCGACTGAATATGTTATCTTTCAAAATATATACAAAAAATATAAAAAAAAAATTTTTAATATTAAAAAATATTCAAAAATATAAAAAAATATAAAAAATATATATAAAAAAATATAACAGAAAATAAAAAAATATAAAAATATAAAAATATATATATAAAAATATAAAAAATATATAAAAAAAATATAACAAAAAATAAAAAAATATAAAAAATATATACAAAAATAAAAATATATATATGAAAAATATATATATATAAAAGAAAAAGTTAATGATATAATAACAATATTAATAAAAAAAACAACAAAATAAGTCTTACTGTCGATAGTCAACAATCAAATCAAACACTTGTTTATCGATTAATCATTAAAAAGCAGCGCCTTGTAACGAAACGCTTTAATTAAGTTGCCCCTTTTGGGCCACGTCAGCTGGCATTAAGGCCAAAAGCAAAAGGTGTTCTGGGCTGCTGTTGTTATTGCTACTTCTGCTGCTGCCGTTACACTATCAAGGCGCCACCTGCTGGGCGTTTGCCTAACGTACATACGTTGTTGCTATGCTTCTTGCTCTTGGCCAGGGTGGAGCACTGCAGGGGCTCATTGTGGCGCAAGTTTTTGGCGTAAATCGATGCGGCAGCCACAGCAACCATAAAGTAAAAGCCAGCCCAGCGAAGCACACCACAACACACATATACATACACCCTGCACTTATGGATAACATTTTGTACCTTTTGGGTAACCCCCTTTCTACCCTTGCCTTTTTTCTCTCTAAAATATTTCTGGGCAAGGAGTCGTCCCCCCGTTTTTTGAGTGTCACTTTGGATTGCGAGCGGCTTTGACACGTGGCAAGTTAAATTGAAATGCCGCCGCCGACATCGCTGTACACATCTATTAGGCCAAAAAATAGGCAAAAAGCAAGAGGGGCAAGGAGAGAAGGTACCACAGCTAGGAGGAGCAGGAGCAGCAGGGGGTCCGAAATAGCGGATACGAGGATACTGAAGGGGGTCCCGCCGCCGCTTCGTGGCAGCACTTAGCAATGGCAACTGTTCAAGTGAAGCTAAATGTCAGCAGCGGCGTTGTCTTGCCAGCGCACTGAGAGAAAATTAAGGGTAATTATAGGAGTGGAGTATAAAAATGAATATGGAAATTATGTAGTCTAAGCTGTACTATATCTTTATTAAATTTTTAGGCTTATTTCAAATTTTATATTTAAATATCGCAGATTTTGATGATTTAATTTAATTTTTAATTATTTAAACTAATTATTAATTACTTATTAAAGTTGCATCATTTTTTGACAACTTTTCTTGGCAATTTCAAAACTCCAGTACATTTTTATAACCTTGCAGGGTTTTAAAATTTATTCAGAAGCTTGAAACTCATTCAAGGAATCATTTCCGATCCTATAAATCATATATATTCTTGATCAGCATCAAAAGCCGAGTCGATTTAGCCAAGTTCACAAGGAAATTTTTTTTCGAATTTTCTTTTATTTTTTTTAAGGTGTTTAATCATAAAAATAATTTAAAATATGAAAAAAACAAAGTTCATTTTTTTGAATTCCTTAGATTAATATGCAGATTTTTTAATGTGATAACAATAAGCACACGAAATTTTTCCAAATGGAAATTACTTGTTGTTTGAAAGTTATGATATATTTAAGCTTTGAATTTCCAAAAAAAAAAAAAATCATTAAAAATTCTGCATATTAATCTAACCTCTAATAATTGCCTACTTAATGCCAGATTTTTCTGTTTATTTAAAATCCCCAGAACCCTTCCTTTATAGTTTTTAACACATTTAAAACCCGCTCAAAACCCTCTAAAACTCAAAATTCAATCTAGACATTTCTCAGCGTGATGCCTTCTTAAAGATTCAGCAAACTGATGACCGCCATCAGGCTCTTGATTTCGATTTCTGCTCCGCCCACGAGCATGGCCATGCCCATGCCCATGCCCATTCCCATTCCCATTCACATGGAAATAAAAATGACGGGGGCGGCGGCAACGGCGAATCTTCTTGGCTCTTGGTCAGGATGATAACCGCAGGAGCCGCATCCGCCATTGTGTCGCAGTTGCCGCTGCTGTTGCTGCCTCTGCTGCACCAAGTTCCAGTTTGCCGGCCAAAAGAGCAAATTCAATAAAGTCGGCGTTTTCGTGCGGCATTTGTCAGTTGCCAAATGGCTAACATGTCCTTCTGCTCCATTCGCAGCCCGCAGCAGTCAGTCCAGTCAGTCAGTCAGGTCAGTCGTTCCGACTTTTGGCCGGCAGTCAGTTGGCCAATTAAACGAGGCACCCCACCGAGGGCCAGGCTGGACTGCCAGTCGTCTGGCAGGCTGAACGAGGACGCACATTAGAGCTTGGCTAGCAGAAGGAGGAGGAGGAGGCGGAGGGACCAGCCAGGGAATAGGGCCCCACTAGGATTTATGCAGTGCGGCACACACACACACACACACACACGCACACATTGCAGAGTGGGTCATATCGGCTGGCTGAGTGCGTGTCTGCCGAGTGTCCTCAATGTTTATTGGGCAAACCATAAATAAATAAGCCATAAAACGCTAACGAACGAGCTACGTCGGCCAAGTGCCAGGACATATCTCGATCGGATCGGGGGATATAAACCAAACCAAACCAATCACACCGATTGCTGGGGCCAATCAACAGCACAAGGATAATGTTTTGCTACGAATTTGAATGGAAAAAAAAGGGGAAGGGATAGGATTCTTGGAGCAAGAGAGAGGTTCTTGTAATTGGAAATTATACATTCAGTGAAATCTACGTGAAAATAGAGAATATATAATGGTTTGTAAGCTTAAATCTCTTTTTTCCAAATCTACAAGAAAGTTCCTGCTTAAAATACAATAGTTATCGATAGTTTTGCCACCTCTAAGGAAGATTAATGATTCTTGTAATTGAAGAAAGGGATCAAGATAGAGGTTCTTGTAATTGGAAACTATATATTCCGCAAAATCTGCGTAAGAGAAGAGAATATATAATGGTATTTAAGCTTACAAGAAAGTTCCTGCTTAAGGGGGGGGTAAGGTATTTAATTTTTTTTTTCGTAAATTTTTTTTTATTTTTTATTTTTAAAGTTTAACATCTTAAGAATATTGTGTCCAAGTTTTACATTGATCAGAGTGAAATTGACGAAGTTATGCGGAATTGAACGAAGGTCGGTTGGTGTTCAATGCATGGGAATCACAAAGTTTAAAGCGCTCTCCTGAAAAATTCAATTTTTCAAATCGGTGTACACGATTACAGAAAAACTACTGGACCGATCGATTTGAAATTTGGCACACACATTCTTTAACTAATTCCTCAGGTATTCACGTCGGCCTTTTTTTAATTTTTAATTTTTATATATTTTTAAATTAAGAAATAACGTTTTTTTTTTAGTCAAAAATCGGGTTTTTGACTTTCAAATTTCCTAAAAAATCACAAAAAAACTAAAAAAAAAAAAACGCTTCGTGAATACCTCGGGACACTTATCCTTTAACGAATGAGGTATAATTTTTTTAGATCGGATGATCCTGTGGACTGTTAGGATGTACACCGCAAAACAACTTTTTTTGGAGGCGACTCTGGAGATTCCCTATAACTTCTCTACCTCTAAATATTTTTCAATACAAAATTTATCAAAAATTATTCAAATGTTTTGTTATTATATGGTATTTAATTCATTAAGCTAACTTTAGCCGTTTCGCCACAATAATTTTTTGAAAAGTGGCCTTTTTTGCACCGAATTAACCTTACCCCCCCCTTAAAAACAATAGTTATCGATAGTTTTGCCACCTCTAGCGCTTACTACAAAGGCTGCTCTAGAATAATGTAGGAAGATTAGGATTTAAAAATATATATAGTCTTGTTAAACATTTGATTCCTTTTTAAGAGCTTCTCTTAAACCTTTCTTCTTTGCTTCTGCCTTCTTATGCAACCTTTGCCCCACCCACTGGCACATCAATTATGAAATGTCAATGGGCAAATGTGCATTAATTAAGTCGCCAGCCAATGCCACCTAGCAAATTGCATAAAAGTTGGCCCCAATGGAGAAAAAAAAAATGAAATGATTAAATAGGCAAAGTGAGGGCTGGGTTGATTGATGCGAGGAGAAGCCTGCCAATCGATCGTTGCAGGTTAATCGATTTAATCCGTCTTCGAAATTAAATGCAAATTACCAACGAAATAAAAATAGAAATTGAGATTCAAATAGATATTTTCATTTCAATTTCAAATTCAATTGCAATGCGGCAGAGGTCTGGCAAATTCAAATTACAGGACTAGAGGGCCAGAGTCGTCTGCCAAACGAAAAGCAGGATAATTGCAGATCGGGAATTACTTAACCCACAAAATAGTACTTGCCAAAAAAGAAAAAGCACCCAAAATAAACAACAAAGGACAAGGAAAATTGAAACGGAGAGGCTGGCAAAGTAAATTGGATTGTTTAGTTACTTGATTTCCTAAGTAAACTTGTGCCGAATCTAGCCTTTAATCCTTGTCTATTAAAATGTTTTTAAAAAGATGTCTAAATAAATATTCAACCCGCAAAAAGTATACTTAAATCGTTTTGTGTGTGCTTTTAAATATTATAAGTTAATACCCTTTAAAGACTAGAGAGAGCCAGCAGCCTGTCAGTCGCCTTCTTCCTTGGGACCAAACTTTTCTAGCTCCTTCCCCTCTCTCTCTCTTTCACAGACTTGGAATGGACTAATATATATCTGCAGCATCTTCTCCTAGACATTGTTTCTGTTGTGCTGCATTGCAAGCCCTACAATCGGTACTCGTTTGAGTTTAAGGGTATGCAGCATTTATATATTTCAAGCAAGAGATTAGTTATGCTTTTGTTTTCCCATAAAACTCTTAAATAAAAGTCCAATCGGTGGGTCACATCAACGATTTCCCCCAAAAATTGAGTGTTGCCGGGTATTCTATGGTCCTAAACTCCCGCAGTTTACCTCCTTTTCCCCTCTGTAAAAGCCAACTTTAGTTTCGAGTTCTACATTCAAGGGTTCACACACTGGGAAGGGGTAAAAAAATGGCGCCCAAAAGGGGGGTTGGACTGGCCTGGGCCATGTTTAACGGCTTGTTGGCCACTTTACGCCCCGTTGTACCCTTGTACGTGGTACATGGTAGGTGAAACCCGCGTTAAAATAGTACAAAAACAGCAGAAACTTTAAAATAAAATAAAATAAAAAAAAGGACGAGTGCCAAGGAACACTTTTGTGTTGTGTGCGTGTATTTGTGTGCTAATTAAGGGTGTTCCTGGCACAGAACACACACAGTAAACTCTTTCAATGCAGTTGCTTTAAATCCCAGAAACCCACAAATTGGTAATGGAATTCTATATAAGCTGTGAGTACCTGACCTCTGTCTATTATAAAATATAATTATTTTCTTCCTTGTAAATAAAAAATTAACTAAAAACAGATACAAAAAGTAAAAGACTTTAAATTGTTAAAGCAGAAAGCCAGCAACTAGCTTAAGGTTCTTAGTTTTGTGGGCTATTAAGTTGCAGTTTAGTGTAACTTTCAGTTTATGGCTTGAATCTCGGCTCAAATTGACATACATGCTTGCAAAATGTAGCCGGGACAGCTGTCAGGAACAGAGAGGTTCAACCAGCTTTTGCGTGGGCGGAAAATCAAAGACCGCATTTGGTTGATGGGTGTGGCAGGTGAAATGTTTTAAATGCCATGGCACTATGGGCGACTACTGAGGGAGCCCCATTGAAAAGTACAAGGAGCAAAACACACACACACACACTGGCTGGCACTCAGCTGGCAGCATGAGCACATATGTTTTTACATATATTATAAAGCACAGAAAGAAAAATCTTAGAACTACTAAAAGATAAACTAATTAAAAAATAAATTATGAAAGGAATTTTAGGTTTCAACCTTAAGCTCTCTTAAGATTACCACAACAAATCTTGTAAATAATTTCTTTAAAATTAAATTTATTTTTTTTTAATTTTTTCGTCGTGCTCTCAGGTGCCACTTCCATCGGCATTTGCACCTGCACACACACCTGCATTCGTATTTATATTTACATTTACACTTGTATTTATGTGCTATTTGTTTATTTATATTTTTTTTTCGCTCTGGCAAGCTGGCAAGTGCTCTTTTCGGGGGGGGGGAAAACTGCAGCGAAATGCGAAAAGCGGCGACTAATGAATTTCAGACTTTCGAGGTTTGGGGGGCAGGATCTCCATTGCATGTGAAATACTTAAATTTTTTTTTTTTCAGTGGTCAACTTTTTCATAACTTTATGGCTGAATCGATCAATTAATCCATTCATCCATCAGCAAGTCATACTTCAGGCAGGCCAGCGGGTGGGTGGGACTCCACTCCCAGTCCCCAACTTTTCGTCTAGACATCTGTCAGAGAGCCATCATTTGCGCTTCAATCGCCTTTTCAGCCCCTTAACCCCTTTATATCCATGGCGTCACGCCGGGAAAGAAAGCTTGTTTTTGGGGGAGCTCACAAAGCTCACAGGCTGGAAGCCAGCTGGTTCTTACTGGGCACTTGGCTCAGTGGAATGACTCCTTCGATAATATGGGGGATCCCCCGAACCCCAGAAAACATACACAAAAAGCTTTTTAGAGCTCCTCCAAAACAAAAGAAAAGCTCTCAAGAGAGAGAGCCGGTCAAAATCTGGAAAAGAATGAGATGCCTCGGGTCAGTTCCGCTAGAAACTCTCCTTAAGAAGCTTTCTGCTGCAGAATATACATATATATATTCGGGGGATTGAAGCTATATTGTCATCAGCATAAGGGGCCAAAAATATGCTTGTCTGGCGGTTGAAGGTGACGGAAGCAGAGGCTCCCCATCCATGTCCTTGTCAATGTCCTTGTCCTTGTCGTCGTCTGTGTCGTTGTCATTGTTATTGTTGCTGTTGCTGTCGCCTGTCAGCAGGCAACAAATTTGAGGAGTCATCAGTTTCTGATTTGATCGAATAAGGACGCGTTTGAATGGTTAAATTATAGACAGATTTTTGGGTAACAATAAGGGAAATGCCGAATTTTATATCGAATTTGGGGAATTTAAGATCGAAGGGACATTTAATCAAGAAGAAATTCTTTAGTTTTCTCATAGCTGAAGACGGCAAAAAATATCGATCTTATCGAAAAATTATCGAAGAAGTCGATATATCAATTGGTATTTTAACATTACTATAGAATATAATTTTTTTTGGAAATTTATACCTTTTCAGGGTATTATAATCTTAGTCAGAAGCTTAAAACTCAGTGAAAAAGTCATTTCCCACCCTATAAATCATATATATTCTTGATCAGCATCAAAAGCCGAGTCGATTTAGCCAAGTTCACAAGGGAAAATTTTTTTTCGATTTTTTTTTTAAATTTTTAAGGGGTTTAATCATAAAAATAATTTAAAATATGAAAAAAATTAAAAATTTTGGAATTCCTTAGATTAATATGCCGATCTTTTAATCTGATAAAAATAAGCACACAAAATTTTTCCAAATGGAAATTACTTGTTTTTTAGCAAAGTTATGATATATTTAAGCTTTGATTTTCCCAAAAAAATATATATAGATTTAAAGGCCCTAAAATTAAGATATTTTAGGTCTTCTTTGTGCTAAAACTCAGTGAAGCAGTCATTTCCTACCCTATAAATCATATTATTCTTGTTCAGCATCAAAAACTGAATCGATTAAGCCATGTGGCAAAGAAATCTAATTTTTTTATTTTTTCAAATATTTTTAAGGGGTTAAAAATCGTTAAAATGCTAAAAAATCAAGTAAAAATTTAATTTTTTTAAATTATAAATTATAAACGCTGATTTGTTAAGCTATTAAAAACTAGCATAGAACAGCTTTCCGATTTGAAATTAATGCATTTTTGGTAAAGTTATCAAATATTTAAACTATGATTTTGCATTAAAAAAAAAATGCACATAAATAACATAACACAAAATATTGATTTTAAAATATAGATTTTAGCACTTTTGCGCTGTATATATATATTTAAAATCAGTTTTAAAATTTTAACTATTACAAATGAATATATTGACAAAATTATATAACAACAAAAATATTGCACTCAAACATGTCAACAAATGTGCATAATATTTTTAATTAAAAAAAATTTTTTTTTTTCTTGTTTTATTTTCTTTAATGTATTATTTTTTAATAGCTAAGATTTTAATGCTGAATTAAAATAAATATGACTTTTTCGCTTTTCTAAAACCCTTCTCTTAACTTTATACTAATTAATTAAAGAAATTTCAGTTAATTAAAGCCACTAAAAAACCTATTAAATCATTAATAGTTCCCTTAATTTTGTGCATCAATTGAAGGTCAGTTTCTGTGTTTCTGTTTTAATGGAAAGGCTCTCCCCTCGCTTACTTAAATCCAGCGATTACTTATGTCCCTTGCAGTGCTTGCTTTTGGCTATTCAGAGCGTTATCCCTGCGGGAGTCCTCAAACATCATTCAGGCGTTTCTTCTTTACAGAGGTTGACTCAAACTTTCGACTATTCAGAGTGCCGAATAACCTGTTCCCCTGTCCCCTCTCCCCTGTCCTCCCGTCTTCCCTCATCACCGCCAGCTTAGTACTCAAAGAATGAAATCCGCTTAAATGCCATTTCCGGTAGGGCAGGGTTTTTCTTTTTCTTTTTTAAACTTGTTTTTTGTCGCCATTTCTGGTGGCCAACGGGAATGTCCAGGCTGGGGGGTGGTATTTCCTCGAATTGAGTTGAATTTAGTGTGGGGACAAGTGCAGCTGCCACAGAGTTGCCTTTTGTTAGTTCGTTAGGCAGTATCTCTCGCCCCCGCCTAGGGGCCAGCTGCATTGCAGTTGCCATATATTCATTGCAACATTCCCTCCTCTCCTGCCTCCTACAC
Source organism: Drosophila kikkawai (assembly GCF_030179895.1). Lineage (NCBI taxonomy): Eukaryota > Metazoa > Arthropoda > Insecta > Diptera > Drosophilidae > Drosophila > Drosophila kikkawai. The sequence goes on from NC_091733.1 coordinate 28,574,147, forward strand.
TCGTTGACCAAATTTTATTTCCCTGCACCTCCTCAATGGGGTTTTGGGTTTCCAAGCGCCAAGGAGGTGCTAGCTAGCTACCCGAGGCCCTGTTTTTCCTGCTTAGCAGCTTAAATATCAACACTTGACACTCACCCATTGTAGCCGGCACTTGGCACCCGGATTCTCTTTGTCCGCCATACCAGTCCCAGGCAGGGATTCGGTTTGCCGCTGGGATCCATCTCTTCCGCCTCACAGAGCTCATTCCACATCCTTCTCGGCGTTGACACTGCCTCTCAGTTGGTCCGGTCCCAATGACATGTTAATTGGACGAGGAATGGCGATTTAAATGGAGCTGCCAAATAAGGGGTTTTATTAAATAAATATTATAAATAATATAATTAAATATTATATTTTATACATTTTATTATAAAATAAGAAATAATAAGCTATTCAAGTTTATTTTTATCATTTACTTACACTGCATTTTGGTTGATTTTTTCACATAATTTCCATTACGATTGCGATGCATTATCTTTGATAAAAACATAACTGCAAATAAATAACCAAGTAAAAATCAATCAAAATAAGTAAAATAATTAAGTTTTTTAAGTTAATTATGTATAATAACTTGAACTAAGCCGAGTTGAATTGAAGTAAAATGCACACACGTTGTTGTTTTTGCTTGCATGTAGTAGTAACTGGTAATAAGAATGGGAATAACAAAGAAAACAACAAAAAAAAAGAGCTACTCCAACCAGAACTTGTTGTTCGCTCCACATTCCCGCCCGCTCGCTCCACATTCCCGCCCGCTGGCAGTTTCCAGTTTCCAGTTGGCAGTTCTGCTCGCCTGTCCAAATTGGAGCACTTATTGTACAAAAATGACGGACGAAACTCGCCGAAAGGCGGAATAAAATCCTTCATTCATTACTATTCATTCATTCTTCATTCACTCGTTTTAAATTTCCCGCCACATTGTTATAAACAAAAAGTTTAAGCTTTATTTTGTGTGAAAAAGCTTAGCCAAGGCGCAAGCCAAGCAACCATTTCTCACACACACACACTCTCTTCGTTGTACTTTCCGCACTTTTGCTCTCACGTTTTTGCTTTCAGATTTGGGTCGTGACTGTGCTCCGCCTGCTGGGCGCCTGGTCATCCATCTAGGGCAAGTTCCTAGAATGTTCATTCCAATAAGACATGCGTCCATGTTGCAACCAAAATGTAGCAATGCAGGCCAGCCGGTGATCAATTGCGTTTAGTGAATATATTGCCCTTTCTCCAAAAACAGTATATAATCCCCAGATGTGTTTGTTTTCTCTTGTTTTAAATGGCTTGGGTTTAAAACTAACAACTTACTCATTATTATATTCTTGGGTGCCTCGTCTCTGGCGGATGGATTTGGCCAGGAAATTGGGGATATGTCTTCGGAGCACCCTGGTGGCGATGTTGCAACGCAAAAAAACGGCTTCAACGGCGGACCAACATGTTGGGAGACACGCGGGTCCCGTTAAATTGACACGTGTTTACGTGTACGAACGTGTTTTTTTGTAAGAACGCGGCTTGTTTGGAAATTGAGGAGCGGAGCACGGAACCTGTGAGGAGAGGCAGAATTCACCAGGATTAGGCTCACAAGAGGATGTGGCAATCAAAGTGGAATCTTACCAAATCCGATGGCATGGACGTGATTTAAGATCGCTGGTTAATAGAACACACGCGCACAGGTCCATTTTTTGACGAATGGGAGTCTTTTCTAATGTTTTTCCACTTAATATTTACTGCTGGAACAACGCCCTCGTATAACTAGTGATCGCACAGCCTTTTCACATTCGCAAATGCAGCGTTTTTCATTATTTCTGCAGTTTTTTCACGACGCAAAAGAATATCAGGACAAAAGAGAATGCAGAAGAACTTCGGTTTCTAACTGCTTTTCTTTACGTTTTTACTTTTGCAGTGGGTTTTTCGACTTAATTTTACTGCTGGAACGACGCACTTGTATAACTTGAGATCGCACAGCCTTTTCACATTCGCAAATAGATAGTTTTTCATTATTTCTGCAGTTTTTTCACGACGCCAAAGAATATCAGGACAAAAGAGAAAGCAGAAGAACTTGGGTTTCTAATTGTAAAAATGGCGTCGCGCCATAAACCAGTGTTACCAGATTAAAATTTTGGTTTTTTCGCCTAAAAAAATCCACATCTGAGACTCGAACCACATCTGTTACTATAACTTTTGGTGCCCAGATGAGAGTAACAGAGTTCTGTTAAAATGAGAGAGACAGGCGCGCAGTTGAGAGCATAACAATTCTCTCTGGCAAAGCTTGTTAAAGCTGATGTACAGTGAATACTGCTTAAGTAATTCAACGGGAAATAAATGTGAGATAATGGAAATACTTTTAAAAGTGTAAATATTTTTATAAATATTTATAATACCAGGGTTATTGCGGTGTTTTACAAAACAGTGAAGCTAAAAAACACATGTCAATATAAATAAATTATATTAATAATATGATGTATATAATATAATATAATATGATTATTAACTAAGCTTAAAAATAACTTCAAATTAACAGAAACAGATTTGAATTGCCTTTCTTTTTTTTTAGTTAATTTCCAATCCCAACATATTCCACCTGAGTTGCTCTTTTCGGGCGCCCACTGTACACAGCTCGCTGGTGGGAGTTTCGAGTTGTCTTTTCCGCCCCCTGCGAAACCAACGGCCTTCCGGCCCAACCAGCTGCCTTTGCTGTGAGCCTGTTCGAAAATCGACTGACTGAAGGCCCCTGAAATCGTCGCACGAGTTATCGACAACGACCACGACCACGACGATGGCAAGAGACGGGCGCTGTCCTGGCCAACCCGGCGGATGCTTCGGCACCCAGACGACGACTGCCACTAAGAAGGGGCCTCTGTGTGTGTGTGTGTGTGCGCTTCTGCCTGCAGAAAAACTCATTAAATGCTCCTTTCTTTTAATTAATCCCCACCACAATGGCTGCTGCTTCCCCTCCCTCATCCTTGGCCCAGGCCAATTAGTGGAAAACGAAGCAAACCACCACCACCATCACCATCACCGTTCCCTCCCCCAATTCCCTTTCCCACTGACCACAGACGACAACGTTTCTTCATTAGCCGCGCGCACATTTCGACCTACGGATTTCGCAGCGCATCTTCTTCTATCCTATTACGCTAACATCTTCTTAATTAAAAAGCTGACAACGCCCCCAGCCCAACCGGCTGGCTGGATTTTTAATTGCTTAATTGGGAACTGCGTGGAAATCCCCTCGAGAATGGCCAACGCATCCCAGAGAGAGAGAGGGAGAGAGAGGGAGAGAGAGAGAGCAGGCGCCTCAGCCCACCCCGCCTGTTGCTGGGCAATTAAAACGCAGCCGCAGAGGAGGAGCAGAAGCCGGAGGAAACTTTGTCAAGGTCGTGGATCCACGCCCTAGATACGCCTCAAACCCGGCATGGCTAACAGGCGCCCAGTAAGCGACAGGACACGGCAGCAGGACGAGATGCTGCAGCCTCCGATGCGGACGCGAATGCGCAGGATGTGGACGGCGCAAGTTCTTAGCCCGTGACAGAAAGTCCTAGCGAGAAGCTTTCGTTGGTGAAAAAGCTTTCGTGAAGCGAAATCCTTGAAAGTGGTAATGGGGGGGAATCCCCGGTCCAGAAAGGTTGCGTCATATGTAATTATTTCAACTCATATTGTCCTTGGCCTTGGCCTCAAGGAAACCTAGGAAACCTTTTCAAGGCTACCAGTTATTCTCCCCCCCTCCCTTAAGAAGTAAGAAAGAAAGACCCAAAATCGATGTCAATTCTTCATAAGTTTTTATTTTTTTGACGTTTGCTCTCACGTGGGAGCCGCCGCCACTCATAATTTTGTATGTACGTACAGAGGGATCTCAGAGGCGATCGATCACACGAGCTGCCCGGGGATGTCCGTTCCGTTGCACTCCTCCTCCGTGAGGGACTGGGATCCACTTCATGCCGCTTCGCTTGGGGTCCCCAGGTAGTCGTCGCTGCCTTGTACCATAATTTGTATAATTGTTGCCTTTCTTTTTGGTTAGTCACACACATAGTTCCATATAATACGGTATTACATATAGTGTATATAGTAAAGTATATTATGTATAATGCATGTGTATATGTGTATATAAATTTAGTTAACATTAATTCACCAAACACACTCGAATGTCTCTCCTACTCTCCACCACATCCTACTCCTCTCGTGTAGCTCGCGATCCTATACTCTTTTTTGTTAGTCCATCTTAACGCTCATATCATATCATCATATTCGTTATATCATATTCAAATATGTATAAAAGTTCAGTTGCCACAATTTGTTGTTCCTTTTTTTTTGTAATTGAAACGAGATTTGATTGTTGGAGGAGAGTTTATAGGCTGCAGGTTGGGTTTTGGGTTTTCTGGTTTGGGGTTTGGTTAGGATTAAGCGGGGGTGACATTTAGTCTTTGGCACATTAAAAATCGATGCAATCGACAAAAGCTGATATGTTACGCAAGTCAAGGAGCACCCCAAACCGGCTGTCCTGTGTCGAAAGAATATAAAAAGCTTGAAAAACTGGGGGTTACTAGGATCTTTAGTAACAGTTTTATAGTAAAGAAGATAACTCTATTAGAATATATCGAAAAAATATCAAAAATATCGTATACTTTGATGTAGAGAATATTTGATTACCGAAATATTTGATATTATAGAAAAATAAGCAAAATGTGTGATTTAATTTGCCTCTTCTTCCTATTGTATTGGTCCTATATATCAAGCGAATTTGTTTATATATCGATAAAGTATCAATATATCGACATTTTCTAAAAAAAAAGAAAGATAACACCAATATAATATATTGAAAAATATCGAAAATATCGTATTTTTAAATATCGAAATTTTTAAATTTTTTATTCTGTTATTCTGCCGATTTTATTGGTCCAATATTTTAAGCGAATTCATTTATATTTCCTAAAAAACCAAATAAACAGAGACAGCTGATCTGGGGGACAAAGAGCTCCATCTAATCGTTGCTAGGAGAGCTGTCTGGGGCAAGCTTCGTGTGCGATAAACAGCATTCATTAATAAGAAGAAAAGTAGGGATAGGGTTTATTCATAGATAGATATATATCTTCAAGCGGCGATAACAAGAATTCAAGAGCAAGAGAGAGAGAGAGAGACAGCTGGTCAGTTAGTTGGCGTGGCTAAGTCTATATGGTAAAACTCTTGGCTAAAACATTCGCTGATATTCAGACATATTTATACTGAGATTTTCCTTTATCTTGTATTTTTTGTGGCGCTTCTAATGCGTTCAATGGAATCTAATTTGTTTAGTTTGGTTTCGTTTAGAGATAGTTTCTTTTTAATTCAATTCAACAAACAATGCGCTAAGGTTGTAACGTTTGCTAATAATTAATATATATATATATATGTATATATATATGTCTTTTTCTAAACGTTTGCATATTTTTAGTGTTTTTTCATTTTTGATAAATTTGTAATATAAGGCCGCTTGGGGCAACTGCTATGAGAATGCTAAAAGTACCTTCCAATTCCAAAAAACAGATTCGGGAAATAGCGATAGAGCAGGTGTTTAGGTTAATGGGATCAAAGGGGGATAGTTAGACTACGGATAATTGAAGCAAAAACCTTCTCATTCGTCTTACACTCTCTAAAAAAAAACTCTGGGGTCCTCATTCTTCGATTTGTTTTCGATTTGATTCTACAGTTATAAGGGGTTTGATGTCTTTTCTTTACTCGTTACTCGTTACTTGTTACTCGTTACAGTTATAAGGGGTTTGATGTCTTTTCTTTACTCGTTAATCGTTACGCGTTAGTCATCTCTCGTCTCTAAATTCATTAAAAACTCACTCGGCAAACAATTTGCTTTCGATCTCCTTGTTCTTTGGAACACTTTTCATATGCATATGTGTGTTGTATAAGTGTTTTTTGGGTTCTCTCTTAATTTAAAAGTTAGAATAAATACAAAAGTACAAAAGAATCAAGTACAGTTACGTGGGTAAATTTGAAACAATAACGTAAAACTCATATTACGTAAATAAAATTGCATAACAACTTAGAATTACAAGGGCACAGCAATCGAGTGTGTAAACTATATATGTACAGCTCAGGCGGAGCAGATAAATGGCCAGTGATAGGCTCAAATGGAGTAAACACTGGCCTAAACTAAATCGTTAATCGTAAATAATAAATAAATAAAATAAATAAATAGATAAAGATGCAGGGGGGTGCGGAACGGAACGGAATGGAACGTAAACGGAAACGGAAAAACAGAAAAACAAACAAAACAAAAGTGTGAAATGCACGCCGAAAACAACTCGTATGGTTGGTTTTATATGGGAGTGGCGCTTACTTCGCCGCCTCGGAGGCGGTGGCGGAAACGGAGCCCGGCGTGGCCGACAGTGCCATCTTTGAGAGCGTGGCCAAGGAACGTTTCGGGAATGTATTGTTGCCGTCCGATGGATCCGAGAAAAGTTTCCGGAAGCTGAAAAATATAAAATAGAAATTATTTTATTATATATTAATTAGAAATATTATTTTTAATATATTTTTTTTAGTACTTACAACTTGCGTATACCCGACTCGGAGCTCTTTTTCCACGGCGCATCGTCCGGTTCGTATGGCAAAGGTCCCTGCACGGGTGCATCGTGTCCAGGCGGCCTACAAAATGGGAATATATGAGGGATTTACTATAAAAAATACAAAAATTAAAGGCCTTCCCTCAACCGAATGGCCTTATTACCGTTTAATTACCTCAATAAACGCATACAAACATCAAGTGACATATTTAAATAACATTTAACCTTCATAAAAAGCTCACAAAAAAATACAAAAAAACGCCAAACCAATGATGAATCACCTGTTTGAAGGGTGCTTGCATCATGGAGTCTATTTGAATATGTTTAGCACTGCACGAAAACTAAATAAAAAACAATGAGTCACGACCTAATAGCTAACCATTAATCATGAAAGTCATTATTTTAAAGCTTAAAAATAGCCAAGTGATCATAATTAAACCATAAACCCCATTAATATATAATGTATAAACACTCACGTCTCTCCAGCGGCTGGTGGCTCCACTTCATCCGCTTCGGTCGCCTCCTCTTCATCATCATCCTCGTCGTCGTCGTCATCGTTGTCCGCCACATGACCATCGTCCTCATCGTCGCTGTCATCGGAACTGGAGAAATGTCGCTGGCGCTTGGCCTTGGACGACGGCGGTGGTGGTGGCTTGAGCTCCGCCAGCTGCTCATTCAGCCCATCGATGGTGGTCAATAGCTCGTCCCGTTCGCTGATTAGCTCCTTGAGTTCACGGGTGGTATAACGTGGCCGATTTGGATCGTTTTGGCCATCGTCATAGGAGGCCACCAGATCCTCGTTCTCCTTCTCGGCCAGGCCCAGGCGCTTGCGCAGTTGGTTGATCTCGCGGCTTTGGTCCTGCAATTGGGCTAGAAAATCGGCACGCTCCTCGCACAGCGTCTTGACCTGGGCCTGCATGAGCTTGTGACGCCGCCGGGTGTCCCGCTCAGAGCCTTTCAGGCGCTCCGCTTGGATGTTGAGCTGGAAAAGTTACAAAGCTGGGAATAAGTTCAAATGTTAAATGACCTGGCATATGGGTTTGCCTACATGTTCCAGCTCGCTGTATTTGTCCTGGAGCTCTCGCTCGCGTTGCTTTAGCTCATCCCGCTGCTTGTAGATCTGCTCCTTGAGCCGCTGCAACACCTGGGTGTCAGATAGGGCACTGTGCAGCTCATGGTTGGTCATGCTAATGATGCTCTCGGTGAGACTGGCCCCCAGGCCAGAGCTTTGGGCGGAGGACGATTGCAAATCCTGCGTCTGCTTGACCAATCGCTTGTTCTCATCCTGAAGGGAGGACACCAAATCGACCAGTTCGTTGGTCTCACTGCGCCACTGCTCCTCGATGAGTTCCAGTTCCTTTTCGAATCTGCGCCGAAATTCGGCCTTCTCTAGCTTCTCGCTCTCCAGCTGTGTCACCTTATCCCGCAGCTCCTGAATGGTGGCATTCTCACGTTCATTCTTGGTGGCCAGCGCCTCGAGGAGCTCCAAAGTGTTGATAATCTTTGGCATTAAGCCACTGACGGCATCTGTCCCATAGCGATCCATAATCCGTTCGTATTCCTTGCCAATGTCCGAGGCCAGATCGTACACATCGACCACGCCGATGTCATCGATGGCGTCCAGGACCATTTCACCCATCTCATTGAGGTGGAAGCCGGGCATCCAGTTGGTTGGTCTCCTTTGTGGATCCTTGGACAAATCCTGCTCTGCTGAAGGACCAGCTTCAGCTTTCCAGCTGTGGGTGTTCTCCTGGCGGCTTTTCGACGCGGTGTGTCGCCTGGCAGCCCAGCAATCCTGCGAGTTCCTGCACAGGTGTGCCTTGTGTGTGTGTGTGTCCAAGTCCGAACTTTGCAAACTCACACACACTCGCACACTCAACTCTACACGGACAGGGAAGGGGGGGACGTGTGTGTGTGTGTGTGGGAGAGCTGCGGCTCACGGTTGTTGTTGTTGTTATTTCGCGTTCACTTCATTTACTAATTCGTTGTTTTTCGCTGTGTTTGCTGCATTCCCGCACTGCCGCCTAGGGTTTTGCAATTTACGAATTCTTTTTAATTATTTTTTCTTTTTTTTTGCGAGTGCGAAAAGAGATTGCAAAAAAAACAATCTTTTTCCACAGTATGACCCGCTCTAAACTCGGCTGGCTTAAGGCCATTGCATGCGGCTGGTCACACTAATGGGTCGGCAGCCTATCGATAAATCGATTTTTTGCTAAGCCGTTTAAATATTTAAATTACAAAATTATTTATTCATTTTTATTAATAAAAATTTGTTAATTTAATATTTGTTTTTTTAGTTGTTAAGCATTTCCCCGAAGAACTATAAATTCCCCCCTTGAAAAACCTCTTCTAATAACTTTTTTTTTTACTATTTTATTTGTTCTTTTATTTTAAAAAATATTTAGTTTTATTAAGCAATTTTCACACCTAAATGCAAAATTGATTTACGAGTGTTTTTTTGGTACATAATCGCAGGTTGTTCGGAATTTCGGTTTGCTGATCTTAAAGCTAGGATTCGAGTGCTTCGCTTCTCTCCTCTTTTTGGAACACAATGGGTCAGGATTCAGTAGGGATCCTCCTCCTGCTCCTCCTCATCATCATCCCAGACAATTGGCCAGACGGCATTCCGGGCACAGCTGCCGCCCAGAGCCTTGCAGAAGGTATTAAATGTGCTCGCCTGGCTGAAGCCCAGGATCTCGCGCTCCTCGTAGATCCGGTAGGTGAAGGTGCTCTCGTAGGTGCCCACAAAATAGCGGGCATACGAGCACACAAGTTGATCCACCACGGCCACACCCCCATCCTTCAACTCGCGCCGCTGCCCATTCGATTCCGGTGTAAAATGGACAAAGCGGAAGCGATAGAAGAGCTCCTTGAGCTCCATTAGTTCGTAGGGCGTGGCATCGCTGGCCACGAACACGGTGCTCACATTGAAGGCGCGCATCAGTTGCTTCATCTGCTGGGCGGCGGACTTCAAACTGGGCGTGGTCGCCTCCCGTGAGCGCACAAAGTCACCGCGCCTCAAATGTGCGCACAGATAATCTCCGCCGCGGGCATTCCGCTTGGGTCGCTCCAGCTCCCACATGGCCGGCCGCTGCACGCCCGCTGAGGTGTCCGTGGTGGCCAGTGCCTGGTGGCGGAAATCCTTGGCCACCTGGCTGAGTCGCTGGGCAAAGCGCATGGAGCGGCGCGCTCGCCAAAAGTGCTCATCGCCCCAATGATCGTGGAGCACGGTCTCGGCGCTGAGAAGGGCGTAGGTTCGCATATCGTCTGCGTCCTCCGGTCCTGCGGTATCCTCGGCAATGGCCACGCGTAGCAGCTGCTCCAGCAGGCCGGCGCTGCCCTGAAAGCGAACACAATGGAAGCGCTCCACTTGAAGCTCCGGCTGCTGCTGCAGCAGCGGCCCGCCCGCCAGCGATGCCTCGCTGCACTTTGCCTTGTCCGTCACGCGCTCGAACTTGTCCCGGAAGATGCCCTGCTCCAGCATCACCTCGTAGTGCTGCAGCCGGAAGGCGTGCGTCACATGTACAAGCGGCGCTCCCGGTGCACCAAAGAGCCGCTGCTCCGCCAGAAACTCATCGTAGTCCAGCACGGGAGCATAGCGTCGCAGGCTGTCCAGGTCGAAAAAGTGCTTCCAGGGCAGCCCGTTCTGGTGCAGGCCCTGCGAGTGCCAGTGGTAGAGGCGTGGCCACGGCGGCAGTACCAGGCGCACGTTCCGGAAGCGCTTGCGTCGCTGCCGCAGGCGACGCACGAAGACCGCCATGCGGATGTAGACATCGCGGCGCAGATTGAAGCCCTCGGATATGTTGACATCGTACAGGATGTACACGGTGCCCCTTAGATGCAGTACCTCCGGGGGGCAGGTGTTCGGTGGCGGCAGGATTTCGGCGAGGTGTCGCTGCGGACAGGAGGCTCTGTTGCTGTGCCGAATACCACTGTCACCGTTGCCGCTGCGGATGGCGGTGTCGTTGCGGTGTGGGGCGGCGGGCTGAAGCAGCAAGTGGAGTAGCAGGAGCAGCCCAACGTCGCCAGGCCACCACCGTTGTCGCATTTTTTGTTTTCCGCCGATTAGGGATGTGCAATATGCACCAACACATCAATCGATATCGATAAGATAAACTATCGAGTGATTTACCGCAACGGTTTATTTTCCTTTCAGTAATTCTTATCAGAAAAATTAAGAATATCTAATATTTTAGTTAAAATCCTGCTATTTCACTTTACATTTATTAATTTAAGAGCGTGCGCCCCCACCCGCCCCCGCAAAAGCTATAAAAGCTCCATGAGATTGGGGTGAGAAGCATTCGCTAATCTCGAACAGCTGACTTTAGCAAAACATCTCAGGCTGTTTTCGTATTTTGTTAGTCAGAGAACGTAACCAAAACGGAGCGATGCGGACGCCGTGCGTAACCAAAGTACAAACTAGAATTCCAATAAGTTAGACACTAGGGCTAATTCCACCCCCCACCCCCCGTTGACAATAAAACTTCTAGGTAAGTGAGATCCAGCCACCTAGCAACAACAGCAACAACAAAGCCAGACAACGACAACAACACAATTACGTTAATTTATATTGCTCTGACATGATCCGTTAGTTTACCAGCTACGTAATCGCACACACTCTCTGTTTGTGTAGTGATTTGGGGCTGAGAGCCAAACGTGCCGTTATTTTCCATTCATTCAAGTTTAGCCTACCTCCCTCTCGCTCTGTTACATAAAGTCCTTGTGAGCACACACTTCCGTTGCCCCATCTCGCTCTTTTCGCATTGCGTGAGAGAGAGAGAGAGAGAGAGAGAGAGAGAGAGAGAGAGAGGGAGGGGGAGAGTGAGCGTGAGCGTGAGCGAGCCTGCAAGTGTTGTTGCAACCCACTAGGAAATGCACTCACTGTCAAGATCAATGCAAAAGGAGCTTAATAATTGTGTTCAAATTTAGAAAATCCACTCATTCATTCATTTAGTTATCGTGCAGCGTTCGGAGAATACGAATATCAATCACAGTGCACAGCAAGTATCCACAAAATGGGGGGGGAAATGGCCATGGCCAGGGCCAGCCTGCACTGCTCGCTCTCACAGATGCCATTAGCGACCTTGAGTCATGCTCCTCCTCCTTCGTTGTTGTTGTTGTTGCTTTGGTTAGTTTTGAGGACCAGATCAATCTTCCTTTTGCTCCGCCGCCAGCTTTAGTTAGAGTCTAAGGAACACCATATTATGGTGCCGCAGGCCGTTAGACTGCTGCAGGCCTCACTGGCCTCGCAGTGGAGACGCCGCACTAAGCTGCATCCCATGGCCAAGGGCGCTTTGACATACGCAGTGATGTGGCCAACGGGCAGCATTATCCAACAGACGCTGGAGGGCCGCAAGCCAAGTGAGTGTAAACTTTAACCCAGTATCCTGGCACCTCACCCATCATTGCCGCCTCCTCCTTCTCCTCCTCCCCGGTTTTAAAGGTGATTACGACTGGGCGCGTGCCCTACGCTTTAGCCTCTTTGGAGCTTTGTATGTGGCTCCGTCGCTGTATGGATGGGTGAGACTAACCAGCGCCATGTGGCCACACACAAACCTGCGCACGGGTATAGTCAAGGTAAGTTAAAGGGGAAGCAGGAGCAGCTTCTGGCAGAGATCAACCCTTGCCCCCATTGCAGGCCATCACCGAGCAGCTATCCTACGGACCCTTTGCCTGCGTCAGCTTCTTTATGGGCATGAGCCTGCTGGAGTTTAAGACCTTCAGCCAGGCGGTGGACGAGACCAAGGAGAAGGCCTTGCCCACCTATAAGGTAGGTGGTCTCAAACCCTCTCACTCCGCCCAAGCCTCCACTCCTCGTTCATCAATGATTAATCTCCATTACTAACCCAGGTTGGCGTATGCATATGGCCCTTCCTGCAGACCATCAACTTCTCACTGGTGCCGGAGCACAATCGCGTGGTATTTGTGAGCATTTGCAGCCTGATGTGGACCATCTTTTTGGCCTACATGAAGACGCGTCACGAGGAGGAGGAGCAGCAGCAACCTGTCGTTAATCCCTGAATTAGATAGATTTTTAGCTTACATGCATTGGTAGTTTTTATTTCGAAGAATCCCCTCTAGAATCAGTTTAGTTTGGGCGGCGGCGAGCGTCCCACAATGAGCTGGCCAATCCACAGCGGCGAGGGTTGGGAGGAGCTGCCCACCGTCTCCACAATCCAGTCCACATAGGCGGAGACCTCTGTAAAGACGCCGGGATAGGGTGGGCGAGCGCAGGGCTTTTTGCTCCACGAAACAATGCCAATCTGAGTGGAGTCACTGCTGCTGCTGGTGAGGATTAGGGGGCCACCGGAATCGCCGCTGCACTGACCCTTGCCGCCCTCGGGCAAACCTGCACAGATCTGGCTGTCATGGAGCTGGATCTGATGCCGCTCGCTGCACTCCTCGTCGCTGAACACCTGCAGCTGGACCTTTTGCAGTTGCTCCTGCACCGAGCCGCCGGTCTGGAAAGGGAAAGAGAGTGTTAACTTCTGACGAAGATCTCCACAGGACCAAGATCTTTACCTTATTTAAACCCCAACCCGCTAGGATAACGCTGACATTGCCGGGCGTGGTCTGTCTTGGCTCGGGCAGACGCACTGGCTGGACATGTGGCCCGAAGGTCACCCTATCCTCCAGCTGCAGGAGGGCTATGTCGTTGGCATACTTGTCCTGCGGCTCATAGCCGGGATGCAGAAAGATCCCTGCTATGCGTAGCAATTGGGTGGCATTCCGTTCCAAGATTTGGCTGCCATACTGAAGATTTAGCTGCTCCGGCGAGGAGCCACGAACACAATGGCCGGCGGTCAGCACCCAGTGGGAATTGAGCAAAGTGGCGCCGCAGGAGTGATGGCCACTTTTGGCACGGCGCAGGGAGACCATAAAGGGGAATTCACCAGGCGAGGCGGCAGTGCCATTGACAATCTTTCCAGGATCTGCAATAGCCAAGGCAAAGGTGGTGGCTAGGAGGAGCAGCAGGGCAGTACTTGATCCCATGGCAGCTTGCTCTGTCTGTGACGGCATGGCAAGTGGAGCAGGCGCATTTATTGGGGGCGCTCGCTGGGGGTTTTTTGTGGGTACCCGCACATTGGGCTGGCCATGCTTCCTCCCCCCCATTAGCCATGCTAATGAGATGCCAATTCCGGCGATTGTGATTCCGCAGGCACAGGTCGAGATTGCAAATAATGTGGCATAGGCTCAAGGTGCTCGTCACCCGCTACCCGATAATGCGCGGCATGATATCGTACAGCCTGATCTGGCCCACGGGTAGCCTCATCCAGCAGACAGTCGAGGGCAGGAGCTGGGGTGAGTATATATGTATATATCCTTCGGTTTCCTGGTTTTCATGCCATGGAACCTTCACTTCCTGCAGGCACCTACGACTGGTGGCGCGTCCTGCGCTTCAGCATGTACGGCGGCCTCTTTGTGGCACCCACACTTTATGGCTGGGTCAAGGTATGCCATAGTTTCCAACCAGCCAAGTCTCTTCTTTGAGCTCCTCTACCTCTACCCGATCTTGTCCAGGTCTCGAGCGCCATGTGGCCACAGACATCGCTGCGTACGGGCATCATCAAGGCGGCAGTGGAGACGGTATCCTATACGCCCGGTGCCATGACCTGCTTCTACTTCATCATGAGCCTGCTGGAGTCCAAGACGGTGGAGGAGGCGGTGGCCGAAGTGGGCAAAAAGTTCCTGCCCACCTACAAGGTATGAGTACTAGTCCAAATTGACGATATCCTTGTAATCCTTGCCTCTTTGACAGGTGGCTTTGTGCGTGTGGCCGCTGGTGGCCACCATTAACTTTAGCCTGATCCCCGAGCGCAATCGGGTGCCGTTTATAAGCGCCTGCAGCCTCTGCTGGACATGCTTTTTGGCCTACATGAAGCATCTGGAGCACCACGAGGTGGATGGTGCTATTTAGAGTTGTATTATTGTACTTTATTTAAATAATTCAATTAAATTAAGAATTTTGTAGAACTGTATAGGAATATAATCGATAGCAAAGAGGAGATTGTTATCGATAAGGCAAGGTGCTGCAATCGAGTGTCCGATAAGGCCATGTTTGTTAATAAAGTGAGGCTCCTCAATTAAAACACTTTAATATTAAGTAAAAGCGTATACATAATTATATATTTATTAAAAACTATCTTTATTTAAGTCATTACATTGTTGGTAAACATGTTTCAATTTAAACTAAAACCAAATCCCAATTGGAATCAACGTTCGATCTGAAAAACATCGATTAATCGAGTGGCTTAATCGATTTCACTCTCATCTCTAGATTGGGTGTGTTGCGAGGCTACATTTGTTTACGCTGCGCTAATCGCCCTAGAAAAGTGCCTTTTTCATAGCTCCAATTGTGCGATCAACCTATTTGAATCCAGGCAGCCATCCTTGAGCCACACACACACACACCATGCGCGAACTGAACAAGCAGCAATCGCAGGACACCACCGATGCGGGCATCGAGAAGGGCGACTATCCGCGGGCCACCAGTAAGTGACGCACACGCCCCGGCCCAGCCCCGCCCCAGGAAAGTAATATTTACCTCGTCTCTTCCATTGCAGATGGTGTGGTCTTCGGCGCCATTGTCACCTTTGCCAGCTTCTTTGTCCTGATGATGTCCTTTTGCTCGCCGTACTGGATTGAGTCGTACGAGGAGACGCGCAGCAGCTTCAAGAATATGGGACTGTGGCAGTATTGCTTCAAGGATTTCGTATATCCCAAGTTTCCGTTTTACAAGCAATACACCGGCTGTCATAATGTCTTCTCGCATGTAAGTAGAAGGATTTGATTGTCCTGCTCCTGTAATGTAACATGATGTTTGTTTTTGGCAGGACTACTATATTATCCGTGCCTACCTGTTGCCCGGCTGGCTAATGGCCGTTCAGGGTTTTGTCACCATGTCCTTTATCATTGTGTTTTGTGTGCTGGCCCTGCTGTCGCTGACCATCATCCGGCTGCCGCTGAAGCCGGTGCTTCAGTACGAATGGCTGCTTGTACGCCTCTCCTACATAGGAACGGCCGTGTCCTGTATGTTAAAGTGCAACCTGCCACTTGTAACTTGAGTAATTTTTCGGCTTTATTTCCAGCTCTGTTCATGTTCTTGGCCGTTTGCATCTTTGGGGGCTGTGCCTATCGCCGCGACTGGCTCATGTATCCCAAGTTTAATGTTTTGGGCTGGTCATATGCCTTGGCCGTGGTGACCTTTATGCTGCTGGGCCTGGCCGCCTTGATTTTGCAGCGCGAGGCACGTCAGGCCTTTGAGGCGCGCGGCGAACAAAAGAATTTGGTAATGCAGATGGAAATGCAGGAGCCGGGCTATCAGCCGCCGCGTCATCATCACAGCCAGTCGCGCAGCCTGCAGGGGTACATATAAAAGCAACTGGTAGCCGCTGCTTCAAAGCATTCCACAATACGTAGCCTAAGTTTTAACCCAAAAAGCAATCTCCCTCAACCATAAAAAAGTGCCTTCTTCCCTCCAATATTACATCAAATATTTCCATTTTACACTTGAAGAAACTACGTGTACCGATCCGTCCAAGGTATGGCTTTACCTTTTTTATATATTTCGAAACTGAAAAACGAATCTAATTTAATTTAAGACAAAAATTATATCAAATTTTATACACGAAAAAATATCATAATATTAAGGATAAATCCTGGGCTTTTCCCTGGTTTCCCTTCTCACACATTTTTATATATTTCAAAATTCGAGGTTTTATTTTTGACCTAGGCTCAAAAAAGTAACAACAACTTTAAGCTTTTCTATCAAATTTGTACACAATACAATTATTTAATATGGAAATTATTAAACTGAACTGCATTTTCGCGTTCCAAAAACTTCAATTTGAACATTTTTAAGTAAATTTTGTAATCAAGTTTAAGATTTTACGAGGGCCTTAACATTTCTCCCTGTGCACACCACCTTGTTCTCCAATGATGAGGCCTCATCTTGGCCTAATATATGTGCTGTGTTTGCCCTTATCGGGAAACTGATAGCAGGCGACGCTGATTGCCAATTGTTAGACCATCTCCCACTTCATTGAGAGTCGCAAGCTGAAGCAACTCGGCTGCTTAATGATGAACTTTTGCCTGCTGCTGTTGCTGGTCACCTGTGGAGCGTTTAAACCGGAACAGGAGCCGCGCATCATCAATGGCAGCATAGCCCGTGTGGATGAGACACGACACCTGGTCTCCATTCGACTGAAACGACACGACAACAACTTTGGCAGTGGACACATCTGTGGAGGAGCCCTCATATCCGCCAACAAGGTGCTCACCGCCGCCCACTGTCTGTACAAGTAAGTGCTGCTTATCCTTAGTCTCAGTCTCCTGCTCCTGTTCCTTCTCCTGCTCGTGTTCCTTCTACTTCTGCTCTTGCTCCTGTTCCTTCTCCTGCTCCTGTTACTTCTTCTGCTCCTGTGCCTTCTCCTGCTCCTGTTTCTTCTCCTGCTCCTGCTCCTGTTCCTTCTCCTGCTCCTCTTCTAATCGGACTGATTTGAATCCTTAGCAACCAACGTAAGCGCTACCGCCAGGCCAGCGAGTTCGTTGTGGTCCTGGGCACCCTGAATCGCTTTGAGCGGCACAACGGCACCATCGTCTCCCCGGTTAGCTCCATGGCCTACATGCACACCTTCAGTCCGGACAGTATGCGCGACGATGTGGGCATACTCTTTCTAAGCACTGGCCTACCCAATACCGGCGGCCATCTCAGCGTGGCACCCATTCAGCTGGCTGGTCAGGTGACGCCACCGGGAAGGGTATGCCAGGTGGCCGGTTGGGGGCGCACGGAAAGGGTGAGTTTTGAGTCAAACTTGTACTATATTCTTTGATTGATTGTTGATTCTTATTCTTGTCTTCCCAGAGCTCCCTGTCCAACATCCTGCTGACGGCCAATGTGAGCACCATTCGCCACCAGACCTGCCGGATGATCTACAAATCCGGTTTACTGCCTGGAATGATGTGTGCTGGACGTCTGCAGGGAGGCACTGATTCCTGTCAGGGCGATTCCGGTGGTCCTCTGGTGCACGAGGGGCGTGTGGTGGGGGTGGTATCCTGGGGCTATGGTTGCGCCGAGCCAGGTTTGCCAGGCGTCTATGTGGATGTGCAGTATTATCGTCAGTGGATCGAGGAGCGTAGTAGTGGTAGTGCCAGGAGAGTGCCTTTGGTTTTAATTTTAGTTTTAGCTACGCTGATGTGTGGATTCTGACCTGAAAGTAAAGCCTGGAAAACACCGAAAACTCGAATAATGTTTACCAATTTATTTCTGGAAAGTCCTGGAGCAGCACTGCTCTCTTTTGTTGCCATCTAGTGGAGAGCGGAGAGAGCCGAAAAACGCAAAAGAATTTCTTTACTCCGGTTTTAGGATCTCCGTTATGCTGTCCTTGAACTTTTTCCTGCCTTGCCATCTCCAGTTTCTACAAACGTTTCGTTTTTTTTTTGTTACTTTCGACGATAAAATCGTGAGTTGTAGCCATTATCTGGTATCTGGCAGAGTTTCACAGTGATCGGATAATTATCATGACTCCCTCCTACTCCCCACTTTATCAGCAAAGATTCCCAGAGCAGGTGGAGCTTGCTGTTCACCCAAATAAACTGGCACATCATTGAATCCATTCAACAATCAACATTTATTTACAGCGAAACACATGTAGAGATCCGGAAAACAGTAGACGAGATATAAACAACTAACTCGGCTGCGGGTGGTGCTGGGATTAGGGGGAATGGGTGTATTAATCTTCGATTTGGACTAGCAATTGCGGCAGTTCCGCCGCTGCGATGCAGAGGGCTCCTGATCCGACCTTTCATGCAGACGCAGCAACTCCGGTGGGCCGTAGGCAATGCTCGGCAGGCAACGCGACTGGGTGAGCAGTAGGGAGAGCTCCCGATTGCAGGCAGCATTCTCGATCCGCTCCATAACACGGCCCACGAGGAGCTCAACGGCCTCCTGGACATTGGCGCCGGTGCAGGCACTGGTCTCGATATAGGGCAGACGGTAGCGATTGGCCAGGGCCGCCACCTGGTCGCGGCTCACCACGCGCAGCTGCAGCAGATCGCACTTGTTGCCGCAGAGCACCACATCCGCGTCCTCGGAGTAGGCGTGCGTCCGTAGCTGTGAGAGCCAGTTGGCCGTCTCCAGGAAGCTCTTCTCGCTGGTCAGATCGAAGATGAGTAGAAATCCCATGGCATCTCGGTAGAAGGCTGTGGTTAGGGAGCGAAAGCGCTCCTGGCCGGCGGTGTCCCAGATCTGTAGATGGATGCGGTGGCGACGTCCGCGGGAGTTGTACACCTGCAAATGGCAGAAGAAAGCTAAGGCTAGGGTTTAAAGGTGTCTAATTATTTATTATTAATAAGTTTTTTTTTTTTTTCGAAAAACTTGGAATGGTCTGAAAGTTCGAATTCAAATCAGGTTTAATCCTGTTTCATCCTGTTTATGGTTCTCAATACTTACCAGCCGCTTCTCGCGGAAATCGATGCCCACAGTGGAGATGAACTGGGAGTGGAAACGGCCATCTGTGTACTGGTAGAGCAGGCAGGTCTTGCCCACGCCTGAATCGCCTAGCACCAGGAACTTGAGCAGATAGTCGTAGTCGATGTTGGCGCCCGTCATCATGCTGCTGCTGCTGCTCGGATCTCCTCCGTTCAAGCTCCTTCAGGGCATCCCGTCCGCCTGGAAGCAGGGAATCAAATGAGCTGCTGCCTCTGACCGAGCTTTTCCAGAGCGATGGCAGGATTCCTGTTTCCGTTCTCTGCCCCGTCCCTCTTTAAGCCCGGGCTTTGGGTGACAAGGAAAAGGAAGCAGGAGGCGGAGGAGGGTATTCAAGTCGAGAGACATCTTCATAAGCATATATCCCCAATCCCCCCATCCACATCCATCCCCAATAATGCGACCCCACTCACACACACAAACACACACACATATATATAGAGCTACCCGCACCGTGGCAAATATTTGAAACTCATTAAATCCCGATTTATTGATTTTCTGTCTCGTTCTTGGCAAAATTTCGGTTTTGTTGAATGGGCTCGATAAGGGGGAGGCCACAAAGTACAGAAGGAGGAGGAGTAAAAGGAAGAGGAGTACCATTTTGATGGTTGCGCCACAACATCAAACATACAAAAAAAAAAAACCTTTGATAAGCACACACACAACCGACCTGGGATCCTCTTCCTCATACGCTTCGCCCCACCGATCGAGAGTTTAAGCATGCCCGCCACAAAATTAGTAGGGGAAATGGAAGCTGTAAACGGTGCGAGCCAAAACAAAAGAGGCAAAGAGAGGACAACGAAAACCACAACAACAAAGGTAAGCTCAAAGAGCAGCCCAGGAATGCAGCCCTCTCTCCCTCCCCCTCTTTCTCTCTAATTAGACAAAACGGCCAATGTTCAAAAGAGTGGTGGTGGTGGGGGGGGGGGGGGGAGGAAACAGCTTCACTTTGTAAGCTGGCCTCCCCCGCGTACTAAGCGGATTACAGACTCCCCCTGTCTGCGGTCGGATGCAAAGTGGGGGGCGTTGGCGGGGTAGTAGTATAGCGCGCCATCAAGTGGTTGCTAGACAACACAATCAATCAGGCAGCCCCCAAACCCCACTGCCTGTCACTCTCCCACTTATGTTGCATTGAATCCTTTGCTGTCGCCGCCGTCGCCGGATGATGTCTTGTAATGTAATTTCCTCTCGCTTCCTCCCGCTGTCACCGACCATCTGTCCCGTTACTTCCGTTCTGTCGCTAAAAGAGCACGCACAAGTTACAGTTATTTGTTGCGAGTACCAAGGGCGAAGGAGAAAGGGAAACGGGAAATCGAATTAGCATGCACGCACAGCAGCTAATATAGGCCATCCCGCTCTGCCAGCTAGCAGGCACTGAGACCGGGGACTCTCACTGACGGTTAATTTTAAACCTTTATTGATTCGCAAGATCTTATTGTCGTGTTTCCGGGCTCAGGTGGTCAGGTGGTCGACGGAAATAGCATCCCAAGGGATGCTGGCAATTAGGAACGCAAACAAATGCCAGCCAGCCCAGGCGGCCCTTCAAGGCCCCCTCCTGTGGCTGCTGCAATTCCTCTGATTCCAACTGTCAACCCCTTAGCCTTCCTCCAATTAAATCTAGAAGTGCCCTGTAATAAGCTGTCCGTGTGTGTGCTGTGGCTTTAATTGCAACTGTGTGCAGGCATAGCTGCGATTTAAAAATAGCCCAAGCTCACCTGTCCACTCACCTCGGTTCACCTCGGGCTCACCCAGATCCGGTTAATTAAAAAGAAGCGCGTCGGCACGCATTTCCGTCCCAACGCCCAAAGCGTTCCCAAATCTTTCTTCGATTTGCCTTTGACTTTGGCGCCCAAGGCGACGACGTGCTTCGATTTGGCGCTTTCAAGGATGCTTAGATGCTGTCTTAGCCACTTCGTCGCGCTTCTTGGTGTTGTTGTTCTTGTTGTTGTCGTGCTCTAGACCCGGAGGATAGCCCGGGAGTTGTCCGTAGCTGGGTTTGTCTATTTGCTGCGATTTCTTTCTGACGCGAAAGTACGCGTTTTCCAAGCTAAAGGACTCGAGTGCAGGTGCTCTGGGCAATGTGTGCAGCAGGACCTGTTGCCATGCGCTGCCCAGCACGGACTACGGACTACAAGCGCAGCTTGGGCATCCTGCTGCTGCGAACACGGACAGCTGGCAGCTTTACGCTTTCAGCCAAAGTCAAAGCCCCAGCGCAGCTTTCAAGGTGCTTTCAAGGCTTTCGGGGGAGGCAGCGACAGGTGCACACGGACAGGTGTTCTGCCGTTGGGGCCTAGGGGAAATGGAGATGATATGCTGTCAAGGCAAAAACTCCATTTAGTCCTTAAACTGGGAACCGGACCACAAGAGGGAATCATAACTAAAGAAATCCTTCATTAAAATAAATGTGTGTTTTTGTATTTTAAAAAACGCGCTCACCTTTCGGCAATCGAAATCGGCTTAATATCGGCTTAGAAAATCAGTGCTGTGAAGCCCCGTTGTGGCGGCAGTGATTGCTGGATTTTAGCTTTACACGGCCTACGGCCACACTAAAACTGATCTCGCGAGTCCCGACTCTAGTTTGAAGTTCGCGTTTGTAACTATTTTTATTGTGATAAGTAGATCTAAAAAATGGACGAACTCAACAAGACGTTCGAGAAGCCGGAGTTTGACTGGAGTGCCATTAGCGTGGGCGACTACAAGCTGGATCACTCCCAGAATTTCTTCGGTGGGTATATGCTTCTCCCTAAACGGTGAACTAATGAAGACGCGCCATTTTCCCGCTCTTTCCCCTTTTCCATTTACCGCAATATTCAGCCAAGAACGAAACCAACAACAACAATTTGAGAAATAAGAACCAGCAGCAGATCATCTTCAACAATTGTGCCACTCCCAAAGTCTCCAAGTTCAAGGAGGAGCCAACAAAAGCAAGTCCCGTTCAGCAGGAGGATATTGAGAACATGCCCGAGGCTGACGCTGCCCCAGTAACCCGCAGTAACCTGCGCATGCAGTGGACCCCAATTAGGCCCAGTTATGAAGGAGGAGCCAGAGCCGAAGACGCCGACGCCGCTGCTGCTGCTGCTCCTGTACCGAGGGCGTACGCCTTCAAGGACCTGTACGAGTGCAATCGACAGCAGGCGCGTCGGCGGCAAGAGGAGGAGGATCGCCAGGCGCGTCAATTCCAGAGCCGACCCATGCCCAATTTCAAGGCCATGCATAAGCGCATGGAAGACAAGGTGGTCGTCCACAGAATCACCGTACCGCGGACGCCCAAAACCGTCAAGTACTGGCAGGCGTGCGTGGAGCGGCGCCGGCAGGCCAAAAGGGACAACCAGGACAAAGAGCAGAGCCAGGAGCCAGTGCATCCGCACACACGCCACAGGACATTTAATTTGCATAGCGATGCCGTCCAGGAGAGGCAGGTTCAAAAGAAGAAGGAGGTAAATAAATGAAGACTAATAACTAACAATTGTTGCCTAGGGGGAATATTTAAGCCAAAAAGTGCAATTTTAGGAACAGTTTTTTGTTTTTGTTTAAAATTAGTCTCGCGCTGTGCACACTGGCAGTTATCGATAACGCTAAGAACAGGTCATATGCAAAAGTGCGATTTCCCGCAGGAGGGCCAAATGGTCACACTCTTTAGCTCCGCCAGAGTGCCTCGGAATAATTGTTTCAATTTTCAATTCGAAAATTCGACTCTCAAACCGTATCAACACCATTCATTCCCCACCACGCGCTTCAAAAACCAAAACATAAATAGCAATAACAACTAAAACTCGGACATCGCAGACTGCAAGGGAAAAAACAACAACAACGACGACGCGAGCGAAGCACGGGACAATGTGAAAGAGAGAGAGGGAGCTAGCGAGCGAGAGAAGCAGAGCAAAAGAGTGAAGAGCGCCGAGCGAGTGTCGCAGTCAAGTTTGTTTTTGTTGTTAGTGGTGTGAGTGAGTCATGACGTTTTTGGACGGCGTAGAAAAAGCCAGTTAATAGTCGTGCATTGCATAAAGCGGGAGCAGCAGCAGGCCACCGGACAAGCAGCGGCCAGTGCACTGGACCAGGACGACCCGCTATCAGCAGCAGTAGCAGCGGAAGCAGGAGCAAGGCGCTGCACAGGATTTGCAACAGCTGCGCCCCATTATATTGCCCTTACAAACACACAAAACACACACACACACACACGTACATTCTATAGCAGCGAGTGTCACACACAGAGACGCCCGCGCTGTCACAGTCACAGCGCACGCACACACACAGACACACACACACGCACACCCATACAAAGCTCTTCCCCCCCTCTGTCGTCACAGTTGGCTAAATTTCGGAATTCGGTTTTCGTATTTCCGACTTTGAAGCCATTTTTTGAGAGCGTCGGAAGGCAAAGCAACAGGGGAGCAGCAGCAGCAGCAGCAGCAACAGTAGAAACTTTCGCCACAACAAGCAAACACACACACCAACCATGGTTGACCGTTTGGTCAATTCCGAGGCCAATACCCGACGCATTGCGTCCGTGGAGAATTGCTTTGGCAGCTCCGGTGTTCCACTGGCCATGCAGGGTCGCGTCCTTGTCGGTGAGGGTGTCCTAACCAAGATGTGCCGCAAGCGTCCCAAATCCCGTCAATTCTTTCTCTTCAACGACATTCTCGTCTACGGCAACATTGTGATTGGCAAAAAGAAATACAACAAGCAGCACATAATGCCACTGGAGGAGGTATCACTGGAGTCGATAGCCGACAATCAGCAGTATCGCAATGGCTGGTATATACGGACTACGACGAAATCGTTTGTGGTCTATGCCGCCACCAGTACCGAAAAGCAAGAATGGATGGCCCATATCAACAAGTGTGTGGAGGATTTATTGCGCAAGTCCGGCAAGAAGCCGGTGGAGAATCATGCCGCTGTCTGGGTGCCAGATACCGATGCCAGCATTTGTATGCACTGCAAGAAGACCCAGTTTACGTTTATTCAACGGCGGCATCATTGTCGCAATTGCGGTGCCGTTGTCTGTGCCGGCTGTTCGGCCAAAAAGTTTTTACTGCCCCAGCAGAGCACCAAGGCGTTGCGGGTCTGTGATGCCTGCTATGAACGCTTGACGCATGTACCGGCTGCTAATGCTGCTGCCGGTGGTGCCTCTACCGGCGCTGGCGCTGGCGACAACAAGCTCAATACAACGACAACCGCTGGGGATAGTTCCAACGATGAGGATTCGGATGAGGAGATTGTTTCGCCCGGAGTTGAGTCGCATGACGAACCGCGCTTCTATGGCGACAACAGTGTGCTTTCCGCGGCCGATGACTCTACAACGCCGCCGATTGCCTCGCCCTACAACACCACCACCACCAGTGCGGCGGCGGCGACTGTTCCCAGTGTCCATGGCTCGCCCGCTGTCGTTGCCACCGCGCCATCAAGTCTTTGCTGAGCTCTTGGTGAATTGAAATGAATGGTAATGATCCTTAATGATATCCTTAAAGCCCCGTGACTCGACCTTGCTTTGTCTGGGTTTCGTTTTCAGTTTCTCGGGTTTTTTTTTTTTTTTTGTTGCCATCTCTTGGCATTTGCGCGATAATCTTATCAGCTGCCCGCCTCAGCTTCTGCTCTATTTTCCGCTGGCAAACAAAAAACCGGGCAGGGTCGTACCAGAAGATATTAAGAGGGGGGGCGGCTTTCTTATCACCCTGAAACTCCCGCTGTGATTCAGCTTGGGCCAGAGATAGGGTTTTAGATGGATGAGTCAGGCCTGCTGCAGTCCAGTCAGACTCGGACTCGGACTCAAATCAACTCTAGACTTATATATTTTTCTTTCTCTCTCTCTCTCTCTTTGTTTTAGCAAGAGGAACAACGTAAACGATGCGAGGAGGAGGAGATCAAGGAGATACGCAAAATGACGGTCTTCAAGGCGCGTCCGAATCCATTCAAGTAGTGCTCGAGAGATCCATACCCGTCAAAACCCAAAATTCTTTATATATATATTATACATACAAATATTATTACTTATTACTTTTGTCCAAAATTAGAATGATGTGGAAAAGCGTTGCATAGTTGTACGTACAATGATTAATTAACAAGAAGCATACTTTATTTTTGTCTCTAACTTTTAACATTACGTGTATTTTTTTTCTTCTTGTTTCCCCCCAAAAAAAACGGAATAACTGAATTTCTAAATATATAGGCAAAATCGCTGGTTTAAAAAGGATTTTAAAGGGGAATACAAAAAGTATAAAAACGTTAAGATAACGCCTGTATATTCAGAAACTCAGTTATTCAGTCCTCTTTTTTTTTGCTGTCGTTTAAAATCTAAACTAAAACCGTAAAAACTGTAATACGGAGAGGAGATATATGTATAAAAGATATAAGCAATTTGCCAATTGCTAAATCATTAAAAAATAAACTGTTTTCTATTTGTACAAAAAAAAAAAAAATAATAAAACAAAAACTGAAACAAAAACAATAAATTAATAATGTAAAATTGAATCCTCTCTCTCTCTCTCTCTTTTGTTCTATATTTGTCCTTGTCTGTGGGGAGTCTGTCTCTTTCTAGTTCGAGTTATTTCTGATTATAAACATGGCTAAGAACTACCTTTTGAGGATTTTTAAATTTTATATATATTTTTTAAAAACTGTAAATTATCGAAAAAAAAAAACTTCACTGTTTATGAACATTTGTATACCTCTTCTACAGGGTATTATAATTTCAATGAAAACCTAATAATTCACTAAAGAAGTAATTTGCGACCTATAAATATATATATTCTTGATCCGCTTCAACAGCATGATCAGATCTAGCCAAGTCTGCTTGAAAAATAAAATTTTTAATATTTAATTTTTAAATTGTTGAAATTGCCCAAAAATTGACCAAAATTGGGGGAACATTTTCATTAAAAAAATAAATTAAAATAAGGAAGCAGATTTGTTTATCTTGAAAAAACTAACATAGGAGAGCTTTCCAATTTAAAATTAATGCATTTTTGGCTTCGTTATTTAATTTTTAAGCTTTAATTTTCCTTAAAAATTATTATTTAAAATTACGGATAAATTTAGTCAGAAGCTAATAACTCAATGAAGAAGTCATTTCCCACCCTATAAATCATATATATTCTTGATCAGCATCAATAGCCGGAGTCGATCTAGCCATGCCCGCTTGAAAAATAAATTTTAAAATTTTTTCAACATTATCTGAGGGGTTAAATTGTTCAAAAAATTGCCCAAAATTGGGGGAAAAAATGCATTTAAAAAATAAATTAAATTTAGTTAGCAGATTTGTTAAACTTGCAAAAACTAACTCAAAGCAGCTTTCCAAAGTAAAATTAATGCATTTTTGGCTTAGTTATTAAATTTGTAAGCTTTAATTTTTCTTAAAAATGATTATTTTAGATTATGGATAATTTTAAGGGTATTTTTTTTTAATTTTCCGAGGGGTTAAATTGGTGAAATGGTCGAAAATGTACCGAAATTGGGGAAAAAATTAATCAAAAATATTTTAATTATTTAATTTAAGCTTTAAAAATTTTATATAAATTTTAATACCCTTTTAAGGGTATTATTTCAGTCAAAATAACCTAATATTAGTTTTCTCAATTAAACTAGTCATTTATCACTTGACTATTGATAGATTTTAGGATATTAACTTTAAAACAATCTTGAATTTAACTAAAAAACTACTCATACTCCAAAAGAAAACCCCCTCAAGTGCATAAACTCAGGCAAAAAGATCCCTTATAGAACTAACATACAATAACAAACTCTTGATTTTTAGATGGAAAACATAAGAAATGTTTATTTATGCCCCGCCAGAGTAGGCGTCGTCGTTGTGTGAACAAGCAGCTGCCTTAGAACTGGCCATCGCTACCCCAGGAGGTCTTGACGGTATCCTCATTCCAGTCCTCGACTCCTCCAACGGTCTCGGCGGCGCCAACCTCATCGGCCCAGTTGGTGGTCTCCTCAACCGGATGATCGACGGCCTCCTCAATCTTGGGTGGCGGCAGCAGCTCCTTGGCGGCGGCCTCCTCCTTCTCAGCCTCCTCGGGATCGCGGTAGAAGAACAGATCAACAACCACGGGCCACTCGACGCTGCGCGAGATGGTGCCGCGCAGGCGGAGAACTTCGCGGGCCAAAAGCCACCACATCAGACCAATGGAATGGGCCGACTTGTTGTTGCACGGAATGGCAATATCGATGTAACGCAGCGGCGAATCGGTATTGGTGAAGGCAATCACCGGGATGTTCACATACGAGGCCTCCATAATGGGCTGATGATCGGTGTTGGGATCGGTCACAACCAGCAGACGTGGCTCACGGAAAGCGGGCTGAATCTGATTGGTGAAGGCACCGGGAGTGAAGCGGCCAGCAATGGGAGTGGTGTCCGTATACTTGGCGAACTTCAGCACGGCGCGCTGGCCAATGGGACGCGACGAGATGACGAAGACCTGCCGCATGGAGAGAAAATAAAAAGAGATATTAGTAAGGCGGCTTCTAAAGGAGACTCTAAAGGGACAGATGCCTTGTGAAGCGTGGCTAGTCAGCGGTTAAGTTGAAATCATTGCATTTCATACCCGAAAGATTAGTAAAAAATTCATCATGTTAAGCCACGCGGACACACAGGTAAATCTTTATATATGTATATATACTCACATCCGAGGCGTTATCAATGGCCACAATGGCGCGGGCGGCCAGCTGCAGCTTCTCCCAGGTCTTGCCCAGGTTGATGATGTTGACACCGTCAGCGCGGCGCTTGTACACATACTGCTCCATCTGGAAGTTGACGTTCTCCGAACCCAAATGGGTGGTGGCCACCAACATCTTGGTGATGTCGTCCTCCTTGAGGGACAGAATATCTAAGCCTCCCGACATGTTAACGTGGAAAGAGTTACGGAACCTGTAGAGGATTACCAAGAACTCGTGTTAGTACGGTTTCGACATAACCCCAAACCACGTGCGCGTCTCCGCCGCCAACACATTTCGCGTCGCGTGGTTTGCACTCTGCAGGTGTTTCTGTGTGGCAGGATCCTTGTGGCCGGGCATCTCCTTAAGTCAAGGAGTATTTTTCCCCAAGTAACCGCAGGGTTTTGGGTTAAATTTGGGTTTCTCGAAGAACTTACGTCTGGATGCCGCTGGGAGTTTTGACAAAATGGACGATTGTAGGGTTGATGATAGTCAAAGTATCAATCTATCGATATTTTAGGGTTGCCAATAATATATCGATGAAAAAAAAGATTAAACGTTCATGTTAAAATGTCGAAATCAATCTTACACGCTTACAGAATAACAGTGTCAAATTTGTATGGGAATGTTAGTTTGGGGTAGAATTCTCGTTTTTGGGGTAGAATTCTCATGTAGAATGTTAAAATGTAGAGAACGATTGTAGGGTTGTATTTCAACGTCCAGTGTTGCCATGAATTTGGCTTTTCTCCTAAAAAATCTCAAAAATGGAATACGGCTAATACAGCAAAGTAACGATGTTGTTATCGATACTAGCAGTGGGCAATATCGATATTTAGAGACAGACAAAATTCGATGCTTGATTTGAATTTGAAAATTTACCGGTAACAAAATGTTGGTTTAGCTTGTTCTTAAAAAAAAAAAGGTTTCAAGTAAAATTCAATTGATAAAAAATATATTTATCAGTTGTAAACATTTAATAAATATTTTTTTTGTTTATTTTATGTTTAAATTAACTTAATTTTCCTCTTTTTTTTTTAAACTTAAATTTCCTTGTAACTTTAAAAAATTTCTTTGCTTTTTTAAGGGTTTAACCCTAAATTCCTTTAACCAAAATTAATTTAAAATCTCAAGAAAACCATTTAAAAATTGTGAATGCAACTTTATTCAAGTATATTCATTTTTTTTCAGTTGTTTGTTGTTGTTTTTTTATTTTTTCGTCTTGTTGGTGTCCGTGTTTTTTTGTTATAATCTTGTTATTGTTAGTGTACATTGAATATTACCATACATAAAAATGTATTTCAATCTTAAGTTTAAGGCAAAAACAATTGATAAACGTATTCTGTGTTGCATTTTGTTTTTTTTTGTTTCGACGGAAGATAAATCAACAAGGAAAAAAAGTTGAAACAATTTTAAATTTCGACTAGAACTTACATGTTTATTAATTAATATTAATTAGAATAATATATTTATCATGTGGGCCCCGAGTGGGCGTGGGCAGGACTAGGGATTGCGTGCTGCGTCATGTGCCTGGCAACGGGGGTCGTCGTATGTGTATGCCTCATGTGTGATTATTGCTGTGTGTGTGTGCCGCCGCCGGGTATGTATGCCTGTCCTTACATGTCCGTTTTGGTTTACATGCACACACATATGGGGGTTGATTCCACTGATTCCTGCATTAGGGTGCCTCGGTAGCTTGAGATTTTTATGGTTTGGGTCACTTGTTGTTCCATCTGGTGTCTCCCCTTTTTTGTCACCCTGTTGTGCAGTGAGGCACCCTGTTGCAAGGCACCTTGTTGAGGCAGAGGCACCCTGTAAGCGCTGCTCCATCTCCTCCTCCTTTTTGGGGGGGGTTCTTGTATGTGTGAGTGTGTGTGTGTGCTATGACTATTCTAGGTGTGTGTGTATACATAACTATATATATATCTATATATATTGTATGTATATATTTATATATATCGTACGAATATAATGCATGCATTATAAAAATACTTTTACTTTACTTTACTTTATGCTTTACGTTACTCTTGCTTCATTTTCATCTTGTTTAAATGTTAACTTATATAAAAAAAAATTGCCCAGGCCCCTAATCCTAGAAAGGCGCCTGCTGCTGCCCCATTGAACCTCTGTCCTGGTTACTGGTACTCCTCCGTCTGCTCCTCCTCCTCCTGTTCCTTCTCCCACTTGGATTGTATACAATATATATTATTTATAGATGTGTGTGTGTGTGTGTGTCTGTGTATGTTCCAAAAGCCAATCCTGGCTCTCTCCTTTCTCTCTGCTGGAGCCAGCTCCACAAATGGCTTTACCTTCTCCTGCTCCTCCTCCTTGATCTTGTTCCTTGCTGCTCTCTCACCAAATTCAATAGCCCTTGAGCCTATCGGCCAGCGGCGGCTTGATTACCTTGGGTGCACTGGCTCGCGCCACCCGCATCCTTTCCGCTGCCTTGGCCAGACGCTTTTTGCGCTCCTCAACCGTTTCAGAGGCGCGGCGCAGCCGCTGCCGTGCGGCATTCTTCATCAGTCTTAGGGTTCTTTGTACTTCCGTTTCGTTCTGCCTGCGCACACGGTTCGCCTCCGCATTCTTGGCCAGACGGATGCGGTATTCCGCCTCCGATTCCTTTGATCGCTTATCCCTCATCCGGGCCGCGTTTCTCTCCAATCGCCTTTCGCGTGCTTCAATCGATTCGTTGCTACGCCGCCGGGCTGCCTTTTGGGCTCGCGACGATTGGCCCAGCGATATTTGCTGACTGAGATGTGGAACGCCAAGGTTGGCAAGGCCGGGAACAACACCAACACCACCGCCGCCGCCGTTGCCAACAACGTCGTTGATGTTGCTGCCAGTGCCGATCACAACAACACCGGTGGATAGATGGTGATGCAGGGGATGTTGCTGCTGCTGCTGGGAGACCTCCTGATGCTGCTGGTGGGGATTCCCTCCCTGGAGCTGCTGCTGCTGCTGGGGGAAGCCGTTCTCCAGGCCCAATGCCGCCGCCGCTGCTGCTCCAGCTCCCGCTGCTGTGCTGGAACTAACTGTGACGCTGCTGCTGCTATTGGCAGCGGATACAGCCGATTCCCCACCAGCAGCACCCGTTACGGTTACCGATGTGGCTGAGACGACGGAGGAGGCGGTGGCAGAGGCTGAGGCAGAGGCAACGGCAGCGGCGGCAGCCGCTGAACTCGTATAATTATTATACTCTATGAGGCCACGATTGCCCGGATAGAGGGCATGATGCATGGGACTCTCATAGCTGAGATATTCCGGTTTGATGAAGAACGGATCGCGGCCCGTTGGCGAGTTGAGGAAGTAGAGGCGACTGTGGTGCTCGGTGGTAATGCTCCCTCCGCCACCCACACCCGCGGACATCGGTGTATATTTTGTGCGCTCGCTCGCTCCCTACGACGACGATGACAACGACGATGATTCCTGCTGCGACCTGGTTTCGTTTCGATAACGTGGGGGCTGTGCCTGGACAGCCTCTTCCTTGGGGGGGAGCAGCTGCAGCTCCTGCTGCGGCTTCTGTTCCTGTGTTTAGGGTTACTCCAATGTCCCGCGCACCGCCTGGGCACAATTAACTGGCAAAAATGTGGCGAGTAAACAACAAAAGCGACATAACTAATCAATATGGAAAAAAGCTCTGGCAGCGAAACAGCAAGCTTTCGCGCGCAAAAGCTTTCGCTAGCCAATCGATAGGATAGCGACTATCGATGTTTTGGCCACGAGTGGATAATCTAAATTCTTTGTTTTTGTTATTAAAGTAATGAAAATAAACAGAATATTTGTAAATTTTTTTTTTATATAGCTTGTAAATTTGCATTATAAAGGCATAAAAACAAATAATATTAGACTTTAATGAAATGTCTATCGATAATTGTTTTGTTTTTTATCGTAACGGTCGACTCGAAGCCGGGCTTTCAAATAAAATAAAAAATAATATAAAAACGGTTTGGATTTTGGTTGAATTTGTAATGCGTGGAACAGCTTGAATTACATTTTCTGTTATAATTTTTGATTTGTTAATATTAATTTGATTACTTAATTTCTTACTTTTAATTTTCTTTTTACTTTACTTTTAATTACTTAACTTTACTTACTTTACTTTTAATTTACTTAAGTTAATTTTTTAATTTATTTTAAATTAAAATTAAAACCATTAAATGCGAAATTCATGCAAGATAGATGGCCACAGGGTCTGGTCTTCTTTTGCCGGCATTTACCTGCCACAAACAGCCTTGAACTTTCACCAAGAGCAGCACCGGCAACCCACGTGTGCCTTCGTCGAAGGTAAACAGCAGAGACACCAACAAAAGTTGATAAAACACACGAAATAAAAACAAATTAAACACCGAAATTGGCAGCCAAGGTGCGTTTGTTTAGCCGCAGACGGCAGTCAAAGCCATAGCCGAAGCCTTCAACTTGAATTAAGCGTTCGTTGGAGGGATCTGCCAGGTGCAATTTCATTTCAAAATGCATATACAAGGGGCTAAAAATTAAGGAAAATAAATAATTCCAATTTAGTAATAATTATAAAATAATTATAGCAAACAAAGCCAGGATATATGCTTCATAAATATATAAAAATCTATTTCAAATATTATAAAAATCTCAAATCCAAATTAAATTTCAATTAAACAATATCTAAAATCTTGCATTTCTCCACAGCACTTTCATTTTCAAAAGAATTGGAATGAAAACTGGTTACCTTTCCCCCATTTTCAACCGGCGAAAGTGCCACCCAACAGATATGACTCACAATGCATTCAGAAAAAAAACAAAAAAAATAAAAATATATGAAAAGAAAATTCCAAATTCCGCGGCGACTGCATTTTTCAAGACCTGATCGGCAGACAGCTGGCGGGGCCCAAAGAGTTACGATATTGGGCGAAAAAACCCCCACCCTCTGGCAGCAGGAAAAACCAGAGCTATGTGACCCAAACATGGGCCGAGTGAAAGAATGCGATAAATAAATAAATAAATTCCACATTCCTATTGCTAAGTCGAATTGTTTGGCATTAAGAAGGCATATTTGTAACTAATAAGCTATTAACTTTAATAACTAAATTTAATTAAATATATATTTCATATATTTATAAAATATTATATAAAATATTGTAAACGTACAACTGAATAAGTGAGTAAGAGATAACATATTCTTTGATTATATTTATTCACTCAGGCATGGCATTGCGGAACCACCGTATGGGTAGTTGTGATTAGATCAATTCCATGCTCGATTGCAATTCGATTAGCGTCGTTATTTATTGCACTTCGGGGGGGTCCTAGGGGGCATGAAATTTTATATAAATAAATAAATTATTTAGTGTTTTTCATTTAGATTAGTGTTCATTTCTCTGTACAAATAATTTCTAGTGTTAGTTTACAGCCACGCAATCAAAACAAACAGCAACTGAAATTTACAATCCACAAATGTGGATCGTATTCCGGGATCTACTCTCCGTGAGAGAGCAGTTTTGTTTCGTTTGTTTTACATTTAAGTTTCAAGGGCAAGGATTAGAAACACAACAACTAACATGAAAAAGAAGAAGAGAGCAGAGCAAATGACGCGCTCTCGCGGTGCATAAGAAAACATGCAAAAAAGAACAAAAACACAAAGACAGAAAAACAAAGTAAAGTAAAGCAAAATGGATTACCTTAAACTCGCCCGTTGTTTGTAGCTTCGTTTTCTTTTTATCTTCTACAAATTTTCACAACAAAAAACAAAACAAAAATCAATTAATAATTAATATAATTCAAATCACTGGCACTTTTTCACCTAAAAAAAAATAATAAAAAAAGACGTAATTTTTTCGCCCGTTTTCCACTATTTTTCTTACACTTTTCTCCGCTTCGCTTTTGACGATCAAAGCAAAGAGAAGAGCTCGAAAGGCAGAAACCAACGGGACTTCACAGGACGGACACTTGGCAGTCGCATTGCCTCCCTCGCACTTACACTTGCACAGTAAAAAAAATCTAAAAAAATAAAAACGCTCTGCTCTACGCTTCCCGAGCGTAGATTTTACCGCCTTTCGTTCGAATTTATGTTTTTCACAACGCGACGATGTTTTTCCGCACTTTTCCAATCGTTTTTTCACGTTCTTAATCCGTTTTCGCAGGAGCGTGCGTTTTCCGACTGTACAATTTGCGTGCGAAAGCGAAAATGAAATAACAAAATGGTGGAATACTGAGGAGTCTCCAGTGGAGACTGCCAAAAAGGTAAGCGGCTAGCGGCGAGAGAGAGACTCTCCAATCCTTCAGCGAAAATGGCAATGCCAACGAGCGAAGGATGAAAGGAACGAAGGAAGCACGATCCGCTTAATTTTTACTTTTAATTGACGCTGTATTATCTGTTCAAGTTGTATACCAGCGCTCCTTTTCCGACTGAATTGCATGGCTAATTGGCATTTACTTGCACAGCAAAAAAAAAACTTAGGAAACGAACGGCTCTACGTTTTCAGAGGATAGTTTTTTTTGCCTCTCTTTCGGATTAATGTTTTTCACAGACCGACGAGTTTTTTCCGCACTTTTCCGATCGTTTTTCAACGTTTTTAACGCGTTTTCGTACGAGCGCGTATTTTCCGACTGTACAACTTGTCAGCAAAAGCGAAAATACAAAAAGAAATGGCGGAATACTGGAGAGTCTCTTGTGGAGACTGCCAAGCGTCTCTCTCTAATCCTTAAGCTGGCAATGGCAACGAACGAAGGATGGAAAAGCACAAAAAAAAATAGAAAAAATAAAACTGAACACATCTACGCTTGCCAAGCATAGATTTTACCGCAATTCGTTTGGATTTATGTTTTTCACAGGGCGACGATGTTTTTCCGCACTTTTCCGATCGTTTTAAACGTTTTTAACCCGTTTTACGCAGGAGCGTGCGTTTTCCGACAGAACAACTTGCAAGCAAAAGCGAAAAAGCAAAAAGAAATGGCGGAATACTGGAGACTGGAGATTGGACACTGCCAAATAAATGGTAAGCTGCAAGTGGCGAGAGAGCGAGTGTCTTTCTCTCTCTCTCTCTCTCTCTCTCTCTCTCTCGCTCTCTCCTTTATATGTATCCTGTTAGTTCTGGATTGGTTTTAAATGATCCAATTGCAAACTGCAAGGTTATACAAACCTCGGAATCAAAAAAAAAAAAATTTCTTTTCCATTTTATTTATTATTTATTTTGTTTTAAATTTCATATCATTCTTTTAAGCACTTATTTAATAGAGATTTCAAATCTTCCTCCGTTTTCTTGCTTCTCCCACATAATTTCCCCAAACAAATGATAATTTTTTTCTGCGTACCGAAACAGGAACCCCTCAACGGGCATATTTTGTATTATTATTATTATTTTTTCTGTTGACTTATGATACCAGCATATGTCCATATGGAGGCGCACATATCATCTCGCAGCAACTCGTATTGCTCCGTTTTGGGTAATTATGTCATGGGGCTCGGGCTTCGCTCAGCGAAATTCCCTCAGTCGATGCCAACTATCACGTCACCACGTTGTTGTCGCTGCTCTATGCTTATTTTTTATACTGTATAAACTTTATAAACTATATAGGCGATATGCCAGGGAATGACGACATTTAGACATTGTTTACATTTCTGAAAGTAAATATTAATGCCTGACAAGAGCTTACTTAATGTTTGAAAAGAATGAATAGTTTACCTGGAAAAAATATAAATAGAATTTAAATAATAAATTTAATATAATTAATACATTTTAGTTTAATTATATTTTTACGAAAAATAATGATTCAGGAGGTAAAGTTTTATAAATTATATTTATTTCAATTGAATATAATTTTTATAAATCTCTTAAAAAATTATATGAAAAAGGTTATTAAATATATATAAAAAAAAAAAAAAAAATTATATTATTATTATTAACTAAAAATATATATTTCTTAAATATTTCATAGCGAGAAAATGCATATAACTCCCTTTGAAACTCCTTGGAGAGTTGCTCTTTTTGGGGTTTAAAGATTGGTGAAATCAGTTAAGGTGATTTTGTAGGCATAAATTAAAGCCTATTTATATCCCAGGCAGCAGGTGGGTGACGCCAAAATTGCAAAATAAATAAATATATCTTAGTGACGCCGACAATGGACGCCGCCGCGACTTCTTTTCAAGAAATGCCAACGATGACGCCTCCTCCTCCACTTTGGATGTGAATCATCTCCATATCGTCGACAGATTGTTCGGTTTTTTGGGGGTTTCGCCTTATTTGGTTAATCTCGATAAATAAATTTATTGCGATTATTACACAAAATTCATGAATCATTTGGCCATATGCTGTCTCAGTTGGAGTCTGGAAAAATCAGTGTGTACGTGGTCAAGATATATATGTAGATACAGTTATTTTTCGACATGACTTCTTCCGACTTTCATTGATTTTTTAAAGATTTTTTAAAAATATTTTAAGGTAGAGCATTGGCATTTATATATTTAATAAAAGAAAAACTTTATTATGGTTCTTTTTTAGACTATTTTTAATCTAATACTTGAATATTACAAATATTTTTTCAATTTTAATTGTATTTTAAATTAAAAACAAAAATTATTAACTGAAGAATTTAATTATATATTTTTCTCTCTTGTTATTTAATCATATGCCAAATATTTCAATGTTGTGAAGGTAAAAGAACTATCTGTATTCTTTAAAAAATAGATTTTTTTGTTTAAAAAAATATCAAAAACTTTGATTATTTTTATAGATTATATATTTATTGATTTAAAATCGATTTATATGCATACAAATATCGTGAAGTTTAATTTTTGGTTTATTTTTTATAGTCTATATAACCATTACATTTAATTTATAATAATGAATATAAATATAATGCATAAAACAGATGTAAAAACCGAGTAATTTATAATACATATATATTTTTTATTATTTATTTTATTATTATTTCTCATATTAAATATACAAAACCAAAAAACCCACTGATCGATTTTAAATCGATTTAATTTCTTTTCTGCTTCGTGACAAAAAAAATACAAAATATATACATATATATATACATATAGAGGGGAATCGGATTTGGATTAGCTTTGCGGTTGATCCGACCAACAACTATTGATGATCATTTGACGGATGAAGGCGATCGACTAAATATAAATTGAACGTTCGTGTTTGGCACATTTGTGCGAGAAATCGCATCAATTGTTTTAATTGTCTGCTATATATGCTATATATGCTGTATATATATATGTATATATGCTATATAGCGATCTACGAAACGAAATCTAAGGCAATAGCAGTATGGGGATTATGCAATCATCGTCGCTCTGTGAAGTGCGAATATCTCTGATCTGAATTTATATCTCAAAGGGAGATACACTATTGTTTATATACATTTGTGGCTCCCATGGCGCTCTAGCATGCAAATTCCACAAAAACCAATTTAAAAACTGCAATTAAACGTCCATTTAGCAGTCGTTACGGGAGATGACACACTTAACAATAGAA
The DNA here is from genome assembly GCF_030179895.1 of Drosophila kikkawai. Taxonomy (NCBI): domain Eukaryota; kingdom Metazoa; phylum Arthropoda; class Insecta; order Diptera; family Drosophilidae; genus Drosophila; species Drosophila kikkawai. The sequence continues at coordinate 28,611,325 of NC_091733.1, forward strand.
AATTGCAGGTTTAAAAAGCTATGAATTATTTTTTAAGCCAATAAACACAAATCTCTCTTTCAATATCTAATCCATATGCATTTCAAATACAAGATTTACCTCTCATAGAAAACGTATGAACCATATATATGTATCAAGAATATATCCTGAAAATGTAGAGACCTTTGAATTTTTGAATCTGCAGAGCAGGATCCCCTCTAGAACTCTTGATATCCCCTGGCGGGTAAATCTCTCTCCCTTCTCTTATTTTCTTGTTTACTATTTATTTCTTCAAGTGCTGTGTGCTCTTCAGCTTGTGATTTCGTCATCAGCTTGGCTTTAGCATCATTATTAACATGCCGCCACCTCTTGAATCACTTTCTACTTTCACTGCTTTGCACTGCGCACACACAAACTGAAAAAAACGAAGAAAAAGAAATGTACAAAAAGTAAGAGAAAAAGGCACAAACTCTGGGAGGCATTTTCTTTTCGCACTTGAGCGCTAACATGGCCTGACGTCAGCGATGATGGCTGCTGATAACCTTTGCCTCGGAGATGTTAACTAACATAGCAGCAGCATTGCGCTGTAAAGGAGTCTACATATGTATATGCTGTGTGTGTGTGTGTGTGTGTGGGATTACCGAGACGAACTTGCGACGCAGAAATACCTGAAATAACTTACCTGATCGGCGGCACTCGCCGTTGGCTAATTACTTAGTTGGGCAAACACTATATATTTGGCTTTAGCAGCGGCCCTCAGCTGATCACACAGATGCTAATGCTTCCGCAAGTTGGCATTACAGCTGTTGGCCATTACCATCGGCGAGATAATGCAGAGATCAGGTACAGTAAACACTAGCCACTAGCTATGGGTACCAATTTTAAGGCAAATGCTTTAGAATATTTGAATATTTCATGTTTTTTAGTTGTATTAGTTGAATTGTTTTAATTAAATAACATTTTAGATATTAAAAACAAACAATATTTTTATTTAATAATATTTTAAATATAAAAAAAAAACATTTAAGAATTTTATAATTTTTTGGTTGCATTTTTTTAAATTAAATATTTTAGATATTAAAAAAAAACAATAAATATTTTCTTTAAATTTTTTGGTTGAATTTTTAAAATTAAATAATATTTTATATAATAAAAAATATATTTTTTAAATAAATAATATTTTAAATATTACAAAAAAACAATTAAGATTTTTATATATTTTTGGTTGAATTTTTTTAAATTAAATAATATTTTATATATTTAAAACAAAAAATTTTTTAAATTAAATAATATTTTAAATATTAAAAAAATACAATTAAGATTTGTATAATTTGAATTTTTTAAATTAAATAATATTTTATCTATTAAAATATATATATTTTTTAATTAAATAATATTTTAAATATTACAAAAAAACAATTAAGATTTTTATATTTTTTTGGTTTAATTTTTTTTAATTAAATAATATTTTAGATATTAAAAAAACATAATATTTATATATTTTTTTTTCATTTTTTGTAATTAAATAATATTTTAGAAAACAAAACACATGTTATCAGAACTAACTGTACATTTTTACATTTATTTATGCAACGACCTCGCACTGCAGGGCCGGCATCAGTCAGCTGAAAAAATCAAATAAAAAATAAATACAAAAAAAAAAAAAAAAAATAGAAACAGAAAAATAAAAAAACAGATGCGGTTTGATCTTGATTGTCACCGCACTAAGGTAACACCGCGGTCTGTAAGCATTTGGCCAAGGTAATTAAATTCCCCTAAGCTGTGCAAGAGAGGCTTGTGTTAACAAATTAAACATTTGCTTGGGCCTCCCTCCTTCAAAAAATATAAAAATAAAAATTCCCAAAAAAGATCTGGGGGAGATTTCGGCATGGCGTGACGTTGATTTATATATTACTTTTTTTTTTTTGCGGGTCAATGTGCCTTTGTCACGCTACAATTTCTTTTCCGCTTTAAACAAAAAAATTATAAAGAAAAAATATTACTCATCCGCCCCGTGTAAATGGGGACCAGGCAGATCCTGGTTTATTATCGTTTTTTATCGATTAAAAATCAATATTTGCTTCGATAATTCATTCCCACATTCCCAATAAGAACAACAAGTTGCTTTTAGGTGATATTTTTAGTTTTAAACAAATCATTTGTTTCTTTTATTTTCGTGTCAATTGAATCGTTTTTTTTCCAGTGCATTTTCTTGCACCGCTCTCCGTTTTTTCTTCTCAGTAATAATATATATATATATAAAAATACATGCATAGTACACTGTATTTGCTTTGTGCTCAACTTATGCTGCTAGGAACATCGATTTTCGAATAAAGTATTCCTCTCTCTTTAGGGTATAACCAGGAATAGTGCTTAATCGTCGATAGTTTCGATAGAAAACAAAAAATATATCGCTTAGTTTCTACGATGTGTTGGTGTTGGTGTGCGTATGTGTATGTGGAGTACAATGTGAAAAATTATACACTTGCAGTAAATTTTCCAATGAACTTTGTCGCATGAAAAAATGGTTAAATAAATAATCAAAACGGGGGATAAACAAAAAAAAAAAAAAAGGAGGATAACCATAAACATAGCACTTTTCTTGATTTTCGAATTTGAGATGGCAAAACAGCGATAAGCAGATCGATTATTTTGCAGCTCTTATCGAAAAAAAAGAGTCCCATGTCCATGTCTTATGAGATGCTGCATTCGTACACGAACTAAAAAATAATAATAAACATAGTAATAATAATAATAAATCGAAACGAAAACCTAAATTTAATTTTTATGATTAAAATGGAGTGATTGTTTTTTTTTTGTTTTGAAAGTTTTGGTCAAAAATAAAAGTATTTGGATTGCCTTTCGTGTTGGTTTCTCTATAAAGATTTTTTTAGGTGTATATATTTTTGTGTTTTTTTTTGCGTGTATGTGTGTGTGTGTGTAAATATGTGTGAGAAAGTGAAAAAAAACATCACAGCTAAAACTTCAGTACATTGTCTCGTGGTTCAAAAAATTAAACACTTAAATAAAAAAAAAAAAAACAATATGTTTATATACATACATATACATATATATATATATATATATGTAGATTAAATTTCTATTTTCTTTTTCTTCTCTATAAATATACGCTTACAAAATATATATATAGTATAGATGATTTCTTTACTTCTTTACTTGTTTTCTTTTTTTTCTGTGTTTTTTTTTTGTTTGTTTTTGTTTTAATTTTTTGTCATTTGTTGTTGATTTTCGTATATATATATCTATATACATATATATAAATATATATATGTATATATACATATATATATATATATGTATGTAAGCGCCGCGCCCCCTCCGGCTGGCTATCAAAAGGCGATGTATCCTGACACGGCATCTGATCTGGCCTGGCCTTATATCCTTCCTCCAGATGTCCCGCCAGCATATCATATCCCTTGATCGCCAGTTGGCACTCTTTTGGGCGCCAGCTGAGATTTTGGGTTTTATCTTCTTCTATTTTTTTTTATTTATTTTTTTTCTCTCTCTCTCTGAATACGACGAACGACGGCTAAGTGGCTAGTGGCTAGTTCCTAGTTCCTAGATCCTACAACTAAAAGTACTTGCTGGGCCCCGCCCGCCCCCCACCCCATATAATCCCTCCCCCTCCCCCCGAATCCTACGCTAACCCACCCACTGGCCACCACTGCTGCTGCTGCTGCTGCTGGAATCTGAAGTCAATCATCCCAGCTCCAGTTGGGCTCAAGCAGCTCCCGATTGATCCGCCAAAGCATTAACTCCATGCATGCCCGCGAATCCTCGAAGCTACTATGACCTGTGGTACCATCTCCGCTCTGGATCTCACGCTTCAGATGGACCTTGGTCAGGTGACGCAATGCCCGACGGTAGGGAAAGCCACTGCAGTGCGGAAACGAGATGGATGTATCGATCAGGGTATTGTGGACCAAACGCAATGCACGCAAATCATTGTCCAGGCCATGACCCACCAATATGGTATCGGCGGATATTAATTGCAGGAGATCACGCTGGACTTCGGCTAGGCTCTTGGCACCGCCACCAGAGCGCAGATCACGCTCAGTGATGCCCGAATATCGGGTATTATAGTCCACAATATCGCATTCGGGGCGGACAAAGTGCTCGTACACCAGCTGGCCATTGAGGGCCACCAGTGAGACTTTGGTGACATCCAGACCACGGCCCGTATAGCTCATTTCACAGTCCAAAGCATAGACAGCTGGGCTAGAGGATTGATCCTCCTCCTCGCGATGCTGGGTCCGCACAAAATCATAATACGGACCATTGACGCCCACCACGGATCCGGTCCATACATGCCGCTCACTGTGACAGCATCCTGGCGAGGATTCATCACTCTCGCTGCAGCAGCTCCAGCGTCCCATGCAGACGCCATCGTAGTAGCGCTGATATTTGCCCGAATGATACAGGCACTCCTCCTGGGATAGATACTCCCCAGTTAGTTCATCAACCAAAAAGTGACGCTTGCAGCGGGCACAAGGCTTGGCCAGGCTGCGCTCCACTTGAACGTACTGGCAGTACTTGAGCTCGGCCAGAGTCAGATCACCGGCTGAGGTGTTGCTGCAGGCCGACGACGACGACGACGACGATGATGATGATCCCGAGCTGGACTCGCATTCGCTGCCGCTCCACTCGCCACCAGATTCCGAGTCCAATGAATGCGGTGAGCTATTACCCGAATCACTTGACTCCAGTTCCCGCTGCATCAGTCCATCGTGGCAATTGATCACAGTGACCGCCGGCGCAGTTTCGGCCAGAGCGGCGGCAAAGCTCATGTGAGGCAAACACTTGAAGATCTCAATGGCACCGTCATGGACCACCGAGTCCACGGGATAACCGTACACCCGCAGCAGATGATGATCGATGACATGACGACGCAATTGCTGAACCAGTGTCCTGTCATCCAAATCCAATTGCTCGTACTGACGCAGTGGCGGTACCAAAAAGTTTGCATTCTGTCGGCCACGCTCTCGCTCTCGGCGCCACTCCAGTGCTGCTCCCGGCATCAGGGATCGTTCGATCCTCTTGCGATTGCCATTGACATGCGGTGAACTGGTGGGCGAACTGGTGGGTGAGCTCAGAGCCGAGGAGGAGGAGGAGGAGGAGCTGCTGCTGTCGGTGCTAGTGCTGGCCAGATGCTTGCGCGACGATGTGGGATTGTTGACTCCGTTCTTGCCGGGATTATTGTGGTGTGATTGATTGTTGTGGTTACCACCACTAACATTGTTGGTCTTTTTCTTGTTGTTGCCACGCTTTGGTTGGTGCTGCTGCTGCTGCTGTGCGGGATTCTGCTGGCCATTTTGCTGGCGATTCCACTTGCCGCTGCCATTTTGCTTGCCACTCTTGCTGGCCAACTTCTGGCCGGGATCGGATGACAGTGGCTGTTGTGGCTGCTGCTGCTGCTGTTGCTGCTGATTGCGTGACTTTTGCTGGCGCTTCGAGCGCGACTTGTTGGCCTGCCCCACCTGGTGGCTGCCGGCTGGGAGCAGAGCACCGGCCTTGCTCCTGTTCAGGTGCTCTCTACTCGACTCGATGTCCTCGCTGGTGGCCTCACTGCTGGTGCTATTGCGGTGGCCCGGATTGTGCTGGCCCAGGAATTTGTCTGCAAAGGAAGAGAAGGAGAAAAGCAAGTGTTGAAATAAGTTTTTAAAATATTCATTTAATGAAAAAATATAAATAAATCAAATAAAATTTATGTTTTGAAGTTGAAAATGTATAAAATAATATAAATAAATAATAGAAAAATAGAAATACATTATATCAAGTGAAATATATCAATTAAAAAATTTATAAAATATTTAAATTGAATATTTATTAAATATTTTTATATTTAAATTAAATATTTTTATATTTAAATTAAATATTTATTTAATATTTGTATATTTTAATTAAATATTTATTTTATTCTTAAGGTTTCCCTAATTTCCCTAATTTTAAAATATTATAAATTAAATTCTAATATATTTTTTTTTTTATAAAAAAATTATTTTGTATTTCTTTCACATATAACTTATATTATTATAATGTTAATTAATTTAAAAATATTAGTAAAATATTCCTATTAATAATTTTCATTTTAATTGCATTATTTTAACATTTTTTTTTAATATTTAAATGGCTTTATAAATAATTTCCAGCATTTAATTTAATTGCAAATAATTATTTTAGGTCAATTTACCATTTAGTTCGCATTTAGAGCCATTATTAGAGGCAGCAGATTAGCTAATTATATTTAAATTGATTTAATTAAATTATTATTAATCATATTATCATGATCATAACACAAATTGTTTCTTATTTTGTTTTAAATATTTGTGAGCTTAATAATTTATATAAATATTTAGCATTATGTAGTTTCCCAAAAAATAAAACTGAATCATTTCCTTCAATGAAATATATTCCACTTGTTCTTGGAACGATTATTTTGATAATACATTTCCTGCGTTTTTTTTTCGTATTTTTTTCTAAACAATTATTTCTTGTTAAACATTAATTCTAATCAATTTTGTGATTTTTTCGGAATATTAAAAAAATTTATTACATTTTTTTCCCACACGTTATCTTTTTTGTGAATTCTTGAATTCTCTAGGTAATTAAAAGAAAATCAAATAAAATATGTACAATTTAATTTGAAATTCAAATTCTTAGCTAAGGCAAATTGTTAGTGATAACAGGTCACACACGACCGCAAACACACACACACACACGCACACAAACAAACAAACAAACACACGCACACAAGGTGACACACGCAAAACGAAGCTTATCAGCGCTCGCCACGTGCTTTTCGATCTTTCGCTGTTTCTACGTAACACATCTCGCTCTCTCAGTGCCTCTCTCAGTGGCTCTCTCAGTGGCTCTCTCAGCGCCTCCCTCAGTATCTCTCTCTTTATCTAACTAATATACACAGAGAGACAAGAAGAGTGAGCTAATGATTAATAATTATAAATAATAATATATAAAAATTTTAAAATAAGTTGAACATTTAAAAGTTGAATGTTTTAAAGTTTAATATTTAAACTTAATTATAATAATAATTAATATTTATATTATATTTAATATGGTTGAAATGTGTTGTAAAAATTAATATAGTTTATTTTTTATTTTCTTTTTTCTTTAATTTAAATTATTTTTTTTCTCAAAAACAAAACCTTTGCTGTATCTTAATAAACTTAATTTGTTTCAAGGTATTTTTTTCAGTGTTGAATCGAGTTAGGGAAGGTTACGCATGACTAGAAATTGACGCATGTGTGTATGGGGCGGGTTCCTACCTCGAATTTAGCTAATTCAGCTTTATTTGGTTTTGTTGCCACCCAAAAGGGGGGAGGTTGGGGGGTAGTGTGTGCGTGTGTGTGTTGACGCATTACAATTATATACATTTTATTGTGACTATTATAGATGCCGCCTGCTATTATTATTGCTTTTTTTTTTCTACCTATTAAGCGCTTCATGATGTCGCGGCTTCCGCATTTAACTCATCATTTCCCCCACTCGCATTCGCATTCGCATTCTCATTCTCCTCATTCCCATTCCCATTTCAATTCTCGTTCTCAACTTAATCATTTAAACAAAAAAAAAATATATATATAAATAAAACACGAAAAAAAGGGGTACGGAATGCGGTGTTGCCAAGGGGGGTTACAAATCCCAAACGGTGACCTGTTGCCTAAGATTTTCGTGGGGTTTACATTTATATATATATATAAAACAAGACCAGGCTTCCATTTAATTAATGGCAGCTTCCATTAAGCCAGAATTTATGAATATTAATTCCACAAAAAGCTCACATTTATTGGACGCAATCTATCAACGCTTCTCATACCTATTCATATCATTATTATGAATGCATACGTGAGTTTTTATATTTAAATATGAAATATTTAAGACTTTATTACCATTTGAATATAATTTCAAGTCTTTGGACAAAGTCCAGCTTGAAAATAAAATAATATTGTGGTTATTGCTTCGTTCAATAAATATATATATTTTTTCTTTGATGAAATCTAAATTATTGATAGATTATCAAATCATTATTGTTTGCAATTTTTTTTTAAATATTTTATGAATATTTTCTATATATTTTAATATAATTTCAAGTCTTTGGGGTTTGCGGAGTTATTAATATATTTTTAAAATATTTTATATAATTAAAATTTAAAGTTTTATAATTTTTATTATTATATTTGTTGTATTATTTATTATTATTTCGATTTTCTGGCTAGGATATCGGAATCCACTGCCCACCTAAACCATGTTATGCTATAATGTACACACGTACTACTTATGTCTTCCGAGTCCGTCAAGTGTCATCTGTCAGTCAGGGGAGACTTATGACTCTCGTCGACGACATTTTCTTATCTCTGGCACTCTGAATTTACACAGCAAAGCCGCTTCCTACCCGCATCTCTGTCGCTCTGTGGCTCATTTCCCCAATGGAAATTGTGAAATTTGCAAAAATTACGAAATGCAATCCCGCACACAATCCGCTTCCTTGTAGTGAAAAGCACGCTCGAGCACTTCCTTAACACTGTTTTCCCCTCCCAGAAAATATATATACTATATATACATATATACAAAGAGGGGGCTGAGATTGAATTGAATTTCAAAGCGCGCATAGATAAATCATATGGCGAGGTGGGTTTGTTGACTTCAACTACACCCGAAGGACAACTCGTCGTCGGACTAAGCACCCAGACGTGATCTGGATTCCAGATGTGAGATGTGATCGCAGGGGGAAAGAAATGATATCAGCTGGCGATCGATCGAAATATATATGGTTTACATATGCATATACATAATGTATAGTTATGGTGGAGTTATGGTATGAGTATGACCATCACGTAGGGGCTTGGGGTGCCTACCTGGTCAACGATTAGATAAGGCGTGGCCAAATTTTATTTGGGGATTCGGTTTGGTTTGGTCATCTGTCAGCCAGAGACGAAATGTTGTTGGGGCCCTAATAATGTCACCCTTATCGCCTGACCAACACGCGCCAAAAACTCTTCCAAAAAAGCCTTGAGAAGTATCATAAAAGAATTATACATAATATATAATACATCCGATGAAAACTGGCAGAACAATTTTAAATTAATAGAAAAACTCGAAGAGAACTCAGTCCTAAAACCTTAGAAGGGGTAATGCCATAATTCTAATAAAAAAAAAGAGAGAACTAAAACTAAACTGATTATAAAAACAGTCGGCAGCCAGCGATTAGATAGTTTAGTTAAATAAGTGAGACTAACGTGTCAGGGGCTGAAATGATAATCTATGAATATATATACCATATATACTATATACAAATACATTGTAAAATGAGCTCGTGACATCGTGACATAAGAAAATTGATTTAAATAAACTACTTAACGAGATGTAAACGTTTTTCATGCTTATTGTTAGAGAGCAGGGAAAAACAGAGCACACGCAAAGGTGGGCTGGGAAATTTATTGTATTAAATAATTGAAAGCTAATGGGGAATATAGATATTTGTATCTGGATTAAGAACCCTTAAGTAATTGGATTTTGTTTAGCAGCCTTAAAAAATTTTGAAAAAATTACTAGATAAATTTTAGGGAAAAATTAAAGCTTAAAAATGTAATAACTAAGGCAAAAATTTATTATTTTTAATTTGAAAAGCTTTTGAATTTGAATTTTGAATTTTTGATTTTTTTTTTTAAATCGATAAATAGCACATTTAAAGTTGAAATATTTATATCAAAAATACTTATATTTGTTAATTAATTTATTTGATTTATTAAGCAATTTTTTCCGATTAAAATCAGTTTCTTCTTATATATTTTATATATTTTATATATTTTATATATTTTATATATTTTATATATTTTATATATTTTATATATTTTATATATTTTATATATTTTATATATTTTATATATTTTATATATTTTATATATTTTATATATTTTATATATTTTTGAAACATATTTTAAATGTTTTAAATATTTTTTTTTTATTTTTTATACATCTACCATCTCTTATCTATATTACTTCTGTTTTCTTATACAAACTTCCTGTGATTTAAAAAAAATAATAAAAACAAAACCCCTGCCTTATAGTATCTGCAGACAATCAGTGCCTTTGTTGCCCTTTTAAAAATCAATGGTAAGTGCATTTCAACCCAGAGAAAACCCCGAATATATATTTGCCAAGTGCGATTCCATTAGATCAGAGTCTATATAGTCTACAGTCTACAGTCTAGACTCCCTATAGAGCTGAAGGCTACCCACATTTGGTTACCGGGCAGTGATAAGATGCGTGTGCGTGTGTCCAGTAAGTATTATTTGCCAATATATATATATTTTTTTTGCAGTTACCTATGGCAACAGCCAGCGGCAGTGATTGTTTCCGTGTGAGAAAGTCCCAAAAAATAACAAAAATTCTAATCAGCAAAGCAAGGCGACGGCAATCCCAAAAAAAAAAAAAAAACACAAAATTCAGCACAGCTGTTAAATGATGAATCGTTCAAAATCGTAAATTACTTTAATCTATTTACTCATGCTAAAATACTATATAAACCCCTTTGGGTTTCCATGCACCGATATTTAATTAGTTATCGCCGACTGTCAAGATAGCTTTTAATCGATTTTAGTCTCAAATGACGTCATTAAAGCTATAACTTTTAGTTGACCCATTTTAAAATACAGCATCCCTTGGAGATATATATATATATATATTATATATATTTTTTAAGATTTTATATTTAATATTAAGATTTAATATTCCACCGATATTTAATTAGTTATCGCCGACTGTCAAGATAGCTTTTAATCGATTTTAGTCTCAAATGACGTCATTGGTTGACCCATTTTAAAATACAGCATCCCCTGGAGATATATGAATTATATATCTATTTTTTTTAAGATTTAATATTCCACAAGTACTTTGGCCTGACCTTCGGAGACGCTTCCTGTGCCAAAGAGACAACGAACAAAAAAAAAATTACTCGTCTCGCAATTGGTCTTGTGCATTTTTAATGAGGCCCGAAAACCTGGCTTTGAGCTTAGCTAAATAGCAAAAAAAAGGGGAAAAAGAAGAAAAAAAAGAGAAAAAAATAGCCATAGCAATAACAAAGATAATATACTCGTAAAAACATCATCGCGATAGTTAATTGTGACCGAAACGAACACGCTCACGTACAATACATATGTCACAACATCCCGTCGCAAGTTTTTAATGTAAACTAATATGAGTTTTATTAATCAAATATACATATATATATATATATATAGTATATAGTATATATATGGTGCGTGTTGTATGTTATGCATTGAGGTCAGCAGAAGGGGGCACCTAAAGTTTTCATAATAATTTTTCAAGCCTTAAAAAGCGAATCAAATCGTTAAAAACAATGTCTAAGGTTTAACTAGATATAATACATACATATATATAAAAATACATGTATATTAACTGTGTAAACTTTATTTAAGTATATGTACACACGCAATCTCTGGACATTGTTGTAATCCAAATCATTAGATAATACCTGGGAACTGGTCTCTAGTCTCTCTTTTGGGCTTTTATATATAATTTAGCTTGTTTTTTTATCAGTAAACCGATTGGTAATCTTTATATCTTTATGTCCTAATTAGTCCTAACAACAATAACAATCTACAATAATATTTACTCTTGTGATAAAATTTCCAAGAATAACTTTAGGGGGGGGTCTAAGTTTTCTTTTTTCATATTTGTTTTTAAGTTAAAAACTACACAGGCGGTAAAATAAATTTTATTAAAGCTAGAATATTAGTTTATTCCTTGAAAAAAATTAAGTTAAGTTTATTAACTCATTCTAAGAATGAGAAAAAGCCTAGCAAGAGGTTTTAATTCGTTTTTAAATTTAATCTTTATGATTTAACATTTAAATATCATTTGTTACTCTACCTTTTCTTAAGTTTAAGTTTAATTTTAATTTTAATATTATTAAATTTGTTGTAATTTGAACCCTTGAACCAAGTTCGACATATCTGTAGGATTGATCCGAGAGACGGGTAAATGGCCGAACATGTTAACCTTGACAAGTCGGTGAATCTCGGACGCAGACACTGCCGCGGGGCAATGAGGGGTTAAGTGGCTTTGCTATTCCAAAGATCGCCAAAGAAATGCGAATGTTCATGATGATCATCATCATCATGATGACGATGATGCTGAGCAATAATAAACGGAATTGCGAGCACTTTTTAACGATTGTTATGTGGCCTGAGATTTCCACATAGCGGCGGCGGCAGAGATCTTTAATGGGTTAATAATGAGACCAGGCTATAGATGAACCATACAGTGGGGTTCATAAGTCTATAAACCTAAGGTTTAAAACTAAATTATTTGGTTTTTATTTGATTTTATTGTTAAAAAAATGTAATAATGAGCTTTACATATTTTTAAATATTTTTAAATTAGTTAAAAAATGTATTAAAGTGCTTTACATATTAAAAAATATTTTTAAAATTTAATTTAATGCTTTACATATTTTAAAATATTTTTTAAATTTAATTTAATTTTGTTTTTAATCGATTTAATTGTTAAAAAATGTAATAAAGTGCTTTACATATTTTAGAATATTTTGTAAATTAAATTTAAAATGGCTTTTAATTGATTTAATTGTTTAAAAAATTTAAGAAAGTGTTTTACATATTTTAAATTATTTTTTAAATTAAATTAAATTTGGCTTTTAATCGATTTTATGCTTAAAAAAATGTTAATAAAGCGCTTTACATATTTTAAAATATTTTCTAAATTAATTTAAAAATATTATTGTATTGTATCTAATACTTTATACATTATTATATATTATTATATATATCATAATTATATATATATTATCCCCACTGTCTTGGAGCCAAGTAACCGTTACTTGGCACCAACTAAAAATGGCCAACGCGAAATGAGTTCAAGTTGTTGCCTCTTTTGGTGGCTTCGCTCTGTCGTTGCATTACTAACCCAAAGAAAGGTGAAAGAAATACTTGTAAATCCAAACCGTTGAGATAGTGAGGCGTGAAAAATGCAGCAGTCACAAACCGCAGCAACCACCGAAGCCATTCCGTTTTTGGCCAAAACAATTATCTAATAATGAGTGGAGGAGCCCAGTTTGGTCATAACATTTTAATGGGAAATGTAGTATGTGTAAGTCAAGAGCTTAGATTTTGTGAGGCGAAAAAATGTAAGAAAACATAAAATCTTTGTGGGTAATAACTTGGTCTAGACGGGAAATGAAAATGGAATTTTCCATAAAAAAAAAAATGCTAAAAATATTACATTTTTGTGGAGTAAAAATGCCTTGAAATTATATATCTTTTAGCCTTAGAAAATATTTAATGTAATATTTTAATGTAATATTTTAATTGAATATTTTAATTGAATATTTTAATTGAATATTTTAATTGAATATTTTAATTGAATATTTTAATTTAATATTTTATTTTAATATTTTAATTGAATATTTTAATTTAATTTAATAATAAAAATATAAAACCTTAGAAAACATTTCAAATAAATATTACAAAAATATATTTAAAATTCTTTTGAAGGCCTTAAACAAATATAGGAACTACTAGACCCTCTTGACTTTTTCCCTGACTGAAAATAATTATTTTCGAGGAGAAAACACTTCAAGATCGATGAGGCTTTGTCCTTCCGCGTTTACTCTAATTGTCGAAACGGAAAACCAGGCGGGTTCTGCTCTCAATTTTGTTGTATTATTATTGTTTATTTTGTATTGTTTTTGGCACTTAACGCTGTTGTGCAAATTTTTCGCCGTTTGCTTGTGCAATCTCACCAGAGACTGGAGCATTGAGAATTGAGAAGCTTTCCGGCCAAGTGCTAATCAATGACAAAAAACGATCAGTTATGCAATGATTGCTCCTCCTCCCCAAAGTGCCGATTATCAGCAGTTCATCCAACCTCTGCCTGCCCGATCGATCGACGACTGATACTAAAACCAATAAATACACCTGATACGGTGACAAACATGTACATAAATACAACAAATACACATATATTTATACTATATATGGTCGAAAAGGCGCCAGCTGACTCTGTGAGAACTGAAAAATCTGAACGCTAATCAGCTGCTGCTCCTCTATTGCGTCTTAGCTTTCCCAAAGGCAAATAAATACATACATATACATATATATGAGCACACCTTATGTATATATGTGTTTATATAGTTGAGTCCAACGATAATAACAAATAAAAATCGAGGCCTGATTCTGGAAAGTTTTGCCTCTTTTTTTTTTTTTGATTAAATATGTGGAAAATTTGACACAAAACAAGTTAATGTTAAGCCATAAAAATAAGCAAACTTAAATCTGATAACAATAAACCAAGTTAACAATCGATTTTAAATCGTTTAATATTAATGTCTTTTCAGCTCTATTTAGTTAATTATTTTTTCTTATTTTTTTTTATATTTTTATCATCATAAATGTCCCTTAATAAACCGTATAAGACTTGTAAAGCATCAAATCAAAAATCGATTTTAAATCGATTAACCACAATAATGTTTTTAGAGCTCCCTTATCTCCCTTAAAATATTAAAAACTATTCAAATTTTTAATATTTTTTGTTTGAAGATAACTCTAAATTAATATATTTTAAGAGAATCAAAATCTTTGATATTTTTAAATTAAAAAATCGATTTTAAATCGATTAATATCAATGCTGTTACCATCTTTAATTTCCAAATCGACAGCTTCACAGGTCTGATGTAAATTCCCCAAGCACATAAATTATGAAATTTATTCTACCGATCGATGAATATTTTATTTATGTTTCTTATGTATTCCTGTTAGCTGTTGATGATTTCTTTACGACTTTTCGCAATGCTTTTGTTTGTTTATTTAATTTCCTTGTTTCGCTTTCGTTTGCGTTCTTTCATTCATCAGATTTTTAATTGATTTTTAATGCGAACGAAAGCGAAAACGAAAGCGAAAGCCCAAGAATAATAATAATAATAATAATAATAAGCAAACACCTGCTGATACATACATATTTATATGAATATATATGTACGCCTGAATAGTTCCGATACAAGGTTCATTGGGCTTAAGCGAGGATTTCCTGCAATTTTCTTATTTGTGTACAAAGTCAAGAGCCGTGTCACTGTACAGTAACCGTCATATGTATAAGTACCCTTCGAGTGTCCAGAAAGTTAATTGAAATGTTAACAACTTTGGTTTATATTTTTAATTTTCAGTTGATACTTGTAGATATATACTTATAGATAGACCCAGATCGATAAGAAATACCCACTGATACCATAAATAGATATAGCTCGAGAGCCACTTTTCACTTTTCAAGTGCTCTTTTTATATAATATTTTGTTGTTTTTTGTGTTTTTTTTTGTTCGCAGTAGGGTAAATTTAGGGCTCTGATTGATTACAATATATATATATATAGTATATATAATTTATAGTTTGTTATAAGTGCCCTGTCATTACGATAATTGCAAAACGATTGATGGGTTTTGTGTGTGGCTCTCAAAACAGCAAGGAAAATATAGATTGATTTATAAATATATATTTAGAAAATTAAAGACGATTTTAGAAATTATTTTAGTGTTAATTTTAATATTTAAAATGCTTGCCTATCTTTATTTTTAAGTAAATTTTCCTTAAATTTATACCATAAGATATTTTGAAACATATTAAAATATTTTAGAATATTTTTAAGTGTCTTTAAATTTATAAAAAAATATTTTGTAACCTTTTAAAATATCTTATTTATTTTTGAATATTTTTAAGTGTCTTTAAATTTATTAAAAATATTTTGAAACCTATTAAAATATCTTCATATACTTTTTTCAGTCAGCTTTAATTAATTAAAAATATTTTTTCCCTTAAATTTTTACTATAAAATATTCTGAAACCCATTTAAATATTTAAGAGTATTTCTGAAACCTATTAAAATATTTTAGAATATTTTTTTGTGCCTTTAAATTTATAAAAAAATCTTTTGTAACCTATTAAAATATTTTATTATATTTTTTCAGTCTGCTTTAAGTAATTAAAACATATTATTTTCCTTAAATTTATACCATAAAATATTCTGTAACCTTTAAAATATTTGATTATATTTTTCAGTCTGCTTTAATTAATTAAAAATATGATTTCCCCCCGATTTCGATTCCCTATATCGCTCTACTCATTCCCGCATTTCCATTACCGTTGATGACGTCGATTTCGCTTTGAGTGATTCACTCTAAATGCCGGCCGATTTGCTTGGAATTTTATTAAGCAACAAAAAAACAAAAAATATACAAATAAAAATAAGAAAACAAAAGCGTAACGTGTGAATCAGCCATAAGGCGGGGTTTCTTCTGTCTCACCCAGAGAGATACAATGTGGGTGTAAAAGCTGACTAAAACGGCGTTAAAACCGATGAAATTCGTTAATGATATTGGACAAAAATGCTTCAAACATGATTCACATAATTTAAATAATCACCAAAATGTATAAGTTAATGGGGGAAATTGTAAATAAAACACAAATATGAAATATTTGTTGACTGAGGCAGAAATAAAGTAAATTCTTGGCGGAAAACTCACCTTCGATGCATGAAGAATTGACCAGACGGTGTACGTAGCCCCAGCTGTTGTTGTTGTTGTTCGGCGAAGAGGACTCACTTCCGTTTCCGGTTAGTCCGCAGTTTCGCTTTTGTACATTTCCAAAGGATTGCTGCTGCTGCTGTTGCTGCTGCTGATGATGTTGCTGCTTGTTGTAGCGACTCTTGCGTGTGCCATTTTTGTGGCCATTGGAGCTTTGCTGCAAGCCACCTGAAGTCGTGTTGCATGTTGCATGTTGCTGCTGCTGCTGCTGATAGGCCATCGCTAGGTTGTTGGTGTTATTGCTGCCGGTATATTTCTGAGAGCAGCGTTTGTTGCTATTATTTTGATTGCTTGTGTTGTTATTACTGTTGTTGCTGCTGCTGTTGTTGTTGTTACTCTGATTGCAACGCTGCATCTTGTCATCTGCAAAAAGTAATAAAAAAAAGTCATAGGATTAGTTACCTTTTCAAATAACCTTTTTTAAAATATATTTAAAATAGTTTTTACTTTTAAAGAATTCTTTGTTTTGGTTGCAATTCTTCAACTTACAAATCTTCGGCAGATGTAACTGCAAGAAATCTTCGAGAAAGAAATGCATTGCCCTGCTGCAGACATAAACGCGCTTGAATTAATTGTTTTAAAATATATAATATATATATATATCTGTTATATATTATGCTGTGTCCCTTTTCGAAAGGCAACAAACCGCCTGCACTTGCAGTTGAAAGCCAACTAAATGGCGCGATTAGCAAACGCTCGCGATATAAACAAAAAGCTGGTCGCCAAGAAAATATACGCGAGCGTGAATAAAAAACCCAGAGTCACAGAGCCGCTCACAATCCACTTTCCGGTGACGACACAGTGTGAATCATCCAGGGTGCTGCTGATAAAGCGGGAATACGGCGAACTCTACGACATCGCCATAGTTGTGGCTATCTCTCTTTATATCTCTGTTGCTGTCTCTTTCGGCTGGGGGGTGCCAGATAGAAAGACTGAAAGCCAAAGAGCATAAAAAAAACCTAGGCCAAGTCACACCGTGTTTGTGGGGCTTTTGGCCAGGTTTTGACCACGTGCCCTACCAAGCTTCCTACTTAGATAACGAGTATGTATGTATATCAGCGAGTTGTATCTGTATCTTTAACTGTTTATCGTAGTGGGTGGGTGTTTTCCATACCCTGGCCAGTTGGGTTGGGAATACTAGAAAACCAATTGGGTATGTAATAAGAAATGGGTAAAAAGCAACGAGTAAATATATACTTAAGGAGCGAGTGAGGAGTAACGAGTAAATACTTGACAAACAATCAAACTTTTAAACTTAATATAATATGATTGGTTTAGAACCCTAAAGGATTTTAAAGAATTTGTTAGTAACGAGTAAGACGTAACTAGTTACTCGTTACTATTTTCTTTTTAAAATACTTAAGGGGGGATTATACCTGTAAACTGTCAAAATGTATTTAAAATATTTGTTTACTTGTAAATTGGGATAGTCTATAGTAGCGAGTAGCCATAAGCGAGTAAGGAGTAACGAGTATATACTTAAATAAATACATATAAAGGCTCGGTTTGCCAAACTTAACTACTAAAGTGTCATATAATATTTAGAATACATATTAATGTATATTCCCCCCTTATTTATCTAAAAACCAACTTATCTGTCCTGCCAAACTTCGCTCCCTGATCCTGCTGAAGACTTCTCATTCTCTTTCTTCCTCTCTCTCTCTCGTTAAAGTGATGATGTTGATGATGATGATGATTTCAGCTTATTTCAATTTGATTTCCCCCCTCCAATCTTTTGCGAAAAACTTGGTTGGGAAAGAAACTTTGCTCGATTCGATTCGATCCGTGATATCGTTGCTTGTGTTACTGTTTTAGTCGGTTTGTGGAAGCGAAACAAACGGCAAAAATTTTGATACTTTTGGGCAAATGTTTGGATTGTTTTATTGAAAGTGTCTTGAACTGTCCCCGATAACATGTTGATAATAATATTCCACAAAAAAGTCAAAAGCCTAACGTCTAACTAACGGGTAATGTGATGACTTTGAATTTTGTATTTTAGATTTTAGATTTTAGATTGAAGTGTTTAAAGTGTTGACTAAAGAAATCCAGTTTGTGGATAAATAAATAAAACTTAAGACAGATAGCCGGCAAATATCGAATAAACTTGTTTGCAAAAATAGTTGTATTTTTTTTATATTTTTTTTGCAGCTTTTGTTCAAGTTAAATGCGATTTTAGATAGTTTTTATGTTCTTGTTTCAACTGATTGGCGTGGCATATCTTCTAAAAAAATCCTTTCAAGACATCAATCACTTGTAAAAATCATTAAATTAATTTCAAGACTCTAAAATGTCAGGCATTTCTTAAATTTATGCACCTTTTAAATTTTTATAGACAAACATTTAATGTTTATTTTAAATTTTTGTTTCTCTATATTTTAAATTACTTTTGATTTATGAATCAACTGCATTTTATTGCTTCCTGAATATTTTTCCACAGGCTTTCTTGTTTTTTTTTTCGTGCATATTTTGAACACTCAATAAGAACAAACTCTTTGCTGATTTGCCTGTATTTTTAGCCATCAAATAAACGAAAAAGTTAATCATCTGATTCGCTTTCACTGGGCATCTTGGAATTTCGGCAATTTGTTGTTTATGGCGAGAAATGAGCAGCAGCAGCAGCAGTATAAACCCGAAAAAAACAACAACAAATATATATATAAATTATAGAGAAAAAAAAAAACACAAGACTTTGCCGAAAGACAGTCAAGAAACAGGTACCAGTTCGTGCCTAGCGCCGTTCCATGTGCGTACACCTGCCGAAAAAAAAACACCCCCTGCCTCCCATACACAGAGGAAAAAATTATATAAAATGTAAGCCTATTAAAAATATTAAAAAAATAATTAGAAACTTTAAATGCTTTTTTAAGTCAAGAAAATGCAATAACAAAGGTTATTTCTCCCTCATAAAAACCTTAAATATTTGATTAATTTTTAAATTTATATTAAAATTAATTCTTAGCTAAATAACAATATATTTGGAATTTTTAAGGCAGTCATCTCGATCTCATTTCATTAATTCTCATTTAAAATAAAATTCTTAAAAAGGATTTTAGCTTAATTTCTGTTAATAAATATTTTTATATATATTGTTTAATACATTTTTTAAGCAACAATATTTAATAAATAAATCTTGAATAAATTCTTAATTCAAAAGCAATTTAAAACCATTTTAAAGCTAAATATATTATAACAATAAATAAAAGGCTAAATTCTTAAAAAGGATTTTAGCTTGATTTTTGGTAGTAAATATATTTTTTATTATATATTTTTGTATATATATTATATTTTATTTTTATTATATATTTTTTATAATATATTAATCAATATTTCTTTCAGTGCAAGAGTAAGATAGAAGCTCTTTAAAATTGTAGGGGGGTAATTTGTTGTTATTTTTCGGTCAAATCTGAATTTCACAGGCGGCATACTACACGCCCCCCCCCCCCCATCCATCGATTAGGGCGTGTGATTTATATAGGCGCCCCGCACTGAATTCCAAAATCAAAAAAACTAAAAACCAAATCGAACTTGGAATGATAAAATAAAGTAAAACCAGTTTTGCAAAGGCGACAAAAGTTCGCCGAATGATGATGATGATGAGATCGTTGGGGGCACGTGTGTGCAATCACCCCAGGCTCTACACTTTACACATTTGTTTTAATTTAAAAAAAAATTGTATTATTTATTATTACTATAGTTTAGCACTCACTTCTGTATATGTTAAATATTTTTTTAAAATTTTATTTCCTTTCGGTTTTTTTTGGCGGCTTTGCCAAAACGGAAATGCAAGGCGCGCGTGTTTCTATTTTTGTGGCCACCGAACTCATCAACTGCAACGTCATCATCTCATTATTATCATCATCATACCCACCACCATCATCATCATCATCATCATCATCATGATCATGATCATGATCATTATTATGGCTAAAATACGATTCATTCATATATTCTTCGTTCAAGTTAGCAACAACAGCAAAAGTTGAATGAATTCCAACGTATATATATACAAATTGTGAGTATATATACATATATATACAGATATACAGCTATACAGATCTAAAGATCCCAAGGGAACGAAGGCATGAATTGCGACCATAAAGCGCAAATATAAGTAGGTATATATAGCATATAAGAAGGGGATCATTAAGGGAAGACCAAACACAATGAAGGGGAAAACTTCAAAAGAAATTTTATAGGAAAAGATTAGCAAACTTTGTATACACTTTTGAAGGGTAATTTTATTAAATATTAATTAAATATTAATAATATATTATTTTTAATATATTTTTAGGATTTAATATTTATTTTATCATCAATATTTTTAAGTTTTCTAAGCTTTTATGATCTTCAAAGAAAAGCATTAAGTATCCCAAAACCCAGCCAAAGTCAGTGTATCTCATAGTCGTATTACTTGTGTTGCTTTTGTGTTTTTAAAAAGGGTTTTTAGTTGGAATTTCTGGCATATATCCTAGGGGTAAATAAGAGGGAAACCAAACCATAAAACTCCAATAGCTGGTGGCGCATGGCAACAGCTGAAGATCCCCAGAGAGCCAAAAGAGACCCAAAAGATATTTAAGCTGCCGCCACGATGACGACGCATTTGCAGCATGTGTGTGTCTGCTGAGCAGATACAAAGAAACAAAGAAACAAAGATACAAAGATACACAGATATACAGATATAGATACAGTTGCAGAAGGAGAGTTTTTGCGTGAAAGTTTGTTTCAAAAGTGCGAGTAAAACAATTTTAAAAATTATAGAAAAATTATAGAACATTTTTTTAAAATTATAGAAAGTTTTTATATAATGATTTAGGATTTATTAGAATTTATTAAGATTTTTACCTGCATTCAAGAGATACATAAATAAATACTCCTTAAATTTTCATAGTTCAACATTTTTCAGCTTGAACGTTTTTCCAAAAATGCGTTTAAAAAATTGTAAAAAAAATATAGAAAAATTTAAATCAATTGATTAAGGATTTATTGGAATTTTTTAGGATTTATTAGGATTTTTTTTTGGGATTTATTAGAATTTATTAAGATTTTTTACTTCCTTAACTTTTCCTATTTCAACATTTTTCAGCTGGAAAGTTTTTCCAAAAATGCGTGTATAAAATTTTTAAAAATTATAAAAAAATTTAAACCACATGATTTAGGATTTATTGGAATTTTTTAGGATTTATTAAGATTTCTTAAGATTTTCACCTGCATCTTAGAGATACATATATAAATACTCCTTAACTTTTCCTAGTTTAATAATTTTCAGATTGAAAGTTTTATAGAAAAATTTAAAACATATGATTTAGGATTTATTGGAATTTATCAGAATTTATTAGGACTTTTTTTAGGATTTATAAGAATTTCTTAGGATTTTTACCTGCAAGCGATACTCCTTAACTTTTCCTATTTCAACATTTTTCAGCTTGAAAGTTTTTCCAAAAAAGAAAAATCAAAACCCAAAAGACATAAAAAAAAAAGAAAAAACCGAATCTGTGAGTGGAAAATCCCCTTGAGGCACACACTTCACTTCCACGAAACGAGTTTCCATAATGGGTTTAATGGCACCACCGGGGTTACGTGTTGCTAACAAAGTTTTCTCCGCAGTTTTGGCTTCTTTTTTTTGGTTGGGATAAAAATTTGAAATATGAAAGAAACCCGCCAAAAGTCACACACACGTGTTGTGTGTTAGGGGTTGGGGGCTGGTCTCTAAGAACCTTTCAGTTTCCACCCAAAAAAAAAAAAAAAGAAAACACACAAAAACTTGTTGTAATAAGCGATGTTTCGGACCGGAAATGTTAATGCGGCCTTAATGTATTGTATAATTGCGGTCAGGCCATAAAAATGAATAGAAATCCATAGGAAATTAAGTCATTCGCATTCAATTACGTGCCCCGCGCGCGAACATCTAGAACGTTTTGCACATTTTTCGTATGGTATTGGTAGCCATCGCACATAAACGTAAATTAGATTGATGTAAGGCAGTGCCAAAAAATACAAAAAAAAAAAATGGAAGCAACATATTTAGGTACAGTAAGTACCCCTAAAAAATAAATTACAAATATTTAAAATATAAAAAAATAAATAATAAACTACTTTAAAATATTTACAAATTTTCTTTTTAGTTTCTTTAATTATTTTAGCTTGTCTTGAATTTTTTTTAAGCTAGAAACCTTTTTAGATGCTTTTATTTATTTTTGTAAATCTAAAAAAATTCAATTAAAATCTCTAAATATTTAAAAACAACATAAAAAATAAAATAAAAACAAAAACAACAAATTTAGGTTTAGTAAGTGCCCCTAAAAAATAAATTAAGAATATATAAACATAACAAAACAAATTTAAAATATTTCGATATTTTCTTTTTAATTTTCTTTAATTATTTTAGCTTGGTTTTAATTATTTTTTAAGCTAAACAAGCTTGTATTTATTTTATTATTTTACAAAAAACCCTAAATATTTAATATTTCTAATTTTATAATAATTTAATCAAGTAGTATGGTTTTTATTAAACATTTACTGTGGCAAGTTAAGAAAACAGGAAGACTTATCAACCCGGGTGGTACGTGCCTTCGTTGTTTGCTATTTTATTTGGGGATTGCTTTGACGTTTTTTGGGGTTTGTCTAATAAAAAAAATACAAAGATATATATACATAATATATATATGTATATATAAACCTTAAAAAAGAAGACCTTAAATCGTAAAAGTAGGAAGGAGATCCCTCCAACCCGATGCTATGCCACTCGGCAATTAGTTTTTTAATGCTTGACTGCCGACTTATAGCCAGTGATCACTGATCGAGAGAGGCATGGCTGCCCTACAAAAAAAATTAAATATAAAAGGGGAGCGGGTTGGTTTTTTAAACCCAAACGAGTCTTTCGAGAACAATTTTTGTAATATTTTTGTTAGTTTTAATTGCTGAAAAGGGGCTTGTTTCCGTTTCATCAAAAGTTTAGCCAAGTTTTGATTATTTTATTATACTTGAGGGAAGCATAATATAATAATTATGCTGATTTTTTTATTTTGATAAAAAAAAACCCTAAGGAAAATCATTACAAATGTCTCTTTTGGGACACTTTGCTGCCCCCTTTCATAAAGCTTTTTTTCACTTTAAATGCGTTCTCTTTGGGGGCATAAAATACAATTAAAAGCAAATGGGGTGTGTGTGTGTGTGTGCTTATTCAAAAATCGATAAACAAATCACTTCCGATGACGACATTAGAGCACATGGCGTATGCGCAATGTGTGTGGCTTGCTGATCACCTGATATGGCGCACTCAGGCAATTTCCTTAAGCGGAAGAAATTGTAAAATAAATTTAAAAATACCTAAAAAATATTAATAATAATAAACACTTGAAGTGAAAGAATAAAATCAAGAAGCTATAGCTGAAAACTGAATCACCTTTCAATGGAAATAAATAAAATTCAACAAAATTTCCTAAAGTTCCTATTGAGTCACAACATTTTTTACAGCACAATCTTTAGCGGGAATCTATAGACTTTAGCTTGCTAATCAGTAATTTCATAAACAAGCCAAATCTATATATAGAAAATGGTCAGTTTTCCTCAACATTTTCGTACAATTGTTATTAATTGAAAACATTATGGAATTTGTTGTTTACCTAAATACTCTAAGGCAACCAAACAAATCAACTCATTTTACTGATACATAAATACTATATAGTATATATATGTAGTATATATATTTTTTTTTTGTATATCTTTCTTTCTTTGAAATTAAAAATTAAAATTGGAGGGATGAGTTCATTTAAGATGAGAGAATGAGAAGAGTCTCTACCGTCCGCGTGCTTGCTGTCACAATTTTCTGATTCTGACACTTTTCTGACAAGAACAACAACAATAAAAACAACAACAAGAAGCTCAGACTATAGCTACTACCAACCACCCCAAGTATCGTAATAATAATATTGTGAACCGAAAAAATCTTGACACTTGTCAAAACAAATCATCTTCATTATAAGATGTGTCTTTATTTCCAAATTTAATGTGAAAAAAAACGATTTAATTTATGTTTATAAATTATTTAAGGAATTGATAGTTAAATTTAAATATATATATATTTTATTCAAGTGTTTAGGTTTTTTTAATTTTATTATTTTCCATTTTAAGAGCTTGCTTTATTATTTATTAGCAAGTTCATTTAATTTTCCTTTGATTTCTAGGGCTTGCTGTATTATTATTAATTTTAAATTAATTAATTTAATTATTAATATATTATTATTAATTTTTATAGTAAGAGAATTAAATAGAATTTTAAATAGAATTTTAAATAGAATTTTAAATAGAATTTTAAATACAATTTTATATACAATTTGAGGTAGAATTTTAAATAGAATTTTAAATAGAATTTCAAATAGAACTTCAAATAGAATTTTATATACAATTTTAAGTAGAATTTTATATAGAATTTTCTATACAATTTTATATCTAATTTTCAGTTGAATTTTATCTAGAATTTTTAATAAAATTTTAACTAGAACCTCGTCTAGAATTTCTCATTACTTTTTCTTCCCGTTAATTCCACAGTTTTGCTTCGCTTTGTTAAACTATGCTATATTTAATCGCTTTAAAATGTTTTTTTTTTCTACAGTAACGGGCCAGAGAACAAGTGGCTCTGGCAAACACACACACACACACACACACTCAGATTTCTATCTATTGAGGATGACCCATATTTCTATTTCTCTAGTTTATCACAATTTGCAATTGCTTTCGACGTCCACGGTCTTTTGCTTCCTCTTATTCGCACGCAGTTTCACGGCCCACACAAACAAATACACTGGCAGAAAAAAATATAATACATATTCGTGTCAAAAATTAAGGGAAAAAGTAAAATAAAGTAAAAGTATGTTTAAAAATTATTTTTGATTATAATTGGAATTTATATCGATAGAAAAACTGATATAATAAATCGATAAAAATATAGAAAAATAAAGAAAAATATTTAAAACTATTAATAATATTACTAATTTAGTAAATTTTGATATATTGCAATTTTATAATAGGAAAAAATATAAGAAAAAATATAAAACCTATTAACTTGAGAACTAGGTAAGTTTTCTAAATATTCTAATTTTGAGTATAGAAAAATATCGATAAATCGATTTTATATTATAACAAATAACTAAATAATTTAATCATATTTACATTACATTTTTTATTTATTAAAAATTGTTCTCCTTTTAAAATGTATAAAATATTTAAACATTGTACTTAACAATTTTATATATATTTGTTTCCCCTATTTTTCTCTCCGTGCACTGTGCAATAAAGCTGAATATATAGAACATTTTGTTTTGGTCGCTCTCGTTGAGAAATTACTTTTGACAAAATGTTTTCGCATTTTGTTTTGGTATGTTTTGCATTTTTCTTTTTCGAAGCGCGAAAACGCGACAGATTCTTGCCTTCATTCATACAGAAAAAAAGAAAGCGAGAAAAATAAAATATTTATGGTAATTATTATTATTATTATACACACAATATAGAAACCAAAACACAGACGACAGAGAACACGGCTGACGTATGATATATAATATTGTTATCGCTGTCATTGCTCCTTAGGGGGGGATGGGATGGTATGGGATATTATTATTTTTAACACGCATATATAATGCAGAGACCGCAAACCTCGATGATTTATTTCTTTCGCCTCAAAAAGAGCCACAGCCACAGCCACAGCCAGCCAAGTAATCAAAGTAATACAAATGGGCGCCCACAGTTTATAAAAATAAACAAAAGGCAGACGATAGAACACAAACAGTAAACAGCAGCATAGCACAAAGAAACATAAATAAATAAAATGAAATGAAATGAAATGAAATAAAATAAAATGAAATGAAACAGCAAGTATACAAAATACTAACGAAATCTTGAGTGAACAAGGGCACGACAGCTAGAGAAATGATGGCAAATTTTGATTTTGATGCACGTCGCCAGCTGTGCAGTCAGCAGAAAACCAAAACAAAAAAAAAAAAAAAGAAAACAAGCCACGAGATCGGATGGGCAATATAGTAGGAAATATGGCAAAACATTAGCAAATAGTGTTAAGTAAGCAACTTGTAGAGAAAACCCCAACGAAATTCAAGAACAAAATTGGGAAATAATGCATTTAATAGATAAAAAAATGCAGAAAACTCTATATTTCTTGGAATAAAATTTAATTTTATAGTTAAATATACATTAATAATTTCTATAAATTTTTTTAAAATATTTATTTAACGGAAAACAACCTCCTTAAGCTCCTAATATCCTGTAGATTGTATATCCTTGATGTATCGAATTTTAGACATTTCTTGTTGGAATTTAATTACATTTCAATGTTGAATAATACTTAAAAAATTTCTTTAAATATTTTTAATAATACTTAAATAATTTTTTAAAAATATTTTTAAAATACTTATTTAAATTTTATAGTTAAATAATACTTTAAAAAATTCTTTAAGTAATTTTAATATATTTATTTAAATTTTAAAGTAAAATAATACTTTAAAAAATTCTTTAAATATTTTTAATAATACTTTAATAATTTCTTTAAATATTTTTAATATATTATTTAAAGAAAAACCCCCTTTAAACTCCCAAAATATCCTGTAGATTTCATATCCTTAAAGTCTTAAATTTCAGACATTTTTTTTTAGCAGCAACAGCAGCTGCTACTGCCTCACCTGCTGCAGCTGTTAGGTCGATACGACAGGTGGCTGCCTCTTGGCAAATTAACATACAAACTATACACATGTTTTATGTGTATTTATTTATGGGGTTAAGTATCAAGTACAAGTCTCCAAAGAGATTATAATATGAGGTTTTACTGGGTAACAACTCCCCCCCCTCTAGTAAAGAGTTGGCCAAATTATATGTACTTCATTTTTGGCCAAGAAAAGGGTCAGAAAACGGTGAAACCCAGAAAACTTAAAGACTTTTTGACTCCAACAACCTCCATTTGCATGCACGTACTTATTTATTTAATTTTTAAATAGAAAGTAACCTCAATTGCACTTGTAAAAAACATAAGTAAATAGCGCCGTCGAATACATAACGAAAGAGAAGTCAGCTAAGTACACATACACAGTAAGTGGCCCGATCCAACGATTTTTTTCTTCTTTTTTTTTGTATTTTTTGTGTAGACTTGGCGGCAGTGAAAGGCCCCTTTCGGCCTACAAAATCAAATGCTCAAAAAAAGAGGAAAATATTGTAAGAAAAAAAAAAACATATATATATGCACAAGGAAAGCCAAAAAAAAAAGAAGTTAAAAAGCGGGAAATAACACACAGAGGGAAACCTCAGCGAATTGCATGATGGGAAAGTGAGTAATAATCGTTGGTGGCAAACCAAACGAAAGATTGTAATAAGATTGGGCTTTCTTTCGGGCATGAAATTTCAAATATTGCGGAAATGAATCTCAAACAATATTATAGATGCATAAAACAAGGGATTATGTGGTTTTGAAGTGTTGAAAAAATAATAGAAAATATTAATAAATAAAAGAAATATATTAAAATGGATTTTATCATTAAAAAATAGTTAATACTTTTTAAAATAATAAAAAAAAATATTTAAATAATAAAAATATGAATTTCAGATAATATAATATATTAATTAAATATTGTGCAGTTTTTAAGTGTTAAAAAAATAATCAAAAATATTAAATNGAGGAATTTATGGTAAAAGAAAATTGTTAGAAGGCAAAAAAATATATTAAAATGGATTTTATAACATTAAATAAATAAATAATACTTAATAAAATAATAAAAAAAAAAATTTATAAAATAAAAAAAAAATTTATGCAACATAACTGAATAAATTTCCACACAACAAGTTGATTACTGATTTCTTCTACATTTAATTTTAAATAAAAGAATAATGTTAATAAAAATATAAAATATTAGAAAAAATTATTTGTATATAAATATTTCTATATTTAAAAATATTTATATATTTGTATATTTTTTCCAGCTTCTTGGAAAATATTTAAAATATTTTTACAAATTATTTCTTTATATATTTTTATATTTTAAATTATTTGTATACTTTTATATTTTTTTAAAGCTTCTTGGGAAATATTTAAAAATATTTAAAATATTAAAAATATTATTTGTATATATATATTTGTATATTTTTATATTTTCTTTCAGCTTCTTGGGAAACCCAAAGCCCTTCTATCCCCACTCTTAATGCAATTGAAACCTTGATATTATATATATATATAATTATTAAATATATTTTTCCAAGTCGCAATGCAACCACTCAACCAGCTCAAACACTAATACTTGTTTGTACTTTTTAATTTTGTATGTTAAGCAATTTTTATTTGCCTGTTTTTTTGTCGTTTGTTTTTGGGCTTTTTGTTATTATTATTTTTGCTTTTGTCACGCTTGTCATACGAGGCGTTTAATGTGCAAATCAACAAGTTGGCGGCAAAAGCAACAAAATACAAAAAGAATCAAAACTAAAGCAAAGAAAATTATAAAGAGGGAAATTTTTGCTTACAAATTTGTTTGTTGTTTGGAATGCGATCAGCAGAAATTGGATGGTGGGATGGTGGCGATAGATCTGTGGGGCGGAGGAGATGAGTCTACCGTCTCCGTCTCCGTCTCCCCCTCCTGGCTAACAATATAAGAGTTTATAGAGAGGAAATCGCAGCATCACACGGCAACCCACTCGTTGTTCTAAATAAAGATCAACAATTGAATAGATTTTATCTATAAATTGTTCTAGATACACCAACAGGGCCAACAGTGGGTGTGCCACTGTGTGGGTGTGTGTGTGTGTGAGAGATATAAATCTAATGTAATTGCTAGATAACCTTTTCACCAAAACTCTTTTTAAACCAAATAAATTAATCAAGGAAAATTTCTTAAAGTAAATTATGTATAAATAAAAATACTATTATTTAATATTTTTATTAAAATATATAAAACAAATTAAAAGTGAAGCCAACCCTTTAATAATTCTATTAAAAATCTAGTCTTTGGTCTGACATTTGATATATTATCCGCATTAATCGCTCATTATAAATTCGCCATAAAGATTTGTTTGTGCTATATATTTTCCCCCCAACCTAACAGATACTATATAGTATATATCCTGTGGTAAAAGTAAAACTATAAAGACCATTTCTTTAAAATACGATTTCTTAATAAAATGCTGAAATTGTTAGTGGCCTCTCACCGGCCACCAAATAAATTCATTCATATTCATAAATAAAAAAAAATAAAGTTTAGGGGGAGGGGGGGGTTAAATTTATTTATGTTTTAAAATAAAATATTCCAAAATTAGGGCATAAAACTGACACAATGTTGATTAACTTTTGATTTAAGATAACAGAAAATATATATTTAATATATATCTATTTTATATATATCTAATTTCTAATTTTATATATATTATAAGATTAACAATCACTTAATTTGACTAGCAAATAGATTGGTGACTAAGTCGATTGAACAATGAACTTGGTTTTTGCAATTCAAAAGCTTAGCCTTTGGTCTTTGGGTGACAAACAAAAGAAAGGGCTTTCTAATTATTTAAGTTTACGTTAAGCCTTTGGTTCTAGTTCATTTCCCTTTGGGAAATTATCATACATTTTTTTTGGATCCATTTTGAGTTGAAAAACAACTTGTTGAGAGTAAAAGTGCTGTCTATTAGCTTCTATTTGTGGGGTTTCGTTTTGTATTTTTAGTTTGCTTACTTATATTTATTTTTTTTCTAAATATATATTAAATTTTTATTTCGAAAATAATTTTTTTTTTTAATAATATATTAAATTAAAAATTTCAAAATATTTTTGTATCATTTTTTAATTAAAAATATGACACTAAAAAAATCCTAGATAAATTAATTCTTATTTTATAATGAAAAAAAATGAATTCTAATTCATCTAGGATTTTTTAAATATCATATTATCATTAAAAAACAGTTTAAAAATATATTTTAAAATTTTTATTTTAATATTTTTTGTATACTTTTTTTTTGAAAATATTTTTTGTTCATAAAATATTCAATTCAAAATTTTAAAATATTTTGGAATCTTTTTTTTTAACAATTATATGATACTTAAAAAATTTGAATTAATTTATCTAGAAATTTTTATAGTATTAAAAAAAAGAGTTTCAAAAATATTTACAATTTTTATTTAATAATTTAATTTTGAATTTTTTTCTTTGAAAATAATTTTATTTATTAAATATCAAATTTAAAATTAAAAACAATTTTTTTTTGTTAATAAAAATATGTTATTAAAAAAAATTAGAATTAATTGTTATTGTTAATAGAATTGTTTGTAGTCTTATTATTAAAAAAACATTTAAAAAATATTTTTTTATTCTATTATTTATACTTATTTTGTAATATTGTTTTCTACTGTTCCTAGAGGCATATGCCTTTCCATTTTTTGTTTTATGACTGCTGCTGCTGCTGTTACGTTGTTGAAAAGTGTTAACAACTCGGAAGACATCGGACAATTTAGCTTATTACTCCGCTGAGGCCGCTCAGCTCGATGAGGAGCCGCCGAGGAGAGCTTGTATCGCATCGATGGAGTATGTGGCCCCCTTGACAAATGTCTGTGTCTAAATCCCATTTGGCTTGCATCACTTGTGTGTGGGTGTGTGTGTGTGTGTTGAAGACACCCGGCTAGCAGCTGATGTGTCACAGTTAATTAGGAAATCTAGCAGCTTGCATAATTGGCCAAAACAAACCAAAAGGCAATAATAAACTAAGCTCTAAAAGCTCTACAAACTATATAAATTAATCAAAATAAATCTAGAAAATCAAACAAATAATGATGGATGAGAATTTCATAATTTTTGATTCATATTTTAAATTATAGCACGTTTAAATCCATGGAAACAAAAGCTAAAAATAAAAAAAAAACGAAGCAAAAAAGAAAAGAAACCGGCAACAGAAAATAAACAGCTAAGCACAACAAGGCAAAGTGAAAACGAAGCTGTTGTTAAATAAGAAGTTCGAATCGAACAAAAAACGTAAAAAAAGCAACAAAAAAGCAAAATATATATACATACAAACAAGCAAGGCAAAACTTTCGCTTTGGCTTTGGTCTTGGCCATCATCAGAGCCAAGAAAAAGCAGAAAAAAAAACAAAAAACATTCAACAGAAACTGGAAATGGAAATGAAAGACCTGAGACTCTGACTCGTCGGGGTCTTGGTCTTTCTTCTGGCGACCTTTCTTATGTCACGTATGCTCTCTTCTGGCAGCTTTTCACTTTTGGCTTTATGCTAATATTATTTATATATTTTTTTGGGGGGGATTATGTCACGACACACACGACCTATCCAACCCCTTGAACTTCGATCATTCCTCACGTAGACGGCATGCCGCATTCGTGATTCTTTTAGCTTTTTTCAGAGATTTTGCCAGCAAATTAGCAAGGCAGTTCAAATAAATTAAATAAATAGTAAAGAGAAAACGCAGAACCATAATCAAAATCATATGATCCCACACCAAATTCTGTCCAGCAAATTGTGTAATAAAAATTTTATAAAAACACCAGCTGACACCATTTAATAGATTAATTAACATAAATTATTGTATAACAAATTTGAAAAAGATTAAAACGTGTCAGGGATGAAAATAAATAAATAAATTTATAAATCCAACCTGGTAATTTATTTTAAATTAAAAAAAAAACTGCCCTAAAATAAATTCAAATAATTAAATAAATTAAACAGTTAAAAAAAAAATGTCTTAAAATAAAATAAAATATTAAATTTAAAATTTTAAAATATTTTTGTATCCTTTTTTTAATAAGAATATGTTACTAAAAAATTATAATTAATTTATCTAGATTTTTTTTTTTTATTTCAAAAATGTTAATTTTTTTTTTTAATTTTTATAATTTGTAATTTTTTTTCCAAAATAAATCCAAATAATTAAATACTTTACGTCACCTTATTTTTATGATTTTTCTTATATTTATTCAACAACTAAAACTAGTCTTATCGTTCGACTTAATCGGCAAATGATTGATTTGAACTTGCGACGCGTCTCGGGTCGCCAGATGTTGGCAATAATAAAAACTAAATATATATATTAAAGACCATAATAAATGACGCCTTGGCGGGATTTCATCATCATCATCATCATCATCATCTGGAGAGAGAGAGAGGGCCTCCCCTCCACCACAAAGTTGCCAACAAAATTGTTATTATGCACGGTGCCTGGCGGCCTGTTGCAAATGGGAATGGAATGCCATGGCAAAGGGGGAACAATAAATATATATTTAAAAATATATATTTAAAAACAAAAACAAATAAAAAAAACTACTAGCTTGATGATAAGAGCTAAATTGCGCGTAAAATTAGCAAAAATCTAGAGCTCCCAGATGTTCCTCTTACAGAAATCTGAGTCAAGCTGCTTAAACACTTACTCAAGGCGTAGAAAATTCAAATTCAAATAATTATCTTGTCACCGTGCACACATTCCAACCTTTGGTTAAACTTCTTCAACGCGATAAAAAAAAAAAAAAAGAAAACACAGACACATTGAACTTGAACCCCGCCTGTGCGAAAAAATATTTCCCTAATGGAGTGACCAAGCAAAAAAATATATATACTTGAAATTTAAGATTGTAGTGTTTATACAAGACCAAGTTCCATAAAAAAATAGTAAACATTGCTATCAAATATATTACGTGCTTAGAGCAAGTGCTTTTTTTATTAAAATGAATTTTTTAAATATTTTCAAGTATGAAAAAAATATATATCCAAGTAAAGTAAAGCTTTTTATGCCAGGTTTTAAGGTTTTAGATTTAAATTTTGTTGGATTTTAATTTTTCAGACATTACTTTTAATTTAAAAAATATAATTTGTAAAGTTTTTAACAAAAAGAAATATTTATAAAATCATAAAAATCAAGAAAATCATTTTAGGTGCTCAAAGTATTTATATTTTAATTGCAATTTAATTTTTAAAATATTTTTCATGAATTTATTTCCTCTTTAAAAATTAAGAAAATTATTTTAGGTGCTGTAGCATGTCTTTTTTTAAATCTTGTAATTTTATTTTTATTTAAAATAATTTTTTTAAATATTTTAAAGTTAATAAAATATATCCAAGTAAAGAAAAGCTTTTTATGCCAAGTTGTAAGGTTTTATCAGCCAGTAATAATTACAATTTAATTCTGTATTCCTTACTTTTTATTTAAAAAATATAATTTGTAAGTTTTTAGCCCAAATAAATATTTTCCAAACCTTTATTTCCTCTTTAAAAATCCGGAAAATCAAGAAAACTCATTGTCTGTCTTAACACATTCGAAAGCTTGCAATTAATTTCCCTTAAACTCATTAATTTGGCCAATTCTCTCTCTTTCTGTCTCACTCTCCTCTGGTAATTTATTGAAAATCATTTACTGCCTACACTTAAAAATAAATGAACTCAATTTGCAGAGTGAGAAATAACAAGAGCAAGGCGAAATAAGCGCAACGACGACGACGACACACACAAGGAAACCCCCAAAAATAGCTGGCAAAAAATCAAAATCAAAATCAAAGAAATAAAGCAGAGTAAGAGGGAAATGTTAACTGCCGATCTGGGTAGCGAATATATATATATATCTGCACTTACTTGCTTTTGCAGTTTGTATATCGCCGAGGGCGGACCTTTCTCAACCAAAAAGAAAGTAAGCAACTTTAAAGTTTTTATATTCGCCATGCAAATTAGTTTGTGTGGCCCAAAAATGGCAAATGAAAGTTGCTCGGGAATTATTATGTAAACATTGGGTTTTTTATTTGTATTTTTCTTTAGTTTGTGACACGAATAACTTGATTACAAACGCTTCCTAGTGGCTTTGATTTACCAAACTCTAAGCTTCAATTAATTGAATGTTTCCTAAAAAAAATTCCCCTGATAATTGCATTTGAAGTTTGTTCTTATCTAAGCAATTTTCAGAGGGATAGGTCAGTTTGTAGCTGACAGTTCCCTTGGGGTTTACGTTCTTATTCCCATAGTTTATAGTATATATAGTTTATAAAGCTATTAATATACTCTATAAAGTAAAGGCCTAAGCTGCCTCAGTTGTTGGTAAAATCCCACAGCTGTTTCTTCTACAAATATTGCTATTTGCAAAATATGTTTAAACATTAAGAAATTGTTTTGGGAAATGCCATTTAAAATGGGGTTTTGCTCCATTTCACAGAGCCAAAAGTGGATTAGGTTAAGCTTCAAAGAAAGAAAAGAGATGGGGAAAATCTTTTGCGGTTACTTTGAATGCTTTCCGCTATTTTCATCTTGATAAATTGCTTATAAATATGGCTTGCAATTTTGATTAATGACAACACCGGCGGGGGTCATAGACCGTAAAGATAACGTAATTGATGCGGTATCACTGGCACTTAACAGCTAACAATGCTCAAGCCGATCAATCAGTGGCCATATAAAAGTGTTAACTATTTGAAAAGCCACAGAGCAACTTGTTGAACTTTGAACTTGATTCTTGTTATACAAATATTTCTATGACTTGACAGTTTTTGTGAAATTTTTATGGCAAAGTTTAAAGCTTAACTTAAACTTAAGTTTATCTTGCAAAAAACAAGAGGTTGCCAAAAGATATTTAAACTTTGCATAACTCTACTTTTTTTTTGTATAGTTTTTTATGGCCAAAAGTTTAAAGACTTCAGGGGTTTTTTACTTTGGTAACAAAATTAGTTGCAAAATTTAAGTTTTTTAAGACGAAATAACTAAGGGTTATACAATTTTAGCTCAAGGCTTTAACTTTACACTGTAGTTTCCTATATTTTTACTTTCTCCATTCCGTTTTATTCCCATTTTTTCGCGTATTTTGAACTTACTTTTGCCTTTGGCCAAGCCACTGGCCACCTGAAGGAATCCATAGACGACGATTACCACGCAGGGCAAGGCCACCACGCCAAAGGACACGTAATCCATGTGAGCCAAATAGTTGCTGATTTGCTCCATTGTTTTATTTATTTTTATATATAAATATATTTTAATATATATTTCTTTTTTTTTGAATATATATTTATATGTATATCCTCACACACACACTCTCGAAATGCACTCGAACAAAAAAAGCAAGAATATATAGATATTTTCGGTTTCTTAAAATTTTTTTCGAATTATTATTTGTCACTTTTATATTATTTTTTGTTTTTGACTGCGCAGGCGTCACCTATTTATTTCGATTTTCGAATTCAAATGATTTTCTTTAGAGTTTTCTTTCCCGTTTTTGGGCTTTTTTTTTTAAATTTTAATTATTTTTAGTGATTTTTTGCGGCGGCTCCTTTTTGAAAGCCAGCTCTATTTGAATGTCCTGCGGTGTGGCCTCCTTTGATATTCCTGTTGTTGTTGTTGTTGTTATTGTGGCTGTTGTTGTTTTTCGTTGCTGTTGCGGTTGTTGCCTTTGTATTAGTTGTAATTGTTGTTGTTGTTGCACAAACAACGCCATTGTTTTGCACTGCAAATCTGGCGTAATTGATTTGCATCGGTGGCCGCCAGGAAACGCAGAAACGTTTTCCGCTCTCCCTCTCTCTCTCTCGCTGTCTTAACTTGGGGGGGGGGTGGTAGAAAGGTGCCAAAAAATCCAAAAATGAAAAGCTAACGGTTTCGATTCGATTTGCCGCGAATATATAGCACTCGCGAAAGTGCCGCGTCGTGGGAATTATTATAAACGTTTTTTTTTGTATTTATTTATTTATTTTCGTTGTCATTCGGCGGAGCGCGCAGTGAATTCGCTGCGTGCGCGGCGACGGCGAAACGGCGAATGAATGAATGGAGGCGAACCGATGCCGAATGAGACGCCGCCGACGCCGACGCTGACGCTGACGCTGACGAGCGCGTCGCAGCGAAAGCAAGAGAGGCGCCACAAAGAGAGAGGAGAGAGAGAGAGAGGAAAGGGTACACAGGGCGAATGAGTACTATTAAGTATTAAGGTTTGTAAATTGCTTGTCTCTTTTTTGGGTTTAAATTGGGGCATTTTCAAGAAGTTGAGGTTTTTGAAAATAATAATATATATAATTATAAATATATATATTTTTTGAAATGTTTTAAATATTAATAAAATTCATAGAATTTCTAATATAGTAAAATGAATAATATATCAAATTAATTCTTATTTAAGCTTTAATTAATAAAACTTTAATCTTAACAAATGATAAACAATTTTGCTAGGAAAATTTTAAGCAACTTCCATTGGTGGACAGACGGACAAACGAACAAGCTATACTTATAATAATTATTAAAAAAAAGAATATAAGTGGGTTGAATATTATAGGGTTGAAGTTGCCTCTTTTTGACGGTTTTATAAAAATATCTTAATTTTAGAATAAGCAGACAAACAATATCATTTTTTAATTTAATTTGTAAGAATTGATTTGTACTATTGTTGCAATAATTTTGTCCAGTGTACTCTCTGCGCTCTTGGGGTATATTCCGCTCCCCACGCGGTCGCGATCACACAGTGGGCCAAGCCTGAATTATTTTTAATAAATTTACCGGCTATTTAGCTTAGATATATCTTAGTACCAAAAGGTGTTAACTTTACTTTCATTACGTAATATATTTTTAACAGTCTTAAGTGTATTAATTTCTATAAAATGTATGAGAAATCGTTGTTTAATATTTTAAATAAATTTATTTAAGTTTACTAAGCTGGCCTTTTTGCTAATGATCCCTTTTGAAAAGAATTTTTAATACTTTTATTATGATTAATTTATAATTAAATAATTAAAAATATATATTGATAATATTTTGTTGGTATTTAATTATAAATTAATTTATATACCAATTTTATATATATTTTAAAAATAATAATAATAATAATAATATTCCCAAAAAATACAAGTAAACCATTTAAAAAGTCTATATTCTTGAAAAAATATTCTTGAGAGTATTATTATATAATTAATCCAATATATATATACAATATAGACATATCAGACCTCTAACAAAAACCCACTAAGAAGATTTGTTACGAGAAATGTAACTCCTACAGAAAGTAATGATGAAATTCTAGTATTTCAAGTGTAAGCCAATTTTGGAGGTGGAAAAAAAAGGTAAAATAAATTAAAATGAAATGGGGAGGGTCAGGGGGGGGGGGGGTCTGGCTGGAGGTCGAATGCCCCGAAAAAAACACGTACGTAGAACATGCGGCAATCCAGTGCCGTTACTGCACGTAACCAAACCCGCGGAGAGTGGTGGAGAAGAGGGAGTGTCTGCAACTGTTAACTACAGCCCATAGGCACCGCTTTTCACCGCCCACACTGGGCCACCCCTAGACACACCCCCCCCCCCCCCCCCCCCCCCCCCCCCCCCCCCCCCCACCCACCCCCTTTAACAGATACGAACGAACTTTCCACAAACTACGTCAGCGAATTGTTGTTAGCAATTAGAAGTAGACTCCCGATATATATGTTATATGGGGTCTGATCTCCCCCCATCCCCCATCGAATAGGGCAAGAGTCACAGCATTTTACCACCCACCAACCCACCCACTACTAATAACACTTAACTTTTTGGGGCCACGTCAGCTAGGAAAAGTTTGACATTGTCATCGCTGGGGAATCGCTTGAATAATAGATGGCTAAATGTGGACATATTGATTGTCCCCCCAAAGGGTGGATCCATCGGCGAATTATATGTAGGAGCCTCTGGCAGCTGAAGGCAGTTTTGGATATTAAAACAAATTATACCAATTTATGGGAAATTATACCATTTAAGTGCGTATAATTTGTAGTGGGAAATGGCAGGGGTTTTCCTTTAGTAAAAAATATTACAATTTAATTTCCAAAAAAATATATATAAAAATTTTAAGTACTTGTATTGAAAATTTCCCAAGTAATTACCTATACGTGGAGACCAAGATCAAGTCTGAGGGAAGTTCCAAGGCAATTTGCATAGAACTTGGCCAAACCGCAAAACATTTCAACTCAAAATAAACCAACTATTGTTCATATACCATTAGCGAATATAGGTATTAACCTGTATAGAATGCAATTAAGTTATTGCTTCATTATTTTTATCTGCGATTTCAGTGTTCTTTGTGGCACGACACGTGTCCTTGCCCAATTATGGTTTGTAATCCCGGGTATTTCATCATCAAAAACCATCGTCTCGGCTTTCTATCTGAACTCGTTGTCAGGTTCAATGAATTATTTGTTATCCGAACTCCGCAGAATGTTAATGACTTTGTCGGGGTGACGCCCTTGCGTCCTTGCACCACCCACCACCCACCACCCCCGATATGCGTTGTATATATTCTATATAGCATTGTAGCCTATATAGCATATATATGCCTCCCCTCCTTTCTGGTTTCAATTTGGCAAAGCCATCTGGACGGCAAAGCTTTGTATTTTGGCTTGATGCTCTGTGTGTGTGTGTGGTGTGTGTGTGTGTTTTGGCCATTGAACCTGATTCCTTGTTTACTAGAGACACCCCTGGGGAACACCCACTCAGACAACCAACGATGGGTAACAGGTACACTGATAGAAAAGGCTTGGGATGGGAGCTTAAAGTCAAAAAGTCAAAGAGTTAAAGTTTAAAACACCAAAAATCAAAACTAAGATTTATTAATATTTTTCTAAATTTTCCTATTGAAATAATTGCTATTTTTTGTACTTCTCAATTTCTTTCTGTGTAGAAAACCACCTTAATTTATTCACCCTTGGAAATATTAATATATTAATTGGATTAATTCTATTAAATATATTTATATTTTTAAATATTTTCCTATTTAAATATCTAAAATATTTTTTACTACTTTCTTATTTCAGCTTCTCAATTTCTTTCTGTGTAGAAAACCACCTTAATTTATTCACCCGCTGCCAAGCTCTAATTGTTTTTAAAACGCAACAAGTTCTGTCTCAATATTGTTATGAATATAAATAATTAAATGTATTTGTGTATACATTTTGTATAAATTTCTAAATTCCCGTCTTGACAAATGCGCAATTTCCAAGTTTTTTTTTTGGCACATATTTTAAGTCAAAGAACCTTGGGGCGTGGCAGGTCAACACTTACTCAGAGGCACAATAACTTCTTTTTCTGCCCAAAGATCGTTAGAAAGATGGTTTACTCACCTGTAAAGAAACACAAAAAGAGCACAGAAACAATAAACAAAAGTTGCATTGGTGGTATAATAATAAAAAATAAATAAATAAAGTAGCTTAGTAGATTGTTCAAGAACGCGTTGGCTGCATAATTTATTTAAATATATATATCTTTGGAGTTTGTTTATGGGTAATCCCATAAAGTGAGTTATATATGCCTCTTTTTTTAAAGCTATAATTTGGTGTTCTTTAGAAACGTTTTACATTTACAAAGTAACATGATACATTTTTGTATACAAATATTTTTAAAATATATTTCGAAGCCTTTTTTTGAATACAAATATTTAAAAAATATATTTCGAAGCCTTTTTCTGTTCAAAAATATTTAAAAAATATATTTTGAAGCCTTTTTTTGTATACAAATATTTAAAAAATATATTTTAAGCGTTTTTCTGTTTACAAATATTTAAAAAATATATTTCGAAGCCTTTTTCTGTTTAAAAATATTTTAAAAATATATTTCGAAGCCTTTTTCTGTATACAAATATTTTAAAAATATATTTCGAAGCGTTTTTCAATATACAAATATTTTAAAAATATACTTAAAGCCTTTTTCTGAACACAAATATTTTAAAAATATATTTGATATATTTTTAAAATATATTTAAAGTCTTTTTTGAAGTACAAAAACACAACCTACACATTGCCGCATGTCCAAAAGCGATTGGATCTCATTTTCTTTGACTTCAATTTAGATTTTTGGTGCCTAAACCTTTTATAAATATTTATTTTTTAATAAGCAAACTAACTTAACTTAATTCGTATTTAAAAATAGATTTAAAAAATTAAATTTGCCACCTCAAAATGCATTTAAAAATCAGTTTATTGTTTGGTTTTCAAGTAAAAGTCTATGGTGCCATATCGGGCGAAAGTTCAATTGCGTTTTCCCCCAAAAGAAAACTTTGAACTTTCATGAGGCCGAACAAAACCCTTGACAAAAACTCGAAAAAAGCGAAAAAATTAAGCGGAAAAAAAGCTCTTATCGGTGTAACGAACCGATATTGTTGCTTTTGGCTATTGTTGTTATTTTGTTGCCGCCGCCGTTTATTTATATTTGTTGATGTTTTTGTTCTTTATTTGTTATTATTGCATACTTATTGCCAAAGCGTGTGCGCCGCCTTAATCGGTCACCAGAAGAGAGCAATGATATTAAATGCATATATATATTTGAATATATATAATTTTATATATTTTTCATTTAAGGTGAAAGTGAGAGCCAGCCCAAGGACGTGCAAAGGGGCAAAAGGGGGGTGTGGGGCTGTTGTTGTTGGGCGTGTGGACAGGTGCCGGTGCTTGAACCCTTTGCTGCTGTCTGCAGTTAAACAAGAGCAATCAACGCCGCCTTTGCAGCGCGTGTCTCTGTAGAATCAGGTGTCTGTGCAGGTGATTGAACCTTAGCTTTCTTTTTAAAGACAACACACACCTCCAAACAAGCAACAAACAACAACCAACCAGCAACAACAGTCCTGGCGACCGTGAATCATTGTTGGGATAGGCTTTAAAATATACATTTTTGTTTAGTTTTTTAAAAGCAGCAGTTGCAAATTTTCTTAAAAAAAAAAAGGTATTTAGGAAATTTAGGTAATAATGTAATAATTATTAAATTAAAAAAATATATAAATAAAAAAGGACTTTAATCTGTTAAATCCTTAAAATATATTTTCATAAATTATAAAAACAAATCTTAAATTATTAAGAAAATTTAAAAAAATATTTTCCTAAATTTGCAAACAAAGCTTAAATTATTAAAAAACTTTTAAAAATATTCTTGGCAAATAAATAATAAATTTAAGGCATTTATAGTAAGAAAATTTCTTAAATTTAAAAATAAATATATAAATAAAAAGGGGCTTAAGTCTGTTAAAACTTAAAATATATTTTCGTAAATTTTACAAACAAATCTTAAATTATTTAGCAAATATATAAGAAATTTAAGGCATTTAATAGAAAGTAAATATCTTAAAATAAATAAAAAATATTTAAATAAAAAGGGACTTAAGGGGGTCTTCTCATTCAAAAGCCGTTTTTTGGACCCTTTTTAAAAAAATTCTTATTTGAAAACGCAAAGAATAATTGAAAACTTTTTTTATTTATTGTATTCAAAAATGTTCAAAGTAACTAAAAAAGTTGTTCTTGCCTCGATACGAGGGTTGTTCAAAGAGTAATGAGACTTCAAACTTGGTGGTCGAAAAAAAAGGTGTCGTCCTGGCGGCCACGATTCAGGGTCTCCAGAGCGTCCGAAATGAAAAATAAAAACGGGGTTATAATCAGAATAGATGTCATTTTCGGCTGACGGAACAGATTTTTTTTAAAAATTTTTAAAACAAAATGGCGGCCATTCAAAAAAAAAAATTCGATTTCGGGCGTTTTT
Organism: Drosophila kikkawai; assembly: GCF_030179895.1. Lineage (NCBI taxonomy): Eukaryota > Metazoa > Arthropoda > Insecta > Diptera > Drosophilidae > Drosophila > Drosophila kikkawai. Next base: position 28,653,420 of record NC_091733.1, read on the forward strand.
TTTGTAGTTTAGTGTAAAAAAAAAATAGAAAAAAAAATTTTTTAAAAAATCTGTTCCGTCAGCCGAAAATGGTGACAATTCTGCGTCGATTCCACTTTGTTTCATGAAAATCGGTTCAGTTGAACTGGAGATATCATGGCCGCCAGTTCGAAAAACGTGGTTTCGAGATAAACGCGTTTGAAGTTTGAAAAAAGCTCATTTTGCATAGATCTTGCTTCACAAAAAAGGCTATATCTTCTAAAGTATTTCGAATTTCCAAAAATCCTTTTGGGGACATATACACACCATCCCAAGCTATAAATAAATGCAAAAAAAAAAAAATCGAAAAAAAAAAGTTGCCCAATGAGAAGACCCCCTTAAGTCTGTTAAAACTTAAAATATATTTTCTTAAATTTTACAAACAAATCTTATATTTTTAATAAATAATCCATCAAGAATGTCCACCAAGTTTTTTTTTATACCCTTAAATCCAGCATATATGGCGCCCCGATCTTTATTAAATTACAAATTATCGTCAATATGCATATGGCGGCGACTCTCATGGCCGATCGGGGCGTGAAAAATTAAAAATAAACAATAATAAAAGCAATATTAAGAACGACAGTGAATTGTGTTTACATTTCTTGCCATGACTTCCTGTCTCTCTGTGCTCTTTGTTCATCTGCCACAAGGCACAGGAAGTAATATCCACACACACACACACCCATGACTTTCATGAAGAGATTATGGTTTTTTTAAACATGTTTCCTGGCGAAAAAAAATAAAAATAAAATAAAAAAGGGAGGCGGAGATTGGAGCCACCACCTGCCGCCAGTCGTGTGTCCCAAAGGAGTAACCAAAATAAAATAAAATAAAAGCAAAACTTAAGAAAAAAATTAAGATAAAGTTGGCTTATAAATGCGGAAATCGAAACGAGACAAGATGCACTTTTCGTGCGGAAGTTTAGTTTTGCTTTATTGAATTTATACATTTAATTGGCTCGCCAATGGTTAATCCTCTTTCTTGGTTGGATAAGCAGGGATTTAAGCAATGTAAATTGTAAAAAATTAAATAAATGTGGAGCTTATAAATGTATTTATTTCAAATTTAATTACCAATTGGGTTTTGCCTTTTTATAGGATTATAAAAATATAGATATGGTAAATGGAAAGTAGAGAAAAACTTCCTTTAAATATAGCAAAGTTATGATGGAAATTATATTTTAAATATTAATTTATTTTATTAAAAGGACTTAATGAAATTTCTTTAATATATACAAATTTAAAAAATGTGTAGTTTATAAAGTATTTATTAAAAAAAAAAATAAAATTAAATAGAAAAAAGAAAATAGAGAAAAACTTCCTTTAAATATAGCAAAGTTATGATAGAAATTATATTTTAAATTAATAAATGCCTTAATGAAATTTCTTAAATATATACAAAATAAATAAAAGTATAAATTATAAAGTATTTATTTTAGAATTAATTAAAAAATAGGGTATTTCATTTTGGTAGAATTTTTAAAAAATTATAAATAGAAAATAGAAATTAGAGAAAAACAAGTGAGTAATCATTGAATTTATCTCTAAAATAAATAAATAAATATTAAGTATTATTATCATATTATATTTAATTGCTTTTCATTGCATTGTATTTTTAGCTTTTCTTAATTTATTTTCCATAGAAAGTCTCAAGTGTTTAAATTGCATTTTAATTTAGTTAAGATCTTGCTGTGAGGTAAACCTTTCCATTAGTTCGATGCGCTTTAAATTGAGTTAATCAATTGCGCTTTGTTGACCATTTAATTAGCAGTGCATACAATGTGTATTTATGGTGTGTGTACGGGTGTATGTGTGTGTTTATGGGTGTGTTTGTGAATTAAATGCGATTTGCGATTTGCGATTTACATTTCCGAGTGCAAGTTGAGGCTGGTTCTGAAGGCCAAACGGAGTGAAAAGCTCGCCAAGATATGGAAAAAGGCCATGTTTTTAGTGTGTTTGTGTCTGGAGCTTTCTTTTCTGCATTTGTATGGGCACTGGGAGAAAAGGGTGTATATTTAATATATTTTTTAGGAAATTAGAAATGAAATTATGTAATATTTTGTATATTTTTGACGTATCATAACTTGAGATTTTATATAATATATATTAAAAAATAGAAATATAGTTGTTTTTAAAATTAATGAAAATTATTTGAAAGTTGTTAAGGCAAATATTATGTCCAAATGTATTTAAGCTTCATTAAGAATATAAGAAATTATCTGATTTGTATCGAAAATTGATCGATTCAACATTTTTTTTATCGATTTTTTAAAATTATTTGAAATTTGTAAAGTCAAATATTATAACGTCTTATAATAAATATAAGAATATAAGTGCTTTGTATCGATAATCGATCGATTGGCAAATAAACCGAATTTAGTGGAATTTTTTTATCGATTATTATTACATTTATTAATAGTATCGATATCAATAAAACTTTTTTTCGAGTGCCTTTTTTTTTGCGGCTGATTGGAGCTTTCGAAGCAAATTGAATTCTACTGCGTCTTCAGGTGCATTGAACCTATTGTTTATTTAATTTTGGGAGCTTTCGATATGGGGCGCTAAGTAGAAACGGCTGATGTTTTTGGCACAAAAAAAAAAAGAAGAAATTTAGAGAAGAGCGAGCAGGAGAGCGCGACCAAATGCCAATGCCATTGCCAAAAAAAATATATGCAAAAAAAGGAAAAGAAATAAAAACGAGATTCCCCATTTCTCCTGCCCTCTTATCCTCCGGTTTGGGGCCATTAAATTCAACCTCGAAAACAAACTTTTCTTTCGTCGCCGAAGTTCATTGCCGTACTTTAACCTCGCCGAGTGCGTTGCCTGTCTCCCTCTCGCTCTTTCTTTGTTATTATTGTTAATGTTTTCTCTCTTTTTATATATATATATATAGTATTTATTATTGTTGTTTGAGTGCCGGCGCATTTATTGCATGTGACGATGATGACGATGTTTGCGTTTTCCTTTTTATTTTCCAGCTCAAGATGTGGGGGAGCCGAGGCCAAAGTATCCCTGACCGGTCAAGCTGGGCATGTTGACCTGGTAACCTTGGTGGTTACACTGGAACAAACTGTTGCCCCAGTTCATTTGCATTATTTATTATTTATTTATTGAAATCCAGTTGGTGGAAAAATGGTTAAACAAAGCTTTTGGTGGTTTAGAAATTCATGAGTTGCTGGCATTATTTTGTTACAAAAAAGCTGATATTTGCATTTATTGTTTAACGAAATCGGGGAACACTTTTCTGTGGCGACCTACGAACTTGGTTTTTTTGTTTACCAAGGTAGAACAATTTTTTAAATATTTTTTTACATCATAATTTCAGTATTTCAGGTTAATATAATTTCAGTCAAAAGCTTCTAAGGCAGTGAAGGAGTCATTTCCGACCCTATAAACCATATATATTCTTGATCAGCATCGACTGGAGAGTATTTTAAGCCATCTTGGAACAAAAAAAATTTTTTTAATTTTTTCAAAAATTTTACAAGGGGTTACATCATTAAAATTCTTAAAAAATTGATCAAAAATTTTAATTTAAATTAAGTATGCAGAGTTATTAACCTATTAAAATCTAGCTTAGAACAGTTTTCCGAATTAAAATTAAGGCATTTTTGGCTTAGTTATTAAATTTTAAAGTTTCAATTTTTCCACTAAAATTTTTTATTCATTTTTTTTTTCAAAATTTAAAATTGTAAAAAATGTATAAAATTTTTAATTAAAATGAAATTAATTTAAAAAACAGTAATTAAAATTTTTAAAATTGAATAAATTAAAATTAATTAAATTAAATCAAAAATTTTATTAAAAAATTAAAAAAATTAATATGAAGAATGATGAGCTATTAACCTTAATTATTTGACTAAGTTATGGAATTTTTTAATTTTTACTTAACAAAAAAATATCATATATAAAATTTAAAAATATAAAACAAAATATTAATTAAAAACCCAAGCAAAACCCCGATTTAATCACTAAAATGATTTATACTTGAAAACTAAACTATAAATAATACTAAATATTAAATAACCTTTATAAATATTTTATTTTTATATTTTTAATGGTTTTTATCAAAGCAAAAAAATGGCTTTGAAAGTTCACGCTTTGAGGCAACTGTTTCGTGCCACTGTGCCTTTTGGCTGGCACTCAGCTGATTGCTGCAAGTGTGCACAGCTGCTTTTATTATTATTATATTATTTATATTTATATTGTTGCTGGTGTTGGTGTGTTGGTGTTGTTTTGTTTAAGACCCCGAAACGTGAAGCGTGCGATTAAAGCGCAACACGCAAAATAAGCGGAGAAATAAGCAAAAGAAGGAAATCATCACAAACTCACATGTTGCTGCTGCTGCTGTTGCTGCTGCTGCATTGCTGTGATCGTTGTTACTGCTAAATATTGTTGTTGTTATTGTTGTCGTTGGTGGACTCATTGTTGTTGCTCTTAATGTCATCCAAAAAGGTCTCGAATTCGAATTGTAATACATTCTCGGTTGATAGTGATTGTTGAGGATGTTGCTGAAGTTGTTGTTGATGCTGAAGTTGCTGCTGTTGCTGCTAAAGTTGCTGCTGTTGCTAATGTTGCTCTTGTGCTGCTTGCGCTGCAGCTGTGGCTGCTGCTCCTGCTCCTGCTCCGTTTTCCGCTTGAGCATGTTTTCCTTGTTGCCAGCGATTTCCGCTAGCAGCATGTTGCTGCTGCTGCTGCTTTCCCTGTTGTTGCTGCTGTTGCTGGATACTGTTTTTCCAGCTGATTTAATATCAATAATGGCAACTCTTGTTGCAAATGCAATTGCTTTTTAATATTCCGTCTGTGTTTTAGGCAATTTTCACTTGTCTAGCTGCTGATATTGCTGCTGCAACATGTGTTGCACCTTGTTCTATTTGCGTCACTATTGCTTGGCGTTGCATCAGCAAAACTCGCATATTTTGAAGTTTCATAAATTAAATTTTAATTTTGGGGAAAAACCACACAAAGACTAGCGTTTATGGTATGTTTGTATTTCCCCTTTGACGTCACTTCGACGATCTACGCAGCACTCGACAGTAAAATTTCACCAGTTCCTTTTTTGTGAATTTACACTTGTTCTTGAACAGCAAAAAATATAAACAAATTTAAACCCAATTCACTATTAATATTTAAAATATTAACGAGAATATAACGCCTGACCGCTGGAACCAACAACAACAAATTGCCCGCCGAATGATTGAAGCTCAAAAATTGAACTGAAAGCAAATTGTTGCTGCTTCTGTTGCTGCTGATGTCGCCGCTGCTGTCGCCGCAGGCAGAGCGGCAGAGCTATCTCTCTTTCTCGCTCTCTCTCAAGCGGAATGCACACACTGCACAAGTGGCCCATAGTCTATATAGTATCTCTATATAGCACTACGGTCTTTGTGCATAATTCCAAGAATATATCGAGAGTTCAAATGCGCAGGAGAGCAGGCAGGCCAGCAGCGAGCATGAAATTCGGCCATTAACCCGACTAAGAGATACCTGGTACATGTACATATATATATATATACTATAGATAGAAATACAGTTATCACTTTTTTAGAGGAAATAATATCATGGCTTCTAGTTTTAGTGTTATATGTTATGTGTTGTTTCTAAAATTCTTCAGATGAAAAGATCTCTCTGGCTATATTTCTATAAACATATATCATAGTATGCTTTGAAGGACTACAAATCCAGTCTAAAAGTATGCTACAAAAAGCTTTTCCCACTTGGTAATGAATTTAAGACCCTAAATACTATCTAAAAGTTTGCTTTTTTGAAATGGGTAAAGGAGTTCAAGGCTTTAATTTAAAAAGTGTAATTAAATATATACATATATACAAATATTTAAGGATTTTGGTACCCAATAAAAATCAAAGTCTTCTTTTGGGTGGCTTTTTTTAAAGATTTAAGAAAACTCTTTTAAAATAATTAATGACTTTTGCTTTTTTTAAATAGAAGGAGTTAAATTTAAAATTTAATTTAAAAAGTGTTCTTAAAAATATCTATAACAATTTTTAATGTTCTTTGTCCTTAATAAAAATCAAAGCCTATTTTTGGGTGGCTGTTTTTAAAGATTTAAGAAATCTCCTAATAAATAAAGAGTTTTCTCACATAAATGTGCAGATCATAATGAACCCTAGTTCTTCAAGAGTCTTTAACTTAGGGTATTATCATATCAGTGCCTTTGCCTTTGCAGTCGACGTCGCTGCTGGCGTCGCTGCTGGCGTCACAGACACACCGGTGTTCACCGAAGACAAAGAAAACGGCAGCTTCGCTGACGCATGCCTCGGAATAAGGTTCGCACACGGGACAGGCAGCAGCAGCCTGCTTGGGGATATATTGCGCCTAACCCAATTCGGGTGTCATCATCATGGTCATGGAGGAGCCCCCATTATTTCTCTCTCTCTCTCTCACAACCTATCTCTTGGCGGTATTTTTATCAAAAAGCTTTCTCTCAACAGCTGTGAGGGACAGTGGTTTTGGCATTGGCCAAATGGGGTTTACTTATAAATATTAAAGGGATTATTTACAAATATTTTTAGCATAAAATAAACTAAATATTATATACATTTAATTTTAGCTCGATTTTAACCTGAGAAATTAATTATTTATGCTTTATAATTATTTATAAAAAATGTTTTATATATATAATTTTTATTAAATATTATAATAATATAAAATATATAAAATTAATTTAAAATTAATATTTCACATCAATTCTAACAAGAGAAATTAATTATTCATGCTTTATATATTTTTATCATATTTAAAAATAGTTATTTAATTTTAAATAAATATTTATAAAATATTAAAGAACTAAATATTTAATATTTTTAATAAAATGAAATGCCACTTACCCAAAATTAATGATTTGTGGAGATATTCCTTTTCCTTTAATTATTTTTAATTTATTTTCATTTGATACTTTTTATAATTACAATTATTTGTTCTTGTTTTAATTTTTTAATACTTTTGTAATTATAATGCTCACTGTATTTAACACTTTTAAGTCATATTTGTTTGATATTTGTTCACAAAATAATAATTATAAATTTTCTTTGAACTTGCATAACTTGAAAACTTTTTCTTTTTACTTTGGATTACTATTTCTTCGCAGGACCTCACTGTGACGGGTCAAGAAGTCAACTGACCAGGATGCCCTTATATACGCATATTTATAAGGAATTACAAGGGCTGTAAAAAATAGATTAAAAACACATTGTGACCGATAAGCGGTCGGGCCCAGTAGTATTTATCAGGTAGTTAGGAACCACCAGGACCCAGACGTCGTCTGAGCTCAGGACAAGCAGACGCGTGTCTGGCTGGGATTTACCTTGGGTTTTACCTGCCCTCATATTTGTTTTCCACTTTATAGCGATCCTTGAGCCACTGTGCAGGTCAGTGGGGAAGGGCTTGCAAAACAAATAAACAAAAGGATCAGGTAACCCCATTTTAGGTAAGGCTTTAAGGTGATCTTGAGCAAGGTAAGAAGTGTGAAAATGTCTGTGAGTATATATTTTCATTTTCTTAAATAAATTAATAATAAATATTTAATAATATATTTTTTCTAATATTTTTTAAAATATTTTTAGTGGCGAATTCTCAGCTAAACCCCTTTTAGGTAAGGCTTTAAGGTGATCTTGGGATATGTAAAAAGCGCGAAAATACCTCTAAATGTATATTTTTATTTTCTTAAATTAATTAATAACAAATATTTAATTATTTCATATTACTAATATATTTTTTAAATATTTTTTAGGGGCTATTTTCTGAATAAACTCCATTTAGGTAAGGCTTTAAGGTGATCTTGGGATAGGTAAAAAGTGCGAAAATACCTCTAAATGTATATTTTTATTTTCTTAAATTAATTAATAATAAATATTTAATTATTTCTTAGTACTAATATTTTTTTAAAATATTTTTCTAGTGGCTAATTCTTAGCTAAACGCTTTGCTTTGGTCAGCGGGCGCAGAACTTGGCTAGCCTTAAGCTTTTTGCTTTGATTGCAAACTCGACTGGCTGCGTTTTTGTTTTTAGATTATTTTATTTTACTTTCATTTTTGATAAGCAAAACACTCTGCTTTCCGTTTTGTTTTGAGCTGAAAATTCTAAACAAGCCGCTTGACTGGAGATAGCGACTTTGGAAAGCGCGAGGCTGTCGAGAGCACGTACTAAACTTTTGCTTTATTTATTTTTTATATAGTTTTTTATATATATCTATTATATATATATATATATATATATATATATATTTTATATATTTTTCAATTTTATAATTTTCTGAATTTGAAATTAGCAAATGTTTAAAAGGCGCATCCAGCGGATGAAGTGCATCGCAGCGGGTAGACCCACTTGGCCAATGCCATTGTCAATTGCGTCTCAGGGTTAATACGCCGCAAAAAATATTATTAAATATATATAATATATAATTTTATCTTATAAATATAAAAAATTATATTATGTTAAGGTTTTTTTAAGGAAATGTCTTAAATAATCTCTATTTATTTGACTTGCTAAATTGAAAAAAAAATACCTCTAGTTAAGTCTATATTTAAAACCATAGCAACTTCTCTAAAAAAAATCTCATAAGCCTATTTTGAATTTGAATTTTACAGTTTTTTATTTATTATAATAAAGTCTTTTCTAAAATCCTAATGAAAACTATTATTAAAATCTCTACTAAAATCTTACAAAAATCTTGCTAAAAATCTTTAGTATTTTCTAAAGCAAAAGTTGGATTGTTAAATTTGTTAAAATCCTTCCAAAAATATTTATTTATATACATTTTATTATTATTTTAATTTTTAATATTTATAATTATATTCTAAAGCTAAAATTTAGCCCAAAAATGGTATTTATTCAGCACAAATATTGTTCTTGCTGTGCACATGCCAGGCACTTGAGTCACACTTTAAAGTTTCAAATTAGAACGCACGCAAAAAATAAATATATAGCAACAAAAAAACCAGAAAAAATAAATATACAATTTGTTTATAAACAAATGGAGTCGCTGGGAGAGATGCAAACAAAAATTATCTCAGCGGCGTGAAAGAAAAAAGAGAGCACGGAGGCGCGGAATGGTGTCACTGTGTCATGTTTGGTTTTCGAAATGGCAACAAAGAAGTTCGAGACTTTGGGAAATTACGTAAAAAGTGGGCTAAGTAATTTTTAAACTTTTTAAATAAATCCATACACTCACCATTAGTTGAGGAACAGAACAGATATTAACCCAGTTTCATACTTGATTTTCACTCTGGCTTTAATTTGGTTTTATATTTAAGTTTTGTTTGTATTTTTTTTTTGTATTGTTTTTGTACTTTTCGCAGTCCGCTCGGAAAGGCGTTCGGTTATCAACTAAGCGGCAACGTGAGCTTCAACTCGATGGAGAGGAAAAATATTGAAAAAGTTAAAAAGAAATCGTTAACAATAAACAATAAAGAAAGCACAAAGAGGCGGAACAACAAAAGCATTGCTTGCAAGATTTTTAAACTTGAACTCAAAGGAAATAAACTAATAATAATATTTTTAATATATATTTTAAATGTTTTTTGATATGGCCACTCTGGTTACTGGTACATTTTGATAGATTGGCAGCCCTAAAATTGGCCACCAAAACTGTGCGCATGCGCAGGTCACACTCAGCGGACAAACAAAGCGAAAATATAAAAATGTAGTAAAATATTTCAACCTTCCGGGGGAAGGAGAGCTGATTTAAACCTAGTAACCTTGGGATAGGTCACTACACCCCCCACTCGGCTCAAGTATTGAGGAGTAATGCCTTGCAGTTATCGTTTATTAATGCGGCAAGTACAGTTTCTTCAAAACTAAAAGCTAAAAACTTATGGTAAGAGTTCTTATTTGTTTTGCGCTGAATACTAAGACTTCATTTTATTGCAGGTAACCTTATGACTAACATATTTTAACGAAATAAAGTGTACTGTACATTGTTCCGTAAGTAGTACAGTTGCCTCCACTCTTCCTGGCACGGGGTTCCTGGTCTCCTTTAGTACAGTTGCCTCCACTATTTTCAATAGGAGGAGGCATCAAGTTTTATGGATTTTTAACCAAGAAATTTGAATGCTTTCTTATTGGCAGTTAAAGCATTTAAGAAATCGTTAAACTAAAACGATAGTCATGAGAGTAGGGTTTCACCGATATGGTTAGGGTTTCCTTTCTAAGGCTATCGATATTAATTAACCTCAACAAAAAGGTACTGACTTTCTTCCCTTTCCACCGGAATCGTTGACAAGTGCAGAAGTGTGCTCCTGAAAAAAAGAAAGAAAACTTGAAAAAAAAATCTGTGAAAGTTAAGAAAATAATTTCTTTGGACTCTTGCTAAGTAAAGGCGTTTAATCCTAGAAACGAGCAATCTTTCCAAGTCGCCATAGAGTAAAACCTGAAGAATCCCTTTGGCAAATTTCAGAAAATAAGGAATTCCTCTTAGCAACACGTAAAGAATTCCTTCCCCTCGAAACAAGAGGTAAGTAACAAGCTAAAAGTGTGTTAAAAAACAGACCTGTGAACAATTCTTTGGCAATTATTTAATTTAATTGCAAAATATGATTAAAAATTCATGTTTTCTGCAAGGAAAAGGCTGTAAAAGTAATAAAAATTGTGTTCTTAATTAAATAAGCTATTTTTTCGTGCATGAAAATTTGTGTATAACTTGCAGAAAATTGTTTGACTTGCAGAAGAAAAAAAGAAAAGGAAAAACAAAAACAAAATGACGTTCATAGAATTTTCAGTGAAAAGGAAAATTAAAAAAAGCTAAAATCAAAATGTCTGACCAAAGAAAATAATTAAAATAATAATAAAAACGATAAACTATAGAAAGAATAAGAACAATAAAAAGAAGATAATAATTATTAATAAATAATAATTATGAACGATAATAATAATAAATAAAATAATTATAAAACAAATAAAAAAAGCAAAGCTAACATTTATAAATTCTAATAAATAAATAATGTTAATAAATATAAATAGTATAACAATAGTATAACAAATAAATAATAATTAAAACAACCCTTTTTCTTATTCCTTTTGGCAGATTTTTCTAAGTAGCTACGAAAGATGTATCGTGTGAATACCCAAAAGAAACAAACTAAAGTATGGGTAAAATAAAAAAAATATAATATTTGAAGAACGAATTCCAAGGGAATTATTCTACTTACAGACTAACAAGAGCTTTGCAGATTACCAGGACGGCGCCTTGACGAAGAACCAGAAGCCGGGACCGAAGGCCAACGAAGAGCAGAGGACGATCTACCAAAAGCCAAGGGTTTACCAAAAGTCTAAGGCCAACCACAAGGCAAACATCAGCCAAGGACCAAAGAACAAGAAAGGACCAAAGACCAACGAAGGGCAAAAGATCAACGAAGGACCAAAGACCTACAAACTAGAAGCAAACATCAACCAAGGACCAAAGACCAACGAAGAACTCAAGACTTACCAAGGACCGCAGACCTACCAAAAGTCAAGATCCTTCCAAAATCAGAGATACAACGAGGGTAAAAAATACAATCAGGGTCAGCAGAACAAGCAGGGTAAAAATTTCAGACAAGGGCAGAACTACAATCAAGTGGATAACTCCAACTGGCGCCAGAAGGTAAATCCCGACGAGAAGTTTGATAATAATTTTAACCAAGGATCCAAGCCATACCAAGGACCTAAGACCTATCAAGCCCCCAAGACCTATCAATCCCCTAAGCCATACCAAGGACCCAAAACCTATCAAGCTCCCAACCCGTACCAAGGCCCCAAGACCTATCAAGGACCCAAGTCTGACCAAGGAACGAAGCAGTATCAAGCCTCCAAGCAGTACCAAGCCTCCAAGCAGTACCAAGCCTTCAAGCAGTACCAAACCTCCAGGATCTACAAGAAGCCGGGAATCTACGTGGAACCCTTGAAGTACAAGACCTACAAGGCACCCCAGATCACTGTGAGTGACCTGTGCCGCACCTTGACCGGCCTCAAAGCCATTGGGAAGACCATGGAGCAGATGAACACCAACAACAGCAATGACAGTGGCAACGTCGATAAACCCAACGATAATTCGGACCAGGACAAGTCATCGGGACAGGACAAGCACATCAAAAATGAGCCCTACTTTGCCAGCAACCTGGAATTTTATCCACATTTGCCGCAGGTTTACTATACCCAGGAATACCAGACCTATGCCAATGTGAAGGCCTTGGTGTGCCAGGGGGATCTTACCCAGGTGAAGCCGCCGGTGGATCATGACTATAATTTCGTCAAGGATTGGCGTGCCACCTTTCAGACCACTGAACAGCGTCAGGCCTATCTGCGCAATCAGCGGGCACTGAATGCCCAGCGTATTGGACGGGACCAATACCAGCGCCAGCAGCAGGAGCAGGATGAGGAGGAGCCCTCCTGCAGTGGGCCGCCGCCCATGGAAGACCGTTTCGTTCAAAATTGGCTAAAAACCTGCGAAGATTCGTATATGCAGAGGGCTCAAAACTTTCAGTTGGAGCTGGAGAAGCAGCAGCAGCGCCAGGACACCAAGGAGGGGAAGCAGGAAGAAGAGCAGAAGAAGCTTCAGGAGGAGTTTCAGAGACGCCGTCAGCAGGAGAAGGCTCACAACGAGATTATGGTTCGCCATCAGGAGCTGAAAGAGCTGGAGAAGCGTTTGGAAAGGGACACCGAGAAGCAGGAGCAGCTAGAGAGCCAATGGCAGGCGATGGTTGCTCAATATCAGGATAAGAAATTGATGGAGGCAGCCTGTGCTCGCCGCAAGTTGGAAATTAAGCAGCGCCTGGAGCAGATCGAGGCTTGTCGCAAGGAGCGCGATCTGCTCCAGTCACGGCTTAGCAATGAGGCGGCCAAGGCCGCCCGGCGAGTGGGGCAGGAGGCCACTCGGTATTACGAGGATCAGCAATATGATTTTCTATGCGGTCCCAAGAATGTGGAAGGCCAAGGTGATCCCTTCAAGATTTCCACTGCAGCGAGGATTCCTCAAGCCCCCTTGCCATCGGAGCTACCACAGCCAATGGCCGCCATGTTCAGCTCCCCGGGAAACGGAAATGGAAAGGAAGCTGAAACTGATTCTGGGAACGGCAGCAAGTACCCCGAGGAGACTGGTGGCGAAGCCTCGTCTTCATCTTCTAGCCAAATGTAGGGAAAAAAAACAATATATTATTAATTATAATATTAATAACCTTTCTCATTTGCAGTGGCGAATGGCTGAAAACCTGCCGGGAATCGTACCAATCGAGCAAATGGGAATTGCCTAGCCAGGAGCAGGACCTAGCATCTAAGAAACGCAAGCAGCAGGACGTAGCTGGAGACCAGAAGAAGCCCAAAAAGGAACCAGAGATGCGCCGTCAGCAGGATATGGTACGAAAGGAGCTACTGGAACGCATTCAGGAAGTGAAGGAGCTGCAGGAGCGTCTGGAAAATGAAATGAAGCAGCAGCAGGAGTGCATGGATAGCTCGCAGCGCGAGGAAATGGAGGAGTACAAGGCTCGCCGCCAGTTGGGTCAGCAGCGTAGGGCGGAGCAGATCGAGGCCTGTCGCCAAGAGCGCGAGCTCCTCCAGGCTCGGCTGCGCAATGAGCGTGCTAAGACTGCCCAGCGGGTGGGCCGGGAGACGCGTCGCTATTACGAGCAGCAGCAATCGGATATTCGCTATGGCTCCAAGGACTTTAACCTAGGTGGATGCACCACCAATTATGTGACCAGCACGGATCTGTCCAAAATGCCCACTGTGCCGACTGTTCCACGTGCCCCATTGCCATCGGAACTGCCACAGCCAATGGCCGCCATGTTGAAGGGAAATGGTAAAGCTTCGGCAGGAAAGGGAAACGGAAATGAAGATGGTGAGAAGTATCCCGAGGAGACTTATGGCGGAGAGGAGGATTAAACAAACAAATTTATACAATTAAAATGAAACAAAGAACACAAAAGAAGCAAATTTATACAAAAAACGTTTAACAAAGAACACAAAAAATATTTCAAATAATTTACTTAATATATTAATATATCAAAATTTATACAAATAACATTTTAAACATAAAATACTCTTAATACTTAATAATATAAAAAATAACTTATGGATATATTAAAATATTAATATTTATAAAAATAGCATTAAACATGGAATACATTAAAAATTAATATATTAAAATATAATATATATAATATATTTATTTTTTAAAATGTTTACAATTGAAATTAAACACAAATCACACCAAATATTAAAATATTAAAACTAATGTATGTAAAAATATATTAAAATTACACAGCACTGATGAACTGTGATTTCGTTTATGCAAAAACATATGTAAAACATAAAAACAAAAATAAATGAAAAACAAAAAAAATATAACACATACAAATAATGTGTTTCAAATATGCATTTATTAAGGTAAATACAATTATTATTATTATTTTAATATTATTAAAATATATATTATAATATATATATAATAGAAAACTCTTTACCCTCTCTATTTTATATTAATATATAATATATATTCTTTATAAAATAAATACAAAATTAAAATAAATCTAATAAAATAAGAAACTTTTTCTATTTTCTTCCCTTTATTTTATTTTATATTAAAATATAATATAAATATTAAGGAATATATTATATATTAATATAAAATAGTGAGGATACAAAGTTTCTTATTTTATTATAATTATATTATTATTTTCTATTAACTATATTATTATTAATATATACATTTCAGTATATGTACAATTACTATATCAAAACCAGAGTTTCCTTTAATATTATATCTTTATTATTATTTTATATATATTAAATTACTATTAATATATATTTTTCAGTACATAATTACTATCGAAAAACTCTACCCATATTTCAAGTGTTACCCTGCCTTTTCTAATAGTTTTTTTTCCAGTGTTTAACCATTGCCATTTTCTCATAAAGATTTTCAGAATATCATATCATATAAGCCACCCCACTCTATATGTTATTTGACTTTGTGGAGAGATTTGGCCATTGAGTTTCTGTGGCCTGAAGAGGGCTCGTTCCCAGCCTGTGATCTTGGCTGGCCAATTCCAGTTCGCAAAAACGACAACAATTATTGCCAATCGGCATTTGGTTCAAGACTTGAACTTCAAGTTTAATGCACTTTTTGCGCAGCAGCAAATTCCCCGACTATCTCATCTATGGGCTCTCTATCGCAATCTGACTTTGGCGGCATGCCGCCCATCCACCAAATAAAATAAAACCTAATAAAAATAATACAAAAAAAAAATAATAATAAAAAAAGAAACAGCAGGAGATACGAATGCGACATGAAAAGCTAAGTAAACATATTGTTGCTACTTGAGTTTTGACACAATTCGAGGACTGTCCATAGACGAAGGTGCGGTTGCAGTCGATTGAAGAATTCCCTGAAAGGAAAATATATATTTTTTATATTTACAAAAATTTTAAATTAACTAAAAAGAAGCTTAACAAAGTTAAGCAAAGCTTTTTTAGTAAAAAATAATTGTGGGATATTTTTAAAAGGGGTTTTTGGAGATTTTATATATTATATTTTTATTTCGGAATTTTATTTTTAATATTTAAAAAGTAAAAATTAGTTTTTTAATTTTTGAATTATTTATTTTAATTTAATTAAAATTGTTCTACGATTTTTAAAAGGCAAAAAAGGCTGAGTTTTCGCTTATAACAACTATAGCCTACTTTTGTGTGTATTTTTTAAGAGATTTTATTTAGCCCAATATTTTTTTTACTAAGTATTTAGTATTCTTTGTTTTTATATAAATTTATATAAAGTTTAATTCGAACATTTTCACTTATAAAAAACTATAGCCTACTTTTATGCATGTTTTCAGGAGATTTTATTTTACCTAGAATTTTTTAGAATTTTTTATCATTAGTATTTCGTATTAGTTTTCTTTTAAAAGATCAAAACTCTTAATTCTTGGTTAAATTTTATGCTGACCAGTGTCACAAGTTGCATTGTTTATCTATTGAGGTATGCCGCCATGCTACGATCTTCAGATAGGATTGACTTGCGAATCAGTGTTTACCCAGATTGTTCCTATATATATGTATATATATATATATATGTTATTACTAGTGGTCACTCGGCGGAGAGTTATGCGAGCACTGGAAGTGTGTGAAGGTTTTGTATTTGCCTGCTTAGGGCTGTTCAAACAAAACAGATTGCGAACGTAATTGTCCGCGGAATCGTCGTAGGTCACACTGTCTGTCAGATAATCGATAATCGGAGTCAGCGTTAATCATTTCAACGAATTTTCCAGAAGGTTTTAAAGATATAAAACATATAATTGGTTTAAGTTAAGCATATAGCAAACTTTTTATTACTAGGTAAATTTTGATATAAAATTTCTATAAAATATTTTTAAAATTTAAAGAAAATCAAGTTTTGTTTTACCTTTATTTCTAAGATTCTTTAAAGCCTCTATTTATATATAGATACTTGATCTTTGACCCCAATTGTTACGTTTCCCACACCGCCCAAAAATGAAATGAAATGGCGTATCTCTGAAGCCAATTTCCGTTTGGCCTCGCTTCCAGAGCTTCCAGAGCTCCAGAGCATCATTCTCCTAGCTACCAGATAACCCAAAGTGACCTCCAATTATGGAGCGTCTCCGGCGCCCCTCGGAAACAGAAAAAGAAACCAAAATCGAAATGGAATCTTAAGTGCTAAGACGCGCGATGCAGATACGGGTCCCAGGTCCAGATTCTAGATGTGTTGCACCTTTACCATCATTGCCATGGCCACTTTTAATGGCTTTTAAATTTAGAAATCGCACACTTTGTGTAGTTCAATGCGTCATTTGAGATTAGTGCGAGAGACGCAGAGACAAGTACACAGAACGAAAATAATGGGGTAAATATGAGATTTTATATAAGGTATTTGATTTTATTTTTATATACTTTTATATTATATATTTAATTATTATTTTCACATTTAAGTTCTTAGGAATTTTTGTAAATTTTATTTTGATTTTTTCCTTTTCTTTCGGTGTACTTTTAATGCGATTTTAATCACAAAAACTGGCAAATTCTGGGGTCAAGACCGATGTCCAACTGTAGTGCAATCTGGCAGACGCATGGGGAACTAATTAGACGTCGCCCAGACGCCAACAGAGATCAGGCAAATATATATATATATATATATATATATAATAAAGCGTCTCTATTGTTGTCAAGTTCGATCCGGATTTACGTATAGTTTTGTGAACCCTGAGTCATCAAATCAAGACTTATGCAAGTTTTACAAAAGTGATAGGTATCACGTAGTAGAGCCAATGTATGTTATATATATCAGACTATATAGCACGATCCACCAGCCCAAAGATGACGCAATGCCTGCGTTTGATTTTATATATTATAAATATATATTTATATATAAATACATATATTTTGTATCAAAACAAAGACATTGCACTCTCTACGATGTTTGTTTTTTCAAGATCTGTCATCTAATAATGATATATCACACAGGTCAGGGCCAGGTTTAATATCAAGGAACCCAGATTGGGTATTTCCAAAGTCAGGTATTAAGTTTAAACAAGAAAGGAAATCCTTTAAAAGATCCTTTAAAGATCTTTACAAGATCTTGTAAGATTTTCCCTTAACAACTCCTTCAACTTGCTTTTTATTGAGTTTGTTTCTGGGATTTTCTTGTTTAATAATTAATTCCAATTAAACCCAATTAGATTTGAAATCAATTTGTTTAATATTCCCCTCTCGTGATTAGATTAAAAAAAACAATATTCAACCACGTGCTGGATTTTGTAATCATGAAAGTTAAGTATTCCATGGATGTTCTGTCACAGGTGAAACTGATTGATCTACTGTCTCGAGTCTTGCGGCGCCAGTTCCGCTTTCTTTTTGATATTAATATAATATATACATTATTATAATATATATATACTTAAAGTAATATAATTTAAGAACCAACTGAAATATGTTTAATCAGAATCTGCGTCTGACCGCATTTATCATTTACTTGGACCAATGACAGCGCCCATTCTAACGTTTATGTATATATTTATTTTATTATTATTAATTATATTATTTTTTTTTATATATTTTATATACAGATTTATTTGGGGTATGCGGACCACGTCGATGGTGTTGGCTCGCCTAGATAATACGGATGTGTGCCCCGCGGCTTGGGAGAGGAGTTCGGTGCGCGGATGGGTAAGACGAGGGTGTGTATTGATGCAGGCCAGGGGCTAAGAATTTAAGGGGGGACTTTAGGTATAGATTCTCTTCTGATTTTTAAAAATTTTTAAGTCTCATATAATATATTTTCAGGAGCAGTTTTAGGATTCTTCTTTAGTAACTAAGCTAAGTATACCTGTGACTTTGTTCAATTGTGATTGAAGAGAGCTAAAGAGCTCTCTCTCTCTCTCAATCGAAAAATCCTCTCTCGTTCGCTACGAAGGGAGATTAAGTTTTCTAGTCTCTTGTCAAGCCCACCTCTGAGTCCCTGTTCACTAAGAAAAATCCCCTGGGACTTGGAGAGAGCTTAAAGAATACTCTCTTAAACGAAAAATCCTCTCTCGTTCGCCACGGAGTAAAATAAAGTCTTTTAGTCTCTTGCTAAGCCCACCTGTGAGTCCCTGTAGATCCTAAAGCTGAAGAACACTCTCTCAAGCGAAAAACCCTCTCTCGTTCGCTACTGAGTGCCAAACCCAGCTGTGAGTCCCTGTTGACCCTTATATAGAGAGCTTTAAGAGAACTAAAAAACACTCTCTCAAACGAAAAAATCCTCTCTCGTTCGCTACTTAAAGAAATAAAGCCTTCTATCCCCTTGGCAATCCCACCTGTGTGAGCCCCTGTTGCCCCGTATATATGTAGGTACTTTTAACATATAATCCCGTCCCATAGATAGAGATATGGTCAAGCAAATATCTGTGAGTAGTATGCAGTCGGCAGCGACTTCGACTGCGACGCTGGCAGCGAGCGCACCTGATAAGGGCTTATATTTAGAGGAGTCCGCTGGCGGGGCCACAGTTTCCCAGACGTAGCAGCCGCCGCCAGAGCAGGTGTCCCGCCCCCACCCAGAATCTAAAACCTAACGAGAGAGAGAGTGCTGCTCGACATGAAGCTGGAAGAGAAAAGCCGCGGCCAGGATCCGCCCAAGTACCTCAACGAGGACTTCTTCAAGGCCGCCTTGGAGGATGGTTTAAGGGACATGCGTGTGGACATCAAGAAGATTATCTTTGCCGAGAGCAGCGGCGGCGGTGGGGAAAACTATTGCAGTAAGATCTATAGGGCCAAGGCTCTGTACAGGAGCAGCAAGCGCCAGTTGGACGAGGAGCTGGCTTTGATTGTCAAGAGCATTGCCATTACGCCGGCCACACAGTTCCTCGAGGAGCTGGCCGTCTATTTGCGTGAAAAGATCTTCTATTTTGATGTCCTTGGCAAGCTGGAGGTCCTCATTGGCGATGGCTCCAAGTTCGGGGCCAAGTGCCTGTACACCACCCGCGAGCCCATCCAGACGATTGTCTTTGACGACCTCACCCAGTATGGCTACAAGCTGGCCAGCCGGCAGAGCGGCCTCAACGAGGAGCACTGCGTGGTGATACTGAAGAAGCTGGGCAAGTTCCATGCCAGCTCCATGCTGCTGGCCGAGAAGGTGAGTTGGTTATACTGATATATCTTATTTTTCTGAATTTATAATATATATAAAAATATAATTTACTGTCAATTTTCATATCGAAAGTGTCTGAATAATTTATTTTTTAGAGAAAACGCAGAAAGAGCTTTAAATTTTTTGTTTTAACAAAAAATTAATATAACTTTTGATACTATATTTTCATTAATTTTATGCTAAAAATATTTTAAGGGTTCTTATTTATTAAAAATTAAATTTAAATGTATATTAATTAGCTTTTCTTTTCAAAAATGTATGCAAGTTTCCTGGCTGCTTTAAAAACTAACAAAAAATTCCAAGATTTCAACAAGTTTTCAATAAGGAAAATGTCTAAAAACCATTTAACTTGATGGTTTTTTAATTTTAATATTTTACTAAAAATTTAAATATGCAAAACTCTGCTTACAAAACTTGAAATTGGTCTTAAGATTATTTTATTTATTTCTAAAACAACAATTTTTTAAACAATTGCTTGTTGATTCTTAAAAATATTCCTTTATTTGTATAATTATATTAAAAATTTCCATTTAAAAATTTAGTTAGTAAATTTTTAATATATGTTTTAATCTAAAAAGAAAAACAAATCGTACTTTGTTCTTCTTTGCCGTTCAATGACTTTTAAATTTACAAAAAAAGAAAACCTCAAAAGTTAAGCGGAAATGGAATAGCAAAGGTCAAAAATGAATTCAAGAATTTAAGAAATATATATAATATATATATATATATACTGGAATAAACTAGACACAAATGCAATCTTCAAGTCATGCTTTTTTTTAATTAAAAAATCAAAGAGAAATTAATAACAAATAATCGCCAAAGTGCAAACCAATTAAGAGAAGCCAAGAAATTGAGATTGTTAATTTACATTATAAATTTTAATTCAAAACAAACTGATCACGAGACTTGCTGTATTATATATGCTGTTTATATTTATATATATTATATATATATATTATATATTTAAATATTCTATTTATTTTATATAAAACAACAAAGTAAATTGAGATTATAAATTCTTTAAATCGCAATTTCATTTCGTATATTTTCATTAAACGCAATATAATAAATATAATCAAGATTAAATGGCATAGTAAACTTAATGAAATTCATTATTAAGGCATTTGGTATTTAACATTTTAATTCACAAAAGTCTCTGATGATTTTCCCCACTTATTATACAATTTTTATAGTCTACATTTTGCATTTGCTTTTATCAACAATTTTTAAATGAAATTAAAACAAATGTCAAAGTACAAATAATAAATGCATCAGGGTTTTTTTTTTTTGCTGACAAAGTACCCACGTCAACGTGTTGCTAAATGTGTTTTTTTTTTGTTCTAGAAATTGTAAGCAATATTTATATATATAAAAGAAATTATTTATTATTATCTGATTTCATAAAAAAAATTGATTTACATATTTCTGAGCTTAATAAATTTTACTTTTCCTTTCAAATAATAAAAAGAAATTAATTTTAAAGCTAAATTTGAATGCTAAAAATGTTTATTTAATTAATAAACCTAAATTTCAGCTTTACTTTTATTTAAAAATAAATAATTTAAGGTTTTAAATATTTAAAAACCTTTAAATTATTTAAATTTAAAAAGTTTTCTTATAAAAGAATATAATAAAAATAGAAATAAAATATTATTAATAATAAAAAAAATATAATAATTATATTTTAAGTAAATTTTATATAAATAAAATATTTTTAAAATTAAAAATAAATACTTTAAGGTTTTAAATATTTAACAAATTAAAATCATATAAATTTAAAAGGTTTTCTTACTAAACCATATAATAAAAAATATAAATAAAATATTATTAATAATAAAATAAATATAATAATTATTTTTTAAGTCAAATTTATGAGTTTAAAGTGCAAGTTTATTTATTTTATATTAGATATCTTTAAGCATTATCTTTAAAATATAAAAAAATAGTATCAGCCAACCCCTAGCTTGGTTAATAAAACTAAATTAAACCTATAAGCTATAATTTAAAAATTTTTAAAATTTATTTGCTTAGTGAAAATCTTGTTTATATTTTGTATTTCGTTTTCCTTTCTTTCTTCTGAACGTTTTCCATTCCCAAAAGCAAATGTCAAATCAAAATCAGAAATGGGTTAATATCACAATCTGTTTTCTATTTTCGTTTTATATTTATTTTATTGGCAATTTGGAATTTTTTTTTGCAGGAGCCGAGCGTCCGTGAGCACTTCACCAGCGGCATGCTGGACGAGAACTACATAAGGACCAACGAGCGATTCATCACCTTCATGACCCTCCAGTGCCGCACCCTGGCCAATGTGGTGGCCAAGTGGCCCGGCTACGAGCTGCTGGCAGAGAAGCTGCATCGCCATTGCGATGACATCAAGGAGAATCTGGTGATGACCGGACGACCCCTGCCTGGCGAGATCACGGTCCTAAATCATGGCGATCTCTGGGTGAATAACTTTATGTACAAATACGATGATGATCAGCCCACCAAGCCCATAGATGCCATCTTTGTGAGTTCATATTTCTATATTTATATATATTTTTTATATATTTATTTTGAATTTATTTGAAATATTTCCTAACCCCCCAGGTGGACTTTCAGAACAGCTTCTTTGGCAGCCCTGGCTGCGACATCAACTTCTTCCTGAACAGCAGCGTCCAGCTGGACGTGCTCATCCACCGGCGCGAGTTCCTTATCCAGACCTACTATGCCTCGCTCCGCGAGAGTCTGGAGCGGATGCACTCGACCTTTGTGCCCAGCTATGCAGATATTCAGCAGGAGATTCGCGCCAGGGAGCTTTATGGTTTCTTCTCCTCGTATGCCTTCCTGCCGATGGTCACCATGAAGAAGGAGGACTCGTATGACATCAGCATCGAGGCCCTCACGGATCAGGACTTTGCCAAGAAGAAGGTTCAGCTGATGTTCTCCTCCAATCCCCGCACCACGGACACCCTGCGCTATGCCCTGCGCCGCTTCGATGAGCTGGGCATCTTCGATTGAGGAGGAATCTTGAGGAGGAAGGGTGTGGGAGGAGTGGGAGTGGGAGAAGTCCTGGCCTCGTCCTGCCATCGTTGCATAGTCTTATTATCGCTTTCCTTTGCTATGGCTTTTTTTTTGTTTTTGTTTCTTAATCGTATTTAGATTTAAGGCAATTTTATACATTAAATATTATATCTACTCGTAAATAATAAAAAGAAGCTGCCTATTTCGGGGTGGCACTTTCACAAAGAACTAAATGGAATTTTTTTGGAATTATTTAGGGTTTTTGTTTAATGATAAATAATAAAAAACTAAAATCACAAGAAAAAATTGGACTTCATTTAAGTTCATATTTAAAAAAAATAAAGCTCTATAAAAAAAACCTAGAAAATTTCGTATTTTGATTTAATGACATTTTAAATATCAAAATATATTATAATAACATAAAAAATATTATATTAATATCAAAAATATTTTAATGCCATAAAAAAAATCGAAAAAAAATAAAAAAATGAATAAAAATGTATACAAAATTATTAATATTATATTTTATTTTTAATAATTTTAAAATAATAAATTTAATAAATTAAAAAAATAATATTGCTCTCTAGAATATCAAAGAAATTTCGGATTTTAGTTTTCTGACTTTTAAATATAAAAAAAAATTTAATACCCTAAAAACATTGACAAAAAAATATAAATAA